>NC_090930.1:43614859-44874332 GCF_040938575.1 Ambystoma mexicanum
CAGCAGAAGGACCGTTCATCAAGGCAGATTCAATAGCGAATATCCTGGAGGAACCGGCAAATCAGGGCAAGGCATGCACCCTTTAGCTCTCAGTCAAGCGTGAGACATCCAGGCTAAAATCAGACAGTACATCTTAGATGAAATGGCATGACTGCTACGAGTATCAGCAGAAGGACCGTTCATCAAGGGAGATTCAATAGCGAATATCCTGGAGGAACCGGCAAATCAGGGCAAGGCATGCACCCTTTAGCTCTCAGTCAAGCGTGAGACATCCAGGCTAAAATCAGACAGTACATCTTAGATGAAATGGCATTGGAGCAGCAGAAGGACCGTTCATCAAGGCAGATTCAATAGCGAATATCCTGGAGGAACCGGCAAATCAGGGCAAGGCATGCACCCTTTAGCTCTCAGTCAAGCGTGAGACATCCAGGCTAAAATCAGACAGTACATCTTAGATGAAATGGCATTGGGAGCAGCAGAAGGACCGTTCATCAAGGGAGATTCAATAGCGAATATCCTGGAGGAACCGGCAAATCAGGGCAAGGCATGCACCCTTTAGCTCTCAGTCAAGCGTGAGACATCCAGGCTAAAATCAGACAGTACATCTTAGATGAAATGGCATTGGGAGCAGCAGAAGGACCGTTCATCAAGGGAGATTCAATAGCGAATATCCTGGAGGAACCGGCAAATCAGGGCAAGGCATGCACCCTTTAGCTCTCAGTCAAGCGTGAGACATCCAGGCTAAAATCAGACAGTACATCTTAGATGAAATGGCATGGGAGCAGCAGAAGGACCGTTCATCAAGGGAGATTCAATAGCGAATATACTGGAGGAACCGGCAAATCAGGGCAAGGCATGCACCCTTTAGCTCTCAGTCAAGCGTGAGACATCCAGGCTAAAATCAGACAGTACATCTTAGATGAAATGGCATGGGAGCAGCAGAAGGACCGTTCATCAAGGGAGATTCAATAGCGAATATCCTGGAGGAACCGGCAAATCAGGGCAAGGCATGCACCCTTTAGCTCTCAGTCAAGCGTGAGACATCCAGGCTAAAATCAGACAGTACATCTTAGATGAAATGGCATTGGGAGCAGCAGAAGGACCGTTCATCAAGGGAGATTCAATAGCGAATATCCTGGAGGAACCGGCAAATCAGGGCAAGGCATGCACCCTTTAGCTCTCAGTCAAGCGTGAGACATCCAGGCTAAAATCAGACAGTACATCTTAGATGAAATGGCATTGGGAGCAGCAGAAGGACCGTTTATCAAGGCAGATTCAATAGCGAATATCCTGGAGGAACCGGCAAATCAGGGCAAGGCATGCACCCTTTAGCTCTCAGTCAAGCGTGAGACATCCAGGCTAAAATCAGACAGTACATCTTAGATGAAATGGCATGGGAGCAGCAGAAGGACCGTTCATCAAGGGAGATTCAATAGCGAATATCCTGGAGGAAACGGCAAATCAGGGCAAGGCATGCACCCTTTAGCTCTCAGTCAAGCGTGAGACATCCAGGCTAAAATCAGACAGTACATCTTAGATGAAATGGCATTGGGAGCAGCAGAAGGACCGTTCATCAAGGGAGATTCAATAGCGAATATCCTGGAGGAACCGGCAAATCAGGGCAAGGCATGCACCCTTTAGCTCTCAGTCAAGCGTGAGACATCCAGGCTAAAATCAGACAGTACATCTTAGATGAAATGGCATGGGAGCAGCAGAAGGACCGTTCATCAAGGGAGATTCAATAGCGAATATCCTGGAGGAACCGGCAAATCAGGGCAAGGCATGCACCCTTTAGCTCTCAGTCAAGCGTGAGACATCCAGGCTAAAATCAGACATTACATCTTAGATGAAATGGCATTGGGAGCAGCAGAAGGACCGTTCATCAAGGGAGATTCAATAGCGAATATCCTGGAGGAACCGGCAAATCAGGGCAAGGCATGCACCCTTTAGCTCTCAGTCAAGCGTGAGACATCCAGGCTAAAATCAGACAGTACATCTTAGATGAAATGGCATTGGGAGCAGCAGAAGGACCGTTCATCAAGGCAGATTCAATAGCGAATATCCTGGAGGAACCGGCAAATCAGGGCAAGGCATGCACCCTTTAGCTCTCAGTCAAGCGTGAGACATCCAGGCTAAAATCAGACAGTACATCTTAGATGAAATGGCATGGGAGCAGCAGAAGGACCGTTCATCAAGGGAGATTCAATAGCGAATATCCTGGAGGAAACGGCAAATCAGGGCAAGGCATGCACCCTTTAGCTCTCAGTCAAGCGTGAGACATCCAGGCTAAAATCAGACAGTACATCTTAGATGAAATGGCATTGGGAGCAGCAGAAGGACCGTTCATCAAGGGAGATTCAATAGCGAATATCCTGGAGGAACCGGCAAATCAGGGCAAGGCATGCACCCTTTAGCTCTCAGTCAAGCGTGAGACATCCAGGCTAAAATCAGACAGTACATCTTAGATGAAATGGCATTGGGAGCAGCAGAAGGACCGTTCATCAAGGGAGATTCAATAGCGAATATCCTGGAGGAACCGGCAAATCAGGGCAAGGCATGCACCCTTTAGCTCTCAGTCAAGCGTGAGACATCCAGGCTAAAATCAGACAGTACATCGTAGATGAAATGGCATTGGGAGCAGCAGAAGGACCGTTCATCAAGGCAGATTCAATAGCGAATATCCTGGAGGAACCGGCAAATCAGGGCAAGGCATGCACCCTTTAGCTCTCAGTCAAGCGTGAGACATCCAGGCTAAAATCAGACAGTACATCTTAGATGAAATGGCATGGGAGCAGCAGAAGGACCGTTCATCAAGGGAGATTCAATAGCGAATATCCTGGAGGAACCGGCAAATCAGGGCAAGGCATGCACCCTTTAGCTCTCAGTCAAGCGTGAGACATCCAGGCTAAAATCAGACAGTACATCTTAGATGAAATGGCATTGGGAGCAGCAGAAGGACCGTTCATCAAGGCAGATTCAATAGCGAATATCCTGGAGGAACCGGCAAATCAGGGCAAGGCATGCACCCTTTAGCTCTCAGTCAAGCGTGAGACATCCAGGCTAAAATCAGACAGTACATCTTAGATGAAATGGCATGGGAGCAGCAGAAGGACCGTTCATCAAGGGAGATTCAATAGCGAATATCCCGGAGGAACCGGCAAATCAGGGCAAGGCATGCACCCTTTAGCTCTCAGTCAAGCGTGAGACATCCAGGCTAAAATCAGACAGTACATCTTAGATGAAATGGCATTGGGAGCAGCAGAAGGACCGTTCATCAAGGGAGATTCAATAGCGAATATCCTGGAGGAACCGGCAAATCAGGGCAAGGCATGCACCCTTTAGCTCTCAGTCAAGCGTGAGACATCCAGGCTAAAATCAGACAGTACATCTTAGATGAAATGGCATTGGGAGCAGCAGAAGGACCGTTCATCAAGGCAGATTCAATAGCGAATATCCTGGAGGAACCGGCAAATCAGGGCAAGGCATGCACCCTTTAGCTCTCAGTCAAGCGTGAGACATCCAGGCTAAAATCAGACAGTACATCTTAGATGAAATGGCATGGGAGCAGCAGAAGGACCGTTCATCAAGGGAGATTCAATAGCGAATATCCTGGAGGAACCGGCAAATCAGGGCAAGGCATGCACCCTTTAGCTCTCAGTCAAGCGTGAGACATCCAGGCTAAAATCAGACAGTACATCTTAGATGAAATGGCATTGGGAGCAGCAGAAGGACCGTTCATCAAGGGAGATTCAATAGCGAATATCCTGGAGGAACCGGCAAATCAGGGCAAGGCATGCACCCTTTAGCTCTCAGTCAAGCGTGAGACATCCAGGCTAAAATCAGACAGTACATCTTAGATGAAATGGCATGGGAGCAGCAGAAGGACCGTTCATCAAGGGAGATTCAATAGCGAATATCCTGGAGGAACCGGCAAATCAGGGCAAGGCATGCACCCTTTAGCTCTCAGTCAAGCGTGAGACTTCCAGGCTAAAATCAGACAGTACATCTTAGATGAAATGGCATTGGGAGCAGCAGAAGGACCGTTCATCAAGGGAGATTCAATAGCGAATATCCTGGAGGAACCGGCAAATCAGGGCAAGGCATGCACCCTTTAGCTCTCAGTCAAGCGTGAGACATCCAGGCTAAAATCAGACAGTACATCTTAGATGAA
The DNA here is from genome assembly GCF_040938575.1 of Ambystoma mexicanum. Taxonomy (NCBI): domain Eukaryota; kingdom Metazoa; phylum Chordata; class Amphibia; order Caudata; family Ambystomatidae; genus Ambystoma; species Ambystoma mexicanum. Next base: position 43,619,031 of record NC_090930.1, read on the forward strand.
ATGGCATTGGGAGCAGCAGAAGGACCGTTCATCAAGGCAGATTCAATAGCGAATATCCTGGAGGAACCGGCAAATCAGGGCAAGGCATGCACCCTTTAGCTCTCAGTCAAGCGTGAGACAATCAGGCTAAAATCAGACAGTACATCTTAGATGAAATGGCATGGGAGCAGCAGAAGGACCGTTCATCAAGGGAGATTCAATAGCGAATATCCTGGAGGAACCGGCAAATCAGGGCAAGGCATGCACCCTTTAGCTCTCAGTCAAGCGTGAGACATCCAGGCTAAAATCAGACAGTACATCTTAGATGAAATGGCATGGGAGCAGCAGAAGGACCGTTCATCAAGGGAGATTCAATAGCGAATATCCTGGAGGAACCGGCAAATCAGGGCAAGGCATGCACCCTTTAGCTCTCAGTCAAGCGTGAGACATCCAGGCTAAAATCAGACAGTACATCTTAGATGAAATGGCATTGGGAGCAGCAGAAGGACCGTTCATCAAGGGAGATTCAATAGCGAATATCCTGGAGGAACCGGCAAATCAGGGCAAGGCATGCACCCTTTAGCTCTCAGTCAAGCGTGAGACATCCAGGCTAAAATCAGACAGTACATCTTAGATGAAATGGCATTGGGAGCAGCAGAAGGACCGTTCATCAAGGGAGATTCAATAGCGAATATCCTGGAGGAACCGGCAAATCAGGGCAAGGCATGCACCCTTTAGCTCTCAGTCAAGCGTGAGACATCCAGGCTAAAATCAGACAGTACATCTTAGATGAAATGGCATTGGGAGCAGCAGAAGGACCGTTCATCATGGCAGATTCAATAGCGAATATCCTGGAGGAACCGGCAAATCAGGGCAAGGCATGCACCCTTTAGCTCTCAGTCAAGCGTGAGACATCCAGGCTAAAATCAGACAGTACATCTTAGATGAAATGGCATGGGAGCAGCAGAAGGACCGTTCATCAAGGGAGATTCAATAGCGAATATCCTGGAGGAACGGGCAAATCAGGGGAAGGCATGCACCCTTTAGCTCTCAGTCAAGCGTGAGACATCCAGGCTAAAATCAGACAGTACATCTTAGATGAAATGGCATTGGGAGCAGCAGAAGGACCGTTCATCAAGGGAGATTCAATAGCGAATATCCTGGAGGAACCGGCAAATCAGGGCAAGGCATGCACCCTTTAGCTCTCAGTCAAGCGTGAGACATCCAGGCTAAAATCAGACAGTACATCTTAGATGAAATGGCATGGGAGCAGCAGAAGGACCGTTCATCAAGGGAGATTCTGACTTGCTCTCCACAAGCAGTTCCTGAATAACCACTATTGGTATAGTCCGCCTAAAAGGAAAGGAATCTTTCATAGACCTATTGCCATGCTGAGAAGGTTTGGCAGATCTCACTTGCAGCACAAATATGGGTATAGGCTGGGAGAGCATAAAAAAAAATCACAAAAGGAGTTGAACATTCCAAAGAATAAAGCTTGTTACTTATCTGTCGTGTCCCAGTAAGGCCCATCAGCAATTAATGTACACAATGCGAAGGCAGGACATGAAGAGATCTTCAGTCAACTCATCCTACACAAACTCAGCCCGCTGCCTACCACTGTTCACCAAAAGGTCTTTGGGCGTGGACTCGAACCGACTCTTAATGCCCCCGGTGGTTACTTCCAGTTAACAAACAGAAGAACACTAGCCAGACTGCAAATACAGTAATGGCATCGAAACATTGCCTAACAACGGACAGGAGTCACTTAGAAAACACATACAAGTTAGAAGTAGGTTTATTGACCGTGTAGTTTTGCTCACATTTTGAGCAACACATGTAGATGATAAGTTTGGGGTTAAGTAATATTGGGTAGGAGTTGGGGAGCAGCATGGTGTGCGGGGGTCTCCTTCCACTTTCTATAAAAAAAAGAATTTTGAGAATTGAAAATTAAACATTTTTAAAAAAAAGATTAAAGGTTCCATCTCCAAAAAGATAACATCTATACGTGTTTGGAATGCCAATGATGAGGTTTAATGCATGACTAAACACAGCAAAGTAACACCAACACTGTAACTCACCCTCACAAATAGCACAGATGTATTCTTTGGCAACATACTCCACCATCAAACCAATAGACATTTTAGGCACTTATTGCATTCTAAAACACACATCACTTCCATTTCAATTAATTGTAATAGCATACACCTACATTAAAAAAACTCCCAAACTTTCTAAAATAACTATCTTACATCAACACATACTCTGACTGTCAAATGGCCATTGTAACATCAGAAGCAGAAGTATCAGGCACACTGGGTCATGTAGTCCTAGCTCTTTAATGGGAAAGAAGCAACACAGCTGTGAGCATGCCTGCTGCCTGAGGACACATCATTCTGACCTTCTGATGAACTGATTGTCGTGTACCTGTCCCCCTGGTAGCCTCAATTCTGAACCAGTGTGTACTGTGCGTTTGCGTCTTTGCATGTGTCTTGCTTTTGAAGTTACTGTACATTAGTACCTGGGGCACGCTGTACACCGGGAATGGGCCTCATTAGGACCCAGGCGGTAAGGGGTTTATGGCGGCGTAAACAGCGCCGACCCTTACCACCTGATTCCGAGGTCCCTTAGCGCCATGGAGGATTTTAACACCTGCTTTTAGCAGGTGTTAAAATCCATGGCGCTAAGGGACCTTGTTGTTAATTACGCCACCGTAATTTACGGTGGCGTAATTAACGCCTTCCCCACTCCCATTATGCCCTGTGGGGCAAAAATGGGAATGGGGAAGGGTAAATGGGATAATGGGGACTTACCACCCCGCCAACCTCGGAATGGGGCGGTAAGTCCGCCAACCACCATGGCGTAAACGTAGTTTACGCCATGATGGTAAAGGTACGACCCAGGCGGTAACTTACCGCCTGGGTCGTAATGAGGCCCTATGTGTGGATTGGCTCTTTTCCGAGCCAGACCACACGGTATTCCCATGTATGTTAGTGCGTCCCGCGCGTGCCGGGTACTCTGTTCCCATGCGAAGGGCGTGGCAGCCCCTTAGCCAATGAGTAGGCTCAAAACGGGGCAATCCCCGCTCCGAGCCTCCCCATGGCTGGAGGCTGCCTTTGTCCACTGCCAGGGACTCAGGTAAGTTATTTTTTTCCCTCCACCTCCCTCCCCTGCAAACTATCCCCTCACTGCCCTCCCAACCCCACTTACCTTCTTTTTTCCTTATTTTCTCAGTAGCGAACGTGCTGGTAACACTTCTGTTCCCAGCGCGTCCACTCCCGATGGCCGCCATGGAAAGGGAAAACTGACTACCTTTTGCCTTTCCCGGCGGCCATTTTTTTCACAAATAGATATATATTTTTCTGTTTCAGCATTTTGAAACAGAATAAAATGCCATTAGTACCTGGGCCGGGGTACTAATGGCTATAAGACCCTCGGCAGCGGGCCAATACCGCCCACGGTAATGCCCCTGGGGCTTCATTAAGGCCTGTAACTACGGCCCCAGGGGCATTACCTGGGGCAGTATATGCTTGCCGCCTCGGCTCTTATTGCCACAGTAACAGTGGCTCTAATTGTTATTTGTAATATCAGTTGATAGAAATCCCCAGACTGACCCTTACCGTGCCTGGCAGGGTAGCCGAGTAGGCCTGATGCCACCATCCGCAGTATGTGTATGGGAATGGGGGAGCTATAGGGAGGTCCCCTGGCTACACTTGCCATGCCACAGGCAGGGCTAAAGGTGTAGAGGAGCCGTTACATGCCTCTACAGGTAATCCTGCCCCCCTACCTCCTATATGTTGGAAGCCTGAGATTGTGCCATGCTTAACACTAGCTGTTGTGACCATACCACGGCGATTGTTTGAGAAAAGGTATCCTCTGATGAAACCCTATCAAATGTAACCCCGGAGAGACAACAATCAGGGATGTTATTTAGGGCTTGCCAGGGGTCGCACTTGCGAACGCTGAGGTCTCCCTTGCTACACCTGTGGTCTCCCCTGCTACCCCTAAAAAAACACATTTTTTTATTTTTTTATTTTTTACAAATTGAAGCTCCTGGACTATGGCCAATGCCCGGTCGCTATTTCAGCTATTTGTCTTTCTGGGATTCTATACAATAATTCTAGACTCATTAAAGGTTTATTTCAGGCACACTTCAGGGGGTGAGTCACTGATTTAGTCTGTTCTTAAACACCTCAAATTCACAATGCAGACAAAATCCTCCAAAAAGCCTTCAGAGTAGATTAAGCATCCATTTAGGAATATGTATTTTGCCTTTCACAAGTTGCAGTATTAGCATGTTTTCTTCTGCTGCTACATAGGGTGATCCATTATGGTGTGAAATGTATATCACGTTACAGTAATATTCTAACAATATTTTTTATGGTGTACTTAGAAACAATGCTATGTGATGTCACTTCCTGTTTTGGCAAGGGGTAAACGGTCGTGTTCCATCGCTTCCTGTGATGTCACTTCAGGGTGGGGTCAAATGACATCACTTTATGTGATGTCATCAGAGGTCAAGGGTCATGTAATATCACTTCTGCTACCCCTGGCATTTTGGTGAAATGAAGTCCCTGACAACAATCTGAGGGAGGAACTCCCTAAAGGAATAAGACAAGGAGCAGAAAGAGGAACCTGATGCCCTGAGGATAGTGGCCGAAGAGAATTCCTGGATCTTACAGAAATTTATGACAAAGTTAAGAATCAAGTAAACTTTGATATGTGAAAAGAAGATTGCACGTGTGCGAAGCACTGCAGAAAATGCAAGCCGTTCAATAACTATACAGATGCTGTAATGCAAGTAGATTAAGTAATCTTTAAGTAATCTTTAAGTAAACAGATTTAGGATTCACACAAATAATCACTGCCCCGACCCATAATAAAGGCCGCATCTTAGACTGGTTGGCAGATCACAACTGTGGATCCACTCTCAACTCTAACACAGCCCTCCCATGGTCTGATCACAACTGCCTCCAATTCTGCATCCCCATATCATCTTACTCCAAACCTCTAAAACCTGCACCGGCCACGCTAACCAGAAGTGCCAAAAAACTCACAGCAGACAATATACGTCCCTTCCTTAACACCCCATGCCTAGCACCCCCGTTTTCCTCCAACCCCAACACTCTAGCAGAAATCTTCAAAAACACGCTCACCATGGCCATCAATACCGCAGCCCCTCTTGAAAACAAAAAAGAAAAAAAATCGTTTCATTCTAACTCATGGTTCACGGATGACTTACTAAATCTGCGCCAACGTAAGCGCCAAGCCCTCAAAACATGGCAGGCAAATCCCTGTGAGGCCACCAAAGTAGACTTCCTTTGTATCTCTAAAAAATACAAAAATGCCATATTCAAGGCAAAGTCAGAAACCTACAATAAACGTATCCTGGAAGCCAACTCCCACTCAAAAGAGCTCTTCACCATCTTTAAAGAGCTCACTATCCCCCCTATCTGCACAGATGAGATCGTTAAGGATGAAGCCTGGTGCAATAGCATCCAAACAGCGATGTTAAATAAAATAGACCTTCTCCAAACTAAAATAGCAGAACACTATAGGGCTCTACACCCCCAACAGACCCTCTCCGTCAATACCGCCAAAGATAAGCACACCTCAAAATTCAATTTTTCGCCAATCACCGAGTCGGACACTCTCCACATCCTTAAACAGCTCAAACCATCTCAATGCAAAGGCGACATCTGCCCCCCCAACATAATCAAAGAGTGTGCTGCACCCCTCGCACCGATCATCACAGCTTTCATTAATGCCTCATTCAAGACGGGTAAAGTCCCGGACAGCCTTAAAGAGGCGTGGGTACGCCCGCTCTTAAAGAAACCAACCTTGGACCCCGCCCAACCTAACAATTACCGGCCCATTACAACGGTTCCATTTCTCTTAAAAATCCTAGATAAAGCTGCACATATGCAGATACAGGCCTACCTGGAAAACAACTCTGTCCTAGGCAAAAGGCAGTCCGGATTCTGCAAAGGTCATGGAACTGAAACTGCGTTACTAGATCTGAAGAATCAAATCACCCTAATCCTAGATAAAGGTAAGCCGGCCCTCCTGCTCCTCCTAGACCTTTCAGCGGCTTTTGATTTAGTCGATCATGCCATTCTCACGAACCACCTAACTCAGGCCGCTCATTTCTCCAAACAAGCCACAAATTGGATTACCTCTTTCCTCAAAGGCAGAGTGATGAAAGTGTTCTCCAATATAGCCAACGCAGAGCCTACCACCATCAGGTATGGAGTCCCCCAGGGTTCATGTACAGCTCCCACTCTCTATAATCTTTTCACCAAACCTCTCTTTGACAAATTGGACGCACTTGGGATCACATACACCAACTACGCTGACGATACCCAAGTACTCCTCCCGCTCACAGGACACTACCTCCAGGACGCAACCACCCTCCAGAATACATACGCCACCATCCAAGCATGGATGGCCACGAATGGCTTATGTCTTAACGGTGACAAGACCGAAATTCTCATCCTTGGCCAAAAATCCACTCTCAAGAATCTCGACCCTCTCTACACAAACTTCTGCATAGACAATTGTGTCATCCCAGTTCTACCTTCTGTAAAAACACTAGGAGTCCACATTGACGCATCACTATCCATGGACAAGCAAGTCAACTCCGTTGTCTCTGCCTCCGCTCTGAGCACTAAGCTCATTAATGCCATTAAACCATTCCTAACCAAAGATAATTGCTTATCTATTGCAAGAGCCACCATAGGAGCCAAGATAGATTATTGTAATGCACTACTGGCTGGTACTTCCATCACTAATCTCAATAAACTCCAAACAACACAAAATAATGCACTAAGAGCAGCCCTCAATATACCTAAACGGGACCACATCGCGCAAGCCAGAAAGGCAGCACACTGGCTACCTGTCAAAGAGCGCATCACATTCAAAATACTTACCACTGCACATAAATGTATTCACCTATCTGCACCTTCCTACCTGTCTGACACGCTAGTCAGATCGCACTCCACTAGACCAACCAGACAATGCCACACCAACCAGCTTAGGGTCCCACGCATCAAACGAGCCAGAGCAGGTGGAATAAGCTTCCCTTACATTGCACCGAAGCTATGGAACGCACTTCCTAGCACACTCAGAGCAGAAACATCTCTCTTTGCCTTCCGAAAAAAACTGAAAACCACCTTGTTCAACTAGCTCGTCGTACAACATCATCTCCTCTTCCTTTCCTATCTTCTCCTTACTACTCTCTTGTAACTAAGTAATGACTTCTTTGTATGTATAACAAGTCATCTCTGTAACAAGCGCCACGATGCCCTATGGGCTGTATGTGCGCTTAACAAATGCGAATAAATAAATAAATAAATAAATCTTAGAAGCCGCTATATGAAGTGAATAGACTGCAGGCGAAGCCGCCATTGTATAGAAACTGGACATTGGTATCATGAATTTAGAAAGCCTGGACTCATGGAGAGAAAAGGCGAGAAGTGTGTCGCAGCAAAAGTAAGCTGAGATGGCGAAGCTGTCTGGCCCAGTATCAAAGCTGAAGCAGCCATGCTTAAGGTGCAATGAAAGAACAGCAAGCGTGCCCAGTTTTATTCATTTAAGACATTGCAGCAAATGGTGGTGTCTTGTCTCGTGTGCCAAGGACCAAAACAGAGTTGAGTTTGGAGTCCTAGAACTCCTGGAATCCTGGACTCCTCTACTATTAGGGCTGTAAGTACTTAAAACTGCCCAATATGAGGTGTATCCAATGTAATCAGTTCTGAAATATCCTGACTATGTGTTCCAACAAGTGGGTAATGAGAGAGATTGATGGGACATCCTGCTGAACCGTGAAGACCATTTAGAACAGGGGGGTAGTCCTGACCTCAAACATTTAAGCTACAATGATTTGCTGTAGGCACAATTCTCATACATCTCCATATACAATACTGCACACTTGAATTGCCATCTACTTGTACACTGCTTCAGTATTTCGATGACTTGCTTTTAGCTGCAGATTCTGAAAGTGCTTGTAAAGAAGGCACTGTATTGTTGCTTATTTATTTGGCTGAACACGGTCATAAAGCTTCGCTTAAAAAATTTCAATATTGTTGTCAGGAGGTCGCCTATTTAGGCTATCTCCTGTCAAAGGAGGGGAGAAGATTGACACCTGAAAGAAAAAAACATATTTCGGGCATGTCTGTTCCAAATACACAGAAGGAAGTCAGAGCCTTAATAGGCATGGCTTCTTACTGTAGGCTGTGGATCCCGAACTTTTCACTAGTGATAAAACCGATGTTGGCCTTGACCAAGAAGGCCATTTCTTCGCCGCTGCCATGGAAGTCGGAACATCAACGATCATTTGAGCTTCTCAAAGCCGCGTTATGCTCTGCACCGGTTCTGGGTACTCCAAATTACAATAAGGCCTTTGTGTTGTTTGTGCATGAATGTGATGGATGTGCTTTGGCTGTGTTTAAACAGGAGCACGGAGGGAAGAATAGACCGTGCGGCTACTACTCCTCTGCCCTTGAACCTGTCGCATGCGCTTTGCCAAGATGTTTGCGAGCTGTCGCTGCTGCCTCCGCGTCTGTAAAACAGAGTGAGAGAATGGTCCTAGGCCATGATTTAATCCTGTTGGTACCTCACTCTGTAGATGTCCTATTGAATAAAACCCAAACACAGCACCTCACCTCTGCACGGCTGACGAGGTATGAATTAACTTTGTTTGCCCCTCACATTCAAATTAAGAGGTGTTGTGTTCTTAATCCGGCTGAACTTCTACCTTTCCCGCAAAATACTGTTTGCGGTGAGGAAGAATCACATGACTGCCTGTATAATACTGAACAGGAAACGAAGGGCAGGATAGACCTTATAGATACTCCTTTGGGCAATGTGGAAGGGGAGCTGTTTTGTGATGGCTCCTGCTTCAAACTACCCGATGGTACATCTGCAGCTGCTTATGCAGTTACTACATTGAGTACGGTTGTTGAAACTAAGAGAATTCCGCATAACTCCGCGCAGGCCGCAGAGATTATAGCGTTGACCCGAGCTTGTGAACTCTCCGAAGGGCATACAGTATACATATATACTGATAGCCAGTACGCCTTTGGGGTGGCTCACAACTTTGGGAGGCTCTGGTCGGAAAGAGGGTTCCTAACCTCACATGGGACCAAGATCCAGCATGGCCCCCTGATAGTGCAATTGCTCTCGGCACTCGCGCTCCCTAGTCAGTTAGCGATCATGAAATGTGCAGCGCATCGTAAGGTCATAGATGATGTGGGAAAAGGGAACGCTTTTGCTGACCAGATAGCCAGGCAAATGGCCACAGACCTTAGCGCAGACATGTATGCTCTAAGAGAAACAAAAGATGCCTATGTAATGGATGAGGGTATTGGGTCTGTACGAGATATCCAAGCTGATGCCACCATAGAAGAGTCTAAAAAGTGGGCCGAAGGAATGGGGAAACTAGATGAAGATGGGTGTTGGGTGGACACATCTGAAGGGAAATGGTTGCTCCCTGATTCATATGTGCTGGCGATGGTTACGATGGCACACGGTCCTACGCATGTGTGTTCTCAGCAGATCACGAAAATGTTAGAACAAGTCTGGGTAAATGATAACATTTTGAAGATCGCACAGCGCTATGTTCAAAATTGTATGATTTGCTTACAGCACAATGTGGGGAAGGGGACAGTAACTCCAAGGGGTAGTTTTGGGCCTCCTTCTGTTCCCTTCGAGGTCATCCACTTTGATTTTATTGAGATGGAACGGTGTAACAATCTAAAATATGTCCTTGTGATCATTTGTGCTTTTAGTAAATGGGTTGAGGCTTTCCCCGTTAAGGATGCTACTGCCATGACCACTGCAAAGACTATGGTAAAGGAATTTTTTCCACGATTTGGGCTGCCAAGAGTAATTTGGTCGGACAATGGTCCCCATTTTGTTGCAGCAGTAATTTTGCAGATATGCACAGCGTTACACATTGAAAAATGATTTCACTCGGCTAGACATCCTCAAAGTGCTGGGTTGGTAGAGAGACATAACGGTATCATAAAGAATAAGCTTGCTAAAACATGCGCCGGCACCAAACTGAAATGGCCTTACGCCTTACCTATTGTATTGTCAGCCATGCGTGCCACACCTCAAACTAAGACTGTGCTCTCTCCATTTGAGGTAGTGATGGGGAGACCTGCTAATATTTGGGGTCTTCTGAAGCCTAAAACACTGAGGGAGGTTGAAAATGTATTGCTTGTAGACTACTGTAACCAGTTGACTAAAAATCTGTATCTCATTTATCATCAGGTTCAATCAGCTTTACCTGTACGGTTTACGGGCCCAGGACACAATATTCAGCCTGGAAGTTGGGTACTGGTGAAGGCCTACGAAAGGTCTTCCTGCCTCGCGCCTCGCTGGCGGGGACGCTACCAGGTGCTGTTGGTCACCCAGACAGCAGTGCGGGTGGCTGGAAAGAAGCATTGGATCCACGCGACGCATGTCAAGAAACTTCCTCACCCGACGCCACACGTTACAGAAGAAGCAGAACCCCTCGCTGATGCTACAATCTCAGATCCTGGAGTAGCAAATAGCGCTGCGCGTGTGTCGGAGAATCTCTCTGATCCCGTGGAGCTTGGGGAACAGTCCATTTTGTCTCCACACTCTTCGGAAAGGTCACTTCCGGAAAACGTTGTTTCAAGTTCTGCGACTTCCGTCGCCGCTGATACGTTGCTTCCCTCAGGAAGTGATGTTACCTTATTTCCGGATCAAACAGTACCGGGAATCACCAGGTACGACCTTCGATGAAGAAAATAGGACTACGGCACGGGTTTTGCCTGTGCATCTGGAGAAGAAAAAGAGTCATTAAGAGTTTTGTTCCTACAAAAGAAAGTTTTTGAAAGAAAGGGGATTCTGCTGGCTAGGGTTAGGGAAGGACTAAGAAGTCGCGCGACCGTAGTGTCGCCAGCAATGAACATTGGGGTCGTCGATTGAGAAACTACAATGCCTGCCACCTCCACTGCTGCTGCTCGCATTGGACTTGTAAATAAGGGGGTGACCAACTCGGACATTGAACAATGTGCCTGGGCCCCGAAAACGTATTGCTGTGTTGTGATAATAGTAATTGGAATTTGTATAGTTACTGCCATATGACTCTGGTACTTTGAAGAAATGTATCCTCTAGAGCCTCTTCTGCCAATTGAAATTGTACCTACTGCTCTGACTCCCTCTGTACACCTTCATACTCTGTCACCTAGAGACTCCCAGCATAGACGAAAGTACCATAATAACACTTTAATGATAATAATGAATTCAATGCATGCCATTTTTAATAAGAGTAATTGCTGGATTTGCACCCATTTACCGCAACATGGGAATAAGGGGCTAGGATGGTATATTCACCCTTTACCTTTAATGACTGCTTGCTATGCCTCTCTTAGAGCACTATTCTTTGGCTGTTGGAATGATAGCATCTCAGGGAACTTTGATGGAACTAATTTAAATAATTTTGAGAAACGTGAATTGACTCCCCTGGGATGCTCGCTTTTTGCAAATAGAAGTAAACCTAATGTTGCTTCTATTAGGCCATCTGATAAACTGTCTCTTCCTTTCCAAACTCTAATTTCCTTTAAAATGGCTCCGATAGGCAATAAGGACGCCGTGCCTCCTTCCTACTCCATTAACCATAGCCCTGATTCAGTCCCCTTCTGTGTACAAAGAAATGGCACTCGGTCAATGAGAGATTTTGAAGGTTGTGTGAACATTGTAAATTTGACCGGAGGGAACACGCCTCTGTATGTAGGGGGGCCTGTCTATTTCGTTTGCGGTAGTACAGCATTTCCCTGGTTGCCCAAGGATTGGCAGGGAACCTGTTATTTAGAAATCCTGTTACCTGGGGTATTCATAGCTAGTACATTGGAAGTTTCTAAGGCTCGCCCACGGCGGGACGAGAACGGAGATACCACTGGGCAAATATTAGGAGATACAACAAAATCAGTTGTGCCATTTTGGGGACAGTTAGCGAATTCTGAAAATATTAGGGGGCTAGCAAGAGTACTGGAGAGAACCATCAACCGGACCACGGATATACTCTACAATATGACACTGGAACAGAAAGCAATAAGATTGGTAGCGCTCCAAAACCGGATGGCATTAGATGTAATTCTGGCAGAACGTGGTGGAGTATGTTAATTAGTGGGGTCCGCTTGCTGTGTTTTCGTACCAGATTCCTCACCGACAATTTTTAAAGCAATACAGAACTTGCACGTCCTTAGTTCAGAAGTGCATGTTCCTGTGGGAGATTGGAGTATTAATGCTTGGTTCTGGGATTCTCTACGATTCTGGGGTTGGAAGGTGCTTTCTGTTATACTGTTTATTTTGGGAATCCTGCTATTCCTTTGTTGCTGTATCCAATATCTACCTAGTATATGTGCAATGCTAGGGGGATGTTGCGCTCAGGCAGTGAGCACGATAGGGCACAAAATGTATGCCCCAGATACAGCATCTAAAGAGTTTGTGTTGCAAGAGGTTCTGGTGAACGACCTAATGGCTATAGATATTACAGATAACGATTCAGGATGCATGGACGACAATGCATGGAGTTATTTACAAAGACATTAGAAATGATATTAGCACTTGGCATAGGCCAAAAGGAGGGTTTGTCGGAATGGAAACAATATTATGCCTCCTATTGTAATAATTGTATGTGTATTGGCCTACGCCAAGTTGTCTAAACATCATGTGCGAACAAACTCCACGGCAAGGTCTTGACCTTAGAGAAACCAATGTAAAACGCCATCTTGGATTGAGCCGCCATTTTAGGTTCTCTTGTTATGTAGAAGTCACCCTGAACATCAAAATGGAAGCCAAATGACATTCTGAGTAAGATTCTGGCCGTTGTGACCTCCGTATAACTGAATAATTAATATGCCTGCAGGCCACTTGTCGGGGTCGCGAACAGAGACCTTGTCCTACCGTTGACCTATATGTAAATGTACAACTATATCAGTGAAACTAATCGAAATGCATATATTAAAGGATTGACCTGGCAAGGAACCCAAAGACCTGTTTCGCAGAATGGTTAACCCGCAAGAGGGTTGGCCAAGGGCTGGACAAATTGTATAAAAAGCCCGGGTATTCCAATGTGCGGTCTCTCACTAACACATCGAACCCTCGTTGAAGTTCGTTATGTTATTCTGAGAGCCGGATAGCTATCCGTTTGACAATTGACTTGGTAACTGTTGTAGCTTGAAATAAAGCACTTGTATGTTTCTTTGTAACCTGTGTTGGTGTGTTTCTTTTTGGGCTTCCCGGCCTCATATTATTTTTCTGTTTCCACAGTCGTTGTTCAGTCTAAGCCAGTTCCAGCTCATCCAGTCACCAACAACAGTCAGACAATTCCTGAGATTGGCAGAGGACTCAGAAAGGGCAAGATTAACGGGCACCACAATCTGGGTATCGTCCCCATAGATGTAACAGCAGAGACCGAAGGACTGGATGAGTTTAGCCAGCGGCTGTACATAGACATTAAAGAGAATCGGCGACAGTGCATAGCCGTGGCCAACTCCACAGATGACAGGGACAGAAGCGGACTGGAACGAGACTAGGACCGGTCAGCATAAAGGAATTAAACCAGGCCGATACAGAACCAGAGATACCAGCAGCTGCCAGTCTCGCAAGTCGCATGGTATGCTCAATGGTTTCAAATGCCGCCAATAGATCGAGTAAAATCAGAGCTCCGATACCACCGTAAGGATGGCAAGGTCATCTACGACCGAAACCAGTACCGTCTCTGTCCCACAGCCAGGTCAAAACCCAGTCCAATAAAGGTACAAAATTGAAGATTCTTCCAGAAAAGAAGTAATTAGTCTCAGAATCACCCTCTCTCTCTCTCTTTCCCTCTCCACCACTCCATTCGTGTATCCAGCTCTCTCTCTCTGTCTGTCTAAAGTGACGTGTCTGACAGCATGTCTCTGCGTTGGTTACAATGTACCTCAATCAGTGTTGACTCGAGGGATATAGAACAACATGCATGTTACCTCAAAAGAGCTGCTCTGATGGCCTATCCTCTTACTGACCCCTGACTAACCCTACCCTGTTCACTCTCATACTGACTATGCCTCCTCACCCTCCCTTTCACTAGCTCTTTCTCTCTCATGCTCTTCCCCTCCCTCTGCCTTCCCAATCCTCATGAATTACTCCCAGCTCACCCCTCTCTCCATTGCTCTTTCTCCATCTATCCATCTCTCTCCCCCCTCTCTCTGCCTGAACCGATGTCTCTGACAGCATGTGTCTGCGTTGGTTACAATGTACCCCAATGAGTCGAGACCCGAGGGTTATAGAGCAACACGTATGTTACCCTAAGGTGCTGGTCTAGCTATACTGTTGGGTCTCTCTTTTACTGACCCCCTGCCTATCACAATCACATGCATCTCTTGCACTCACCAGCCATCCATCTCTCTCCCTCCATGACCCTAACCCAGCACTACTCTGTCCCCAGTGATGCGTCTGAACATATGTGTCTGAGTTGGTAACCATTTGCCTCTACCAGTCTATACCAGTGGGTTGTATAGCCACATGTCTGCCACCTAAATGTGCATGTGTGACTCTACGGTTTAACATAGATGTAGCCCTGCCTATCCACACTGCTACTCCCGTTCTCAATAACCGTTCCCCTACCCCACCTTCCCCGTAACTCTCTCTTTCCTAAGGTTTGCAAATCTCTTTTTTTAAAAAATAATATACTTCTATCACTCCATATTTACATACCTTACACTTGTATCCATAGATGTGTTTTCCAACACAATGAATTTCTGAATGTTAGCAGGTTAACATGACTTTGATTTTTCTATAATGTCGTGTGTAGGAAGTGAATAGGTTTCAAATCACGATCTATGCGACAGTGTCCAACCACGAAAAATAACCAAATAACACGCCTCCACTGCAGCGCCTCACCTTCCATATCTCAATGCAGAATTACTCTTTGCCACTCACTAACATAATTATTAAGGTTCAAACTTGTGTAATCGGATTAATAATTACGTAAACAATTCACACGGTTTATTATAACGAAAGGTAACATTTTGAATTTCAAGCACATTCTGAAAAGGTTATAAACTAACAAATAAAAGCAATTATGGCCTTGGCCAGTGGCTTTTACAAACTGCGTTCATGTTGTGTTATGAGCCTGGGTTTTTAGGGAGTAAACGATGCAATGATAACACATCACGCTGGAAGTTAATGTTAATGTTAAAGGATATTTGTATGTGCACTATCACTGCAGGCGTGCTCCCCTGGTGCTCTGGCAGATGTTTAACAAAGGGGGGGGGGGGGTTGGTTAGGCGTGTAAGTAGAACAAAGTTTGGAGAAGAGCAAGGCGCTGTGAAGTACTGTTGGCAGCTTCAGTTCGGTTAACACTGTTCGCCGAGCATATTGGTGTGTTATTCGGTTCTGAGTCCGTCGTGTGCTGTTGCTTGGGGGTCTGTGTGGTGTGGTTGTTGATGCAGTGTGGTGAAGTGCATGTTGTTTGTTGCGGCTTTAAGAGGTGTGGTTCTGTTTGGTTAGAGTGTAAGAGGTGTGTAAGGAGTGGTGAGGTTTTTAGTAGTTATTTTTTGGGGTTGGTTAGTATCCTTGTTAGGAGAGGTGCATATTTCTTGCGTCTCCTTTATGATTTAAAGAAGGTTGTTTCCTTTCGATGATTAAGTTTCAGCATGGTAAGGCTGTCTCATCTCTGTCGTTATGCTAAGTTAGCTACTTTTGTGTTAGTCTTTGCGGTTTTTGGATTGGATTGATTTACTTGTGAGCTACACCCTTTTCCTGGGTCCTTTCTGAGTGACCAAATAATGGCCAGCTTGTTACTTAAATACAATGTACAATGAAATCAAATTATCACTTCACACTTGCTCTTGAAAGGAAAAAAACATTATATATCCACAATGGATGCACTTTGTATTTAAGTAGGATGTTCTATATTTATACTATAATCGTTTACTTTTGCTCATGACGTAAAACGTAAGCAATAAATACTGCTTTGATGGTGTGCAAGTGTTGGCAAACAAATTCACATGAAGGCAGATATTTTGTATGAACAGCGTTGCATGTTAAAAGATGTTAGATATCGTCACAAAATGTGATGCACACAGAAATGATATCCACACTTGTAGATCATGCGTGGTGGCCGATAATCAGAAGGCTTTTATAATAGCAACACATTGAAACGTTCTGTGTGAATAAAGAGTGTGATGTCTATCTGAAGAATTGAAATCATGTATCGTTTCAATGTAGGTAATACTGTTACATTTATCGACAATGTTAACCAACTAAAATCCTTTTGTTTTAATCCAGTTACATCCCAGAAATGTGTGTGTGCCACGGAGCCCATGTTCCCGTGCATAGAGTGTATTCCGAGCACTGAAGCACCACCATTACCAATGGATCAATAATCACCATATTATGGGATGGCCGTGCCGCTCCCTTTTGTGCATATGCGAAACCCGCCAAAAGAACCAGCGAATAGAACAGCTGAATACGGAAAGTTAGTGGATGTTAAACAAACTGTGTTTCTACCCAAGGGACAGGCAGGTGCTTGGTGATAAAAGGGGGTAAAGCGGAATTAAAAGACAGAGGTTTTCCAAACATGGATTTTGATGTGAGTCATTGAATATTTTCATTTCCCATAAAAGAACTTGGAAGAAAATAACAAACTATACATTCTACAGCTTTTTTCAAAAGAATCTCAAATGAAAATAAAAAAAGTGTAAAAATGATTGTATCAAAATGTGATCGTCCTTTATAGCATGCTTCCTTTCGCTTAGACTACCGAAAAATCTATTGATGGATGCTCTGTCTTTTCCATGGTTGTGTATGCAAACAGTTTGAATGGCTCTGATCTATGTAGTTAAACATTTTAATTGCAATACAAAATATATAACAA
Organism: Ambystoma mexicanum; assembly: GCF_040938575.1. Taxonomy (NCBI): domain Eukaryota; kingdom Metazoa; phylum Chordata; class Amphibia; order Caudata; family Ambystomatidae; genus Ambystoma; species Ambystoma mexicanum. Next base: position 43,635,904 of record NC_090930.1, read on the forward strand.
TATAGTAAATTCTCGACTCCATAGAAATTATTGAAAAATAAAATCTTTTTGTGAGAAGCCACTTAACCAAAAAGTGGGTGTGTGCATTTAATGGGTCTCACACATCTCCATATTATGTTTAATCCATCTTCATAAGTTTGCATCATAGGAGGAAAGTACAAATCCAAATTCTGGAAAAACTGAAAAAACAGTTGTTGTGACTTTTATTTACTTAAGTCGCATATTTCAGCATAGGTAATTCAATATTGATGGCTGAAAAAATTACACATAGAAAGAATAAACAATCAACTATTAACCTGATCACCAGCTCGGTGAGTTTTGTGAGTTTTAACATTGTTAAAAAGTCACTTTTTGAATTCTGCACTGTATGGACTATAACAGGCTTAATTCAGTGACCTCCTGTCACCAGTGGACATGCAATGCTATGCAAAGATGCACTAAACATTGTTAACATATGTGTCCAGTATTGTTTACAAAACTCACCGAGCAGGTGATCAGGTTAATTGTTGATTGTTAATTCTTTCTATATGTGATTATTTCAGCCATCAATATTGAATTATCCATGCTGAAATATGCGACCTAAGTAAATAAAGGTCACAACTGTTTTTTCAGTTTTTCCAGAATTTGGATTTGTACTTTCCTCCTATGATGCATACTTATGAAGATGGATTAAACATAATATGGAGATGTGTTAGAATTTTTCACTACAGCAAACAACTGTAGCTTAAATGCATGAGGTCAGGACTACCCCCCTGTACTAAACATCATTCCAGCCTTTACGTCCTGCCGACCACAGGCTATCCCTAAGGTTACAAAACATTTAATGGATCTCTTCTGCTTTTTGTGTTCGGAAACGTGATTGCGTAGATGTAGAGATCGGACCCTACGCGTTAACGTCATAACAAGGGGCGTGGCAGAGCAGTCTGAAATGCGGATGTCACATGGAAAGGTGCAGGGAAGGATGTATTGCCATCAGGGGGCTTGAGTTTAGGGTGATGGATCAACTGATTACAGAATCACAAGACGGCGGTTTCGGATCTGTGCGGTTTGCATGTGTAAATATCTAGAAATCTAAGGTAAGGTGCATTGAAAGAATAGATGTAATACACTGATATATGCTCAAAAATACATGCCTTGTCAATTAGTCAAATAAAACACATCTCCTTTAAGAAAGAAGTGAAATGCTATTAAGAATGGGTAAACATAGTTAAAAGGCATTTAGAACGTTTTTCCTGCACAATTTTATTTGTCAAAAAAGCAACTATTTGGCTCCAGGGGGATATTTGTCCAACTATTCAGTGGAATACATAAATCTCTCCTGCGGTGCGCCCCTAGTCTGATGGCCGAAGCAAACGACTTGACGCAACGACGTTCGTAGGAGTGACGGCTCCCTCCAAGGTGATTGTTTTACGCTTAACTCAAATTATTGTGCGCATTTATTCATATTCGCTAGATATTGTAAGTCATTTAAGATTAACATAATTTTGTTATATATTGCACCTAGGTGAAAGTGCCTTTTTTGGAGATGCCTCTGTGACTTTCCCTTCGCCCCGTCCCTTCTCACCTTCTGCTGCTGCTAACTGTATTATGCTTTACTAATGCCAATCTATTCTTGCTTATTGCCTTGCACAGAGCGTCAGCATAGACAGTGCCCAGCAGAGCCATATGTCTGCTGCCCTTGCTTTCTCTGAGTTCATCAGCCCAGATGATGACTCAACATTTGGGTCCTTGTGGCAAGTGCCGAGAATTACCCAGGGGAAGGGGTCCCATCCAAGAGTGTCTGCAAAGCAAACAGCAAAGGTTGCTTCCTTTGAAGGTGACATTGTGCCTGTGTGCCAAAATGCTCCCCTGTGTGTGGTGCGATCCACGCATCCGCATTATCAAGGACATTGGCAACTACCTCGTGCCAACTTTTCTGGACACAGGTTTTAAGCTCCTTTCTCATTTACTGGGCCAAATAAACTGATTTAGCGTGCCAAAATATAGCCAACGTTAAGTGTGGCATTGAGAGGCTTGTTGCCGCATGGTGTAGGCAGCGCAGGGGGGATGTTGGTGGCAGAGGGAATACCAGTGTGGGTGTGAGGTAAGAATGGTGCAGTCACACTGTGTGAGACTACACAAGACTTGTCTGCTTGGTATTAGGTAACCCACCTTTTGGTATAGGTCTGTACTACACAAGTTGGTAGTGTGACTGAGCAGCCAGGCCTATCTCAAGAGGGGTAAATCTGAGCTGTAGAGCTGTACAAATCAGTCAATGCAAGTATCCAAGTAACACTTACACTCAAGGTTTCAGTTATAAATAGTTATTTATTTATTTAACATCAGTGTTAATAAAGCAATCTTTAAAAAGGCAATTGTTTGTAACAAACGTAGCACTTTGGAATTACTTTTCAAAATCAATAAAGCTGGTGAATACTCTTTGGAGATGCCAATACTTTGCTCCTACAACCTGAAGGTACCTCAAAAACAAGGATAGTATTGCATCAATATACAACACCAATATACTCTTTAGATTGAGTTTCAGAAAGGATGTGTTCAGGAAAAAATGAAAGGTTAGAACAGTTTCTTGTAGTGTGCAGACAACTGAACCCTCCAATGAAGGCTAGCGAAGCCTTTCCCAGCAGTAACAGTACACAACAGGCTACAACCCATGGAGGGACGAGCAATGCCAACGTCAATGGATTCAGAAAAGTGCCTTTAGGGAGCAGGACAGCCAAAGCCATTTGGACAAAGTCTATAGTTCTGATGTACTTCTTGGGTAAAGTCTTCCGGTTGCATTACATGTATCCAGAGCAGGCAGCCTTGACACTGCGGCTTTTAGATAAAGGCATGGTCTGAACACGCTGGGCATGGGTGGGCCACATTGGAAGGACACGAGCAGCATGGGCGTCTTGGCCGGGCTAAACAACAGTGTGCCCTGTAGTTCAGGTGAAGGTGTGCCGCTAGCCATCAGCGAGCAAACAGACAAATAAATGACCTTGTAATGACCCATAAACTTACCCAGCTCCCCCTGCTGCTTGCCCAGAGTCTTGACCTCTGTTGCTTATGATGATGAGGGCCTGCTGCGGTCAGTATATGTTACAATTTTAATAGACTAGACAAAATAAAGTGCTTTGGGTGCTTTTTTTATTGGCACTACAAAGCGCATCATTGACTGTCGCATGCTCCGGAACCTTAACACGGACCTGCTGGGACTGTTCTGCAAGCAAGTGCCTATGTCTGACCCTTTTTCTGACAACCCCTCTGCAGCTTTACGGGGGTTCTTGGACAGCAGGGGGGAAATCCAAGAGAAGAGAATAAGGAAGACTTTGCTTTTCCCTCCGAGCCCCCACTGTTATGCAGAACTTCTGGTCGGATCCCAACGCCACCTCTTGGTCCCACCTCACCATCTCACTCACTGGGCGTGTTGGGGCATCTGCATCTACAGTGCACAGGGTCGCGCCTGGTTCTCTCCACCTCTGCAGGTCTGCCGAGTATTCCTCTTTTTTGAGGGTTTGCTCCTCATCCCTCCCAGATCCTGAGTGCTTTGGGTGGTGCCAAGGAAAGGCAATGGCAAGCTGAGAAGTCCCTAGTTCTTGGACCCATAAAGGGCTGCCCAGTGTTGTATCATGTCTTCCGGCATACATGGTCGGATGATGTCCGAGTGAGAATGTTCAATGAGTGTCTGGAATGTTGACGTGTGAGTGTGTGTCCCCCAACCCAGGGAGTTTCAGCTGTGTAGTCAGGGTGGTGGGAGCCAGTAGGCTCTGCTCAATCAAAAAATAGTCCATAGGCGCCCCTCTGCGAGAACGAACATGGCCCATTGACCTGTTCTATGGGAAGGTACCCACTCTAGAGTCCGCAGCAACACTAGTGTTCACTATACCTTCCACAGATTGGAAATATCCATTTGCATATCAGTCTTTTTCCTGCCCAAGGGCAGTCCAGCACCGAAATGCTATGGCAATTCCTCTCTGAACAAGAGTACCAACATCAACCCCATACGCATGTTTCAGCCTTGTTGGGCCTCATCAGTGAGGTGGAGCTGTCCCTCTCTGTTCCTATAGTGAGTTAATGTAACCTCATAAAGATTAATAAAGGAACTGACTTAAAGCTTACCTGCTGCCTCCAGCATCCTGCTTTATAATGCCTAGCAGAGCAGGGGCGCAACGATCCGCTCCGAGTGGAGTGCTGGCCACCAGTGAGGCAGGGGCGCGACGATCCGCTCCGAGTGGAGTGCTGGCCACCAGAGTGGCAGGGACGCGACGATCCGCTCCGAGTGGAGTGCTGGCCACCAGTGTGGCAGGGACGCGACGATCCGCTCCGAGTGGAGTGCTGGCCACCAGCGTGGCAGGGACGCGACGATCCGCTCCGAGTGGAGTGCTGGCCACCAGAGTGGCAGGGACGCGACGATCCGCCCCGAATGGAGTGCTGGCCACCAGCGTGGCAGGGACGCGACGATCCGCTCCGAGTGGAGTGCTGGCCACCAGAGTGGCAGGGACGCGACGATCCGCCCCGAGTGGAGTGCTGGCCACCAGTGTGGCAGGGACGCGACGATCCGCTCCGAGTGGAGTGCTGGCCACCAGCGTGGCAGGGACACGACGATCCGCTCCGAGTGGAGTGCTGGCCACCAGCGTGGGCACATTGTGAATCGGTGCAGGAGGCAGTTCTGGTGGTCTTACTGAAAGGCCCTGTTGGTGGTCGTTGTCATGATGCTGGTGGCTGTAATGATGGGAGTGACAATCTACTGAGACTTATCACAGGATGGAGAAAGAATGGGAGTGGCCCTTCTCTAGGCCCTGCCTCAGCACCCATAGGGTCTCCAAGATGGAATTAACTGAAAGCAAACTACAGTAACACTCCTGAGAACACACACACCCATGCACAGACAACCACAGAGTAGGAATGGCAATCCACAAAGACGTATCCCAGGATGGAGAGAGAATGGGAGTGGCCCTTCTCTAGGCCCTGCCTCGGCAGCCCTAGAGTCTCCCAGATGGAATAAAGTGAATGCAAACTGCAGTAACACTCCTGGGAACACACACACCCATGCACACACTGCCACAGAAAGAATAGGAATAACAACCAGCAGAGACATCCCAGGATGATATGATATGATATGATATGGTATTTGTAACGCGCCTATACACAAGTGTTTCAAGGCGCGACGAGGCAGGGAGGGAGGGAAACAAGGGGAAGACGGACAAGCGATCCTACTAGGCCAGGTGTCATTCAGATCGCGCAAGTGCAGAGGTAAGGGGAAAAGGAGAAAGTGCAGGGGGAGGAGGTGGGGGGAAAAGTGCAGTACAAGGTAAGTGGCGTAATAAAATAATAAATGATAAATAATAAATAAAAAGGGCCAGCTGGTGGCAAGTGCGAGGTAAGTGCAGAGCAAGTGCTGGGTAGGGGGCTGTAGGGATACAGTGACAGTCCCACAGTGCAGGGGGAGCCAGGGGGGCAGTGCAAGTGGAGAGTGGCTGGGCCCTGGACCGAGGTCGCTGAGAGTGGCCCAGATGCAGGTTAAGTGCAGAATTCAGTGGGGAGTTAAGCAGGTTTAGCAGGGGAGAGGGAGAGAGAAGGCAGAAGCGAAGAGGAAGGTTTTGAGGTGCTTCCGGAACCGGAGATGGTTCTCCTCAAGTTTCAGGGAGGCAGGCAGGCTGTTCCAGAGGGAGGCCCCTGCTGCGGAGAGAGATCTACCCCCAGCACGTTGCTTCGAGAAGCGGCTGACCTTGAGGGAGTTAGAGATGGATGAGCGAAGGGCTCGTGAAGGAAGATATTTAGGAAGAGAGAGTTGAAGGTATTTAGGCCCCAGGCCCCAGAAGGCCTTGTGGACAATGCAGAGGGTTTTGAACTTAATCCTCGCAGCCACTGGGAGCCAGTGAAGAGATTTCAGTCCTGGAGAGATACGGTCCCTGGGCTTGAGGCCAAGGACAAGTCTCGCAGTTCTGTTCTGGATGAGTTGCAGAGGGCGGAGAGTGGAGGCAGGGAGATTAAGATAGAGGCTGTTACAGTAGTCCAGCCTTGAGAGAACCAGGGCTCGGGAGACAGTGAGCTTCTGGGGGAAGGAGAGGAAGGGAAGAATACCTCTGAGGAGGTGCAGCTGGTAGTGTGATTTCTTAGAGACGTCAGATATATGAGGCGAGAAGGAGAGTGTGGAGTCGAAGATGACCCCGAGGTTTTTAGCCTTGCAGGTAGGGGCAGGAAGGGGGCCAAGGGAGGCCGGCCAGAGAGCTGCAGGGAAGGAGGGAGTGGGTGCGCCGATGAGTAGAATCTCAGTCTTACTGGCGTTAAGGCAGAGGTCATTGGCGGCACACCATTCCTGGATAGCAGACAGACAGTCGGAGATGAGGGAAGGAGAGGAGGAGGCCGAGGGTAGCCTGAAAATGAGCTGGGTATCGTCCGCATAGCACTGGAAGTGGGGGCAGAGGGCGGCGATGCGGTGGGCAAGGAGTGCCAGATACTGGTTGAAAAGCCAGGGAGAGAGGTTGGATCCCTGGGGGACACCACAGGTGGAGAAAAAGATGTCAGAGAGGAAGGAGCCCATTTGGACCTGGGAGGGTCGACCGGAGAGGAAAGAGGTCAGCCATGCCAGAGCCTGACCAGTGATACCCAGGTTATCACGGAGACGGTTGAGCAGGATGGCATGGTTGACAGTGTCAAAGGCAGAGGAGAGATCGAGCAGAATGAGAACACAGGGAGTGTTGGAATCGAGGTTCAGGAGCAGGTCCTCACGGATGTTCAGGAGAGCAGTTTCCGTGCTTCTGGCCGCTATGAAGCCGGATTGATGGTCATGAAGATTACCAACAGATTCAGCATGGAGGTTAAGCTGGGAGAGAGAATGGGAGTGGCCCTTCTCTAGGCCCTGCCTCGGCAGCCCTAGAGTCTCCCAGATGGAATCAAGTGACTGCAAACTGCAGTAACACTCCTGGGAACACACACACCCATGCACACACTGCCACAGAATAGGAATAACAACCAGCAGAGACATCCCAGGATGGAGAGAGAATGGGAGTGACCCTTCTCTAGGCCCTGCCTCGGCAGCCATTGAGTCTCCCAGATGGAATCAAGTGACTGCAAACTGCAGTAACACTCCTGAGACACCCACACCCATGAACACACTGCCACAGAAAGAATAGGAATGACAACCCACAGAGACATCCCAGGATGGAAAGAGAATAGGAGTGGCCTTTCTCTAGGGCCTGCCTCAGCAGCCATAGAGTCCCGCAGATGGAATCAAGTGACTGCAAACTGCAGCAACACTCCTGGGAACTCACGCTTCAGTGGATGAAAAGGCCCACAAAATACCTCCCATAGGGCACAGACGTTTCCGAGAACAAAAGGTACCAAGTAGTGCCAGGAAAGCAACACTGACGACTTCACCAGAGAGACACCTTCTAGAGACAAAGGCATGGCTGAAATCAAACAACTGCCACAGAGCGTCCATGCCTTGAACCAGCGGGGGTGCCCAGCAGGAAGACTGCCGCAACAATAGTAGCTCGCACTGCAAGTCTATGAGGCGCGAGACGGATCGTGTAGGATGAATCGTTAACAGTAGCACAGGTGGCAAGCATTGCAATGGTGCAGGTGTGTGGATGCGGGAATTCGTAGGCATGCATTGGTTTATACGTGTAGGGGAACTTATGTTTGGGTGTGTTCAATTGGTATTCTGTACCTTTTTACACCTCCAGCAAGAGAAATAGTGCGTGTTTTGCGGCCTGATTTTGGGACACACCCACTCCTAGTTCTACTGTTTGTTGCTGGTATTTTATCGTAATCAAGAGTCTAGAACAGGGGTCTACAACCTTTGGCTCTCCAGTTGTTTTGGACTACAACACCCATGAACCCCTAGCCGGCATGTTCAATGGTGAGCGATCCTGGGAGTTGTAGTCCAAAACGTCTGGAGAGCCGCAGGCTGCAGACCCCTGGTCTAGAACCTACACTCCCACCAGGAAGTATTTCACAGCCGCACCCTGGAACATCTGGGGTACAGTTTGATCCCTATTGGGGCATAAGCACAAACACGCAGACGTTCTACAAAGTGTAATAGGTCATGATATCAACATTCTGCAGGACTCATGGATTAATAAAGTCATTTCCAATGATGTGTCAGAGGGGTACAGCGAGTTCCTTCGCACACAGAAATAGCTACAACACGGCTAACTCAAATTGCAAGAAGTTATTAATCCTGTGCAAGGGGAAGGCCTGCAAAGCCTGGGCGGGTGGCCAAAAGTCCACACCTTTGAACAATTGACATCATTTCAACTGAGGGCAGCGCCATACTCGTGTGCGCTCTCACTGATTTTGCCCCCTCTGAAATTAAATTAATAGCTAGATTCTCAAACAAACGCACCCCATTCCCACTAGCTTTATACATGCATGAAAAAGCCCAGGGCAGTCAAACGAGAACACTCCCCCCAGCCCCCAGCCCTCCAACAAAAAGAAACCCTTCAACCTCTACAGCTTTTCGCAGTACAGGGGAGAGTAAACACGAATTCATCTCTACTCGCCACACTACAACACATGACCAGCCCCCTCCTCAATAAAAGCTAAAACCAGGCAAGAACCCCCACAAAAAAAGCCATCAGATAGCTCAGTAAGTACTCAGCAGGGCAGCAGCGGTACTCACCAGGAAAGCAGCGGTACTCACCAGGGCAGCAGCGGTACTCACCAGGGCATTAGCGGTACTCATCAGGGCAGCAGCCGTACTCACCAGGGCAGCAGCGGTACTCATCAGGGCAGCAGCCGTACTCACCAGGGCAGCAGCGGTACTCACCAGGGCATCAGCCGTACTCACCAGGGCAGCAGCCGTACTCACCAGGGCAGCAGCGGTACTCACCAAGGCAGCAGCGGTACTCACCAAGGCAGCAGCGGTACTAACCAGGGCGGCAGCGGTACTCACCAGGGTGGCAGCGGTACTCATCAGGGCGGCAGCGGTACTCACCAGGGCGGCAGCGGTACTCACCAGAGCAGCAGCGGTACTCACCAGGGCAGCAGCGGTACTCACCAGGGCATCAGCGGTACTCCCCAGGGCAGCAGCGGTACTCACCAGGGCATCAGCGGTACTCACCAGGGCAGCAGCGGTACTCACCAGGGCAGCAGCCGTACTCACCAGGGCATCAGCAGTACTCACCAGGGCAGCAGCGGTACTCACAAGGACAGCAGCGGTACTCACCAGGGCAGCAGCGGTACTCACCAGGGCAGCAGCGGTACTCACCAGGGCAGCAGCCGTACTCACCAGGGCATCAGCAGTACTCACCAGGGCAGCAGCGGTACTCACAAGGACAGCAGCGGTACTCACCAGGGCAGCAGCGGTACTCACCAGGGCATCAGCAGTACTCACCAGGGTAGCAGCGATACTCACAAGGACAGCAGCGGTACTCACCAGGGCAGCAGCAGTACTCATCAGGGCAGCAGCGGTACTCACCAGGGCATCAGTGGTACTCACCAGGCAGCAGTGGTACTCACCAGGGCAGCAGCCGTACTCACCAGGGCAGCAGCGGTACTCACCAGGGCAGCAGCGGTACTCACCAGGGCAGAAGCTGTACTCACCAGGGCAGCAGCGGTACTCACCAGGGCAGTTGCAGGCTCGCTTAAGTTACCAAATTCCCAGAAACATATAAAAAAGAGGGGGTGAGGCGTGCGCTCCAATTCCTGGCCAATGTACTACCTGAAGAAAGAAAAAATATATAACTGGGTTAAATCCCAAACGTGTCCAATTCACTGGGTTAGATCCCAATTGTTGCCAAAATGTTCACAGGGTTGGATCCTTTCTGCTGATGTGTGTGTTGGAGGGGAGTCTTTCACTGGTCACCTGAATTGTTTAAATGGGTTCACTACATTGACCATAATTCCTAGAGACTGCAACTGCATTTATATTGGTTTCACCTGAATTGAATGGCGACTCAGCCTCCCTGATGAGTATTGCAGATACGAAAGCGCTTGGAAGAGTACAACAGTGAAAGAAGGGAATTAACCCTGTGAACTTTATTGGGATTTAACCCTGTGAATATTTTGGACACTTTGGGATTCAACCCTGTGATTGTTTTTGGACACTTGTTCAAGTAATATATTGGCCAGGAATTGTAGTGCGTGCCTCGCCCCTGCTTTTTTGAACACTCCCAGAAACATATACAAACACAATGACCAACTGGATACATGGTTTTAAAATGACTTTGCAAACTAAAACAAAACTTGGAAATCTGTCTAACTGAATCCTGATATTCGCTGAAAAGACCTCTGTTTTCCCCAGACTTCCCAGACGGAGTGCCTGTCGATTGCAGCCTCTATTGGAAGAGAAGAAAAGCAAGTGCGTGACAAGCAAAATGGTTCCACAGAGGCTGCAATCGACAGACACTCTCTCTGGCAAGTCTGGGGAAAGCTTGAAACACACGAGCGACATGGAAAAGCTATTAATGAAGGCCAAATCTAGCCACACTACTTTAGAAACCTATACAAAGACATTCCCACTAAAAGCCTCACAGAGGACCAGGAAACGTCCTGCCCAAGATATATCTCCTGGCAGTGATTATTAAACCCCATAGACAAACCAATAATACTTGAGGAATTAAAGGAAGGTATCCAAAAACTAAAAGCAAAGTAAACATGCGGCGCAGATTACATACTTAACGAGATGCGGCAGCACAGGTCACGACAAATCCCAAAAGCACCAGTGAAAGAATTCAACATCATCGCACATTCTGGGCACTTCGCTGGCACTTGGTGCAAATAGGTCATCACTCGTATGAATAGAGATAGTGACACTCTGGACCTTAGCAACTAGAGGGAAGTCACAGGTGTAAGCAATAACCTCAGGAAACGTCTTCTAAGCCTCATCAACCAGAAAGGAATGGCCTCCCTTATCAACAGCAACATCTTGCATAAGAGTGGATGGGATTCCGCTCCAAAGAACAGAGGGGAGAATTCTAAGGAGCGTTTCACTCAATCTGGTACCCGGCATTAAAGGTTGCATTATAACTTTAAGTGATGAAAAACGTGGTAGTAATTCCGTTACCGCCACTTTTCTTGCACCACTGGTAGGGATTGACTCATTTACCTCCAGCGAAGACCAGGAGATAAATCTGACCGCCACTGGCAAAAACAGCAGGCCTTACCAGCACCGGTCATAGCAGCAATTCCCTGCATGGACTCCATGAATTGGGGAATGGCCACCGTCGCCGGCCCCTGTAATATCCCGCTGAGGTACGACGTTCATTCATTGCCTGTTTTTTTTCCGCTGCACTTTTTGCCGAAAATGTTTTCCCCCCAAAAAAAACATCGAAAAATATGGGTTTGGGTATATAAGAGGTAGGGTGGGGTGGTGTAAAGGGAATAAATAATAGGGGATGAGTTTTTAAGGGGCACACCCCAATAATACAATTTATTTTTTATTATTTTCAGCAAAGATTTTGGCCCTCATTCCGAGTTGGGTGCAAAGGGATACCGGGCACCGGTAAGGACATCGGTGCCAGTAATCCCTTTGCGCCCTATTCCGAGGTCCCTTAGCGGGTCCCTTCCTCAATGCCTGGTTTTACCAGGCGTTATGGACGGGGCCCGTTAAGGGACTTCAGAGCTAATAACGGTACCGCAATTTGCAGTACCGTTATTAGCGCCTTCCCATTGAGCCCTATGGGAGCTGAAATGGGAATGGGGAATGGCTTTTTTCAGTGGGGACTTACCGGTCCCGCAAAGGTCGGAATAGACCGGTAAGTCCCCATTGAACCATGGCGGACTCGGTACCAGTATTGGAGGTAGTCATGGTGCAAATAGCGCCATGATTACCACCAAACTTGGAATGAGGGCCTTTGTCACTAAGAACCCCCGGTAATAGCGGCGGATACCAGCAAACGCCTTATGACCCCCTAAATCTTAGACCACTGCTACTGCATGATGGGATAGTGCAGAAGGAAATCCATGTACAACTCACCTAGGTCAAGGTGGAGATTAGCAGTGGTCAGACTGGTCCTTTAAAATGGAACGAGAATTGAGAAACAGGTGCCACCTCAGCCCAACCCTGTTCCATCTCTATATCAATGACCTCCCTGAACTGCTAGAGAAATGCCAGACGACACGTCTGAGACTGACTGGCTTAGGAGTAATACTCCCACTATATGCAGATCACCGGGTCAGACTGGCACCCACCAAGGAAGGCGGCAAATACAATCTTAGCCTCAAGACCAAAATCAGTGCGTTCCAGAATAAAGCAAAACACAACAACAGCAGCAGCGAATTAGGACTTAATGGCAAGAAGTTCAGCGTGCTACAAACTGTACATACTGAGGCCTTAGAATAAGGACACCTGCGAGGGATAAGCTTGCAATAAAAACACCCCAAGTGAAGGCCCACTGTGCAGCACATGCCATCAAGCAGCAACTACCATGATTCAATTCACCTGTGGAATGAATGCCAACCGAATCCAACAGCACCGTTAGTACTATCCTACTTCGCAGGAGGGGCTGTGCGTTCCAGCACTAAAACACGCATTGCCAATGCCAACAGTTTGGACTTTTGTTTAAGCATGGGCTAGACATTTGGCGGACACTGCCACACCACTATTACCTGGCTATTAAAGGTAGCATCAAATTGCTGTGAGTACCTGGGCATACACAAGCAGTGCTTGGCAAATGCCTATAAACAAACCAAAACTGCTGGCTTTGCAAATGCTTGCTGTTAACAGGACTTCAGTGAAGGACACACATAGTGCCTATTGCTCCAGCGGCTGAAGGCACGCTGTAGTACGGCATTGTTATTAGACCAGTAGCTCATTCATAGCTTCAGTCCAGGTATTAACTCTCAGAAGGCTGCTTTGAAATAATACTGGAAAGCATAGAGAGCACAAAGTTTCATATTACTGCTTGATAAAGCTAGTTCAAAGAAATCCCAGGAGGATGTGTGTTAGGCAGGGATAGGCGAGGAGTGGTTGGGAATGGCCATAGGGATTAGCATGGCCATGTGCAGGCAATGGGTGGGTAAATAACCAAATAACACCTACAATCTGTGTGTGACTCATCATAAACCAGAGCTGCAGAGCAGAACCAGGGGGATTCCCCCGGCTGCCCAATATTCAAAAGCTCATTTTCCATTTCTGGGTTCATATAAAGAGGAGTTACCCTAACTACTCACCAAACAGCAACACCCTAGAAATAATCCCTTGTTCGATATGTCACAGAATTGTCTGCAACCTGGGGCTCTCCACATCTTTTGGACTGCGACTCCCAGGAACCCTCACTATTGGCTATGCTGGCTAGGGCTGATGGGAGTTGTAGTCCAAAACATCTGTAAAGCCAAAGATTGCAAACCCCTGAGCTAAAGTGTCCATGGGGGCCAAACATTAAGCTTGCACATTGCCTTTTTTTTGTAAAAGAGCCAAGAGCACAGTCAAGCACTCACGGAATACCGACTGAGTGATGGCAAGCTGGAAATAGAGACTGGGCGACACAGCTCAGGCAAGATGCTCACTAAATACAGACTGAGTGATGGTAAGCTGGAAATAGAGACTGGGTTATACAGGTCAGCCAAGCACTCACTAAATACGGACTGAGTGATAGCAACCTGGAAATAGAGACTGGCCGACACGGCTCAGGGAAGCACTCACTAAATACTGACTGAGTGATGGCAAGCTGGAAATAGAGACTGGGCGACATGGCTCAGGCAAGCACTCACTAAATGCCGACTGAGTGATGGCAAGCTGGAAATAGAGACTGGGAGACACAGCTCAGGCAAGCACTCACTAAATACCAACTGAGTGATGGCAAGCTGGAAATAGAGACTGGGAAACGCAGCTCAGGCAAGCACTCACTAAATACCGACTGAGTGATGGCAAGCTGGAAATAGAGACTGGGTGACGCAGCGCATCCAAGACGCTCACTAAATGCAGACTGAGTGATGGCAAGCTGGAAATAGAGACTGGGAGACACAGCTGAGGCAAGCACTCACTAAATACAGACAGAGTGATGGCAAGCTGGAAATAGAGACTGGGCGACACAGCTCAGGCAAGACGCTCACTGAATACTGACTGAGTGATGGCAAGCCGGAAATAGAGACTGGGCAACGCAGCTCAGGCAAGCACTCACCAAATACCGACTGAGTGATGGCAAGCTAGAAACAGAGAATGGGCGACGCAGCTCAGGCAAGCACTCACTAAATACTGACTGAGTGATGGCAAGCTGGAAATAGAGACTGGGCGACACAGTTCAGGCAAGCATTCACTAAATACAGACAGAGTGATGGCAAGCTGGAAATAGAGACTGGGCGACACGGCCAGGGAAGCACTCACTAATACAGATTGAGTGATGGCAAGCTGGAAATAGAGACTGGGTGACGCAGCTCAGGCAAGCACTCACTAAATACCGATTGAGTGATGGCAAGCTGGAAATAGAGACTTGGCAACGCAGCTCAGGCAAGCACTCACTAAATACCGACTGATTGAAGGCAAGCTGGAAATAGAGACTGGGCGAAACAGCTCAGGCAAGATGCTCACTAAATACAGACTGAGTGATGGCAAGCTGGAAATAGAGACTGGCCGATACACTCAGGCAAGAGCCAAGCACTCACTAAATACTAACTGAGTGATGGTAAGCTGGAAATAGAGACTGGGTGATACGGCACAGCCAAGCACTCACTAAATACCGACTGGGTGATGGCAAGCTGGAAATAGAGACTGAGTGACATGGCTCAGGCAAGCCGGTCACTAAATACCGACTGAGTGATGGCAAGCTGGAAATAGAGACTGGGCGACACTGCTCAGGGAAGCACTCACTAAATACTGACTGAGTGATGGCAAGCTGGAAATAGAGACTGGGCAACATGGCTCAGGCAAGACACTCACTAAATACCGACTGATTGAAGGCAAGCTGGAAATAGAGACTGGGCGAAACAGCTCAGGCAAGATGCTCACTAAATACAGACTGAGTGATGGCAAGCTGGAAATAGAGACTGGCCGATACACTCAGGCAAGAGCCAAGCACTCACTAAATACTAACTGAGTGATGGTAAGCTGGAAATAGAGACTGGGTGATACGGCACAGCCAAGCACTCACTAAATACCGACTGGGTGATGGCAAGCTGGAAATAGAGACTGGGTGACATGGCTCAGGCAAGCCGGTCACTAAAAACCGACTGAGTGATGGCAAGCTGGAAATAGAGACTGGGCGACACTGCTCAGGGAAGCACTCACTAAATACTGACTGAGTGATGGCAAGCTGGAAATAGAGACTGGGCAACATGGTTCAGGCAAGACACTCACTAAATACCGACTGAGTGATGGCAAGCTGGAAATAGAGACTGGCCAACACAGCTCAGGCAAGACGCTCACTAAATAGTGACTGAGTGATGGCAACCTGGAAATAGAGACTGGCTGACACGGCTCAGGGAAGCATTCACTAAATACCGACTGAGTGATGGCAAGCTGGAAATAGAGACTGTGAGACACAGCTTAGGCAAGCACTCACTAAATACAGACTGAGCGATGGCAAGCTGGAAATAGAGACTGGGAGACGCAGCTCATCCAAGACGCTCACTAAATGCACACTGAGTGATGGCAAGATGGAAATAGAGACTGGGCGACCCAGCTCAGGCAAGCACTCCCTAAATACCGACTGAGTGATTGCAAGCTGGAAATAGAGACTGGGCAACGCAGCTCATCCAAGACGCTCACTAAATGCAGACTGAGTGATGGCAAGCTAGGAAATAGAGACTGGGAGATGCAGCTCAGGCAAGCACTCACTAAATACCGACTAAGTGATGGCAAGCTGGAAATAGAGACTGGGCGACTCAGCTCATGCAAGACACTCACTAAATGCAGACTGAGTGATGGCAAGCTGGAAATAAAGACTGAGAGACACAGCTCAGGCAAGCACTTACTAAATACAGACTAAGTGATGGCAAGCTGGAAATAGAGACTGGGCAACGCAGCTCATCCAAGACGCTCACTAAATGCAGACTGAGTGATGGCAAGCTAGGAAATAGAGACTGGGAGATGCAGCTCAGGCAAGCACTCACTAAATACCGACTAAGTGATGGCAAGCTGGAAATAGAGACTGGGCGACAAAGCTCAGGCAAGACGTTCACTAAATACTGACTGAGTGATGGCAAGCTGGAAATAGAGACTCGGCAACGCAGCTCATCCAAGACGCTCACTAAATGCAGACTGAGTGATGGCAAGCTAGGAAATAGAGACTGGGAGATGCAGCTCAGGCAAGCACTCACTAAATACCGACTAAGTGATGGCAAGCTGGAAATAGAGACTGGGCGACTCAGCTCATGCAAGACACTCACTAAATACCGACTGATTGAAGGCAAGCAGGAAATAGAGACTGGGCGAAACAGCTCAGGCAAGATGCTCACTAAATACAGACTGAGTGATGGCAAGCTGGAAATAGAGACTGGCCGATACACTCAGGCAAGAGCCAAGCACTCACTAAATACTAACTGAGTGATGGTAAGCTGGAAATAGAGACTGGGTGATACGGCACAGCCAAGCACTCACTAAATGCAGACTGAGTGATGGCAAGCTAGGAAATAGAGACTGGGAGATGCAGCTCAGGCAAGCACTCACTAAATACCGACTAAGTGATTGCAAGCTGGAAATAGAGACTGGGCAACGCAGCTCATCCAAGACGCTCACTAAATGCAGACTGAGTGATGGCAAGCTGGAAATAGAGACTGGGCGACACAGCTCAGGCAAGACGCACACTAAATATTGACTGAGTGATGGAAAGCTGGAAATAGAGACTGGGCGACGCAGCTCAGGCAAGCACTCACTAAATACCGACTGATTGAAGGCAAGCTGGAACTAGAGACTGGGCGACACAGCTCAGTCAAGCACTCACTGAATACCGACTGAGTGATGGCAAGCTGGAAATAGAGACTGGGCGACACAGCTTAGGCAAGATGCTGAATAAATACAGACTGAGTGATGGCAAGCTGGAAATAGAGACTGGCCGATACAGCTCAGGCAAGAGGCAAGCACTCACTAAATACTAACTGAGTGATGGTAAGCTGGAAATAGAGACTGGGTGATACGGCTCAATCAAGCACTCACTAAATACCGACTGGGTGATGGCAAGCTGGAAATAGAGACTGGGTGACATGGCTCAGGCAAGACGCTCACTAAATTCCGATTAGTGATGGCAAGCTGGAAATAGAGACTGGGAGACGCAGCTCAGCAAGCACTCACTAAATACCAACTGACTGATGGCAAGCTGGAAATAGAGACTGGGCGACACAGCTCATCCAAGACGCTCACTAAATGCAGACTGAGTGATGGCAAGCTGGAAATAGAGACTGGGAGATGCAGCTCAGGCAAGCACTCATTAAATACCGACTGAGTGATGGCATGCGGGAAATAGAGACTGGGCGACACAGCTCATCCAAGACGCTCACTAAATGCAGACTGAGTGATGGCAAGTTGGAAATAGAGACTGGGCGACATGGCTCAGCGAAGTACTCACTAAATATTGACTGAGTGATGGCAAGCTGGAAATAGAGACTGGCCGACATGGCTCAGGCAAGCACTCACTAAATACCGACTGAGTGATGGCAAGCTGGAAATAGAGACTGGCCGACACAGCTCAGGCAAGACGCTCACTAAATAGCGACTGAGTGATGGCAATCTGGAAATAGAGACTGGCCGACACAGCTCAGGGAAGCAATCACTAAATACTGACTGAGTGATGGCAAGCTGGAAATAGAGACTGGGTGACATGGCTCAGGCAAGCACTCATTAAATACCGACTGAGTGATGCAAGCTGGAAATAGAGACTGGGAGAACACAGCTCAGGCAAGCACTCACTAAATACAGACTGAGTGAAGGCAAGCTGGAAATAGAGACTGGGAGACGCAGCTCAGGCAAGCAATCACTAAATACCAACTGAGTGATGGCAAGCTGGAAATAGAGACTGGGCGACACAGCTCATCCAAGACGCTCACTAAATGCAGACTGAGTGATGGCAAGCTAGGAAATAGAGACTGGGAGATGCAGCTCAGGCAAGCACTCACTAAATACCAACTAAGTGATGGCAAGCTGGAAATAGAGACTGGGCGACTCAGCTCATGCAAGACACTCACTAAATGCAGACTGAGTGATGGCAAGCTGGAAATAAAGACTGAGAGACACAGCTCAGGCAAGCACTTACTAATTACAGACAGAGTGATGGCAAGCTGGAAATAGAGACTGGGCGACAAAGCTCAGGCAAGAGGTTCACTAAATACTGACTGAGTGATGGCAAGCTGGAAATAGAGACTCGGCAACGCAGCTCAGGCAAGCACTCACTAAATACTGACTGGGTGATGGCAAGCTGGAAACAGAGACTGGGCGACGCAGCTCAGGCAAGCGCTCACTAAATACTGACTGAGTGATGGCAAGCTGGAAATAGAGACTGGCGACAAAGCTCGTGCAAGCGCTCACTAAATACAAACTGAGTGATGGCAAGCTGGAAGTGCAGACTGGGCGACGTAGCTCAGGCAAGCACTCACTAAATACAGACAGAGTGATGGCAAGCTGGAAATAGATACTGGGAAACACGGCTTAGGCAAGCACTCACTAAATATCGACTGGGTGATGGCAAGCTGGAAATAGAGACTGGGTGACATGGCTCAGGCAAGCCGGTCACTAAATACCAACTGAGTGATGGCAAGCTGGAAATAGAGACTGGGCGACACTGCTCAGGGAAGCACTCACTAAATACTGACTGAGTGATGGCAAGCTGGAAATAGAGACTGGGCAACATGGCTCAGGCAAGACACTCACTAAATACCGACTGAGTGATGGCAAGCTGGAAATAGAGACTGGCCAACACAGCTCAGGCAAGACGCTCACTAAATAGCGACTGAGTGATGGCAACCTGGAAATAGAGACTGTCCGACACAGCACAGGGAAGCACTCACTAAATACCGACTAAGTGATGGCAAGCTGGAAATAGAGACTGGGAGACACAGCTCAGGCAAGCACTCACTAAATACAGACTGAGTGATGGCAAGCTGGAAATAGAGACTGGGAGACGCAGCTCAGGCAAGCACTCACTAAATACCAACTGAGTGATGGCAAGCTGGAAATAGAGACTGGGCGACGCAGCTCATCCAAGACGCTCAGTAAATGCACACTGAGTGATGGCAAGATGGAAATAGAGACTGGGCGACGCAGCTCAGGCAAGCACTCACTAAATACCGACTGAGTGATTGCAAGCTGGAAATAGAGACTGGGCAACGCAGCTCAGGCAAGACGCACACTAAATACTGACTAAGTGATGGCAAGCTGGAAATAGAGACTGGGCGACACAGCTCAGGCAAGACGCACACTAAATACTGACTGAGTGATGGCAAGCTGGAAATAGAGACTGGGCGACGCAGCTCAGGCAAGCACTCACTAAATACCGACTGATTGAAGGCAAGCTGGAACTAGAGACTGGGCGACACAGCTCAGTCAAGCACTCACTGAATACCGACTGAGTGATGGCAAGCTGGAAATAGAGACTGGGCGACACAGCTCAGGCAAGATGCTCAATAAATACAGACTGAGTGATGGCAAGCTGGAAATAGAGACTGGCCGATACAGCTCAGGCAAGAGGTGGGCACTCACTAAATACTAACTGAGTGATGGTAAGCTGGAAATAGAGACTGGGTGATACAGCTCAATCAAGCACTCACTAAATACCGACTGGGTGATGGCAAGCTGGAAATAGAGACTGGGCGACATGGCTCAGGCAAGACGCTCACTAAATTCCGACGAGTGATGGCAAGCTGGAAATAGAGACTGGGAGACGCAGCTCAGGCAAGCACTCACTAAATACCAACTGACTGATGGCAAGCTGGAAATAGAGACTGGGCGACACAGCTCATCCAAGACGCTCACTAAATGCAGACTGAGTGATGGCAAGCTGGAAATAGAGACTTGGAGATGCAGCTCAGGCAAGCACTCATTAAATACCGACTGAGTGATGACATGCGGAAATAGAGACTTGGCGACACAGCTCATCCAAGACGCTCACTAAATGCAGACTGAGTGATGGCAAGTTGGAAATAGAGACTGGGCGACATGGCTCAGCGTAGTACACACTAAATATTGACTGAGTAATGGCAAGCTGGAAATAGAGACTGGGCGACATGGCTCAGGCAAGACGCTCACTAAATAGCGACTGAGTGATGGCAATCTGGAACTAGAGACTGGCCGACACGGCTCAGGGAAGCACTCACTAAATACTGACTGAGTGATGGCAAGCTGGAAATAGAGACTGGGTGACAGGGCTCAGGCAAGCACTCACTAAATACCGACTGAGTGATGCAAGCTGGAAATAGAGACTGGGAGAACACAGCTCAGGCAAGCACTCACTAAATACAGACTGAGTGATGGCAAGCTGGAAATAGAGACTGGGAGATGCAGCTCAGGCAAGCAATCACTAAATACCAACTGAGTGATGGCAAGCTGGAAATAGAGACTGGGCGACACAGCTCATCCAAGACGCTCACTAAATGCAGACTGAGTGATGGCAAGCTAGGAAATAGAGACTGGGAGATGCAGCTCAGGCAAGCACTCACTAAATACCGATTAAGTGATGGCAAGCTGGAAATAGAGACTGGGCGACTCAACTCATGCAAGACACTCACTAAATGCAGACTAAGTGATGGCAAGCTGGAAATAAAGACTGAGAGACACAGCTCAGGCAAGCACTCACTAAATACAGACAGAGTGATGGCAAGCTGGAAATAGAGACTGGGCGACAAAGCTCAGGCAAGACGTTCACTAAATACCGACTGAGTGATGGCAAGCTGGAAATAGAGACAGGGCAACGCAGCTCAGGCAAGCACTCACTAAATACCGACTGGGTGATGGCAAGCTGGAAACAGAGACTGGGCGACGCAGCTCAGGCAAGCGCTCACTAAATACTGACTGAGTGATGGCAAGCTGGAAATAGAGACTGGCGACAAAGCTTGTGCAAGCGCTCACTGAATACAGACTGAGTGATGGCAAGCTGGAAATGGAGACTGGGCGACGTAGCTCAGGCAAGCACTCACTAAATACAGACAGAGTGATGGCAAGCTGTGAATAGAGACTGGGAAACACGGCTCAGGCAAGCACTCAGTAAATACCGACTGAGTGATGGCAAGCTGGAAATAGGGACTGGGTGACGCAGCTCAGGCAAGCACTCACTAAATACTGACTCATTGAAGGCAAGCTGGAAATAGAGACTGGGTGACACAGCTCATGCAAGACACTCACTAAATATCGACTGAGTGATGGCAAGCTGGAAACAGATACTGGGCAACGCAGCTCATGCAAGACGCTCAGTAAATACAGACTGAGTGATGGGAACCTGGGAATGGAGACTGGGTGATGCAGTTCAGGCAAGACGCTCACAAAATGCCGACTGAGTGAGGGCAAGCTGGAAATTTAGACTGGGCGATGCCGCTCATGCAAGACGCTCACTAAATACAGACTGAGTGATGGCAAATTGGAAATGGAGACTGGGCGACGCAGTTCAGGCAAGACGCTCACTAAATGCTGACTGAGTGAGGGCAAGATGGAAATTGAGACTGGGCGACACAGCTCAGGCAAGCACTCACTAAATACAGCCTGTGTAATGGCAAGCTGGAAATGGAAACTGGGCGACGCAGATCAGGCAAGACGCTCACTAAATGCTGTCTGAGTGAGGGCAAGCTGGAAATAGAGACTGGGCGACGCAGCTCAGGCAAGCATTCACTAAATACCGACTGATTGAAGGCAAGCTGGAAATAGAGACTGGGCGACACAGCTCATGCAAGACGCTCACTAAATACAGACTGAGTAATGGGAAGCTGGAAATGGAGACTGGGCGACGCAGTTCAGGCACGACGCTCACTAAATGCCGACTGAGTGAGGGCAAGCTGGAAATTGAGACTGGGCGACGCCGCTCATGCAAGACGCTCAGTAAATACAGACTGAGTGATGGCAAGTTGGAAATGGAGACTGGGCGACGCAGTTCAGGCAAGACGCTCACTAAATGCTGACTGAGTGAGGGCAAGCTGGAAATTGAGACTGGGCGACACAGCTCAGGCAAGCACTCACTAAATACAGCCTGAGTAATGGCAAGCTGGAAATGGAAACTGGGCGACGCAGTTCAGGGAAGACACTCACTAAATGCTGTCTGATTGAGGGCAAGCTGGAAATAGAGACTGGGCGACGCAGCTCAGGCAAGCCCTCACTAAATACCGACTGATTAAAGGTAAGCTGGAAATAGAGACTGGGCGACACAGCTCATGCAAGACGCTCAATAAATACAGACTGAGTGATGGGAAGCTGGAAATGGAGACTGGGCGACGCAGTTCAGGCAAGACGCTCACTAAATACCAACTGAGTGATGGCAAGCTGGAAATAGAGACTGGGCGACACAGCTCATCCAAGACGCTCACTAAATTCCGACTGAATGATGGCAAGCTGGAAATAGAGACTGGGAGATGCAGCTCAGGCAAGCACTCACTAAATACCAACTGAGTGATGGCAAGCTGGAAATAGAAACTGGGCGACACAGCTCATCCAAGACGCACACTAAATGCAGACTGTGTGATGGCAAGCTGGAAATAGAGACTGGGAGATGCAGCTCAAGCAAGCACTCACTAAATACCGACTGAGTGATGGCATGCGGGAAATAGAGACTGGGTGACACAGCTCATCCAAGACGCTCACTAAATGCAGACTGAGTGATGGTAAATTGGAAATAGAGACTGGGTGACATGGCTCAGCGAAGTACTCACTAAATATTGACTGAGTGATGGCAAGCTGGAAATAGAGACTGGGCGACATGGCTCAGGCAAGCACTCACTAAATACCGACTGAGTGATGGCAAGCTGGAAATAGAGACTGGCCGACACAGCTCAGGCAAGACGCTCACTAAATAGCGACTGAGTGATGGCAATCTGGAAATAGAGACTGGCCGACACGGCTCAGGGAAGCACTCACTAAATACTGACTGAATGATGGCAAGCTGGAAATAGAGACTGGGTGACATGGCTCAGGCAAGCACTCACTAAATACCGACTGAGTGATGGCAAGCTGGAAATAGAGACTGGGAGACACAGCTCAGGCAAGCACTCACTAAATACAGACAGAGTGATGGTAAGCTGGAAATGGAGACTGGGCGATGCAGTTCAGGCAAGACGCTCACTAAATACCAACTGAGTGATAGCAAGCTGGAAATAGAGACTGGGCGACACAGCTCATCCAAGACGCTCACTAAATTCCGACTGAGTGATGGCAAGCTGGAAATAGAGACTGGGAGATGCAGCTCAGGCAAGCACTCACTAAATACCAACTGAGTGATGGCAAGCTGGAAATAGAAACTGGGCGACACAGCTCATCCAAGACGCACACTAAATGCAGACTGAGTGATGGCAAGCTGGAAATAGAGACTGGGAGATGCAGCTCAGGCAAGCACTCACTAAATACCGACTGAGTGATGGCATGCGGGAAATAGAGACTGGGCAACACATCTCATCCAAGACGCTCACTAAATGCAGACTGAGTGATGGCAAGTTGGAAATAGAGACTGGGTGACATGGCTCAGCGAAGTACTCACTAAATATTGACTGAGTGATGGCAAGCTGGAAATAGAGACTGGGCGACATGGCTCAGGCAAGCACTCACTAAATACCGACTGAGTGATGGCAAGCTGGAAATAGAGACTGGCCGACACAGCTCAGGCAAGACGCTCACTAAATAGCGAATGAGTGATGTCAATCTGGAAATAGAGACTGGCCGACACGGCTCAGGGAAGCACTCACTAAATACTGACTGAGTGATGGCAAGCTGGAAATGGAGACTGGGTGACATGGCTCAGGCAAGCACTCACTAAATACCGACTGAGTGATGGCAAGCTGGAAATAGAGACTGGGAGATACAGCTCAGGCAAGCACTCAATAAATACAGACTGAGTGATGGCAAGCTGGAAATAGAGACTGGGAGACGCAGCTCAGGCAAACAATCACTAAATACCAACTGAGTGATGGCAAGCTGGAAATAGAGACTGGGTGACACAGCTCATCCAAGACGCTCACTAAATGCAGACTGAGTGATGGCAAGCTGGAAATAGAGACTGGGAGATGCAGCTCAGGCAAGCACTCACTAAATACCGACTAAGTGATGGCAAGCTGGAAATAAAGACTGGGCGACTCAGCTCATCCAAGACACTCACTAAATGCAGACTGAGTGATGGCAAGCTGGAAATAAAGACTTAGAGACACAGCTCAGGTAAGCACTCACTAAATACAGACAGAGTGATGGGAAGCTGGAAATAGAGACTGGGCGACATGGCTCAGGCCAGCCGCTCACTAAATACCGACTGAGTGATGGCAAGATGGAAATAGAGACTGAGCGACACAGCTCAGGGAAGCACCCACTAAATACTGACTGAGTGATGGCAAGCTGGAAATAGAGACTGGGCGACTCAGCTCATGCAAGACACTCACTAAATGCAGACTGAGTGATGGCAAGCTGGAAATAAAGACTGAGAGACACAGCTCAGGCAAGCACTCACTAAATACAAACAGAGTGATGGCAAGCTGGAAATAGAGACTGGGCGACAAAGCTCAGGCAAGACGTTCACTAAATACTGACTGAGTGATGGCAAGCTGGAAATAGAGACAGGGCAACGCAGCTCAGGCAAGCACTCACTAAATACCACTGGGTGATGGCAAGCTGGAAACAGAGACTGGGCGACGCAGCTCAGGCAAGCGCTCACTAAATACTGACTGAGTGATGGCAAGCTGGAAATAGAGACTGGCGACAAAGCTTGTGCAAGCGCTCACTGAATACAGACTGAGTGATGGCAAGCTGTAAATAGAGACTGGGAAACACGGCTCAGGCAAGCACTCACTAAATACCGACTGAGTGATGGCAAGCTGGAAATAGGGACTGGGTGACGCAGCTCAGGCAAGCACTCACTAAATACTGACTGATTGAAGGCAAGCTGGAAATAGAGACTGGGTGACACAGCTCATGCAAGACACTCACTAAATACCGACTGAGTGATGGCAAGCTGGAAACAGAGACTGGGCAACGCAGCTCATGCAAGACGCTCAGTAAATACAGACTGAGTGATGGGAACCTGGGAATGGAGACTGGGTGATGCAGTTCAGGCAAGACGCTCACAAAATGCCGACTGAGTGAGGGCAAGCTGGAAATTTAGACTGGGCGATGCCGCTCATGAAAGACGCTCACTAAATACAGACTGAGTGATGGCAAATTGGAAATGGAGACTGGGCGACGCAGTTCAGGCAAGACGCTCACTAAATGCTGACTGAGTGAGGGCAAGATGGAAATTGAGACTGGGCGACACAGCTCAGGCAAGCACTCACTAAATACAGCCTGTGTAATGGCAAGCTGGAAATGGAAACTGGGCGACGCAGTTCAGGCAAGACGCTCACTAAATGCTGTCTGAGTGAGGGCAAGCTGGAAATAGAGACTGGGCGACGCAGCTCAGGCAAGCATTCACTAAATACCGACTGATTGAAGGCAAGCTGGAAATAGAGACTGGGCGACACAGCTCATGCAAGACGCTCACTAAA
This sequence comes from Ambystoma mexicanum, assembly GCF_040938575.1. NCBI lineage: Eukaryota > Metazoa > Chordata > Amphibia > Caudata > Ambystomatidae > Ambystoma > Ambystoma mexicanum. The sequence continues at coordinate 43,661,413 of NC_090930.1, forward strand.
TACAGACTGAGTAATGGGAAGCTGGAAATGGAGACTGGGCGACGCAGTTCAGGCACGACGCTCACTAAATGCCGACTGAGTGAGGGCAAGCTGGAAATTGAGACTGGGCGACGCCGCTCATGCAAGACGCTCAGTAAATACAGACTGAGTGATGGCAAGTTGGAAATGGAGACTGGGCGACGCAGTTCAGGCAAGACGCTCACTAAATGCTGACTGAGTGAGGGCAAGCTGGAAATTGAGACTGGGCGACACAGCTCAGGCAAGCACTCACTAAATACAGCCTGAGTAATGGCAAGCTGGAAATGGAAACTGGGCGACGCAGTTCAGGGAAGACACTCACTAAATGCTGTCTGATTGAGGGCAAGCTGGAAATAGAGACTGGACGACGCAGCTCAGGCAAGCCCTCACTAAATACCGACTGATTAAAGGTAAGCTGGAAATAGAGACTGGGCGACACAGCTCATGCAAGACGCTCAATAAATACAGACTGAGTGATGGGAAGCTGGAAATGGAGACTGGGCGACGCAGTTCAGGCAAGACGCTCACTAAATACCAACTGAGTGATGGCAAGCTGGAAATAGAGACTGGGCGACACAGCTCATCCAAGACGCTCACTAAATTCCGACTGAATGATGGCAAGCTGGAAATAGAGACTGGGAGATGCAGCTCAGGCAAGCACTCACTAAATACCAACTGAGTGATGGCAAGCTGGAAATAGAAACTGGGCGACACAGCTCATCCAAGACGCACACTAAATGCAGACTGTGTGATGGCAAGCTGGAAATAGAGACTGGGAGATGCAGCTCAAGCAAGCACTCACTAAATACCGACTGAGTGATGGCATGCGGGAAATAGAGACTGGGCGACACAGCTCATCCAAGACGCTCACTAAATGCAGACTGAGTGATGGTAAGTTGGAAATAGAGACTGGGTGACATGGCTCAGCGAAGTACTCACTAAATATTGACTGAGTGATGGCAAGCTGGAAATAGAAACTGGGCGACATGGCTCAGGCAAGCACTCACTAAATACCGACTGAGTGATGGCAAGCTGGAAATAGAGACTGGCCGACACAGCTCAGGCAAGACGCTCACTAAATAGCGACTGAGTGATGGCAATCTGGAAATAGAGACTGGCTGACACGGCTCAGGGAAGCACTCACTAAATACTGACTGAATGATGGCAAGCTGGAAATAGAGACTGGGTGACATGGCTCAGGCAAGCACTCACTAAATACCGACTGAGTGATGGCAAGCTGGAAATAGAGACTGGGAGACACAGCTCAGGCAAGCACTCACTAAATACTGACTGAGTGATGGCAAGCTGGAAATAGAGACTGGGCGACACAGTTCAGGCAAGCATTCACTAAATACAGACAGAGTGATGGCAAGCTGGAAATAGAGACTGGGCGACACGGCCAGGGAAGCACTCACTAATACAGATTAAGTGATGGCAAGCTGGAAATAGAGACTGGGTGACGCAGCTCAGGCAAGCACTCACTAAATACCGATTGAGTGATGGCAAGCTGGAAATAGAGACTTGGCAACGCAGCTCAGGCAAGCACTCACTAAATACCGACTGATTGAAGGCAAGCTGGAAATAGAGACTGGGCGAAACAGCTCAGGCAAGATGCTCACTAAATACAGACTGAGTGATGGCAAGCTGGAAATAGAGACTGGCCGATACACTCAGGCAAGAGCCAAGCACTCACTAAATACTAACTGAGTGATGGTAAGCTGGAAATAGAGACTGGGTGATACGGCACAGCCAAGCACTCACTAAATACCGACTGGGTGATGGCAAGCTGGAAATAGAGACTGAGTGACATGGCTCAGGCAAGCCGGTCACTAAATACCGACTGAGTGATGGCAAGCTGGAAATAGAGACTGGGCGACACTGCTCAGGGAAGCACTCACTAAATACTGACTGAGTGATGGCAAGCTGGAAATAGAGACTGGGCAACATGGCTCAGGCAAGACACTCACTAAATACCGACTGATTGAAGGCAAGCTGGAAATAGAGACTGGGCGAAACAGCTCAGGCAAGATGCTCACTAAATACAGACTGAGTGATGGCAAGCTGGAAATAGAGACTGGCCGATACACTCAGGCAAGAGCCAAGCACTCACTAAATACTAACTGAGTGATGGTAAGCTGGAAATAGAGACTGGGTGATACGGCACAGCCAAGCACTCACTAAATACCGACTGGGTGATGGCAAGCTGGAAATAGAGACTGGGTGACATGGCTCAGGCAAGCCTGTCACTAAAAACCGACTGAGTGATGGCAAGCTGGAAATAGAGACTGGGCGACACTGCTCAGGGAAGCACTCACTAAATACTGACTGAGTGATGGCAAGCTGGAAATAGAGACTGGGCAACATGGTTCAGGCAAGACACTCACTAAATACCGACTGATTGAAGGCAAGCTGGAAATAGAGACTGGGCGAAACAGCTCAGGCAAGATGCTCACTAAATACAGACTGAGTGATGGCAAGCTGGAAATAGAGACTGGCCGATACACTCAGGCAAGAGCCAAGCACTCACTAAATACTAACTGAGTGATGGTAAGCTGGAAATAGAGACTGGGTGATACGGCACAGCCAAGCACTCACTAAATACCGACTGGGTGATGGCAAGCTGGAAATAGAGACTGAGTGACATGGCTCAGGCAAGCCGGTCACTAAATACCGACTGAGTGATGGCAAGCTGGAAATAGAGACTGGGCGACACTGCTCAGGGAAGCACTCACTAAATACTGACTGAGTGATGGCAAGCTGGAAATAGAGACTGGGCAACATGGCTCAGGCAAGACACTCACTAAATACCGACTGATTGAAGGCAAGCTGGAAATAGAGACTGGGCGAAACAGCTCAGGCAAGATGCTCACTAAATACAGACTGAGTGATGGCAAGCTGGAAATAGAGACTGGCCGATACACTCAGGCAAGAGCCAAGCACTCACTAAATACTAACTGAGTGATGGTAAGCTGGAAATAGAGACTGGGTGATACGGCACAGCCAAGCACTCACTAAATACCGACTGGGTGATGGCAAGCTGGAAATAGAGACTGGGTGACATGGCTCAGGCAAGCCGGTCACTAAAAACCGACTGAGTGATGGCAAGCTGGAAATAGAGACTGGGCGACACTGCTCAGGGAAGCACTCACTAAATACTGACTGAGTGATGGCAAGCTGGAAATAGAGACTGGGCAACATGGTTCAGGCAAGACACTCACTAAATACCGACTGAGTGATGGCAAGCTGGAAATAGAGACTGGCCAACACAGCTCAGGCAAGACGCTCACTAAATAGTGACTGAGTGATGGCAACCTGGAAATAGAGACTGGCTGACACGGCTCAGGGAAGCATTCACTAAATACCGACTGAGTGATGGCAAGCTGGAAATAGAGACTGTGAGACACAGCTTAGGCAAGCACTCACTAAATACAGACTGAGCGATGGCAAGCTGGAAATAGAGACTGGGAGACGCAGCTCATCCAAGACGCTCACTAAATGCACACTGAGTGATGGCAAGATGGAAATAGAGACTGGGCGACGCAGCTCAGGCAAGCACTCCCTAAATACCGACTGAGTGATTGCAAGCTGGAAATAAAGACTGGGCAACGCAGCTCATCCAAGACGCTCACTAAATGCAGACTGAGTGATGGCAAGCTAGGAAATAGAGACTGGGAGATGCAGCTCAGGCAAGCACTCACTAAATACCGACTAAGTGATGGCAAGCTGGAAATAGAGACTGGGCGACTCAGCTCATGCAAGACACTCACTAAATGCAGACTGAGTGATGGCAAGCTGGAAATAAAGACTGAGAGACACAGCTCAGGCAAGCACTTACTAAATACAGACAGAGTGATGGCAAGCTGGAAATAGAGACTGGGCGACAAAGCTCAGGCAAGACGTTCACTAAATACTGACTGAGTGATGGCAAGCTGGAAATAGAGACTCGGCAACTCAGCTCATCCAAGACGCTCACTAAATGCAGACTGAGTGATGGCAAGCTAGGAAATAGAGACTGGGAGATGCAGCTCAGGCAAGCACTCACTAAATACCGACTAAGTGATGGCAAGCTGGAAATAGAGACTGGGCGACTCAGCTCATGCAAGACACTCACTAAATACCGACTGATTGAAGGCAAGCTGGAAATAGAGACTGGGCGAAACAGCTCAGGCAAGATGCTCACTAAATACAGACTGAGTGATGGCAAGCTGGAAATAGAGACTGGCTGATACACTCAGGCAAGAGCCAAGCACTCACTAAATACTAACTGAGTGATGGTAAGCTGGAAATAGAGACTGGGTGATACGGCACAGCCAAGCACTCACTAAATACCGACTGAGTGATGGCAAGCTGGAAATAGAGACTGGGTGACATGGCTCAGGCAAGCCGGTCACTAAAAACCGACTGAGTGATGGCAAGCTGGAATAAAAGAGACTGGGCGACACTGCTCAGGGAAGCACTCACTAAATACTGACTGAGTGATGGCAAGCTGGAAATAGAGACTGGGCAACATGGCTCAGGCAAGACACTCACTAAATACCGACTGAGTGATGGCAAGCTGGAAATAGAGACTGGCCGACACAGCTCAGGCAAGACGCTCACTAAATAGTGACTGAGTGATGGCAACCTGGAAATAGAGAATGGCTGACACGGCTCAGGGAAGCATTCACTAAATACCGACTGAGTGATGGCAAGCTGGAAATAGAGACTGTGAGACACAGCTTAGGCAAGCACTCACTAAATACAGACTGAGTGATGGCAAGCTGGAAATAGAGACTGGGAGATCAGCTCATCCAAGACGCTCACTAAATGCACACTGAGTGATGGCAAGATGGAAATCGAGACTGGGCGACGCAGCTCAGGCAAGCACTCCCTAAATACCAACTGAGTGATTGCAAGCTGGAAATAGAGACTGGGCAACGCAGCTCATCCAAGACGCTCACTAAATGCAGACTGAGTGATGGCAAGCTGGAAATAGAGACTGGGCGACACAGCTCAGGCAAGACGCACACTAAATATTGACTGAGTGATGGAAAGCTGGAAATAGAGACTGGGCGACGCAGCTCAGGCAAGCACTCACTAAATACCGACTGATTGAAGGCAAGCTGGAACTAGAGACTGGGCGACACAGCTCAGTCAAGCACTCACTGAATACCGACTGAGTGATGGCAAGCTGGAAATAGAGACTGGGCGACACAGCTTAGGCAAGATGCTGAATAAATACAGACTGAGTGATGGCAAGCTGGAAATAGAGACTGGCCGATACAGCTCAGGCAAGAGGCAAGCACTCACTAAATACTAACTGAGTGATGGTAAGCTGGAAATAGAGACTGGGTGATACGGCTCAATCAAGCACTCACTAAATACCGACTGGGTGATGGCAAGCTGGAAATAGAGACTGGGTGACATGGCTCAGGCAAGACGCTCACTAAATTCCGATTAGTGATGGCAAGCTGGAAATAGAGACTGGGAGACGCAGCTCAGCAAGCACTCACTAAATACCAACTGACTGATGGCAAGCTGGAAATAGAGACTGGGCGACACAGCTCATCCAAGACGCTCACTAAATGCAGACTGAGTGATGGCAAGCTGGAAATAGAGACTGGGAGATGCAGCTCAGGCAAGCACTCACTAAATACCGACTGAGTGATGGCATGCGGGAAATAGAGACTGGGCGACACAGCTCATCCAAGACGCTCACTAAATGCAGACTGAGTGATGGCAAGTTGGAAATAGAGACTGGGCGACATGGCTCAGCGAAGTACTCACTAAATATTGACTGAGTGATGGCAAGCTGGAAATAGAGACTGGCCGACATGGCTCAGGCAAGCACTCACTAAATACCGACTGAGTGATGGCAAGCTGGAAATAGAGACTGGCCGACACAGCTCAGGCAAGACGCTCACTAAATAGCGACTGAGTGATGGCAATCTGGAAATAGAGACTGGCCGACACAGCTCAGGGAAGCAATCACTAAATACTGACTGAGAATTGGCAAGCTGGAAATAGAGACTGGGTGACATGGCTCAGGCAAGCACTCATTAAATACCGACTGAGTGATGCAAGCTGGAAATAGAGACTGGGAGAACACAGCTCAGGCAAGCACTCACTAAATACAGACTGAGTGAAGGCAAGCTGGAAATAGAGACTGGGAGACGCAGCTCAGGCAAGCAATCACTAAATACCAACTGAGTGATGTCAAGCTGGAAATAGAGACTGGGCGACACAGCTCATCCAAGACGCTCACTAAATGCAGACTGAGTGATGGCAAGCTGGAAATAAAGACTGAGAGACACAGCTCAGGCAAGCACTTACTAATTACAGACAGAGTGATGGCAAGCTGGAAATAGAGACTGGGCGACAAAGCTCAGGCAAGAGGTTCACTAAATACTGACTGAGTGATGGCAAGCTGGAAATAGAGACTCGGCAACGCAGCTCAGGCAAGCACTCACTAAATACTGACTGGGTGATGGCAAGCTGGAAACAGAGACTGGGCGACGCAGCTCAGGCAAGCGCTCACTAAATACTGACTGATTGATGGCAAGCTGGAAATAGAGACTGGCGACAAAGCTCGTGCAAGCGCTCACTAAATACAAACTGAGTGATGGCAAGCTGGAAGTGCAGACTGGGCGACGTAGCTCAGGCAAGCACTCACTAAATACAGACAGAGTGATGGCAATCTGGAAATAGATACTGGGAAACACGGCTTAGGCAAGCACTCACTAAATATCGACTGGGTGATGGCAAGCTGGAAATAGAGACTGGGTGACATGGCTCAGGCAAGCCGGTCACTAAATACCAACTGAGTGATGGCAAGCTGGAAATAGAGACTGGGTGACACTGCTCAGGGAAGCACTCACTAAATACTGACTGAGTGATGGCAAGCTGGAAATAGAGACTGGGCAACATGGCTCAGGCAAGACACTCACTAAATACCGACTGAGTGATGGCAAGCTGGAAATAGAGACTGGCCAACACAGCTCAGGCAAGACGCTCACTAAATAGCGACTGAGTGATGGCAACCTGGAAATAGAGACTGTCCGACACAGCACAGGGAAGCACTCACTAAATACCGACTAAGTGATGGCAAGCTGGAAATAGAGACTGGGAGACACAGCTCAGGCAAGCACTCACTAAATACAGACTGAGTGATGGCAAGCTGGAAATAGAGACTGGGAGACGCAGCTCAGGCAAGCACTCACTAAATACCAACTGAGTGATGGCAAGCTGGAAATAGAGACTGGGCGACGCAGCTCATCCAAGACGCTCAGTAAATGCACACTGAGTGATGGCAAGATGGAAATAGAGACTGGGCGACGCAGCTCAGGCAAGCACTCACTAAATACCGACTGAGTGATTGCAAGCTGGAAATAGAGACTGGGCAACGCAGCTCAGGCAAGACGCACACTAAATACTGACTAAGTGATGGCAAGCTGGAAATAGAGACTGGGCGACACAGCTCAGGCAAGACGCACACTAAATACTGACTGAGTGATGGCAAGCTGGAAATAGAGACTGGGCGACGCAGCTCAGGCAAGCACTCACTAAATACCGACTGATTGAAGGCAAGCTGGAACTAGAGACTGGGCGACACAGCTCAGTCAAGCACTCACTGAATACCGACTGAGTGATGGCAAGCTGGAAATAGAGACTGGGCGACACAGCTCAGGCAAGATGCTCAATAAATACAGACTGAGTGATGGCAAGCTGGAAATAGAGACTGGCCGATACAGCTCAGGCAAGAGGTGGGCACTCACTAAATACTAACTGAGTGATGGTAAGCTGGAAATAGAGACTGGGTGATACAGCTCAATCAAGCACTCACTAAATACCGACTGGGTGATGGCAAGCTGGAAATAGAGACTGGGCGACATGGCTCAGGCAAGACGCTCACTAAATTCCGACGAGTGATGGCAAGCTGGAAATAGAGACTGGGAGACGCAGCTCAGGCAAGCACTCACTAAATACCAACTGACTGATGGCAAGCTGGAAATAGAGACTGGGCGACACAGCTCATCCAAGACGCTCACTAAATGCAGACTGAGTGATGGCAAGCTGGAAATAGAGACTTGGAGATGCAGCTCAGGCAAGCACTCATTAAATACCGACTGAGTGATGACATGCGGAAATAGAGACTTGGCGACACAGCTCATCCAAGACGCTCACTAAATGCAGACTGAGTGATGGCAAGTTGGAAATAGAGACTGGGCGACATGGCTCAGCGTAGTACTCACTAAATATTGACTGAGTAATGGCAAGCTGGAAATAGAGACTGGGCGACATGGCTCAGGCAAGACGCTCACTAAATAGCGACTGAGTGATGGCAATCTGGAACTAGAGACTGGCCGACACGGCTCAGGGAAGCACTCACTAAATACTGACTGAGTGATGGCAAGCTGGAAATAGAGACTGGGTGACAGGGCTCAGGCAAGCACTCACTAAATACCGACTGAGTGATGCAAGCTGGAAATAGAGACTGGGAGAACACAGCTCAGGCAAGCACTCACTAAATACAGACTGAGTGATGGCAAGCTGGAAATAGAGACTGGGAGATGCAGCTCAGGCAAGCAATCACTAAATACCAACTGAGTGATGGCAAGCTGGAAATAGAGACTGGGCGACACAGCTCATCCAAGACGCTCACTAAATGCAGACTGAGTGATGGCAAGCTAGGAAATAGAGACTGGGAGATGCAGCTCAGGCAAGCACTCACTAAATACCGATTAAGTGATGGCAAGCTGGAAATAGAGACTGGGCGACTCAGCTCATGCAAGACACTCACTAAATGCAGACTGAGTGATGGCAAGCTGGAAATAAAGACTGAGAGACACAGCTCAGGCAAGCACTCACTAAATACAGACAGAGTGATGGCAAGCTGGAAATAGAGACTGGGCGACAAAGCTCAGGCAAGACGTTCACTAAATACTGACTGAGTGATGGCAAGCTGGAAATAGAGACAGGGCAACGCAGCTCAGGCAAGCACTCACTAAATACCGACTGGGTGATGGCAAGCTGGAAACAGAGACTGGGCGACGCAGCTCAGGCAAGCGCTCACTAAATACTGACTGAGTGATGGCAAGCTGGAAATAGAGACTGGCGACAAAGCTTGTGCAAGCGCTCACTGAATACAGACTGAGTGATGGCAAGCTGGAAATGGAGACTGGGCGACGTAGCTCAGGCAAGCACTCACTAAATACAGACAGAGTGATGGCAAGCTGGAAATAGAGACTGGGAAACACGGCTCAGGCAAGCACTCACTAAATACCGACTGAGTGATGGCAAGCTGGAAATAGGGACTGGGTGACGCAGCTCAGGCAAGCACTCACTAAATACTGACTGATTGAAGGCAAGCTGGAAATAGAGACTGGGTGACACAGCTCATGCAAGACACTCACTAAATATCGACTGAGTGATGGCAAGCTGGAAACAGAGACTGGGCAACGCAGCTCATGCAAGACGCTCAGTAAATACAGACTGAGTGATGGGAACCTGGGAATGGAGACTGGGTGATGCAGTTCAGGCAAGACGCTCACAAAATGCCGACTGAGTGAGGGCAAGCTGGAAATTGAGACTGGGCGATGCCGCTCATGCAAGACGCTCACTAAATACAGACTGAGTGATGGCAAATTGGAAATGGAGACTGGGCGACGCAGTTCAGGCAAGACGCTCACTAAATGCTGACTGAGTGAGGGCAAGATGGAAATTGAGACTGGGCGACACAGCTCAGGCAAGCACTCACTAAATACAGCCTGTGTAATGGCAAGCTGGAAATGGAAACTGGGCGACGCAGTTCAGGCAAGACGCTCACTAAATGCTGTCTGAGTGAGGGCAAGCTGGAAATAGAGACTGGGCGATGCAGCTCAGGCAAGCATTCACTAAATACCGACTGATTGAAGGCAAGCTGGAAATAGAGACTGGGCGACACAGCTCATGCAAGACGCTCACTAAATACAGACTGAGTAATGGGAAGCTGGAAATGGAGACTGGGCGACGCAGTTCAGGCACGACGCTCACTAAATGCCGACTGAGTGAGGGCAAGCTGGAAATTGAGACTGGGCGACGCCGCTCATGCAAGACGCTCAGTAAATACAGACTGAGTGATGGCAAGTTGGAAATGGAGACTGGGCGACGCAGTTCAGGCAAGACGCTCACTAAATGCTGACTGAGTGAGGGCAAGCTGGAAATTGAGACTGGGCGACACAGCTCAGGCAAGCACTCACTAAATACAGCCTGAGTAATGGCAAGCTGGAAATGGAAACTGGGCGACGCAGTTCAGGGAAGACACTCACTAAATGCTGTCTGATTGAGGGCAAGCTGGAAATAGAGACTGGGCGACGCAGCTCAGGCAAGCCCTCACTAAATACCGACTGATTAAAGGTAAGCTGGAAATAGAGACTGGGCGACACAGCTCATGCAAGACGCTCAATAAATACAGACTGAGTGATGGGAAGCTGGAAATGGAGACTGGGCGACGCAGTTCAGGCAAGACGCTCACTAAATACCAACTGAGTGATGGCAAGCTGGAAATAGAGACTGGGCGACACAGCTCATCCAAGACGCTCACTAAATTCCGACTGAATGATGGCAAGCTGGAAATAGAGACTGGGAGATGCAGCTCAGGCAAGCACTCACTAAATACCAACTGAGTGATGGCAAGCTGGAAATAGAAACTGGGCGACACAGCTCATCCAAGACGCACACTAAATGCAGACTGTGTGATGGCAAGCTGGAAATAGAGACTGGGAGATGCAGCTCAAGCAAGCACTCACTAAATACCGACTGAGTGATGGCATGCGGGAAATAGAGACTGGGCGACACAGCTCATCCAAGACGCTCACTAAATGCAGACTGAGTGATGGTAAATTGGAAATAGAGACTGGGTGACATGGCTCAGCGAAGTACTCACTTAATATTGACTGAGTGATGGCAAGCTGGAAATAGAGACTGGGCGACATGGCTCAGGCAAGCACTCACTAAATACCGACTGAGTGATGGCAAGCTGGAAATAGAGACTGGCCGACACAGCTCAGGAAAGACGCTCACTAAATAGCGACTGAGTGATGGCAATCTGGAAATAGAGACTGGCCGACACGGCTCAGGGAAGCACTCACTAAATACTGACTGAATGATGGCAAGCTGGAAATAGAGACTGGGTGACATGGCTCAGGCAAGCACTCACTAAATACCGACTGAGTGATGGCAAGCTGGAAATAGAGACTGGGAGACACAGCTCAGGCAAGCACTCACTAAATACAGACTGAGTGATGGTAAGCTGGAAATGGAGACTGGGCGATGCAGTTCAGGCAAGACGCTCACTAAATACCAACTGAGTGATGGCAAGCTGGAAATAGAGACTGGGCGACACAGCTCATCCAAGACGCTCACTAAATTCCGACTGAGTGATGGCAAGCTGGAAATAGAGACTGGGAGATGCAGCTCAGGCAAGCACTCACTAAATACCAACTGAGTGATGGCAAGCTGGAAATAGAAACTGGGCGACACAGCTCATCCAAGACGCACACTAAATGCAGACTGAGTGATGGCAAGCTGGAAATAGAGACTGGGAGATGCAGCTCAGGCAAGCACTCACTAAATACCGACTGAGTGATGGCATGCGGGAAATAGAGACTGGGCAACACATCTCATCCAAGACGCTCACTAAATGCAGACTGAGTGATGGCAAGTTGGAAATAGAGACTGGGTGACATGGCTCAGCGAAGTACTCACTAAATATTGACTGAGTGATGGCAAGCTGGAAATAGAGACTGGGCGACATGGCTCAGGCAAGCACTCACTAAATACCGACTGAGTGATGGCAAGCTGGAAATAGAGACTGGCCGACACAGCTCAGGCAAGACGCTCACTAAATAGCGAATGAGTGATGTCAATCTGGAAATAGAGACTGGCCGACACGGCTCAGGGAAGCACTCACTAAATACTGACTGAGTGATGGCAAGCTGGAAATGGAGACTGGGTGACATGGCTCAGGCAAGCACTCACTAAATACCGACTGAGTGATGGCAAGCTGGAAATAGAGACTGGGAGATACAGCTCAGGCAAGCACTCAATAAATACAGACTGAGTGATGGCAAGCTGGAAATAGAGACTGGGAGACGCAGCTCAGGCAAACAATCACTAAATACCAACTGAGTGATGGCAAGCTGGAAATAGAGACTGGGTGACACAGCTCATCCAAGACGCTCACTAAATGCAGACTGAGTGATGGCAAGCTGGAAATAGAGACTGGGAGATGCAGCTCAGGCAAGCACTCACTAAATACCGACTAAGTGATGGCAAGCTGGAAATAAAGACTGGGCGACTCAGCTCATCCAAGACACTCACTAAATGCAGACTGAGTGATGGCAAGCTGGAAATAAAGACTTAGAGACACAGCTCAGGTAGGCACTCACTAAATACAGACAGAGTGATGGGAAGCTGGAAATAGAGACTGGGCGACATGGCTCAGGCCAGCCGCTCACTAAATACCGACTGAGTGATGGCAAGATGGAAATAGAGACTGAGCGACACAGCTCAGGGAAGCACCCACTAAATACTGACTGAGTGATGGCAAGCTGGAAATAGAGACTGGGCGACTCAGCTCATGCAAGACACTCACTAAATGCAGACTGAGTGATGGCAAGCTGGAAATAAAGACTGAGAGACACAGCTCAGGCAAGCACTCACTAAATACAAACAGAGTGATGGCAAGCTGGAAATAGAGACTGGGCGACAAAGCTCAGGCAAGACGTTCACTAAATACTGACTGAGTGATGGCAAGCTGGAAATAGAGACAGGGCAACGCAGCTCAGGCAAGCACTCACTAAATACCACTGGGTGATGGCAAGCTGGAAACAGAGACTGGGCGACGCAGCTCAGGCAAGCGCTCACTAAATACTGACTGAGTGATGGCAAGCTGGAAATAGAGACTGGCGACAAAGCTTGTGCAAGCGCTCACTGAATACAGACTGAGTGATGGCAAGCTGGAAATGGAGACTGGGCGACGTAGCTCAGGCAAGCAATCACTAAATACAGACAGAGTGATGGCAAGCTGGAAATAGAGACTGGGAAACACGGCTCAGGCAAGCACTCACTAAATACCGACTGAGTGATGGCAAGCTGGAAATAGGGACTGGGTGACGCAGCTCAGGCAAGCACTCACTAAATACTGACTGATTGAAGGCAAGCTGGAAATAGAGACTGGGTGACACAGCTCATGCAAGACACTCACTAAATATCGACTGAGTGATGGCAAGCTGGAAACAGAGACTGGGCAACGCAGCTCATGCAAGACGCTCAGTAAATACAGACTGAGTGATGGGAACCTGGGAATGGAGACTGGGTGATGCAGTTCAGGCAAGACGCTCACAAAATGCCGACTGAGTGAGGGCAAGCTGGAAATTTAGACTGGGCGATGCCGCTCATGCAAGACGCTCACTAAATACAGACTGAGTGATGGCAAATTGGAAATGGAGACTGGGCGACGCAGTTCAGGCAAGACGCTCACTAAATGCTGACTGAGTGAGGGCAAGATGGAAATTGAGACTGGGCGACACAGCTCAGGCAAGCACTCACTAAATACAGCCTGTGTAATGGCAAGCTGGAAATGGAAACTGGGCGACGCAGTTCAGGCAAGACGCTCACTAAATGCTGTCTGAGTGAGGGCAAGCTGGAAATAGAGACTGGGCGACGCAGCTCAGGCAAGCATTCACTAAATACCGACTGATTGAAGGCAAGCTGGAAATAGAGACTGGGCGACACAGCTCATGCAAGACGCTCACTAAATACAGACTGAGTAATGGGAAGCTGGAAATGGAGACTGGGCGACGCAGTTCAGGCACGACGCTCACTAAATGCCGACTGAGTGAGGGCAAGCTGGAAATTGAGACTGGGCGACGCCGCTCATGCAAGACGCTCAGTAAATACAGACTGAGTGATGGCAAGTTGGAAATGGAGACTGGGCGACGCAGTTCAGGCAAGACGCTCACTAAATACTGACTGATTGAAGGCAAGCTGGAAATAGAGACTGGGTGACACAGCTCATGCAAGACACTCACTAAATATCGACTGAGTGATGGCAAGCTGGAAACAGAGACTGGGCAACGCAGCTCATGCAAGACGCTCAGTAAATACAGACTGAGTGATGGGAACCTGGGAATGGAGACTGGGTGATGCAGTTCAGGCAAGACGCTCACAAAATGCCGACTGAGTGAGGGCAAGCTGGAAATTTAGACTGGGCGATGCCGCTCATGCAAGACGCTCACTAAATACAGACTGAGTGATGGCAAATTGGAAATGGAGACTGGGCGACGCAGTTCAGGCAAGACGCTCACTAAATGCTGACTGAGTGAGGGCAAGATGGAAATTGAGACTGGGCGACACAGCTCAGGCAAGCACTCACTAAATACAGCCTGTGTAATGGCAAGCTGGAAATGGAAACTGGGCGACGCAGTTCAGGCAAGACGCTCACTAAATGCTGTCTGAGTGAGGGCAAGCTGGAAATAGAGACTGGGCGACGCAGCTCAGGCAAGCATTCACTAAATACCGACTGATTGAAGGCAAGCTGGAAATAGAGACTGGGCGACACAGCTCATGCAAGACGCTCACTAAATACAGACTGAGTAATGGGAAGCTGGAAATGGAGACTGGGCGACGCAGTTCAGGCACGACGCTCACTAAATGCCGACTGAGTGAGGGCAAGCTGGAAATTGAGACTGGGCGACGCCGCTCATGCAAGACGCTCAGTAAATACAGACTGAGTGATGGCAAGTTGGAAATGGAGACTGGGCGACGCAGTTCAGGCAAGACGCTCACTAAATGCTGACTGAGTGAGGGCAAGCTGGAAATTGAGACTGGGCGACACAGCTCAGGCAAGCACTCACTAAATACAGCCCGAGTAATGGCAAGCTGGAAATGGAAACTGGGCGACGCAGTTCAGGGAAGACACTCACTAAATGCTGTCTGATTGAGGGCAAGCTGGAAATAGAGACTGGGCGACGCAGCTCAGGCAAGCCCTCACTAAATACCGACTGATTAAAGGTAAGCTGGAAATAGAGACTGGGCGACACAGCTCATGCAAGACGCTCAATAAATACAGACTGAGTGATGGGAAGCTGGAAATGGAGACTGGGCGACGCAGTTCAGGCAAGACGCTCACTAAATACCAACTGAGTGATGGCACGCTGGAAATAGAGACTGGGCGACACAGCTCATCCAAGACGCTCACTAAATTCCGACTGAATGATGGCAAGCTGGAAATAGAGACTGGGAGATGCAGCTCAGGCAAGCACTCACTAAATACCAACTGATTGATGGCAAGCTGGAAATAGAAACTGGGCGACACAGCTCATCCAAGACGCACACTAAATGCAGACTGTGTGATGGCAAGCTGGAAATAGAGACTGGGAGATGCAGCTCAAGCAAGCACTCACTAAATACCGACTGAGTGATGGCATGCGGGAAATAGAGACTGGGCGACACAGCTCATCCAAGACGCTCACTAAATGCAGACTGAGTGATGGTAAGTTGGAAATAGAGACTGGGTGACATGGCTCAGCGAAGTACTCACTAAATATTGACTGAGTGATGGCAAGCTGGAAATAGAGACTGGGCGACATGGCTCAGGCAAGCACTCACTAAATACCGACTGAGTGATGGCAAGCTGGAAATAGAGACTGGCCGACACAGCTCAGGCAAGACGCTCACTAAATAGCGACTGAGTGATGGCAATCTGGAAATAGAGACTGGCCGACACGGCTCAGGGAAGCACTCACTAAATACTGACTGAATGATGGCAAGCTGGAAATAGAGACTGGGTGACATGGCTCAGGCAAGCACTCACTAAATACCGACTGAGTGATGGCAAGCTGGAAATAGAGACTGGGAGACACAGCTCAGGCAAGCACTCACTAAATACAGACTGAGTGATGGTAAGCTGGAAATGGAGACTGGGCGATGCAGTTCAGGCAAGACGCTCACTAAATACCAACTGAGTGATGGCAAGCTGGAAATAGAGACTGGGCGACACAGCTCATCCAAGACGCTCACTATATTCCGACTGAGTGATGGCAAGCTGGAAATAGAGACTGGGAGATGCAGCTCAGGCAAGCACTCACTAAATACCAACTGAGTGATGGCAAGCTGGAAATAGAAACTGGGCGACACAGCTCATCCAAGACGCACACTAAATGCAGACTGAGTGATGGCAAGCTGGAAATAGAGACTGGGAGATGCAGCTCAGGCAAGCACTCACTAAATACCGACTGAGTGATGGCATGCGGGAAATAGAGACTGGGCAACACATCTCATCCAAGACGCTCACTAAATGCAGACTGAGTGATGGCAAGTTGGAAATAGAGACTGGGTGACATGGCTCAGCGAAGTACTCACTAAATATTGACTGAGTGATGGCAAGCTGGAAATAGAGACTGGGCGACATGGCTCAGGCAAGCACTCACTAAATACCGACTGAGTGATGGCAAGCTGGAAATAGAGACTGGCCGACACAGCTCAGGCAAGACGCTCACTAAATAGTGACTGAGTGATGTCAATCTGGAAATAGAGACTGGCCGACACGGCTCAGGGAAGCACTCATTAAATACTGACTGAGTGATGGCAAGCAGGAAATGGAGACTGGGTGACATGGCTCAGGCAAGCACTCACTAAATACCGACTGAGTGATGGCAAGCTGGAAATAGAGACTGGGCGACACAGCTCATCCAAGACGCTCACTAAATGCAGACTGAGTGATGGCAAGCTGGAAATAGAGACTTGGAGATGCAGCTCAGGCAAGCACTCATTAAATACCGACTGAGTGATGACATGCGGAAATAGAGACTTGGCGACACAGCTCATCCAAGACGCACACTAAATGCAGACTGAGTGATGGCAAGCTGGAAATAGAGACTGGGAGATGCAGCTCAGGCAAGCACTCACTAAATACCGACTGAGTGATGGCATGCTGGAAATAGAGACTGGGCAACACATCTCATCCAAGACGCTCACTAAATGCAGACTGAGTGATGGCAAGTTGGAAATAGAGACTGGGTGACATGGCTCAGGGAAGTACTCACTAAATATTGACTGAGTGATGGCAAGCTGGAAATCGAGACTGGGCGACATGGCTCAGGCAAGCACTCACTAAATACCGACTGAGTGATGGCAAGCTGGAAATAGAGACTGGCCGACACAGCTCAGGCAAGACGCTCACTAAATAGTGACTGAGTGATGTCAATCTGGAAATAGAGACTGGCCGACACGGCTCAGGGAAGCACTCACTAAATACTGACTGAGTGATGGCAAGCAGGAAATGGAGACTGGGTGACATGGCTCAGGCAAGCACTCACTAAATACCGACTGAGTGATGGCAAGCTGGAAATAGAGACTGGGAGATACAGCTCAGGCAAGCACTCACTAAATACAGACTGAGAGATGGCAAGCTGGAAATAGAGACTGGGAGACGCAGCTCAGGCAAACAATCACTAAATACCAACTGAGTGATGGCAAGCTGGAAATAGAGACTGGGTGACACAGCTCATCCAAGACGCTCACTAAATGCAGACTGAGTGATGGCAAGCTGGAAATAGAGACTGGGAGATGCAGCTCAGGCAAGCACTCACTAAATACCGACTAAGTGATGGCAAGCTGGAAATAGAGACTGGGCGACTCAGCTCATCCAAGACACTCACTAAATGCAGACTGAGTGATGGCAAGCTGGAAATAAAGACTTAGAGACACAGCTCAGGTAAGCACTCACTAAATACAGACAGAGTGATGGGAAGCTGGAAATAGAGACTGGGCGACATGGCTCAGGCCAGCCGCTCACTAAATACCGACTGAGTGATGGCAAGATGGAAATAGAGACTGAGCGACACAGCTCAGGGAAGCACCCACTAAATACTGACTGAGTGATGGCAAGCTGGAAATAGAGACTGGGCGACATGGCTCAGGCAAGCACTCACTAAATACCGACTGAGTGATGGTAAGCTGGAAATAGAGACTGGCCGACACAGCTCAGGCAAGACGCTCACGAAATACGGACTGAGTGATGGCAACCTGGAAATAGAGACTGGCCGACACGGCTCAGGGAAGCACTCACTAAATACTGACTCAGTGATAGAGACTGGGAGACACAGCTCAGGCAAGCACTCACTAAATACAGACTGAGTGATGGCAAGCTGGAAATAGAGACTGGGAAACGCAGCTCAGGCAAGCACTCACTAAATACTGACTGAGTGATGGCAAGCTGGAAATAGAGAATGGGTGACGCAGCTCATCCAAGACGCTCACTAAATGCAGACTGAGTGATGGCAAGCTGGAAATAGAGACTGGGTGACGCAGCTCAGGCAAGCACTCACTAAATACCGACTGAGTGATGGCAAGCTGGAAATAGAGGCTGGGCAACGCAGCTCATCCAAGACACTCACTAAATGCAGACTGAGTGATGGCAAGCTGGATATAGAGACTGGGAGACACAGCTGAGGCAAGCACTCACTAAATATAGACAGAGTGATGGCAAGCTGGAAATAGAGACTGGGTGACACAGCTCAGGCAAGACGCTCACTGAATACTGACTGAGTGATGGCAAGCTTGAAATAGAGACTGGGCAACGCAGCTCATGCAAGCACTCACTAAATACAGACTGAGTGATGGCAAGCTAGAAACAGAGAATGGGCGACGCAGCTCAGGCAAGCACTCACTAAATACAGACTGAGTGATGGCAAGCTGGAAATAGAGACTGGGCGACGCAGCTCAGGCAAGCACTCACTAAATACCGACTGAGTGATGGCAAGCTGGAAATAGAGACTGGGCGACACAGCTCAGGCAAGCACTCACTAAATACAGACAACGTGATGGCAAGCTGGAAATAGAGACTGGGCGACATGGCTCAGGGAAGAACTCACTAATACAGACTAAGTGATGGCAAGCTGGAAATAGAGACTGGGCATCGCAGCTCAGGCAAGCACTCACTAAATACCGATTGAGTGATGGCAAGCTGGAAATAGAGACTGGGTGACGCAGCTCATCCAAGACGCTCACTAAATGCAGACTGAGTGATGGCAAGCTGGAAATAGAGACTGGGTGACGCAGCTCAGGCAAGCACTCACTAAATACCGACTGAGTGATGGCAATCTGGAAATAGAGGCTGGGCAACGCAGCTCATCCAAGACGCTCACTAAATGCAGATTGAGTGATGGCAAGCTGGATATAGAGACTGGGAGTCACAGCTGAGGCAAGCACTCACTAAATATAGACAGAGTGATGGCAAGCTGGAACTAGAGACTGGGTGACACAGCTCAGGCAAGACGCTCACTGAATACTGACTGAGTGATGGCAAGCTTGAAATAGAGACTGGGCAACGCAGCTCATGCAAGCACTCACTAAATACAGACTGAGTGATGGCAAGCTAGAAACAGAGAATGGGCGACGCAGCTCAGGCAAGCACTCACTAAATACAGACTGAGTGATGGCAAGCTGGAAATAGAGACTGGGCGACGCAGCTCAGGCAAGCACTCACTAAATACCGACTGAGTGATGGCAAGCTGGAAATAGAGACTGGGTGACACAGCTCAGGCAAGCACTCACTAAATACAGACAGAGTGATGGCAAGCTGGAAATAGAGACTGGGCGACATGGCTCAGGGAAGAACTCACTAATACAGACTGAGTGATGGCAAGCTGGAAATAGAGACTGGGCGTCGCAGCTCAGGCAAGCACTCACTAAATACCGATTGAGTGATGGCAAGCTGGAAATAGAGACTTGGCGACGCAGCTCATGCAAGCACTCACTAAATACCGACTGATTGAAGGCAAGCTGGAAATACAGACTGGGCGAAACAGCTCAGGCAAGATGCTCACTAAATACGGACTGAGTGATGGCAAGCTGGAAATAGAAACTGGGCGACACAGCTCATCCAAGACGCACACTAAATGCAGACTGAGTGATGGCAAGCTGGAAATAGAGACTGGGTGATACGGCTCAGCCAAACACTCACTAAATACCGACTGGGTGATGGCAAGCTGGAAATAGAGACTGGGTGACATGGCTCAGGCAAGCCGGTCACTAAATACCGACTGAGTGATGGCAAGTTGGAAATAGAGACTGGGCGACACGGCTCAGGCAAGACACTCACTAAATACCGACTTAGTGATGGCAAGCTGGAAATAGAGACTGGGCAACAGGGCTCAGGCAAGACACTCACTAAATACCGACTGAGTGATGGCAAGCTGGAAATAGAGACTGGCCGACACAGCTCAGGCAAGACGCTCACTAAATAGTGACTGAGTGATGGCAACCTGGAAATAGAGACTGGCCGACACGGCTCAGGGAAGCACTCACTAAATACCGACTGAGTGATGGCAAGCTGGAAATAGAGACTGGGAGACACAGCTCAGGCAAGCACTCACTAAATACAGACTGAGTGATGGCAAGCTGGAAATAGAGACTGGGAGATGCAGCTCAGGCAAGCACTTACTAAATACCAACTGAGTGATGGCAAGCTGGAAATAGAGACTGGGTGACGCAGCTCATCCAAGACGCTCACTAAATGCACACTGAGTGATGACAAGATGGAAATAGAGACGGGGCGACGCAGCTCAGGCAAGCACTCACTAAATACCGACTGAGTGATTGCAAGCTGGAAATAGAGACTGGGCAACGCAGCTCATCCAAGACGCTCACTAAATGCAGACTGAGTGATGGCAAGCTGGAAATAGAGACTGGGAGACACAGCTCAGGCAAGCACACACTAAATACAGACAAAGTTATGGCAAGCTGGAAATAGAGACTGGGCGGCACAGCTCAGGCAAGACGCTCACTAAATACTGACTGAGTGATGGCAAGCTGGAACTAGAGACTGGGCGACGCAGCTCAGGCAAGCACTCAATAAATACCGACTGATTGAAGGCAAGCTGGAACTAGAGACTGGGCGACACAGCTCAGTCAAGCACTCACTGAATACCGACTGAGTGATGGCAAGCTGGAAATAGAGACTGGGCGACACAGCTCAGGCTAGATGCTTAATAAATACAGACTGAGTGATGGCAAGCTGGAAATAGAGACTGGCCGATACAGCTCAGGCAAGAGGCAAGCACTTACTAAATACTAACTGAGTGATGATAAACTGGAAATAGAGACTGGGTGATACGGCTCAGTCAAGCACTCACTAAATACCGACTGAGTGATGGCAATCTGGAAATAGAGGCTGGGCAACGCAGCTCATCCAAGACGCTCACTAAATGCAGACTGAGTGATGGCAAGCTGGATATAGAGACTGGGAGTCACAGCTGAGGCAAGCACTCACTAAATATAGACAGAGTGATGGCAAGCTGGAAATAGAGACTGGGTGACACAGCTCAGGCAAGACGCTCACTGAATACTGACTGAGTGATGGCAAGCTTGAAATAGAGACTGGGCAACGCAGCTCATGCAAGCACTCACTAAATACAGACTGAGTGATGGCAAGCTAGAAACAGAGAATGGGCGACGCAGCTCAGGCAAGCACTCACTAAATACAGACTGAGTGATGGCAAGCTGGAAATAGAGACTGGGCGACGCAGCTCAGGCAAGCACTCACTAAATACCGACTGAGTGATGGCAAGCTGGAAATAGAGACTGGGTGACACAGCTCAGGCAAGCACTCACTAAATACAGACAGAGTAATGGCAAGCTGGAAATAGAGACTGGGCGACATGGCTCAGGGAAGAACTCACTAATACAGACTGAGTGATGGCAAGCTGGAAATAGAGACTGGGCGTCGCAGCTCAGGCAAGCACTCACTAAATACTGATTGAGTGATGGCAAGCTGGAAATAGAGACTTGGCGACGCAGCTCATGCAAGCACTCACTAAATACCGACTGATTGAAGGCAAGCTGGAAATACAGACTGGGCGAAACAGCTCAGGCAAGATGCTCACTAAATACGGACTGAGTGATGGCAAGCTGGAAATAGAAACTGGGCGACACAGCTCATCCAAGACGCACACTAAATGCAGACTGAGTGATGGCAAGCTGGAAATAGAGACTGGGTGATACGGCTCAGCCAAACACTCACTAAATACCGACTGGGTGATGGCAAGCTGGAAATAGAGACTGGGTGACATGGCTCAGGCAAGCCAGTCACTAAATACCGACTGAGTGATGGCAAGTTGGAAATAGAGACTGGGCGACACGGCTCAGGCAAGACACTCACTAAATACCGACTTAGTGATGGCAAGCTGGAAATAGAGACTGGGCAACAGGGCTCAGGCAAGACACTCACTAAATACCGACTGAGTGATGGCAAGCTGGAAATAGAGACTGGCCGACAGAGCTCAGGCAAGACGCTCACTAAATAGTGACTGAGTGATGGCAACCTGGAAATAGAGACTGGCCGACACGGCTCAGGGAAGCACTCACTGAATACCGACTGAGTGATGGCAAGCTGGAAATAGAGACTGGGAGACACAGCTCAGGCAAGCACTCACTAAATACAGACTGAGTGATGGCAAGCTGGAAATAAGAGACTGGGAGACGCAGCTCAGGCAAGCACTTACTAAATACCAACTGAGTGATGGCAAGCTGGAAATAGAGACTGGGTGACGCAGCTCATCCAAGACGCTCACTAAATGCACACTGAGTGATGGCAAGATGGAAATAGAGACGGGGCGACGAAGCTCAGGCAAGCACTCACTAAATACCGACTGAGTGATTGCAAGCTGGAAATAGAGACTGGGCAACGCAGCTCATCCAAGACGCTCACTAAATGCAGACTGAGTGATGGCAAGCTGGAAATAGAGACTGGGAGACCCAGCTCAGGCAAGCACACACTAAACACAGACAAAGTTATGGCAAGCTGGAAATAGAGACTGGGCGGCACAGCTCAGGCAAGACGCTCACTAAATACTGACTGAGTGATGGCAAGCTGGAACTAGAGACTGGGCGACGCAGCTCAGGCAAGCACTCAATAAATACCGACTGATTGAAGGCAAGCTGGAACTAGAGACTGGGCGACACAGCTCAGTCAGGCACTCACTGAATACCGACTGAGTGATGGCAAGCTGGAAATAGAGACTGGGCGACACAGCTCAGGCAAGATGCTTAATAAATACAGACTGAGTGATGGCAAGCTGGAAATAGAGACTGGCCGATACAGCTCAGGCAAGAGGCAAGCACTTACTAAATACTAACTGAGTGATGATAAACTGGAAATAGAGACTGGGTGATACGGCTCAGTCAAGCACTCACTAAATACCGACTGGGTGATGGCAAGCTGGAAATAGAGACTGGGCGACACAGCTCAGGCAAGCACTCAATAAATACAGACAGAGTGATGGCTAGCTGGAAATAGAGACTGGGCGACATGGCTCAGGGAAGAACTCACTAATACAGACTAAGTGATGGCAAGCTGGAAATAGAGACTGGGCGTCGCAGCTCAGGCAAGCACTCACTAAATACCGATTGAGTGATGGCAAGCTGGAAATAGAGACTGGGTGACGCAGCTCATCCAAGACGCTCACTAAATGGAGACTGAGTGATGGGAAGCTGGAAATAGAGACTGGGTGATGCAGCTCAGGCAAGCACTCACTAAATACCGACTGAGTGATGGCAAGCTGGAAATAGAGGCTGGGCAACGCAGCTCATCCAAGACGCTCACTAAATGCAGACTGAGTGATGGCAAGCTGGATATAGAGACTGGGAGACACAGCTCAGGCAAGACGCTCACTGAATACTGACTGAGTGACGGCAAGCTTGAAATAGAGACTGGGCAACGCAGCTCATGCAAGCACTCACTAAATACAGACTGAGTGATGGCAAGCTAGAAACAGAGAATGGGCAACGCAGCTCAGGCAAGCACTCACTAAATACAGACTGAGTGATGGCAAGCTGGAAATAGAGACCGGGTGACGCAGCTCAGGCAAGCACTCACTAAATACCGACTGAGTGATGGCAAGCTGGAAATAGAGACTGGGCGCCACAGCTCAGGCAAGCACTCACTAAATACAGACAGAGTGATGGCAAGCTGGAAATAGAGACTGGGCGACATGGCTCAGGGAAGAACTCACTAATACAGACTGAGTGATGGCAAGCTGGAAATAGAGACTGGGAGACACAGCTCAGGCAAGCACTCACTAAATACAGACTGAGTGATGGCAAGCTGGAAATAGAGACTGGGAGACGCAGCTCAGGCAAGCACTTACTAAATACCAACTGAGTGATGGCAAGCTGGAAATAGAGACTGGGTGACGCAGCTCATCCAAGACGCTCACTAAATGCACACTGAGTGATGGCAAGATGGAAATAGAGATGGGGCGACGCAGCTCAGGCAAGCACTCACTAAATACCGACTGAGTGATTGCAAGCTGGAAATAGAGACTGGGCAACGCAGCTCATCCAAGACGCTCACTAAATGCAGACTGAGTGATGGCAAGCTGGAAATAGAGACTGGGAGACACAGCTCAGGCAAGCACACACTAAATACAAACAAAGTTATGGCAAGCTGGAAATAGAGACTGGGCGGCACAGCTCAGGCAAGACGCTCACTAAATACTGACTGAGTGATGGCAAGCTGGAACTAGAGACTGGGCGACGCAGCTCAGGCAAGCACTCAATAAATACCGACTGATTGAAGGCAAGCTGGAACTAGAGACTGGGCGACACAGCTCAGTCAAGCACTCACTGAATACCGACTGAGTGATGGCAAGCTGGAAATAGAGACTGGGCGACACAGCTCAGGCAAGATGCTTAATAAATACAGATTGAGTGATGGCAAGCTGGAAATAGAGACTGGCCGATACAGCTCAGGCAAGAGGCAAGCACTTACTAAATACTAACTGAGTGATGATAAACTGGAAATAGAGACTGGGTGATACGGCTCAGTCAAGCACTCACTAAATACCGACTGGGTGATGGCAAGCTGGAAATAGAGACTGGGCGACACAGCTCAGGCAAGCACTCACTAAATACAGACAGAGTGATGGCAAGCTGGAAATAGAGACTGGGCGACATGGCTCAGGGAAGAACTCACTAATACAGACTGAGTGATGGCAAGCTGGAAATAGAGACTGGGCGTCGCAGCTCATCCAAGACGCTCACTAAATGCAGACTGAGTGATGGCAAGCTGGAAATAGAGACTGGGAGACACAGCTCAGGCAAGCACACACTAAATACAGACAAAGTTATGGCAAGCTGGAAATAGAGACTGGCCGATACAGCTCAGGCAAGAGGCAAGCACTTACTAAATACTAACTGAGTGATGATAAACTGGAAATAGAGACTGGGTGATACGGCTCAGTCAAGCACTCACTAAATACCGACTGGGTGATGGCAAGCTGGAAATAGAGACGGGGCGACACAGCTCAGGCAAGCACTCACTAAATACAGACAGAGTGATGGCAAGCTGGAAATAGAGACTGGGCGACATGGCTCAGGGAAGAACTCACTAATACAGACTGAGTGATGGCAAGCTGGAAATAGAGACTGGGCGTCGCAGCTCAGGCAAGCACTCACTAAATACCGATTGAGTGATGGCAAGCTGGAAATAGAGACTGGGTGACGCAGCTCATCCAAGACGCTCACTAAATGGAGACTGAGTGATGGCAAGCTGGAAATAGAGACTGGGTGACGCAGCTCAGGCAAGCACTCACTAAATACCGACTGAGTGATGGCAAGCTGGAAATAGAGGCTGGGCAACGCAGCTCATCCAAGACGCTCACTAAATGCAGACTGAGTGATGGCAAGCTGGATATAGAGACTGGGAGACACAGCTCAGGCAAGACGCTCACTGAATACTGACTGAGTGACGGCAAGCTTGAAATAGAGACTGGGCAACGCAGCTCATGCAAGCACTCACTAAATACAGACTGAGTGATGGCAAGCTAGAAACAGAGAATGGGCAACGCAGCTCAGGCAAGCACTCATTAAATACAGACTGAGTGATGGCAAGCTGGAAATAGAGACCGGGCGACGCAGCTCAGGCAAGCACTCACTAAATACCGACTGAGTGATGGCAAGCTGGAAATAGAGACTGGGCGACACAGCTCAGGCAAGCACTCACTAAATACAGACAGAGTGATGGCAAGCTGGAAATAGAGACTGGGCGACATGGCTCAGGGAAGAACTCACTAATACAGACTGAGTGATGGCAAGCTGGAAATAGAGACTGGGCGTCGCAGCTCAGGCAAGCACTCACTAAATACCGATTGAGTGATGGCAAGCTGGAAATAGAGACTTGGCGACGCAGCTCATGCAAGCACTCACTAAATACCGACTGATTGATAGAGACTGGGTGAAACAGCTCAGGCAAGATGCTCACTAAATATGGACTGAGTGATGGCAAGCTGGAAATAGAGACTTGCCGATACGCTCAGGCAAGAAGCAAGCACTCACTAAATACTAACTGAGTGATTGTAAGCTGGAAATAGAGACTGGGTGATACGGCTCAGCCAAACACTCACTAAATACCGACTGGGTGATGGCAAGCTGGAAATAGAGACTGGGTGACATGGCTCAGGCAAGCCGGTCACTAAATACCGACTGAGTGATGGCAAGTTGGAAATAGAGACTGGGCGACACGGCTCAGGCAAGACACTCACTAAATACCGATTATTGATGGCAAGCTGGAAATAGAGACTGGGCAACAGGGCTCAGGCAAGACACTCACTAAATACCGACTGAGTGATGGCAAGCTGGAAATAGAGACAGGCCGACACAGCTCAGGCAAGACGCTCACTAAATAGCGACTGAGTGATGGCAACCTGGAAATAGAGACTGGCCGACATGGCTCAGGGAAGCACTCACTAAATACCGACTGAGTGATGGCAAGCTGGAAATAGAGACTGGGAGACACAGCTCAGGCAAGCACTCACTAAATACAGACTGAGTGATGGCAAGCTGGAAATAGAGACTGGTAGACGCAGCTCAGGCAAGCACTTACTAAATACCAACTGAGTGATGGCAAGCTGGAAATAGAGACTGGGTGACGCAGCTCATCCAAGACGCTCACTAAATGCACACTGAGTGATGGCAAGATGGAAATAGAGACTGGGCGACGCAGCTCAGGCAAGCACTCACTAAATACCGACTGAGTGATTGCAAGCTAGAAATAGAGACTGGGCAACGCAGCTCATCCAAGACGCTCACTAAATGCAGACTGAGTGATGGCAAGCTGGAAATAGAGACTGGGAGACACAGCTCAGGCAAGCACACACTAAATACAGACAAAGTTATGGCAAGCTGGAAATAGAGACTGGGCGACACAGCTCAGGCAAGACGCTCACTAAATACTGACTGAGTGATGGCAAGCTGGAACTAGAGACTGGGCGACGCAGCTCAGGCAAGCACTCAATAAATACCGACTGATTGAAGGCAAGCTGGAACTAGAGACTGGGCGACACAGCTCAGTCAAGCACTCACTGAATACCGACTGAGTGATGGCAAGCTGGAAATAGAGACTGGGCGACACAGCTCAGGCAAGATGCTCAATAAATACAGACTGAGTGATGGCAAGCTGGAAATAGAGACTGGCCGATACAGCTCAGGCAAGAGGCAAGCACTTACTAAATACTAACTGAGTGATGGTAAACTGGAAATAGAGACTGGGTGATACGGCTCAGTCAAGCACTCACTAAATACCGACTGGGTGATGGCAAGCTGGAAATAGAGACTGGGCGACATGGCTCAGGCAAGACGCTCACTAAATTCCGACTGAGTGATGGCAAGCTGGAAATAGAGACTGGGAGACGCAGCTCATCCAAGACGCTCACTAAATGCAGACTGAGTGATGGCAAGCTGGAAATAGAGGCTGGGAGATGCAGCTCAGGCAAGCACTCACTAAATACCGACTGAGTGATGGCGTGCGGGAAATAGAGACTGGGCGACACAGCTCATCCAAGACGCTCACTAAATGCAGACTGAGTGATGGCAGGTTGGAAATAGAGACTGGGCGACATGGCTCAGCGAAGTACTCACTAAATATTGACTGAGTGATGGCAAGCTGGAAATAGAGACTGGGCGACATGGCTCAGGCAAGCACTCACTAAATACCAACTGAGTGATGGCAAGCTGGAAATAGAGACTGGCCGACACAGCTCAGGCAAGACGCTCACTAAATAGTGACTGAGTGATGACAATCTGGAAATAGAGACTGGCCGACACAGCTCAGGGAAGCACTCACTAAATACTGACTGAGTGATGGCAAGCTGGAAATAGAGACTGGGTGACATGGCTCAGGCAAGCACTCACTAAATACCGACTGAGTGATGGCAAGCTGGAAATAGAGACTGGGAGACACAGCTCAGGCAAGCACCCACTAAATACAGACTGAGTGATGGCAAGCTGGAAATAGAGACTGGGAGACGCAGCTCATCCAAGACGCTCACTAAATGCAGACTGAGTGATGGCAAGCTGGAAATAGAGACTGGGAGATGCAGCTCAGGCAAGCACTCACTAAATACAGACAGAGTGATGGCAAGCCGGAAATAGAGACTAGGTTTCGCAGCTCAGGCAAGCACTCACTAAATACCGACTGATTGAAGGCAAGCTGGAAATAGAGACTGGGCGACACAGTTCATGCAAGACGCTCACTAAATACAGACTGAGTGATGGGAAGCTGGAAATGGAGACTGGGCGACGCAGTTCTGGCAAGACGCTCACTAAATGCCAACTGAGTGAGGGCAAGCTGGAAATTGAGACTGGGAGATGCTGCTCATGCAAGACGCTCACTAAATACAGACTGAGTGATGGCAAATTGGAAATGGAGACTGGGCGACGCAATTCAGGCAAGACGCTCACTAAATGCTGACTGAATGAGGGCAAGCTGGAAATTGAGACTGGGCGACACAGCTCAGGCAAGCACTCACTAAATACAGCCTGAGTAATGGCAAGCTGGAAATGGAAACTGGGCGACGCAGTTCAGGCAAGACGCTCACTAAATGCTGTCTGAGTGAGGGCAAGCTGGAAATAGAGACTGGGCGACGCTGCTCAGGCAAGCACTCACTAAATACCGACTGATTGAAGGCAAGCTGGAAATAAAGACTGGGTGACACAGCTCATGCAAGACGCTCACTAAATACAGACTGAGTAATGGGAAGCTGGAAATGGAGACTGGGCGACGCAGTTCAGGCAAGACGCTCACTAAATGCCGACTGAGTGAGGGCAAGCTGGAAATTGAGACTGGGCGACACAGCTCAGGCAAGCACTCACTAAATACAGCCTGAGTAATGGCAAGCTGGAAATGGAAACTGGGCGACGCAGTTCAGGGAAGACGCTCACTAAATGCTGTCTGATTGAGGGCAAGCTGGAAATAGAGACTGGGCGACGCAGCTCAGGCAAGCACTCACTAAATACCGACTGATTGAAGGCAAGCTGGAAATAGAGACTGGGCGACTGAGCTCATGCAAGACGCTCACTAAATACAGACTGAGTGATGGGAAGCTGGAAATGGAGACTGGGCGACGCAGTTCAGGCAAGACGCTCACTAAATGCCGACTGAGTGAGGGCAAGCTGGAAATAGAGACTGGGAGACACAGCTCAGGCAAGCACTCACTAAATACAGACTGAGTGATGGCAAGCTGGAAATAGAGACTGGGTGACGCAGCTCAGGCGCGACGCTCAGAGACAACAGCAGAGTAGAACACGAGAGACTTTCCTGCACACAGAGAAATTTGCGACATGTGTTGCCCCAGATTTTGCGAGAATAGAGAAGCCTTTACAAGAACAGGACTGCTTTATCCTCGGAAAATGTGTAGAATTACCAGAGAACGCATCGACACACGTATATGCCACATGCATGCCGCAAGCCAAAAAACAAGTGGTGACAATCAATGGGGACTTCAGAAAAAAGGTGAAAACTCAAATGCTCACGACTGAAGAGAATGTAACATGAATGTAGCCCGTGCATTTACTTTGGCAATATCTGTCTACCTTGTCATGACAATAAAGTACCGTGTATTATATTGTAGTCCCGCCCCCTCGCTGCCGCGTGCAGCTCGGTCCCATGCCATGTTCATGCAGACATGCATCTGGAAGCCCCGGAGTGCCAGCTGCGCGTGCTTAGGTGGCCCCAGAAGCTCGAAATGGGGACTGAGTTACACACATTAGATAGCTAGGCACGTGGGGCCAGGCAGCCATGGCGCTGGGCTGGTAGAAGCACTGCCACAGCCGATGGCCACAGCTCTCTCCCACCCTGCCGGAGCTACATGTGCTCATTAGAGGAGCCCAATTAACTAGAGTTGAGAGGGGCGCAAGATGAGATCTAGAGGGGTTATGATGGTAGGGGACGTTATTTGGTGGTCCCTGAAGGTACCAGCTGCGCCCTGGCAATATCTCTAATATCATTAATCATTTTAGATTAAAATGTTCTATGTGTGGTGCTTTGGGAAAGCGCTATATGCATAAAATATATTTATTTATTAAGACTTCTTGTACCATCGAGCCTCATGGCCAAGGGCCTCAGGGCGCAAACAAAACAAAAGAAATCTGCCGTGCGGGGACCCGAGCTGGACGCAGTCCTCCTTGTGACACATGTCCCCTTTCCCTCGCTGAAGACGAGGATTACTAGTAGCTCTGTCACTGGAGTCTAGACCACGATACACATAGGCCGATTACGATATATCCTAGGCCGAAACACTGTTATGTTGACCCAGATAACTTGTGTTGTAAACTTCACCATTGTACAGTTTCTACACACTAGTCAAATATGTAACCCAGTTACATTCTCCATACCCTGAGTCTCCACCCCTTGTAGAGAATACAGGATTTTAAATTGTTGGAAATCCAAACCAAAAAGGTATTTTTGGACCATGTTACTTATGTACCATGCCATGTTTTGTATTCATGTTTTTTGTTGAGTATCCTATGTCTCCACAAGTGTATATGTAACACATGCTACTTGTATATTAAATAAGAAACAAAGTAGCATCCATCTTGAACCGTTTGATCTTTCGAAAATCAGGATTGAATGTTGTGTTTTACTGGTTGGGCTCCCCACATGACCTTACTCAACTGTGTCCGATATAAGTTTGCCCACCTGCGTACAGTAGGGCATTAACCAGGTGCCCTGTGTGAGATATGAAGTTTATAAACCTGCCTGCATATGTACTTGGTTTTGCAGCACAGCAGGTGCTATTATCAGCAATGTACCTGCACCAGATAGGGGTTGCTATAAAAAATAACATCTCATCCGTATGGTGAAGGTCTAGAAATTGGTTTGTTCCGATGGAGTGTTGTAAAACCGAGCAGGCACATCCAATGATGGCATACACTGTTAGCCCAAGAGGTGAATAAGTGTCAAGACTGTGCAACCAAAGTGTTCATGCTGGCATCCTGGCCTTGCCAGCAGACGATACAGTGATCCTGGTCAAATCATCTAATATATCTTACATTACTGTACCGTCTTCTGTGAGGTTTGCCTTCTCGCATGCTGGTGGCATTGTTTAACCCATTACTTGATCTTTCTTCTTATGGAGGCCTTTTGCGTGGAAGGGGTGGTAGACGGAAGAGAGTGGACCAGATGTTGCAGGACTCGGGCAAGCCTATTTTAAGGTCTGTTGGTTTGACACAAACAACGCTTTGCTTTTTTGTAAAAGTCAATGGTTTTTCTGCACGTTTATAAATGACAATTTCATAAGCCAGTGTTTTGGAAGTATTGAAAGCTTTAAAATACAAAAGACAAACCCATATTAAATATGTTAAATCATATCGATTGGTATGCTGGTACTTATTTAGTTCCCTTTCTTTTTACAACTTTATTTATATCCGGTTAGAGCAAAACAACAGTAAGTATATATGCAGACAGACATCATGATACATTAAGTAGCTCTGCCCCACCCTCCTCCCCCCACATCCTCTACATTCTCTGATTCTTTGCCAGACCCTTAAACGTATGGCCCCTTCAGCTGTAGAATAGGGGTGGCGGGGTATGGTCTTTGAAAGCGTTTCGCCAGCTGCGGCTGGAAGGTCAGAGTCTGAAATTGGCTATTATATTCCAGAACTGGAGCCCAGCAGTCCGTAAAGCCGTGTAATGCTGCTGCCTTTGCCGCCATTACTTTTTCGGCCACCAGGATCTCTCAGACCTTCACCCACCATAGAGAGATTAGGGGGCCATCTGCGTTTTCTATTTATGGGCCAGGGTTATCTTAGCCGCGAGAAGCAGCCGCGTGAGTAGTTTAGCCGTGCGGCCCACTTTTGGGTAGCGCTCCGGCCATGGCACCCCCAGCAGGATCACCTCCGGGATCATGGACAACATGCACTGAGTAATAGCTTCAATGATCTGTATGATCTCCTCCCAGAAGGCCAGTGCATTCCTGCATTCCCACCACATGTGGAGGAAGGTTCCGTGGGCGCCACATTGCCTCCAACAGTTCGGGTCTATGGACTTCTGAAAGTGGTGTAAGCGTTCCGGGGATAATACCAGCAGTGCAGGAGTTTTAATGCGCATTCCTTGTCGGTTATGCATCTAGAGGCGGAGTTGATCCTAGTCCACCCATGTCTGGTCCTCTATGTGATGCCACAGATCTGCTTCCCATCTGGCCATGTACATTGGTTTATTTGTTAGCATGTCATCTAGTAGTAGTTTGTAAAGCTTGGTATTCAGCTCCCAGTGCGGGCCTTCCCTTATCGTGTGTTCCAGCGAGTGAAGATCTCTCGTGGCTCCTTGTCGAACCGCTGGCTGCGAGATCCAATGTCTAATCTGGGCATATGTGAACCTCTCCACTTCCGTTAGGTGGAAGGGACTCTTGCAATCTTCGAAGGAGAGCGGGGAGCCATTCTCAAACAACTGTGAGAGAGTGGTTAGACCCCCCCCACCGGGTCCATCTGCTAAAGTTTGCTCTGTTCATGCCAGGATAGAAGTCTGGGTTCCGGAGGACCGGAGAGAGAGGGCCCAACCCTTTGAGGAGCTTCTTCTTTTGCAATGCCTTGGCCCAGACGTTCAGAGTGGTTCTGGTGGAGGATAGGATGGACGGCCATAGGTGGCGTGCCATGCCCGACATGTGCAGCAGGGAGTTTAGCGGTGGGGGGCTTTTGGCCTTTTCAATTCATGCCCATTTGGGGGGGTTGAGTGCTCGGCCCAGGCAGCAGCAGGCGTTAGTTGAGCCGCTATGTAGTAGTTAGTCAGGTTTGGTAATCCCATACCTCCCCATTTGTCCGCTCCAGTCATTACTTTCAGAGGGTTTCTCGCTTTTCTCCCTTCCAGACAAATTCCAATAGCTGCTTCTGTAGCTGCATCAAGGATTGTTTGGGGAGCTGAACGGGAATGGTCAAACATAGATACAGGAATCTGGGCAAAAGGTTCATCTTGCCTGCTGTGACTTTGCCCAGCAGGGAGATTTCCTGGCCCTCCCATCTCTTCAAGTCAGCCTCCAGTTCCTTGAACAAGGGGGGAAAGGGGGAGTTTGCTGTGTATAGTTGTTTGGGGTCTGCCACGATTTGTATCCCTAGGGAAGACATGGATGTGGTGCTCCATTTCAGCTGGCATGTTGTTCGGAGGTTCTTTATGAGTTCTCTGGTCATGTTCACCCCTAACGCCTCAGATTTGGTGTAGTTAACCTCAAACCCTGCCACCTGGTCGAAGGCTTCCAGTTCCGCTAAAATCGCTGGGAGCAAGGTTTGGCAGTTGGTAAGGGAGAGCACCACATCATCTTCGTAAAGTGATTATTTAAATTGTTCTCCTTTCAGGTCCACCCTTGTTACAGTTTCGTTTAAGCGAATTCTCTGAGTGAATGGTTACATCACAAGAGCAAAGGTCAATAGGGAGAGTGGGCAGCCCTGTCTCAGCCTGCACGAGAGAGCGATTGGAGCCGAAAACTTTTGGTTCATCAGAAGGGAAGTCTTCGGGGCTTGGTAGTTGGCCAGTAGCATCTTACGGAACATAGGGCCAAACTGGAAGGCTTCCAAGGTGAGCCGCATGAAGGCCCAGTCCATCTTGTCAAAGGCTTTTGTGGCGTCCAAAGTTAATACTGGTAGTTCCTGCTGTTCTTGGGTGGCCACTTCGATGAGGTTGAGGGCCCGCCGGATATTATCTCCTGTGGTTCTCCCCCTGATGAAGCCTGTCTGGTCCGGGTCTATGATAGTCGGCAGTACCAGTGCCAGTCTGTTCGCCAGGACTTTAGAGTTAATGTTTGCATCTATATTGAGTAAGGATATGGGCCTGTATGATCTACACTCCTTGGGGTCCTTTCCGGGCTTCAGAAACATAATTGTAGTGGACTCTTGTATAGAGGGAGTGATAGTGCCTGTCTCTCTGAATGAGTTGAAAAGATCGGTCAGCGGGCCCAATAAGAGGGGTCGGAAAAGTTTGAAAAATGTAGGCGAGTATCCATCTGGGCCTGGAACCCTTGGTTTCAAGACTTTAATCACTTCTTCAACTTCTTCGGGTGAGATCAGGTGTTCCAAAGCAGAGCCGTCAGCTTCTGAGTTGTGTTGAAGTTTTGCTTGTGTTATAAATCGCTCCTGTTATGGTTGTAACCGGGGAAGGCCATCAATGTGTTGGTGAGGTGGGATGTTGCCAGCTGCAGCTTTGCCTCTTCCCCATATAAGGTTGTGCCCTCCGGGTTCCTCGTGGCTGCTATAAGGTTTTGCCGTTGTGCTTTTGCCAGTTTGCTGACTAGAAACTTGTTGGTTTTATTGCTGTTTGCATAATAGATCTGCTTTGTTTGAATCAGAACCTGGTCCGTGTCTTCTGCGTATTATGCCTGTATTTATTTTTGTTTTTTATTGAAAAATTGTTTTAGTTGATAACTCAACTTTTTCAATATAAAGCTTAGCCTTAACAAGATCATTACATCACAGTACACCTCTAATTTGGTGCAGGCGAGTCGCAAGAGTTTGGCCGCTTTGGGCGAACATAACTTCTTGTGGATTTTCTCTGCTGCTTCAAGCTCCCCTTACAGCTGCTCTCTCATTTTGTTGCGTTTTCTCTTATATGCCGCAGCTTGAGTGATGAGTTCCCCTCTGATCACCGTTTTCATAGCCTCCCATATAGTCGCTATGGAGGTGAGGTCCAGGGGGTTCTCTTTGAGGTAGTTGTGTATTGCCGTCTCGGACTGCCATATCGTGCAGCATTGGTTCGAAGAGGGCCCAGCGCGGTCTCATGGGGGCGTCGGGGTCGAAGATCCAGGCTGTCAGCAGTATTGGAGCATGGTCCGATAGGACTCTTGTGCCTATTTCCACCTCGTCCGTGAACAAGAGAAGTTGGGGGCTGGCCAGTATCAAGTCTATCCGAGAAGAGGAGCGGTGGACGTGAGAAAAAGAGCGAGAAGTCAGAGGCCTCCTGGTGGAGGACCCTCCAAGTGTCCATGACCCCCAGGGATTTGAATAGGTGGCAAAGACTTAGGGCAATCCTAAAGTTCTTAGGTGAGGGGAGACCTGATTTATCTATTAGGGGGTTTGGGACGCCATTAAAGGCGCCACTGATGACCACTTGGCCTTCGAGGAAGGGGAGAAGCCCTTCTTCCAGTTCCGCAAAGAAGGTTTCCTGGCCCTTGTTTGGGGCGTAGATTGTGACTAGAGTGTGCAGCTGGTCAAAAAGCATCCCTTTTATTGCAATGAATCTGACCCGGGCCAGTGGAGTAAATTTTGCAGAAAATGTTGAGGGGGACATTACATCTAAAGAAAAGGTGCTCCAGCCAAATGAATGTTGACAAAATGGTGTGCCATGAAAGTTGGGGGGGACAAACACCCCTGTCCCCCCCTAAAATGACACCCATGCCCCGGCTTGGCAGGACCTCTCGCTCTCTAAATTGTATCTCTTTAGCTAGAATGACTGCTGTGCCACATCTCTTGCTATCCCCTGATGCCATGTATTGCTTAGGGAATGTTATGTCACATAATCGTGTGAAGTCTACTGACAGCAGATGTGTCTCCTGATGGAATACCACCAAACTACGAAGGACTTTCAGGTGCCTCAGAGTGGATTTACACTTTTCTGGGGAATTTACGCCTCTGACGTTCAGTGAGACATAGCACACTTTCCGTTGTGGCGGGGTGTCCTCTTGCAGCAGCCTCTCAACAATTCGGGGGGTGAGAGTCGGGAAAGGGGGGGAGTGGTCTGCAAATGTCTGCCTGCTAGTGCTGTGCTGTCAGTCTTGACCCAGTGCAACTGGGATTTTCTGTTTCGTAGGTTGGGTCTGAACTTCACCCGGGAACCAAGAGAACCAACAGTAAACCAAAACAAAAATTCAAAGCAAACCAAACTGGGCCCGATGGGCCTTGGGCCAGAGTGTGTGTCCATCCACTCGTCTGGGGTATATCGTGGGATGCCCGAGTGTCGAGAGTGTGTTCTGGCATGGAGAACAAGTTTCATCGTATTCCTCTCCCCTCCTATGGTGGGGGAGAATAGACTTGCGTTAATTGGAAGGCGGTTTTCCCCCTTTGGGAACTTTCATCCATCGATTTTGCTGCGACTTCGGGGTTGCTCCTTATTCCGTCTCAGGGGAAGGATTCATCAAATCTTCATCCGGGGTCGCAGGTTCCCCTCCCAGGATCCAACTAGCCTCCTCCAGCAAGTGGATTTTGCGCATTTGGCCTTCAAATGAGAATTGGAGCGCTTCCGGGAAGAGCCACCCGTACTTGATCTTTTTGTCCTGGAGGAAGGTTGCCAGTGGCCTGAGGGCCCTGTGCCTTTGAACTGTCAGGGGCGCTAGGTCCTGAAAGATTTGAAGGGAGGCTCCTTGGTATTCTCATTTTGCGTAACAGCCTTCTATAATATTTGTTTTTTAAAAATGGTCATGTTTGTTAATGTGGTTTGTGTACTGTCCAAGTCAGTTTCATAAAATGAGATTATTTTAGTTCATAGTGAGATCTGGAAAAGAAAATGTTCAGAAATTGCAGACTTGGCACAAATCCCAGCTTCACACCTTAACCAATGTGTGATCCTCAGCATCTCATTTAATATTGTATTGCCTAAGTTCTCAAAATTGCCAGTCCCTAAACCTTTCAAAATTGTCAGCCCTTCAGAGGGATTTCCTTCTCAGGGTATGAGCTTCAAAACAGCGTCACACATGGTTTCACTGGCTATAGGGTTGCTTCCACTAAAATAGTGAGCAGTGATATATTGCTCATCGCAGGCACTTGTTCCTTTGATCTCTAATGACAACAATATTTGAAAACCATGTCCCACTTCTAATCCCAGTGTGTCTGGATACAGGCACCTTACTAGTAGTTTCTCACCTGCATCCACAATCCATGTTTTGTTAGGTGAAGCCTTCTCCTTCTTTCCAATTGGTCTCCTCTATCCATGCTTGAACACTTTTGCATTTTGTGAGGCAGCTAATGTGAGTTCTCTGCCTATTCTGGGTTGCATGTACCTTTTACATACGGCCCTGAATTAATACAACAGGTTGCAATACCTTCCTGGATGCTATTAATGAAAGGTCTCCTGTATCTGTGCTAGAACAGAAGTAAGCTCTTCGTAGACTGCTGATGTTGGCCTTCAAATGCTACATGTGTATCCTTCTGATTAGAGCAAGTATAAAGATAGTAAGGGCACTTAATGGGAGTAAACATGCTTATTTTTAATTCTGCGAAGCAGCTTATCAACCTATGGGCTGTGATCTTGACGGGGGGTGCAACCAGATATTCTTGATCACCTAACTTAATTCCTTTGGTTTGGTGGAGGGGGCCCTAAAGATGTCCATGCCCGGGGCCCCAAAGATGCTTAAGATGACCCTGCCTGGCACAGCACTGCTGGTCCTACACCTCACCAGGGCATTCAGTGCTCCGCCCACCCTTGATCTTTGGACTATCTGGGGCCCAACTCCTGTGCCATTATGGTCCTGTGCCTGATCCATCCTGACCAAATGACCTCACCCTAGCTTTGAGCCACTCCTGATGCCACGCCTCACTTGGCCCTGTTCCACTCCCTGTCCTTCACCATTCCCTGACCTGCACCACTCCCTGTTCTACAGCTAACCTGGCCCTGAGCCACTCCCTTCAGTCACGTGGCTGATGAACCACTTCTAGGCCTGCACAATCCTACACCTTGTGTCCTCCTAGTGCTGTGCACCTACCAGACATGTCCCGCCTAGTCCGGTGCTTCTCATTCCACTGCCACCCTATGCCACTCTGGAGCCCAAAGTTAACCTGGCACAGCACCATGTCTGCTGCTGTGCTTCACTTAGTGCCATATCGCTCCATGGACCCCAGAGGCAGAGGCAACTTTTGCTGGTGGTGGGGGTCGGGGCCCGGGGCAGGATTGTATGGCCAAGATTCACAGTGATTCAGCAGTGAGGCCTCACGGGGTGATGAGTATTTTCATTGGAGGGGCCGACATCTTTCCACATTTTAGCATGAGCGACTAAGCATAGTAAGGCAGCACATTTTTTTAAATAATGGGAAGAAATGAGTTACTTTGCAGAAAAATATTTAAGAAAAATGGGATGAAAAGGAATGCAATTCCTAATTATTTCTCTAGGGAAACATGAAAAATATCTATTGAATTTCAAGATTCATAGACAGACAATCATGAGATAAAAAGCCAGACCATGGCTAACCCCTCCCCCCTACACTAATGTGAGTGGGGGTTTAGATTCTATTAAGAGACACGGAGACGAGTACTATGCAATGAACTCCTTTACTGGCAACCAGCGGCAAAGATTTGTAAAATCTTTCCAAACACCAAAACATGTTAAAACCACACACCAACCATGAAAAAAACACAAAGACCCCAATCCAAGGTGGCAGTCCTGGCATAACAACCAATCAGGGTCTTCCCCCCCTATAAGGCTCCATGCAGCTAGTCCCTCATCCTTTAAATCTGCGAGAGGAAAACAGAAAAGGAAACAGCACTGCAGACCAGAAGGGCGAACCAACCGGAAATGGAACACCAACCACCTTCTATCCTCCTGCCAAGTCCTTGGTGACGCCTCGCCGAGCTTGCCCTCAAACAACCACTGTAGGAAGAGAAAATAGCATCAATATGAGGGAGGGAGGGATAATACTTGCCGCCGTGTTTCTTAATAGAATCTAAACACGCACTCACATTAATGCAGGGGGTTATGATATGATATGATATGGCATTTGTAACGCGCCTATACACAAGTGTTTCAAGGCGCGACGAGGCAGGGAGGGGGGAACAAGGGGAGACAGACAACGATCCTACTAGGCCAGGTGTCATTCAGATCGCGCAAGTGCAAAGGGTAGGGGGGAAGGGAAAAGTGCAAGGGGGAAAGGGAGAGGGGAAAGTGCAGTACAGGGTTAGTAATGAACAAGATAAATAATAAGGGCCAGCTGGTGGCAAGTGCAAGATAAGTGCAGACAATTGCTGAGAAGGGGGACTGTAGGGATACAGAGACAGTCCCGCAGTGCAGGGGTAGCCAGGAAGGCAGTGCAGGGGAGAGTGGCTGGGCCAAGGACCGAGATTGGTGAGTGGCCCAGTTGCTGATTCAGTACAGTTTCAGTGATTTAGCAGGGGAGAGGGAGAGAGAAAGCCGAAGCAAAGAGGAAGGTTTTGAGGTGCTTCCGGAACCGGAGATGGTTCTCCTCAAGTTTCAGGGAGGCAGGAAGGCTGTTCCAGAGGGAGGCCCCAGCTGCGGAGAGAGATCTCCCCCCAACTCGTTGCTTGGAGAAGCGGCTGACCCAGAGGGAGTTGGAGGCGGAAGAGCGAAGTGCTCGAGAAGGAAGATATTTAGGAAGGGAGAGTTGAAGGTAATTTGGCCCCAGGCCCCAGAAGGCCTTGTGGACAATGCAGAGGGTTTTGAACTTAATCCTCGCAGCCACAGGGAGCCAGTGTAGCGATTTCAGTCCTGGAGAGATACAGTCCCTGGTCTTGAGGCCAAGGACAAGTCTCGCAGTCCTGTTCTGGATGAGTTACAGAGGGCGGAGAGTAGAGGCAGGCAGATTTAGATAGAGGCTGTTACAGTAGTTCAGCTTCGAGAGAGCCAGGGCTCTGGAGACAGTGAGCTTCTGGGGGAAGGAGAGGAAAGGAAGGATACCTCTGAGGAGGTGCAGCTGGTAGTGTGACTTCTTAGAAATGTCAGAAATGTGAGGAGAGAAGGAGAGTGTGGAGTCGAAGATGACCCCAATGTTTTTTGCCTTGCAGGTAGGAGCAGGAAGAGGGCCAAGAGAGGCCGGCCAGAGAGCTGCAGGGAAGGAGGGAGTGGTTAGCCATTCAATTTCGAGAGGCTTCCAATTATGCAAGTTCAAAGCTCTTGCAACACTACATTGACTGCATGCTGAACTTTCCTATGATAAAATGACTTACACGTAGACTCCTTAGACCAATCAGCTGCACAGAGGATATCCGTTGACCTTCCACCTAGCAATGCTGACTTAGAGGCCATGGTCCATCTAGCCAAATGAGCCCCACAAATTGACATATCTATCCCAGTCTCCCTCATAACCCAACGCACCCAGCGAGCCAAAGTGCCTGAGGAGACTGCAGCAAAGGGCTTTCTAAAGGAAATGAGCAACAGCGAGGTGGAAGGAGCTTGTAACTCAGTAGTGACTTTGACATAACAGTGTCAACAATGAGCCACACACAATTTCTGAACCTCCAGAATGGAAGGATAAGAAACCGAGGTAGACAAACACCTTGTCCTGCATGAAACAAAGACGTTTACCCTCTCTGGGGAATACACTTTATTAATGAGGAGATAGGGAGGTGGGAGGCACTACTGAATTAGGCAAATATAAGTTCAATGAGAAGATAATCCTCGTAAGTAGGCTAGTGTATCAGTATGTCTCATCAGGTAGAGTAAGATACATTTCAGGTGCGGCTGGGAAAATCTCGAGGCCACTCGAGATCAAAATACATAGGTACAAAAAAGCACACCCTGGACGTTGCCGACCAGGAGCCCAAAGCTGCACTTCTTGCGGGATAATATCCCAGGTCGATATCTCAACTAGAACAGAAGTTAGATGGCTCCAATGAGTCACATATCCATAACAGTTGAGGCTGTAAATTTGTAATTTAGATGGCGAGCAGCATACAACTGTGCTCAATAGTTTAACACAATACGTAATCATTAAAGTGTGTATTTCAATATTTCTGTCCGCCTGCTGGAGTAAGACAAGGAAAAGGACCAAACTGACTCAAAACAGGTTAAAACAGAAAGTAAACAGGTTTTATATAAACAAAAGTCTCCATCTGTTGCACTGTTAGTTTCCACAGTGCACCGCAAAGGGTGTCGTAAAATACAGTAATTCAAAATACAACAATGGTACGGTTTGAGCTATAAAAAATTCAGGTAAACCAAAAAGAAGGTGAATCGAATGAGTATGACAAGTTGTGTCCCAATTACATCATTGGTGATAACATGTCCAGTTTCCAACATAAATCCTTTTGAAATTTTCAACATAAAAAAGCACTCCTAGTTGGTATGAGGTGCCAACGCGTTTCGGATTCCATTAATCCATCTTCATGGCCGGATGTGCTCATATTTTATACTGTATTGAAGTAGAATCTCTTTCGTTGGGTCCT
Organism: Ambystoma mexicanum; assembly: GCF_040938575.1. Taxonomy (NCBI): domain Eukaryota; kingdom Metazoa; phylum Chordata; class Amphibia; order Caudata; family Ambystomatidae; genus Ambystoma; species Ambystoma mexicanum. Next base: position 43,702,817 of record NC_090930.1, read on the forward strand.
AAGAATAATTCAAATGAACTCGTCAAGGGGTATAGTGTATTGTGTTTCAAAGTAACTAATAGGCTTAGTAAATACACTGACCTAGTGAGTCGAGGGAACTGGACTCAAAAAGGTGTTGTCGGGTCTGGAGAGAGTCGCCTCCCATCCAGATCGTTGGTAAATGGTGGTGGGATTCAGGTCTCATGCAGGTATCTGCAGGTAAAAGGGAAAAGCCCCCATCAGAGGTGATGGCAGATTCATACTAAAGCAATTTAGAAGTCGCACTGACAGACTGTTCTGCCGCGCGAAAACATCGCCCCCTGTACTAGCGTGATGAGCTTGTTCGAGCGCGTATAGTAATAGGAGTGAGAATCTCTCCGTAGGGCGTATCGTATTGGAATTCAATTGTACTTACTGGATCTCTGCAGGGAGGATAACCCGAACGGCCCGTCGCCAAGACGAGTCGCTCGTAAGTAAACCTGGATAAAGTGGTTGTCACGGACGCCACGCATGCGCGTTGGCGCTTAACCAACAGGGAGCTGATGCTACGACAACAAGAAGCAAGAATGATATGTAAACTATGTTGTCTTTCACTCGGCTTAAACCAGGAACATGAGCTCAATGTCTTTTTTATAATCATTAAGTACGATTTTCAATCTTGCATGCCCGAATAAATTACAGGTATCCAGTGCTTGATAGATACCAATGACTATGTGTGTACATAGAGTTCTAGTAACCTTGGTACAGACACTCTCTCTCTGTAGACACCATATTTGCAAGTACCACTGTCAATAGATACATTAAAAGCCTCTAACTCATAACTAACGCTAAAACTTGTAGTAGCTTTTACGTGGCTCAGTAAATACTGTATCTGAATGCCCTAAATTTGGTTTCAACATACTAATGCCTCTCACCCAGAGACAACAGCTTTGTGTATTTGTAGCAAGGGTACGCCGTTAAATGCTTTGCCTGACATAGCTATTTTATACTATATTCGAAAAATATGGAGGTATCACAACCTTACTAATACGTATCCATATAATAGGTTCACAGGGCAACATCAACGTTGCAAGCCATTACAGCTATCAAAGCATTAGTATCCACTGGGATACTGTTCTTATCACCAAGGGCCAAAATAGCATATTACCCAGCACGTGCATTCCAATGCGTTAACATATTACACATACAGCACAATTGCAAAGCACTAAATTCACCCTAATTCTTTCTATTTTTCCACTTCCGGAAAAAGTTTGGTTTCTAGGTAATAGGTGTCACGTGATGAGTCACCTGACTAGGAACTCACCTTCGTTTCTATAGCAACCAGCTTTGTCTGCCAATGCAGTTGTGCTGCCCGACGGCGTTCGCCATTGCACGCTCCATACCAAGATCCTTGCCGGTGAGTTTAGAACTAACCCAGTAGAGATGGGATTAATGTGATGTCTTCAACCGTGCGCAGAAGACATCACACGTAGATAATGAGTAGCCCTAGGAATGACCTGGTCTTCCCAATGTTTTCTTTGACCTAATCCTTATAGATTATGGCCATACAATTCAAAAGAGGAAATCTGTTTAATCCGCTGCACATGAACAGCGGTCGCCATTCACTATATGGAACGGCTGTCATACCTCAGGTAAAACTAGTATTACAGCCTCGTACGTACAAATATACACAAAAAACACATAAACCCTTTAAAATAACTATTGTATTATTTGTTTGTTCCGTTGCAGCTAACTAACCCAAAAGATGAGCCGATATGAAAAGGTTTCAAATTCGGGGGTGAAGTTACAACCTACTATTACCTTCGCTTCTAAAAAGCAGTAACATGATTGACTGGAACTCACTGAATTTATAGGTACTAAAAGGTTTTTACCCTTGCACATAACCAAAGCTTGTTGTGCACTGAGTGTTAAACTTGTATATCGGAGTAGAATCCGTGCAATTGAATGATTCTTAGTGTGTCTCTGTCTCAACAAGAGCTAAATTGGATGAAGCATAATTTGCAACAGACGACACTGCACAGCCCAGTGCCCTATGACCTGATGTGAGTTCACAGTTTAAGCACTTTTGTCTCTTAAAACTAGACTCATCTGACGATGTTTTCTTTGTTTTTGTTCTTTTCCCTTCTCTCTCTGGTTTTTTGTCTCCTCCCCCCACTTTCTGTTATAGGAGCTGAAAAAAACCACTTGCAAATGATTTATGCTCAATTTTCTAAGTGATATCATTTGTGCTTACGCCCTGAGGACGACCTTGCTAGGTTGAACCACACGTTGGTGTGTTGTAATGTAAATATGTTTGAATGATAATCCAGGAATCACTGTGATCATAATTACCCTGATGCTATATGCTTGACTCATTCATTGCACCAAAATCACTAAATGTGTCATGTGAATATGTTTGAATGATAATACAGGAGTATATCCATCCACTCTGACTCATTAATTTCATTTACTATTTTTTGGGGTTGTCAGATGACAAAACTAAACCACAAACCACGAGTGTGGTGAAATGTATGATTACAATAGGTTGTTAGAGCGCAGTCTGTTAGGTAGTACCCTCAAAGCATGTTTACTATATAGGTGATAGTGGAAAATCGCCTAACTTTCCATTCACTGAATATACCAGACCTAACATTCCTTTTAGGTGCGCGCGTTCCCCGTTAGGGGACTCTATTTCCACAAAAAGCAATATGGTATCTTGAGAGGCGTTGTTTCTCACCATCTCCACTAGTCAAGCATTTTGGAATTGCCCTGTACTCGGGTTCCCGTTGCCTCGGACCACTGGACTTGCTACAGAAGCCGGTTCAACTTCATTAATGTAGAAAGACACGTCATCAATCAGGTCTTGAGAGCAGTTTCCATACTCGGAATCATTGTCCTCTTCACTTTCTTCTATTCGCACTACTCTCTTACTGGCTGTTGGGGATGACTTACTGTTTTTTTTCCACCTTCAGGGAATCTGTCTTTGTATTTATGTTTCTAAAAAAAGTTCTTGCCCCTGTGTTTCAGTTCCGTTGGGTTCCTTTAATATTTTTAGATTTCTGTACTTCTTTTAAAGAAGTTACTTTTACTGTTCTCTTTTCGGATTCTGCACTTTGTGTTATGTTAGTCTGATTTATTTTGGACAGTAAGGGCCCTTCGGTTACTCCAAATACTGGGAACAGGTCGTCCTTGTCCGTAGTTTTTGTCGGTTTACCCGACACTCCCTTTTGTGAGTCAGTTTTCTCCTCGTCATTATTTCCAATCCAATTTGTGGTTTTTCTATTCTTGATATCTTCACCAGGTTTTTTTTTATTAGCCTCATTTGAGTTCCTGGCCTCTGTCTCCATGCTTCCTTGCATAGATGTTCCTCCTTTCTGCAGGATGGTTACCACATTAATTCCTTGAGTGGTTACTACTTTTGTATATTTGTTCCCTCCGATTCTAGAATCACTTTCTTTTCGGTTGAACTACTATGCCTCCCCAAGACAGGGAGCACCCTTTTCTCACAGCAGTTAATGATTTCTTTACTGTCCTCTCTCCTTGTCTCACGATCTCTGCTTTCACATGTTTTCCGCATCCATTTTAAAGAGTCCACTAATGCTTGAGTCAGTTGTTCCTTTTCGTTTTTTTCACCACTTGCTATGTCAAAAAGCCTTTGTTGCCAGGCCGCGGTATTTTCCGCTTCTTGATTGAGTTTGGCATCAAGATTTACTGAAGTTATTTCTTGTGCTGACAATTTTGTTAGCTTTAGCACCAATAGAGCGTTGTTGTCCTTTAGACTGTCACTTATGTTTTCGTGCAGCTTCCTATAAGGCGCCATGGAGATTGAAAGGGCTGCCATGACGTTGTTATGAATCTGCATGCCTGCTGCAATTGAAAGATGGTTTCTGCTTCCTAAATCCGTTTCGTCTTTCTCAATTTGATCATTCTCTACGTTTGATGACTCTTTCAGCTGTTTGCTTTTGTCAACTTCACCATTAAATTTGCTGTCACTTTCAGTAATCGTATATTTATCTCTTTGAGATCCTTTCGTTACAATGGTAACTTTTTCTGTTTGTGTAGCAGCTGATGTATTTTTGCGTTTCTGCAGGGTATTTACGTCCTGCAGATTAGTTTCACATGTATGACTTCCTTTGGACACAAATGTAGATTGTAAAAAGTATTTGTCATGAGGCAGTGCCTGTAAAGACTGGAGGGGGGGTCTGTACTTCTGCTCTCTATATGGTAGAGGAGAGGCATAGAGGACCCCAGCCAAGATTCTCTATTGTTGGTAGCAATGGACGAGCAATCAAGGCCTAGCTTCTCAGGAGGTGATGCAGGCTGGTTCTTAAGTACAGTGTAATCCCCAAGCCCCCACAAAGGAATGTCCACACACTGTATTAGTTAAAACACAGTCTTTATTTAATTAATGTTCAAGGTTATGTACACTATCACAATAACTCATTGTGTGCTCAGTTAATCTACAATGGCAAATATATACAGTTCTAAGTGGTACCACAATTATTATCAGATTTCATTAAAGTGCATCAACTGTACTCTGGTTAAATGTCACACAAATCAATTAATAGAGGTAACCAACAATAGACATAGGAGGAAAGCAGTTGGTTAGAACAATGGGCAGAATACTGGCCCCTACCACTAGACACAGTTCTGTGTGGAGATCCCCCCACCTGGGCAACCTGTAAAGTACAGATATATCACAAGCCCAGCCCATATATTGTTCTATAAGTCTTATTTCCTTCTAAGATAGTTCTACAACCCCAATGTACCTGAAATAGCAGAGTTCGTCATCGTGTCGTCGACGGATCCTTCTTGAGCTGCTCCCTTTAAAGGCAGGAGTCACGGATCATAGAGATCCCACGAGGAAAAAGGGTTGAACGATGACGGTGAGGTGGCAGCATCGATCCTAGCGGTGCTCGTCGACGACGGAGCGTTGGCGTCCTGCAAGGAAGAGGCGTGCGGGGCACCTTGATCACGATAGTTCAGGACTGCAAAGAGATTGTGAAGAACTGTGCCCAGCAAGGCCGTCGAGTCGTCCGGCGTCTTTATGGTCGTCAGGTGGCAGGTAACCCACCGGCAGATGCTCCTCGGCTTGTCGGCGGCCTCGACTTTCTCCGGTGGGACAAAGCAGTCAACGGTGCAGGCGAGAGCGTCCTTGGATCAAATGTTACTTAGGCAAATGGAGCATGGCGACTCCGGTCGGCGACTGCGGGCGTCGACGCTGATGGAAAACAGTGTCCGGGCGTTTCTCCTTGTGGTTCCGCTGCGGTCCACGTCTCCGGTCGGCAGCCTGTCGTAGGTCTGTCTACCAGGGAGCTTGGGCAAAGATCAGCTGGAGAACGATGGTCCCTCGTAGCTCGGGAAGAGGGCGCCTAACCAGGTCCTCTCTGGGTCAGTCCTTGGAGACACAGCAGCTTTCAGATCAATGAATTCGAGCAGCAGCAAGACTTCTCTTCCAGCAGGGCTTCAAGGTTAATCTCCAGTTTCAACTCCAGTTTCTCTTCAGCTTCTGAACATGAATTCTAGCAGTGAGAGGCCCTCAGATATACTAGTTGATCTCCCATTCATTCTGCTGGGTCACACTCAGGCAACCAATCGGTCAGAAGGGCATTCATGCAGGCAGGAAGCCAATCAGGAGCACAGTGCATTCAGGCCATTCACTTCCCTCCAGACACTCACAACAAGTTATGTGTATTGGGACAAGTACCCAGCCATTCAACACTCCACACTGCATTCATACCAGTTTCGGGCAAGGCTGCCTCAGTCATTGTGTCAAACAACAGAAACTAGACACCCACAACAAGTACATATTCGTCACACACTCCATTCACCCAGGTCCCACCCACAGGGTGTACCCACAACATACAATCACTGGGAAGGCTCCAGCCAGTCTGGCCTGGACTTCACAACAACACCATATATGGAACTTCCACCCAACAGCCAGTCAGGGGGAAGGGACAGAGTCAGGTCTTCCCAGGACTTTGGGAAAACAAGGTAACAGGCAATAGAAAGCACAAGGCCACAGAGGCCATCTTGTTTCCTATCAGGAATCAACGGATTCCAATACCAGGGCCTGGGTATCCCAAAATGGAGGATACTCAGAGCACCTGTCAAATTCAGCATGGGGCTGCCACCAGCCCATACCCTACTCTGTGGGCCACACACAGGTGCCCAAAAACATACACTAGGGGCACAGGGTTGCACCCCTACCCATGGGTGCCATAAGGGTATCCCATAGGTCTGTAGACCAAAACCAAAAACAGGAAGGGCTGCACTGCCAGGAGTCCCACATGTACCCCTGCGCAGAAAACAATACAGGACACAAATGAAAAAGGACTACAGGACAAGGACAGGGAGGCCCTGTCCCTCCAATGACTTTCCAGCATCACAGTGCCCTTATCATGTCAGCGTCTTCAATACTGCTCAGTAGATTTGGGCCTTTGTGTAGAACAGTTGACTTGGTTAGTTGTTGTATTCGTGGCAATAACTGTACGACAGTACCACCTTCCACGTCTTGAGGATCATTATGATACAACACTACGTCGGGATTGTCTTTTTCTTTACTTTTCTTGTTGTTTCCTTTCATCGTTTTTATAAATTGTTCTCTCCATTCTCGATCACAGATTTCTTCTGCAATTGATAGTTCATGATAACTAGTGCTTTGGACTCTTACTCTTTTCCTATTAGGGGAGAGACTGATTTTCCTTTCACTTCTTGTAATAGACGTTTCACTTGGATGTGAAGATTTCTACCTTCTGTGTCAGTTTTTCCCTTTCTGGGGGTCTTAAATACTTCCACTCCTGAGTTCCCTTTTTCTTCACCATCCATAATTATAGTCACTCCTTTTGATCTTTTGTTGAGGTTAGAGGCATCCACATAGCTTTGTTGCTTGCTTACCTCATTCCCCTTTGCTATTTGGTCAGAAATCGTGTCTGCCACCTGGTTGTTTACGCAGGCGATTACTTTATTCTCATATGCAGATTTGAGTTGGTCAATCAGCCTTTTCTCTTTCTGTCTTATTTCTTTTTCCTTACTTATTGGAGGAATTAATAGCTGTTCCCTTCCCTTGTTATTTCCGTCCAGCTTAGTGCTTGCCAGTCTCTAACCCTGTAGAGTGAGGTGAAGAGAGACGATCAGCAATGAGGCTGCAAGACCTCAGGCTCAGATCTGTGTCTGTGAGTGAGGTTCCCAGGAGGCCGCAATACAAGTGCCCAGCTTAGTGCTTGTCAGTTTCTAACCCTAGAGCCTGAGGTAAAGAGTGCCCATCAGGGATGAGGCTGCGAGACCACAGGCTCAGCTCTGTGACAGTGAGTGAGGGTCCCATGAGGCCGCAATCCACGTGCTCATCTTAGTGCTTGTCAATCTCAAACCCAGGAGACTGAGGTAAAGAGAGTCCATCAGCAATGAGGCCAGCAAGACCTCAGGCTCAGCTCTGTGACAATGAGTGAGGGTCCCATGAGGCCGCAATGCAAGTGCCCATCTTAGTGCTTGTCAATCTCAAACCCAGGAGACTGAGGTAAAGAGAGTCCATCAGCAATGAGACCAGCAAGACCTCAGGCTCAGCTCTGTGACAATGAGTGAGGGTCCCATGAGGCCGCAATGCAAGTGCCCATCTTAGTGCTTGTCAGTCTCAAACCCAGGAGACTGAGGTAAAGAGAGTCCATCAGCAATGAGGCCAGCAAGACCTCAGACTCAGCTCTGTGACAATGAGTGAGGGTCCCATGAGGCCGCAATGCAAGTGCCCATTTTAGTGCTTGTCAGTCTCAAACCCAGGAGAAGAGGTAATGAGAGGCCACCAGGGATGAGGCTGCGAGACCACAGGCTCAGCTCTGTGACAGTGAGTGAGGGTCCCATGAGACCGCAATGCAAGTGCCCAGCTTAGTGCTTGTCAGTCTCTAACCCAGGAGACTGAGATAAAGGGAGACCATCAGCGATGAGGCTGCGAGACTACAGGCTCATCTTTGTGTGAGTGAGGGTCCCATGAGGCAACAATGCAAGTGCCCAGCTTAGTGCTTGTCAGTCTCTAACCCAGGACTGAGGTAAAGAGAGCCCATCAGGGATGAGGCTGGGAGACCTCAGTCTTAGCTCTCTGTCAGCGAGTGTAGGTCCCATGAGGCCGCAATGCAAGTGTCCAGCTTAGTGCTTGCCAGTCTCTAACCCAGGAGAAGAGGTAAAGAGAGGCCACCAGGGATGAGGCTGCGAGACCGCAGGAACAGCTCTGTGAGAGTGAGTGAGGGTCCCATGAGGCTGCAATGCAAGTGCCCAGCTTAGTGCTTGTGAGGCTCTAACGCAGGAGACTGTAGTAAAGAAGGGATACAATCAGCCATGAAGCCGGCAAAACCTCCGGCTCAGCTCTGTGACAGTGAGTGAGGGTCCAATGAGGACACAATGCAAGTGCCTAGGGTCCCATAAGACCACAATGAAAGTGCCCAGCTTAGTGCTTCTCAGTCTCTAACCCAGGAGACTGAGGTAAAGAGAGCCCATCAGCCATGAGGCTGCGAGACCTCAGGCTTAGCGCTCTGTCAGTGAGCCTGAGACTCTTGAGTCCCCAGTACAGGAGCTCAGCTTGATACTAGTGAATCAAAACCCCATTAAGCCATAGTAATGAGGAGGGTACATCAGCCATGAGTCTGCAGGACATTATACTCAGTTTGGTATCAGGGAGACTAGGAACCATATGGCCACAGTACAGCTATTCAGGTTGTTGTCAGTGAGTGAGTGTGTGAGGAATTCAACAATCCGCACAGGGATTGTGCACTTGCCTGGGCTAGTTTTATATATTTTTTAAAGAAATGCAATGTTGGTAGATAAACCTCAGAGAAATGTGTGGGTCTAGTCCGCACACATTTCCCAATGCTCACTGCACAACAAACACAAAGTCAAGTGTACTCTGGGGGGCACAGCCTACAGGTGCAGTCCTCCCTGTCACATTTAGCCGGAATGTGACATCCACAGGTACATCAAAGCATCTCAAGAAGGGGGAAGGCAACACCTTCCTCAGACCATGGGCAAACTAATTAAAATATCAAAGGCTCCATGGATCCGCCCTGCCCATTATTAAGTTCTTTGTGGTGTCAGCGCATACTGATGAGAGTTAATTGAAGCAGGCCTGCGAAGAGGCCTGTTCACAGAATTACCAAAGGACAGGAAACCCCAACACCTTTATGATATGCAATGTGTCAGCTTGAAGCTAGCTCCCACTCCTCAGTGTGAAGGGCAGTGAATGTCATGTCTGGGGCCGCTGTTTACAGTAGGCAACCCCTGCAGGGCGACCCCCTTTCAGAGGCAAGAAGTATGTGATTTGAGGGAGACAGAAAGTCTGTTCTCGCCACAAACTTCAAGGGAGACCTGCGCTTTGATCAGGAGTCACAGGGAGCTCAATTACCCAGAGAAATACTTTGATCCACAACAGACATGAAGATGGGTGGGACTTAGTCGTACATGTTGTCACCCCTTTCCTTTACTGTTGCAAAACACTCAGGTTATGACCTCAAGCATAGCAGAAGTTACTTGGTGGAGACCCAGGATGGGTTCATAAAGGTAGGTAGGCTTAGCCTGCTCCATTCACTGGGGCCCATTTGGCTTTAAAAGAGGGCTGAGCCCCTCACTTAGCATATCATCCGGCGACTTTGAAAGGAGTAAGAAGGAGGACTCATTTGGACCCTGGCTGAAGGTACAGTCTGCCTTATAGCTTCCACCAGAGAAGGAAGGTCAGGATTTCCTAGAGGGAAGCAATATCCCTCCCCTAAAAAACTCCCAGGGAACCGTGGGAGATACCGGACTCGGAAGACCCATCCAGCAGCTCCAGAACTGGTACCCAGCCAGCACACAGCGTGCCCTGCTAGGTTCTTCGAGCAAGCCTCCTAGATGGGAAATACCAGAGAGTCTCTGAACAAAGGACAAGGCCGTTGCCTGGCAACACTCTCCTCAGCTTTGGGCTGTCCGCCGTTAAGTATGACATGAGCCCTGTGAAGAAGCTGGGAGGAGTGCCACAACAAGCATCAACCAGCGTCCATCTTTTAAGGACATTTTTCTGAGGCAGTCAAGCCCTCGAACTGCGACCGGCTGCACCACTGTCTGTTGTCACGCTGCAGTCACTAAAGCCGTCCAAGACACCTTGACCAGCATTCCAGATCCACCAACCAGCACAGAGACGATTCTTGACCGTGAGCCGCTGTCTAGGCCAGCCTGCAGTCGTCTGTCCAGCCTCAACTGCTGAACTGCCTGCCGCCTGATACCCACAGCTGTCTCCCATCTTGAACTGCAAAGCATCCTAGAACTGACTCGACTCTGTTGAGCATCAAGATCATCTCAAGCAGCAGGTACATTGCAGTTCTGTCCCCCTGGTCCTTCTCGGAAGGCCCCTAGTGACATTTACAACCTCTTGATCCCCTTGGTGCTGAAACTAAATAACCTTGAACAGTTAAGACTGATTGCTTTACCTTTTACCCTCCTGTCAGTATACAGAGTGCATCCCTTTCCTTCGTGAAACTCTGTCCTCTGTGTTCCTTTACAGGGTGGGTTGTATTTTGTAGTGTTGCTAGAAATGTCTGTTGTAATAATAATAAAGTAGATATCTTTACACAACCTTGGCTGGACAGTCCCTTTTATCATTGGTAATAATTGTATGTTTGCTGTGTTGCAACTAACCAACAATCCACAACCTTTTGGAGATAAGCCTGCCGTTACGTCCACGTTACAAAAATTGGACAAGTAGGTTTATAATTGTAATTGACTTGTGTTCCAATCTGTTCGGAAACCTTCTGGTGTACTAGAGGAGTGGGGCCGATTGATGGTTTAGAAACCAATATTCATCCCTGGACCACTGGTGCCCCGGAAGTTGATTTGTCACAGAGTGAGGGTCCAATAAGGGGGACACTGATATGGGACCATAAGTTAATTAACCTTGATCTGACTGCAGCTGCGGACAGAAAACCCCACAGCGCAGCTTACACTCCCCGGGGGTCTTCTGGCTGCAGCGATACATTGAGCCTCATTCCAAGGATGGAGGTAATCATGGCGCTATTTGCGCCATGACTACCTCCAATACCGGTACAGAGTCCGCCCTGGTTCAATGGGGATTTACCGGTCTATTCCGACCTTTGCGGGACCAGTAAGTCCCCATTGAAAAAGCCATTCCCCATTCCCATTTGAGCCCCCATAGGGCTCAATGGGAAAGGGGAAGGCGCTAATAACGGTACACCAAATTGCGGTACCGTTATTAGCTCTAAAGTCCCTTAACGGGTCCCGTCCATAACGCCTAGTAAAACCAGGCATTGAGGAAGGGACCCGCTAAGGGAACTCGGAATAGGGCGTAAAGGGATTACCGGCACCTGTGTCCTTACAGGAAGTTAAAGGATCCTGAGACAAGGTGGGCAACAATAGAACGTGAATGTTTTGCTATTGTGTGGTCACTGAAGAGGTTTAGACCATACTTGTATGGATCTACCTTCATTATTCAGACTGACCACCAACCCTTGAGATGGCTGATGCAAATGAAAGGGGAAAACCCCAAACTACTCAGAAAGTCAATCTGCCTGCAAGGATTTGATTTTACTATTGAGCACAGAGCAGGAAGTCACCACCAAAATACTGAGGGTCTCTCTATGATGTTTATAATTGACTAGAAGTATGAGATCCATCCAGGAGTGGATTAAATCCTCCTGTCCCTTAGTCTGTGGGGGGCGAGTGTTAGGGAGAATTCTCATTCTATGGCTAATTTCCACACCTAGTGAGTCCCCCAGAAGCTTTGCTGGATATTCTGGAGTTTATTTTTTCCACTTGGTAAGAGTGTGAGCCTTTTTCCCACTCTTACCAGTGTTTTGCCATGTGTATTTCTACTGTTTGTGTGATCTTGGGCTCTGGAGCACACCACTCCATGAGTCCCCTTTTTTTGTGTGTGTTACACAGCATCTTCCGTGCAGTAACACCCGGTTGTCATTGAGACTTCCCCCTGACTCCTCCAAACATGTAAAGTTGCCATTAACTTTATGTAGTCATTTAAAACTAAAGACCCATTACACCCCATCTTACATGGAGTACTGGAAAGGGTTAATTACTATCCCTTTTTGTCTGTGCCTCTCTGAGCTTTGTTTTGCTCTTTTAACATTTAGACTTGTCTGGTGGCAGTGGTATCTACCCTAACTTTTCTACCGCGATTATATTATATAACCGTGGTATTATTCCAGGCTATTATATTAGCCTCGAACGTAAACCCGCTTGACCAAATCCTCTTTCTTTTAGCTCTTGTCGGATTTATTCACCATTTCTTTTTGTTAAAGTCCTTCTTGTGTTTTACTTTGCGCGGCAAACCACGTTTGCCTTCTTCGTACACCGTCTTTTGGTGGGCTTCTGCAAAGAAGCCCTCCTCTGGGCGCCTGGGTGTCTAGGTGGGCTTAATGTGAGGGAGGGGTGTAGTCATCCCCTGCACAAGGTATCCTACGAAACCCAAGTCGTATTTTTTTTCATGATTGGCTGTGGTGGTTGTCCGGGCCGGACAACCCCCCTGCTGCGTGATTGACAGCTAGGCTGTGTGAATGGGAGATTTTCGCATAAAAGGCAGGACTCTTGGGCTGGAAGTCAGAGAATCGCCGCTGGAACTACAAGGAACCGAAAAGAAGCAGAGAAGACAACGGTTGCTGCAACTACCAAGTCCCGGTGAAGCCCTGCTGCAGTCCTGAGCTATCTACCCTTCAACGACCAGAGAAGATCCAGTCCGGAGTCTTCTTCCCTTGAGCCTGGTGGGGTCAACCAGCCCATCTTCCACAGCCAGAGGATCCTCTTCGTGGTCGAAATCGCTGCACACTGCTGTAGTGGTAAGGATAGCCATCTGAAGAGCCTCTCCTGTTTTAAAGGAGCACACCTTTTATTCACCGTTGCTGCTGCTGGCCTCATCCCTGGGTAGTGCAGCTCACTCCAGACGTCCTTCTTCTTGTCCCCACGACTGAAGCTCCAGGGACTGTGAGTCTGCAGGAAACTACTAAGAACAACTGCCGTAGCACCAGCTTCTTCAGAGAATAAGGTACTGTGTCTGACTTCGAGGAACTAGGGTGAACCCTTTTCTGTCTTCCTTCCCTCTTATAATTTTGCTTCCTCTTGTTGACAATATCCAAGTACTCCTGGCATCATTGAATCATGAACTATCTGACTGTGTGATCCTCGACAACAGGAACCCTGTTCCACCTAACGCTGGTGCAGGCCTATTGACTTTTATCTTTGGGTTAGAAAGTGTTCTCTGATTCTGTCTGCCTTGACAAAAGTATTGCTGATGATTTTTGCCCCCAACTCTCTTTTCTTAACTCAGGTGCTAAGTGTGTTTTTACCCCGGTAACATTTCTTTCCGCGGATGCGCGTTTCTTTAGTAAGACCGAACTGTCATTACTGTCAAAAAGTGATTGCTTATGTATTCCCGGTAACGTCTTTTGTTTCACAACACCGGTCTGAAAAATCATAAGGTACTTACCTTGAGTTGTTTTATCCAAAGTGAATTGGTTGTGTGTAGTGTATTTTACGTGTGGTTTTACTTTAATAGAGGTGAAGTGTTTTGCAAACAGATGGTCAAAATAAATGTACTTTTACTTTTTAACCAAAAACCTTGAGCCAGTGTTTGCTTGAGTCACAGTAATTGTAGTCCTTGGTGTAATCTCTACTACTGCTCATTTGCTCTTGAGATAATCCTGGCTGCTCCGCTACTGCTACCACTCTAACTGTGTAGTACAGGCTTGTACCAAAGGTGAACTTGTACTGTCACTTGTAGTCTTGCGTGTAGTGGTCCCTAAGGGCACTGCACAGGATTCTGCCTAACACTGGAGCACCAGCTGTGGGGGTTGGAGGCTATAGGGAATAAAGCAGAATGGGGTGAGTTCTAGCCGTGGTCAGACAGCCCCATTCATCTGAAGACCCTTTCACGTGGGAACGGATATTGGCAGTAAGATGTGCTTGTGCACTCCGGGGAGGGGGTCAAGGCACAGAGTGGAGTCACAGCCATTGGCCTCTCACAGTGGGGAATTACCTCTGATCCGTGAAGCACTATTCTCTGATGGACGGTGCCCAGGCAGAGAACCAGAGGGCCCCGCAGCCCATCACAATGTGCACCCCCTCCCAGAAGAACTGCAAGGTCAACCCCCACAGCAAGTAAAAAGAAAACGCCCCCATTTGTGACCTGGTCTCAGAAGATGGAGTCTCTGAGTCAGGACGGTAGAGTCTCAGTGGTGAAGTGAGGGAAGGGGCTGGGGGAGTGGGGACCACCCCACACTGGCGGGAGAGTATCCAGCATTGCAAGAGTGGGGGTGGGCGAGAAGCAACAAAAGTCATGTTTCTACCCCCCCCCCCCCAAATGCAGTGCCCGCAATTCCATACAGTCACAAACCCGCCCCCAAACCGGCCACTCCTGCCCCCATCTACTTGTTTGGTAACATTTGTGGCAGATGACATTTTAACACACAACAAAAAATAAAACTGCAGGATCATTACAGATGCAGGGAACTCGTCTATTCGAGCTCTGTCCAGGTGCTCTGGGGCAAAATGCATGCAAACCTCCTAATGTGCATGTGGATTGCACCAACAGAAGTGACGTCACAGAAAAGGACATCGCAAAGGAGGCGTCACCAGTCTTTGATACTTGGAGGCACCATGGAAGTGACTTTAGAATAAGTTGCCATAAGTGCAAAATACCTAAATCCCACTATTATTATATATTGAGCAACTCTATAGGCACTGGGATTTATTTTATAATAGCATGACATATTAATAGAAGCTATGAAGTGACTCACTTACGGAGCTACAGATAAGATACAGTGTGATTAAAGAATTTGCCCAGGATCACACACTTTGGTTTAGTTGATGTAGCTATTAATTAGAGTTTTGCTTTGTTTTCCATGTGCTTAAATAATACTTTATTTATAGCAGCCTTAGAAGCAAACCACTTACATAATAAACTATCCTTTCATAGTAAATTAACTTTATACTATGGCCTCATTACGACCCTGGCGGTCCCATAATGAACCGTGCCAGGACGGGACCGGCATCGTTCATTATGGGATGCCTGATTACAAGGTCCCCTAGCGGGACCCGGAACAGACGTCTGGTAAAACCAGACGTCCTTTCCGGGTCCCGCGAGGGGGCCAAGGAGCTAATAAAGGGTCATTAACGGGCACGTTATTAGCTCCATTCCCACTGAGCCCTATGGGGGCTCAAATGGGAATGGGGAATGGTTTTGTGCATGAGGAATTACCGGGTCCTCCTAGGTGGGAATGACCCGGTAATTCCTCATTCACAGAACCCAGTATTGGAGCCCGGTATGGAGGCCCTATATACATTGGGCCTCATGCCGAGTTTGCCGGTCCGGAAATAAGGATGCTGGTAAGCTCACCGGGACCCTTATTACTGGACCAGAAAACTACATGTTTGACTGCCGGAGCCACTGTGCCCGACAGGTCTGACCCTGCCAGGCACAGCGGTCACGCTAGGCAAAGCTATCACGGAAGCACCGGCACAGTTAACAACGGTGCCGGTGCTTCCGTGTCCCCACTCCCATAGAGTCCTATGCGACTCTATGGGAATGGGGATTAACAGCATTACCGGCGCCTGACTTCCCAGCAGCCAGACTTGTAATAGCCCGGTGGCACCAGGAAGTCAGGCGCCGGTAGCACCGGCAGGGTTACCACCGGGTGCGTAATGTGGCCCATTGTCATATAAATATGTTGACCAATAAGAATATGGTTTTAGTTTTATTCTCCCCATCCTGCATGCAAAGTCACAGTAGTAGCATGCAGATGAATGTAAGCCAAACAAATCCCCTTTGGGTTTTAAAGTCTATAGGCCTCATTAAGGAGTTTGGACTTTTGCGGGCTCGGTAAGTCCCATTCCTGGGACCCAGATCCGGTACATCCCCATTCCCATTTGAGCCCCGATAGTGCTTAATGGGAATGGGGAGGATGCTAACAGCATCCTGGTCTGCTAGCTGGTCCTGCTAAGGACGCCTGGTCTGACCAGACGTCCTTAGTGGCTCCCGCAAGCAGACCTCATAATGGGGCGGTAGAGTGATAACGGCACCGGCAGCTCTACCGGCGGCATTATCACTCTACCACCTACATTGTAATGTCGGTAATGCAATGTTACCCATTTCACTGATGGAATCTTCCAACGATACAAACATAACCTCGGAGAACAATCACCCAGCGTGAATCATTTTTCTGTATCCCATCCAGTCTGTATGTCTTTGCATAATGAAGAGGATAGATGGGGAAAATACCATAGGGGTATATGTGATGGCTGAACAGTCTGGCACAAGCACGAACTAGGGCTTCGACAGAGTCAAAGATGCAAGTATTATTGCAGGATCAAGTTCAAGACCCTCTGCATCATTCACAAGGCTTTCTGGGGCCTGGGACACCGCTACATTCAACTCTCTCTCCCTAAATACCTCCTTGCTAAGCCCTTCGGTCTTCTAGCTCCAACTCTCTGCAGATCAGACGCTTCTCTAAGGCGAGAGCGGGGGCAGATGTCTGTCCTCCGCAGGAGCCTCCCTCTGGAATGGCCGCCCTGCCCCTCTCAGACTTGAGCTAGATCTCCTTAGGTTACGGAAGGTTCTTGAGATCCTCCTTTTCTGTTCCTCCTTCCATTTTCCCCTCCCTTGCTAATTTCCCCCTCTGCCTCCTTTTGACTGGCTGCCTGGTTCCTTCTGATTCGTACAACGTAACAGGCCCTCCTTGAACCAGCCTATCCCTGCACTTGACCCCCTTAACCTGCACTTGCCCTTCCGGCTCCCTCCCCCCCTGCCCTAGCCTTGCTGAGCCTGCACCCTATTGAGCCCTTCCAGCCCCTCCCCTCACACTTAGCACGTGAAACCTCTTTCCCTTTCACTCTCTTCATTCCCTGGAACTTGTCCATCTGGCCTCCCCTTAGCGCTCACCTAACCCATGGGCCCTTTTTTCACCCTGACCGGCGGGTGCCCACTGCCCACTCCCCCACACTTCTTGTCACTACAATTGCACGATCCGAATAACACAAGGCCTAGTTGGATCGTTTTTGTTTTTCATCCCTGCCCCCCCCCCATCTTTTGTCTTGTTGCACCTTCAAACACCTTGTGCTGTATAAACACATTATAAATACCCAATGAATAAAATAAAATAGTCACCCCCTCCCTCTCATCACTGCATAATGGCTCACATTGAAATGCTCTGTTCACAAAGAGCAAAGTGAGCGCCCCTGTTCTGCCCCGATCTTCTCGGGACATTGCCCTGGCAGCAGGACACATCTCCGGTTCGGAAAGGGTCAGGTGTACTGTTGCCAGGACAATGCGCGTGCTGAGCAGGAATTGCCTGGCACACATTGTCCTGCCAGCGGGACACCTTTTCCTTCAGGCCCCCTCACTTAGGTGCTGAAAGGGAGAGGTGTCCCACAGACAAATGTCCCGGTCTGGCTTTTAAAAGAGCCACAAGGAGGCTCTCCTCCCACCCTCCTACTCGGTACGCCACTGCACACTGGGGCTACTTTCAAATCCCGACATGCCCTCCTCTGCCGCAGTGTAGTGGCATGATATTGACTGGTGCACCGTCTGGCAACATAGCCTGCCTCGGCCGCTGCTCGGGGAGACACAGGGGACCAATAGTACTGGGGGGGGTAAGTAAGCAAAGTGGTCTTGTATAGCGCCCTTCTGCCAATTTTGGTGGCCTCACGGGAGGCATAGTTAAAACTGGAGACCTGGATCAGCAAGGCCACAGCTGGAGATGATCCATAGGAAATGCAGGCATTGCAGGCGGACCAGATAGTCCTGATAGTGTACAGGAGTCTGTATGCCTTTAACACCTCGATCAGTCCTGCGGTTAGCCGCAGAACCCTAGTCAATAATATTCTTTCGCTAATGTTCCCATTCTGGGTTTTCATTAGGCCTTGATCTTCGATCATTTCCCCCGCGATGACATTGTATTTACTAATCCTTTGGAGGCAGCCGGCGACGGATGGGCCTGCTTCTCCGGGGGGTGGCGCGCTCCCAAGCAGAATTAATATCTCCCTGCCGGTGCATTTGCTTTCAGTGTGAAATAGGTTTCTTTGGCAGGGATTGCTAAATCACGGCTCTTGGCTTCCTGTAGGAAGTGGCAAATGGTTGTAAATGTGCTGTCCTCCTGGCCCGGGGCAATGGCGCGCCGCCGCTCTAGTGTTCCTCTTCGGTGATGCGCGGAACACACACCGCTCGTAAGTAATTCTCAGAGAGCGCTCCGCTCGCTGCCCCCGGTCCCACAGGTTCCACCGGTGTTGCCATAAAGCAAGGTGGCGCTGGCATGTTTTGAGATTCACTGCCATTAGGTGCTCCCACGGGCAACACAAAAAAAGTGGGACCTCTTCAATGTGACAAGTGCGCGCGTCCCCCGAACGGTTACCGGCTACAACTGCGACGGCTCGCATGCTGTAAACCGATGAACTGCAGTTTAATGCCACAGTACACGTAATGACCTTCTTTTTTTCAATTTTAATTGAAATATATTAATACTGAGATTTGTTAGGAGCCTGGACGCAAATCCTGTCTTATCCAGTCGGCGCCAGTCAATTTTCCGGAATTCGTTATGAGCGACGATCTTTAAGGAAGATCCTGGGAAAGTCACTTTAATAGGTTGTATTAAAAACAAATATGAATATGTGATAGGTGGGACCCTCTAGACAACATAGAGGGGCAACTCCTCAAGTCGCAGAAACCCTTCCTAATGATAATGGTTCTGGCTGCTGGCGACTATGTCACACATACTGACCTGATGGTCGTGAATCGCTGAAGAAACCCTACCTAATGAAAATGGTTCTGGCTGCTGGTGACTATGTCACACATACTGACCTGATGGTCGTGAATCGCTGAAGAAACCCTACCTAATGAAAATGGTTCTGGCTGCTGGTGACTATGTCACACATACTGACCTGATGGTCGTGAATCGCTGAAGAAACCCTACCTAATGAAAATAGTTCTGGCTGCTGGTGACTATATCACACATAGATCTGATGGTCGTGAATCTCTGACCGTTTAGGAGGGACCACCAGTCTGCTTCAGGCTAACAACAGAAACACAACCCCTGCATACTAAGAAAACGGGGGTTGACATCAGAAGGTCAAGCTGTTCTCAACACTTGCATTTTCTCCTGAAGCCCAGGAAATGCAGGGATTCGTACTCCTGAAAAAGAGTCACAGGCAAGAAATGGGAAGGACCATTTACAGATATGAGGATTCACAGGCAGAGCACTGAAACAAGAGTGAAAAAACACTGGGACTCTCGTTTGGTGGCGCCCGTGGCGGGAACAGTTCTCTATGTAACAGGTCTCTAGCTGGTCCGATAGTACAGCGAGTAGAGCGCTCGCTTTGACATCGGTGAAGAACCTGCTGATGCAGGTTTGAATCCCGGCAGGGCCAAACTCACCCTTTCGAAGTCGACAAATGAGCATCACACACCGTGGGTGTAAGCAGCGCTCAGATGCCTGAGGGTTTGTAGCGCTATATAAATGATTCATTAATTAATTAGTCACACAGTTTTCACCCATCTTTTTTCTGCAGCCGGTGCATGCGCGAAGCCACATCCACCTCCTCCAGCTGCTCTCGGCAGAAAATGCACAAGCATCTCCGGCCGCAAGAGAAGAGGCTCACATCTGCCGGATTTCCCCTTGAATTGTGCGCCTGAAAAAAGAAGGTGGAATGCATGTAAGCGGGGCACATTGCAGGCGGTAGTCCCAAGGGTTTCAGGGTTCGGATGTAGTTTAGACACATAAACCCGGGACAGCCTGGATTCACCTAAATAAACGCCACCCAGTGCATAAGCCAATCACGAGTGCACAGAGAGGACGCAGACATGTCTCGTCATGAGTGTGAGAGACCCGCTCCATGCAATTGCCACTTTTTCTGCAATGCTCCCCGTTGGCGCTCATTGTGTTGTGGGAAGGAGGCTGCACGGTTTGCAATGTACTGCCATGGAATGGCCGCCCATGCCCCCTGCATGCGTTTTCTGCCTGCCTCCACTTTCAACAGCCTCTCCCTGCAGAAAATGCACACGCGTCTCCGCCTGCACGGATTTTATTGCATGTGTAGAGGCTGAAACATGCACAGAATGCAGCCTTGTTTTTCATTCCTGCAAAAAAAAGTCGGAAACCATTGGGATTCATACAAATTCCATCTCCATTCTCGAGTCCTGTCCCTGAAATAAGAAAAAGGGCAAAGGGCAAACTAGCAAAGTCCTAAAATAGAGCATTCTTGAGCCGTGTCAGTAAAAAGAGAAAAAGGGCAAACCAGCCAAGCCATAATATAGAACATCCTCATAACCCAGGCAATTGTCCATTTGTACCCATCGCCAGTAAGCCATAGTTTTGCTCATTCCTCCGTTACCCTTTATTTTCCCTTTAGAGAAAATTAGCTGGAATGAGACAGTTCTTCAAAATGGCAAACTTGGGCGCAGTTTTATTTTCACAACAACAGAATCAGTGCACACATTTAGTGAAATTCAGTCTGTAGTTGTGGCGCTTGCTCCGAGGCCAATCCACCTGCTTCCCCCTGTTCCTTTGCACCAAGTCCATAGTAGGCCCAACTCTCACAACCCTTTGTGCCTGAGCCTACCCTGCCCTTGCAGGTGTCCGTGGGCAGGGAGAGTGCAGTTTCTTTTGGGGGAAGCTGAGCCCTTGTTGTCACCACCAGACGCCCCGGCCGTTAGGCTCCCAAGCACATCGTCTACAGCCCACCAGGCCCAAGTCTAGACTTCCAAACCAACATCACACACACCCTAGGAGACAACCTGAAAGCTAATTCGAGAGTCCTACTCTTAGGGGACTTTAACCTTGGGTTCAAAGACCATAAAGACAAAAAAAGTAAAGCTCTCGCCAAAGCCCTCCTAGACTTAGGCTTCAACCAACGAGTGAACAAACCCACCAACACCAAAGGTTGTATCCTAGATTGGATTGCCGACCATAATTACACAGCTGACATCAGCTATAACACCCCCCACCCGCCCCTGGCCTGACCACCACTTACCGCACTTCTTCATTCCAATAAAAACAGGAGGTAACCCATACCCACCTGCACCAGCCACCATGGCCAGATCTAAAAAATTGCTCACTGTAGACAGGATACTCCCACTCCTGTAAACCTCAGCACTCGCCCACCCCACCTCCAAAGACCCAACAACATTAGCTGAGATATACAACACCACGCTTAAAGAGATAGTGGAGTCCATCGCCCCACTGGAAAGGAAAAAGGCCAAAGAAACACTCCATGCTAACCCCTGGTTCTCTCAAGAACTTAAGGGGGCACGGACCGCCAAAAGAGCATCATTAACATCCTGGCAAACAAATCCCTCCTCTCTTACAAGAGAGACATACCTCACAGTCGCCAAACAACACAAAAAAGCCATCGCCGCAGCTAAAGCAGCCACATACAACACCAGAATAGAGAAAGCTAACTCGCAATCCAAAGAGCTATTCGCCATATACAATGAGCTTACAATGCCCCCCACCTCGGCACAACCCACCGAGAAAAATGCAACCTGGTGTAACAACATCCAACACGCCATGCTAGACAAAATCAAAACACTGAAAAACAAAATCAAAACTCAACTCAAGATACTGCCCAAAACCACTTCACCTCTACCTAACCCCTCCACCAACACGCCAGAGGGAAACACGTCCCACAGCATAAACCCACCCAAACCCTTCAGCTTTAGGGAAGTAACTATCTCCGAAGTCCTCCATATCATGAAACACACAAAGCCATCATTATGTAAAAGGTGACATCTGCCCAGCCAATCTAATCAAAGACTGCGCCACAGTACTTGCCCCCTTTGTCACTACCTTCATCAATGCCTAGTACTGTCCCACCCACCCTTAAGAAAGCCTGGGTTCGGCCCCTACTAAAAAAACCTACCCTCGACCCTGACTCCCCAAACAACTACCGACCTATTACCACCGTGCCATTCCTGTTGAAAAATCTAGACAAAGCTGCATACTTACAGATTCAGTCTTACCTAGAAACACACAATATCCTAGGAAAAAGGCAATCAGGGTTCCGCCCCCGCCATGGCATAGAGTCGACGCTACGCAACCTCAAGAACCAACTTCTTGAGGCTATGGACAAAGGTAAAACCTCCCTCCTCCTTCTCCTAGACCTCTCTGCAGCCTTTGATCTGGTTGATCACAAGATCCTCTGCAGACATCTGACTGACACAGCCCACTTCTCCCAAGAAGCCACCGCCTGGATTACCTCCTTCCTGAACGGTAGAACCATGAGAGTTTACTTGGACCAAGCTTCCGCCATCCCTTCACCAATTGACTGTGGAGTCCCACAAGGTTCATGCACCTCCCCAACTCTCTACAATCTCTTTACCCTCCCCCTTTTCAATGACCTAGAAGAATTCGGCATATCCTTTACAAACTATGCCGATGACACACAAATTCTAGTCCCTATAACAGGCAACTATGAGCAAGACCTCAACACCCTACAAAGCATATATGCCCGCATCCAGGCTTGGATGGCAGCCAATGGCTTGTTCCTAAATGGGGAAAAAAACGAAATACTGTTGGTAGGTCCCAAAGAAGCCCTAAAAAGACTAGATGACTCATACAATTCCTTCATCATCGAAGACTCAGTCATCACCACCTCATCTGCTGTAAAAACCTTAGGCATCTACCTGGACTCCACTCTGTCCATGGACAGGCAAGTCAGCGCCATTTCCTCCTCAGCAGCGCTTACATCAAAAATCATAAATGCAGTAAGACCTCACCTATCGCCAAAGAACTGCTTAAACATCGCTAGAGCCACAATCGGAGCAAAACTGGATTACTGCAACATCCTACTCCTTGGCACCTCCACAAACAACATCAACAGACTGCAACTCGCACAAAACAATGCCCTTAGAGCGGCACACAACATACCCAAGAGAGAACATATCTCCCAGGCAAGAAAAGAGGCCCACTGGTATAACGTTCAAAGTCCCCACGATCACACATAGATGCCTTGCCGAGACAGCACCAGCCTATCTAGTGGAAAGAATATACCAAGCTCCATCCCACAGACCTAAACGCAACAAATACTCAAACCAACTCTCAATCCCAACCTTCAACAGAGTCAAGGCCGGTGGTACCAGCTTTGAAGTCCTAGCCCCCAAAGCCTGGAATTCACTGCCACCCAGACTCAGAAAAGAAGAACCCCTACTCACATTCAGAAAAGCGCTAAAAACTAAACTACTCAACTAAACTGAGCTCCACTACTGCCTCCCACAATAAGTAGTTCCACTGTAACAACGGAACACCATTTCTGTCTGTTATCGTTAATAACAATTGCTCCCACACTGTTCCACTGTAACCATGGAAGTCCATGCACTTTTTATTGCAAAATAGACATGATCTATGCCTGTAACCACTGTTATTATCTTGTACCAAGTCAAATATTCTGCAACAGCGCCACGATGCCCCGGGCCGTTGGGCACTTAACAAATCCAAATAAATAAATAAATAAATAAATAAATAAGAGGCGCTGGTCCGAGAAGAGCGAAGACCCTTCCCGCTTCCTCCAGGCTCATTCAGAGTCTGTCTCTTGTGCTTGGTCGCCCAAACACTGCCACGCCACTTGGTGGGTTACCGTCCACCATGGCCCCCCCTTTCTCTTGTTTCCTATTCATAGCTCCAAGAGCTTTGTACATATATTCCAGTAAAAGAGTTCCATTCCCTTTGCTTACAGATGAACACCACCTTTTAGAAAGTATTCGGGGGATTTTAAGTTGAACAGGCCATGTCTGATATGTTGGAAACCTCTGCCCTTGCAGAATTTAGACATGGCACAATTCAACTTCCTCCTTGATCTTTCAACTGCTGTGTGGTTCTCAGCTCTCCTCCATTCTGGCCTGGGAATTAACTCCGACCACACGATCTCCGTCCCTCCCAGCTGCGCTAATATCTCCTGCAATGAAAGCATAATGTCCCTCCCCTCAACACGACCCCCCTCCCTAAGTTAGTCAAGTCGTTCCCCCCCAAGTGGATGACCAGCACCTCGGGATTCTGTTGCTTCCCCAGCAACTTCCGTATCGGCCCCTGCAGCTGTGCCTACTTCATCCCCAGCACCCCATGCCACGAGATCCGGCACTCGCCGGACGTCAGCTCCTCCTGCTCTGGTGTCCAACTTGCCCCGGCCCTTGAAATAAACGAGTGCCCCACCACCCAAACATAGCGCCTCTTACTCCTCTGCCAACTGGTAATGAGAAGGAGACGAAAGGTGGCATGTTACTTTACATTTTCTCCGGCCTGATGTACCTTTTGAAACACCCCGAAGACCACCTCCCCAATTGCTTGATTTTTTCAGCCCCTAATCCCCCCGCTGCTGCAGAGGTGGCCGCCCCGATCCTGAAAGAGTGAATCCCGAACCGCCCTTCTGTCAACCCCAAATTTGCTAATGCCAGATTCATCACTTTCCTGAATTGGAAGCAGCTCAAGGCGGACCCATCCACATGCAACAGTAGAGGTGCACCTGGGTCCGATGGCGGCCTTTGTTGCAGGAAGCTGGCCAAGGCCGCCACAGGGCAGACTAAGCTAGCCTGAATGGCCTGGAGTGTCAATGTCACCCCTTTTCCTTTCTGGTCGGTCTTTGACCTACATACAAAGATGGTCACTTGGCTGCAAGTTGCCTGGACGTCCCTTAATCGCAAGAAACCAGCCCCCTTGCCTCCTTTGTTCTCGGGCACTAGCTCGCTCACCCTGAGGGCCCCAAAGAATGCTACTGTGAAGGCGGCTGTAAATAGCACTCTCTACGCATCACTGCTGCATACTATGTTCAGACATTCAATTAAACCATGCAGTTTCACTACATCGATAGGCCGCCTATCATCAGGCTTCAGTACAGTTTGCTTGGCCCAGCCTCTCATTGCCAATACGATGTAATGTTCCTTGGTGGGGTTCCTTTCACCCTGAAGTTTGGCATAGTGAGCTATCGCTGCCAAGTGATATGTCATCCAGGCTCTGGTTTTCCCCATCTTCCAGTACCAGCCCCCAAAGGCCCACACTGGTGGTTCTCTTTGCCTTTCTGTTAGTAGGTCCCTTTGAAATGCTGTGAATCGTTCCCAGCAAGCCCTGTACCATTTTGCTGTGCCTGGCGCCAGGGCTGTGTCTATCAGAGAGCTCATATCCTCCCCATCACCCCCCACCAGTGCTCCTTGAACGGGGACATCACCTTCCTTGCTTCTGGACAGTTGTCTCGGAACTTCTTCCACTGCAAACGAGACAGAGAATCTTCGCTGTGTTTTTTACGCCGGGGGTATGCCGTGCCCTGACCTCGATGTTCAATGCCAGTAGGCTCTTAGTGAGATCCCTGAGCAATTTCAACAACCTTACATTGTTTGATGACCCCAGATTGATAATCTGTACCACCGCCAAATTGTCAGACCATAAAGACAACTTTTTGTTCTCCAGTTGGGCCCCCCACAGCTTGAATGCCACTACAATGGGAAACAGTTCTAGCAGCGTGATGTCTTTTGTGATTCCCTTCAGATGCCACTCTGTTGACATGCCTTACCGCACCATCTGTCCTCCATGATCGCACAAAACCGTGAGACCCAGAAGAATCAGTAAGCAATTTGAGCCTTTCGCTGCTGGCCCATTCCTGCCGCCAAAGAAGGACCCCATTTGATTGATCCCAAAAATTCTCCCACATCCGGAGGTCCATGTTGGGAAGCATGCTGGAGCCCCACTGGAGCATGTTCTTTACCCCTGGCAAACACTCTCCCAGTGGGTATTAATCTCCCAGCGAAATTGAGGTTACCTGCCAGAGACTGCAGCTCCCTCAAGGTTGCCTTGTCCTTACCTTTCAACCCCTTGATGATCTCCTTCAATTTCTGTACCTTGTCTCGTGGAAGCCTGCATTCACCTTTGACTGAGTCGATTTCGATCTCCAGAAATGTCAGGGTTGTGGCTGGGCCTACCGTCTTCCCCTCTTCTAATGGGACCCCCATGCTCCCCATCAAGCCCTGAAATGCCGCCATGAGTGCCCTGCACTCCTCAGTCCCTTCTTTACCAATGAATAAACAATCATCAAGATAGTGCAAGACCCCACCCTTCTTCACTTTCTCCTTCAATGCAAACTCTAGAAAGGTGCTGAATGCTTCAAAGTATGAACACGAAATGGCACAGCCCATCGGCAGACATTAGTCATAAACATACCTGTTATTCACTCTGAACCCCAGCAAGTGATTTCTTTCTTTATGAATCGACAACAGCCTGAAGGCTGATTCAATATGTGACTTTTCCATTAGTGCCCCCCTCCCTGCAGCTTTTACCATCTGTATTGCGTCATCCAGGGAGGCATTCTGCACCCTACACAGCTCCTCTGGGATGCCATTGTTCACAGATTGCCCTTCTGGGAAAGAGAGGTGATGAATCAAGCGATACTGGCCCTCCTCTTTTTTGGGCACTAGCCGCAACGGTGATGCCACCAAATTGTCAAAGGGGGGAGAAGAGAAGGGGCCCGCCACTCTCCCCAGCTTGATTTCCTTCTCCACATTTAGTGCCACAACCTCCGGCATGTCAAGCGCTGACCGCAGGTTGGCTGCCTCTTTGATACCCCTGATTCCTGTGCCAGGGATCTTGAAACCCCACCTGAACCCTTGCCACAACAACTTTGCATCCACCCTGTTGTGGTATATATTAAGAAACAGAGTCATGGCAGGGAGGTTAACTGGCGTGGGTAAATTTATTTAATCGTATTCTTGACTCTCAATGGATTGACAAACTCACTCATGTCTAGTAAACCTTCAATCTTGTTTCGACTTTTCCTTAGGCTTCCCATTGCTCTTATGCTTTGTCTCGCATGAGGAGGAGCTGCGACCCCCCGCGCTACTACCTCTTGCATGCCTGAAGCGACATGTCTTACCAAAGGGACAGTCCCCTTCTGCAAACCTCCAGCAATCTGCTCGCTCCCCCTGGTAACTGGCTGCCCGATTGACCCAGGAGGAGGGCCGTGAAAGGGCCCCCTACCTCGCTGCAAATAACCCCCTCTACCTCTCCAAACCGGGGACTTCTCCACTTGCTGCTTGTCCCCAGACTCTCTGGCGGGCACCATTTTATCAATGTACCCCCCTATGTCTACCTCATCCCAAGACATAGCGGGCCACACTTGAATTTTTAGCCTGAAACCCCGATCATAATCCAGCCATCCTTCCCCCCCATACTTCAGGTATAGGTCATGTATATACTGCTAATAAACCACCAGTGATAACGCATCATGCAGATATTTCTCTAGCATCACTGACATGTAAATTCTAAATGCTCTTGAGCTAATTGTGAATAGAGGGTTTAACCTTGGCCCTCTCCCTTTCCCCTTTCTCTTCCTCCTTCTCCGACAGATCTTTCAGACCCTCACCCAATGGTACAATCCCCAACAGATCAAAAATGTCAACAAACTCCTTTCTCCATAGCCTTTCCTTAGTGACCCATGGGATGTGCCACACCAGCGAGTTCACTGCCGCAAACCCTGGCATTGGTCTTCCATACTGGGTTACCTGTCCCCAATCTCCTCCAGTTCCAGGGGTGGGTGAGACCAGTGACATTGGTTGTGTCTAGTTTCCCCCGTTGAGGCTGTGAACCCCAGGCCCTTGCCCCTACCATGCATGCCCCTGTTGTGTTCCAGGTGGGGAGGACACTTGAGTCAACTGGCTACTTCCCCCCACCGGGCCCGTGCTAGGTAAACCAATTGACTGAAAACCACCAGGTGGAATTACCCCTACGTGGGATACCTACCTGCCCTGTTACACCCATGGGAGAAAATGCCTGGTACATTCCCCTCCTGAGCCCTCCTGAGCCCAGATTCAAGGTCTGTTGATTTGGCATACCACTAACATTTACCATATTTCAATTCACATCATCAACAGCATTCAACGTCTGACTGTGCCCACTTTTCCCCCAAGCTTGCATGCACTGCATGAACGTACCTTTGACCATCTCTAAGGATGTGATTCCTTCCGCAGCTACTTCCACCGATCTGGTTACAGGAGTGCTGAGTGTGCCACCACAATTCCCTGGAGCCTCAGCAGGTGTAGGTGCCGGTAAGGCTGCATCCTTCTGCGTCCTCTCTCTCCCTCTGGATTGTTTGCCAGCATTGGACTGTTCCTTGTTTGCCTTGGCCTTTGCCGTCATGGTCCTTTTTCTCTTTTTCGTCTGGACTTCTTCTTCGCAATCTTCCTCTTCTTCTTCCCCCCTTATTTCCCCCTCAGCCAGTGCCCCCTCGCTGGTACTGTCTTGAAACATCAAGGGCGAGCCCCTTTCCTGTCTGGGCCCAGGTGTGTCCAGTCCCGTTTGGACCGCCATTGTGCAGATCCAGTCAGGCCCATGAGTTGCTGCAGCCAGCCTTGCCATCTCCAGGAAGGCCTCCAGGCCCATCCTTCTGCACGCTGAGTAACCGTCCCTGTTACCCTGTTGCTGTTCCTCTCTTTATGAGCCACAAAACCCTGGCTCCTGATGCTGCCGGCTCCTCGCTGCTGCCCGGTGCTTTACTTAAGTGTATATTGCTGCTTGCACCACGTTTCCAAGTTTTCACCCCTTTTCAGCCCGGGATAACTTGCCTGCACTTTTTCAAAGCCTATGCCCACCTTCTAAGCAGGCCGGGTTCACCACGTTTGAAAGCTTTTCACCCCTGTGCAGCCCGGGTTAGATTGCCCAGATCTTCACAGTATATCAGCCCTTTTCAGCAGTCCGGGCTTTCTAGTGGGCCCGGTTCACAATGTTACACTGTTTTCACCCTTTCGCGGTCCGGGCTGGCTCACCCGAGACTTCCAAAGTATTTCAACCTTCTTGGCGGGCCGGGTTTGCTCAGGGAAGGCGCTGCGTGACCCTGTGCCCCTCGCTGCTCCTTACCCGTACGCCGCCTTCCTCCGCTTTGCCGTTCGGCATTGCTTCTTTCCTTCGGCACCCGCCTCTCCTTCTGTGACGCATCTCCCGAACTTCCCGACCTCGCTGCTCTCGCGCTTTGCCTCTGATGTGCTGGCTTCAGCCGCCGCTTCCAGGTTCCGGGCCCTCTCACTCCTCCCAGCAGTCCTGCAAACGCTGTTGTTGGGCGTTCCTTCCGGCTACCCGCCGCACTTCCTACTCCTCGGCTACTGCTGGCAGCTCGGCTCCAACACCTCTCCGCACCATCCTGGCCCCACTCCGACTCCTGTGCTTTCTCTTGTCCCGAGCTGTACTCTCTCCTGCAGCACTTCGTGATGAGCTCAAGGACAACGCAGCACGAAAACGAAAATCCTCTTCTCTCCGACGGGGCGGGCATCGTACTGCAGGTGATGGATGCTACCTGCCGTAGGACGCCCGACCGTTATACAGGGGGTTACCCTGGCCCTTTCCATTGTTTGCCCTTCGCTGGCTTTGCTGATTTTGGTGCTGTTTTGCGCCTGAGCCCTCCCCCTCACCCAAGGGGTGGGTAGAGGGGTCTGCCTCCTCCATTTTCTTTTTCTTTTCGTCGACAGCATCAAGACACATCAGTGAAAAGCAGAAAAGGGCAAACCAGCCAAGCCCTAAAACAGGACATTCTCAAGCCAGGCCAGTGAAAAGTGGAAAATGGCAAACAGCCAAGACGTAAAACAAGACATTCTAGAGCCACGCCAGAGAAAAGTGGAAAAGGGCAAACAGCCAAGACGTAAAACAGGACATTCTCGAGCCACGTCAGTGAAAAGTGGAAAAGGGCAAACAGCCAAGATGTAAAACAGGACATTCTCGAGTCACGTCAGTGAAAACCAGAAAAGGTCAAACCAGCCAAGCCATAAACCAGAACATTCTCCAGCCACGTCAGTGAAAAGAGGAAAAGAGCAAACCGGCCAAACTATAAAACAGGACATTCTCGAGCTGTGTCAGTTAAAAGAGGAAATGCAAGAATGCTATTGTAGGGGCAAGAGAGATGGAGGAAAGTATGCAGAAGGCAACCAGAGGTATAGTTTTAATACATATTCTTTGGAACATAAAGCAGTGATGGCTGCTCACAGATAAGCTCCACACAAAGAAACCCAGAATACAATATACACAAACATGTGTTGCAGCAGTTGCAGAAGTTAGAGCATGTACGATGCAGCATTAAAAGTGCTCACAGTGGAGACTTTTTTTTCACCATTTTAGGAGCTGGGTTTGGGACGCACAGCACGTCTACTTCCGCCAGACCCTAGACCCAAAGCATGCTTTGGTGGGGCTCCGGTGGAGAGGAAATAAGCATTTGACAAGTGTAGAGGGGGCTCGGTTTGTGTGCAGGATTGTGTATGGATAAATTACGGTAGAAAATACCAATCACTGCAGTTAGAAAAAATATCACACCATCAGGCGTTTAGACACTTATGAAGAAAGTACAATTCATGCGGCATGCATGAACGGAAAGAGTAATCTGGCTTTCTTTGAGCCGGGGCACTGTGTGGAAAGGTGATGCAGGGGGAACAGGACACAGCCAAGAAGTGTGGGTGCTCGGGTACCACTTTCGGGGGCTTGTTGGGTAAATGAGTGGATTCCTTGGCCTCATGGGATCTTGCTTCATGGCCACAAGTAACACCAACCATATGGGATCGGTGAACTACAAGAGGGGGCAAAGGAAGCCAGCCTTTTCCTGCTGCGCACTCTACCCCTGGAACAGGTTACCAATGCAGACCAAACTGGCCTCCTCCACCCTACATGTCGTGAAGGATCTGAAGACGCTACATCTCACCAATCACTTATCAAGCCAGTGAACCCTACATCTCCCCTCTGGAGTTCCTCCAATCCATCCCGGCTAGACCCGGCACCTTACCTGTAGCTCCCAGGTAAACGCTCTCTGTACAGCGGCCCGTTCCTTCCCGGCTAGGCTCGCCCTTTAGAAACCCCAATGCACATGGGGTTAGGAGGAACACCTAGTCCACATAAGGACATGTGGAAGTAGGTCCCACACAGGCCCCTCAAGATGCACAGCTGTCCACATTCCACCTTTGCATGGCTCGGAAACGGTGTCATTCTTCCCAACTGGTCCAGAGGAAGGGATTCCTCGATCATGTAAGTGCCACAGCAACTGCGCAAGTGACCGCAACACGAGAACCAAGAACTGGTCTATCACAGTGTGCTGACGCCTCAACAAATTGCCTCTGTATAGTACAGTGATGTTCACAAGAATTGTGACTGCAGAACTGGGCTGTGGGACTGAACTGACTCTTAGTTCTTCAAGGTCAGTATTCCAAGCTTTCCCGGTGAAGGAGATTCTGCCACAGGTGAGAAAGGGCACCATTCCCCACATGGGCCCAGCATGGACACCTCCAGTGGCTTATGCAATCTTCCAGACTCTTCCGCAGCCACGTGGAGACAGGGTGATACTCTTTCAAAGAAAATGCACAAGCAACTGCTCAGCAATTCAACACCTGGGTTTATGAATCAATCACAGAAAGAAATCAAACCTGGTCCCCCCCAGGGACTGTTTTTATAGCGGGCGATTCTACAGTGGACATAGAGGCAGTGTGCCTTCCACCAGTAAGTGCCCTGAGGCGGAGTTCTAGGCTTCAGAGTGAGTGTACAGAGGTGATATATGTCGCATGGACCGGGCAGGAAAGCAACAGAGCACGGGACAATAAAGAGAGTGGAACATAGTGGCGGAGGATCGTCTGGTCGGTCTAAGGGCCACATTTGCCTGTGACGTTTTCCTTGAAGAGATCTTTCCAGAATTTTAGGAGAAAGGGATCCAGCCTGGTGCTGGCAGGAAGGTTGTTCCAGAGCGTGGGAGCATTGCAGTAGAATGCTTGTTTTCTGCATTTCTTCATACACTTCTTGGAGGCCAGTCTAGTGATCCTGGCTCCGAGGGTGTCGTGAACTTCCTACGATGCTGACCTTGTCAGCAAGTGTTATGGCATCTTGGGCGTTAGAGCTTTGATGGAGGGGTAACCGGTGTAGTCCTTTGAGGGCGGGTAAAATGTGGTTGAACGTCTTCAGTCCTGTCATGAGGGTCGCTGCAACATGCGTGACAGCTATCCGGGAGGCCAGACTCCTGCCAAGGGGGATTGATGCCATCCAGGCGGGCGAGCAGCAGATCCTGGAGGATGGATTTAAAGTCTGAGGAGGGGCTAAAAGGCTTTGACTCAGTGCAGGGGCGAGAGCTGGTACCATGCTGCTTGTCTCCTCTTGCTGGTTGTTGCTTTGAAGGAGAGGTTGCGATTGATGGTGAAGCTGAAAGACTAGGGGTGATTTTAGGGGTGCAGATGATGAGCTTCAGCTGTGTCAGTGAGCCCCCCCAGGAGGATGAACTCTGTTTTGATGTGGTTGAGTTTCAGGTAGGCACTTCACTTTCTGGCTTGAATCGTGAAAAAGCAATGTTTCAATGTGTGAATAGCGTTGTGTCATCAGCATGCTGGTGGATTGTGATGTTGAATTTGGCCAAGAGTGCCTGCAGTGTCTCCATGTAGAGGTTGAATATGGCAGAGGGGAGCATAGGGCTTTGTGGGACTCCACACGTCACCGGGCATTGTTAGGATCTGCAGTTGCCCATATGGGCAAGTGTCACCAGGATATTAAGCAACACCCAGACAGTGACTCCTGGTGTAAGGGGTTATGTCAGGGATCATTTCTGGCTCAATGGACCTTTTTCCAGCTGAAGGATACTTCTGCAGTGGGATCCAGATTCAGGGAAGTCATGAGGACGGTGCAATGGTGGCTGGTCCCTCAATCTCAGGAAGACATGACCTTGGACATACAAGTGTCGGGGGTCCATATGGTGGATGCTAACAGCATCGGCTCGCAGGCACCTGGTGGGATCAGTCAGAACAAAGGCATTGGCTTCATTAAGTGATGGAACTGTCCTCAAATTAGAGAGAGCTTTGGGTAGCTTATTGTGCTCCCTTGGCCTTTTCCAAGCTCAGCAAAAACGTTGCAGAATTCTTCCACGTCAACAATATTGTGACAATATTTTTATCAACTGTCGTGCAGGGACAAAGATAGGATCCGTGTCAGATCTGACTTCGTATGGGGCAGAGGCGCCCCTTCTTTCACTTTTTTCATTATTGTTTGGGTGTAGGTTTATTTTTGAATTCAGCGTAATGAACCTTAAGTGGGAATTAGGAGCTTAAAGAACAGTACTATAGGGTGTTTACCCACAAATTGTAATGTGTTTCAGGATAAATATATGGCTTCTCATCTGTTTACACCACTCCAACATGTCAGTTGAAGAAACACAGGCAGAAGTGAGAGCCAGACCGTCAGACCGCTCGGGTCCAGCTGAAGATGTAAGTCTATGTCTAAGCATTTCAATTAGGAGTGAATGCGGTGAATCATACAGTTTAAACACATTTACATATACACGGTCGATCTCATTACAGAGACCGCCGCTGACCACCGCGGGCGAAAGAGAGCGTTTATCTGAGCATTCACGCTTATTGAAGGTTAGTGATACCCGCATAGTATGTTTACTAGGAGTAAGAGGAAGTGACGGATTAGCTGGACATTATCAGTATCATCACACTGATTATTCTTTTTATTATTTTTTTGTCTTTTCTTTTCTTTTCTTTGTTTATTTATTTTTTGACATTTTTTCAACTGGAATATGGCGCTTAAATCACACATCACCTAAATGGAAATTGGGTAACGTATCACTGCCACGGTGTTCTTTTTTGAATTTTATGACGATAACGATGGATGCAATCAATATGTTGGTGTAACTATTGCACTGATGATTTGTCAATTGATGACAATTTTGTTTGATTATGTGGTATATATTTAATGCGCAATGATAGTTGAGACCAAATAATGTATAAATGATATAATCACAGGCCATGAGGAAGGGTTTTGACCCGAAATGCATAGGCCACACATGTGATTAAATCTGCCACAACAATATGAATGGAACATTGGCGAACCATACTATTTGAGTTTGATTAATTAAAAACATTTTTGAAAAAGGATACAAGTTAAGAATATTTCTATCAGTACTTATTTTCAAATTGCACCACTATATAGTGGAATAAGGGAGAGCAGCCCGCACCGCTGGCCACACGGCCAAGGTCCTTTCTTCTATGGTCCGTTCTATCACTGTCAGTGATCCACATTCAAGGAGTAGAAGCCCAAGCAGAAGAGGTTTCCGTCATCCATGGGATACTGCCTCTCTCTGAGGTATGGTCCTCAGATCTGCAAGAGGGGTGCTTTTCCTCAGATCGGTATTAGCGCCGAACATTCCCCATTGGGCCCAAAGGGGAATGGGCACTAACCGTTCTGCCAAACCCATGATCCGGCGCTAATGGTGCCAGGGGGTTTGGCAGTAGGGCTAATAGCCCCGGCAGTAATACCGCCCGGGTTAGCGCCCAACTCGTGATGAGGCCCATAAAGTCAAGAGGGAAACTCTGAGTCAGATTTGGTGGTTCAGGAGAATCTGGTGCTACAACCGATGACAGGCTCCATTCTTAACCCTCCTAGAAGAGGGATCATTCCTTCCTGGCTATGGGCCATGGTGTGAAAGCTGTTCAATATCCGCATGTCGAGCCAAAGTGTTTCTCTAGGCGAGTTGTGCTTCGTTATTCTCAGCCAGAAGTGCCACAATCTTGGTAAACACCCCGGCTACTTGAATCTCTGCCTCCCAATGGAAAGCTCAGTCCTGAGAGTACATCCCCGGCACAGAGTAATGATGCTGCAGTGCGTCTGGGAGTGCATACGCGGAGCAGTCTTGAAGGCCTGTACTGTGGCGATGTTCTCCATATCAAGGGGTAGGCATTTGCATCGGCATGCAGCCCGAAGGATGAAGGCAGCTCAGGGGGATTAACAGTTTGAGCAGTTCTTCAGATCACAGGGTGTGATGCGCACTGTGCAGGGATGTCATTTGGGGGCTCGCCAGGGGTCACATACTGCGACCCCTGTGGTCTCCCTTATGGAAGCTTGAGGGCTGTGGCCAGTGCCCTGTGGCTCTTTGTTTCTAGGGTGGCTGGCCTTCTTGTTCAGGCTTCTTAAAAAATAACAGAGGGTTCCACAAGTGTAACACTTTGAGCAGTGACCCTAAATAAGAAAGAATAGGAATAACAAATAATTTGTCTTTCTGGAATTCTATACAATAATTGCTAGACTCATTAAAGGTTTATTTCAGGCACACTTGCTCTCCAACCATGATTCTAACACCCCTGCGTCCTCATCCTACTTGAGCTCTCTTCCGCCTTCGAAACGGTCAACCATGCCATCCTGCTCAACCGTCTCTGTGATAACCTGGGGATCACCGGTCTGGCCCTGGCGTGGCTGACTTCTTTTCTCTCTGATCGACCCTCCCAGGTTACTCTCCTCTATCTTTATCTCTAACTATGGTGTTACCCAGAGGTCTAACCTCTCTCCCTGGCTTTTCAACCAATACCTGGCACTTCTTGCCCACTGCATTGCCGCGCTCTGCCCCAACTTACAGTGCTATGCAGATGACACTCAGATCATTTTGAGGATACCTTCAGCCTCCTCTTCTCCCTCTCTCATCTCTGACTGTCCGCCATCCAGGAGTGGTGTGCCGCCAATGATCTCTGCCTTAATGCGAGTAAGACCGAGATTCTTCTGATCAGCACACCCATACCCTCCTTTCCTGTCACTCTCTGGCTGGCCTCTCTTGGCCCTCCTCCTGCTTCCACCTGTGAGGCTAAAAGCCTTGGGGTCATCTTCGACTCCACACTCTCCGTCTCCCCTCACATCTCTGATGTCTCTAAGAAGTCACACTACCAGCTGCACCTCCTCAGAGGTATTCTTCCTTTCCTCTCCTTCTCCCAGAAGCTCACTGTCTCCAGAGCTCTGGTTCTCTCTAGGCTGAACTACTGCAACGGCCTCTTCCTAAATCTGCCTGCTTCTACTCTCCGCCCTCTGCAACTCATCCAGAACAGGACTGCAAATCTTGTCCTTGGCCTCAAGCCCAGGGATCGTATCTCTCCAGCCCTGAAATCCCTCCATTGGCTCCCAGTGGCTGCAAGGATCAAATTCAAGACCCTCTGCATTGTCCAAAAGGCCTTCTGGGGCCTGGGACCCAAATATCTCCAGCTTTCTCTCCCAAAGCATCTTCCAATTCGAGCCCTTGGCTCCTCCACCTCCAGCACCTTGAGGGTTAGGCACTTTTCCAAGCAACAAGCTGGAGGCAGATCTCTCTCCTCGGGTGCTTCCCTCTGGAACAGCGTCCCTGCGTCTCTGAAACTTGAACAGAACCACCTACGGTTCCGGAAGCAGCTCAAGACTTTCCTCTTTGCTTCTGCCTTCTCTGTTCCTCTTCCCTGCTGATCTCCTGTCGGATACTGCACTGGTCACCTGGCCCCCCTCTGAACCACAGGCCCAGGCCCTTGCCCTCCCAGTTGCACACTTGCACTGCCCCTTGGCAACCCTGCCCTTGGGGCTCTATCTGTAAAACTACAGCCTCCCTACCTGCGCTATCTATCACTTGCTGTTCTGCACTTCACCTTGCACTGCCACCTGCTGGTCACACCACTTGTTGCTTATGTTGTTCCTATGTCCTGTACTTGCCCATCCTCCCCTTCCCTCGTCACTTGCCCCTTCCTCTCCCCTGCACTTGCCCATCCTCCCCTTCCCTCGTCACTTGCCCCTTCCTCTGCCCTGCACTTGCCCATCCTCCCCTTCCCTCATCACTTGCCCCTTCCTCTCCCCTGCACTTGCCCATCCTCCCCTTCCCTCGTCACTTGCCCCTTCTTCTCCCCTGCACTTGCCCATCCTCCCCTTCCCTCATCACTTGCCCCTTCCTCTCCCCTGCACTTGCCCATCCTCCCCTTCCCTCATCACTTGCCCCTTCCTCTCCCCTGCACTTGCCCATCCTCCCCTTCCCTCGTCACTTGCCCCTTCCTCTCACATGCACTTTCTCATCCTCCCCTTCCCTCGTCACTTGCCCCTTCCTCTGCCCTGCACTTGCCCATCCTCCCCTTCCCTCGTCACTTGCCCCTTCCTCTCACATGCACTTTCTCATCCTCCCCTTCCCTCGTCACTTGCCCCTTCCTCTCACATGCACTTTCTCATCCTCCCCTTCCCTCGTCACTTGCCCCTTCCTCTCCCCTGCACTTGCCCATCCTCCCCTTCCCTCGTCACTTGCCCCTTCCTCTCCCCTGCACTTGCCCATCCTCCCCTTCCCTCGTCACTTGCCCCTTCCTCTCACATGCACTTTCTCATCCTCCCCTTCCCTCGTCACTTGCCCCTTCCTCTCCCCTGCACTTGCCCATCCTCCCCTTCCCTTGTCACTTGCCCCTTCCTCTCCCCTGCACTTGCCCATCCTCCCCTTCCCTCGTCACTTGCCCCTTCCTCTCACATGCACTTTCTCATCCTCCCCTTCCCTCGTCACTTGCCCCTTCCTCTCCCCTGCACTTGCCCATCCTCCCCTTCCCTCGTCACTTGCCCCTTCCTCTGCCCTGCACTTGCCCATCCTCCCCTTCCCTCGTCACTTGCCCCTTCCTCTCACATGCACTTGCCCATCCTCCCCTTCCCTCGTCACTTGCCCCTTCCTCTGCCCTGCACTTGCCCATCCTCCCCTTCCCTCGTCACTTGCCCCTTCCTCTCCCCTGCACTTGCTCATCCTCCCTTCCCTCGTCACTTGCCCCTTTCACTCCCCTGCACTTTCTCATCCTCCCTTCCCTCGTCACTTGCCCCTACCTCTCACATGCACTTTCTCATCCTCCCTTCCCTCGTCACTTGCCCCTACCTCTCACATGCACTTTCTCATCCTCCCTTCCCTCGTCACTTGCCCCTTTCTCTCCCCTGCACTTTCTCATCCTCCCTTCCCTCGTCACTTGCCCCTTTCTCGCCCCTGCACTTTCTCATCCTCCCTTCCCTCGTCACTTGCCCCTACCTCTCACATGCACTTGCTCATCCTCCCCTTCCCTCATCACTTGCCCCTACCTCTCCCCTGCACTTGCCCATCCTCCCCTTCCCTCGTCACTTGCCCCTTCCTCTGCCCTGCACTTGCGCGATCTCCTGCTCACTAGGCCTAGTAAGGTCATTGTCTTGTTCCCCCCCCTCTCATCCCTCCCCTGCCTTGTCGCCCTTTGAAACACTTGTGTATGGGTGCACGATAAATACAATGTATCATATCATATCATGTTTATCAACAGTTCTGAGATCTCATTCCAGCTGGATGAAGACAGTCGAAAGCAGGGTCTGTGATACATTTTATTTGAATCTAAGTTCCTGACCTTCGCCTCATGAATGTTAGACTAAGGGCCTCATTACGAGTTTGGAGGTATTCTGGCGGTAAACTGCAGAAATACAGCCAGGCTCAATTACCGTTGATGCCACCTGGTACAGTGGATTTACTGCAGGATTACAAGTGGCGGTAATTCCCCATTTTGGAGCCCAGAGCACACATGGGGATATATGGTGGATTTGAGGTAACATGGAGGATTTACCCCCAGCACCAACCACAGGTCATGGTGGCTGTGGGCACTCCTGGGGGACAGACCGGACAGTCCCCGGTGAATAAAGGACCCAAGCAGCATGCACTGCACTGCCCAGGCTGAAGATAAACTGCAGAGTCTGGCTAGCTTCGTAGCCGGCAAAGCCAGCCTCCTTCCGGGTCACATCTGCCAGACAGTCTAGGAGCAGCGTCGGATTGGGTCGTCGGCCAATCGGCCCGTGGCCGATGCAAAATCATGGCCGGAGACCTGGGGGCCGGTTCCTGAAGCCCACATGGGCCGGTTTCAGCCAAGGCGTGGGCTTCACACTTCAGGAACCAGCCCCCAGGCCAGGGCCTCGGCCTCGCCAGGCGGATGCAAGTTGCAAAGGATCTGTAAGTAAGTAACTTACAGATCCTTTGCAATTGCAGCCCCACGCCCGCCTCCGCCGCCGGCCCGCCGCAGATGCAGAGAAAGGTAACACTGAAGTATTACCTTTCTTTGATAAATGCGGCGGGCCGGCGGCTAACTGCCTCGGCCCGCGACACCCTGGCGCCAGCAGCAGTAAGTGCTACAAAACACTGGGAGGGACGGGCGGGGCTGCCTCAGCCCAGCCTGCTCCCTCCCAGTGATTTGTAACAGACTCTGCTCGCCCCAGGCAGGGGGCACCGTGCCCCCTGCTGCCGGCACCGATAGAACCAATGGCACGGACCTGCCCTTTGTCGCTGGTGGGAAGGACGTGGAGGAGACAGTGCTGATGGCAACAGCCACCCCAAAGCCCACTGAAGGGAAGCCGGGCAAGAAAGGTATGGAGCGCCCCCATGAATGCACGGGTGCTGCTCAAATAAAGGGTTGTGTGCATGCCAACATTACTGGTGTGGAGTTCCAGATTAAAAGGGGAGTTCCTACAATCATTTAAAACTGAGATGGGGTCATCTAAAGGCAAGCCGCGCAGAGCAAGTTATTGATTGCAACGTGGGTCATTTTAGGGCAAGACAATGCATATTTGTGCATTTACGAAAATGAATTAAAGTAACCTTTACAATCCTAAGGAATGCACTAATATAGACTCAAGCAGCGCCGAATATGCGTATGTTGGCCAAGATCACACGGCTGCCGCGCAAAGAGACTCTGTGTGGGATTGCCAGAGACAAGGGCCGATACAAAAGAGGGTTACACCACCCACCCCGCCTCCCCGCCAACCTATGCCAGCATCTCGGGGCGCAAGCCGCAGGGGTCATTGGGAAGAGAGGGGTGTGCAGTGTGATCATTTGGCGGCATGCCAGTATGACGCCGTGTTTCCCATATCTTAAATTGCTACCAAGCAAAACTACAGTTCCCACAATGCACCAGATTCTTCAATGACGGAAATGTCACTGCGCACACAGTGAGCGAACCCATGTACAGCTCTGGACGCCCCACAGTTGACGCAGCGTCTTTTTACGTTTAAATGCCCGTTACGGTTTTAGAGGAAATGGCCACGTGGCTATATGGGGGCCTGATAGTGCATCGAAGTTTCATCCCATGCCATGAGCACATTATGGATTGTGATGTTATGTCTTAAACGGGTGACATGTCCATTTGGGAAAACCTTGTAAAAAAAAGGGCTGGCATACACATGTTACACAGGATGGCAGGCAGCTGTTGTGGTGGGGGGCGTTAGTTTTATCTTGGGAGAATGGCATACAAAAGTATGGGGGCAAAAGTGTGCTGGCAAGGATGTTCTACAGGTGGTAAAAGACGTCCCTTCTCTGGCATGGAGCATGCATTGCTTCTGAGACATGTACATAGTAATACATGTAACAGGCATTGGTAAAACCGACAGGTCTGTTTTTTTTTTTTAACAATGATAAGAACTTGTCTCTGGACTGTATAGAAGTTTTGCGTGCCTGCGCATGTGTGTGTGTGGGCGCGCGCGTGCGCCTCACTTTGGATTTTCCCTTTGTACGCTGGGACTGTTGGTTTACTTTTCCTCATTATCAGCAATTCCCATGGCTGTGCTGTTGTACTTTTTACGGCACAGTACAAGCTCTCCTCATTCATTATGAGGACAGTGGGACCCCACGGGGAAGACCCCTAAGCGGTCCCAATGGTACGGTAGGCGGGATCTCCCTCCGTAACCGTGAGTGACTATGTATTTTGCTTTTCAAAAGTTGCAGTACTAGCATGTTTTTTCTGCCGTTGTCTCTGTTACGATCATACAAGATATTCCATCTCTTTGTCCTCAGTCACTTGACAAAATCCTTGTGCCTAAAAGCTTGTGTACAGTGTACAAATATTTGACCATAGCATCACGTGTTTGCATTATGCAGGCACCGTTGCGGTGGGTGCTTCTTTGGATCCAGTGTGTTTGGGGTTCAGTTTTACTGGTGGGTGTGCATGCAAACACAGTCATGGGGGGGTTCGCTGGGAAGGGGGGGGTTTCTTTCTGGCATGTAAAATAAAAAACTGATTTTGTCCAAAGAAAGGCCTTGATTCCGGCTGGATGTAATTGGTGTTACGTGAGGGTGTTGATGAGCTAAACTGGTCTGCTGTTAAATCTCAGTTACCAGTTTAATGGTATTCACACTACAGAATAATTGCTCATTTTACTCCAGCCGATATGATAGCTCAGTGGGTTGAGTGCTCGCTGCTGCGATGTGTGTCTGATCTGCAGGTTGCAGGTTCGAACCATCTCAGCCTTTCATCCTTCTGAGGTCGATACTTGAGTACCAACACAGGTTGGGTGATATTGTATGCAGGTTTTGTTCTATAAAAAAAGAGCTTAAGCGTAAGTGCTATACAATAACATATTATCATTT
Source organism: Ambystoma mexicanum (assembly GCF_040938575.1). Lineage (NCBI taxonomy): Eukaryota > Metazoa > Chordata > Amphibia > Caudata > Ambystomatidae > Ambystoma > Ambystoma mexicanum. Next base: position 43,743,884 of record NC_090930.1, read on the forward strand.
GGCCTTGGACGTCTGCTTGCATTCACAGTAATTTGACAATATGGATCCTACACATAGATATTAATGGTACATATGGTGATCCATTCTTGTATGAAATGTATGTCACATTAGTGAAATCATAACCATATTTTTCGTAGTGTACTTAGGAGCAATGCTATTTGATTCCACTTCCTGTTTTGTCAAGGGGTGAAAGGTCGTGTTCATGCTACTCCTGCTCGGAGCTGTGGACCGTGTCACAGAACTTTATGCAAAGTTATGTTATTTTATGTGTTGTAATGTAACAGACACTTGAACCCTCCATAAGTAGCATTTTCTGTAAAGTCATGAATTGACGCGATTCACGGATGATGGTTTGAGGGTCACTTTTTTTGAGGCGCGGGGTGGGCCACTTTTTTGAGGCGAGGGGTGGGCCACTTTTTTTTGGTTGTCCGGGCCTATTTCTTGTCCCAGTCCGACCCTGTCTAGGAGGTGAAGAGCTGGAAGCCCTCTCCGCCCTGGAGCACGGAGCAGGGAAGAGAGGGAGGCTGGATGTCCCGGGCTGCTCCATCAGGCAGCCCGGGTGAAGAAATGTCCTGAGCTGCCACGCCGGAGCAGCCCGCGTTCAGAATGGGGCTCCGGCATGCTGGCCGGAGCTTCTGAAAAACTGCAGCCGGTCCCCTCCGTCTCCACGATATAACATGGAGGGAGCAGTACTGCAAGGTTGGAGGTAGCCACAGGTGCGGCAGTGCTCAATGGCGGCGTCCCCAATGCCATAGGTATGCTGCTTGATTACAAGGCAGCACAGGCGCTGCGGTGTAAGCGGCAATGTCCCGGTGTCCCAGGGGATGCTGCCGGAATGACAGATGGTGCCTGTGGGGCAGCCCCATATATCATCAGTTGCCAGGCCCCCATCCAGCTGGCCACCACAAGGGACAGCACTACAGGTACTGTGCAGGGGGTGACTGACTGCAGCATTCCCCCCCATTGTGGCATAATGTTGTATACATGTGTTATATGGAGTTTGCTAGTGATGTATTTATGAATATTTATGGTCAAGCAAAATCCAATTTGTTTGACCTTTTATAGGACTAGCAAATTATTGTGCTAAAATGATCATTCCATGTGCTTCCGAAGCCCCAGAGACCTCTTTATCATAATGCAAATGACTACAATTGCATGCAGGGGACCTGTTTGAACGTAAGGGCAAATGTGACAGGTCACCTCCATGCAATTTACATTAAGTAACTCCTGTTTTTAAAGTGCTCAAATCACACTGTGTAGAGTCCGTTGGGAAAGTGGGAATGGAGCACCATACAAGTACAGTTTCTCCACCTACACAATGGGCCTCATTACAACCCAGGCGTTAAGGGGTTAACAGCGCAGTAAAAGGTGTCGGCGCCGTTAAACCCTTAACGCCTGCTAAAAGCAGGCGTTAAAGTGCAACCCGCAAAGGGACTTAGGAGCTAATTACAGCACCGTAATTTACGGTGCCGTAATTAGCGCCTTCCCCATTCCCACTGAGCCCTATGGGCCAAAAATGGGAATGGGGAAGGGCCCATGGTGAATGGGGAATTACCGCCCGCCAACCTTGGAATGGGGCGGTAATTCCGCCATTCACCATGGCGGACCCCGGCATGGACCATGGTGCTAATAGCACCATGGTTTAGCGCCGGGGTCGTAATGTCTGTGACGGTCACCACTGCCCCCGCTACCATGTGATGCATTAGCCCGCCCCCAAAGTACGGTTTTGTTGCTCTCCTGCTACACCCTACCTCGCTCACCCCCCCTACCCACTTCTACCTACAGTCAACAAGCTGGTTGCCTCTCTTTGCAAAACAGCTCTCTTTTCAAGTTACTTTTCTGAGTCTACAAAGCTATCAATTGTCTTGATCCTCGGTACCTGCCTGATAGCATCTCAGGTTACTCACCATCCCGTTCTGACCCTCCTCTGCCTGCCTCCCTGGAACCCGCTGCCCAGGTTACTCCCCATACTGTTCCATCTGACCTTCCTCTGCCCGCCTCTCTGGCACCCACTGCCAGGTTACTCACCATCCCATTCCCTCTGACCCTCCTCTGCCCGCCTCCCTGAAACCTGCTGCCCAAAAGCATGGATGCCAGCCCAACTGTGGGTCTCTTCAAAGCTTGATTTAAACCTCACTTACTTGCTAAAGAGGAAGCGCCCCCTGCTCGTTGCCCCATTCCCCAGACCCCACCACTACCCCCAGTGATGCTTAATAATGTATGTTTCTGTATTTCAAAAGTAGTCCTCTTCAGTTTGAAGCACATGCTGTCATGAAACAACCCTGGAGGTTGTGGCACTGTTGAAGAAGGGGTTGTAACACTTGCATCTGTCACGGAAGGCTTCTCTCTAACTCCACTCTCTGCGCAAGCCAAAGATGCAGTCTAGTACTCAACCAAGATGGCCGCCGATGCATTACTGCGTTACTATAACTAAACGCGGTGTCTACAGGTCTGTGCATCGTATCATTCTTCCTTGGTACCCGCTGCTGCACTTGTAATTATTCTCCAGTTGGAATTGCCCGTGTTTATCTTTATCAACCTTTCTCTCTGTACGTCTATTGCGTTCTCTGATCTCTCTTCATCTTTCCGCCTATTGATTTCACCCGAGGCTTGTCCTTGGCCGGTACCCGCCTCGTCAGGTATGTCTTGTCTGTCTTCACCGGCTTTCCGCTTACCTTGTTTATCCCTTTCCTAGCTGACTGGACGGTATCTCTCTTCTTGTCCGCACTTCCTTCTTCTTTTCTGTGCCCCTGCATGTCCTGTCACCACTCTGGCATTCTCATTGTTTACGTGGCTTTGGCTACTTTTCCCGTTCCAGACTTAGGAAACTATTTTCTTTTCTCTGGGAGTTTCCTTTCATCTTCCTCGACTCCTGCATCAGAGTGAAACACCACCTACTGCAATCTAAGTGATTCTTCACTCGTGTGGGATACGAGCCCAGCGTCCTACCCCAGCCTTATGGACTATTGTTCTACTCCGGCTACCATCAGGAACAACCTACCCGCAGGGTTTTTGTGCCAAGAGCTTTTTCCCTGCATTTGAGGCTGGCTCTCTGGGGTCCCCATTGGTCAGGAAGTTGCATCCTTCCATGGTGGCCTCCGGAGGAGCCTGTCCTACCTACACGAAGAGAGGGTTAAGAACAGAAAGGATAAAGCAGACCCTGCACAACTCTTCAGAGGATCGAGGTGAGGAGGGGTCACGGGAGGCAGCCCTCGGTTTGGCCAAGGCTGACACCTGCCCCATGGGGTTAATGTTACCTTTTTCCATAATCTGGTTTCTCATGCATATTTGTTTATTCTGCTTTGTCCATGGGATATGCCCCACGTGTTTATGCCCTCATAAACTGCCTCACCGCCTGTTCCCCTCTCCATGCAATTGGACAGGCGCCCATCGTGAGAAGGGCTCCAGCATCTGTGTTATTGTATGTCATTTCCAGTGGAAATGGACCTGGATGTTGTGTGTTGGTCTAGTTTGTTTGGGTGCGTGAGCGTCATGACTGTGTCATGACGCTCCTCTAATAAAAGGGGCTCTGCTGGCATGCGGAGGGCAGTGCAGCAGATCCCCAGGAAGCAGCAACTCGTGTCTGTGATTCTTTGTGAGTGTACGTGTGGCTGCCGTGTGATCGTGGCCTAGGCGAGCTGCGTCGGCTGGGTGTTGGGTGCCCCCAACAGTCCTCCAGAAGCACGGTGATCCGGGCACCGCAGGGCGCCCCTGCGGTCCACACACGGTGAGAGCGCCGTGTTCCGGTCCACGTCGGGGAACTTGACACCTGGTGTGGCCCACCTCTGTGACTGGAGGCGGGCCACCACATTGGCAATGAGGAGGTCTCGCCCCGCACACGTTGGTGTGCGGCCTCCCAGACGTGAGACTCTTTCATTTCTTGTCTCCCTTGTCTGGTGGAGCAGGCGAGGCTAAGGACCCGCGTGCACAGCAGCGGCTCGTGCTTTGTGTGGAGTGGACTCGCATGACGGGGGGCCCACGGACCTGGCACAGGGTGCTGGTGCAGGTCACCTGGTGCCCGCAGCAGGAGTATGTCCGTTGTTGCCCCGAATAAAGGGCAGTGGGCGTGGCTGTGGCTCACGTGTACCCGGGCCCGGCGGGGAAGGAAGCCGAAAGCGGCGTGTGCTGCAGGAGCATGCACGGCCCCCAAGGAAAAGAAAAGGGGGGGCGGGCCTCTGCAGAGACTCAGCTAACTTTGAAAACGAAATAACTTTTGCCCACAATGCAGCCTGCAAGGGGCGTGGCCAGAGGGTCATGTGGCGGGCCGGCAAAGAAAGGGGGAGGGGCTTCAACAATCCACGGAACAAAGAGAGAGGGCGGGGCCTACCCTCCATTGTGCTCCCGCACGCCGGGGAGTGACAGGGATTGCCACACCCACATCAGCAGACGGCCCTGACAAGACCTGGGCCGGCCGGTGAAAATTGTATAATTTAAATTTTTGCATTGTGTTCTGGCCCGGGGTGCGGCCCAGAGAAAAGGAACAGGGGGTGTGGCCTCCAGGATAGGAATGCCCCAGAGCCACCCCATCCACGGGACACAAAGAAAAGGGGCGGGCCCAGCACCGGGCTAACGAAGAAAGGGGGCGTGGCCTGCCCAACCGGGCCGCGGCCACTGAAGCAGGAACATCACACTATGAGCCCGCAGAAGGGCCTAAGGAAGAGCCCTAGAGAAAAAAAAAAAAACAACCAGGGAGCGGTAAACAGGGGAACAGTAGTCCTGTTCTCCCACCCACAGAGGGGGAGGCAATATAACGGTGCAGGACATTTTCTGGAAAGTGCCACAATCCACCCACCCGGTTGTCTGCAGTCGCCTCACACCTGAGGGGTAGCGGCTCCAACCTGCACTGCTCGTGCACCCCTGGAAAGTAAACACCGCGGAGGCCAATGACTGGTAAGGGTTAGAGGTGTGGTTTTCAGTGGGAAAACACGTGTGAGCCCAGACTATTGAACACCAGAACGGGGCTGCCCCGATTTGGACACCGGCAGCATCCCCCAAGAGGTACCGACTACCCAGGGAGCAGTGGGGCACCTTCGAAAGAATTCCTCACGAGGGGTCAGTACATCCGAGGCCCAGTGACTGTGAGCAATCCCCCAACACCGAGCAGAAGGGATCACGACCGGTATCCCTCCCAGAGCCCATCATGTCGGATGACGAAGGGACATGTCGAGGTCAGCTTGCACCAATACCCCACTTTGATGTCCTGGGTGCGTCTGCCAGCCTGGGACCCCAGTGGACAGCCTGGGTAGAGAACCTGGAACTGTATTTCGAGGCGGTGGAGATCAAGGACACTGCCAAACGCCCAACACTCCTGTACTCCGCCAGGCTGGCTGTGCAGAGACTATTCAAGGCATTAAGGCCCGTTGATCAGTCCTATGGTGCAGCCATTGCGGCCCTGAACGTATACTTCAGACCCATGGTAAATAGAGACTATGAACGGTTCAGGATGAGGTGTGCGAGGCAGGAGGAAGGGGAGAGCCTCGACGCGTTCCACGGCAAGCTGCGTGGCATCGCACTGTCCTGCGCCCTGGGAATCTTCGAGGAGGATGAGGTCAGGGCACAGATCATCTACGGCTGCAGTTCTGCCAAGCTGCGCAGGCAAGCCCTGAGGGACCAGGCGCTGACCCTCGACCGGATACTGGAACTTGGCCATGCCCAGGAGCTGGCAAAAGTGCGGGTCTCAGTCATGGATTCATCCAGACAACATCTCAAGCTGGAGGGCCCCATGCAACGGGTCAAGCTGGAGGAGGTGGCAGCAGTCCGCAAGGGGCAAGGAGGAAAGCCGGTGAGAAGGGGAGACTGGCCAAGGAGAGACACCAATGCCACACTATGCCATCAGTGCGGGTGGGACCTTCCACACCCCCAGGACTGCCCGGTGAAAGGACACATCTGCAGGAGGTGCGGCAAGGTGGACCACTTCACACGGGTGTGCCTCGTCCCGACACCAGCCAGCATGGCGGGCGCATCGCAAGGGGGTGAGTCAAGGGGGAAAAGGGCCCCCAGGGTGGCCGCGATCCAATCGGCGGAAGACCAAAGGAGGATGCCGTATGACGCAGGAGAGGAAACAGATGAAGAAAATATATTCTTTCTATCCTGCAGCAGTGCCACTGGCCAGTTCGATCCCAGGATCTTCTGAGCTCCAACCGCCCACTGTGGGGCCCTTGGTGTGCGGACTGGAACACACCTGGTTGTTTTGTAATGCCTAAAGTTGAAGTTTATGAGTAGAGGTTAGGTGGTGCGCAGACTGGAATGCACCCAATATTTGCAGTGATCATGCTGAAGTATAATGGTTGCGCGGACTGGAATGCACCAAGCTTGACCCCACCGAGGGTCGCTGTGTTGTTTGCAGTGGGTTTTTTCTTGTTATAATAAAGGAGGGATGTTGTGTGTTGGTCTAGTTTGTTTGGGTGCGTGAGCGTCATGACTGTGTCATGACGCTCCTCTAATAAAAGGGGCTCTTCTGGCACGCGGAGGGCAGTGCAGCAGAGCCCCAGGAAGCGGCAACTCGTGTCTGTGATTCTTTGTGAGTGTACGTGTGGCTGCCATGTGATCGCGGCCTAGGCGAGCTGTGTCGGCTGGGTGCCGCCAGCACAGCGGTGGCCTTGTGTTGGGTGCCCCCAACAGTCCTCCAGAAGACTGGTGATCCGGGCACCGCAGGGCACCCCTGCGGTCCACACACGGTGAGAGCGCCGTGTTCCGGTCCAGGTCGGGGGACCCGACATCTGGTGTGGCCCGCCCCGGTGACCGGAGGCGGGCCACCACACTGGGCCGGGAGGATAGCTCGTGTCTTGGACGCTCTGAGGCTTCTCTCCAGTCTGCAGCGCAATACAAAAGCTCCATTTCAGATTGTTTCGTTTGGTTCTTCAAATAATGATAAACACGGATGAACTGTGGAATGAAGCCTCTGCTGCCTCTCTGGATGCGCCCAGGAGTGAGCATAAAAACGCGGGCTCTTCTTTCTCTTCCCCCCTAAGGCGCGCGAGAACCCCTACAGCCGAGCACCCATCCCGCACAGTCCGGCCTGCAGTGAGCTTCCATTGTTGTACCACCCATGTGCCGTGCTGTAATGCAGTGACGTTGTGCAGCAGATAAGTCGTGCAGTTGGCTGGTGTAGCATCGTGCATACCTGTGCACTGCAGTCATGCATTGGGCTAGTGCAGTGTCACACTTGCGCAGTGCAGCACGCTCCATACCTGTGCATTGAACTAGTGCATTGTCATGCTTGTGCACTGCAGCACGGCCCATATCTGTGCATTACTGTCGAGCATTGAGCTAGGGCAGTGCCATACCTTTGCACTGCAGCATGATTCATACCTGTGCACTGCAGTCGAGCATTGAGCTGGTGCAGTGCCATACCTTTACACTGCAGCATGATTCATACCTGTGCACTGCAGTCGTGCATTGAGCTGGTGCAGTGCCATACTTTTGCACTGCAGCATGATTCCTACCTGTGCACTTTGCACTGCAGTCAAGCATTGAGCTGGTGCAGTGCCATAACCTTACACTGCAGCATGATTCATACCTGTGCACTGCAGTCGAGCATTGAGCTGGTGCAGTTCCTTAACCTTGCACTGCAGCATGATTCAAACCCATGGACTGCAGTCGAGCATTGAGCTGGTGCAGTGCCACACCTTTGCACTGCAGCATGATGCATACCTGTGCACTGCAGTCGTGCATTGAGCTGGTGCAGTGCCATACATTTGCACTGCAGCATGATTCATACCTGCGCATTGCAGTCGAGCATTGAGCTGGTGTGGGGCCATACATTTGCATGTAGCATGAGTCATACCTGTGCACTTTTCACTGCAGCATGAGTCATACCTGTGCACCTGTGCACTGCAGTCAAGCATTGAGCTGGTGCAGTGCCATAACCTTGCACTGCAGCATGATTCAAACCCATGCACTGCAGTCGAGCATTGAGCTGGCGCAGTGCCATACCTTTGCACTGCAGCATGATTCATACCTGTGCATTGCAGTCGAGCATTGAGCTGGTGTGGTGCCATTCTTTTGCACTGCAGCATGATTCATACCTGTGCATTTTGCACAGCAGCATGATTCATACCTGTGTACCTGTGCACTGCAATCAAGCATTGAGCTGGTGCAGTGCCATAACCTTGCACTGCAGCATGATTCAAACCCATGCACTGCAGTCGAGCATTGAGCTGGCGCAGTGCCATACCTTTGCACTGCAGCATGATTCATACCTGTGCATTGCAGTCGAGCATTGAGCTGGTGTGGTGCCATTCTTTTGCACTGCAGCATGATTCATACCTGTGCATTTTGCACAGCAGCATGATTCATACCTGTGTACCTGTGCACTGCAATCAAGCATTGAGCTGGTGCAGTGCCATAACCTTGCACTGCAGCATGATTCAAACCCATGCACTGCAGTCGAGCATTGAGCTGGTGCAGTGCCATAACTTTGCACTGCAGCATGATTCATACATGTGTACTGCAGTCGAGCATTGAGCTGGTGCAGTGCCACACCTTTGCACTGCAGCATGATTCATACCTGTGCACTGCAGTCGTGCATTGAGCTGTTGCAGTGCCATACATTTGCACTGCAGCATGATTCATACCTTCGCATTGCAGTCGAGCATTGAGCTGGTGCGGTGCCATACATTTGCACTGCAGCATGATTCATACCTGTGCACTTTGCACTGCAGCATGATTCATACCTGTGTACCTGTGCACTGCAGTCAAGCATTGAGCTGGTGCAGTGCCATACCTTGCACTGCAGCATGATTCATACCCGTGCATTGCAGTCGAGCATTGAGCTGGTGTGGTGCCATACATTTGCATGTAGCATGAGTCATACCTGTGCCCTTTGCACTGCAGCATGATTCATACCTGTGCACCTGTGCACTGCAGTCAAGCATTGAGCTGGTGCAGTGCCATAACCCTGCCCTGCAGCATGATTCAAACCCATGCACTGCAGTCGAGCATTGAGCTGGTGCAGTGCCATACCTTTGCACTGCAGCATGATTCATACCTGTGAATTACAGTCGAGCATTGAGCTAGTGCAGTGCCATACCTTGCACTGCAGCATGATTCATACATGTGCACTGCAGTCGTGCATTGAGCTGGTGCAGTGCCATACCTTGTACTGCAGCATGATTCATACCTGTGCACTGCAGTCGTGCATTGAGCTGGTGCAGTGCCATACCTTTGCAGTGCATTGAGCTGGTGCAGTGCCATACCTTTGCAGCCATACTTTTTCACTGCAGCATGATTCATATCTGTGCACTGCAGTCGTGCATTGAGCTGGTTCAGTGCCATACCTTTGCACTGCAGCATGATTCATACCTGTGCACTGCAGTCGAGCATTGAGCTGGTGCAGTGCCATACCTTGCACTGCAGCATGATTCAAACCCATGCACTGCAGTCGAGCATTGAGCTGGTGCAGTGCCATAACTTTGCACTGCAGCATGATTCATACATGTGTACTGCAGTCGAGCATTGAGCTGGTGCAGTGCCACACCTTTGCACTGCAGCATGATTCATACCTGTGCACTGCAGTCGTGCATTGAGCTGGTGCAGTGCCATACATTTGCACTGCAGCATGATTCATACCTTCGCATTGCAGTCGAGCATTGAGCTGGTGCGGTGCCATACATTTGCACTGCAGCATGATTCATACCTGTGCACTTTGCACTGCAGCATGATTCATACCTGTGTACCTGTGCACTGCAGTCAAGCATTGAGCTGGTGCAGTGCCATACCTTGCACTGCAGCATGATTCATACCCGTGCATTGCAGTCGAGCATTGAGCTGGTGTGGTGCCATACATTTGCATGTAGCATGAGTCATACCTGTGCCCTTTGCACTGCAGCATGATTCATACCTGTGCACCTGTGCACTGCAGTCAAGCATTGAGCTGGTGCAGTGCCATAACCCTGCCCTGCAGCATGATTCAAACCCATGCACTGCAGTCGAGCATTGAGCTGGTGCAGTGCCATACCTTTGCACTGCAGCATGATTCATACCTGTGAATTACAGTCGAGCATTGAGCTAGTGCAGTGCCATACCTTGCACTGCAGCATGATTCATACATGTGCACTGCAGTCGTGCATTGAGCTGGTGCAGTGCCATACCTTGTACTGCAGCATGATTCATACCTGTGCACTGCAGTCGTGCATTGAGCTGGTGCAGTGCCATACCTTTGCAGTGCATTGAGCTGGTGCAGTGCCATACCTTTGCAGCCATACTTTTTCACTGCAGCATGATTCATATCTGTGCACTGCAGTCGTGCATTGAGCTGGTTCAGTGCCATACCTTTGCACTGCAGCATGATTCATACCTGTGCACTGCAGTCGAGCATTGAGCTGGTGCAGTGCCATACCTTGCACTGCAGCATGATTCATAACTGTGAATTGCAGTCGAGCATTGAGCTGGTGCAGTGCCATACCTTTGCACTGCAGCATGATTCATACCTGTGAATTGCAGTCGAGCATTGAGCTGGTGCAGTGCCATACCTTTGCACTGCAGCATGATTCATACCTGTGAATTGCAGTCGAGCATTGAGCTGGTGCAGTGCCATACCTTTGCACTGCAGCATGTTTCATACCTGTGAATTGCAGTCGAGCATTGAGCTGGTGCAGTGCCATACCTTTGCACTGCAGCATGATTCATACCTGTGCACAGCAGTCGAGCATTGAGCTGGTGCAGTGCCATACCTTTGAACTGCAGCATGATTCATACCTGTGCATTGCAGTCGAGCATTGAGCTGGTGCAGTGCCATACCTTTGCACTGCAGCATGATGCATACCTGTGCATTGCAGTCGAGCATTGAGCTGGTGCAGTGCCATACCTTTGCACTGCAGCATGTTTCATACCTGTGAATTGCAGTCGAGCATTGAGCTGGTGCAGTGCCATACCTTTGCACTGCAGCATGATTCATACCTGTGCACAGCAGTCGAGCATTGAGCTGGTGCAGTGCCATACCTTTGCACTGCAGCATGTTTCATACCTGTGCATTGCAGTCGAGCATTGAGTTGGTGCTGTGTCATAACTCCGCACTGCAGCGGGGCCCACACCTGTGCATTGTAATCGTGCACTGAGCTAGTGCAGTGTCAAACCTGGTCACGCTCAGCACGTCAGGGAAGCATCTTTAAAGTGGCAGGTGACCCAAAACAGAAAACAAGGAAAAAGAGAAACAGCGCCACCCAGGGGATAGCAGATGTAGTGCATGGGGTAGTCGGCCGGATGCCTCCCACCTGGGTCTGTGGGCGAGTAGCAGGGCCGGGTCTCCCCGCATCTTGGGGCGGTTGCAGGCAGATGGGCTTCCAGCTGTTTGCGCTGATGAAGCCTCCAGCTGTCTCGGAGCCAGAGCCGTCTCCGCAGGGGCCGCGGCCCCCTCGTTGCGCCGCTAATGGCTTCCTTCCATCCACGCTCCGCAGAGACACGTCTAATCTCGGAGACAGCCAGGAGAGCTGCACACATGCCCATAATATCATCGCGTGCAGCAGCGGGGCTCACATAAACGGACAGCCGCACGTGTGCAAAGTTAACACAATATCCTCCAGCTCAGTGGGTATAGCGCATTTCTCGCAGGCACCTGGTTGCACTCGTCCAATCCTTGTAGAATGTTACAGGGAGGTCCTTTCAACACAATTCCAGGGGTAGCAATACATCACACGACCCCTGACCTCTGATGACATCACAGGAAATGATGACATTTGACTCACCCCCCAAATGACATCATGGGAATTGATAGTGCACAACCTTTCACCCCTTGACAAAACAGGAAGTGGCATCACATAGCATTGTTCCTGAGTACACTACGAAACATATGCTTACCATATCACTATAATCTGATGTACACTTCATACAAGCATGGATCACCATATGTATCGTTAATATCAGTGTGTATAGGCCCATATTACCAAATTAGATTGCAGGCAGACGTCCAAGGCCAAACGATAATGATGAGTTGTTCTATAGCACTTACGCTTAAGTGCTTCATATAGAACAAATATACATACAATATCACCCAACCTGTGTTGGTACTCATTTATCAACCTCAGAAGGATGAAAGGCTGAGTTGGCCTTCCCGGAATTCGAACCTGCATCCTGCAGATCATACACACATCCCAGCAGCGAGCGCTCAACTCACTGAGCTATCTCACCAGCTATAGCTATTTTACCGGCTATTGTAAAATGAGCAATCACATGTCTGAATGTTCTCAAAGACCAAAAGTAAATTACACCCCAGGAGCTTCTGTATAAAAAAAGACAAAAAAGCATCATTTTTTCTGGTTTTTTTTAGGGGTAGCAAGGGTGACTGCAGGGGTAGCAAAGGGAGACCACAGGGGTCGCAGTTGCGATGCCTAGCGACCACCAAATGACGTCCCTGGAGGTGTTATCACCGGATTGACAGCACTGGCAGGATTCTGCTAAAATAGAACCAAGAAAAAACTATACATGGCAGACTGGATAGAAACCCAGGAAACCATCGGCAAATACAAAGGCTATGAAGACTTCTGGGCACAACCGCGAAAATTGAATCAGATTCCGAGCTATTTGACTTTATTCCCGAACTGGTACTTTCAAGCTCTCTTTTTAAGATTCAGACTGAACATCCTGCCAATGGGAGAAATATTACAAACGAGTAAAGTCATGAACAGAGACGCAAAATGCAGAGTGTGTGAACTCGAAGGAGAAAAAGAAACCCTGAAACACCTCACACTCCATTGCACGGGACTATGAGAAGCTCGTGAGCAATGTTTGGGCAATGCCCTGAGAGGCTTCGTCACAAGGAGCGCGGAAGACTGGTGGAAGATCCTCATAGAAGGAGAAATAATGAAAATCAATATAGCGCTTGTAAGACAGGTGATTGTAATACTTAAAAAATTGGAAGGGCTACGTAGTGACACAGACAAAGGGACAATTACCAAAGACGTGTGAGCTAAACAAAGGCGGTAGACAAATCACGGAAACTTGGTCTACAACCGATTAAAGGTTTAAAATAAGGATAGCCATATAAATATGTGAACTGAATTAAAAAAAAAAAAATAGAACCGTAGCTACATCACCAGGTGCAGCGATCAGTGTGTGTAACCTGCTAATTACCTTCCTGCAGATTACCATCCAGCGAGCCAAGACAGCTGAGTAGACAGAGCACCAGCTGCAGGAGTCTCTCAATTACCTGCACGCCATACTTTTCAATCATGTAGGGTTGCCCAACTCCATGCCTCGAGGGCCGGAATCCTGACAGGTTTTCAGGATATCCCTCATTAATATTTATGAAGAAAAATGTGCATTCATTTAGAATCATTGGATGCAAATTTATCCCTTGAATATTAATGATGTGTATCCTGAAAACCCATCTTGGATCTGGCCCTTGAAGCCTGGAGTTGGACAACCGATATATGTATAACCTTCTTACCAGCTCAAAACGTACAATCCTGAAAAATTAGCTAGGTGTGTTGCAGGGGTGGCTCGTCCATAATGGGTTAGGGTGCGCCGTCCGTCCCGCCAGTACCCACGCCCATTATGGAGGCGCCACGGATTAAACTGGAAAACTTAAACGTGGTTTGCCTTTGACAGTTTCTGTCCAGAGCTGTGAACATTGTGCTGCTGGCAGTCTAGCCAGTTCTTAATGTGGCATGACATTTTTTACTGCCCATTTATGATAAACCAAGCATGATAAGTGTTATTAAATGGCTAGACTGCAATTTTGGTAAAGCCAATCTAGCCATTTCTTATTGTTGCATGACAATGTTTTGTGTACATCTATGAAAAAGCAAGCATGATAAGTTGTATTACGTGCCTAGAGTGGGAATTTGATGCAGCTAGTCTAGCTATAATATCTTAAAGTGGCATGAAATTATATTTTATTTGTATTGGCATTTGGGGTTGGGCATATATGATAAAGTAAGTATTATAAGTGTTATGACATGGCTAGAATGGCCTTTTGGTGGAGCCAGTTCAAACAGGTTTTCATATCATGGGATGGTGTTTTATTGGCAAAGCCAACAGGAGTATGTTATTATGTCTGGATACTGTACATACAGAGAGGCTGTTTGTATTGGGCTATCCTTTTTGTTGAAAAAATTAAAAGACCATTGTAAATCTGGGGATACTGCCATATATTGGCAGAACCAGCGTGAATATTCATATATTTTGCAGTTATAGCAGCGCACAAAGTCTTCTGGCATCTAGGCGCTAGTTACAGTGTAAATGGTATTACAAGAAATTGACAGGTGTTACAGAAAGTTGTCACAGTTGATGGGTTGCGAGTAAGATACATTAACAGCACAAGGCTTTGCAAGTCATAGATTGGTAGGTTGCAAGTAGAACACATTAGCAGCACAAGGCTGCGCAAGTCATTCATTGGTAGGTTGCAAGTAGAATACATTAGCAGCACAAGGTCGCGCAAGTCATAGGTTGGTAGGTTGCAAGTAGAATACATTAGCAGCACAAGGTCGCGCAAGTCATAGATTGGTGGGTTACAAGTAGAATACATTAGCAGCACAAGGATGTGCAAGTCATAGGTTGGTAGGTTGCAAGTAGAATACATTAGCAGCACAAGGCTACGCAAGTCATAGATTGGTAGGTTGTAAGTATGATATGATATGATATAAAATGTGTAGTACATTTGTGCCATCAACATCAGCCACAATATAAAATACAAATCATCTTTTATGAATATTTTTTTTAATGTATCAGTGAATCAAGGACATGCTGACTTGTCCTGGCAGGGCTGGCAGGGTGGGAACGGCCAAGGCGCCAAACACCATCTACACTTCAAAAAGGTATGTTCTGCGCAGGGGCTAGTGTTCACATGGCCTAGGCAGACCCAGTGTCTCCGGGCTCCCCTCAAGCAGACTGCGCCCCTGCAATCCACAGAAGTGTGTCTCGATTCAGCAGTGTTCCAGCCCTTTTCTGCACACCTCTTGGCCACATCCATCCCCCTCCAGCATCAATGGCAGTTCGCACCAGTGGCTGTGCCCTCCCAAGGGGGCTGGCAGGGTGGGAACGGCCGAGGTGTCAAACACCACCTACACATCAAAGGTATCTTCCACGCAGGGGCCATTGTTCATATGGCCTCCCCAGACCCCGTGTCTCCAGGCAGGCTCCTCTGAATCAGACCACGCCAGAAACATGTCACTCATTCGCATACACATCCACTTTTCTAATTCTTTATAAACCCCTTGATATTTATCCTTTGAACATCTGTGAGCGCTGCAAGTCATCTCATGATCGTGCTACCTGTGAACATCTGTGAGCACTGGAAGTCAACTCTTGATCTCCCTACCTGAGAACATCTCTGAGCGCTGCAAGTCACCTCATGATCGTGCTACCTGTGAACATCTGTGAGCACTGCAAGTCAACTTGTGATCGTGCTAATTGTGAACATCTGTGAGCACTGGAAGTCAACTCTTGATTGTGCTACCTGTTCTCCGGCTACTAATTACCCTGCTTGCTGCATCTAATTATTTGTTAGTCAAGGTAAGGGCAAGTCACCTAATCATCTCTTTCTGATCTCAAAATGTCTATCTATTTTGAAAGAATGCACCCAGTAGTGTAATGTTCATTCATCTCAATGACTTTACCATTGTCTACTGTTTAAAGTGTTCTGATCTCGATATATAGCAAATATTATCAGTGTTAAAATGTGATAGAATTGCATCTTTTTCGGACCATGTCTATAAGCATGTTTCCTTTTGATGCATGAAAGTACATTCAATCGACAAGTAACACGTTACGATTGCGTCGCATCAACCAATTCTGTATGAATGTTAGCCTAGTGTATATTCGACTATGCTACACAGGTTTTGCTTCTTTGACCAAAACAAACATTGCATAGAACACTTTGATATAATTCCATCAATCTCATGCATTCAGTAGAATTTTTTTGTAATTATGTGTACTTTTTTTATAAAGATTTTTCAAGAATACCTGCTTGTATAGTTTTCGGTTGTCGTTCTAGGACCCATGTCAAAAGTACTGGCACAATCATGCATACATTCCTGAGGAATATTGATTTTATAAGAGAATGGGTTCGACATTGTGGTTTTCCGGTGGATGAGCTTGAAAGTAGAACTCGGGCTGTCTTGGGAGACTCGAGGGCCAATCGATTCTGTATCTGCAGCCTGCACTTTACAGGCGATATGTACGACCAATCGCAGTACACAAAAAAGCATCGACTCAGAACGTCTTGTAAATTGCTTCCAAATGCAATTCCAATTCTATTCATGCACACGTTGCCTCAGGTGAGTCCCGGATGATGAATTAGCTGTAGGCGGTGGGGTACCGAACAGGTAACCACATGAACGGAGTGGTGCTTTTGGTGTAAATGTGTCTTACTAAAGTTTGCATATTTACCAGATTGTATTACTTTTTAACTATACCACATTTTACTACACATCTGTCCCTGGTTTATGGAGCATCATAGAAAGTAATTATGAACAAAGTAAACAATGCCATAGTGCCCTTCAAAGGAAGCATAATCTTTTCGTAATCGGTAGCTTGACATGTTGATTTCTTTAGGAGAGCATACTGAGGGAAGCACAGATCCTCACAAGTGACGAAACCACTGACACGTCCAGTATACCAATGATGAGCCCTACAGACTTGCAGAAGTTCACATTATCGACAGTTGGATCCTCCCACATATCTAATGCAAATCTAATTGTCCCTTTTACCACTTTGTGACAATGCACTGAAAATGAAGGAGCAAGATTCTGCATCCATTTCTTTTCCAGAGTCAACAACAACTTCAACCACCTATCAGGTAATTTTATTTCACTTTTCAATTACGAGAATGTATTATGCTTGGAATTTAAAACAATATGAAATTGGTTATGTATCCTGCTGGTTGTTTACACTATGTGCCATTTATGGTTTCTCTTTATATGTACCATTGTCTGCATCCCATTGTCTCTGATCCGTTTCGCTGTTTTCATCCATAATAAAACAAGAACTGTGTTACAGGGTGATGCTGGTACTACGACTACAATTACATCATCCTTTGGAGCTGGTCCAGAGTATGAGGTATGCGTACTGAAGGTTCCCTTGAAAGAAAGTAAATCATACATACATACATAGGATACTATTAGACAGTGGCATTCATATAAACGTGCAGTGTTTCAAACTTTTATCATTTTAGTTCTAACGTTACACTTCCTCCCTAATGGAGAATACATTGCAAAATGTTTGAGGGCAACATTACAATTAGTAAGTTTTGCACTGTGATCTCTGATCGAGTACACTTGCCATCAATCAGGTGAAATTTGAAATGTATATTTTGACTAAATGACGTACACTGTTTACGAGGGTATGTATGTAAGCGATGTGTGCGATGAAAGATTTTAATTTCCAATACGTTTGACCTTTGTTTTTTTTAATGAATATTCTGTTCAAGGAATGTATACAAGTGTTGGAATTAGAAGAGGCGGCACATGGATCAGAGGTGGCGGACAAGCTTGCTGGTGCGGTCATTAGAGAGAAGACCCCGGTTTCACAGAAAATCAAGAAAACAAGGCTAGCTAACAAACAATTACGTTTTCTAGAAGTGTTTCGGGCTGGTGTTTTCTTCATAACATGTTTTTTTTAATCTAAAGTGCAACCTACTTTATGTGTGATTTACATTGAGGAAACAGACAACAAATGAAACCAAAGATGTTGCTTGCCAAACAGATTTCACCAAAGACCAACCACTATTTGAGGCGAAGAGTGGTCCAGTCAATAAGCAGACTCGAGATGCTTATGTCCAATGGCCAGAAAATGAATTTAATGTGACCGGCAAAGCCAGCAAAGTGTTGTTGGACCATTGCTACAATGTGAGAACTCAACAAGATGAAGATGAAACTGAATATAATGAAGATGCTTTTGAATTCCTCGCTGACCACTTGACAACTCTACACCCGCAAAAAAAGGTCCACCCCATAAACAATCGACGTTGATGGTTTCACCAATTCGTGTGCAAATAACACAAGCTGAACTAACAGAGACTGAAGCTTCAACGCAATTGGCCGAGGAACTTGCCAAAGATCTTGACTACAGTTTGTCTAGTTTGGGTGATTTGTCCACCACAGCTGAGTCACAAACCACATTCATGCCAGACGATTGGCTAATTAAGGAGCACAAATACATTGTATTCGACAGCTGCCTGGTAGAGATTATACTGATGCTGAAATGTGTCCATCCAGTGAGGGGGAAAATATGTGGGATCCATTGGTGAATGTGACTCGTGTATTACAAGGCAAGACCTGAAAATGTAAGCCACCTGTGCCCACCTCCATGATACATTTTTATGGTCTGCTCAACCGATGCTGGGCAAAGTGCCAGCTGGAAATCTACTGTGTTCAGCAGTTTTACTTTTCAGTGGCTCGACTTTTAGTAAGTTGTCCAGTTTCTGTCAATTTGTGGGACTTCAGTTCCTTGCTAAAATGCAGTACTATAAGTATCAAAGATAATGTTTATTCCCTGCTATTAGTCAGGCCTGGAAAATTGAAAAAATGACAATTGACAACAAAATTATCTGACAAACGGTTCAGGCTAGCTGGCAACGGACAGTGTGACAGCCTTGATTTTCAGCAAAGTACTGCACATACCACTTTCAGGACATGGAAACTAAAAAAATGATCAGTTCGGCGATTGTACAGGTGTCCCAGTGTAAATCCTCAGTGGCTATGGAGAAACATGGTTTCATAAAATCCCTTGAACATCGTCAATCGACGGGAATGCAAATAGACCTCATAGCCACTGACATTCATGCTTCAATAGCCAAGGCCATGTGAGAGCAGTTTCCAAACATTCGCCATCAATCTGATGTATGGCACATTACCAAATCAGTCAATAAACAAATCACAGCTCCTGGTAAAAAAAAGTGTTCGGAAAATATTTTACAGTCGTCCCAGTCTTTCAGCAACCATCTTTGGTGGAGCTCCAAAACTTGTGATGGGTCTGTAGAAATTCTACTTGAAAAATGGCACTCACTAATGCACCACTTTTCCAACTTTCACTCATGGACAGAAAGCCAACATTTCCACCAATGTGCCTATGGAGCTTTATTGGAGGAACAGGGACGCAAGAAGAAGTGGTTGGTTTCATCTTCACCTCCACACAAAGCTCTCGATAAGATAATGTTTGATAAAACTCTTTCAAGAGACCTGTAATTGCTTGCTGTTTGTAAAGCTCAACATAGGTGGCCATAGCGTCCAAATTATCTTTTCAAATGTATCCTCTTTGTCTACTTTTTTTTTGCAAGAAGTGCCTGTTGTAGGGTGCCAGACAGTGTAACTCTGTGTTTCCCCCTTCCCGCTTTCAGCCAGCTCTTGTGGGTCCTTCACTGATCAGGGCACGGGAGAGTTAGATGGATATCAGCATGAAAGGAACTGCGGGGTCTGCAGTTGCCTTAGCATGCGCGTTGTCCAAATAGACAGAATAAATGCGCGTCCTACTACGGCATGAGACCAAGAGAGAAATTGCAAGGGAACCAACTTTTATATAAGCAAATAAATGGAACAAAGAACTCTGCTGCCTGCGAGGGCTCTGATGAACATTACATGAACAGTACATTTTAAGTTTTCGAAACATCACTACTGACGTTTCCATATAGGTGCATAGTGTTACATCAGGATTGTAGGAAGACATGGATACAGTATATAGATATAGGGACTGGCTTCACAGTGGGTCAGCTGGGCTCATCTCGGCAGGGTGAAGGTCGGACAAACTTACACGGAAATGAAGTACATCTATCTGACTAAGCTAAATAACAAACTTGGCACACAAGAACTAATGACTGTAAGCAAAACACCGCATGAAAGGGGGCTGTTGGTGTGAAATAGGTGCATTCTGACCTATATTTTTCTGGGGGCATGTGTTAGGGGTCATTCCTTCGGATGCCTTATCTGAAGGGAAGATCTTTGATTTCCGGCCTTTGGAGTCTTACGATTTCAAACACAGTGAGGATAGGTGATACTGTTACCAAAATATATGACCACTCTATATTAGGTATATGGTAGGTGAATTGAAGCGGGGGTAGGGTCTGGTGACCAGATGCGTTCAAAGGGAATAGGGGGCATGAGTTCAGGGGACTGCGGCCTGGCAGGGAGGGGGTGGAGAGGACATGAGTCGGTCAGCAGAGATGGATCGAGCACCAAGGTTGAAGCAGGTCTTGGTCTCACATTCTTGGATGAGCACATTTTGTCAGGGCTCGATACTCGCTACTTGCAAAAATGAATAGCTGCATTTCCATGAGAACAGGAGACACGCTGAGCTGACAAAGGACAGAGGTGGGGGGGGCTTGCTGTGTGAGGCCCTGGGAGAGGGAGAGTAAACATTTCACCAGAGGGGCAGAGGGCCTAGAAAAAGATGGCGTTTGGAAGGACACAAAATGGAGTTCAAAGTATACACATTAGCACAGCGTTAATACACTTATATGAAACATGTGTGATGCAAATAGGTATAGGAGGAGTGGAGATGTCTCCACCCTTAGCTTATATGCCATTTACCCGGTACGGGAATGGTGCAGGGAGCAGGATATAATGCCTTTCCTCCTACATTTGTTAGTGCACGGGAAGTTCAGTGGCAATGGAAGGGCCCTTGGATTTATGACTTGTCAGTGACTCACATCATCTTCAGAGCTAAAAAGGGTGCATGCAGACGTGACAATGTGTTATGCTCACCTGGTCTCTGCGGAGGCGTTGGGGCAGGATTGCAGCCCTCCCTGAACTTGAATCACCCCCTTCAGGCCTCTCCCTCAGTAGAAAACCTGTGAGCGGTGGTACGTGGTGATACTGCTCCTGCGTGGAGATAACAGTGTGTGAGTGCACCAATCTGTAATTGTTGTACCTCTCGAACCCTTCACCCTAAAGTACGGTCTCTATGAGCATACGCCGGCCCATGAAGCTCACATGTGACTTATGGAAGATAAGCTCTCCGTCCTGCTACTTCTGGCAGGGGCACGTCGAATGGGATCTAGTTCCTTCACTGATCCCTGATAAGGATTAGTCCAGTCCAGCTGCGACTGTGCTTCTCCTTATGATTGGTAAGTCTTTCTTGAGCTCTTGTGATGCTGTTCGTTCGGTTTAATGTCTTTATATGTTGCTCCTTTTTATGCCCGCAATAATGTCTCTCTTCTGTTTTCTTCCCTAAGATGGAAATGCGGCCTCAATGCAGCTGTGAGACGCGAGACGCGGCTGGATGGAAGATGGATGCTACCACAATGTTCAACAGCAGGTAAGTGATGGTTTAAGGAAAAGCGCGAAGAATGGTGAAGCGCAACCTTAAACGGACTGTTTTTTCGATGTCTAACCTTGTCTTCTGTTTTTCCTTGCAGGCGCTGCTGTCGCCGATGGAGGGTGTCGTGCTGCGGTGCCAAGATGAAGATACCGGCGTTCCGGAAAGTGTAAAGATGAATACTTGGTTCGCTGAAGAGATGTACAGGTAAGAACAGCTTCCCCCAGTTGGTAAGTAGGCTGGCAGGAAGCAGGATGTCCAGGAAGCATGATCTTCAAAGGTAAGTCCGACCTCAGGTGACAGTGAGCGTAACGCTGCTTGCAAGTGCAGAATAACGCAAAGTGTCTGTCTTGAGGATTGGAGCAGCTTATATAGCTGAGATAGTGGGCATGCCCATTAGGGCCGGCTTACCAGCCACATCCTGCCACTTCTAGAGAGTGACCATGGGTGAAGGCAATCCATTAGCAGCCACACCCAAGAATACACTTGGGGCTGCTTAATGGATGGAATGTTCAAGGTTAATGCATCCTGCTTAATGGATGCAATGTTCAAGGTTAATGCATCTGAAGTGCTATGTCCATAATAAAAGCTTGTTGGTGTTAAATGGATGTTCTTGTTTACTTTTGTTCATGAGCCTGGTGCCAAAGGCGCCAGGAGAGTGTCCACCCAGGTCTCCTGTGCATGCGACCCCTGCATGCCTGTGCCCCTGACTTCATGACCATGACACAATGGGGAGGGCCCAACTGGAACTGTTGTCATAAAATAATTAAATCACTATCAATATAGAAGAGTGAAAAAGTATTCACGATAGCGTGGCATTGGTGGATGCCAGCAAACAATTTGTTTGTTTTCCGAACATATTTCAAATGCCACGTTGGTCGGCCGTGCTAATAGCTCCCATGGAGTGAAGATCACTGCATTTGATGTTTCTTGTGGGGAGTTCACACCGACGCATCTTCTACAGTATGTTTTTGATTAGTGACTTACCTCCACCAAAATGGAACTTAGCATACGGGCTCCTAAGAAGGTTCAATTGTTGTTCGTCCTTGGAAGAAAGGGAGGATATGCTATGGATTGAAGGACGGGAGGTGTGTACTACCCGCAAAAATGATAAGGTTCACCATTTCATAACTGGACAAAGGAACATGTCATTTCATTTTATGAAAACCGTTGATCTGAGCGGGCACTCTGCGTTACACCAAGAGAATGGAAATACCAAATATAATGTAAGTTTCACTGAAGACGAGTTTATAGACAAACGAGTCAAGGTTTTATTTTCTGACCGGTATTGCTTTCTTACATTGTAATGGGTTGTTGGTTGGGGCATATTGTGACGACATGCAAACACAACCTGTATGTATTTGTCTTTGTCTAGGGCACATGGGCAGTCCAGCACCAAAATGCTATGGCAATTCCCTTCTAAACTAGAGTACGTACAGTAACCCCATAGACGTGTTTCAGCCTTGTTGTGCTTCATCAGTGAGGTGGAGCTGTGCCTCTCTGAGCACACACTGAGCATGGAGTCCATGTCTGGGTGCCCCTCGGTTCCACCAAAACCCCAAGCTTGTTGCTAATATTCTGTTATAATGCCGTCTATGTGTTGTTCGAATTCTTCCGTCAGCTTCCGCATCCCAATGCGAGCTAAACATACTCCACAGCACTAACCTCTCAAGCACATCGTAGACTCCAACTTTCCACAATGTTTTCTCTGTGTTTCCATTGTTTCTGGTTTGTGTTTGTTATTAGGTTACACCCGGTGCAGAATTAAAGGGTAAATGGATACATTTGAATAAAGAACAGCTACTGAAATATAGATCGTTTCCAGATACCCAGTGATGGTTTCTTCAACAGGCAGTGGCAGATACAACTAAACGGATGTATCATGATGACGCTGATGTGGCACGATTGCCCGGGACAGATATGCCCTTTGGCGGTACCAGCAAAAAGGAGCACCCTGTCATCTTTTACGGTGGCCTAGCCAGAAGCTGATGCCTAAACCTTGCGATTCAAGGTGCGTCGAAAGCGCTTCTTCTACTGAAAGGAACACTGTGTGCCTCATGATAAAGATTTGATGCTCGAACAGAAGGAAATAACAAAATGTGGTTGATAATTGAAATCGGCGGATGTTCTCGGAGCATTTATTGTAAAATAAAAGCACATTATAAATTGCAGAGTATTGGTGTTTCCTTTAAAAATTCTGTTTTCTATTTCGATTTGGGATGCGCTGTGTTGTTAGAGGATGTGTGTGTTGATATTCCGGGTTCTGCGTCAACTTAAGTTTATACGTAGGTGATGACTGTGAGTGTTTGGCTACGCTGCCCACTAACATCATGAAAAAAGGCAGAGAATATTGCTGGGAATACTGATGTCAGCTTCAGGGGCGGGGATATAATTTAGTGCCGCGAGGGCGGTTCAATCTGGGGTGATGCGGCAACAGATAAGATTAGCACAAGATGGCCGTGCCCCGATGCTTGATTTTGCATGTGTAAAAGTGAGGAGAACTAAGGTAAGGTGCATAGGAAATGTTTTTACGATCGATCACAGATTGCTTTAAACCATGTGCCCGAATGCTTGGAACAATAACATTTTTGACCGCACTATTCCTTTAATTGTGCTCAGTGCAAACCATTCCGACATATAATGTACATAATGTATGTTGTCACTCAGGGGTGTCCCCATCGCACGCCTTCACTGATAGCCTCACCCTCACCCTCACCACCTGGTACTCAGCCTGTGCTTACACTAGTCTGGCCTTTTGTGAGCATCCTGCAAAGAGCTTGCTTCCCTCACTCCTGTGGACCACATGTACAGCAGTTCTGACAGCACATTCCCGTGGGGTAGCCCCCAGTAGACCAAAACCCAAAATGGGGTTTTCCTTGTCACCAATGGGGTGGATCGGGTTAGGCTCTTGGAGCGGAGAGAAAGGTTGTTACTTGCTTCTGCTGTGCTGGTGGGGCATGGAACGACTCTGGTGGATCCCTTTACACCCCCATACTGTCTGCATTACCTAGTGAGCCACTTCCCCTGGTCCCCAGATTCTCCTGGTCTTCCCCAACAGGCAGGTCCAAACTGATCCCATCACAGAAGGGAGAGTATTAGGGAAAGGTGTCAAGATCGGAAAGAACAAACCCTAGCGGTGGAGTGTAGGTAGGATGGCCTAGGGTGACCAACTAAATTGTACTTTGCAGGACTGTCCCGAATGAGAGGCTGTGTTCAGCATCCGGCACAAACACTACCCTTGCTGCCTATTGCCTACCCTCGCCCTCCTCTGTAAGCTCCCCACTCCCTTTTTCTCTGCTTCCATCACTGTGTTTTTCCCCCTATGATTGTAAAGCGCCCTGTTGTTTCCCGACGCTAGGTCCGCGCTCAATAAATACAGCAACAGTCATAATAATAATAATAAGGTTGGAGCTCAGGGCAGCAAAGCAGCTCGCACGGGGTCTGTGCAGCTTCTTAGTACGTTGCTCTGCGTCAGCGAACGGAGCATTATAATGGGAGCCACTAGACGTTGATCGGAGGGATGGGCACTATTAGCAGGGCGCTTCTCCCCTAGGAAATGCGAATGGGGTGGTGAGACACGGGCAGGGTGCATGACGCAGCCTCCTGTGTGAAATAATGACGATGGGCGATTTGTTTAGAATCACATTCCTTTGGCTGTGCTTCTGTGACCTTCCATGCAGGATGAGGTAAAATAAAGCTAAGCGACTGGCTCAGAGCCGGAGACCAGGATCTTCCCATGTCTGTGCCTGCCCGGGCCCTCTGGCGATTCAACGTTACCCTGTGATCCCACAAAACTCGTGTCCTCACTGCACGCATCCTCCTGATGTGACAAGTTGCTGTTTCACCTTGTTTTCACTGAGTTAAGGGAGGCCATACCCCCTCCCTGTGGGCTCTTTCCACCCTTTGTCTGCTCCTCATGCCACTTATTCTCATTGCTACAGCGCACTTCGGTTCGCCCGATATTATGGTGTGGATGCCTTGACATTATTCTGAATATTTCTTCCTGCCCCTGACCACCTGCCACATTGGTGTCGACTGTACCCCAGGTCTTCTAGCTGTCCAGTATGCTCCCCTAAGTGTCATGTCGTACACCCCTTCTTGTGGGCGAAACCTCACCTCTTTCCTCACTACTTATTATTCACTTACCTGCTGAGTCCTTACTGTGTAGCAGTTTGGTTTATGTTGCCCCTCACTCCATGAGGTGAGGCTCTTGCCAGCCTGTGTTATCCTACCTATTTGTCTAATATGCAGCCCGATGTAGCCCCGTACCATGAGGCGAGGCTTTGCCATTCTGTGTTATCATACCTATTTGTCTAATATGCAGCCCGATGTAGCCCCGTACCATGAGGCGAGGCTTTGCCATTCTGTGTTATCATACCTATTTGTCTCCTATGCAGCCTGATGTAGCCCGATGTAACATGAGTGGTGATTTTGCCAAACTGTGTTATCATACCTATTTGTCTCATATGCAGCCTTGTGTAGCCCCAGTACCATGCGGTGAAGCTTTGCCAATCTATGTTATAATACCTATTTGTCTCATTTGCAGCCCGACGAAACATGAGGGGAAGCTTTGCCATTCTGTGTGATCATACCTATGTGTCTCATATGCAGCCTGATGTAGCCCTTGTACCATGAGGCGAGGCTTTGCCAGTTTGTGTTATCATACCTATTTGTCCCATATGGAGCCTGTTGTAGCCCCGGTACCATGTGGTGAGGCTTTGCCATTCTGTGTTATCATACCTATTTGTCTCCTATGCAGCCTGATGTAGCCCCCGTGGCATGAGCTGAGGCTTTGCCAGTTTGTGTTATCATACGTATTTGTCTCATATGCAGCCTGGTGTAGCCCTCGTACCATGAGGTGAGGCTTTGCCAGTTTGTGTTATCATACCTATTTGTCTCCTATGCAGCCTGATGTAGCCCCCGTGGCATGAGCTGAGGCTTTGCCAGTTTGTGTACACACCATTTCATGTCTGTAACGTTATGCTTATTTTTGCACTTTTCCAATACAGCATGCCCTTTCTGTAACTAGCGCCTGGATGCTTCAGGGCTTTATGTGCTGCAATAAATGCAAATAAATAAATAAATAAAGCCGTACTCTTTTTGCTCAACATATTTCTTTGACGATTTATATAATGTAAGACTAGGCCACTTTGTCCTGTAATCATACTCGTTTCAAGGGATTGCTATAAACAAAGTATTATTTTAGCACAGGAAACCCAAACCAAAACCGTAATAATATTTATATAAACTAGACATGGGAAGATATGTAGTCAAGCGCTTACATTGCCCACATCACAGTTTTACCACTAAACTTAAGTGTGTGATCCTGGGCAAATGATGTAAAACCTCTCTGTCTTAAATGGAGTCCACATAATTGATTCAGTTCACATGTTGTTACCATTAGTAAAAAAATGAATGTAAAACTCCTCACTCGTTTACTTGGCTATAGCGCTGATCCCTTATAACAATAGTGGCATTCATGCACCTCACATCACAGAGTTATTTGCCTCTTGGCTTCCTCGTGGCAAGTTAAAGGCACTTCCCGTGGTACCACTAAGCATCAACTGCTTGCAGTGCACTTTTCTGAGAAGTCACTTCTGTTGGTGCAACTGCGCGTGCCCATTAGGAGGTCTCTGTGGCTTCCCCCCACAGAGCCCGCACAGATCTGCAGCAGGTCACCCCACAGTTGTGTTACTTCTTTGTGCTGTGAATGTGTTAAAATGGCGTCTGCAAAACATTGATGGTGGAGGAGGGGAGGTGGGCACAAGTGGCACTGTGTGGAACTGCCCTGTGACGCCATTTTGTAAAGTTGCCCACCCTAGGCTAATCTGACGCACGCTATTAGCCTGCAGCCCAGCCCCCGCGTTGCTATCATAAGCACCGGCCTGTAGAGCATCGTGCATATAGGCCAGTCCTCAGGGGGCGCCCTGGTCTGCACAGATCATTAATTACTTTCAGCGGTTTCTGTCCACTGCGCGCCATCCCCATGGGCCAAGGCTGAGCTGTGCGCCCCCTTCCCTTACCCCTCCCGCGCCCCGTGCCTGGGAGAGCAGATAGCAGCGGGCGCACCATGAGTGACAGGTGATAAGACAAGGGCAGTGACATGGATAATTAATGTCAGGAACCCGAGGGACGGTGTCACACCTGCACTAGCTCAGTCCTCAAGGTTCATTGATGGCAGGGGGGGAGTGGGGGCCCAGGCGGGGACACCCTTCCCCAGCACTCTATACAGCCTTCAGCAGCAATGGCGGAAACACCGCCAAAAACTGGAGCGGGTCTGCTGGGGGAGCTCCTCGGACATCTGCCCAGCAATGCCAACCATGATTTGCCTCACGTGGGATTGATCCCGCCCCAGCCATACACGCCTTTCAGGAGCACTGGCAGGGACATCATTTCACCAAAATGCCTGGGGTAGCGGAAGTGACATCACATGACCCTTAACCCCCGATGATAACCCCCGATGACATCATGATGACATCACAGGAAGTGGCATCACATAGCATTGTACACTACGAAAAATATGGTTAGATATCACTTTAATCTGATGTACATTTCATACAAGAATGGATCACCATATGTATCGTTAAGATCAGTGTGTCTAGGCCCATATTACCAAAGTGAAAGTGTTAGACTTGTGGCACTCCTGTTCTTATTTTTTTTATTTTTTTAAGGGGCCTGAACAAGAAAGCCAGCCACTCCAGAAGTAAAGAGCCTCATGGTGATGGTCACAGCCCAGGAGAATGCATTAAAAAACTTTTTTTTTTCTTTTTAGAGGTCGCAAGGGAGACCACAGAGGTCGCACTTGCGAACTCTGGCGACCCCCAAATGACGTCCCTGAGCACTGGCCTATTGGCAGATGGCCTGCTTCCTTTACAGGCCTGTTCATCTCTGAAACACGTACCTGCACTCCCATTCAAAGATTGTTTAAATTGTGTGGGAAAGAAAAGGCAAGGAAGTATGGTGGGGGGAGAAGGGCAGGTGGGAGGTTGGTGACATATTGTTCAATTATCCAGTGATCCAACCCCAGTCGCCCTGTTCACCCTCATTGGCCCTCATTATGAGTTTGGTGGTATTTCACATTGGAATACCGCATGCCATAGGCAGAAATCTGAGGGGTTGGCCAGGATTATGAGCTGACTGCCACCACAGTGGTAAAACCATGCCGGACATGGAGCATTTCAGAAATACCGAATGCAGTATTTTTAAAATACTGGCATCATGTAATTAATGTACAATTAAAAAAAATATCTTTCCTGTTTGGGGAATAGAAGTTCAGACCTGAGGGAAAAGGCACAGAAGGATGAAACTTCACCCTTCTGTGCATTATAGATGAATGCGATGAGAAATACTTTCATTGGCACCCCCTTTGTGTGTACTCAGCGTATTTCTGTCCCTTATGGAGAAGAGGTGTGCTAACGTGCCGGGTTGGGGGATATTTAATTTCATTTAAGGTGCAGGAAAAAATACGTATTGATATTTTATTTCTATCGCACTTATACACAAGTGTTTTAGAGCGTGACAAGGCAAGGGAGGGGAACAGGAGAGAACAAAACAACGATCCTACTAGGCCCAGTGACATTGAGAACGTGCAAGTGCATGGGAGAGGGGGAGGGGAAAGTGCATGGAAGGGGGGAGAGGTGTAAAGTGCGGAGCAAAACAACAGACTAAATTATAATAAATAATAAAAGCAACAAAAGTGGCAAGTGCTGAGTTTAAGACAGCAGACAGGGTAGATTTATAAGGCAGAATTCAGGCTCCGAACCATGAGATATTTGCTCTGTGACATATTCCTGGAATTAAGCGTGGGGTACCTACCTCATGTACCCCTAATCAGGCAGTCCATACCCTACTAAAACCTCACCACTTTTCATACACCTCTCAAACCCTAACCAAACACAATCATATCACTCAAACCGCAGCAGCCCGCACGCACTTCACTACACCGCAACAACAAACACACCACACAGAGCCTTGCATAACAGCACATGACGGACAGCGACCGGATACCACACCAAAAAGCTCCGCGAACGGTGTTAACTGAACTGCAGCTGCCAACAGCACATCACAGATCCCTTGCTCTTTATCCAAACTATGCCCCACTAACATACCCTAACCGACCCCCCTTTCTCTCAGAGCCGCCAGAGCGCCAGGTGACCACTACGGTGGTGACAGTGCACGGTACAAATATCCTTTAACATTAACAGTCCGGACAATTTGTATTTATTTATATATTCAGATTGCGCAAAGAGGGCTATCAAAAAACTCTGAGCATAGGCCTGTGTGGCTGATTGGACAATCCCGCGCGGGGGACTTTGCAGGGTGGACTGAGAATCAAGAGTGGCCCTATATTGGAGCATGTAAGCAAGTCCAACCTCTCTAAGGAGAGTTTACAGGGATTCGTTCTCCCGTGGCAACATTTGGAAAAATTGAGGGACTGTGCAGTCAAGGTTGTATCCAAAAATCTACTTTATTTCTTTTAAATTTATTAATTTTTATTGTGCAATTCGTTTATTTCATTAAAACTTCAAGCACATTTCATATAAAGTTATCAGAATTAAACATATACGACATCATATCTTACAAGTTAATATCTACATTATTATCACAACAGACAGTTCTAGCACACTACCAAATACAACCCAGCCTGTAAAGGAATGCAGAGGACAGTTTCAAAGAAGGAAAAGGGATGCTCTCTGGATACTGACAGCTGGGTGGTTGGTGTAGTAAATAATCGCAACAGTTTAAGGTTTCTTGGCTTCAGCACAAAGGGAACAATGGGTCTTAATATGTCTCGAGGTTCCTTCCTCGAAGGACGCGCGGGGTAGAACCACAATGTACCTTGTGCTGTAGGTGTTCTTGGTGCTCGACAGGGTAGAGTCGGCTTCAGGGCACTTTGCAGGCTTTTGTGACAGAGTTCGAGACGGGAGTCAGTTGCAGGCGGCAAAATGGTTCAGTGAGCGAAGCTGGATGAACGGCTGCAAGCTGGCCTACACGGCAGCTCAGGGTCAGGAATATTATTGTCTCAATGCTGATTGGCAGTTCTGAAGCACTGGTCGAGATGTCTTGTATGTCTTTAAGCGACGGCGGCTTGACAACGGTCAGAATTGCCGTCAGTTGCGGATCGAGGAACTTGACTGGCTAGAAAATGTCCTTTAAGGTGGACGTTGGTAGATGCTTGTCGAGGCACTTCTCCCAGCTTCTTTAATGCGCTTGTGTCGTCCTTTGAGGCGGACGGCCCACAGCTGTGGAATGTGTTGCAGTTGTCTTGTCCTTGTGAGCTCGTTTACCCAACACAAGCCCTTTAAGACGAGGTAGCAATACTTTGAGATAGATGGGGATGCAGAAGATACTCAAACATCAATAATCAGACTGACACAGGAAGTTGGCTAAGTCATTCTGTTTTAATGTCAATTGTCTAAAACAGGGAGTACAACGAACAACAACAAATGCGCTCAATCTTCTCACTCAGCGCATTTCATAAAAAATTTAGCTTATATACTAAATACTTGTGATCACTGATGTCAATCTATGTGGCAAACTACAAAAACCAATTTGAGAGAGCGATAGGCTTACAAGGAACCTCTAGGTATACGTTCCATACTTGTCAGAGAAGGTGATTGGCTCTCCAACATCAAGTGGGGCAACTAAGCCCTCCTCCAGTGCAGATCACTACGGACGTCATCAAATACACAACATCCCATTGGTTATACAAACTATAAGGCTCTCTATTACGTGGCCCTCTATAATTGGTTGGCACCCTCGCACCCCTCTGTAATATTCCACATACACAAGCAGTATGCAGGCTGGCACCCTTGTACTGGTGGGCTGGTCATGACAATAGCTCCCCACCAATTAGCCTGTTACCTATCATCACTCTTACCATCTGCCAGTCAATTAGCCCTTTGATCATTGGCCTTGGAAATGTTCTCCGTGCCTGAGAATAAAAGGGAGTACAGGCACATTTGTCATCTTGGTTTTGATACAGCTCAACCCAGTATCTAATTCCATCCGACCATGTGACTAGAGACCACGTTTTAGACTCTATTAAATGAAGAACCTCTGACATCTTCAATGTTCTTTCACCTCACCTCAGAAAGGAGTTTGCTCTTTTCACACGTTTTGTAGCTTCAGCATGACCATCAAGGCTCACAGGGGCCTTGACTTCCTGGTGCTGGGCCAGCCAAGCCTTTCTTGGATCCACCTTCGTAGTTAGCTAATTTCATACTGCGCCACACTGAAAAAGCTTTCTGTCCACTGGGTCCAGACTCTAGTAAAGTGCGTTGTGGAACCTCCATAGTCCATACTGTCACGTCCGCTCCCTCTAGGGGGCGGCTCACGTGGACTTTCTGGCACAGGTGGCGACGAATTTCATGCATCGCCTCTACCCCCTCCAACATGGCGGTAGCAAGGAAAAGCAGCGCTCCAGTCTTCCGAATCCGAGAGTGTCGGATGACTCCGCCCCCAACCTCGCAGAATGGATTTCCTTCGGCGGCGTCTTCGGTCCAGCGCGTTGCTACTTTTTTCAGAGGCCACGCTCCGTGAGTTGGTAATTCAAGGCTAGCTCTCTTTACCCTTCGAATACTCAGCTTGTCTGTAATCTTTCAACCGTCTCTCCCTTTTCTCAGTATCAGACTCCTCTACCCGTGGTCCTCTTCCCTACCAGCTCTCCATACACTTACACCGAAGGCATTGGTTCGACACTCTGCAGTACGTATAGTTCCGTACCCCCCCCACAGCATACAACATACTTTCATTTATTCCAAAACTAATCTTTCTCCATTCTTCAGTCTCTTCTGCAAGGACAGGGAGTTACTTTCTACCACGTGCTGAACAGAATACAACCTTCGTGCAAGCCGTCTTACACCCCCTCAACAGACATTCAGATTTAAAGGTATATCGCTCACCAGAGTCCTACTGCAGCAACCTCTCCCTTTTCTAAACACCATCTGGTTTCTCTCTTCAGGATAGTTCGCGATCGCAAGTCCAACTCCCAAAGTCACTCCTGGGAATCAAAACTCGCCCATCGCTTCTTTTCAGTTCCTGGTACAACAGGGTTTTTTCCCCCACGAGGGTTTCCCTGACTTCCCCTCCTCGACCTGGGTTTCTCCGGCGCAGGGAGAGGAGATTAGGTGAGCTTTCCATTCTTCTCTACGAATTTCTACTGGACCAGGTTAGTGTTGTCTTGTTGTTTATCTGATATCTGCAGTAGGGACTGTGAACACCAAACCTTTGGAATAGAAAGGTACATAGATTGTGACAGTTAGCAACGCCTTAAATTTTTCAATTATATACCGGTCTCACAGGCCCTCATTACGACCCTGGCGGAAATCGCGGTGCTAAATGCACCGCGGAGCACGGCGGAAAGCTGCCGATAGCGCCATGGAGGTTGGCGGATTTTCCGCCCCATGCCGACCTTGGCGGGGCGGTAAATCCCCATTCCCCATTTTACCCTTCCCCATTCCCATTTTTGCCCCATAGGGTATAATGGGAGTGGGGAAGGCGTTAATTGCGCCACCGCAAAATACGGTGGCGTAATTAACATCAAGGTCCCGTAGCGCCATGGATTTCTCCGCCCGGAAAAACCAGGCGGAAAACGTTCCATGGCGCTACGGGAACTCGTAGTAGGGCGGACGGGTCCGCCGCGAATAACGCTGGCGTAAACCCACTCCGCCAGGGTCGTAATGAGGGCCACAGTCTTTATTGACAGAATCAGAGGATCCATTATGGAACAACAAATACAACAATTAATGGCAGCGGTTCAGTCCCTGTCATCCGAGGTACAGCTATTGAAGCTAGAGAATACCAGCTTGAGGCAACAGGTGGGTCGAGCAGCCCATAGCTCGGAAGTACCTCCTGGCCCATTACCCACAGGACGTTTCGATGGTAATCCCCATGCAGTCAAGGAATTTCTTGAGTCCTGTTCTGTACAGTTCGCCTTTAAGGCAGCCTTTTTCCCGACAGATAGAGACAAGGTGGGCCATATGATTGCCCAAATGTCAGGGGCTGCGTTAGCTTGGGCCACTCCTTTGGTTACCAGTAACAATCCCATACTTGATTCCTACCCTGCTTTTTGTAACAGCATAAAGAGTATGTTTGGGAGACAGGAGATAACCATTGCCTCACAGGAAAAGTTATTGGATTGTAAACAGGGTAGTCAGGATCTCCTTTCCTATATCACACGCTTTAAGCAACTAGCTTCTGACACGGCATGGGCCGATGAAGCTTTGATGACCATATTCCGAAGAGGACTTTCTGAGGATTTAAAGGACGAGGTGTCCCGAGCCCCACGTCCACATAACATGGCGGAATACATCTCACTGGTTATGCAGTTAGACTATAGACTGCAAGAAAGACAGAAGGAAAGAAGAAAAGGAAAGAGCAGACAAACCACCGAAGGTACCCTGTCTCCTATTAGACCAGTTCCTTCCGAGGAGCCGATGCAAATAGGCAATACTAGAGGTCCTTTATCTGTGGGTGAACGTACCAGAAGGCGTACTCAGGGTCTTTGTATGTATTGTGGAGAGAGCTCTCACTTGGTTAAGGAATGTCCCCATACTCCCCCTAGGAAGGCGGGAAACGCCAGCGCCCGACCGTAAGGGGAACGACGGTGCAGGGTCCAGAGTTACTAGTTCCCTTCAAAGCATTCCCAGGGTTCAACAAGATTTATCCACAGAAAATCAGATGATAGTACTTGAAGTTACGCTAGCCTGGGGTAGCACAAGATTGGAAAACGTGCCCGCACTTATCGATAGCGGAGCCGCAGGAAATTTTTTAGATGACACCTTTGCTACTAAACAGGGGATTCCAAAAGTACCCAAGGCATTAATGATCCCAGTTGAGAGTGTGGACGGTAGCCCTCTTACTTCCGGTCCCATAAAAGACCACACTTCTCCTATCACGATGACTATAGCGGCACATCAAGAGATCCTGAAATTAGATTTAATCAAGACTGCACATTATCCTGTAATCTTAGGATTGCCATGGCTGAGATTTCACAACCCCTTTATTAACTGGAGAGCTGGAACTCTTTTTTTTGGGGTCAGAACATTGTGTTCACAACTGCCATAACTTAGTCACCTCCACCTCCAAGAACAAGCACTCTCAAGAGTCTTTTTGTGTCACAAATAAGATTCTTAACGAAGTAAACACTCTTCCTCAGGAATATCAGGAATTCCACCAGGTCTTTGCAAAAACAGAATTCACCGAATTACCACCTCACCGCAGAGATGACTGTTGTATAGATCTGATTCCGAATAATCCTCTTCCCTTTGGCCGCATGTACATATT
The DNA here is from genome assembly GCF_040938575.1 of Ambystoma mexicanum. Classification (NCBI taxonomy): domain Eukaryota; kingdom Metazoa; phylum Chordata; class Amphibia; order Caudata; family Ambystomatidae; genus Ambystoma; species Ambystoma mexicanum. The sequence goes on from NC_090930.1 coordinate 43,778,357, forward strand.
GTCCGCCAAGGAAAAAGAGGCACTGAAAGAATATCTGAAGACAAATCTAGAAAATGGCTTAATCACGGAATCCACCTCTCCTGCAGCGGCGTCACTCTTCTTTATTCCAAAGAAAAACACGACCGAGTTACGTCCCTGCATTGACTTCAGAGGATTAAATAAGATCAAGTATCCCATGCCGCTTATCCCGGATATCTTGGAAGCGCTTAGAGGAGCTAGACTCTACACTAAACTGGATCTACGCGGTGCTTATCACCTCATCCGCATAAGAAAAGGGGACGAATGGAAGACCGCCTTTCGGACACCATTTGGTCATTTCCAATATAGTGTAATGCCATTTGGATTAGCCAATGCCCCGGCAATATTCCAAAGGTTTATGGACCACATTTTTGCAGATATAGCCCTACATTTTGTCATTGTCTATTTAGATGACATTTTGGTATTTTCATCCACCCTTGCAGACCATGTCATTCATGTTAAAGAAGTCTTACACAGACTACAGAAGAACCATCTCTTTTGTAAATTAGAGAAATGCGAATTCCATAGAGACAAAGTGGCATATCTAGGGTATATCCTGTCCGATCAAGGAGTCTCCATGGACCCCTCAAAGGTGTCAGCTATCCTTGATTGGCCAGCCCCCAAGTCAGTTAAAGAAATACAGCGATTTCTTGGCTTCGCGAATTTCTACAGGCGCTTCATTCCTCATTTTTCTACCCTCACCCATCCCATCACTCATCTGCTAAAGAAAGGGGTTGTGTTTCGGTGGACAAATGAAACTCAGGAATCCTTTCAGGAGCTAAAAGCCTTATTTACTAGAGCTCCTATCTTGGCAATGCCGGATCAGCTTCACAGATACATAGTGGAATCAGACGCCTCAGACCAGTGTATTGGAGCGGTTCTGTTACAACCGGACGCCAGGGGGTTCGAAAGACCCATTGCTTACCTATCGAAGACTCTGTCCCCGGCAGAAGTAAATTACACGGTTCTCGAGAAGGAGTTGCTCGCGATCAAGAGAGCTTTTGAAGAATGGCGTCATTTGCTTTTGGGAGCATTATTTCCTATTGAAATAAGAACCGACCATCACAACCTCCAAGCACTGCAATATGCCCAAACTAACAATAGTAGACAAGCTAGATGGGCGCATTTTTTTTCACCCTTTCGGGTTACATTCACTTTCATACCGGGCAAGACTAATCTCAAAGCGGATGCTTTATCCCGCAGTAATCCACTAAAAGGAGCTCCCTTTCAGCCTGAACCTATGTTTCCCAACCTGGTCACAGTGCCTGTTGACCATTCTTTTCTTCAAAAGGTAGCACAAAGGACGAGAAATCTAGACTTGGATCAGGACGATACCCTGCGAGAACTAGGACTTACTGCTGATCGGGGTCTTCTTTTTAGGGAAGACAAGATGTACCTTCCCGATCAAGAACTACAATTAGAGGTACTTAAAATGTGTCATGACTCCAAGGCAGCCGGGCATAGAGGTACTCTCAATACTACAGAACAAATTCAACGGCACTTCTGGTGGCCGACACTTCGCAAGGATGTAATGGACTATGTCGCGTCTTGTCCGGTGTGTCTACAAACCAAGACCCCAAGGATTTCTACTATTGGCAAACTTATCCTGACCCAAATTCCTACGAAACCTTGGCAAATAATATCAACAGACTTTATGGTGGATTTACCAAGGTCAGAGGGTTGTAATACCATCATGGTGGCGATAGACTCTTTGACCAAATTGGCGCATTTCGTCCCTCTCCCATCTGCACCTGTTATGGCCAGGGTATTCGTGGAACGCATTTTTTCACTCCACGGACTACCGGAGGTCATTATCTTGGATCGAGGACCACAATACACGTCACAGTACTGGAAAAATGTTTGTTGTTTACTAGGGATCTCAAGGGCGCTCAGTTCAGGATACCACCCTCAGACCAACGGCCAGACTGAACGTTTAAATCAAACCCTGGAAGCATATCTAAGATGTTATATATCAGCTTTACAAGATAATTGGAAGGCTTTACTGCCTATAGCAGAATTTTCCTATAATAATGCGGTTCATTCCACCATACGTGTTAGTCCTTTCTTTAGTATATTTGGATTTCATCCGGAGGTGTACCCATCGACTGTTCCCACGGATACTTCCTTTCCGGATTTAGACGGGTTAATCACCTCCATTCAACAAGGACATCGAAATGCACAGGTAGCTTTAAAGGATGCTCATGAACGCTATAAGATACAAGCCGACAAACATCGGAGTCCCACACCTTCCATTCAAGTTGGTGACAAGGTCTGGTTGTCGAGTAAATATCTCCCCAAGAGTTTGAAACCTTCAAAATTATCACCGAGATACTTTGGACCCTTTTTGGTTCTTGAAAATAAAGGCCTGGCTGCTTTCAAGTTACGTCTCCCTTTTTCTTGGAAACGCATACACCCTACATGCCATGTTTCTCAGTTGAAGCCTGACGTACAATCCCGATTCCATGTGTCCAAGAAGGGAACTCCTCCTCCAGTCCTGACAAGTGAAGGACCAGAATACGAAGTCTCCTCGATCTGTGATTCACGCTATAGAAGAGGGGTGCTACAGTTTCTTATAGACTGGAAGGGATATTCTCAGGCGGAACGTTCTTGGGAACCCGCCTCAGCGGTTCATGCTCCCCGTTTGGTTAGCAGGTTTTACCGGCTACATCCTGGTAAACCGGGTTTCGTCGCCCTTCGGAGGGGGCATACTGTCCCGTCCGCTCCCTCTAGGGGGCGGCTCACGTGGACTTTCTGGCACAGGTGGCGACGAATTTCATGCATCGCCTCTACCCCCTCCAACATGGCGGTAGCAAGGAAAAGCAGCGCTCCAGTCTTCCGAATCCGAGAGTGTCGGATGACTCCGCCCCCAACCTCGCAGAATGGATTTCCTTCGGCGGCGTCTTCGGTCCAGCGCGTTGCTACTGTTTTCAGAGGCCACGCTCCGTGAGTTCGTAATTCAAGGCTAGCTCTCTTTACCCTTCGAATACTCAGCTTGTCTGTAATCTTTCAACCGTCTCTCCCTTTTCTCAGTATCAGACTCCTCTACCCGTGGTCCTCTTCCCTACCAGCTCTCCATACACTTACACCGAAGGCATTGGTTCTACACTCTGCAGTACGTATAGTTCCGTACCCCCCCCCCACAGCATACAACATACTTTCATTTATTCCAAAACTAATCTTTCTCCATTCTTCAGTCTCTTCTGCAAGGACAGGGAGTTACTTTCTACCACGCGCTGAACAGAATACAACCTTCGTGCAAGCCGTCTTACACCCCCTCAACAGACATTCAGATTTAAAGGTATATCGCTCACCAGAGTCCTACTGCAGCAACCTCTCCCTTTTCTAAACACCATCTGGTTTCTCTCTTCAGGATAGTTCGCGATCGCAAGTCCAACTCCCGAAGTCACTCCTGGGAATCAAGACTCGCCCATCGCTTCTTTTCAGTTCCTGGTACAACAGGGTTTTTTCCCCCACGAGGGTTTCCCTGACTTCCCCTCTTCGACCTGGGTTTCTCCGGCGCGGGGAGAGGAGATTAGGTGAGCTTTCCATTCTTCTCTACGAATTTCTACTGGACCAGGTTAGTGTTGTCTTGTTGTTTAACTGATATCTGCAGTAGGGACTGTGAACACCAAACCTTTGGAATAGAAAGGTACATAGATTGTGACACATACATTCCTAAGCACATACATTTGCGCATCGCCGCTATCTATTCCCTGCATAGCTAGCCTTTAAGAATACTTTGTCTACTTATGTTGCTGTATCTGTACAATTGTAAAATGACTTGGCATTTTCTTCATCATTTCTGTCGCATGAGCATCTTCACCTCGAGCCCGAAATATTGCTCATCTTTACCACCTCCTCTTTAGAGTCTGTAGAATGTCTATACTCTTCCGCCTCTTCTTCTGAGTGCATCAGCTCTGCTCTGTATGACGTCACCAGGCTTCTTTCTCGCTTGTTTTTCCCACTTCCTTTTGGCTTTAATTCAAATGGCCATCATATTGTCATGAGTTCATATACGGTTTTCTCAACTGGAACCTTACTTCCAAGATTCTTTGCGGCATAGGAATTTTCACTGGCACTTCACATGTGTCTCACACTCTGGCTCCCAACATATAGGCAGCATGGTGGAGGAGCTTTGGGTGGGGTACTTGGCTCCACCTCTACACTTGGATTTGGATTCAGAGACCTTCTGGCACTTCCTACCTAGGATGCGTGCTGCAGAGCCTAGCAGGGCATGCCGTGGGCTGACTGGGTACCAGTTCTGGAGCTGCTGGAGTGTCCTCTGGATTCGGTATCTCCCTCTGTTTCCTGGGCGATGTCTAGGGGAGGGATCTTGCTTCCCTCTTGGAAATCCTGGCCTTCCTTCACTGGCAGAAGATGTAAGGCAGACTGTACCTTCAGACAGGGTCCAAAGGTGAGTTCTTTGTTCTGCTTCTTGTGAAGCCTTCAGATGATTGTTCTATGGCCAAAAGAAATATGTTGTAATACACATGTATTTTCCTCTTCTGTAAATATTTTGGTCTTTTTATAACATATACAAATTGGTGGGACAGTTCTTCAGGTGTGTCTTTGTCCGTGGGCAGCATTTACTCTTGGGCAAAACGTAATGTTAGTTACTTTTCTCTAAATTTAGACAATAAAACATGGTACCTGCATGTGCGAGACAAAAAGAGAAAGAGAACATACACGTGTCTGCAAGTGTGGTGCAATATTACAGTTCGTCAGACAATGTCCTTCACTGGGGTAGTGGCAGGGGCGGTACTAGCCGGGACAATGTTTGTTTGCTCTGGGATCTCGTGACCATGGGGTGGGCTATGGGCGATTGTCCATTTGAGTCCTTATGGGCGTTTGGGGTTTGGGAGGGGTCAGGGTCTGTGTCACTGGTATCTTTTGTTAATGCTGATACTGTGTTGTCCTCTGTTGTCGTTGCTGCTGCATTGGCCCTGTCATCGACGCAAGGGCAGGTCTTATCTTTGTAGGGCTTGACGTCATGCGTGGGGTTCCAGACGTTCTTATTTTTTAATTTTATGGCTGTGGGAGCTATTGCTTCCACCTGGTGGGGCCCTGTAAACCTAGGGCTGTTCCTCCATCGGTTAAAGTTGCGGAGGAGGACGTGGTCCCCTTCCTTAATAGTCCACTGTGAAGGTTTTTCCAGTCCTTCTATTTCTTTGTCTTCTTGCTGGGTGGTCTTCGATCCGCCCCGCGTCTTCTCGAGCTGTTGAGAGATAAAGGTGACACTAGTAATCAAGGAATTTATATATTCTGTCATTTCATCACCAAAAACATTTTGTACAGAATGGCAGTCAGTTATGGCCCTTGACGTGGGGTCAGCAGAAGGTGCATTTGCCGCCCAGTCACCACCTCGTGGGGTGTGAGGTGGTGATCCGACCCTGGCCTGTTTGTTCATTCAAATAGTGCTAAGGGCCAACAGTAGAGCCATCTCTTTTTTGTTGTCTGCTGTATCTTTGCTATCTCTTCTTTCAGGAGGCCGTTGACGCGTTCACACCTGCCATTCACCTGCGGGTGATATGCACATGCAAACTTATGTTTGATGCTAAGAAGGGTAGTTATGTGTTGGAACAGTTCGTTTGGGAAGTGTGGGCCATTATCTGACTGCAATACCTCGCACACCCCCCACCGCGGGAAAACTTCCCTCACTAGGAACTTGGCTGCTCTAAAAGCATCTGCATGGGAACACGGCCTAGCTTCAATCCACCTAGAAAATGGGCATACCACTACAATCATGTATCTGTACCCTTGACATACGTTGATGATGTCAACATAGTCTATGTGGAGGTGTAGCAATGGTCCTTCCGGCCGGGGTATAGCAACTTTTATCACTTGCAGCGTGTGACCAGACGTAAACTGTTGGCAAGTGAGGCAATTGCTGATGAAATTCGCAAAATGTGAATTTAACTCAGGACAGAACCAACCTTCATTAATTTGTGCTGCAATCACCTCTTTCCCTGTATGCACAGGATGATATAGTTGCGCCAGGGCTATTTTCAATAGGTCTAGGGGTATAACTACTTTGCCCGTGTTATTTTGCCGCCATAACACGTCTGTAGGGGACATTGTGCATCCCCTTTTGACCCAAAGCTCCTTTTCCGCCATGGGTGCTGCTGCCTGTAGCTCCATTATTTCATTCTTAGGGATATGAGTGTACCCATCCCTCATCAGCATCTGTCTTGCCCCCATTCTCCCCTTATCATTTTCTTTTCCTGGGGGGACCCATATCTCCCCATAGTACACAGCATATTTGGAATGTGCGTCTGCTGTTTCATTACCTTTAAAAATGTGATCATCCCTGTTTGTATGGGCCTGACACTTCACCAAGGCCACTCCTTTGGGCTCTTCAATTACATCAATGAATTCCGCAAGTAGTAGGGCATGTTGCACTGGAGTGCCTTCAGCCCTCCTGAAACCTCTGCGCTGCCATTTAATTAACCCAGAGTGTACAGTTGATGTAACATATGCACTGTCAGAATATTTAGTTAGTCTTTTGTCATTGCTTTCTTTAAGTGCTAAAATTAAGGCCACTAACTCTGCTGCTTGGGCAGAGTAGTGTTGTGGTAGCTGGACACATTTTACTGCAACATATGTCCAGTCCTCTATCAATTTTACCACTGCTGCACCAGTTCTGCGTACCCCATCGCTTTGGTCAATTGTTGAAGACCCATCAATGTACATTATTTCTCCCCCCTCTAGGGCACTTTCCTTAACTTTTCTTGTACTGCAATATGTGCCGATAGCCTGTGTGCAGTTGTCTGCATAGTTGTCACCTTCCGCCACCTCTGCTATGAATCTTGCCGGGTTCACAGTGTTGCACCTCACAATTGTTAACTCGGGCTTTGATAATATAACTTCATACCCATATGCCCTTTGAGTTGTCAGTGTTCATTTGGGTTTGTTCAGGATGGCAAAAAGGGCATGCTCTACATATAATGTTGTTGGACACCCCATTGTTATTGACAATGCTTTTTCCACCCCAAAGGCTGCAGTAGCCAAGCTCTGCTCACATGGGAAGTGACCTAACATTACAGGATCGAAGTGCCCACTGTAAAATGCTACTGGTTTGTGCCCCATGCTTGTTTTTTGTGTCAGCACTGCTCTCATCACTGTTGAGCTGCAATGTGAAAATATGAAAAATTGTGCTTCGTAGTTTGGTGTGGCTAATACTGGTGCGGAGGATATGGCATGCTTCAGTTCTTTAAACTTCTGTCATTTCTGTGGTCCATGCCAACTTCTTTTCTACTCTCTGTGCTTCTTTTAATGCCTCAAGTAATGGCCTTGTGTATGAGCTATAATTAAAAACCCATGCTCTGCAATAATTGCATAGGCCCAAGAACTGCTGCAATTCTCTCACTGTCTGTGGCTGTGGTGTGTTTGTTATGGCCTGTGATCATTGTGGTGCGATGTGCCTTCCATTTTGTGAAATGAGCTGTCCTATGTAGAGCACTTTTTCTCGGCAGTACTGTAGTTTTTCCTTGTCTACCTTGTACCCTTTCTCTGCTAACACTGTGAGAATTTTGATAGAGTCTGTCCTGCACTTCTCCTCTGTTGTGCTGCATATCATTATGTCGTCTACATATTGTAATACCGTGCTTTCCATTTCAATGTTTCCCAAGTCCATTTGTATCACTCTGTTAAATATGGACGGGGACTCACAGTACCCTTGGGGCAACCTTGTGTGTTTCCACTTAGTGTTGCGGTATTTGAAACTTGTCAAATCTTGTGAGTCAGGGTGTAGTGGTATTGAGAAGGAAGCATTCTTGAGGTCAATCACAGTGAACCGTGATGCCTCTGCTGGTATTCCGCACAGTATAGTGGCTGGGTTAGCCGCTATAGGATATTCTGCCTCTACAATATGGTTGAGGAGTCTTAGGTCTTGGATGAAACGTCAGGACCCTTCCTTAGCCTTGTGCACAGGATACACAGCTGTGTTACATGGGGATTCTGATGGTACTAATATACCTCTCTCAATTAATGCTGTTATCATTTCATATATTCCTTCATCTGCCTCTTTTGATATTGGGTATGGCTTCACTCTCGGCAGTATGGCCCCTTTTTCAGCTTTATTTTCACTCCTCCAATGCTTTTGATGCAGCCCACATCATATGGACTGGTGGTCCAAAGAGACGCAGGTACGTTCGCCATATCTTCCTCATAAAATGGCGCAATTGTGGCTGCTGGTGCTTCAAGCGCCAATGCCAACCTCTGCGCTATATCTCTGTATGTGATTGTCACCCAGATGTGGACGCTCATTTGAAACACCATCTCTCCTTCTTCATTATTGTCTGAGAAGAGCTCCTCATCCGATACTTGTGTCAGTCGGCATCCCTCTGCAAGAGCTATTACTGCTCTCCATGCCCTCCTTCCCTCGTCTTGGGCATGGACTGCGATGTAGTCCTGTGTTGCCAATGCTTTCAATGCTCAATGGTATTCTTACCCCTTCCCTCTTACCTGTTAGTGTTTCAGGTCTGAAAAGGTAAGCTGCTGGCCTCCTCCAAACCTTCCCTTCGATCTCTGGCAACCATGCTATTGCCATGTCTGTGCCGTATTGAAATAGTTCTCCGTCTATTGGCTCAGCCCTTGCTACTGTTTTGCCGCAATAGGCCTGTAATATTTGCCGTGCTGTGAGCATGCTTATACCAGGTGTTGAACAAACTATTCCCTTATCAGTAAAGGAAATAGTCATCTTCAACCTGCTCATTATGTCTCTGCCTAGTATGTTCACTGGTGACGCTTTCGAGTATAGTAGTGGTAATGACAAATCATAATCTCCTACGGACAAAGAGATGTTATTTGTAAAGGGAACCAACCCTCGAGCCCCAGATAACCCTTGTGTGTTCATAGCTTCGCCTGACAGTTCAAACTTCCCCTATCCTATGCATGATCTAGTGGCCCCTGTGTCAACTAAGAAGAAAAAATGTTTGTCACCTATCGTCACCTGTATGCGTGGTTCCTCCACAGGGTTAGGTGTTACTGATAGGATGGGACACATAAAGGATATCTGTGGGATGTCCTATTGCGGGTATAGTGACTGTTTCCTGTGTATGGGTTGTGACCCAATATTGTCACATTCCCAAGCTGTGTCTGTGCAATAGGTGTATGAGTAGATGTTATTGCGTTGTCTTGTATTTGTGCCAGTTGTTGGCCAGTTGAAGCCTGTGGTTGCTGCTGTATGTTTGGCTGTTGTGGTGTTTGCGCATGCGGTTGCACCTGTGGTTGTTGCTGCAGTTGTGGTTGCAGTGTCTGTTGTTGTGGCATTTGTGTTTGTTGTGGTGGTAGTTGTTGTTGTACTCCCTGCTGTTGGTAAACTTGTTGTTCTCCCATAGGCCCTTGCTGTCCCTGCTCCCCCCAAGCCGCCTGTACTGGTCTCATCCTACATGTACGAGCCATGTGTCCTACCATCCCACATATCCCGTATGTTGGTGGTTCCCTTGCTTGCCATTGAAGTCCTCCCATGTAGTCCTGATATCCCTGCTGCCCTTGTTGATTATATCCTCTGAACCCTCCCCCTTGCTGGTGGATGGGTGGGCCATACCCTCTTCCTCTCATTTGCCCGCCCCTCCCTCTATAGTTGTTTGAGTACCCGTTTCCCATGTGCGTATAACCTCCCCCCATTTGTTGTGTATATGTCGGGGGAGGAAGCATTTGCTGCGTCACTACCTGCGCCTGCTGTGACAGTGCTACTTGTGGTTGTGTTGCGTCTTGTGTCACTGTTGCCTGTGGTTGTGCGGGGGCTGTTATCAGCGCTCCCTCCATGGCATATTTCGATAGCTTCTTCTAAACCAATTTAGCTTCCTCTGCCTTCCTATCTTCCTCCTTTTGTTTCCTCTTCTCTTGCCACATCCTGCAGTAGTGTACTATGGTCAGTTGTATTTCCAGCTATCCTTTAGTTTCCATGCCCACTAACTTCTTTAATTGTCTCTGTACTTGTTCCGGGAACCCTTGTCTTAGTATATGATAAACTATTGCTGGTGTTTTGTCCCACTGTTCCCGTGTGTCCAAGTGCCACTTCTCCTGAATTTCCTGGATATACTCAACAGGATCTTCATTCTCACGCATCTTTCGTGATGTAACTGCCCCTATGTCCGAGGTGTCTGGAAACTGTGCTCGTAATGCTTGCCAGAGTGCATGCCTGCAATTGGCAAATGGTGCTCCATCATGTGCTGGGTCATGTATTGTCACCTCAGGAAATCCCGCCCTCTTCCATATGTCATCAGCAGCATCCCCCTATATGGAATCTTGGAGGCCCTTCACGTCTCCCACCGCTAGCGTCTGCCCTGCCGTATGTTTTTCCATCTCATATATCCATTTCCCCACTCCCGCACTTAGTAATGGGAGTCTGCATTTTATATTTTCCTTGTCTGCATGCTCCCATGGGATATATTGTGGCCCTGCTCCCCCCTTTCCAGTAGTGGCATTAGATTATACCCTCTTTCCTCTACCTTTGTCTTCCCGTATGTGGTTATGGCATTATATTCATCCTTTTCCTCTATGTCTGGTAGTTCCTCGACGTGGCCAATGTTGCAGGTGTGTCCCCTTCCTTCCTCTGTATCCCTCCTCCCCTTTTTGTGTCCCTGCGGTCCTGTTACATGTGTACTTTCTTTCTCTTCCTGCCTGAGTCCTGGGAGATCCCTAAACCTGCCAATATATGGGTTATGTACAGGTGTTTGTGTCAGTGGACGTGATGTATGTGCAGATGTGGGTGTGGGTGTTAGTGGTCATGGCTTTTTCCCCGTCGTGTCCCTATCCTTCTGTTCCCTTGGGCCTGGTCCCCCCTTCTTTCGCATGCCCATGGTGAATCGCAATTTGTGCGTGTTATGTATAGTTTGTCTAAACTCTCCCTGCTGTCATTCCTTTCGTTTATGCTCGAGCCCTCCTCTTCTTCACTGCAAAACCCATCAGTTAATGTCGATCCTCACTCTGTGTGTTTGCCCCCTACTGTCACTGTCCTTACATCAATTAAATCTTCGTTTATACACTCACCTCCTTTACCCTCAGCTACCCGTGTTGATGTTGATGCCATTTCATTATCGGGGTGTGTGTATTTCCATGCTCCATTCTCCGTCCACGTATTTCCTTCCTCTTCTTCCTTCTTCCCCACAACTTTACTGCCTATCTCCTCTCTTTTCCTTTTTTATTTTTTCCAATAATTCTTCACTTACCTTTGTTAGTATCCTCTCTTCATCCTCTTCCCTCTCCTTCATCCTCCCTTCTCTTCTTAGTATGCCTTCTATTAATTTCTCTTCTTCATACTTCCGTGCGCTCTCAGTTATTATCCTCTTTTTCAACATTCCCATTTCTCTGTTGTTCTCTTCTCTCTCCTCCTGCTTTCTCATCTCCCTTTGCTCTGCACGTGCCATTCTTTCTGCTATTGCCTTAATGCGCTCTTCTTCCTTTTTCCTTTCTTCCTCCTTCACCTTCATTCTCGCCAGCTCTTCTTTATGTGCTTTCTTTTCACTCTGCCTCTTCCGCGTTTCTTCCTGGAACTGCAGGAGCAAGGCGCTTCACTCGTTCCTCAATTCCGCCAACCTTTGCTCCAATATCTCTTCCTCCTCCTGCGACAGTCACCCTTCTCTTTCTATCTGTGTTCCCCTCTTCTCTTCTTTATTTTCCTTTTTTACTGTATCCTCCTCTTCTTTGTTTAATGTTCCTCGGAGCTTCAGAAGCACCTGCGCTGCTATCCACTCTTCTGGTCACACGTCTGCAAACCTCCCCAGGGACCTCCTGTCACCCCCCTTCCTTACCTGCGCAGTCGTTGAATCTGCCGTACCTACCTCCGCTGTCTTCTTCTGATAGTCACCCGGGGGCGCATATGGCGGGGGGCTGTACCTGGGGTTGGAGTACCCTTCAGAAGCCGTTAGTTGTTGTTGGGCCGCTTCTCTTAGTTCTGTTAATGGGTACAGCCCCCCTTCCTCCTTCTTCACTACCTTTTTAACATTTGCACATCTCCCGCTCCTTCTTTTTTCACCTTTACCTCTTTTACCGCAAACGAAACTTCCACCTCCTCTTCACTTTCCTCAGCATTGGGGTCATTTTTATTGTTCTTATCTCCGCTCCCTCCTTTCTTGTTTTCTTCCTTTACTTGCAGTCCTTCCTCCGTTCCCTTCTCCTCTTTTACCCCTTGTACTGTGTACATACCTGTATCTCCTGTCCTCTTCCAGAGGTCAAAAACTTCTAAATGGCTTGCTAATTTCTTCCCTTTACAGGTGTTGTGAATGTATGTTAACAAATTATGCTGTGTGTATGCATTGAAGCTGCCGTTGGGCGGCCACGGTAACCTTACTTTATTGTCCGTCCCTTGTGTCCATTCTATGCTATACTTTATTATTTTCTCTCTGTGTGGTGTCAGTGTCGTGCAAATGTGCTGAAGTGGAGTTGTTAATGCACTTCCCATGTTTCCTCACCCCACTCCTGCCCCCGATCCATAGTACAACGCCATGTTACAAGTTTACTTTTCCAAATGTCAATCTTTTACCTGGCCCCGTAAGCTGGGGACTTCGATTGTCTGCTGAAAAGGAAGCGCCTTTTATATAACAGTTTATTGCTTATTACTACAGCCCCCTTCGATTGTGGTACACAAAGCCCCCTGCGGCGATGTGTCCGGTGTGGCATACCTCTGGCCTGCCCCACCTTCCACTTCCTTCTTTATCCCGCAACTCCTCCTCCTCCCTTCTTCCGCTCTCCTTCTTTTCAAACCACACCCTCTATTTTCACAAACCCTCATTGAGCGCTGCCGGCTTCTCCGTGCACAGCCGCCTCTTCCCCTGTGGCCCTCCCTCGTCGGAACACGGCCGGCATTCTCCGTGCGTGGCCGCCTCTTCCCCCTATCCTTTTCTTCTGCACCCTCCGTTCCTAACCGTCCTTGGATGGACGCAAGACGAGACGCGAAGTGTATCGCGGTGTCCTATTCAAACCTTATGGGTGACGTCACCACCCTCTACAATGCACTGTAAGTACCTACACAATGTCAAATCTTTACAACCGCGCGCTTGTTTGTTACCCTCTTATCCACCTTTAATACCACAGCTGTCTTCTCGCCTCTCCTGGAGCAAGGGAATCCACAATCAAAATAATCTACTTAACAAACTTCAACATTCACTTAGTAGGGCACCTCATCTACTCATTGATCTATAACATCAATTCATAGGAAAGCCACACCCCCTCTTGTACAGGTGTCCGTGATCTCCAACCAATCCGCACCCTTTAACAATCACTCGTGGGTGCTCGAGGCCCCACCTTATCCACTCTGTGACTCTGTAGGGGACGACCCTCGTGTCTGTCCCCTCACGCTTCACACCTCTGTTGCCGCGGAACAGCCAAAATCAATTTCCACACACTGTGTCAACCGCCCTCCTCCCTCGTTACAACTCCTCCTCCCTCCCACACAACATTACATTGCTGGTTGGGTGGCCATACTCACCAAGTCCTCGTGAGCCGGGGCTGCTCGACTGCGGGTACCCATCCAAAAGCAGCTCGTCACCGCCCCTCGTCTGGACCATGCCCGGACACTCACCAACGGCGGGTGGGATACTTTTCAAGTCGGCTCCCGAGGGCCAATATCTGGATTGCGCCGTCCGGTCTTCTCGCAGTTCCGCGATGGTCCTGTAGTCCTCGAAAGGGGGCAACGGCAGAGGGGGCCACGCTGCCAAGATGCCTCGCTGCAGAAGGTCTGGTAGTCATGCTCTTAGAGCAATTTAGGTAGATCTCAACCAGATCTCAACAGTGCCTCCAACTTGTCAGGGTGATCTCTTGGGGGCCAACAGTGCTGTCCGCGGACCTCCGGGGCTGGGGAGGCCCCAACTCCTCCCGTGTCCCAAAAAGGAGTATGAGGTAAACGCAAGAGCAAAATAATGACTGCTGTTTATTATAACAACGGCAGGGATAGTGCTTCGCCCGTATGCATCTGGGGAGACCTTCTCGTTCTTAGGAGGGCTCGCAGGCCCTTTTTACCGTAACATGACGCACTACTCGCGTCACCTGAGAAAATCGTCACAAAACCTATCGCCACTTCGGGTTGGTTCCCCAAGTGGTAGGGTTAGTATAGATGCTTATGTGAAGGAAGGTTATTGGATAAGGACGGGTCAGGTGGCACACTTTGGGTTGTCTCTAACACTTGCTACACTGAACTTGTTACATGGGTATCCTTAATGATTGGCTAACCAAAATGACGTCAGTAAAGAGCCCCGTGTCCCCTGATTGGTTCCCTCGTGAGCCCCCAAGCCTGGGACCATCGTTGTTCCCAGCCCGCGAGGTACCTGGCATTTGCAACATTGTGTAACTATGTGTTAGTGGGGGACAATGGACAGGTCTTTGCCAGTGGCGGATGATCACGCCTTTCCCATCGGTGTGAATGTCTAACTTGGCGTTTCGTTGTTGCAACCTGTGTCCCAGACGTGGGACCCCGGCGACTTTCTGTCTCGTGAGCTTGGCACCTTGTCAGGTTGGCTTGGTCACGTGTGGAGAAACCGTAGCTGGAGCATAATTATGAGCATTTAATTTGGTTTGTTGGCCCAGTGGGCACTTGGCGGTGGCAGGTGTAACCTTGGCGCTGGGAGCTCGGTATGTGGGTTGCAACATTTCGGCCTTGGCTGTGGGCTCTCGCTGGAGCTCGCTCTGCCTGGTCAGCGCAGTCCGTTTCGTCTCAAGAGGGTTTTCTTCTTATGGGCTCCAGCCTGGGGACTCTTGCTGTGGCCTACTCAGGCCTAGTTCCTGGGAAGCGAGATATGATCTACAACATGGGTGCCGCGGGGCAACAGAGTGTCACACGTAGTAGTATTGTATGTACATATGACGGCATCTCTATAGGAATCGGGTAACAAAAAGCGTCGGCTAGCGTATACACGAGCTACACGAGCTCTTCAGGCATCTTTCGTTTCGGTTGTGCTGTTGGGGCCGATGTGAAAAATAATAACGATGCACATCCGTGAGTGAGTCAGTCCGCTATGTCATAGCACTGAGTATGTTCTTCGTGTGGGTTGGTGCGTAAGTGACCAGTGTGCATGGTGGCACGTATGTTCCTGTCAGTTGGCTAAGTCGTCATGGCATCTCTACCGATGTTGATGGCTTGCGCCTGTTGTTTTAGTCGATCTGGAACATATCGCAGGCGTCGGATTGACCGGAGGCATGGTAATGGGCAGGCTCCTCGTGCATGTGGGCCGCGAACACATGGTATCTTGTCATCTGGTAAGGAGGTGAGCGGGTCACACTCCTCTCTTGGGGGGTGCTTGGGTCGCGATCCTCTAGGCCAGGGTCTGGATGAGAATAGGGGGAAGGAAGTTTCCCATTTTCCCACTTCAACACTCTTAGTTCAACACACAAATCACTATCATTAAAGCAAGTTAAAACAGTCAAGTAAAGTATGCACAACTCCCTAATTAAATTGTAGACAAGTTTGAGCAAGAGTGAAAACTGAGCAAAATGGCACAGTGTAAACC
The DNA here is from genome assembly GCF_040938575.1 of Ambystoma mexicanum. Taxonomy (NCBI): domain Eukaryota; kingdom Metazoa; phylum Chordata; class Amphibia; order Caudata; family Ambystomatidae; genus Ambystoma; species Ambystoma mexicanum. The sequence goes on from NC_090930.1 coordinate 43,793,821, forward strand.
CAGCAGAAATGGCACTCTAACAATTTGTTCAGAGGGAGGCAAAGGTCAAGTTATACAGGGTTAGACTCCTAAACACAACAGCAACACTTCCCAATAAGATGGTGAACAAGTTAGACAAGGTAGTACTTTAGCATAGGCAATACTTAGGTGAAAACCAAGCAAAATGGCACTTCAACAATATATAAAGGGGAAGTAAAAGGTTGTTATACGAGTTTAGGTGCACCAACACATTTCTTGATTAAAAGCAATCTAGAGAAGGTGACTCACTCCTTGGGTTCGTCATGTCCTCACACGACACACGTAGATGAGTGTCGAACCTATATCAACTGATCCAAGCCCGCTCCGACACTCCACTCTGTAAAGCACGGGATAGGTGGGTGTCTGACCTCCAACTAGAGATCAGCGATGACCTCTGGAGTGACATGTGTTCACAGACACCTAGAGTGTCGTATAACTCACCACGGTTCTGCTTGATTCAATTAAAGGTGTTGGACCGGTACCACTACAATCCAAGCCGGCTACATCTATTCTCCAATGAGGGGCCCGGGGCATGCCCGTGCTGTAGATTCCCAAATCCTAAATATTTCCATATGATCTGGAATCGCCCCATGCTAACCCCTTTTTGGTCTGATGTTTTGTGCAATGAGATGTTATGTGAACCTGTCATACCCACCCCTCTATTTGTGCCTATTTCACATCCTCGAACAACCCACATCCACCACAAATACATTTGTGAAGTTATGTTTATTGTTGGCAAAACAAATTCTCCTAAGGGGGACATACGCACAGGCCGCCAACAAGGGACACTGGTTGAAGTATGTAGTGGGGGCAAACGACAAAGACGAGCAATGGATACGTATGCAACCGCTCGAGTCCCGACGCAATGACATATGGGCCCCACTGAGAATATAACTATTACGGACTATGACAAGACCCAATGAATTCTCTGCAACCAATCCGCTGTAATGGTGATGTTCCCTCTGTATTATCCCCTTCGATGGTGCTATTATCTTAATGTAATGGAACAAGTGCTTCCATGTGTGCTAATAAAGAACTTTTTTTAAAAATTAGGTTTTCATTGTGGCTTTGTGGAAACAAAAACCTTTTAGCACATAATTAATGTCAAGAAAACATACAATTACACATATAAAAAGACATATATGAATACAATCAACGTTATTACTCGTCTAAAACACACTTCATGATTAAAAGAACAAAGCAGCAAAGTTCGTAACACAATAAAACCATCAATTTATTAATAGTATCTTAAAAGAGCCATAATGGTTTTCATAATAAAGCAATATGACAGAATTCAGATCAGACAAGCCTATGAATGCAACATATCAACGAAAATGAAATATGCTAAAAATGACATAAAGTGAGATAAATTGCCAACGTCAGCTGCCTCATGTTATTACAGTACAATCGCTCTTTGTTCTACATTTAACAGGCACATACAAGAGACATACACAGGAGGAGGATGAAGTGCTATTGTAATATTAAGCTAGCTACATATCAAATTCATAAAAGCTCCTGGCCAAGAATATATACCTCAAAATAACTAGAGAACTTTTTCTGTGACGTATATTAGTTAAGGGTGATTAAGGAGATTTTGGGCATCCTTCCAAACATAAAAAGATACCTCAGTGATCACTAGAGACTCCACTCCATCGACACTACTCAAAAACTGGTCGGTCTCAATGGAATCATACGTAGAAATGAAGTCAGATATACCCCTTCAAATAAAAATGTGTACGTTTGCGGGCAGCAAGTTAAAATATATCCACATATAACCGACATACTCTATCGCTATACGCTGATTTCTCTTCCGGTTTGGGTGTGCTCGCCCGAGCCTTTTTCTGGACTTGAGTACTCACAAACCTATCAGCATCCTTTACAAGCTCCCTAGGATCTGTGACAGTCTTGTCCACGAGATGCTGGTGTAGGTCAACCTCACAATTCTTCAATACATGTCACGCACAATCAAATTGTACATCCCTTTAAATGTGTCAACTTTGTTACCCGTCACCCACCCGCTCAGATATTTAAACGACAAGTGTGTGATCGCTTCAAATGTCTGCCCACTTTTCTTTCTGAGCTCTCTGAAGCTCTTTAGATACTGTTCTGGGGTTTTACAGAACTTCCAGACGAGGGCTGCCTTCATGCTCTCATAAACGGGCCTTTCCTCAGGAGTTAACTTAAGAATTGCATCAGTCCCTGGTGTCGGTAAGCGATTCGTCAGGGCTGCACCCCACAGTACCCCATCCACCTCCTGCAGCTGGAATGTCACCTCGAGCACCTCAAACCTGTCGAAAATATCCTTCCCCACCTCATAAGCCTGTACTAAATCTTTGGGTTTTTGCCGTCGGGCCTTATCCCGGGCACTCTGGTTAGAGCCACTACTGCTGCTTTCGCTAGAGGCAGATTTGTTGGCCTCCTTCTGCTCTTCAAGTGCCAGCATGCGCAGCTCTATGGCGGCGCTGTCCGGCTCAATGGCGACCTTGTCCCGCAGTTTCTGTTCCTCTAGCACTAGTCTCCTATCCTCAAGCTGGAGCTATCTAGCCGCTACCTCAAAGCCGGAACTACTGGGCCACTCAGAGACTGTGCTGAGGCCTGGGACGTGCAGGATGCCAAACTAGCCCGTGTTCTCACTGACACTCTGAGGTGTTCAGAAACGACACTTGCCCCCGGAGGAATGATTGGCGAGAAACAATGCTCATGCAGACGTCTTCGTCATTTACCCCCTCCGGAAGGTCTTGTTCGTTCGGGTGCACAGGGCCTAGCCCATCCCTGGGGTCTTCTCCCCAACCGCCCTCGCTTCTACCCAAGCCTGGAGGCTGGTCAGCAACTCAGGTTTATTAACCTTGGTCATGCCTTTTATAGTCTCTTTGTCAAGCTCCATGACTATTACTAATACTTAGCAGTGACTAAACGTTGGCTGCAACAGTACTATTATCGTTGGGTGACTAAGCTGTGTGCAAAGCTCCAACTGATCCGACCGCCCACCACCAATGCGACAAATCAACTTCCGGGGCACTAGTGGTCCAGGGATGAATATTGGTTTCTAAACCATCAATTAACCCTACACCTCTGGTACAACAGAAGGGATCCGAACTGATTGGAATACAAGTGAATTGTAAGACCTCCTTGTCCAATTTTTGGCAACATGGACAGAACGGCAGGCTTATCTCCGCAAGGTCGTGAATCATTGGTTAGTTGCAACACAGGGAAAATACAATTATTACCCAATGATAAAAGGGACTGTCCAGTCAAGGTTGTATACAAATATCTACTTTATTATTATTACAACAGACAGTTCTAGCACACTACAAAATACAACCCACCCTGTAAAGGAACACAGAGGACAGAAAGTTTCACGAAGGAATGGGATGCACTCTAGATACTGATAGGAGGGTAGTTAGTAAAGCAATCAGTCTTACTGTTCAAGATTATTCAGTTCCAGCACCAAGGGGGCAAAGGGTCATAACTGTCTCTAGGGGCCTACGGAGAAGGACCAGGGGGGCAGAACCACAATGTACCTGGTGCTGAAGAGGTTCTTGGTGCTCGACAGCGTCAAGGTGGTTCCAGGGCGCTTCGCAGCCCTTGAGACATAGTGGTAGGAGACAGGTGCAGGTACCAGGTGGCAGGCAGTGCGGCAAGCGAGGCTGGATGGACGTCTGCAGGCTGTCCGGCACGGTGGCTCGGGCCAAGAATCGTTGTCTCTGTGCTGGTTGGTGGATCTGGAATGCTGGTCGAGGCGGCTCGGACAGCTCTTGCGACTGCGGCATGACAACAGTCAGTGGTGCAGCCAGAGGCGGTTCGAGGACTCAACTGTCTCAAAAATGTCCTTAAAAGACGGACGCTGGATTATGCTTGTGTAGCACTCCTCCTAGCTTCTTCTCAAGGCTTGTGTCCTTTCAAGGTGGACGGGCTAAAGCTCAGGAGAGTGATTGCAGGCAACAGCATTGTCCTTTGTCCAGAGACTCTCCGGCACTTCCCACCTAGGAAGCTTTTTGGCAGAACCTAGCAGGGCATGCAGTGTGCTGGCTGGGTGCCGGTTGTGGAGCTGCTGGACGTGTCCTCTGAGTCCGGTATCTCCCTCTGTTCCCTGGGAGATGTTTAGGGGATGCATCTTGCTTCCTTCTTGGAACTCCTGGCCTTCCTTCACTGGCGGAAGATGTAAGGCAGACTGTACCTTCAGCCCGGGTCCAAATGTGTCCTTCTTTCTCCTTTTAGAGTCGTTGGATATTCTGCGGGTTTCAGCCCTCTTTTAAAGCCAAATGGGCCCCAGTGATTGTTGCAGGCTAAGTCTACTTTAATGAACAAATCCTGAGTCCCCACAAACAATATTCTGCTATGCATGAGGTCAGGACCAGAGAGCTCTGCAACAGGACAGACAAGGAGTGACAACATATACCCAAGTCCCACCCATCTTCCTGTCTGTTGTAGATCAAACTGTCTCTCTGGTTAACTGAGCCCAATCGACTCTTGTACAAAGCGCAGGGTTTCCCTTGAAGTATGTGGCGAGAGCAGACTTCTTGTCTCTCCCAAATCACATACTTCTCCCCTCTGAAAAGGGTCTGCTCTGCATGGAAACCTGCGGTTGCTGCTGGACCCAGACAGGCCATTCACTGCGTTTCATACAGAGAGGTGGGAACTAGCTTCAAGTTGACACATTGCATACCAAAGGGGCAGTAGCCTCACCTTTCCTGTTGTCTATCCGGCAACCAAGCCCCTCAGCAGGCTTGCTTCAATTATTTTGTTAATATGCACTGCCACCAGCCAGAGTAAACAAAAGGAATGCAGACCCATGGAGCCTTTTATATTTAAATTAGGCTGCCCATGGCTGGAGGAAGGTGTGCCTTCCCCCTTCTGGAGATGCTTTGATGCAAGACGGCGCCTGTAGGCTCTGTCTTCCCGGAGTACAGGTGACTATGCATTTTGTGTGGGAAGCAGATGAAATGGGTGCGGAATGCACACCCACATTTCTCAGAGGTTGGTCTCCCATCATTCATTTTCATTATTTAAAAGTAAAAAAAAGCCCAGGCGAGCGCACTCCCCTGTGCGGATGGTCGAATTCCTCATGTGCTGGCTATGCAGGATGGCACAGGAGTACTCAGGGGTGGAATATACTCTAGTAGTGTTGGCTATGCAGGATTGCATAGGAGCATATACGAGTGAATATACTCTAGTAATGATGGCTGTCCAGGATGGCACAGGAGCCCTTAGGAGTGGAATATACTCTAGTAGTGCTGTGAGGATGGCAATGCAGGTACCACAGGAGCACTTAGGAGAGGAATATGCTCTGGTAGTGCTGGCTATGCAGGATGGCACAGGAGCACTTAGGAGAGGAATACTCTAGTAGTGCTGGCTGTGCAGGATGGCACAGGAGCACTTAGGAGTGGAATACTCTAGCAGTGCTGGCTGTGCAGGATGGCACACTGGCGCTTAGGAGTGGAATACTCAGTAGTGCTGTGAGGCTGGCTCTGCGGGATGACACCGGAGCACTTAGGAGTGGAATACTCTAGTAATGCTGGCAGTGCAGGATGACACAGGGGCACTTAGGAGTGGAAGACTCTAGTAGTGCTGGCTGTGCAGGATGGCACAGGGGCACCTATGAGTGAAATATACTCTAGTAGTGCTGGCTGTGCCAGATAGCTCAGGGGCACTTAGGAGTGGAATGCTCTAGTAGTGCTGGCTGTGCAGGATAGCACACGGACACATATGAGTGGAATATACTCTGGCAGTCCTGGCTGTGCAGGATGGCACAGGGGCACTTATGAGTGGAATACTCTAGTGATGCTGGTTGTGCAGGATGGCACAGCGGCACTTGGGAGTGGAATATACTCTAGTAGTGCTGCGAGGCTGGCTGTACAGGATGGCACAGGATCACTTAGGAGTGGAATTCTCTAGTAGTGCTGGCTGTGCAGGGTGCACAGGGCACTTGGGAGTGGAATATACTGTAGTTGTGCTGACTGCAGGAAGGCACAGGGGCACGTAGGAGTGGAATATACTCTAGTGATGCTGGCTGTGCAGGATGGCACAGGAGCACTTAGGATTGAATATGATCTGCTAGTGCTGGCTGTGCAGGATGGCACAGGGGCACTCAGGAGTGGAATACTCTAGTAGTACTGGCTGTGCAGGATGGCACAGGGGCACTTAGGAGGGGAATACTCTAGTAGTGCTGGCTGTGCAGGATGGCACAGGGGTACCTAGGAGTGGAATATGCTCTGGTAGTGCTGGCTGTGCGGGATGGCACAGGTGCACTTAGGTGTGGAATACTCGAGTAGTGCTTGCTGTACAGGATGGCACTGGGGCACTTGGGAGTGGAATATGCTCTGGTAGTGCTGGCAGTGCAGGATGGCACAGGGGCACTTAGGAGTGGAATATGGTCTGGTAGTGCTGGCTATGCAGGATGGCTAAGGGCACTTAGGAGTGGATAATACTCTAGTATTGCTGTGAGGCTGGCTGTGCGGGATGGCACAGGGCACTTAGGAGTGGCATATGGTCTGGTAGTTGTGTCTGTGCAGGATGGAACAGGGGCACTAAGGAGTGGAATACTCTGGTAGTGCTGACTGAACAGGATGGCACAGGGGCACTTAGGAATGGAATACTCTGGTAGTGCTGACTGAACAGGATGGCACAGGGGCACTCAGGAGTGGAATACTCTAGTAGTGCTGGCAGTGCAGGATGGCACAGGGGCACTTAGGAGTGGAATATGGTCTGGTAGTGCTGGCTGTGCAGGATGGCACAGGGGCACTTAGGAGTGGATTATACTCTAGTAGTGCTGTGAGGCTGGCTGTGTGGGATGGCACAGGGGCACTTAGGAGTGGAATACTCTGGTAGTGCTGACTGAGCATGATGGCACAGGGGCACTTAGGAGTGGAATACTCTAGTGCTCTAGTGGTGCTGTCTGTGCAGGATGGCACAGGGGCACTTAGGAGTGGATTATACTCTAGTAGTGCTGTGAGGCTGGCTGTGCGGGGTGGCACAGGGGCACTTAGGAGTGGAATACTTTAGTAGTGCTGACTGAGCAGGATGGCACAGGGGCACTCAGGAGTCGAATACTCTAGTGCTCTAGTGGTGCTGGCTGTGCAGGATGGCACAGGGGCACTTAGGAGTGGAATATGGTCTAGTAGTGCTGGCTGTGCAGGATGGCACAGGGACACTCAGGAGTGGAATATGGTCTGGTAGTGCTGACTGAGCATGATGGCACAGGGGCCCTCAGGAGAGGAATATGCTCTGGTAGTTGTGTCTGAGCAGGATGGCACAGGAGCACTTAGGAGAGGAATATGCTCTGGTAGTGCTGGCTATGCAGGATTGCACAGGAGCACTTAGGAGAGGAATACTCTAGTAGTACTGGCTGTGCAGGATGGCACAGGAGCACTTAGGAGTGGAATACTCTAGCAGTGCTGGCTGTGCAGGATGGCACACTGGCACTTAGGAGTGGAATACTCAGTAGTGCTGTGAGGCTGGCTGTGCGGTTTGACACCGGAGCACTTAGGAGTGGAATACTCTAGTAGTGCTGGCAGTGCAGGATGACACAGGGGCACTTAGGAGTGGAAGACTCTAGTAGTGCTGGCTGTGCAGGATGGCACAGGGGCACCTATGAGTGAAATATACTCTAGTGGTGCTGGCTGTGCCAGATAGCTCAGGGGCACTTAGGAGTGGAATGCTCTAGTAGTGCTGGCTGTGCAGGATAGCACACGGACACATATGAGTGGAATATACTCTGGCAGTCCTGGCTGTGCAGGATGGCACAGGGACACTTATGAGTGGAATACTCTTGTAGTGCTGGCTGTGCAGGATAGCACAGGGGCACCTAGGAGTGGAATACTCTAGTGATGCTGGTTGTGCAGGATGGCACAGCAGCACTTGGGAGTGGAATATACTCTAGTAGTGCTGCGAGGCTGGCTGTACAGGATGGCACAGGAGCACTTAGGAGTGGAATGCTCAAGTAGTGCTGGCTGTGCAGGGTGCACAGGGCACTTGGGAGTGGAATATACTGTAGTTGTGCTGGCTGTGCAGGATGGCACAGGAGCACTTAGGATTGAATATACTCTAGTGATGCTGGCTGTGCAAGATGGCACAGGAGCACTCAGGAGTGGAATACTCTAGTAGTACTGGCTGTGCAGGATGGCACAGGGGCACTTAGGAGGGGAATACTCTAGTAGTGCTGGCTGTGCAGGATGGCACAGGGGTACCTAGGAGTGGAATATGCTCTAGTAGTGCTAGCTGTGCAGGATGGAACAGGGGCACTTAGGAGTGGAATATGCTCTGGTAGTGCTGGCTGTGCAGGATGGCACAGGGGCACTTAGGTGTGGAATACTCTAGTAGTGCTGGCTGTACAGGATGGCACAGGGGCACTTGGGAGTGGAATATGGTCTGGTAGTGCTGGCTGTGCCGGATGGCTAAGGGCACTTAGGAGTGGATTATACTCTAGTAGTGCTGTGAGGCTGGCTGTGCGGGATGGCACATGGGCACTTAGGTGTGGAATACTCTGGTAGTGCTGACTGAGCAGGATGGCACAGGGGCACTCAGGAGAGGAATACTCTGGTAGTGCTGAATGAACAGGATGGCACAGGGCACTCAGGAGTGGAATATGGTCTAGTAGCTGTGTCTGTGCAGGATGGCTAAGGGCACTTAGGAGTGGATTATACTCTAGTAGTGCTGTGAGGCTGGCTGTGCGGGATGGCACAGGGGCACTTACGAGTGGAATACTTTGGTAGTGCTGACTGAGCAGGATGGCACAGGGGCACTCAGGAGTGGAATACTCTAGTAGTGCTGGCTGGGCAGGATGGCACAGGGGCACTTAGGAGTGGCATATGGTCTGGTAGTTGTATCTGTGCAGGATGGAACAGGGGCACTCAGGAGTGGAATACTCTAGTAGTGCTGGCTGTACAGGATGGCACAAGGGCACTTGGGAGTGGAATATGCTCTGGTAGTGCTGGCAGTGCAGGATGGCACAGGGGCACTTAGGAGTGGAATATGGTCTGGTAGTGCTGGATGTGCAGAATGGCTAAGGGCACTTAGGAGTGGATTATACTCTAGTATTGCTGTGAGGCTGGCTGTGCGGGATGGCACAGGGGCACTTAGGAGTGGAATACTCTGGTAGTGCTGACTGAGCAGGATGCCACAGGGGCACTCCGAAGTGGAATACTCTAGTAGTGCTGGCTGGGCAGGATGGCACAGGGGCACTTAGGAGTGGCATATGGTCTGGTAGTTGTGTCTGTGCAGGATGGAACAGGGGCACTCAAGAGTGGAATACTCTAGTAGTGCTGGCTGGGCAGGATGGCACAGGGGCACTTAGGAGTGGCATATGGTCTGGTAGTTGTGTCTGTGCAGGATGGAACAGGGGCACTCGGGAGTGGAATACTCTAGTAGTGCTGGCTGTACAGGATGGCACAAGGGCACTTGGGAGTGGAATATGCTCTGGCAGTGCTGGCAGTGCAGGATGGCACAGGGGCACTTAGGAGTGGAATATGGTCTGGTAGTGCTGGATGTGCAGAATGGCTAAGGGCACTTAGGAGTGGATTATACTCTAGTATTGCTGTGAGGCTGGCTGTGCGGGATGGCACAGGGGCACTTAGGAGTGGAATACTCTGGTAGTGCTGACTGAGCAGGATGCCACAGGGGCACTCCGAAGTGGAATACTCTAGTAGTGCTGGCTGGGCAGGATGGCACAGGGGCACTTAGGAGTGGCATATGGTCTGGTAGTTGTGTCTGTGCAGGATGGAACAGGGGCACTCAAGAGTGGAATACTCTAGTAGTGCTGGCAGTGCAGGATGGCACAGGGGCACTTAGGAGTGGAATATGGTCTGGTAGTGCTGGTTGTGCAGGATGGCACAGGGGCACTTAGGAGTGGATTATACTCTAGTAGTGCTGTGAGGCTGGCTGTGTGGGATGGCACAGGGGCACTTAGGAGTGGAAAACTCTGGTAGTGCTGACTGAGCATGATGGCACAGGGGCACTCAGGAGTGGAGTACTCTAGTGCTCTAGTGGTGCTGGCTGTGCAGGATGGCACAGGGGCACTTAGGAGTGGATTATACTCTAGTAGTGCTGTGAGGCTGGCTGTGCGGGGTGGCACAGGGGCACTTAGGAGTGGAATACTTTGGTAGTGCTGACTGAGCAGGATGGCACCCTGGCACTCAGGAGTCGAATACTCTAGTAGTGCTGGCTATGCAGGATGGAACAGGGGCACTCAGGAGTGGAATATGGTCTAGTAGTGCTGGCTGTGTAGGATGGCACAGGGGCACTCAGGAGTGGAATATGGTCTAGTAGTGCTGGCTGTGCAGGATGGAACAGGGGCACTCAGGAGTGGAATATGGTCTAGTAGTGCTGGCTGTGCAGGATGGCACAGGGGCACTTAGGAATGGAATACTCTATTAGTGCTGACTGAGCATGATGGAACAGGGGCACTCAGGAGTGGAATACTCTATTAGTGCTGGCTGTGCAGGATGGCACAGGGGCACTTAGGAGTGGAATATGGTCTGGTAGTTGTGTCTGTGCAGGATGGCACAGGGGCACTTAGGAGTGGATTATACTCTAGTAGTGCTGTGAGGCTGGCTGTGTGGGATGCCACAGGGGCACTCAGGAGTGGAATACTCTATTAGTGCTGGCTGTGCAGGATGGCACAGGGGCACTTAGGAGTGGAATATGGTCTAGTAGTGCTGGCTGTGCAGGATGGAACAGGGGCACTCAGGAGTGGAATATGGTCTAGTAGTGCTGGCTGTGTAGGATGGCACAGGGGCACTCAGGAGTGGAATATGGTCTAGTAGTGCTGGCTGTGCAGGATGGAACAGGGGCACTCAGGAGTGGAATATGGTCTAGTAGTGCTGGCTGTGCAGGATGGAACAGGGGCACTCAGGAGTGGAATATGGTCTAGTAGTGCTGGCTGTGCAGGATGGCACAGGGGCACTCAGGAGTGGAATATGGTCTAGTAGTGCTGGCTGTGTAGGATGGCACAGGGGCACTCAGGAGTGGAATATGGTCTAGGAGTGCTGGCTGTGCAGGATGGAACAGGGGCACTCAGGAGTGGAATATGGTCTAGTAGTGCTGGCTGTGCAGGATGGAACAGGGGCACTCAGGAGTGGAATATGGTCTAGTAGTGCTGGCTGTGCAGGATGGAACAGGGGCACTTAGGAGTGGAATATGGTCTAGTAGTGCTGTGAGGCTGGCTGTGTGGGATGCCACAGGGGCACTCAGGAGTGGAATATTCTATTAGTGCTGGCTGTGCAGGATGGCACAGGGGCACTCAGGAGTGGAATATGGTCTAGTAGTGCTGGCTGTGCAGGATGGAACAGGGGCACTCAGGAGTGGAATATGGTCTAGTAGTGCTGGCTGTGCAGGATGGCACAGGGGCACTTAGGAGTGGATTATACTCTAGTAGTGCTGTGAGGCTGGCTGTGTGGGATGCCACAGGGGCACTCAGGAGTGGAATATTCTATTAGTGCTGGCTGTGCAGGATGGCACAGGGGCACTCAGGAGTGGAATATGGTCTAGTAGTGCTGGCTGTGCAGGATGGAACAGGGGCACTCAGGAGTGGAATATGGTCTAGTAGTGCTGGCTGTGCAGGATGGAACAGGGTCACTTAGGAGTGGAATATGGTCTAGTAGTGCTGACTGTGTAGGATGGCACAGGGGCACTCAGGAGTGGAATATGGTCTAGTAGTGCTGGCTCTGCAGGATGGAACAGGGTCACTTAGGAGTGGAATATGGTCTAGTAGTGCTGGCTGTGTAGGATGACACAGGGGCACTCAGGAGTGGAATATGGTCTAGTAGTGCTGGCTGTGCAGGATGGAACAGGGGCACTCGGGAGTGGAATATGGTCTAGTAGTGCTGGCTGTGCAGGATGCCACAGGGGCACTCAGGAGTGGAATATTCTATTAGTGCTGGCTGTGCAGGATGGCACAGGGGCACTTAGGAGTGGAATATGGTCTAGTAGTGCTGGCTGTGTAGGATGGCACAGGGGCACTTAGGAGTGGAATATGGTCTAGTAGCTGTGTCTGTGCAGGATGGCACAGGGGCACTCAGGAGTGGAATACTCTAGTAGTGCTGGCAGTGCAAGATGAGCGCTTCAGCCTGGGTATCTTCCAGTAGTGGGGGCTGTGAGGTGGGAATGGTGTGTGGGGTGGGCTGTAGGGGATCTCCAGGTTGGAAACAATTACATATAAACTGGAGGCTTTTTGAGGCGGAGGCGCTGTGCTGAAGGCAGATCGGGAACATGGGTCTGTACCCAGTACGTTCCTATATTTTCATGCCTGTTCACTGGAGCTATTAAAATGTCAGAGTTAATATCCTCCGCGTGATTCTGCCAACACCCCCTGCTCGGTGGAATTACAGATAATTCCCGGGTCCCCCTGAGGCGGCGTCGCTCAGGATAACAATTATAAATGGGGCGCCGTGCACATTAACCTCGGCCTCTGGCGGGAGCGAGCGGTGGCGCCCGCAGGCGGCGGCGGAGCAGTCACTCCACGAGCCTCGTGTGCGCTAGGTCTACTTCGGTGACCCAAGGGCCGGCCAGGAAGAACCACTGCGCCCTTCTCCGGGAGAACCACAGCAGGTGGCCGGGGGCCTGTCTCCTCGGACCCTCCTAGTTCTCCTAAACTGTCCAGGGCATGCACTGCTCACAAGTTCCCCATTCCATGCGCGAGAAATCCATCCCGTCTTATTTATTTCCTTAGAATTCTGAGATTTCTAGTATAAAATGCAAGGGTGAGGTGTGAGCGTGTGCAGATTGCAGTCCGGCAGTCTACGTGTGAGCTGGTGTTCTTACCTGCATGTTAGAAGCCCCACCACTGGGCCTTCACAATCCTCAGCGCAGCGCAAAGTGCGTGCAAGGTGTGAGCGTGTGCAGATTGCAGTCCGGCAGTCTACGTGTGAGCTGGTGTTCTTACCTGCATGTTAGAAGCCCCACCACTGGGCCTTCACAATCCTCAGCGCAGCGCAAAGTGCGTGCAAGGTGTGAGCGTGTGCAGATTGCAGTCCGGCAGTCTACGTGTGAGCTGGTGTTCTTACCTGCATGTTAGAAGCCCCACCACTGGGCCTTCACAATCCTCAGCGCAGCGCAAAGTGTGTGCAAGGTGTGAGCGTGTGCAGATTGCAGTCCGGCAGTCTACGTGTGAGCTGGTGTTCTTACCTGCATGTTAGAAGCCCCACCACAGGGCCTTCACAATCCTCAGCGCAGCGCAAAGTGCGTGCAAGGTGTGAGCGTGTGCAGATTGCAGTCCGGCAGTCTACGTGTGAGCTGGTGTTCTTACCTGCATGTTAGAAGCCCCACCACTGGGCCTTCACAATCCTCAGCGCAGCGCAAAGTGCGTGCAAGGTGTGAGCGTGTGCAGATTGCAGTCCGAAAGTCTACGTGTGAGCTGGAGTTCTTACCTGCATGTTAGAAGCCCCACCACTGGGCCTTCACAATCCTCAGCGCAGCGCAAAGTGCGTGCAAGGTGTGAGCGTGTGCAGATTGCAGCCCGGCAGTCTACGTGTGAGCTGGTCTTCTTACCTGCATGTTAGAAGCCCCACCACTGGGCCTTCACAATCCTCAGCGCAGCGCAAAGTGCGTGCAAGGTGTGAGCGTGTGCAGATTGCAGTCCGGCAGTCTACGTGTGAGCTGGTGTTCTTACCTGCATGTTAGAAGCCCCACCACTGGGCCTTCACAATCCTCAGCGCAGCGCAAAGTGCGTGCAAGGTGTGAGCGTGTGCAGATTGCAGTAAAGTGCGTGCAAGGTGTGAGCGTGTGCAGATTGCAGTCCGTCCGGCAGTCTACGTGTGAGCTGGTGTTCTTACCTGCATGTTAGAAGCCCCACCACTGGGCCTTCACAATCCTCAGCGCAGCGCAAAGTGTGTGCAAGGTGTGAGCGTGTGCAGATTGCAGTCCGGCAGTCTACGTGTGAGCTGGTGTTCTTACCTGCATGTTAGAAGCCCCACCACTGGGCCTTCACAATCCTCAGCGCAGCGCAAAGTGCGTGCAAGGTGTGAGCGTGTGCAGATTGCAGTCCGGCAGTCTACGTGTGAGCTGGTGTTCTTACCTGAATGTTAGAAGCCCCACCACTGGGCCTTCACAATCCTCAGCGCAGCGCAAAGTGCGTGCAAGGTGTGAGCGTGTGCAGATTGCAGTCCGGCAGTCTACGTGTGAGCTGGAGTTCTTACCTGCATGTTAGAAGCCCCACCACTGGGCCTTCACAATCCTCAGCGCAGCGCAAAGTGCGTGCAAGGTGTGAGCGTGTGCAGATTGCAGTCCGGCAGTCTACGTGTGAGCTGGTGTTCTTACCTGCATGTTAGAAGCCCCACCACTGGGCCTTCACAATCCTCAGCGCAGCGCAAAGTGCGTGCAAGGTGTGAGCGTGTGCAGATTGCAGTCCGGCAGTCTACGTGTGAGCTGGTGTTCTTACCTGCATGTTAGAAGCCCCACCACTGGGCCTTCACAATCCTCAGCGCAGCGCAAAGTGTGTGCAAGGTGTGAGCGTGTGCAGATTGCAGTCCGGCAGTCTACGTGTGAGCTGGTGTTCTTACCTGCATGTTAGAAGCCCCACCACTGGGCCTTCACAATCCTCAGCGCAGCGCAAAGTGCGTGCAAGGTGTGAGCGTGTGCAGATTGCAGTCCGGCAGTCCAGCAGCCGGCAAAGGCGTTGTTGACGGAGAGAGATTTACTTGTGTTTAAAAAGTGTCAAGAAAAAAGTACAAGCTCAGAAGCCAGTCGCTCTCGAACGACTGCTCACTAACCTCTGTGACAGCAAACGCAGCCATTAATGCTAAGACTGTGGTTTTGAGTCATGAGGGCCGACTCACTCACAACAAGCACTTGAAAAGTTTGGAGCGTCTTCAGAACTAACATACCCCTTGAGGATAGTACCCACATGCCAGGCCTGCAATCATTTTAAAGGACACACAACGCATTGCAATAGTACACATTCAGGAGCGCAGCCAGCAGAAGTGTGTTACATCACACGAACCACGTTTCCTTGAAGTACAGAATTAGCGGAGGGGAGCGCCTTATTTTGGATCACTTTAGAATCCCGGCTTCTTAGCGCCTTGAGTGAGCACAAGTAGGCATGTAAAGTTCTTATATAGTCATGGGATGAGCCATTGTTTGACTCGGGTGAAGAATAGCACAAACTCACTGTTCGGGGCTGGGATGTGCTTATTCATTCATCTTGTCATTTGTATAGCGCCTTATGCTCCCAATGCGCTGTTGGTTGAAACCCCTCGGAGGGACCAGAGTCCAAATGTGGGAGAAGTTGGAAGGTGCTATTTTGCATGTGTGCTTTCAGCCATTACAGCTACGCGGGGGTGGCAAGCCCTGCTAGTCGGCCATGTTTGAATGGCGTGCGGATGGGCAGAGCGGTGGTGGACTATGAACTAAACAGGGGGGGGGGATTGTGTTTAAATAGATGGGGAATTATGTGAGAAGCTAAAGTTTGGATTTGTGTTGTTAAAGGTAGCTATTCTAATGGCAGAGGTGCTGTGTAGTAGTGTGTGTGTTACATGTGAGTGCAGGGCGTGTGCAATGAGCCTGTCCCTCCCACTAAGTTACCAAGTGGAGAAAATGGGTTAGCTGTGCAAGAATATGGCTACCTTACTCAATTAGGCCTAATGCAAAATATGGCTGCCTTACACAATTAGACTAAATGCAAAATATGGCTGCCTTACACAATTAGTCTGAATGCAAAATATGGCTACCTTACTTAATTAGACTAAATGCAAAATATGGCTGCCTTACACAATTAGTCTGAATGCAAAATATGACCGCCTTACACAATTAGGCTAAATGCAAAATATGGCTGCCTTACACAATTAGGCTGAATGCAAAATATGGCTGCCTTACACAATTAGGCTGAATGCAAAATATGGCTACCTTACTTAATTAGACTAAATGCAAAATATGGCTGCCTTACACAATTAGGCCTAATGCAAAATATGGCTACCTTACTTAATTAGACTAAATGCAAAATATGGCTGCCTTACACAATTAGTCTGAATGCAAAATATGACCGCCTTACACAATTAGGCTAAATGCAAAATATGGCTGCCTTACACAATTAGGCTGAATGCAAAATATGGCTGCCTTACACAATTAGGCTAAATGCAAAAATATGGCTGCTGCAAAATATTGCTACCTTACACAATTAGGCTAAATGCAAAATATGGCTACCTTACTCAATTAGGCTAAATTCAAAATATGGCTGCCTTACACAATTAGGCTGAATGCAAAATATGGCTGCTGCAAAATATTGCTACCTTACACAATTAGGCCTAATGCAAAATATGGCTACCTTACTCAATTAGGATAAATGTAAAAATATGGCTGCCTTACTCAATTAGGCTAAATTCAAAATATGGCTGCCTTACACAATTAGGCTGAATGCAAAATATGGCTGCTGCAAAATATTGCTAGCTTACACAATTAGGCCTAATGCAAAATATGGCTACCTTACTCAATTAGGCTAAATTCAAAATATGGCTGCCTTACACAATTAGGCTGAATGCAAAATATGGCTGCTGCAAAATATTGCTACCTTACACAATTAGGCCTAATGCAAAATATGGCTACCTTACTTAATTAGACTAAATGCAAAATATGGCTGCCTTACACAATTAGTCTGAATGCAAAATATGACCACCTTACACAATTAGGCTGAATGCAAAATATGGCTACCTTACACAATTAGGCTAAATGCAAAATATTGCTACCTTACACAATTAGGCTAAATGCAAAATATGGCTACCTTACTCAATTAGGCTAAATTCAAAATATGGCTGCCTTACACAATTAGGCTGAATGCAAAATATGGCTGCTGCAAAATATTGCTACCTTACACAATTAGGCCTAATGCAAAATATGGCTACCTTACTTAATTAGACTAAATGCAAAATATGGCTGCCTTACACAATTAGTCTGAATGCAAAATATGACCGCCTTACACAATTAGGCTGAATGCAAAATATGGCTGCCTTACACAATTAGGCTAAATGCAAAAATATGGCTGCTGCAAAATATTGCTACCTTACACAATTAGGCTAAATGCAAAATATGGCTACCTTACTCAATTAGGCTAAATTCAAAATATGGCTGCCTTACACAATTAGGCCTAATGCAAAATATGGCTACCTTACTCAATTAGGCCTAATGCAAAATATGGCTACCTTACTTAATTAGACTAAATGCAAAATATGGCTGCCTTACACAATTAGGCCTAATGCAAAATATGGCTACCTTACTTAATTAGACTAAATGCAAAATATGGCTACCTTACTCAATTAGGCCTAATGCAAAATATGGCTACCTTACTTAATTAGACTAAATGCAAAATATGGCTGCCTTACACAATTAGGCCTAATGCAAAATATGGCTACCTTACTTAATTAGACTAAATGCAAAATATGGCTGCCTTACACAATTAGTCTGAATGCAAAATATGACCGCCTTACACAATTAGGCTGAATGCAAAATATGGCTACCTTACACAATTAGGCTAAATGCAAAATATGGCTGCCTTACACAATTAGGCTGAATGCAAAATATGGCTGCCTTACACAATTAGGCTAAATGCAAAAATATGGCTGCTGCAAAATATTGCTACCTTACACAATTAGGCTAAATGCAAAATATGGCTACCTTACTCAATTAGGCTAAATTCAAAATATGGCTGCCTTACACAATTAGGCTGAATGCAAAATATGGCTGCTGCAAAATATTGCTACCTTACACAATTAGGCTAAATGCAAAATATGGCTACCTTACTCAATTAGGATAAATGTAAAAATATGGCTGCCTTACACAATTAGGCAAAATGTAAAAATATCGCTGCCTTACACAATTAGGCAACATGCAAAAATAGGTGTGCCTTACACATTTAGGCTGAATGCAAAATATGGCTGCTTTACACAATTAGGCTAAATGCAAAAATATGTGTGCCTTACACAATTAGGCAAAATGCAAACTATTGCTACCTTACAAAATTAGGCTACGTGCAAAATATGGCTGCCTTACCATGAATGTCTGAATGAGTGCAAGATAGCATTTTAGATCTGGTGTAACTGATCTGCAGGTATATGCATGCACAAAGGTGCCAGGCAGAGGCGTAGCCAGGATTGTCTAGCAAATGGGGCCTGATGCTAATGTAGTTGGGCCCACTGCACTGACAAAAATATCTGTAAATACCCACAGAGCGCTGCTGAGTGGGCATTTACAGATTGTGGGTGGGCCTTGCCCCTCAGGCCCTACCCTGCCTACGCCTCTGGTGCCAGGCTATTTCAGCGGCGTTCTGAGGGAATCAACACAAGCCAGAAATATTTTAAAGCTGTATCAAGAAGTGGATCTCGTGTGACGAATTTGACCATATGCAAGGGAATGTGCGCTCGCCTGGGCAATTTTGAAGTTTTGTAATGAAAATCAATGATGGGAGATCAACCTCAGAAAATGTGTGGGGCTAATCTGCACACATTTTCTCTGCTCACCGCACAACAAACACATACTCAAGTGTACTCTGGGGGGGGCACAGCGTACAGGCGCCGTCCTCCCTGTCACTTTTAGCTGGAGTATGACAGCCAAGGGTACATCAAAGCATCTCAAGAATGGGGCAGGCAACACCTTCCTCCGGCCATGGGCAGCCTAATTAAAATATCAAAGTCCCCATGGATCTGCCCTCTCTATCGTCTAAAGTTCTGCTGGTGGCAGCGCATACTGATGAGAGTTAATTCAAACAGGCCTCCGATAGGCTTGAGAGCAGAACTGACAGAAGGGGGAAGGACACTAGCGCCTCTTTGTTATTCAATGTGTCAACTTGAAGCTAGCTCCCACCCCTCTGTATGAAGGGCAGTGAATGGCATGTCTGGGACAAATGTTTACAGAAGGCAACCCCTTCTGGGGTCCCCCTTTCCTAGGGAAGAAGTATGTTATTTGAGGGAGACAGACGTCTTTTCTCGTTTAAAAATTTCAAGGGATATCTGCGCTTTGATGAAGAGTGACAGAGGGCTCAATTAACCAGAGAGACACTTTGATCCACAACAGGAAGGTAGATGGGTGGGTACTTAGTAGTACATGTTGTCACCCCTTACCTTTCCTGTTGCAAAACACTCTGGTTATGACCTCATGTCTAACAGAAGATTGTTGGTGGGGACCCAGGATTGGTTCCTTACGGTGGGCTTAGCCTGCACCAATCACTGGGACCCATTTGGCTTTAAAAGAGGGCTGAGCCCCTCACTTAGCAGATCATCGGAAGGCTTCACCAGAAGCAGAAGGAAGAACTCATCATTGGACCCTGGCTGAAGGTACAGTCTACCTTACATCTTCGACCAGGGAACGAAGGCCAGGAGTTCCAAGAGGGAAGCAAGATCCCTCTCCTAAATATCTCCCGGGGAGCAGAGGGAGATACTGGATTCAGAAGACCCGCCCAGCAGCTCCAGAACCGGTACCCAGCCAGCACACAGCGTGCCCTGCGAGGTTATGCCAGCAAGCTTTATAGGTGGGAAGTGCCAGAGAATCTTTGAACAAAGGACAAGGCCATTGCCTGCAAACACTCTCCTCAGCTTTGGACCATTTGCCGTAAAGGACAGCACGAGCCCTGCAAAGAAGCTGGGAGGAGGAATGCCACACAAGCATCAACCAGCATCCATCTTTTAAGGACATTTTTTCGAGGCAGTCGAGGCCTTGACCCGCGACCGGCTGCACCACTGACTGTTGCCATGCTGCAGTCACTCAAGCCGTCCAAGACGCCTCGAGCAGCGTTCCTGATCTAACCAACGAGCACGGAGACAATGATTTTTGACTGTGAGTCGCTGTGCAGGCCAGCCTGCAGCCGTCAACCAGCCTCGCTTGCTGAAGAGCCTGCCACCCGATACCCGCAGCTATCTCCCACCTTGAGCTGCAGGGCGTCCTGGTGTGGAATCAGAAAAAATACAATATTACGGCTGTTACACCGAGCAAAGGAAAATACACCGACACAGGCTTATAAAGATTCCCAGAATCTTTATTACAAAACTGAACACTATTCAACAAAGTACACAAATAGCTATTTGGCTGTCAAAACATCACAGAGACCACCAGCAGGGTACAATATGAGCAGTGAGGGAATTTCCTAGCTGGACATCGGTGCTTTTATACAATTTGTAAAATGATGTCCAGCCCCCTTACAGGTTAATCATGCATTCTTCAATTTAACATTTACACTCTTTATATATTGCTTTAATACAGTCAAACAGTGTTTCGCATGTTATATTTGGATAGCATTACTCTTCTTGTATACTTGTAGTTTAATATTGGCATTTCAAGTAATCCCCTTCTCTGAGGTCAACAAAGGACAAGGTCTACATGACCCTAACATGTAGCCTGAAGGCAGGTTGGACATTAACTTCCCTACAGAGGTTGGAGAGGATAAGGCAAGAACAAGGACACACGAGACGACCATTTTAGATTACAGGGTGACTTTGTACAAAACCCCAAAATGGCGGTTTCTAACCTAAAATGGAGGCTTGATTCAAGATGGCGGCTTACATCAATTTCTAAGGTCAAGACCTTGCCGCAGAGAGTTATTCGCGTACAATTTTCAAGCAACTTGGCGTAGGCCAATATACATGCAAATCGTTTGTAATAAGAGGAATAACTTAATATCCGGTTTGACAAGCCCTCCTTTTGGCCTATGCCAAGTGCTAATACTATTTCTGATTTGATTGCAAGTAACTCCATGCGTCATCGTCCAGACACCCAGAATCATTGTCGGACATATCTATTGCCATTAGGTCTGATACCAGAGTTTCCTTCAACACATACTCTTTAGAGAGCTCCTTTGGGGCGTATATTTTATTCCCTAATACACTTGTTGCTTGCACACACAATCCCCCTAATACTGAGCATATGCCAGGGAGACACTGTATACAACAACAAAGAAACAGAAAACCTCCCAAGATAATCAGTAGGGCCGAGAACAACTTCCATCCCCATGACCGTAGGAGGTCCCAAAACCATGTACCAAGTTCCCAATTTCCCTCAGGAACATGTACTTCTGAACTAAGGACATGTAGATTTTGGATCGCCCTAAAGATCGTTGGAGAGGAGTCTGGAACATAAACGCAGCAAGCGGACCCCACTAATTTACATACTCCTCCTCGCTCTGCCAGGATGACATCTAATGCCATCCGGTTCTGAAGAGCCACTAATCTTATCGCTCTCTGCTCTAGCGTCATATTATAGAGTATGTCAGTGGTCCGATTGATGGTTCTCTCCAATACTCTCGCTAGTCCCCTAATATCTTCTGAATTCGTAATTTTCCCAAAAAATGGTACAATAGATTTCATAATATCTCCTAAAGTTTGCGCTGAAGTATCCCCTTTTACACCTCGTCGTGGACGAGTCTTTGAAATTTCTGTAGTACTGGCAATAAATACCCCAGGCAATAGAATCCCTAAATAACAGGTTCCTTGCCAATCCCTGGGCAACCACGGAAATGCCACATTACCGCAAACAAAATAGACAGGTTCGCCTATGTACAGAGGTCTGTTTTCACTAGTCAAATTCGCAACGTTGGCGCTCTTTCTAAAATTACCCATTGACTGTGTTCCATTCCTCTCTATGCAGAAGGATACTGAATCAGGGCTGTGATTAACAGAATAATATGGAGGCGTGGCATCCTTATTGCCTATAGGAGCCATTTTGAAAGAGATTAAAGACTGAAAAGGACAATCTATCAGAGGGCTTAACAGAAGCAACGTTTGGCTTGCTTCTATTTGCAAAAAGCGAGCATCCCATGGGCATCAAAACATTCTTTTCAAAACTATTTAAATTTGTACCATCAAAGTTCCCTGAAATGCTGTCATTCCATCGAGCAAAAAATAGTGCTCTAAGGGAAGCGTAACAGGCAGTTGTCAGAGGCAGAGGGTAAATATACCAACCTAGCCCTTTATCCCCATGTTGCGGTAAATATGTACAGATCCAGCAATTGGTCCTATTAAAAATTGCATGAGTGGCATTCATGATTAATAAAAGGGTATTATTCTGATAATTCCGTCTATGCAAAGAATCTCTAGGCGACAAAGTATGCAATTGCACAGAAGGAGTGGGAATCACAGATACATTTTCAATAGGTAAAAAGTCCTCTAACGGATATGCTTCTTCCAGATGCCATAACCCCAAACCCAAAAGTCATTACAAATCCAGTAATTAGTACGAGAAGGCAACAATACACTTTGGGGGTCCCCTTACATACTTGATCATTGTCTCTGCTAGTCATATTTTTATCTAAAGGTTCAGTACGAGCGGTAGCGGGTGCAGGCATCGTAGTCTTCAATCGAAAAAACACCAATTGTTCGTTTTCTGGCGACTCCATTTGCGCGTCTTCTTAATGTCTTTTCCACAACCCTTAGCCAACAGAATCTTCCCGTACAATCGGGCCAAAAAGACAAGCCCTCAAATGATTTTTTTTTTTTCAGTCGCACAGTCAGATCATGCTGTACATTTATTTCCTTGGCCGCAAATTATATCTTGCCGTTTCTGGTGAGAACAAAGTATCGTCACTTCCTCCTGGAAGTGGTGAACGGACGGAAATGGGATCAAGAAAGGATTGATCCGGAAGTTCCACTGTTGGGGAGTGCAGAGACAAGATGGCTGTTTTGTCTGGCCCTGCGGATTCTGAAGCGGACTCCGATTCTCCCTTGTTGGTTGTTGCTGTTTCAGGCACGCGAGTTACAGCAGTGGGAAGAGATTCTGTGTCTTCTGTATCGTATGGCACGGGCTGTGGGATCCGTTTGGTGTGCGTCACATGGATCCAGTGTTTTCGACCCGCTACCCACACGGCAGTCTGGGTGACTAGCAGGACTTAGTAGGGACCCCTCCAGCGAGGTGCAAGGCAAGATGACCTCTCAAAAACCTTCGTGATGATCCAGTCCCCCGGTCGTAGACTTTGACCGGGGCCCTCGTAGTGTACAGGTAATGCCTCTCGCACTTGGTGATACATTGAAAACAGATTTTTAGTCAACTGGTTACAGTAGTCTGAAAGAATCACATTTTCTATATCCCGTAGTGAGCGACTTTTTGGCATACCCCAAATATTAGCAGGTCTCCCCATTACCACCTCAAAGGGAGAGAGCCCAGTCTTACTTTGAGGGGTCATTCTCATCGATAGTAACACGATCAGTAAGGCGTCTGGCTATTTTAGCTTAGTGCCAGCACACGTCTTAGCGAGTTTGTTCTTTATAATACCATTGTGCCTTTCCACTAATCCGGCACTCTGGGCATGTCTAGCTGAATGGAACCATTTGTCAATCTGTAGTCCTTTGCAAATTTGCAGGACTACAGTGGCAATAAAGTGTGGCCCATTATCAGACTAGATGACTCTCGGCAGCCCGAACCCAGGAAAAAACTCTTTCAACAGAGTTTTTGCCATGGTTATGGCCGTTGCATCTTTAACCGGGTAGGCCTCAACCCACTTACTAAAGGTGCAAATAACAACCAATGCATATTTAAGATTGTTACACCGTTCCATTTCAATAAAATCAAAGTGAATAACCTCAAACGGGACAGAAGGTGGAGCGAAACTTCCTCTAGGAGTTGAGGTACCTTTCCCTACATTATGCTGTAAGCAAACCATGCAGTTCTGGACAAAACGCTCCGCAATTTTGAAAATCTTATCATTGGCCCATACACTGTGTAGCATTTTTGTTAGTTTCCTCGCACACACATGTGTCGGACCATGAGCCATAATAACCATCATTGAAATGTAGGCGTCAGGGAGTAACCATTTCCCTTCAACATTGTCTACCCAACACCCATCATCATCCAATCTTCCTGCACCCTCGATCCATCTCTTAGTTTCCTCTATAGTAGCATCTGCTTGAATATCTTCTACAACATCGATAATTTCTCCCAAAGTGCAAATATTTACAACTTCTTTTACAGCGTACATTTCTGAACTGAAATCAGTGGCAGTCTGTTTAGCTATCTGATCGGCGAAGGCATTCCCTTTTCCTACATCATCTGTAACTTTTTGATGTGCTGAACATTTTATGATAGCTAACTGAACAGGGAGTGCAAGTGCTGAAAGTAATTGCACTATTAAAGTGCCGTGCTGGATTTTCGTTCCGTGCAAGGTCAAGAAACCTTGTTCTTTCCAAAGTCTACCGAAATTGTGGGCCACCCCAAAGGCAAACTGACTGTCAGTATATATATTCACTGTACGCCCTTCAGAAAGCTCACAAGCCCGAGTTAACGCTATAATTTCTGCGGCCTGCGCAGAGTTATGCATAATTCTTTTGGTTTCCACAACCGTGCTTAAAGTAGTGACAGCATAGACAGCCGTGGATGTGCCGTCTGGAAGTTTAAAACAAGAGCCATCACAAAATAGCTCTCCTTGAGGACTATTCAAAGGCGGGTCCTTCAAATCGATTCTGCCTTTAGTCTCTTGTTCTGTCATATAAAGGCAATCGTGTGACGTATCGTCATTATCAACAATATTTTGTGAGACAGGTAAAAGTTCAGCCGGATTTAATACGCAACACCTCTGAATTTGAATGTGGGGAGCAAACAAGATCAGTTCATATCTTGTCAATCGTGCAGAAGTGAGGTGTTGCGATTGAGTTATATTCAATAGAATATCTACAGAGTGAGGTATCATTAGGGTTAACGCATGACCCAGGACCATTCCCTCACTCTGTTTTACAGACGCAGCAGCAACAGCGCACAAACATCTTGGCAAAGCGCATGCTACAGGATCAAGGGCGGAGGAATACTAGCCACACGGCCTATTCTTCCCTCCATGTTCCTGCGTTAACACAGCCAAAGCACATCCATCACGTTCATGCTCAACCAATACAAAGGCCTTATCATAATTTGGAGTTCCTAAAACCAGCACCGAACACAGCGCGGATTTGAGCAAATCGAATGCTGTCTGGTGTTCCAAGGTCCATGGCAATGGCAAAGAAATGCCCTTCTTTGTCAAAGCCAACATTGGTTTAATCGTTAACGAAAAAATTTGGGATCCACAATCTACAATAAGAAGCCATACCTATCAGGGCTCTAACTTCCTTCTGCGTATTTGGGACAGGCATACCATAAATGGTCTTTATTCGTTCAGGTGTCAACCGTCTTCCCTCCTTTGACAGGAGATAGCCTAAATAGGCGACCTCCTGGCAACAACATTGGAATTTCTTGACTGAAGCTTTGTGGCCATGTTTTGCTAGATGACAAAGAAGCAACACGGTGCCTTTTTTACAGGCACTCTCAGAATCAGTGGCCAAGAGGAGGTCATCTACGTACTGTAGTAACGTGCAAGTAGTAGGCAACTCGAGGGTATCAAGCTGCTCTTTCAATGCCCTACTATAAATACTTGGACTCTCAGTGTACCCTTGTGGTGCACGAGTGAATGTAAACGAGCGTCCACCTAGGGTAAACGCAAACAAATACCTACTATCCTTGTGTATAGGAATACTGAAAAACGCGTTTTTGAGATCAACAACGCTAAAGTGAGTGGCAGAAGCCAGAATCATGGTTAGTATCTTTGTAACATCAGGTACAATTGGAAATTGAGGAGCCACAATTTTGTTAATAGCGCGTAAATCAATTATAAAACGAAAGGGAATCGCATTATCACCTTTTTTGTATACTGGCAAATGGGGCTGTTACATATGCTACCCGTAATCTCCTCAATTACTCCATGATGTACAAAATCAGAAACTATACATTTCAAAGTCTGTTCGCCTTCAACTGAGATCTTATATTGCGGGATGCAAGGCAATTTTACTCCAAGTTTCAAAATAATTTTAACAGGTTCAATTTGGAGAATGCCCACATCATTATCATCGATTGCCCATAAGCATTCTGGAACATTGCGAAATTCTGGCGGTAAAGGTCGAGTCAAAAACTGAGAGGCGGGTGATTGCTGGGGTGAAATTGTTAGCCGAATCCCATCCGGAGAACAATGAATTACTGCGTGTAATGCCTTCAACAAATTTAGCCCCAGCAAGTTCTCCCCATAGTTTGTGGTAAGTAAAAATGGAAACTGTTCTGTGAAAGGACCCAGTGTTATTGGTACCGGCAAAGAGACCGGACAAACTACAGGTGTGCCTGAAAACCCTGCGGAAACGTTGGATTGCCCTGACAGGGGAATATTTGGAACCCGTTAATGGTCAATGGAACATTTCTGTGCTCCCGTATCTAATAAAAATAGATGCTTCCTATTTCCCACCGCCATCTCAACGTAGGGGCCTTTCTGATGAACGGGAATAGGTGTAGGTTCCAAATCCTGCTTCGGGCAATCCTAGCGGAACAAAATATTATCAAAAGGAAGTTCTTCAGAGAGGTACGTGGCAGACGGGTGATCAAAAAATGTTTCTATTATCCACTTTTGAAACGTGCTTATCTTGTGAAGGAGATTGCTGTGATTCTGGTGCAAACTGACCTCTGCCAGGGCCCCCTGCATCTGGGCGACCTCTGGATCGTCTACCCATGTTCCCAAATGACCTTTGCTGTAAGGTCGGACATTGTGCGCGCCAGTGGCCTTCCTGCCGGCAATAGGCACACTGGTTAATGGTTACCGGAGCCAAGGGCGCACTTCCCTGTGGAATGTACTGACCACTAAATTGATTACCCCCTCTAGGGTTTCTAACGATCTGCTGCAATAAAACTTTAGTTTTCAAGTCACCCTTTTTTTTCTCAAGCTTCTCTTTTTCAGTGTTTACACGATTTTCATAATACTGAGCCATATGCAATACTTCTGATTGGGACTTCGCCTGCCAAGCGCTCTCAGAGGACATAATCTGTAACTGGATGTCAGGCAGCAATCCACATACAAATTTGTCGACAAACAACCTTTTCCCTGACTCTGTGCCCAAATCTTGTCCACTGAAATCTGAGAATACCTGCTCGAACCGATTGAAAAGATCAGTAGCACCCTCAGTCTTTCCTTGGACACAGGCCGTAATCTTGTCCCATATGATTCTTTTTTCTGGAACCATAGATTTCAATTTTACAATAATTCTATCAGGCAAGGTTAATATCACTTGAGGTGGTCGTTCGCCAGCTGGTCTTTCTCTGTCCAGCCTAGTCATGTTATCCCAAGTATCTCCCAACCCAGGTATGTCATCTATAGTCCTAATCTGCTTCCACAAATCAACTGGCAGGAGTACGGGAAATAATAGGTCAATATCACTTAGAGTGAATACCGACGACTGTAAGACCGACTCTATTTCTTTATAGAATCCGGTCAGATTTTTTCGTATATCAGGAATAGATTGCTTTATGGTGTTCACTTCCTGTCTTGAAAACGGGACATGAACAAACTGTGAAACGTAATGTGCAGGAATTTCTCCGGCTACTATACCTCGTGCAGCATCAGCCGCAATCTCAACTTATGGGACAAATGTCAGAGGGACCGCTCTCATAGGCAACTGAGAAGTAGGCAGCTCCGAACGCTTACTAAGCAACAGAGCCAAGTCAAGCGCTAAGGCAGTCAAAGAAGTATGAATCGAAAAAGCTCTCTTATAAACACTCAACACATCTGCCGGACAACAAATATTTCTTCTTACACACTCATTCTGCAGGTGCTCTACCATCACCTGTATCACTTTCTTTTGCGTTTCTAACGTATATTGACTGTATGTGTCATATACTTCATCTGGAGTTATCGACATATCCGGAATCCATCTTATCGCATCCTTTGTACAAATTCGTGCTTCCTCACCTTTTAATTCTCGACGAGGAGAAAACCGTTTCTGTAAGTACATAATACCTAAACTATCACCATCTACTTCCTCGTTCTGTAACTCTTCCAACTCCTTCCTATACTCAAAAATCCTCTCAACATGCTCATACACCTTCTCAGCAGTATCTCTGGACAACGCTAAGGCGTTCAAATCCCGTAACCCTTGTGGGAAATCTACATCATCTAGTCTATTCCACATTATACTTAAATGAATCCCTAATCCTTCGATAAAAACATTTTTCCCAGGAATCTCTTTTAAATTTTCGAGTGTGGAAAAAACATCAGCTTGTTCACCCTTCTCCATACAATGTTTAGCCCAAGCAATCAATTCATTCCTCTTGTCTGGCGACACAGTGTTACGAGTCACAACCCTTGGTCTCGCTCCCTGGTCTACTATAAGCGATGCAGGATCACTTGGAAGAGGAAGAGTAGGCACATTCTGAATAGCAACAGCTGAAGGCAAGGGGGCAGGCAAAGGGGCGACGGCTGGAAGAACAACAGGAAGAACAGCAGGGAGGACCGGAGGAACTATAGGAGGGGGAACAACAACTGGAAGGGGCAAAGCGCCAGGAGGAGGGACATACGGAGGTGACGCGGAGGCAACGGGCCTTCGTTCATGCAAAAGCTTATTAATCAATTCATCTGACGTATGAAAATCTTTTGACGGGTAGATTTTCTGAATGCCTAATTGAAATTCCCTGTCCGTGTTCCTAACTGACTCCAATTGCTTATTTTGATCATATAACCATGCCTTTTCGACACTCGTCATATGTCGACGCATATGTTTCTCTCTACTCTTTTGTTGCTGTAAAGCTTCTATTTTCCAACTGTGCAACGTGTCAAATACTGCAGGCCTAGCCTTCTTCTTTATTAATACAGACTCTAAATATTCTATACGAGGGATTTCAAAACTACCATTGGTTGGCCACCGAAGATTAGAATTATGTCTGGTTTGTCTGTGCCAAATGTCATTAAATGCTATGCTACCAAAGCCTTTCTTACAGTACATAGTACATGCCGGCGACCCCTCCTGTGGTGCGGGACGGCTATCTTCCAAAGATTGTCTGTCACTGCGGAAAAATGCCCTAAAGCAGGCAGACAATTTCCCAGGCATATCAATGTTTTGGTGTTACCTGGTTAAATAATTGTGCTCGCAAGTACAATGCTCCAAATTCAAATTTGTCAGGGTTAAATTAAGAATCGGGACACGATTCACCTGACCAAAGGACTGGGAGGCCCGATCGGGTTACTAAGGACAATGCAAAGGTTGACACCATCCGATCCCGGTCCGATAGCTGAGCCAACCTTCAACGAGACGAAGTCAATCTTGAGGGTCCCTATTCGGGCGCCATCTGTGGAATCAGAAAAAATACAATATTATGGCTGTTACACCGAGCAAAGGAAAATACACTGACACGGGCTTATAAAGATTCCCAGAATCTTTATTACAAAACTGAACAGTATTCAACAAAGTACACAAATAGCTATTTGGCCATCAATACATCACAGAGACCACCAGCAGGGTACAATATGAGCAGTGAAGGAATTTCCTAGCTGGACATCGGTGCTTTTATACAATTTGTAAAATGATGTCCAGCCCCCTTACAGGTTAATCATGCACTGGTCTAGGGTCGCGCCAGGTTCACTATCCTAATTTACATATCTCGCGCATGCGGTTTACTTTTTCAATACATTTACTAACACACTCCATTATTCTACAATTTTACATTTACACTCTTTATATATTGCTTTAATACAGACCAAACAATGTTTCACATGTTATATTTGGATAGCATTACTGTTCTTGTATGCTTGTAGTTTAATATTGGCATTTCAAGTAATCCCCTGCTTCGAGGTCAACAAAGGACAAGGTCTACATGACCCTAACATGTAGCCTGAAGGCAGGTTGGACATCAACTTCCCTACAGAGGTTGGAGAGGTTAAGGCAAGAACAAGGACACACGAGACTGCCATTTTAGATTACAGGGTGACTTTGTACAAAACCCCAAAATGGCGGTTTCTAACCTAAAATGGAGGCTTGATTCAAGATGGCGGCTTACATCAATTTCCATGGTCAAGACCTTGCCTCAGAGAGTTATTCGCGTACAATTTTCAAGCAACTTGGCGTAGGCCAATATACATGTAAATCGTTTGTAATAAGAGGCATAATTTAATATCCGGTTTGACACTGGAACCGACTCAACGCTGACAACCATCATGATCATCGCAAGTGGCAGGTACATTGTGGCTCTTTCCCCCGAGTGACATTTACAACCCCTTTCTCCCTTGGTGCAGAAACCAAATAACCTTGAACAGTTAAAACCGATTGCTTTACTGACTACCCTCCTGTCAGTATCCAGAGGGCACCCGTTTCCTTCCTGAAACTCTCTGTCCTCTGTGTTCCTTTACAGGGTGGGTTGTATTTTGTAGCGTGGTAGAACTGTCTGTTGTAATAATAATAAAGTAGATATTTGTATACAACCTTGACTGGACAGTTCTTTTATCATAGGGTAATAATTGTATTTTCGCTGTGTTGCAACTAACCAACGATCCACGAGCTTCTGGAGATAAGCCTGCCGCTCTGTTCACGTTACCAAAAATTGGACAAGGAGGTTTATAATTGACTTGTTTTTCCAATCGGTTCCGATCCCTACTGGTGTACTAGAGGTGTGAGGCTGATTGATGGCTTAGAAAACGATACTCATCCCTGTACCACTGGTGCCCCGGGAATTGATTTGTCAAGCATCGGGAAGTCAGGGAGGCTGCACTAATGTAATAGTACGACTAGAAAGTAGACTTGCAGTAGAAAACAACAGTCCAGAGGGCTCGGCCTTTCGTGCAGCAATGAACCTTTCCTGACCCCAGCAGATTGGCAAAGTGAAAAGGATTGGCTCTCAGCAGGGAGCCTGCACCCTATCTTCTGACACACAGTAGCTCCCATTAGTTGAACACAAAGGAAACATCTTCCTTGAACCAAATTTAAGTTAGCCCATCAGTGCGCAGAACATGGCTAACCTAAGGCTTAAACACATTGAATTGGCAAATAAAGAGATTTTGTTTCACTTTGCCGGTCTTGCTGCAGACATTGTACACACTTTATGCCCGTGTGGGCGAACTCATGTCAGATCAGGAAGACAGAAAAGACACAGAATGATGTCACACAGCAGATGAGTGGCCCCAGGCAAAAGTCTGTGAATAACAGTGGCGGCCATTTGGAAAATGTCACTGGTTACAAACCCATCCGATTGGCTGTCTGTCAACTAGTCCCTCTGGTTGCCCTGTAGTAACATGTGTGTTCTTTCTGTGACTCTTCCAACGCAGCTGGGCACCCTGATATCACTAGCAAGAGTGCGCCCACTACTGGCCAGCTTAAAAAGAAACCGCTGGACACATCTGCAGCACAGTGGAAAGGACAGCAAGCCAGGCTCACAGTTAAGGTGACATGTGACTGGTTGCAGGGATAACATCTTCCTTGGACAGCTTGGAAAGCTGGCAAGTGGTATCCGCCGGCTCAGTTTCTAGGCAGCGGGGCCCTGTGGTGCCCTGCGGTGCCGCCGAGGTCTGCACAAGACCCACAGCTCCTCAGTCTTGGGAGACCCCTTCGCCCCCCAGGACCCCGTCACACCCCGCCCTGCCCTCACTGGGCGCCCTTCGGCAGTAGCTCCGCACTCAGCAGTCTAACACGTATTCACAGATATGCGCTGCTAATTGTGAGCATGGCTTGGGTTTTACTGCACGTGCTACCTTTACCCTGGCAGATCCGCCAAAAAGAAGGGCCAAACCCCTGGCGCCGCTAGGGAAATCAAAGGACGTGCAAATGAAGCTGCACCCCCTAGGTGGACGCTGATTGCTTTGGCAAACACATGTGTTCTCCCCCGGGGGTTCCCAGGAACACGCCTCTGCCTCCTGCCATTCCCAGCTTCAGCAGGCACTTGCTGCAGCCAAAGAAGCCCTTTTTAGGTCCGTTAGAGAGGGCTTGCTCTCCTGCAGACCTAATGCACAGGAATCGAATGTGGAACTTGTTTGGCAAGCTGCAGAATTATGGAGCATGACGTCCACCTGATGGGGTCACCAGATCTCAGTTTTCCCACCTGATTGGAGGGAGGACAGTAGGCAGGACGTGCTTCCTCAAGTGCAAAGTGTGTCTCTAGTGAGGGAGACCAAGGGCAGCGGGAGATGACTCAGCTCTCTTTCTTCTGGGTTTAGATCCGGGTCAGGGCTGGATCCCAGAACCACACAGAGAGGACCCGGGGGAGGGGAGGTCACTGGGCGCGAGATTCCCATCCCACACTGAACCCCCATGCACTGACAGGCTTCTGAGATGCTCCCCACTGCATGGGCGCACAGCCTCTGCCTTTTATCAGCTGCATCTGTCATCTACCTATCTATCTATCTATCTATCTATCTATCTATCTATCTATCTATCTATCTATCTATCTATCTATCTATCTATCTACCTATCTACCTATCTATCTATCTATCTATCTATCTATCTATCTATCTATCTATCTATCTATCTATCTATCTATCTACCTACCTATCTACCTACCTATCTACCTACCTATCTACCTACCTATCTACCTATCTACCTATCTATCTATCTCTCTATCTCTCTATCTCTCTATCTCTCTATCTCTCTATCTCTCTATCTCTCTATCTCTCTATCTCTCTATCCATCCTATGCATCTATCTATCTATCTATCTATCTATCTATCTATCTATCTATCTATCTATCTATCTATCTATCTATCTATCTATCTATCTATCTATCTATCTATCTATCTATCTATCTATCTATCTATCTATCTATCTATCTATCTATCTATCTATCCTATGCATCTATCTATCTATCTATCTATCTATCTATGCATCTATCTATGCATCTATCTATCTATCTATCAATCTATCTCTTTCTATAGCGCCACTAACCCGCAGGCCTCAGGGCGCTCACATAGAAAAACAAAGACAGCAAAGGAATGGACAACCCGCACAGAATGGGGGCAAGCCAAAGAAACGGAGTAGGTTGTATGGTTGTTTTTTCTAGACAATTAACCACGTTCTTCATCAAAGAGGAATGTCTTCAAATGGTATATGCCGTTTGAGTCTCCGTGAGCAAGGGAGACCTATTTGGGGATACCCCTGCCTGAACATGTCTGGGGTTCTTTGCCCCATTGGAGCAGCCCTAAGGGTGCTTGCCCTCCTGTACAGAGTGGGTGCGGCTTGTCATTTAGGCTGGACCTCTGCTTTCGAGGGCAGGGCCAAAACTGATGTTCATTCTGCAAATAGCAAAAAAAGATTGGATTGTAAAGGTGACTAGTGTGATTGCCAGTGGTTATCATTAAGACCAAGCTTATCATCCCTCACTTTTTGGTGTATGAAACAAAAGCTGAAACTCGTGTAAGACTGCCTATTCATTTAAGGCACTGTGACGAATCAGCTTGGGGCACGAGTGGTCCAGGGATGAATATCGGTTTCTAAACCATCATTTAGCCGCACACCTCTTGTACACCAGAAGGGATCTGAACACATTGGAATACAAGTGAATTATAAGACCTCCTTGTCCAATTTTGGTAACGTGGACGGAATGGCAGGCTTATCTCCTCAAGGTCGTGGATCGTTGGTTAGTTGCAACACAGTGAACATGCAATTATAACCCAATGATAAAAGGGACTGTCCGGTCAAGGTTGTATACAAATATCTGTTATTATTATTACAACAGACAGTTCTAGCCCACTACAAAATACAGCCCACCCTGTAAAGGAGCACAGAGGACTGACAGTTTTACGAAGAAAAGGGTGGCACTCTGGATACTGACAGGAGGGTAATCGGTAAAGTAATTAATCGTGATAGTTCAAGGATACTTTGTTTCAACACAAAGAGAAAAATGGGGTGCAAAATTTCACTAGGGGCCTTCGGAGAATGACCAGGGGGACAGAACCACAATGTACCTTGTGCTGTAGAAATGCTTGGTGCTTGACAGAGTCGAGTAGGCTTTAGGGCGCTTTACAGCTTCTGCAACAGATTTCAAGATGGGAGACAGCTGCGGGTATCAGGCGGCAGGCAATTCCGGCAAGTGAGGCTGGAGGGACGGCTGCAGGCGGGTCTTCACAGGGACTCGGGTCAGGAATCGTCTCAGTGCTGGTCAGCGGACCTGAAGGAACTGTCTGAGGCATCTAAGATGGCATTAGTGACTGCAGCGTAACAACAGTCAGTGGTGCAGTCGGTTGCAGCTCGATGGGCTCGACTAGATTGAAAATATCGTTTAAGGTGGACAATGCACTCCTCTTAGCTTCTTCACTAGCCTTGCATTGTTCTTTAAGGCAGATGGCCCAAAGCCGAGGAGACTGTTGCAGGCAGCGACCTTGTCCTTGGTTTGGTTCAGAGACTCTCTGGCACTTCCCACCTAGGAAGCTTGCTGGCAGAACCTAGCAGGGCACACTGTGTGCTGGCTGAGTACCAGTTCTGGAGATTCTGGAGGGTCCTCTGTATTTGGCATCTCCCTCTGTTCCTTGGGAGATGTTTATGTGAGGGATCTTGCTTTCCGCTTTGGAGGTTCTGGCCTTCCTTCACTGGCGGAAGATGTAAGGCAGACTGTACCTTCCAATGATGACTACTTCTTGCTACTCCATGCAAAGTCCACAGATGACCTGCCCAAAAGAGGGGCACAGCCCTCTTTTAAAGCCAAATGGGCCACACTGATTGGTGTAGGCTAGGCCTACCTTAATGAACCAATCCTGGGTCCCCACTAACAATCTCCTGCATGCATCAGGTCATAACCAGAGTGTTTTGCAACAGAAAAAGTTAAGAGGTGAAAAAATGTAATACTAAGTCCCACCCTTTATACTCTCTGTTGTGGATGAAAAGGTCTCTCTAATTAATGGAACTCTCTGTGGTTCCTGATTAAAGCGGCAGGTCTCCCTTGCAACTGTGGCGGGAACAGACATTCTGTCTCCTGCAAGCCACATTCTCATACACTCTGAATTGCGTTCCCCTGCAAGGATTGCCTATTGTAAACACATAGTCCCAGACATGACAGGTCACTGTCCTTGATACTGAGAGGCGGGAGCTGGTTTTGGGTTGACACAGTGCATATCAAAAGTTATTAAGGGTTTCCTATCTCCTTTGTTCAACACTTCAGCCAGGCCCCATGTGGGTCTGTTTGAATTCAACTCTGATTAGTATGCAAAGATGCCACCAGCAGCAGGGCTTAGAAAAGGACAGGGCAGATCCATGGAGCCTTTGATACTTAATTAGGCTGGCTATGGCAGGGGGAATGTCTGCCCTCCTCCTTCTGAGAGGACATGGTGTAATCATATCCCAACTAGATATCACATGGGGGATGGCGCCTGTAGGCTCTGCTCACCCAGAGCACACAGGGCTATGTGTATGTCATGCAGTGAGCATAGGAAAATGTGTGCAGATTATCCCCACACATTTTCCAGAGGTTCATCTACCATCATTCAATTTCATAAAAAATGTCAAGAAAGCCCAGGCTAGCGCAGACCCACCGTGCAGATGGTTGAATTCCTCACAGGCACCTGCTGCAGAACTCTGTAAGCATTGGTGGGTCAAAGGCTTAAATATCAACATATTAATGAACCTGATGTGGAGACCTTTACTTAACCTACAGCTTACAGGTCCCTGTTTCCCTACCAGAGCTGGCTAGACCCATTATCTAAAATATGATGTGGTTTGGCAAGTCATTGTCCCCCAGCTCAAACACCTTGACAAAAAGTTTATTTTTTATCTTCCCAAATTTGGTGGAGCCTTGCAAACTCATCATGTGCTGGTGGTAAATGTGTTAAAAATACTGACCATTGCTCTCATCACACTGGCCATTGCTCTCATCACACTGGCCATTGCTCTCATGACACTGGCCATTGCTCTCATCACACTGGCCATTGCTCTCATCACACTGACCATTGCTCTCATGACACTGGCCATTGCTCTCATGACACTGACCATTGCTCTCATCACACTGGCCATTGCTCTCATCACACTGGCCATTAGCTCTTGTGGAACAGGCCCAAGCCCAATGCCCAGTCTATATCCAGATATAATGTAAAGTACTTTTCCATAGCGTGCCTCTACACTTCTATGTGGCCGTGTGGGGCGTGGTTCTGTGAGGCGATCTAGTGTTGATGTTTTCAGCTTCCCCAGTTGGCCAAATTGCATAATCTTGGTCAAATCCCTATGTCCTATGGTTCACATTTATCCAAACTGTGTTACCTTGGCCAGATCCCATTCAATAGGAAGCGCTTAGAAGCCAGCTGACAAACAGAAGCCAGCTGACAAACAAAATGAAAACCAAGGGCACTTTGCTGTGCAGGCCAGTCGCATAGCCTCTCATCACCAATCATGTCACACCTATTTCTAAACACACAGTCACACAAAATAATACTCAAAGCATTGGTTCATGCTCAGCAGACAAAGGAGGTCCTCCAATCTCACATTAATGCCTGTCTTTATACCTTTGTTCCCATCCAGGGGATTTTCTGTTTGCTTTGAGGTGGAGGTGAGGCAGCAAATGGGCCAGGCGTGCCGGTCATGCACCCTCGCTTTGCCTGCAGGGCATGCATGTGCATGCTTAGCTAAAGAGCATGGATTCCTCGGTAATCCACCTGCTTGTTACCCAGGCAGGCAGATTCCACAGGAATTCACCGGAAATGCTTCCCGCAATCATTCATTGCAGGAGGCATTTGCAGGTCTTCTAAAACACGTCCTGGAAAAATAAACTGTTGAGTAAAATTGTAGAAGTGCAAACATAAGTGGTCCCGTGCGTGAAATGTGCTCTTTAAATTGAAATGACCCCCAAACACCTTTCTGTGTATAAAAGCCAGGCATATTGGCTGTGCCAATTCTTGCTACTGGTAGTGATTGACTGATTAATTGATTGTTTATTTATTTATTATACGCTTATACACAAGTGTTTCAAAGCACAACCATGCATGGGAGGGGAAGACATAGGGAAGACAAGACAATCTTACTAGGTATGGTACATTCAGATCATGCAGGTGAACAGAACAGGAAGTGCGTGGGCGGGGGGAGGCAATAAGGACCAAGTGTGCCCAGTGCCGTCAGAACATGGGTTCAGTCCAGAGAGACACCACTCTCACGGGTCATAACCTAAGTGCAGTAGTGCTGCGGCAACTGCAAGGGCCGGGGGCAAGTGCAGGAGACTGGGGAGGGAGGCTTGGGACCTGTGACGCTCTGAGGTACACCAGGCAGCTAGTCAGCAAAACTGAGCAGAAGTAGAGGAGAGAGAGCGACAGAGCAGATAGAGGTTGTTAGCAGGGGAGAGAGAGAGAGAGAGAGAGAGAGAAGGAGGAGGCGAATAGGAAAGTCTTGAGGAGTTTCCAGAATTTAAGGAGATGCGGCTCAAGATGGAGAGAGGCAGGGAGGCTATTTCAGATGGAAGCACCTGCAGTGGGTAAAGATCTCCCCCCAAATCTCTGCTTGGAGAAGCGGCTCACCCGAAGAGAGTTGGAGGAAGACGAGCAGAGGGCTCAGGAAGGAGCTTTGCAGATAGAGTGGGCCCAGGCCCAGAAAGCCTTGTGGACAGGGCAAAGGGTCTTGAACTTAAGCCTTGCTGCCACGGGGAGGCAGTGAAGGGATTTCAGCGCGAGAGAGATGCAGTCCCTGGTCTTGAGGCCAAGGATAAGTCGTGCGGTTCTGTTCTGGATGAGTTAGAGAGGACGGAAGGTAGAAGAAGGAAGGTTGAGAAAGAGGCTGTTGCAGTAGTCCAGCCTAGAGAGGACCAGGGCTCTGGAGATGGTGATCCTCCAAGGGAAAGTGAGAAAAGGTAGAATACCTCTGAGGAGGTGCAGTTGGTAGTGGGATTATTTAGAGGTGTCCAAGATGTCAAACGAGAAGGAGAGAGTGGAGTCGAAGATGACCCCCAGATTTTTTGCTTCGTTGGTAGATGAAGCGGCAGATCCAAGGGAGGCCGGCCAGAGAGAAAGAGGGATGGCAGGAGCAGGAGTCCCGATGAAGACATTTTCTGTCTTACTGGCAATGAGGCAGAGGTTGTTTGCGGCACACCAGGACTGAATTGCAGACAGACAGTCCGGTTTGAGTGAGAAAGAGGAAGAGGCAGAGTGTAGCATGAAGGAGAGCTGCGTGTCATCTGCGTAACACTGAAAGTTGGAGGTGAAGGTGGCTATCATATGGGCCAGGGGGGCCATGTAGCAATTGAAAAACCAGGGGGATATGTTAGATCCCTGGGGGACACTGCATGCAGAGAGAGTGACAGGGGAGAGAAAGGACCCCCATTCCACCTGGAATGGGCGGTCAGAGAGAAAGGAGGTTAGCCACGCCAGGGCCTGATCAGCGATGCCCAGGGTATCATGGAGACGTGCGATCAGGATGTTGTGGTTCACTGTATGAAAGGCAGAGGAGAGGTCGAGTAGAATGAGGGCAGAGGGAGAATGTCCTCTTTATCCAATGCACTCAGAATGTCTGGCATTGACCGGGCAGGTTTGCATTCTAATTCCAAAAGAATAGGCAGAATCAGAATCGGGAGCCACCAGAGCAATGCATTCCAATTATTAAAAGGAAGATTCATAGTGACAACTTGTCAGCATCACCAGGTTCAAAGCTATAAGAAGAGGAAGTGGCAAAGGTGGCTAAGGGCATTAAAGGTATGAACCCGACCAGCTGTCCGGGGGATCTTATTCCTTCAAAAATAATCCTGGACCATTTGGGCATTTTTGCACCATTTTTATGTAGATTCATAACCGCCTCTTTTAGGCACTGCACCATTCCACAGGCCATCAAAACAGTGGCAGTTATCCCCTCTTAAAAAAAAGCAGGCTTAGACCCTAAAGATGCCACCAACTTTCGACCCATTACGAACACTCTCTTCTTTATAAAATTGGTTGATAAGGGAGCCACAAGACACCTTCAACTCCAGAGTGAAAACACTGGTAAGCTACATGAGAGACAGTCTGCTTTCCGCCGTTTTCATGGTACAGAGAGTGCCTCGGTAGACCTTCAGACCCACATGCTGACTTTAGTGGAGAGAAGTAGACCGGGCCTGTTAATATTATTAGATCTCAGCACAGCATTTGATCTTTTGGACCATAAGATTTTATTGAACAGACTGCTATCGAGTCACGCACGGTTTGGCTATCGAGACTATAAACTGGGTTAGATCCTTTCTGGAGAGTAGAAGATCTAGGGTACATTGGGGAGATGCGTTCTCTGAAGTAGAAACCATTATGTGTGGCGTCCCTCAGGGGGCATGCCTGTCGCCCCTGCTCTTTAACATTTATATAGTCCCTCTTTGTAGAGAACTGGAAAAGTTGGGCTTTTTCATTACAAATTATGCTGACGATTTCCAGTTGTCAATGGAACTATCAGGAGACCATCAGGAAGATCAATTCAAAGTAAATGAAGTCTATAGAGTTATAAAAAAGGGGATGACTACAAATTGGCTATGCCTTAACGCTGGAAAAACGGAACTTATGATCTATGGGTCCAAAAAATCTAGAGAGGCTTTAGTCCCTACTTTTTCCAGCTTCTTGGTCGAGGACAGCCTCATTAAAGTGGTCGACAAGGTGAAGACTCTAGGTGCCTACCTGGAGGCCTCCTTGGACGCAGGTGCACAAGTAGATGCTATTGAAAAAAACACCCAATAACATCTGCGAGTACTGAGGCAGGTTGCCCCTCTAATCTCAAAAAATAATCGATCCAAATTAGTTAGACCCGTTATTCTACCACGCCTAGATTACTGCAACGCCCTATTGGGGGGGGCTAGTAGAGAAGATGTTTTCAGACTGCAGAAAATCCAGAACGCATCTATGCGTATAATTTATGGCATGAAAAGGCATGAACCTACTTCTTCTGCCAGAAAGGAGTTACACTGGCTTCCTATATCAGCTAGGATCTCCTTCAAAATGCTGACCCTGTGTCATAATGCGTCTACGGGACAGCTCCGAGCTACCTAAAGGACAAGATTACTATATACCAGCCTACAAAAAACCTTTGCTCCACATCCACCCTACTCCTGCAGGTGGCAAGGACGAAGAGAGCCCGTGGAAATGGACGCTCCTTCCCTGTACTTGTGTTTAAGGCATGGAATAATCTACCCCTGGTGCTCAGAGAAGAAAGTAACCATCTGGCTTTTCGAAAGCTCTTGAAAACTGAACTTTTCATCTATCTACTTTTCGGTTCATCCTCACTCACCCTTTCTGCTTGTGAAGGAGCGCTTGGATGCCTGAGGGCTTTAGCGCTATAGAACTGTTATAACATAACATAACAAAGGTGGCGATGGGAACCAGGTAAGCCGCAGCAGTGTCTTTAAAAGCAAGAATCTCAAGAATTAGTAGGGCCTTAGAACGTGAGCATTGGTGGCCCTTTTAAATGAAGAAATGGCCATTTTATTTTGCCCTATCTCACCTGGTCTACCGCTTGCAGTTCTGCCCCAAATGTGGGCGCGTTTCACGTCAGACAAGATGCGAGACCCTCGTGAGGGTTCGGCCCGAATCCGTCCAGTGGCCTGGGCGGAAGCTGAGAGCAAGTATTGTCCAATAACTGCACATGTTAGTCCCTCCCACTTTGCAGCGACAGCCCACGCCCCCCTCTTGACGGAACCTCAAGATAGTCTTTCTTGGAAGGTTTTGTGTAGACTCGTGGAACAGTGCACAGTTACACGACTCTCAAAAGGGGTTCTTCCAGTGGTCAGTCGATGGTATAACCCACGGAAACTGTGGGTGTCTGAGGCAAGGCTGGGGGCGAAGGGCTGACTGGTCGTGGCCCCAGAAGTACAGAGGTTGCTGACAAGCCTCCGAGAGACTGCCAAAGCTGGGAAGCACCGCAGAGGGTTTCATGCTAGAATACTCTGAGAAACTCTCAATACTGAGAAGTAGAGTTTCAGGGTGCCTGCCCCCGAGAGACGATCCATACCGACGCGGAGTACAGACAATGCTGAGGCGAGTCTGGGCGATGGTGAGTTCTGGGAAGGTATAAGTCCCGGAGAGACTGTCCATTCTCAGAGGAGTACAGACTTCGCAGCCAAGCCCCTTAGAGACTGTCCATTCTCAGAGGAGCACAGACTTTACTTCCAAGCCCCTGAGAGACTGTCGGTAATGAGAAGGAGTACAGACTTTACTTCCAAGCCCCTGAGAGACTGTCCATTCTCATAGGAGCACAGACTTTACTTCCAAGCACCTGAGAGACTGTCCATTCTCAGAGGAGCACAGACTTTACTTCCAAGCCCCTGAGCGACTGTCCATTCTCAGAGGAGCACAGACTTTGCTTCCAAGCCCCTGTGAATCTGACAATACTGCGAGGGAGCCCAGATGATTCTCCAAGCTTCTGAGAAGCTGCAAATACCTCGTAGGTATGAAGAGGCTGTTGTCAAGCCCCTGAG
This sequence comes from Ambystoma mexicanum, assembly GCF_040938575.1. NCBI lineage: Eukaryota > Metazoa > Chordata > Amphibia > Caudata > Ambystomatidae > Ambystoma > Ambystoma mexicanum. The sequence goes on from NC_090930.1 coordinate 43,834,878, forward strand.
AGGAAAACCGTCTTGGGCAGGACTACGGTGGTTTCTGTCAAGCCTCTGAGACACCGTCAGCCTAGTAAGGAGTGCATAGGTTCAGTGGTCGAAGTGTACGAAAAGAAGTAGTAAAACTATTTTCCCTGCTGGCCTGCTCCCATTCCCCACAAACCCCATTGCCACCCCACTCCCAGACACAATACAAACCACCAAACACATGCACCTGCTGTTTAAGGGAACGTTCAGTGCAGTGCACTGAACGGGCAAGTTTCAACTTCTTCCTACGCTTTTATTTTAAAACAAAACCATTCCGGAACGGTCTTTTTAAAATAAAAGTATAGGAGCTGTAAAAGGTATTTTAAAAAAGTAGAGGAGCACCGCTCCCAACCGCTCCCACTCACTTCGACCACTGCATAGGTTGCTGTCAAGTAAGGGGCTGTCAATACTGAGAAGATGTTAAGATGTTACTCCCAAGCCCTTGAAAGGCTCTCAGTATAGAGAAGGAGGAGAGAGGTTGCTTTCAAGCCTCTGAGAGACTGCCAATACTGTGGAAAGCAAACATTACCGATAAGCTTCTGAGAGACTGCGACACGGGGAAGGAGCACAGACTTGTATGCCAAGTCCTTTAGAGACTGCCAATGCTGAGAAGGAGTACAGAGGTTGTGTTCAATCCCCTGAGAGAGTGTTGTACTGAGGATTTCAGACATAGCTGCCCACCCCTGAGAGATTGCCAATACCGAGGAGTCCAGATGTTGCTGATTAGCCTCTGGGAGGCTGCAATGCCGAGAAGGGGTACAGCGGTTGCAGTGAAGCTGAGAGGCTGCAATGCTGAGAAGGGATACAACGGGTGCAGTGAAGCCTCTAGGACAGTGCAATGCCGAGAAGGGGTACAGCGGTTGCAGTGAAGCCTCTTGGAGGATGCAAGGCCGAGAAAGGGTACAGCGGTTGCAGTGAAGCTGAGAGGCTGCAATGCCGAGAAGGGGTACAGCGGTTGCAGTGAAGCTCTGAGAGGCTGCAATGCCGAGAAGAGGTACAGCGGTTGAAGTGAAGCCTCTTGGAGGATGCAATGCCGAGAAAAGGTACAGCGATTGCAGTGAAGCTGAGAGGCTGCAATGCCGAGAAGGGGTACAGCAGTTGCAGTGAAGCTCTGAGAGGCTGCAATGCCGAGAAGGGGTACAGCGGTTGCAGTGAAGCTGAGAGGCTGCAATGCTGAGAAGGGATACAGCGGGTGCAGTGAAGCCTCTGAGAGGGTGCAATGCCGAGAAGGTATACAGCGGTTGCAGTGATGCCTCTGAGAGGCTGCAATGCTGAAAAGGGGTATAGCGGTTGCAGTAAAGTCCATGAGAGACTGCAATGCTGAGAAGGGGTACAGCGGTTGCAGTGAAGCTGAGAGGCTGCAATGCCGAGAAGCGGTACAGCAGGTTCATTGAAGTCTATGAGAGACTGCAATGCTGAGAAGGGGTACAGCGGTTGCAGTGAAGCCTCTGAGAAGCTGCAACGCCGAGAAGGAGTACAGCTGGTGCAGTGAAGCCTCTGAGAGGCAGCAATGCCGAGAAGGGGTACAGTGGTTGCAGTGAAGCCTTTGGGAGGCTGCAATGCTGAGAAGGGGGTACAGCGGGTTCAGTGAAGCCTCTGAGAGACTGTAATGCCAAGAAGGGGAACAGCAGTTGCAGTGAAGCCTCTGCGAGGCTACAATGCTGAGACGGAGTACAGCGGTTGCAGTGAAGCCTCTTGGAGGATGCAATGCTGAGAAGGGGTACAGCGGTTGCAGTGAAGCTCCGAGAGGCTGCAATGCCGAGAAGAAGTACAGCAGTTGCAGTGAAGCTGAGAGGCTGCAATGCTGAAAAGGGGTACAGCGGTGGCAGTGAAGTCCATGAGAGAATGCAATGCAGAGAAGGGGTACTGCGGTTGCAGTAAAGCTGAGAGGCTGCAATGCCGAGAAGTGGGTACAGCTGTTGCAGTGAAGCCTCTGGGAGGCTGCAATACTGAGAAGGGGCACAGCGGTTGCAGTGAAGCTGAGAGGCTGCAATGCCGAGAAGGGGGTACAGCGGTTGCAGTGAAGCCTCTGGGAGGCTGCAATGCTGAGAAGCGGTACATCGGGTGCAGTAAAGTCCATGAGAGATTGCAATGCCTGATAAGGGGTAAATCGGTGGCAGTGAAGCCTCTGAGAGGCTGCACTGCTGTGAAGGGGGACAGCGGTTGCTGTTAAGCCTCTGAGAGGCTGCAATGCAGATAAGGGGTAGAGTGGTTGCAGTGAAGCCTCTGAGAGGCTACAATGCCGAAAAGGGTTACATTGGTTGCAGTGAAGCCTCTGAGATACTGCATGGTGAGAAGTTGTACAGTGGTTGCAGTGAAGCCTCTGTGAGGTTGCAATGCCGAAAAGGGGTACAGTGGTTGAAGAGAAGCCTCCGAGAGGCTGAAATGCTGACACGGGGTACATCAGTTGTACTGAAGCCCCTGAGAGGCTGCAATGCAGAGAAGGGGTAGAGCGGTTGCAGTGAAACCTCTGAGAGGCTGAAATTCCGGAAAGGGGTACTGTGGTTGCAGTGAAGTCTCTGTGAAGCTGCAATGCAGAGAAGGTGTACAGCAGTTGCAGTGAAGCTTCTCAGAGCCTACAGTGCCGAGAAGGGGTACAGCAGTTGCAGTGAAGCCTCTGAGAGGCTGCTATGCCATAAGGGGTAGAGCGGTTGAAGTGAAGCCTCTCAAAGGCTGCAATCTGAGAAGGGCCTGAAGGGGTGAAGCGGTTGCAGTGAAGCCTCTGAGAGACTGCAATGCTGAGAAGGGGTACAGCGGTTGCAGTAAAGTCCATGAGAGACTGCAATGCTGAGAAGGGGTACAGCGGTTGCAGTGAAGCTGAGAGGCTGCAATGCCGAGAAGGGGTACAGCAGGTTCAGTGAAGTCTATGAGAGACTGCAATGCTGAGAAGGGGTACAGCGGTTGCAGTGAAGCCTCTGAGAAGCTGCAACGCCGAGAAGGAGTACAGCTGGTGCAGTGAAGCCTCTGAGAGGCAGCAATGCCGAGAAGGGGTACAGTGGTTGCAGTGAAGCCTTTGGGAGGCTGCAATGTTGATAAGGGGTACAGCGGGTGCAGTGAAGCCTCTGAGAGGCTGCAATGCAGAGAAGGGGTACAGCGGTTGCAGTGAAGTCCATGAGAGACTGCAATGCCGAGAAGGGGTACTGCGGTTGCAGTGAAGCTGAGAGGCTGCAATGCTGAGAAGGGGGCACAGAGGGTTCAGTGAAGCCTCTGAGAGACTGTAATGCCAAGAAGGGGAACAGCAGTTGCAGTGAAGCCTCTGCGAGGCTACAATGCTGAGATGGAGTACAGCGGTTGCAGCGAAGCCTCTTGGAGGATGCAATGCTGAGAAGGGGTACAGCGGTTGCAGTGAAGCCTCTGGGAGGCTGCAATGCTGAGAAGAGGTACAGCGGGTGCAGTGAAGTCCATGAGAGACTGCAATGCTGAGAAGGGGTACAGCGGTTGCAGTGAAGTCTCTGAGAGACTGCAAAGCCGAGAAGGGGTACAGTGGTTGCAGTGAATCCTCTGAGAGACTGCAATGCCGAGAAGGGGTACAGTGGGTGCAGTAAAGCCTCTGAGAGACTCCAATGCCGAGAAGGGGTACACCGGTTGCAGTGAAGCCTCTGGGAGGCTGCAATGCTGAGAAGGGGTACAGCGGGTGCAGTGAAGTCCATGAAAGACTGCAATTATGAGAAGGGGTACAGCGGTTGCAGTGAAGCCTCTGGGTGGCTGCAATGCTGAGAAGGGGTACAGCGGTTGCAGTGAAGCCTCTGAGAGACTGCAATGCTGAGAAGGGGTACAGCGGGTGCAGTGAAGCCTCTGAGAGGCTGCAATGCCGAGAAGGGGTATAGCGGTTGCAGTGAAGCCTCTGGGAGGCTGCAATGCCGAGAAGGGGTACAGCGGGTGCAGTGAAGCCTCTGGGAGGCTGCAATGCTGAGAAGGGGTACAGCGGATGCAGTGATGTCCATGAGAGGCTGGGGTACAGCGGTTGCAATGAAGCCTCTGGGAGGCTGCAATGCTGAGAAGGGGTACAGTGGGTGCAGTGAAGCCTCTGAGAGGTTGCAATGCCGAGAAGGGGTACAGCGGGTGCAGTGAAGCCTCTGAGAGGCTGCAATGCCGAGAAGGGGTACAGTGGTTGCAGTGAAGCTCTGAGAGGCTGCAATGTCGAGAAGGGGTACAGCAGTTTCAGTCAAGCCTCTGAGAGGCTGCTATGCCATAAGTGGTACAGCGATTGCAGTGAAGCCTCAGAGGCTGCAACGCCAAGAAAGCGTACAGCAGTTGCAGTGAAGCCTCTGAGAGGCTGCAATGCCGAGAAGCGGTACAGCAGTTGCAGTGAAGGCTCTGAGAGACTGCAATGCCGAGAAGGGGTAAAGTGGTTGCAGTGAAGCCTCTGAGAGACTGCAATGCCGAGAAGGGGTACAGTGGTTGCAGTGAAGCCTCTGAGAGACTGCAATGCCGAGAAGGGGTACACCGGTTGCAGTGAAGCCTCTGGGAGGCTGCAATGCTGAGAAGGGGTACAGCGGGTGCAGTGAAGTCCATGAGAGACTGCAATACTGAGAAGGGGTACAGTGTTTGCAGTGAAGCCTCTGGGAGGCTGCAATGCTGAGAAGGGGTACAGCGGTTGCAGTGAAGCCTCTGAGAGACTGCAATGCTGAGAAGGGGTACACCGGTTGCAGTGAAGCCTCTGGGAGGCTGCAATGCTGAGAAGGGGTACAGCGGGTGCAGTGAAGTCCATGAAAGACTGCAAAGATGAGAAGGGGTACAGCGGTTGCAGTGAAGCCTCTGGGAGGCTGCAATGCTGAGAAGGGGTACAGCGGTTGCAGTGAAGCCTCTGAGAGACTGCAATGCTGAGAAGGGGTACAGCGGGTGCAGTGAAGCCTCTGAGAGGCTGCAATGCCGAGAAGGGGTATAGCGGTTGCAGTGAAGCCTCTGGGAGGCTGCAATGCCGAGAAGGGGTACAGCGGGTGCAGTGAAGCCTCTGGGAGGCTGCAATGCTGAGAAGGGGTACAGCGGATGCAGTGATATCCATGAGAGACTGGGGTACAGCGGTTGCAGTGAAGCCTCTGGGAGGCTGCAATGCTGAGAAGGGGTACAGTGGGTGCAGTGAAGCCTCTGAGAGTTTGCAATGCCGAGAAGGGGTACCGCAGGTGCAGTGAAGCCTCTGAGAGGCTGCAATGCCGAGAAGGGGTACAGTGGTTGCAGTGAAGCTCTGAGAGGCTGCAATGTTGAGAAGGGGTACAGCAGTTTCAGTCAAGCCTCTGAGAGGCTGCTATGCCATAAGTGGTACAGCGATTGCAGTGAAGCCTCGGAGGCTGCAACGCCAAGAAAGGGTACAGCAGTTGCAGTGAAGCCTCTAAGAGGCTGCAATGCCGAGAAGGGGTACAGCAGTTGCAGTGAAGGCTCTGAGAGACTGCAATGCCGAGAAGGGGTACAGTGGTTGCAGTGAAGCCTCTGAGAGACTGCAATGCCGAGAAGGGGTACAGTGGTTGCAGTGAAGCCTCTGAGAGACTGCAATGCCGAGAAGGGGTACACCGGTTGCAGTGAAGCCTCTGGGAGGCTGCAATGCTGAGAAGGGGTACAGCGGGTGCAGTGAAGTCCATGAGAGACTGCAATACTGAGAAGGGGTATAGTGGTTGCAGTGAAGCCTCTGGGAGGCTGCAATGCTGAGAAGGGGTACAGCGGTTGCAGTGAAGCCTCTGAGAGACTGCAATGCTGAGAAGGGGTACAGCGGGTGCAGTGAAGCCTCTGAGAGGCTGCAATGCAGATAAGGGGTAGAGTGGTTGCAGTAAAGCCTCTCAGAGGCTACAATGCCGAAAAGGGTTACATTGGTTGCAGTGAAGCCTCTGAGATACTGCATGGTGAGAAGTTGTACAGTGGTTGCAGTGAAGCCTCTGCGAGGTTGCAATGCCGAAAAGGGGTACAGTGGTTGCAGAGAAGCCTCTGAGAGGCTGAAATGCTGAGACGGGGTACATCAGTTGTACTGTAGCCCCTGAGAGGCTGCAATGCAGAGAAGGGGTAGAGCGGTTGCAGTGAAACCCCTGAGAGGCTGAAATTCCGGAAAGGGTTACTGTGGTTGCAGTGAAGTCTCTGTGAAGCTGCAATGCAGAGAAGGTGTACAGCAGTTGCAGTGAGGCCTCTCAGAGCCTGCAGTGCCGAGAAGGGGTACAGCAGTTGCAGTGAAGCATCTGAGAGGCTGCTATGCCATAAGGGGTAGAGCGGTTGAAGTGAAGCCTCTCAAAGGCTGCAATCTGAGAAGAGCCCGAAGGGGTGAAGCGGTTGCAGTGAAGCCTCTGAGAGACTGCAATGCTGGGAAGGGGTACAGCGGTTGCAGTGAAGCCTCTGGGGGGCTGCAATGCAGAGAAGGGGTACAGCAGTTGCAGTGAAGCCTCTGAGTGACTGCAATGCCGAGAAGGGGTACAACGGTTGCAGTGAAGCCTCTGAGAGACTGCAATGCTGAGAAGGGGTACAGCAGTTGCAGTGAAGCCTCTGAGAGACTGCAATGCTGAGAAGAGGTACAGTGGTCGCAGTGAAGTCCATGAGAGACTGCAATGCTGAGAAGGGGTACAGCATTTGCAGTGAAGCCTCTGGGAGGCTGCAATGCTGAGAAGGGGTACAGCAGTTGCAGTGAAGCCTCTGAGTGACTGCAATGCCGAGAAGGGGTACAGCGGTTGCAGTGAAGCCTCTGAGAGACTGCAATGCTGAGAAAGGGTACAGCAGTTGCAGTGAAGCCTCTGAGAGACTGCAATGCTGAGAAGAGGTACAGTGGTCGCAGTGAAGTTCATGAGAGACTGCAATGCTGAGAAGGGGTACAGCGTTTGCAGTGAAGCCTCTGAGAGGCTGCAATGCCGAGAAGGGGTACAGTGGTTGCAGTGAAGCTCTGAGAGGCTGCAATGTTGAGAAGGGGTACAGCAGTTTCAGTCAAGCCTCTGAGAGGCTGCTATGCCATAAGTGGTACAGCGATTGCAGTGAAGCCTCGGAGGCTGCAACGCCAAGAAAGGGTACAGCAGTTGCAGTGAAGCCTCTGAGAGGCTGCAATGCCGAGAAGGGGTACAGCAGTTGCAGTGAAGGCTCTGAGAGACTGCAATGCCGAGAAGGGGTACAGTGGTTGCAGTGAAGCCTCTGAGAGACTGCAATGCCGAGAAGGGGTACAGTGGTTGCAGTGAAGCCTCTGAGAGACTGCAATGCCGAGAAGGGGTACACCGGTTGCAGTGAAGCCTCTGGGAGGCTGCAATGCTGAGAAGGGGTACAGCGGGTGCAGTGAAGTCCATGAGAGACTGCAATACTGAGAAGGGGTATAGTGGTTGCAGTGAAGCCTCTGGGAGGCTGCAATGCTGAGAAGGGGTACAGCGGTTGCAGTGAAGCCTCTGAGAGACTGCAATGCTGAGAAGGTGTACAGCGGGTGCAGTGAAGCCTCTGAGAGGCTGCAATGCAGATAAGGGGTAGAGTGGTTGCAGTAAAGCCTCTCAGAGGCTACAATGCCGAAACGGGTTACATTGGTTGCAGTGAAGCCTCTGAGATACTGCATGGTGAGAAGTTGTACAGTGGTTGCAGTGAAGCCTCTGCGAGGTTGCAATGCCGAAAAGGGGTACAGTGGTTGCAGAGAAGCCTCCGAGAGGCTGAAATGCTGAGACGGGGTTCATCAGTTGTACTGTAGCCCCTGAGAGGCTGCAATGCAGAGAAGGGGTAGAGCGGTTGCAGTGAAACCCCTGAGAGGCTGAAATTCCGGAAAGGGTTACTGTGGTTGCAGTGAAGTCTCTGTGAAGCTGCAATGCAGAGAAGGTGTACAGCAGTTGCAGTGAGGCCTCTCAGAGCCTGCAGTGCCGAGAAGGGGTACAGCAGTTGCAGTGAAGCATCTGAGAGGCTGCTATGCCATAAGGGGTAGAGCGGTTGAAGTGAAGCCTCTCAAAGGCTGCAATCTGAGAAGAGCCCGAAGGGGTGAAGCGGTTGCAGTGAAGCCTCTGAGAGACTGCAATGCTGAGAAGGGGTACAGCGGTTGCAGTGAAGCCTCTGGGGGGCTGCAATGCAGAGAAGGGGTACAGCAGTTGCAGTGAAGCCTCTGAGTGACTGCAATGCCGAGAAGGGGTACAACGGTTGCAGTGAAGCCTCTGAGAGACTGCAATGCTGAGAAGGGGTACAGCAGTTGCAGTGAAGCCTCTGAGTGACTGCAATGCCGAGAAGGGGTACAGCGGTTGCAGTGAAGCCTCTGAGAGACTGCAATGCTGAGAAGGGGTACAGCAGTTGCAGTGAAGCCTCTGAGAGACTGCAATGCTGAGAAGAGGTACAGTGGTCGCAGTGAAGTTCATGAGAGACTGCAATGCTGAGAAGGGGTACAGCGTTTGCAGTGAAGCCTCTGGGAGGCTGCAATGCTGAGAAGGGGTACAGCGGGTGCAGTGAAGTCCATGAGAGACTGCAATGCTGAGAAGGGGTACAGCGTTTGCAGTGAAGCCTCTGGGAGGCTGCAATGCTGAGAAGGGGTACAGCGGGTGCAGTGAAGTCCATGAGAGACTGCAATGCTGAGAAGGGGTACAGCGGTTGCAGTGAAGCCTCTGGGAGGCTGCAATGCTGAGAAGGGGTACAGCGGTTGCAGTGAAGCCTCTGAGAGACTGCAATGCTGAGAAGGGGTACAGCGGGTGCAGTGAAGCCTCTGAGAGGCTGCAATGCAGATAAGGGGTAGAGTGGTTGCAGTAAAGCCTCTGAGAGGCTACAATGCCGAAAAGGGTTACATTGGTTGCAGTGAAGCCTCTGAGATACTGCATGGTGAGAAGTTGTACAGTGGTTGCAGTGAAGCCTCTGAGAGACTGCAATGCTGAGAAGGGGTACAGCGGTTGCAGTAAAGTCCATGAGAGACTGCAATGCTGAGAAGGGGTACAGCGGTTGCAGTGAAGCTGAGAGGCTGCAATGCCGAGAAGGGGTACAGCAGGTTCAGTGAAGTCTATGAGAGACTGCAATGCTGAGAAGGGGTACAGCGGTTGCAGTGAAGCCTCTGAGAAGCTGCAACGCCGAGAAGGAGTACAGCTGGTGCAGTGAAGCCTCTGAGAGGCAGCAATGCCGAGAAGGGGTACAGTGGTTGCAGTGAAGCCTTTGGGAGGCTGCAATGTTGATAAGGGGTACAGCGGGTGCAGTGAAGCCTCTGAGAGGCTGCAATGCAGAGAAGGGGTACAGCGGTTGCAGTGAAGTCCATGAGAGACTGCAATGCCGAGAAGGGGTACTGCGGTTGCAGTGAAGCTGAGAGGCTGCAATGCTGAGAAGGGGGCACAGAGGGTTCAGTGAAGCCTCTGAGAGACTGTAATGCCAAGAAGGGGAACAGCAGTTGCAGTGAAGCCTCTGCGAGGCTACAATGCTGAGATGGAGTACAGCGGTTGCAGCGAAGCCTCTTGGAGGATGCAATGCTGAGAAGGGGTACAGCGGTTGCAGTGAAGCCTCTGGGAGGCTGCAATGCTGAGAAGAGGTACAGCGGGTGCAGTGAAGTCCATGAGAGACTGCAATGCTGAGAAGGGGTACAGCGGTTGCAGTGAAGTCTCTGAGAGACTGCAAAGCCGAGAAGGGGTACAGTGGTTGCAGTGAATCCTCTGAGAGACTGCAATGCCGAGAAGGGGTACAGTGGGTGCAGTAAAGCCTCTGAGAGACTCCAATGCCGAGAAGGGGTACACCGGTTGCAGTGAAGCCTCTGGGAGGCTGCAATGCTGAGAAGGGGTACAGCGGGTGCAGTGAAGTCCATGAAAGACTGCAATTATGAGAAGGGGTACAGCGGTTGCAGTGAATCCTCTGGGAGGCTGCAATGCTGAGAAGGGGTACAGCGGTTGCAGTGAAGCCTCTGAGAGACTGCAATGCTGAGAAGGGGTACAGCGGGTGCAGTGAAGCCTCTGAGAGGCTGCAATGCCGAGAAGGGGTATAGCGGTTGCAGTGAAGCCTCTGGGAGGCTGCAATGCCGAGAAGGGGTACAGCGGGTGCAGTGAAGCCTCTGGGAGGCTGCAATGCTGAGAAGGGGTACAGCGGATGCAGTGATGTCCATGAGAGGCTGGGGTACAGCGGTTGCAATGAAGCCTCTGGGAGGCTGCAATGCTGAGAAGGGGTACAGTGGGTGCAGTGAAGCCTCTGAGAGGTTGCAATGCCGAGAAGGGGTACAGCGGGTGCAGTGAAGCCTCTGAGAGGCTGCAATGCCGAGAAGGGGTACAGTGGTTGCAGTGAAGCTCTGAGAGGCTGCAATGTCGAGAAGGGGTACAGCAGTTTAAGTCAAGCCTCTGAGAGGCTGCTATGCCATAAGTGGTACAGCGATTGCAGTGAAGCCTCAGAGGCTGCAACGCCAAGAAAGCGTACAGCAGTTGCAGTGAAGCCTCTGAGAGGCTGCAATGCCGAGAAGCGGTACAGCAGTTGCAGTGAAGGCTCTGAGAGACTGCAATGCCGAGAAGGGGTAAAGTGGTTGCAGTGAAGCCTCTGAGAGACTGCAATGCCGAGAAGGGGTACAGTGGTTGCAGTGAAGCCTCTGAGAGACTGCAATGCCGAGAAGGGGTACACCGGTTGCAGTGAAGCCTCTGGGAGGCTGCAATGCTGAGAAGGGGTACAGCGGGTGCAGTGAAGTCCATGAGAGACTGCAATACTGAGAAGGGGTACAGTGTTTGCAGTGAAGCCTCTGGGAGGCTGCAATGCTGAGAAGGGGTACAGCGGTTGCAGTGAAGCCTCTGAGAGACTGCAATGCTGAGAAGGGGTACACCGGTTGCAGTGAAGCCTCTGGGAGGCTGCAATGCTGAGAAGGGGTACAGCGGGTGCAGTGAAGTCCATGAAAGACTGCAAAGATGAGAAGGGGTACAGCGGTTGCAGTGAAGCCTCTGGGAGGCTGCAATGCTGAGAAGGGGTACAGCGGTTGCAGTGAAGCCTCTGAGAGACTGCAATGCTGAGAAGGGGTACAGCGGGTGCAGTGAAGCCTCTGAGAGGCTGCAATGCCGAGAAGGGGTATAGCGGTTGCAGTGAAGCCTCTGGGAGGCTGCAATGCCGAGAAGGGGTACAGCGGGTGCAGTGAAGCCTCTGGGAGGCTGCAATGCTGAGAAGGGGTACAGCGGATGCAGTGATATCCATGAGAGACTGGGGTACAGCGGTTGCAGTGAAGCCTCTGGGAGGCTGCAATGCTGAGAAGGGGTACAGTGGGTGCAGTGAAGCCTCTGAGAGTTTGCAATGCCGAGAAGGGGTACCGCAGGTGCAGTGAAGCCTCTGAGAGGCTGCAATGCCGAGAAGAGGTACAGTGGTTGCAGTGAAGCTCTGAGAGGCTGCAATGTTGAGAAGGGGTACAGCAGTTTCAGTCAAGCCTCTGAGAGGCTGCTATGCCATAAGTGGTACAGCGATTGCAGTGAAGCCTCGGAGGCTGCAACGCCAAGAAAGGGTACAGCAGTTGCAGTGAAGCCTCTAAGAGGCTGCAATGCCGAGAAGGGGTACAGCAGTTGCAGTGAAGGCTCTGAGAGACTGCAATGCCGAGAAGGGGTACAGTGGTTGCAGTGAAGCCTCTGAGAGACTGCAATGCCGAGAAGGGGTACAGTGGTTGCAGTGAAGCCTCTGAGAGACTGCAATGCCGAGAAGGGGTACACCGGTTGCAGTGAAGCCTCTGGGAGGCTGCAATGCTGAGAAGGGGTACAGCGGGTGCAGTGAAGTCCATGAGAGACTGCAATACTGAGAAGGGGTATAGTGGTTGCAGTGAAGCCTCTGGGAGGCTGCAATGCTGAGAAGGGGTACAGCGGTTGCAGTGAAGCCTCTGAGAGACTGCAATGCTGAGAAGGGGTACAGCGGGTGCAGTGAAGCCTCTGAGAGGCTGCAATGCAGATAAGGGGTAGAGTGGTTGCAGTAAGGCCTCTCAGAGGCTACAATGCCGAAAAGGGTTACATTGGTTGCAGTGAAGCCTCTGAGATACTGCATGGTGAGAAGTTGTACAGTGGTTGCAGTGAAGCCTCTGCGAGGTTGCAATGCCGAAAAGGGGTACAGTGGTTGCAGAGAAGCCTCTGAGAGGCTGAAATGCTGAGACGGGGTACATCAGTTGTACTGTAGCCCCTGAGAGGCTGCAATGCAGAGAAGGGGTAGAGCGGTTGCAGTGAAACCCCTGAGAGGCTGAAATTCCGGAAAGGGTTACTGTGGTTGCAGTGAAGTCTCTGTGAAGCTGCAATGCAGAGAAGGTGTACAGCAGTTGCAGTGAGGCCTCTCAGAGCCTGCAGTGCCGAGAAGGGGTACAGCAGTTGCAGTGAAGCATCTGAGAGGCTGCTATGCCATAAGGGGTAGAGCGGTTGAAGTGAAGCCTCTCAAAGGCTGCAATCTGAGAAGAGCCCGAAGGGGTGAAGCGGTTGCAGTGAAGCCTCTGAGAGACTGCAATGCTGGGAAGGGGTACAGCGGTTGCAGTGAAGCCTCTGGGGGGCTGCAATGCAGAGAAGGGGTACAGCAGTTGCAGTGAAGCCTCTGAGTGACTGCAATGCCGAGAAGGGGTACAACGGTTGCAGTGAAGCCTCTGAGAGACTGCAATGCTGAGAAGGGGTACAGCAGTTGCAGTGAAGCCTCTGAGAGACTGCAATGCTGAGAAGAGGTACAGTGGTCGCAGTGAAGTCCATGAGAGACTGCAATGCTGAGAAGGGGTACAGCATTTGCAGTGAAGCCTCTGGGAGGCTGCAATGCTGAGAAGGGGTACAGCAGTTGCAGTGAAGCCTCTGAGTGACTGCAATGCCGAGAAGGGGTACAGCGGTTGCAGTGAAGCCTCTGAGAGACTGCAATGCTGAGAAAGGGTACAGCAGTTGCAGTGAAGCCTCTGAGAGACTGCAATGCTGAGAAGAGGTACAGTGGTCGCAGTGAAGTTCATGAGAGACTGCAATGCTGAGAAGGGGTACAGCGTTTGCAGTGAAGCCTCTGAGAGGCTGCAATGCCGAGAAGGGGTACAGTGGTTGCAGTGAAGCTCTGAGAGGCTGCAATGTTGAGAAGGGGTACAGCAGTTTCAGTCAAGCCTCTGAGAGGCTGCTATGCCATAAGTGGTACAGCGATTGCAGTGAAGCCTCGGAGGCTGCAACGCCAAGAAAGGGTACAGCAGTTGCAGTGAAGCCTCTGAGAGGCTGCAATGCCGAGAAGGGGTACAGCAGTTGCAGTGAAGGCTCTGAGAGACTGCAATGCCGAGAAGGGGTACAGTGGTTGCAGTGAAGCCTCTGAGAGACTGCAATGCCGAGAAGGGGTACAGTGGTTGCAGTGAAGCCTCTGAGAGACTGCAATGCCGAGAAGGGGTACACCGGTTGCAGTGAAGCCTCTGGGAGGCTGCAATGCTGAGAAGGGGTACAGCGGGTGCAGTGAAGTCCATGAGAGACTGCAATACTGAGAAGGGGTATAGTGGTTGCAGTGAAGCCTCTGGGAGGCTGCAATGCTGAGAAGGGGTACAGCGGGTGCAGTGAAGCCTCTGAGAGGCTGCAATGCAGATAAGGGGTAGAGTGGTTGCAGTAAAGCCTCTCAGAGGCTACAATGCCGAAACGGGTTACATTGGTTGCAGTGAAGCCTCTGAGATACTGCATGGTGAGAAGTTGTACAGTGGTTGCAGTGAAGCCTCTGCGAGGTTGCAATGCCGAAAAGGGGTACAGTGGTTGCAGAGAAGCCTCCGAGAGGCTGAAATGCTGAGACGGGGTTCATCAGTTGTACTGTAGCCCCTGAGAGGCTGCAATGCAGAGAAGGGGTAGAGCGGTTGCAGTGAAACCCCTGAGAGGCTGAAATTCCGGAAAGGGTTACTGTGGTTGCAGTGAAGTCTCTGTGAAGCTGCAATGCAGAGAAGGTGTACAGCAGTTGCAGTGAGGCCTCTCAGAGCCTGCAGTGCCGAGAAGGGGTACAGCAGTTGCAGTGAAGCATCTGAGAGGCTGCTATGCCATAAGGGGTAGAGCGGTTGAAGTGAAGCCTCTCAAAGGCTGCAATCTGAGAAGAGCCCGAAGGGGTGAAGCGGTTGCAGTGAAGCCTCTGAGAGACTGCAATGCTGAGAAGGGGTACAGCGGTTGCAGTGAAGCCTCTGGGGGGCTGCAATGCAGAGAAGGGGTACAGCAGTTGCAGTGAAGCCTCTGAGTGACTGCAATGCCGAGAAGGGGTACAACGGTTGCAGTGAAGCCTCTGAGAGACTGCAATGCTGAGAAGGGGTACAGCAGTTGCAGTGAAGCCTCTGAGTGACTGCAATGCCGAGAAGGGGTACAGCGGTTGCAGTGAAGCCTCTGAGAGACTGCAATGCTGAGAAGGGGTACAGCAGTTGCAGTGAAGCCTCTGAGAGACTGCAATGCTGAGAAGAGGTACAGTGGTCGCAGTGAAGTTCATGAGAGACTGCAATGCTGAGAAGGGGTACAGCGTTTGCAGTGAAGCCTCTGGGAGGCTGCAATGCTGAGAAGGGGTACAGCGGGTGCAGTGAAGTCCATGAGAGACTGCAATGCTGAGAAGGGGTACAGCGTTTGCAGTGAAGCCTCTGGGAGGCTGCAATGCTGAGAAGGGGTACAGCGGGTGCAGTGAAGTCCATGAGAGACTGCAATGCTGAGAAGGGGTACAGCGGTTGCAGTGAAGCCTCTGGGAGGCTGCAATGCTGAGAAGGGGTACAGCGGTTGCAGTGAAGCCTCTGAGAGACTGCAATGCTGAGAAGGGGTACAGCGGGTGCAGTGAAGCCTCTGAGAGGCTGCAATGCAGATAAGGGGTAGAGTGGTTGCAGTAAACCCTCTGAGAGGCTACAATGCCGAAAAGGGTTACATTGGTTGCAGTGAAGCCTCTGAGATACTGCATGGTGAGAAGTTGTACAGTGGTTGCAGTGAAGCCTCTGTGAGGTTGCAATGCCGAAAAGGGGTACAGTGGTTGCAGAGAAGCCTCCGAGAGGCTGAAATGCTGAGATGGGGTACATCAGTTGTACTTTAGCCCCTGAGAGGCTGCAATGCAGAGAAGGGGTAGATTGGTTGCAGTGAAACCCCTGAGAGGCTGAAATTCCGGAAAGGGGTACTGTGGTTGCAGTGAAGTCTCTGTGAAGCTGCAATGCAGAGAAGGTGTACAGCAGTTGCAGTGAGGCCTCTCAGAGCCTGCAGTGCCGAGAAGGGGTACAGCAGTTGTAGTGAAGCATCTGAGAGGCTGATATGCCATAAGGGGTAGAGCGGTTGAAGTGAAGCCTCTCAAAGGCTGCAATCTGAGAAGGGCCCGAAGGGGTGAAGCGGTTGCAGTGAAGCCTCTGAGAGACTGCAATGCTGAGAAGGGGTACAGCGGTTGCAGTGAAGCCTCTGGGAGGCTGCAATGCAGAGAAGGGGTACAGCAGTTGCAGTGAAGCCTCTGAGTGACTGCAATGCCGAGAAGGGGTACATCAGTTGCAGTGAAGCCTCTGAGAGACTGCAATGCTGAGAAGGGGTACAGCGGTCTAGTGAAGCTCTGAGAGGCCGAAATGCCAAGAAGGGGTACAGCAGTTGCAGTGAAGCCTTTGAGAGACTGCAATGCTGAGAAGAGGTACAGTGGTTGCAGTGAAGCCCATGAGAGACTGCAATGCTGAGAAGGGGTACAGCGGTTGCAGTGAAGTCCATGGGAGACTGCAATGCTGAGAAGGGGTACAGTGGTTGCAGTGAAGCCTCTGGGAGGCTGCAATTCTGAGAAGGGGTACAGTGGGTGCAGTGAAGCCTCTGAGAGGTTGCAATGCCAAGAAGGGGTACAGCGGGTGCAGTGAAGCCTCTGAGAGGCTGCAATGCCGAGAAGGGGTACACAGGTTGCAGTGAAGCCTCTGGGAGCCTACAATGCTGAGAAGGCATACAGTGGGTGCAGTGAAGTCCATGAGAGACTGCAATGCTGAGAAGGGGTACAGCGCTTGCAGTGAAGCCTCTGAGAGGCTGCTATGCCATAAGGGGTACAGCAATTGCAGTGAAGCCTCAGAGGCTGCAACGCCAAGAAAGGGTACAGCAGTTGCAGTGAAGCTGAGAGGCTGCAATGCCGAGAAGGAGTACAGCAGTTGCAGTGAAGGCTCTGAGAGACTGCAATGCCGAGAAGGGGTACAGTGGTTGCAGTGAAGCCTCTAAGAGACTGCAATGCCGAGAAGGGGTACAGTGGTTGCAGTGAAGCCTCTGAGAGACTGCAATGCCGAGAAGGGGTACACCGGTTGCAGTGAAGCCTCTGGGAGGCTGCAATGCTGAGAAGGGGTACAGTGGGTGCAGTGAAGTCCATGAGAGACTGCAATGCTGAGAAGGGGTACAGCGGTTGCAGTGAAGCCTCTTGGAGGCTGCAATGCTTAGAAGGGGTACAGGGGTTGCAGTGAAGCCTCTGAGAGACTGCAATGCTGAGAAGGGGTACAGCGGGTGCAGTGAAGCCTCTGAGAGGCTGCAATACAGATAAGTGGTAGAGTGGTTGCAGTGAAGCCTCTGAGAGGCTACAATGCCAAAAAGGGTTACATTGGTTGCAGTGAATCCTCTGAGATACTGCATGGTTAGAAGTTGTACAGTGGTTGCAGTGAAGCCTCTGTGAGGTTGCAATGACGAAAAGGGGTACATTGGTTGCAGAGAAGCCTCCGAGAGGCTGAAATGCTGACACAGGGTACATCAGTTGTACTGAAGCCCCTGAGAGGCTGCAATGCAGAGAAGGGGTAGAGCGGTTGCAGTGAAACCCCTGAGAGGCTGAAATTCCGGAAAGGGGTACTGTGGTTGCAGTGAAGTCTCTGTGAAGCTGCAATGCAGAGAAGGTGTACAGCAGTTGCAGTGAAGCCTCTCAGAGCCTGCAGTGCCGAGAAGGGGTACAACAGTTGCAGTGAAGCCTCTGAGAGGCTGCTATGCCATAAGGGGTAGAGCGGTTGAAGTGAAGCCTCTCAAAGGCTGCAATCTGAGAAGGGCCCGAAGGGGTGAAGCAGTTGCAGTGAATCCTCTGAGAGACTGCAATGCTGAGAAGGGGTACAGCGGTTGCAGTGAAGCCTCTTGGAGGCTGCAATGCAGAGAAGGGGTACAGCAGTTGCAGTGAAGCCTCTGAGTGACTGCAATGCCGAGAAGGGGTACAGCGGTTGCAGTGAAGCCTCTGAGAGACTGCAATGCTGAGAAGGGGTACAGCAGTTGCAGTGAATCCTCTGAGAGACTGCAATGCTGAGAAGAGGTACAGTGGTCGCAGTGAAGTCCATGAGAGACTGCAATGCTGAGAAGGGGTACAGCGTTTGCAGTGAAGCCTCTGGGAGGCTGCAATGCTGAGAAGGGGTACAGCGGGTGCAGTGAAGTGCATGAGAGACTGCAATGCTGAGAAGGGGTACAGCGGGTGCAGTGAACCCTCTGAGAGGCTGCAATGCCGAGAAGGGGTACAGCGGTTGCAGTGAAGCCTCTGGAAGGCTGCAATGCAGAGAAGGGGTACAGCAGTTGCAGTGAAGCCTCTGAGAGACTGCAATGCTGAGAAGAGGTACAGTGGTCGCAGTGAAGTCCATGAGAGACTGCAATGCTGAGAAGGGGTACAGTGTTTGCAGTGAAGCCTCTGGGAGGCTGCAATGCTGAGAAGGGGTACAGCAGTTGCAGTGAAGCCTCTGAGTGACTGCAATGCCGAGAAGGGGTAGAGCGGTTGCAGTGAAGCCTCTGAGAGACTGCAATTTTGAGAAGGGGTACAGCAGTTGCAGTGAAACCTCTGAGAGACTGCAATGCTGAGAAGAGGTACAGTGGTCGCAGTGAAGTCCATGAGAGACTGCAATGCTGAGAAGGGGTACAGCGTTTGCAGTGAAGCCTCTGGGAGGCTGCAATGCTGAGAAGGGGTACAGCGGGTGCAGTGAAGTCCATGAGAGACTGCAATGCTGAGAAGGGGTACAGCGTTTGCAGTGAAGCCTCTGGGAGGCTGCAATGCTGAGAAGGGGTACAGCGGGTGCAGTGAAGTCCATGAGAGACTGCAATGCTGAGAAGGGGTACAGCGGTTGCAGTGAAGCCTCTGAGAGGCTGCAATGCCGAGAAGGAGTACAGCGGTTGCAGTGAAGCCTCTGGAAGGCTGCAATGCCGAGAAGGGGTACAGCGGTTGCAGTGAAGCCTCTGAGATGTTGCAATGCCGAGAAGGGGTAAAGCGGTTGCAGTGAAGCCTCTGAGAGGTTGCAATGCCGAGAAGGGGCACAGCGGTTGCAGTGAAGTCCATGAGAGACTGCAAAGCTGAGAAGGGGTACAGTGGGTGCAGTGAAGCTGAGAGGCTGCAATGCCGAGAAGGGGTACAGCAGTTGCAGTGAAGCCTCTGAGAGGCTGCTATGCCATAAGGAGTAGCACGGTTGAAGTGAAGCCTCTCAAAGGCTGCAATCTGAGAAGGGCCCGAAGGGGTGAAGCAGTTGCAGTGAAGCCTCTGAGAGACTGCAATGCTGAAAAGGGGTACAGCGGTTGCAGTGAAGCCTCTGGGAGGCTGCAATGCAGAGAAGGGGTACAGCAGTTGCAGTGAAGCCTCTGAGTGACTGCAATGCCGAGAAGGGGTACAGCGGTTGCAGTGAAGCCTCTGAGAGACTGCAATGCTGAGAAGGGGTATAGCGGTTGCAGTGAAGCTCTGAGAGGCTGAAATGCCAAGTAGGGGTACAGCAGTTGCAGTGAAGCCTCTGAGAGACTGCAATGCTGAGAAGAGATACAGTGGTTGCAGTGAAGTCCATGAGAGACTGCAATGCTGAGAAGGGGTACAGCGGTTGCAGTGAAGCCTCTGGGAGGGTGCAATGCTGAGAAGGGGTACAGCGGGTGCAGTGAAGTCCATGAGAGACTGCAATGCTGAGAAGGGGTACAGCGGTTGCAGTGAAGTGCATGAGAGACTGCAATGCTGAGAAGGGGTACAGCGGGTGCAGTGAACCCTCTGAGAGGCTGCAATGCTGAGAAGGGGTACAGCGGTTGCAGTGAAGCCTCTGGAAGGCTGCAATGCCGAGAAGGGGTACAGCGGTTGCAGTGAAGCCTCTGAGAGGTTGCAATGCCGAGAAGGGGCACAGCGGTTGCAGTGAAGTCCATGAGAGACTGCAATGCTGAGAAGGGGTACACCGGGTGCAGGGAACCCTCTGAGAGGCTGCAATGCCGAGAAGGGGTACAGCGGTTGCAGTGAAGCCTCTGGAAGGCTGCAATGCCGAGAAGGGGTACAGCGGTTGCAGTGAAGCCTCTGAGAGGTTGCAATGCCGAGAAGGGGCACAGCGGTTGCAGTGAAGTCCATGAGAGACTGCAATGCCGAGAAGGGGCACAGCGGTTGCAGTGAAGTCCATGAGAGACTGCAATGCTGAGAAGGGGCACAGCGGTTGCAGTGAAGTCCATGAGAGACTGCAATGCCGAGAAGGGGCACAGCGGTTGCAGTGAAGTCCATGAGAGACTGCAATGCTGAGAAGGGGTACAGCGATTGCAGTGAAGCCTCTGGGAGGTTGCAATGCTGAGAAGGGGTACAGCGGGTGCAGTGAAGCCTCTGAGAGGTTGCAATGCTGAGAAGGTGTACAGTGGGTGCAGTGAAGTCCATGAGAGACTGCAATGCTGAGAAGGGGTACAGCGGGTGCAGTGAAGCCTCTGAGAGACTGCAATGCTGAGAAGGGGTACAGTGGGTGCAGTGAAGTCCATGAGAGACTGCAATGCTGAGAAGGGGTACAGCGGATGCAGTGAAGCCTCTGAGAGGCTGCAATGCCGAGAAGGGGTACAGCGGTTGCAGTGAAGCCTCTGGGAGGGTGCAATGCTGAGAAGGGGTACAGCGGGTGCAGTGAAGTCCATGAGAGACTGCAATGCTGAGATGGGGTACAGCGGTTGCAGTGAAGTGCATGAGAGACTGCAATGCTGAGAAGGGGTACAGCGGGTGCAGTGAACCCTCTGAGAGGCTGCAATGCTGAGAAGGGGTACAGCGGTTGCAGTGAAGCCTCTGGAAGGCTGCAATGCCGAGAAGGGGTACAGCGGTTGCAGTGAAGCCTCTGAGAGGCTGCAATGCCGAGAAGGGGTACAGCGGGTGCAGTGAAGTCTCTGGGAGGCTGCAATGCCGAGAAGGGGTACAGCGGGTGCAGTGAAGCCTCTGGGAGGCTGCAATGCCGAGAAGGGGTACAGCGGGTGCAGTGAAGCCTCTGCGAGGTTGCAATGCTGAGAAGGGGTACAGCGGGTGCAGTGAAGCCTCTTAGAGACTGCAATATATATGGAAGTAGAGGTTAAAACT
The DNA here is from genome assembly GCF_040938575.1 of Ambystoma mexicanum. Lineage (NCBI taxonomy): Eukaryota > Metazoa > Chordata > Amphibia > Caudata > Ambystomatidae > Ambystoma > Ambystoma mexicanum. Next base: position 43,854,948 of record NC_090930.1, read on the forward strand.
AAAGGGGCCAACTCTCTAAAAATGTTTGGCACAGGGGGCGTAATCTGCTAGCAGATCTCCCCATTTCCCACCAAAAAGAGTCACCCTAATCCATAAAATGCTGCCGGCTGGGCCCATCACGGACGCGCGCATTCCGGTGACCTGTTAGATCTCCTGCGCACGACGCTTGTGCAAATAAGGGCGACTCTCTGCGTATTTTAGGGCTCATCACAAATACACAAAAGGGTGCACTTTGAAATGTGCCAAAACAAACGCAGTCCCCTTCACCTGTTTGGAACAGGCTCGGGGTGTCCGGCGGGTGGGGGGGTGTTCGGCGCACTGGGGGGTGCATTGCCAATGCCTGTGATTCTCACCCTGCCATGCATTTGGTAAAGTTGGACATCAGCGCTTAATGCTGTAATGCTGACGACACTCTTGCCTTTATATCCCCCAAACAGGGATAGAAATGCGTTTATAGTTTATCGTTTCATAAGGACGTGTCCCTAAAGGGTCTGTCATGGTGAAATGCGCTCCAAGCAGTCATGTGGGGGCTGGGGGCTTGCCATGCTTTAGACAGAGGAGCGCAGCCAAGACACTAATGCTGGCCCGCCCCTCTGAAGTGTGCAGGTCACCTTTCTGAATAACTTCAACTAACACAAAAAAGGGCCTCCTCCTTTTCATTATTTCGTTAGGTTCTCAGAATGTGCAACAGAGACTGCAGCACAATGTGCACCTTGCCTGCAATACAGACAGCCAACCTTTATCACCAACATCCGAGACTCTTGTATTATTGACAGTCATTTTCAACAGCATACCCCACACCTGCCCAACTCCCCTGGCACTGGCGCTTTTCATTTAAAAAGGCTGCAGGGAACTCGAAATGAGTGAACCCGATCTTTAAGCAAACACCTGCAGGGTCGAGTAGGGGACACAGGTGGAACCAGGGAATTCTTAGCCCCTGGTCCAGACACAAAGTGAAAAAAGACCACATATGTGTGTGTGCACGTGTTGTTGAACGGTGGGCTGCACTGCTTAGCCGGAAGGCATCCCTGCCTAGTGAACAGTGGCAGGTCCGCTATGAGGCATTACGGCCCTCTCGATGGACTGAGCGCCGATTGCATGCATTATTTAGTTCTGTGGTTCGGTGGCTACTTGTGAAGTAACGCCTATTGCCCGTGGCCACAGCCAAAGCGCGTTTCCATCAACGCAGACATTGAGGCGCCGTGTCAATCAGCTGCCTCATCGGTCCTTGGGGTATTTCATCCAATAATCGACTTCGTCAATTGAAAGTGCGTGTCAATATAGTGTCATTCCTGCTCCCACTCTGAGCTGAACCGTGTAATCTTGGACAATTCACGTTCTCCCTGTGGGATTGACTCTTCTTATCAGTACAGCTGTGTAGAGTGTATACAGGTGATAAGGACTGGTGTCAAGTGGAAAGATGTGCTTTGGTTAAATCCTTGAATGTACCATCGATAATATCATTCTGGGTATCCTGGCAGCTCCTAGAAGGGGGCACTGCCCCCTGTGCAATCTAGGCGCTGCAAGCCGCAGCCTAACACACTCCTTGGGCCTCATTTACAAAAATGTTTTAACATGGCAAAGTCCCATCGAAAACAGGTCATACGTATCCCCTGGTGACCCGCAAGTGGCAGACCCCCACTCCCCCCCACGTACCCCCAACCCCTATCGGTTAAACCCTCTGATTTCTATGGATTCGGGTGCAAAGAGTTCTTCTTGACAATACACTCCTATACTGCACCGCTGTGGAGGACCTGTTTTTGGATACAATACATGTTTCTTTTCTTAAATCCTAATATGCCACCTACACCCAAGCAAGAGGAAGCCGAGGCAGCATTCATGAACAGCTTTCGGGGTGCATATTCCAGCACCCCAAACCGAGGACGAAATCCCTGGATGCGGACAGGAACCCCTCCACACAGACCTGAGCTGATATCCCAAAAACCTCCTGGTGATTTAATGAAGCACAGAGATCAGGAAACGAGCGCAGAGAAGCCTGGAAGAATGGGGATTATCAACTAAATAAGTGGGACACCAAGAAACAACGCCATGCAGCCCAACAACAGATCGCTGGTCAATAACCAGACGCCCCCATCTTATGAGAGGACAAAGGCAGTGAAATGGCAAAGGAAATGTGCCCAAGATCACACAAGACACATGTACACTAAAACTCAGGATGGGCAAGTAGGGCGTGATAAAGGGGGAGTGGGGTAAGCACTTAGAAGCTCCTTATGCTTACAAAGAAAGCCGACAAACTCCTTAACCACAATTGCTGTTACAGGTACTGTCAGTGCTAAGCCCACATGCAGGGAAAAACAAAAACAGGATCTGGGAGTTAACCCCCTTGGTGGTATTGTATGAGGTAACTTAAAGACAATACTCATGAGGACGTGAAATGGCACCTAAAATGTCACAGAAGCCACCAAACCCTGTTGATCAAACAGGGACCCAGAAAGGCTATAACAGCCAAGGGAGGATAACTTAATACATAAGACTCATGACAAGGGGCAAGTAGGAATAGTGAATACAGAATAGTGAGGAAAACCTAGGCATTCACACAGGAGCTAGGTGCAACAGCACACCACACCTAACAATCAATAGGGAACAAAGGGAGAAGTGCAAGGGAACACCCGGAATGGATTCTAAGAGAAAGTTAAGGGACAGGAGCAGCAAACACGAAATTACAAGGACAACACCTGCCCCCTCCCTACTCAGGGAAGGAAAAGCAAACTGGGACAAAATACTACATTTATAAATGGAGGGTGACTAAAGAGTCAAGATGTTGCTGTTGAATACGGCAATGTCAAAGGAATGAAGAAGACAAACTGGGATGCACAGAAAAAGGAAAGCACTGGGAAGTGCTGACTGCAAAGCAGAGGAAGACAGAAAGGGAATCCAGGAAGCAGAAATGACTAATAAGCACTTTAAATTCAAAATCCAGGGAAAAGGAAACAAGACATTAGAAACTAGGAACTAGACACGAAGCTAAGAAGCAGGAACAAGGGAGCAGTCATAAACAGGAACACTGCATCATTGACTAGAGCTGGACTCAAGCAAACTGAGGCTTTTAAAGCTGGCTAAAGAGCACAGCCCTCAGGCGTGCTGCTTTCTGCACCTGCAGCCACAGGTGTTGCATATCCTCCACCCAACCTTGTCCTGCACGGGTGGAGATGAAGCAGTGGGCCAGGCATTCTGGGAAGCATAGTCTTTTGATTAAAGCAGCATACTGGCTGCCCAAATCCTGGAATGGATCCAGAAGGGAAATAACATGGAAAATGAGGAGTTAGCGTTCCCAATTCACCACAGCACTATTGCATGAGGTCCGGAAGGAATGTCCAGTAGGGAACAGACCCCAAATCAGGCCCCCAAGTGGTTGGGAAGAGGAGCAAAGGGAGCGAATCGTAACACTTAAGCAGCCCTCCCCTACAACAAACCCCAAGATGCGCTTACCCAAATGGGAAACAGTCACTCAGACCAGAAACAGGCAACTCAGCAGTAACCGGACCACACACCTGCACTGATTTAAAAAAAAAACCAAGAATTGGCGGTAATCATCAGGACACCTGTAGAAACCCGGGAGCCACTGAACCTTACAAGGTCCTTAGGAACCAACCCCACCACCAGACATGATCCTTAATCGACAACCTCACTCCCACCAACCAACCGCGGCTTCACACTCCCTCTGGTACCTTGTACTCTAACTCATCCAGCTAAGAAACACCCCCATGAAGTGCCTCGACCGCTCATATAGTGCTCAGCACCGAGCAAACCTCTCGCCTTTCACTCCACTGGGCTGTATTCCCAAGCCTACCCATGCGGGTCGAAGGACAGTCTCCAGTCTAAAAAGAATCCCTTCACCTGGGGCCCAGGTGTGTGCAGCTCATCTACAGTCACACTGGCCCACAGGCAGCGGGTAGTCACAGCTAGTCACTCCATCCCCAACTTCTCACACAGAATCTAGTGCCATGAGGCCGCATAATGAGCAGAAGCTGTGCTATAAAAGACCCAGTTACATTACATTGCAGGTTTCTGTGTAAACCCTGCTAAACCGATGTTCCTACCTTTATGCATCTCACCACTGCCCCCTGTTGGTCGAGGACAGTCATCGCCAGTACACACAGTCCCCCGTCTCCTTCCCTGACCCAGAAACCAGACCATAGGCAGCTGGAAAACTCCCAAAGTCACACTGAAATATATCCATACAAGGCAGCTCTGTGAAAAGGTCAGGTCAGCTGTATAAAACAAATAGGCGTGCTTACAGAACATCTCATTTGTCGATACATTCTCAGAATCCTGCGTCTCAGGGGGGACATGGCACGCATAATGATACTGCCCTTGACCAGCATAAGCCTCCCACCTCCACAAGCCAATGCGTGGTGTAGCGAGGCACGTCTGGTGACTGCGCGACCGCCGCCGCGCCGCTAAAGCACGCCAGGCCACAGCCTACGGCTGCTGGAGCGCCCATGGATCTGAGTCGATATTTTATTCAATGTAAGCTAAATTACTCCAAACCTATTGAAATTCCACTGGTGTAGGGTCCTCCAAAAGAGGCAAGAACATCTATTCTGGGCTGTGTGACGTACCCACCTTGCGCGATTGGATGGAAACTGTGGTGCCTGGCGACTTGGATATCCAGGGGAGGTTAGAGCAGGTATTAAGCATCAGTGCTATGAAGCCACCTTTGAGAGCTATCAGCGGTTTGAGGAGATCACATAGCATAATCCTGTTGGTTCTTCTCCCAAGAGTGGATTTTCCATTCCATGTACAAAGGCACCCCCACCCAAAGAGACAGCCCAAAAGTGATGCTGTGCGCCCACTGCCCAGATGTCAGCCTTTCACATCTGCTGATTCAACGAGCTAAGGGCCTGATCCATGGATAAGGGCCTGATCCATGGAATATTTTGCACCGTTCAAGGTGACTGTGCACTGCTGAAAAGTGAGTTTGCACTGCTTACACAAACCCTGATACATGGAACTGTGCAAAGTGTATTTTTGCGGTGGAATGTCTGTGCAAAGCCATTTTGTACTGCAAAAATGTCGATGCACTGACTATACAATGACTCTCTGGGGTGCACGCTGTACCCCGAAGAGAAGAGGAGGGGGGTATCCAGAAGTACACAGGGTGTGGTCTGTGGAACAACAGAAAAGGACTAGTAGGCAGATGATATATTGACATACAGGAGGTGCTCAGAGAGGGAGAAATGGCTCCATGGCGCTATAATCAGGGGCCACCACTGGGGGGAGGGGCAGGGGGGGGGAGTGGGACATGCCTGCCAATGCTGTCCTTATGCCAGTGGCGGCTGGTCAACCCCTTTCACTGGAGGGGTGTAAATATGTATAACTGAACTATGCGGTCAACCGAACGATGCACCGGGCCCAAATCAAACAAGGGAGGGCTAGGGGGTCACTCACCCTTTGAAAACTGTTTCAATAATGAAAATTCGGTGCAAAAGCCACACAATACATTTTGCAATCGACTCTGTGGTGCAACACTTGAATACATTGAATAGATGCCAGGTCACCAACTGTGCGCTGGCACAGCGTTTTACATAAGGCCCCTGCTCACACTAGATGCCAGCATTGTCAATGTAAAACACACATCATGATGCCATTTCCCACAAAACAAGGCAGGATTGTACCACTGTGAAAAAAATGGTAATGCGGGCTGTGCCAATATGTGCCAGTATTTACACTGCAGGAACACCCTCAGCTCATGTTCGTGTGCAGGATAATACATTGCAAGAACACTCATGCGGGCGGCTTATTTGCAACTGTAAGCCCACCTGTGCTAGCTGCTTCCCACAATGCCACCTTTCTCCACTGTAAGAAGACTTGTGCTGGCAGTGCCCAATAATGCCAGTATTATTTCACTGACAGAACATTCCTGCTGGGCTGTGTTCAACGAGGTCAATATGTGAATTGCTGTAATTGCCTTCATGGAAATAACTTCGAAAATACTTTGAATGTTTTAATTATTTGTGGGGTTAAGGGTAAAAGGGAGGTGGGGAAGGGATTGGGATGGGAGGATGGGAGGGGAAACCCCCCGAAATAAAATTGAAGTATTTTAGAAGTAATTTCAACAAAGTAAATAACATTGGAGTCATTTACTTCGTTAAAATGACATGGAGCCCGTGCCACTGTAGGACCACTCGCCCTGGCTATGCCCAGTAAAGCAGGTATTTGCACCTTTAAAAATACTCTGACGGTGTATGCCAGCGAGCCAATTAATTGGCACCGACAGAGCATTGTTATTGTCTGTTCCTAGTAAGGACAGTATCTGCTACTAGAGGAACACTCGTGCTTGCTGTGCCCGCTGCTCGCTATGGTAATACCCTTTGTGCTAGCGGTATCCAATAATGCCAGTGTTTGCCACGGTAAGACCACTCATACTGGGGATACCCAGTAAGGGCAGTATTTGCTACTCTTGCAACATTCATGCTTGCTGTGCCAGGTGTTTGCTTTGGTAATACTCGTTGTGCTAGTTGTATCCAATAATGCCCGTATTTGCTAGTGTTAGACCACTCATACTGGGGATACCCAGTAAGGGCAGTATTTGCTACTCTTGGAACACTCGTGCTTGCCTTTCTGGTGTTTGCTTTGGTAATACTATTTGTGCTAGCGGTATCCAATAATGCCAGTATTGGCCACTGTAAAACCACTTGTGCTGGCTACACCCATTAAAGTGATCTGCAAGATCGTTGCATAGTTTTTACGATGGGACCAGGGTGTGATTGAACCCGAGAGGATTTCTCATCTCGTTTATGATGCTCAACAATTCTTTCTGAGTGTTATTGGCTTTCGTGATCTATTTGTTACAGTATTTCTTTTTTGCTTTGAGAATTTGTGCTTTGTTTGATCAGATCTGTCTTTGATATGTTATCCTTTTTTCTTGGTCAGAGTTTTTCCTCCATTCTTGTTCTAGTTTCTGGTTTGTTTTGTTCATTGCTTTGAGGTAGGGGTGAACCATCCAGCCACCCATTTCCTTCGCAATGAGATGTTGGGTTTTTCCAGGGAGATGTCTGTTGTTTACATGATCCTATTCAGGATTATGTCTGTTCTTTCGTCTATGTCAGTTGTGTTCAGGGTAGTGATGGATGGCTTTGAGGATTCTCATTTTTTCTTTAGGTCACTGCTTCTGATGGTTCTCCAGTTTCTTTTCCAGATCACTGTGTTATTTTGGGACTTGTTGGATGATTTTGATGTTATTTGGACCAAGAAGGGTATAATGAGGTTGTTGCTCCAAAGTATTTGGATTTGGGGCGATGTCGTGATCAGATATTTATTGCATCTGGAGTGTGGACTGCTGTGTGCGTGGCTCCTTTCACCATGTGTTGTTGTTGCATTTTCTTAAGCTGCTATGATAGTGTTTTCTGCAAGTTGGCGTTCTCTTCTTCGAGCCATATGTTGAAGTCGCTGAGAATGATTAGGGGATCATGTTTAATGGCCATGTTATTTAGCGCTTCTACATAAGTGTCTATGAAGGTTGCATCGTAGGTCGGGGAACTATAGACGAGTATAAATATGAGGTTTGTCTGTGGGTCTGATGTCAGGTGTAGCACAAGGTATTCACAGCTCGGGATGTTCAGAGGATCGGCTGTTCAGCTGTTCTTATTTTTAGATGTTCTTTGCATGCCACAGCGAGTTCTCCTCCTCTTTTTCCTTTTCTGTTTGTCTGTATGCACTTAGAGTTGTCAGGCAGTCGGCTGTGCAGTATGACTTTGTAGTTTCAGCCAGCTAGGTTTCTGTGATGAAAAGGAAGTCTATCCCCCCATTGAAAAGTAGATCAAAGATCTGCATGATTGAATGTGTGCCTTTGGTTCGTCTTTGCACGATTAAATGAGTGCTTATTCCATTGATCAGGTTGCAGTGTATTTTTTCTTTATTGTGGCCTGTTTTGTCTGTGCTTGGGTCTTCTGGTGGTCTTGTTGGCGACACTCATTGTTGTCATCAGGCTGCAGGTTTTGTTCAGTTGGGTCTGTTTCCTCATTTAGTAGTTCGGTTAAGTTTTGTATTGGGTTCATGTCTTCTTCTGGATCTTCTTCTGTTTCTAGTTGACTGTGCCAATGGTTTTTTGTGATGTCTGGAGTGGAGGTGTTGTTTCTTGTTGTTTTTCTTCTGTGTATTTCTTGCCTTTCCATTTGGAGTCCCGATATCCTGCTGATTTGTCTAATGTTTATGATTGTTGGTTGCTGCTCTGGAGGATGGCCTGTAGACAGCTAAGGCGTTGGTTAGAGTGATTGTTGTCTGTTTTTTGTGGTGGCTTTTGTTTCAGTTGGCAGATGGTTGTGCATTCCATCGCTGTGTTAATGTTTACGGGTGAGGTGTCCCTGTGTGATTCCATTTTGCTTGTCCTTTTTCCGTGGTTTCTTGCACATCATCCTCTACTGTGGAATGGCATATTCTGTGGTTCTATGTCTTCTGGTGGTTTTCCTTTGAATACTTGGATGTGTTGGTGTAGTTCACAGTTGCAAGTGTCTTCCTGTGAATTTGAGTTTTAATATTTTATTGTAGTGTATTCTTTGGTTTTGTGCCAAAGGTGGTACTTGCTGATTTGAGGTTCTCCCTGTGTTGCTCCTTGGGTTTTCCATTCAGTACCTGGCTGTGTTGTTGTAGTTCACAGACTTCCTTCCTGTGGCTCTATAGTTTTCTCTTGATTTGTTGGGTCCAGTTGCTTTGTTCCAAGAGCGGTAGTTGCCGATGCAGGCTCCTTTCTATGGTTTATTTTTGTTTTACTTCTTTCCTTTTGTTTTGGGTTCATTTGGTTGGGTCTTTGGTGTTTATGTTATTGGATCACAGAGGCGTTAGCCTTTGTGTGATGTTGAGTGGATTTTGCCAACCTATTTGGCTCCTCAGTGGTTGTCTGGTTTGTGCATCCCTTTATGTTGTGGGAGTTGCTTTGTAATGCTCGTAGTTAGTGTTGGTGAATTGTGAGTGGGACTGGGTTAGGGTTGGTGACTTTCAAAGGGATATACCGTGGCTATATCATATCGGGCGTCAAGGAGAGCGTTACTATTGTGTAGAGGAGGGTCGAGGCTCTAGTGCAGCAGGGCAGGTTGGAGGGCATCGAACTGCAGAGTGGCTAGCCCTGAGCGCAGCTGGGAGTGAGGTAACACACCGTCAATATCCCACTATATCTAATATCAGGCAGGTTGTCCCCAAAACGTGTCTAATATAGTACCTATTTCTGAGCGAAGTAGGAGGTAGAGTCCATCAGACTGTAACTTTGGCACAATGTCCATCCCCCGAATGCAGCGGTAAGCAGAACTCCACACATGCAGAGGCCACACGAACCAATCCCAAAGCATTGCAGGGGGCACCCAGGCAACCTATATAATTTGGGCCCAATGTGAAGCAGGCAGATTTATTCTGCAGGGCTAGTTGTGTGATGTGGGACATTACATGATTAGGCTAAATACAAAATATGGCTGGCTAACACAGCTCGGCTAGAAGCAAGGTAAGGCTACCTTACACAATTAGGCTAAATGCAAAATGTGGCTGGCTAACACAGCTCGGCTAGAAGCAAGGTAAGGCTACCTTGCACAATTAGGCTAAATGCTAAATGTGGCTGGCTAACACAGCTCGGCTAGAAGCAAGGTAAGGCTACCTTACACAATTAGGATAAATGCAAATTGTGTCTGACTAACTCAAATAGGCTAAATGCATATATGTGACTACCTTACACAATTAGGCTAAATGCAAAGTGTGGTTGACTAACACGGTTGGGTTAAAAGCAGGGAGCGGATACTGTACCCAATTAGGCTAAATGCAAAATGTGGTTACCTTACACAATTAAGCTAAATGCTAAATATGACTGGCTAAAAGTTGTTCTAGAAGTAAGGTAAGGCTACCTTACACAATCAGGCTAAATGTGAAATGTGGTTACTTTACACAATTAGGCTTAATGCAAATCGTGGCTAACAAACACAATTTAGGCTAAATGCAAATATATATGGCTACATTTCTCAATTAGGTTAAAAGCAAGGTAAGGTAAGGCTACCTTACACAGTTAGGCTATGTTAAAAATATGGATGCCTTACCCAATTAAGTTTAATGCAAAATGTGGCTGGCTAACACAGTTTCTACCTTAACAATTAGGCTAAATGCATGTAGGGATGATATTAGATAGTAGAGTGGTGGGGTTTTACTGCAGTAGAGAAATGGCTGTGCTCCCTGCCCACACCACACTTCCCTTATCAGTCGCTAGGTAAACACTAACAGCGTAGATTGAGAAGAACAGAACGATCTGGGACTCATCTTCCTTCCTGCCATTGGCCCATATAGACAGCTCCTCTGTCATGTGACAGGAAGGAAGCGCAAGCCGACCATGATGGTTTGGGAAACTCTGATCCCTGAACCTGCAGCAACAGTCGCACAAAGAAGCATTGGCAAAGCCAATAGGTCTGTCTTTATGTATTGTCCCTTGTGGTCTCATGGAGCCAGCTTCAGCCATCATATGCCCAGTAAGAGCCTGACGAGGACAGGCACTGCCATCATAGCTCAGGAAGAGCCTCGCGAGTACAGGCGCTGCCATCATAGCTCCGGAAGAGCCTCGCGAGGACAGGCACTGCCATCATAGCCCAGGAAGAGCCTTGCAAGGACAGGCACTGCCATCATAGCCCAGTAAGAGCCTCGTGAGGACAGACACTGCCATCATAGCCCAGGAAGAGCCTCGCGAGGACAGGCACTGCCACCATAGCTCAGGAAGAGCCTCGCGAGGACAGGCACTGCCATCATAGCCCAGTAAGAGCCTCGCGAGGACAGGCACTGCCATCATAGCCCAGGAAGAGCCTCGCGAGGACAGGCACTGCCACCATAACTCAGGAAGAGCCTCGCGAGGGCAGGCACTGCCATCATAGCTCAGGAAGAGCCTCGCGAGCACAGGCGCTGCCATCATAGCCCAGTAAGAGCCTGACGAGGACAGGCGCTACCATCATAGCTCAGGAAGAGCCTGGCGAGGACAGGCACTGCCATCATAGCCCAGTAAGAGCCTCGCGAGTACAGGCGCTGCCACCATAGCCCAGGAAGGGCCTCGCGAGGACAGGCACTGCCACCATAGCTCAGGAAGAGCCTCGCGAGTACATGCGCTGCCACCATAGCTCAGGAAGAGCCTGGCGAGGACAGGCACTGCCATCATAGCCCAGTAAGAGCCTCGCGAGTACAGGCGCTGCCACCATAGCCCAGGAAGAGCCTCGCGAGGACAGGCACTGCCACCATAGCTCAGGAAGAGCCTCGCGAGGACAGGCACTGCCACCATAGCTCAGGAAGAGCCATAAATGCCCATCTGCAGACAGCATATGCATAAGGGTACAGTCGTGTGTGACAGGTATAGCCATAACACCCCCAGGTGCACATATGTGCTAGTTACAAACATGCTCAGGGTCACCCATAATATGGCACTTTATTCAATTTTATACATAGGTATCGTAGACATATTCCAGAATGCTTTCCCCTTCACAACGTATACAAGCACCACAGGACTACATTTTCCACAATGCACTCTTCTTATTTAGTGCAGGAGTTAAAGATACTCTAGTAAGCACTAAGCATCAATCTTTAGAAATGACCGACAAGAATACATTTCCCCCACGGCACTCTGACTAGCCCAGCTCAGATGCCCCTGGAAGACTACATGCCCCAGAATGCACATGCTACTCCCCCATATTACTTAATGACCAGTATCACATTTGCTTCACCCTTTGCAAATTCCACTATACAGCTACATATCCCAGAATGCATTCTCTTTCTCAGTACAGAAGCCCACATAGAGGACTACAGGTCACAGAATGCACTCTGGCTCAGTACATTTATCTCCAGGCAACTATATTACTGTGCAGAGAACCTTATTGGAATACTTATGTCAGGATGCACTGCTGCTCATTTGATAAAAGAACCTCCTCAAGACTAGGGCCTCATTACAAGTGCAGTGGTAACGGCCAAACAGTCTGGGCCTCATTCCGACTTTGGAGGTAACCACGCCGCTATTTGCAGCATGGCTGCCTCTAAAATCGTTCCGACTCCGGCCTGGTGAATGGAGTAATTACCGGTCCATTCCGAGTTCGGAGGGACCGGTAATTCCCCATTCACCAGGACCATTCCCCATTCCCATTTGAGCCCTCATAGGGCTCAATGGGAAGGGGGAAGGCGGCAATAACGGTACCGTAAATTACGGTACCGTTTTTGACCCCGGTGTCCATTTGCGGGTCCCGTCCTTAATGCCTGCTAAAAGCAGGCGTTAAGGAAGAACCCGCAAAGGGAACTCGTAGTAGGGCGCAAAGGGATTACCGGCACCGGTGTCATTACCGGTGCCCGGTATCCCTTTGCGTCCTATTTGTAATGAGGCCCTCTGTATTTCTGAATACCACCTGTTTTACCACTCTGCCTGGATATCGGGGTTGGAACCCAAAGAGTACCTGCTTATGAATGGAAGTCTTTTTTTTCTGGGGTCATTGTTTTGTTCAATTATGGTAAATCATCACTTTCAGAATCGCCCACTTTATTAATCAGTATCAGGGATCGTCAAGACAACATGTGTACAAGTCGGACCTGTTGACCTTTGCCTGTGAAAGGAAAAGGTCATGTTAGGTTAGGTGTACATTGCTTACACGTCCTGATCTTACAGCCGGTAGTGTGCGGTCGATGTTTCTTTCTTCACTACCCCTGGGTGGTTCCTGGAAGAGAAAGCACACCAACAGGTAATGAAAGTGTACATTACTCACCCCTCCTCGTCTCTGTCTCGTTCTGTTACACCGCTGGTCCCCTTGTGGGACTGTGGCACCTCCGCCAGCAGGATCCAGTCAACCTTTCTTTCTTCACCACCCCTGGGTGGTTCCTGGAAGAGAAAGCACACCAACAGGTAATGAAAGTGTACATTATGGAGGCATTGCCTCAGTTTCCTGCGTCCCTTTGATTGGCTGGTTTTGAACTTGGCCTGTTCCTGATTGGCCTCACTTGCAGCCGCTAGCTGCACCCACTTGTGGGGATTTACCCAGTTGGCACAGCAGCTCTCCAGCTGCCCCAATCCCCACTGCATTTAACTAATCTCAGAGAATGCGGTAGTTAATTTAAAACGTATGCCCCACATAACTCAACCACCTCCAGGTGCTGGAACGTTCAAAGACTGAGAAGGATAAGATGTTCATCCTCCCCCCCCCCAAGTCCCACCACCTACCCTTTTCCCTGCTTTACTCTTGGGATACTGCCTAGAGACGCAGGTGTGGATGGCGGCTTAGAAAACAGCAAAACATCCATAAACACGTTGTTTTACTCTGTCTGCTATTGCCAACTGTTCTACATTTCTAAGACTGTCCCACAAAGCACAGGTGCCTCCAGAGAACTGCATGCCCCAGAATGCACTCGAAGTACAAAAACCCTCATACAAACCCCCGTAACACTACCCGTCCAAAAATACACATTGTCATGCAATCGTAAGCCCCCTCTTGCACGGTTACTTGTCACAGAAGGCACTTGCGGCCTGATTCATGGAAAAATGCACATTGATCCCAGCAAAGCCAGGCACCGAAAACTACTTTACTTGCCGCAGGGACGTCATTTCACCAAAATGCCAGGGGTAGCGGAAGTGACATCACAAGATCCTTGACCTCTGATGACATCACAGAAAGTGATGTAATTTGATCCCACCCCAAAGTGACATCCCGGGAAGCGATGAAACACAACATTTCACCTCTTACAAACCAGGAAGTGGCATCACATAGCATTGTTCCTAAGTACACTACGAAAAATATGGCTACGACATCACTGTAAAGTGATATACATTTCATATAGGATTGGATCACCATATGTATCGTTATTATCAGTGTGTATGGGCTCATATTACCAAATCACTGTAAATGCAAGAAGACTTCCAAGGCCAAACCATAATGATGTGTTATTATATAGCACTTAAGCTTAAGTGCTTCATATAGAGCAAATATACATACAATAACACCCAACCTGTGTTGGTACTCATTTATCAACCGCAGCAGGATGAAAGCCTGAGTTGACCTTGCATTCAGAAAGTGTGCCTAATAGCATTTTGGGTGGATAACCGCATTTAGATTGTGTGCCTTATAGCATATTTGTAGGAGAACTGATTTTGTAAAGTGTGCTTAATAGCATAGTTGTGGAGAAACTGAATTTAGAAAATGTGCCCAATAGCTTATTTGTAGGAAAATTGAATTTGTAAAGTGTGCCTAATAGCATAGCTGTGGAGAATCTCAATTTAGAAAGTGTGCCTAATAGCATATTTGTGAGAATCTCAATTTAGAAAGTGTACCTAATAGCATATTTGTGGGAAAACTGACTTTTTGGGAAAATTGAATTTGCATAGTGTGCTGAACAGCATAGTTGTGAAGAAATTGAATTTAGAAAGTGTGCCGAATAGCATAGTTGCGAGAAATTGCATTTAGGAAGTGTGCCGAATAGCATAGTTGTGAGAAATTGCATTTAGGAAGTGTGCCTAATAGCATATTTGTGGGAAAACTGATTTTGTAAAGTGGGATCAATAGCATAGTTGTGCAAAGTCGCATTTAGAAGTGTGCCCAATACCCTCCGTATACAAAGTCGATTCTTGAAGTGTCAAAGCTACATCTAGAAGTGTGCCCAATTTCCTCCCTGTCCAAAGTTTAACCTGAAGTGTCCCCAGCACCATCTCTGTACAAAGTCTAATCTAAAAACTAAACCTACCTAGTAGCACCTCCTAGCTTAACCATGAGCACTCCCATACCACGAAGGTCCACCGGATCCGACCAATGGGCACCACCAGCCCCTTCCACCCAACCCCACCTCTTGTCACCACCTCCAACCTTCCAACCCTCCACCCCACCTCACTCCCTTCCCCTCACCAAACACCAAGCCAGAGGCGCACGATGGCGTGCCACCCACCCCAAGACCACCACTCCGACGAACCACCCCGATCAGCCTACCATAATCACACACCCTCCTCACACAACCCTGCCAAATACACCCAGCCCGGCAACCATCCAACCATCATCCCCCCCAGCTACACCCACCTCCATCCGGCCACAACCACACGCCTTCCTTTCCCTAAAAACTGCACGCCTAGCCCTAGCAAGAACAGAAGCCTCATGCCTCTCGCCCTCCGACCCCCCTACCCTCACGCACTCACCACTCACAACAAAGACACGAAAAAGGAAACGTACCTGGTCCCCCTCAATCTCCCACCACTCATCCCCTCTCCTGTCTCGATCCACCACCCTAGCCCCCCTTTCTCCACCCTCACCCTACGCCTCACCCAGCTTGAAACCCCTCTTCCTCGATTTCTCACCACCCGCTGCTGAAACTCTTTACCCAACACACCCCACCTTAAAATCCCCTAGACCAAACCGCAACAGACCAACCCATATACTCACCCACTCAATACCCAACACTTCCTCCGCCCGCCCACTCTTCCCATCATCCATCAACCCTGCACCCCTCTGGCAGCCCTCTCTCCACCCTCCCCCCCGCTCTCACCCATCTCGGCAACTCCCACATCGACCTCTCCTACCGAAGTGAAGTGCATACTATTCAACGCCCGATCCGTAGCAAAAAACAGACACAGCATCTATGACCTCCTCGCTTCTGACAAACCTGACCTGGTTTTCATTACCGAAACCTGGCTCTCCGACGACTTCGCCCCTATAGTCAACGAAGCGTTCCCCCCAGACTACTCCCTCATCCCTCTGAACCGTCCCTCTAGAGGAGGTGGAATAGCATTCGCATTTAAAACTCACCTCCACGCCTCAATCATCGACAACAAACCAGCCATCCCTTCCTGCGAATCACTCCTAGTTAAACTATCGCTCTCCCCCTCACTCTCCCACAGCTTCCTATTAATTTACAGACCCCCTGGCTACGACAGACAATTCTCAAACAACCTCTGCGACTCTACTTCTGCACTCCAACTAAACCATCCCAACCTCACCCTTCTGGGAGATTTCAACATATGGTTCGACATCCCAGCCAACCCTATGACACACTCTCTTGTTGACGGCCTAGACGCAATCAACCTCCATCCCCACATAAACGGCCCAACCCACCATAAAGGACACACTCTAGATGCCATCTTCACCTCCCACAACCAGATTCACCTAAATCCCCCAATCCCTATCATCTGGTCCGACCACTCCATCGTTTCATTCACTATACGCTCTCCCACTCCAACACCTGTACCCGAACCAGAAACACTGACTATACGCAAATCCTGGAAGAAACTAATAATCCTTCCTGACCTAGCCAACGCACTCCTCCAGTCTCCCCCGCCTACCTACCTATCCAATAATCAACTAAACCCTGATGCCTTTGACTCTTGGCTCAACACCCCTCTAACTCGACTCACACCAACCTGCAAACCATCAGCCCGCTGTGGCCATTTTCCTAGATGGTTCACCCCTGAGCTGAAAACCAGTAAACAACTATACAAATACCTCGAACGTAAATGGCGGAAAGACAAAACTCCCCTGAACAGATCCAACTTAGCCCGGCATCTCCGCCAATACAAGGCTGAAATCCGAAAAGCAAAAAAAGCCCATTACAACTTCCGAATTCTAAACTGCAAAAACCCCAGCAAAGAACTCCACAAAATCATCTCCGAATTCACCAAACCATCATGCACCGCCTCCACACCGACACCCTCTCAATCGCTGTGCGACTCACTCTCTCTCCACTTTTACACCACAGCCCTCGAAAGAACAAGCAACCTAACAAACAAACTTGCTCTCTTATATCCCCCAACCAACCCACCGTCCACACCAGTCACCCAACCGCCAACGACCTCCAGCCAACCAACATTTGACTCCTTTAGTCCCATATCAGCAGACCAATTTCGCAAACTCCTTTCCGCCCGAAAACCATCCGGCTCCCCGCTTGATCCATGCCCGGCATCAACCCTTAAAGAAATATTTGCATCTACCTGCGCAGGAGAACACGCAAGAACCATCATAAATGACTCACTCACATCAGGAATCTTTCCAGACGCATTCAAAACTGTTCATGTCAAACCCCTATTAAAAAAACCATCCCTCAATCCTCTCGACCCCAAAAACTACCGCCCCATCTCAAACACAAGATTCCTTGCAAAACTCATCGACCGATCTGCCTACGCCCAACTAAATGCCTTTGTCGAATCCAACAATCTTCTTGATCCCGCCCAATCCGGTTTCAGAGCCCGACACGGAACCGAAACCACCCTAACCTCTATCTGGGATGACCTTAAAAACACGGCAGACGCCGCAGGATGCGCTGCATTAATCCTCCTCGACCTATCAGCCGCCTTCGACACAATCAACCACTCAATCCTCCTAGACCGCCTCCACTCCCTAGGAATTTGTGGAACCGCTCTAAAATGGATAGCTTCTTTCCTCAAAGATAGGCACCAAATAACGATACTCTCCACCTACTCCTCACAAACGCGACCAGTCGACACTGGAGTTCCACAAGGAGCGTGCCTATCGGCACTCCTATTCAATCTCTACTTGATCACCCTCCCACCAATAATTCGCTCACACAACCTCCTGTGCTACAACTATGCCGACGACACCCAACTAATTCTAAAATTCCTGAACTCAAAACCCTACTGCCGACCAGAGCTCACTTCCTGCCTCCTCGACATAGAGCTCTGGATGACCAAAAACCACCTTCTGCTAAACCCTTCCAAAACAGAAATCCTGGTATGTGGCAACTCTGAACTTCTTCCACACCCACTACCCTGGCCATCAACCATGGGCAAGTCCCCAACCCCCTCTAAATCTGTAAAAAACCTTGGATGCACTCTTGACTCTGACCTAACACTCTCGTGCCAAGTCAACAATGTCTCAAAGTCCTGCCATTACCACCTTAAAACTCTCAGGCGCATCTTTCCATACCTCTCCTTTCCCAACAGACTCTCCGCAGTCCAAGCAATTGTCATATCAAGACTAGACTACGCCAACCCACTCTACCTTGGAATCCACACCTACCAGCTGAATAAACTACAAAGAGCTCAAAACGCAGCAGCCAAACTACTACTTGCACTCGGACCAAGGGACCACATCTCCCCTGCTCTCAAAACTCTACACTGGCTTCCAGTAGCCCGAAGGGTGTCTTTCAAAACCCTATGCATTTCTCACCGAGCGCTGCATAAAACCGGACCTCAATATCTTCAAGATAAGTTAAAACCCTATCACCCACCACGCTCTCTAAGATCTAGCTCGGCCGCCCTCCTGGTCGTACCTAAAACAAACTCAGTCAAGTTAGGTGGGTCATCATTCTCAGCCTTGGCCCCCAAGCTGTGGAACACGCTGCCACCCCACATCCGCCTAACAGAGGATCTAATATCCTTCCGCAAACTATTGAAAACTTGGCTCTTCCCCTAAAACCAACCCTGTGCTAAAACTAACTCAAACTGAATAACACCACTGCAATATTACCAGCCCAACAAACTACTAGATCTCGAACTGCAATATGACAAATAATAGTATAACATCAAGATCCAAGCGAGAAATCGACAACCAATAACCACCAATGTAAACTAAAGAACAACGTGAATAGGTCATAACAGCGAAATATCAACATGATGAGTAAAGCAAATGTATAAAACCAATGAATGTTTAGAGCGGACAAACACATAAACGGGAACGTTGCGTGGAGGCGATGAAGGCATAAACCAGACGATTGAATAGGACAGAGAAACGTCTAGACCAAATGACTGAACTGATGTACCAAACGGATGATTGTATAGAGCGAATGAATGTATAAGCACTGAGGGAGGTATAAACCCGCATGAGCACAAGGGACTGATAAATATGTAGAGCAGATGAAAATATTGAATGGATGAGTGTATTGAGCAGGCGAGCGTATAGAGCGCACGAATATATTGAGCGAATGAGTGTATAAGAACGGATGAACCTATAAGGGCGAACAAGCGCATAGAGCGGACCAACGTATTGAGCAAATGAGTGCGCTGAGCGCATGTGCGCACAGAGCAAATGAGTGCGCAAAGCGGTTAAGCGCATGGAGCGGATGGATGCGCGGAACAGATGGGTGCCCTGAGGCAATGTGTGCGTGGAGCTGACGTGTACCGACGGGTGTGTCGTGCGGACGGGTATATGGAGCGGACGGATATGTGGAGCAGACGAGTGCGTAGAGAGAGTGTGTGGAGCGCACGAATGCGTCGAGATGACGTATGTACGTATAGCTGTCGTATGAGTGTGGAGCGGACGTACATTGTAAAACGGAATTATGTGTGTAGAGCGGACGTGGATGTGTGCAGTGCGGACGTGAGTATGTATAGAGCGGACGTAGGTATGCGAGCAGAACAGATGTATGTGTGTCTGTAATGCGGACGTGTGTTGTGTGTTGTGTAGAGCGGACGTGTGTGTGTGTAGAGCGGACGTGTGTGTGTGCAGAGCGGATGTGTGTGTGTGTAGAGCAGATGTGTGTGTGCGTTGAGCAGACTTATGTGTGTGGGTGTAGAGCGGACGTGGATGTGTGTAAAGCGGACATAGATGTCTGTAGAGCGTGACGTATGTGTATGTAGAACGGACATGGATGTGTATGTAGCACGGACATGTGTGCGTGTGTAGAGCAGACGTGTGTGCATGTGTGGAGCAGACGTCTATGTATAGAGCGGACGTGTATGCACGTGTAGAACGAACGTGTGTACATGTGTAGAGCGAACTTACGTGTGTACAGAACGGACGTGTGTGTGTTTAGAATGGATGTGTGCGTGTGTATAGAGCGGTCGTGTGCGTGTAGAGCGGACATGCAGGCGTAGAGCGCACATGGATGTGTGTCTGTAGATCGGACGTGTGTGTATGTATGTGTCTGGAGCAGACGTATGTATGTGTAGTACAGACGTGTGCATGTGTGGAGCAGACGTATGTGTGTATATAGAGCAGATGTATAGATGTAGGTGTAGAGCGGACATGGGTGTGTGTAAAGCGAACCGGAGTGTGTGTAAAGTGAACAGGAGTGTGTAGTGCGGACGTATGTATATGTAGAACGGACGTGTATGTGTAAGTAGCGCAGACGGGTGTGCGTGTGTA
The DNA here is from genome assembly GCF_040938575.1 of Ambystoma mexicanum. Taxonomy (NCBI): domain Eukaryota; kingdom Metazoa; phylum Chordata; class Amphibia; order Caudata; family Ambystomatidae; genus Ambystoma; species Ambystoma mexicanum. The sequence goes on from NC_090930.1 coordinate 43,874,969, forward strand.
GAGCAGACATATCTGTATGTGTAGAGCAAACATGTGTATGTATAGAGCGGACATCTGTGTGTATAGAGCGGACGTGTGAGTGTGTATAGAGCGGACGTGTATGTGTAGAACAGACGTATGTGTGTGTAGAGCGGACGCGCGTATATGTGTTTGTGTATAGAGCTGACGTGGAACAGACATGCACGCGTGTGTGTGTAGAGCAGACGTGTGTGTGTGTATGTAGAGCAGGCACCTGTGTATAGATCAGAAGTATGTGTGCGCAGACCAGACGAAGTACCAGCTAGTAGAGCCGGTGATTCCTTAGTGCAGTTGAATGCATGATCGAACGAACGCATGAGCGACGAATTAGGAAGTATGTAGATATAATCCGATCTCATACGCATCATATCACATCACCACGCTTACTCTCTTCTTTTACACCATCACCCAACTAGAACACAGCGATACTATGACACCATTCGGTATAGCTGTTCTCATACCAACATCTTCCTCATACTACACATCACTCTAACTAAACACTGCTGGTTACACCCTCCAGCCGGCGTTCTCCTCAGGCCTAACGCAGCCTCAATCGATCTGGATAATCCGGCCAGAACGAACACATACTCCTCAACCCTCAACCACCACACCTAATGCTAAGAAGCTGCCTCCACATGAATGCTACACCTGCAGCACACATATACGGTGCGCACACGCATCTTTGACGCCTTTATACTCTCTCTACTGACTTGAACTTCGGTTCCCGAGGGCGTTCAACCTACCAGCGCCTTGAGACTATACCAATGGTACATAAGGCGCTATATAAATGCAAAGTAACATAACATAACATAACATAGTCGAACCTGCAGATCACACACATATTGCAGCAGCCACCGCTCAACCCACTGAGTTATTTTACTGGCTATAGCTATCAGAAGACCAGCAACTCCAGGAACAAAGAGCCACATGCTGCTGGCCACAGCCGGGAGCATCAATTAAACCAAAAAAAAAGTAATGCACCCCCCAACCCAAGGCAGCACCCCGGCAACACTGCATAGGGTCCCCCGTAACTATATACATTGGCAATACCTCAAGACGTGAACCATTTTTCGCAACTGTAGTCAGTCCCTGATAAATATGCCCCCAAACCATGGCTGCACCATGGCTGCACCCCGCTACACTACATGTGCGCATCCCTAACTTCAATCGACACCCCAACTGCATATACTCACCCCTAAATTCCCAATCAGACCTTACCTTTGCGCCAGGGTCGGACTGGGACAAGAATTAGTCCCGGTCACCCAAAAAAAAGTGGCCCATCCCTCCGCTCAAAAAAGTGGCCCACCCCTTGCCTCACAACCCTTGGCCTCTGATGACATCACCCAAAAGTGATGTCATTTGACCCCACCCCAAAGTGACATCCCGGAAAGTGATGAAACACGACCTTTCACCTCTTACAAACCAGGAATTGGCATCAAATAGCATTGTTCCTAAGTACACTAAATTACTGTGAATCCAAGCAGATGTCCAAGGCCAAATGACAATGGGCCTCATTACAAATCGCCCGGTATGGAAAGAACGGTGGCGGTAAACCCACCGCCACCGTTGTTTCCATGCCGGGCGATCACAACTCCTGCAGGTGGCAGGTGATGTTCCTGCCAGGTCTGACCTGGTGGGTTTAACACCGTCCGCCTGCAGGCGGACGAGGAAACACCGGCAGCATTACGAGATGCTGCCGGTGTTTCCATGATCCCCATTCCCATTGAGTCCCAGAGGACTCAATGGGAATGGGGATTAACACCATTCCGCCTCCGTGATTCCCGGGAAACCGGGGTTGTAATGCCCCGGTAATTCCAGGAATCACGGAGGCGGAATGGTAATACGAGTTCAGCAGTAACCAGGCGGTTTTACCGCCTCAGTTACCGCCGGACTCGTAATGAGGCCCAAATATGTTATTGTATAGCAATTACGCTTAAGCTCTTTTTTATAGAACAAATATGCATACAATATCACACAACCTGTGTTGGTACTCATTTATCGACCTAAGAAGGAGGAAAGGCTTTTTTTTTAAAAAAAAATGTGAAAACAAAAATATCTTTTTTTTTCAAACTGGCCCAGGCATGGCCAGAAACCGGTCCCCACTCCCCCGGGACGATTTCGGGGCCAATCCAACGCTGCTTTATGCAGTGATTCCTATGTGCATTTGACTTTACTCATGCCTTCAGGTGGCAGTGAAGTCGCAAGCTTTGCATGCTGATTTCCCCGATGTGACGTTGCACGGTCAAATGCATGAATACCCTTGGTTTTGCACAGTTGGTGTCATAGAATTTGATCGCGTAGGCCGGCCCTCGTCACAACCACAATTTCCTTTGTTCTTCCTCTTTCTGCATGTACCGTCCCCTAATTTAGACGTCTGCATAGGCCCAACCCACAGTCTGCATGGAGTCCATCGCAAAAGGGATCGACTGCATTCAGAGACATGCCGAACCTGCACGAAGTCCCCGCAAGGTCCGGAAAAGGCCTGAAAAGTCGATTCCATGAATCGACAAAGGGGGTTTTGCGTGCAGAATGACGCACAAAGTCCTGATACACCCGCAAACAAATGCATCAATCAGCCTGTATGTATCACTTGGTACAGCAAAGCTACCAGACTACACTCATTACAATCTCTCTGCCTCACTTAGGGGGGTGGCCTAGCAGAGCTCCATCCCACAGAGCACCCCACCCTCAGTACCAAGGAACCGCCCCTTCCAACAGAAAGTGTCCCTGGGTAAACGCTGCCTAACAGAACAGAGGACCCCACCCATCGCTATATATAGGGTGCCAGGAGACCAAGGAAAGGGCAGTGGTGCACGCTATAACTCAACTTAACACATATGTTCCAGAGGAAACTCTGCCTCGATTCGGAAGAGCAATCACAGCAGCAACTTACCCCCTTAGTGCCCCCGAACCCCAATCTCACATGCCCGATCACTTTCCATAAGGCTTCTTGTAATGTTCCCACAAGTCTGCTTTTCTTTATAACTCCTCGATGTACTTTACAAAGCTTCGAGGCGTGTGCATGTACTCTGTGTGTGCCGGGTTCTGACCTGAGGAATCTGTGGGAGTGCTGCAGCTGTGGGGGGTTTCATTTCCACTGATCCATGTTCCTGATGATGAGTGTGGGAGGCTGCGAGAAGTCTGCAAAGAGGGAAGAGGAGAAAAAAAACACACCTGGAGGAAACTGAAGTAAAAGAATAAAATTGAGGGCCCCAACATTAAGAACGTATCGATTTATTTAACAACACCATGACCCAGGCCGTAGACGCCATTGCTGCACTTAAACTTCGAAACAGTAAACCTAAAGCTCACCTCAACACCTGGTTCACCCCACAGCTGAAAGCCCTCAGGCTCGAAAAAAGGAAAATGGAAGCCAAATGGAAAAACCTACCCTTGAAAGAAAACAAAGACACAGTGAATGAAATCTCCTCCAAATATAAAGCTGAGGTTATCAGGACCAAACAAGAAACCTATAACGAAAGGATTCTGAATGCCAGTTCCAGCACAAAGGAACTATTTGTACTCCTGAGGGAACTAGAATCACCTCTAGCCCCTGACGATACTTGCCCTAAAAACAAAGATTGGTGTACGGACATCCAAAATGCACTCTCCAACAAAATTGTCACACTTCAAAACAAAATAGCAACTAAAAGGCTTAACCTCGCTAAATTAGAGATCGCCCAGAGACCTCTAAAAAACCCTGCCCTCAATAAGCTCCAAGAATTCAAATTTGCCCAAGTTATGACCCTAGAGGTCAAAAAAAATCATTGCTTCCTTGAAACCATCGAAATGTCAAGGCGACATATTTCTGGACCAAATAATTAAAGAAGCAGCTAAAGACCTGGCCCCATTTATCTCCAAACTAATAAACACCTCATTCAGGACTTTCCAGGTACCTACTAACCTTAAAGACGCATGGGTTCTATCCCTACTAAAGAAAGCTACACTGGATCCATCCATCACAACAAATTATAGGCCCATAACGACAGTCCCCTTCTTACTCAAAATAATGGATAAAACAGCAAACCTCCAAATACAGCAATACCTAGAGGTAAACAATCTCTTAAGGCTCAGATAATCGGGCTTCAGGCCTCTCCACGGAACTGAAACTGCCTGATCGATCTCAAAATGCAAATAGATCAATTGAAAGATAACAGACAATGTGCTCTACTCCTTCTACTAGACCTCTCAGCTGCTTTTGATTTGGTGGATCACAATATACTCTGCGATCACCTTTCATCAGCGGCTAACTTCTCACAAGAAGCTGCAGACTGGATTAAATCCTTTCTAAGCAACAGATCAATGAGAGTTTTCTCTCCCTATGCTGCTGCGGACCCAGCACCCTTTCCATGGGGAGTGCCGCAAGGCTCGTGCGTTTCCCCAACCATGTACACTGTTTTCACGAAGCCCCTATTTGACAAATTGGACCATTTGGGTGTCATCTACACAAACTTCGCAGATGACACCCAGATACTCACCCCACTCTCGGGGAACGACGACATGGTCTTGGCTTTATTAAACAAAATGCATCTCATCATCCAGGCATGGTGGCTACCCACAGCCTTTGCCTGAATGATGAGAAAACCGAAACTCTTATCCTAGGTGCCCCCTCCAAACGTAACAAACTTGATGCCCAGTATTCTTCCTTCAACATAGACGCTATCACCATTAGAACTGCCAAGGAAACCAAAACGCTTGGTTTTTACCTAGCATTAACAAACAAGTTAATGCGACGGCTTCTGCTACGGCATATATACCTGTAAGCTCATACGTGCCTGCAAACCATACCTCTCAACAACTAGCTGCATTATACTAGCGAGAGATTTAATCTTCTCAAACTTGATTACTGCAACGCACTTTATGCAAGAGCAAATAAACATATCCTAAATAAGCTTCAAATACTGCAAAACAAGGCTCTTAGAACAGCCTTGATCATCCCTAGGAGTGATCATAGTTCTGAAACTAGAAGGAATCACAAATGGCTCTCCATCAAGGACAGGATCTACTTCAAATTAGTCTCCATTACGCATAAATGCCTCAACAATGCTGCTCCACAGTACTTAAGAGAGAAAATCATTAAAAAAACTAATCTCAACCAACCAGGTCCATCAACTCCAGGTCCATCTCAGTTCCTCGATTCAACTTGATAAGAGTGGGCGGCAACAGCATCCCGGTCCAATCAGCACAAGCCTGGAATGCCCTCCCTCTTCACCTGCGCACTGATCAGACCTTCCAAAGCTTTAGGTCTAATACCAAAAAATGGCCAGCTATGAATGACACTCCTGACGATGCGATTGCACAGCGAGTAGAGCGCTCGCCTTGACATCTGTGCAGAGCCTGCAGACGCAGGTTCTTATCCCGGAAGGCCCAAACTCAGCCTTTCATCCTTCCAAGGTCGATAAATGAGCAGCACACACCGTAGATAATAAAAAGCAGCGCTCAGATACCTGAGGGTTTGTAGCGCTATATAAATGCGAAATTATTATTATTTATTACCTGAGTGCTTAGAGCTCCCGGAGATATCTTCCTCTCCGCCTGTATTGCCTGACTTGCCCTCCCTAGGACTCATACCTTGCTTCTGATTCTCATATAGGTATGGCATGTACTCTTGCGTGCTGTATATATGAAGTATGTATCCAAGCTACTGCATAGCTGTCCGTATCTTCTGACCGGCCGATCCTGAAGACCCCGGCCTTTCTTTACAGCCTTTTTTTTGCTTTTTTTATATTTATGTGATGTACTTATTCCTGCATTGTTAAACTATTTTGCATATATCGTTCTTGTATCCAAGCTGTCTTGTAATGCGTCCAGATACCCTAGGGTGGGGTGCACTCTATAACTCAATAAAACAAACAAACAAAACAAAAGAGGTACACATGCCATAACTCAGTACACAGGAGTCCTGTGACAGTACCCACCACAACATGACATGCCCCAAATCTCTGCAGTGCTCTCTGCATAGCTCACTAATGTTCCCTCTTAGGCACTTTGCAGTGTCCTCGTGTGCTCCCTCTCTCTCAGTCCCCTTTTGCTTCCACCCAGTCACCCTGATAGTCTCTGTATACCCCCTGATATTGGCTGAAATACTCCCTGAAATGACCTGAAAACCTCCCCGCTTCCCCATGTTGCCTGCAAACATGACTGGTATCCCCAGGAAACCTTTCTGTTTTCTTCCAATCTCTCGTTTATCCAGTAATTGCCCTAATGTTCGCTGGAAAGTGCCTTGTTTTTCTGTGCAGATTGCCCCCCTGTGTGGCTATTTGTGTACCCACTCAGGCTGCTTGATGTCTAATTTGCAGGTGAAAGGCCTTGCTGGGGTAGATGGCATGTGCCCAGTGAGTGTTTATTTGCACTGGCTGAGCATCAATGGTTGTGGAGACGCTGTATAGAACTGTAAATACTCTAATTACTGAAGATGTATTACAAGTCTGCCTTTTGCTGCCCTCGTTTGCCATTTCCAACACCTTTGCAACCTCTGACCACTTTAATGTAATGTATGCATAGGGCCTTTGTACGTTGCTTCTTGGCGGAAAACTCTTCATTACCCAATAATACAAATGTAAGCTGAAAATCTCAGATTCAAGTTCTCGGCCTTCCAGTGGACGAGTACAGTGCATTGTGGGAAGCGTAGTTTACCTCATAGTATACAGCATCACTGTCTCCGGAACGTTCAAAGGTACAGATTCCTATTCCATAGGGCTCCTATAAAGGGGTGTTGTGTGTAAACCCGCAGGTCCTGTGGGTTTTCTGTGAGCATGTAATATGTGTCACTTTGTTATGGATGTTAATTGTGTGTACACTCTCGTTTCACGGTGCGTTTCCCACGACGGTTTCTGTTATTTGTTTTTGGCGCGCAGACAGAGGTGTAGAACAATAATGGTAGGCTCCACCAGCAGGGGGAGCATGGTTGTCTCTGTGTTGATGTTTACCTCAGTACTGTCGCGGGCCTCCCTGCTGGCGGATTGAGTTGGAGTGTCCGCGCGCAGGATAAGGTCTGGAGGGGATCGACGAGAAGAGGTCTGAGGCGAACAAGGATAGGAGCTCGAGGCTGCCTCTGAGGGCATCCAGGCCCGCTGGTGTCCGCCAAAGATCCCTCCCGTTGTCAGGCTGCCTGCCTGGCGGAAACCAGTCTCTCTCCCCCACCCGGGGTCGAGGGAGTGTGCCGGAGGGCGCCATTGCTGTGTGCTTCAGCCGGCTAGCTACCACTGCTGCGAGAGAGAGAGAGAGAGCGAGGCTGTGAGTGAGTATAGTATAAGGAATCAGGTAGGAAAGCAAAACACGGAGAGCAGGATCACGAGCCCTGCGTGAGCGGACTGCCGGCTTACCCGTGGGCATAGGAGTGCCCGGACGACTGTATGCTTTTCTTCTCTCCTGTCCCACGGGACTGAGAGAGGCAATTGTAAGTTATCAACCAGCGCTCCGTAGGCAGGAGGCTGGGCTTACCTTTAGAGACATTGCAAGAAGGCGCTGGGGTGCCCGGCGGGGGTGAGACCTCTGAGGCACTTTAAGTATTCCTCACAAAACTTACTGCGGCCCACACAGGCCAAGGCTGGTATAGTGGGTATTTCTCTGGGGTCTTGTTGTATCCCGTCCAGGTAGTGGAACCCTAATTTGACACTTCACCCGTTCTGGGAGGGGGCAGAACTTTATAAATCCCCACTGGGATATTTTTTGGAGGGGGCGCTCATCTAATGCTGTGCATAGGGGGCAATACGGGCTGGTATTGTAACTGGGTAGTTTGAGGTAAGGAGGAGAGAGTGGGGTACCCCCATAGGGTAGTCCGTGTACTACTGGTGTGAAGGGCCAGTTTTGGTCCGTTCCACAGGTGAATGCGCACTTTCTCATGTGCTCTACATGTTAGTGTTGAACATATATGTATCCAATGTGATTGCCCACGTTTCTCTGGGGATTGCTTGGAGGTATATGAAGACCAATTGAACAGAAGTGTAGGCACAATTTCTCAGTTGCCAACACTTACGCATATGAAGAATTAGTTAACACATGTGAATGAGTTGGGTCCCGGGGGGCCCCAATGGACATGCTAATTCAACTCTAAGGAACATGTGAAGTTAGTGATTCTGTATAATGGATGAAATGAAACTGTTAAACATTGTTCCCATTCTGTGTTAAACGAGAGAGACTTGTTTTGGGGCTCAAGAAGCTCTATGGCTCATTGTGTATTAAAGATTGATTGAAAGAATAGAAATATATAAAGTGGTTTCCACTTATTTTCAGAAGCCAGACTGTGTCTGTTTATCTAACCAGGGGCACTGGAGTAGCTCCTTCCCCTGTGAGGGACCATCCTTCGGTCTTTACTGGGTCCATCTACCCCCCCTTGGTGCTCCTGCTATGCACATGTGTGCAGTGAGGTGTTAGACTCCCTACTCAGGTCTCCTACAGGCTGCAGCTCACCCATGCAGATATGTAAGACAGTTACACAAGGGAGAAACACCTTGCATGTGCATCGTGGTGAATGTCGTGCGGAAAAGGCCATGCCGCTGCTGTCGATGGATGTACTGCTGATAATGGGACCAGCACAGAGCATTGCGTGGGTTGTGACAATGGTAGGTACTTATTCTCTTTCCAAGTCTTGCAGTGACCCCAATGCATGCTGGGAGAGGTAGTGCTTTTATCCTGAGCATCACAAATACACGAGATAATTGTTAAAAGCTTCTTGGAACTTACATTGACTGTCCCTTAACTTCCAAACTATTCCTCACTCTTCTGGCCACAGATTCTAACACATGTGTCTATTATCCCAGAATGCACTCTGCCTCACCCATGGCTCCATTTCTCATAATGCTCAGAGGACTTACTGGTAATCTTCACGAATCCTAGTCCTACTCTTCCTCGTCACAATACTTACCTCTGAGGCACCGCCTCTGCTCCAGTAACCCTGCTTCACTTTCTTTTTCTTTTGAGGTATTATACCTCCTCTTAACCACAATCCCCAGTTCCCAATAACAAAGCAGGAGCATGGAGGGAGAGGAAGGTCATCAGTACTGTGACAGGGAAGAGTAGGACTAGGAGTGATGAAGATTACTAGTAAGTAATCTGAGCATCACCTCTACATCCCTCTTCCTCGTCTCAGTTCTTACCTCTTAGGTATACCAACTCCAATACAAAACATCACTTTAAACCCCCAGAGAATCACATGCCAACAGACAAAACTCCAACCCCAAAGGAACCATCCCAGGGGTGAGAAATGTTCACCCGGTAATGGTTGATAAACTTGCCCTGGTCAGCCCAGGTAGCAGCCCTACAAATCTGCAGAGACACACCACGGGTGTCCGCTCCAGAAGCCGCCATTCCCTTAGTGCAATGACCCGGGACATGGTCAGGCACAAACAAACCGACAGATACATAAGCCATGGAGATGACAGTCTGAATCCAATGGCTGACGGACAATACAGAGGCCTTCTGCCCACCCCAACAGCACCAAATGTAACAAGCAGCCTAACAGAACAACAAAACAGCTTTCTCCGAGAAAGGTACTCCAGAACAGCCCACCGAACATCCATAGCGTGCCAGGGATTCTAGTCCGGAGTCGGCGGATTCTGGAAAAAAGCCAGGAACCAGATCTTGGGACGTGTGAAAATGAGACACCACTTTTGGCAGAAACTGGGGGTCACCACGCAAAACAATGCAGAGACCACCCGCAGAAAAGTAGGGTGACACAACAAAGCCCCCACATCCCCCAGACGCCGGGCAGACGTAGGAGCAATAAGGAAGGCCGTCTTGAGTGTGAGGTGCCAGATGTCGAGGTCTGCAAGGGGTTCAAAAGGTGAACACAGGAGGAAACGCAAGACCAGAAGAAGATCCCATGGACGAAGAGCCGTATAGGCACAGGGACGCGAAGCAGTCAGACCCCTAAGAAAACAACCCCCACCATGTGGCCCTCAGAGTCCCCCTTGAGGATATTAACAGAGGCCCACTGGGACTGAAGAGTGGAAACCTCCAGCCCCTTGTGGATCCCCTCCTTGAGGAATGTTAGAACAGAAGGCAACCCGCACTTAAGGGGAAGGACCCCAGACCAGCCACACCAAAACAAGAAATGCCCTGAGTGTCTGTCATAGATTTTTACGGTAGAAGGGCATCGAGCCCGGAGGATAGAATCAACCACTGAACCAGAAGAAAATCCTGAGAAGTCGTATGAGACGGCGTAAGATCTAAACTGTCCATTGAATCCACTGGAACTCGTACCCCTGACCGGCCTGCAGAGGGAAACGTCATTTCAGAATCAACCACAGCTTCTGACACCGGAGCTCCAGAAGGGAACGGAACCAACCCCAACAAGGCCAGAAAGGCGTCACCAAGAGAACCGTAGTCCTGCATCCCTGGATCCGTTGCACCACCCAGGGAAGAATAGGAAGAGGAGAAAAAGCATAGAGGAGACCCCAAGGCCAATCCAGATTCAGGGCACCCACCTCCCAGCCCCCCACAGTCAGAAATGGGAAGCAGAAGAGGGGAACCTTCGCTGAGGCCTGCGAGGCAAAGAGATCCAGAGACGGACACCCAAACCTGCAGCAGATCTCCACAGGACTAGATCCATGGATGAGGGGAAATGCCTGCTGAGGTGATCTGCCCGAACGTTGTCCAGCCCCCTGATATGCCTGGCCTCCAGAGACACCAGATGTTCCTCATCCCCCCCCCCCCAGGCAGCTATTCAAGAGGCCAGGGCATTCAAAGAGCAACCCAAGCACCCTTGCCAACTTACATGTACCAAGGCCATTGTGTTGTCCATCACTGCCCAGCCCCTCTGGGACACCCCGAAAAACAACAGGGCCCAGTGAATGGCGCACAACTCCTTCCAGTCGGATGAGCAACACAGCTCCTCCGAAACCCACAACTCTTGAGCCATAGGGGCACACAGAGTGGCACCCCACACATGCACCACTGGCATTGGTGGTAAGAGTGGTCCGCATGGAGTGAACCAGGGCAACCCGTGGCCGGAGATTTCAGCCCGCAACCACCACAGCAGATCCGCCTTCAGAGTCTGAGAGACCGGGACAGTGGCGCTGTATGCCTGAGAAGCCGGAAACCAGTAGGCCACAAGGTAGGAGACCAGGGGACGCAGATAAAGGTGGCCCCAAAGGACCAGAAACACACAGGATGCCATGTGCACCTGCAGAGTAAGCAACAGGTGAACAGGAACCTGCAGCCACCGGAGAACCCTGCGGAGAAGAGAATGAAGCGGCTGGATCCTCTCCAGCGGCAAGAAGAGCTTCCCCCACCCTGGTGCAAAAATGGGCCCGAATGAAAACCAGATCCTGAGAGAGCCACAGGTGGGACTTTTGCCAGTGGGTCAGAAACCTCCAGTCCAGCAAAGCCCGTCAGACAAGAGGTAGATGCGCAAGCACCGTCGCTCACTGGGCTGTCTTGACTAGCCAGTCATCCAGATAGGGGAAGAGATGAATACCCACCAGGGGAGCCACCAACTTGGTGAACACCCGGGGGGCTAAAGGCAACCCAGACAGGTGGAAGGAGGCCTCTGCTGTAATTTGGCTGCATGTTTGTTGGCACAGAAAAACTTATGTCCGTTATCCTCCAAGGAATCACCAGAACGTTTAGCCCTTTCAAAGGGAAGCTTAAGGGTCGCCATCTTCTGGGAACCCTCAGTTTTCCAATCCTGAAGATGAACATGCCTCTGAGCCAAAACACCGGCACCCATGGCCTTGGCCGAGCCCCGCACACTATCATAGGCCAGGTCCAGCAACAATTCCACCTGCTGCTGCATGTCCGAGAGGGCAGGAGCACAGTCAGAGCCAGCCTCCAAAGCCCGCCGTAGCTTCTTAAATCCCCCCAACACCATCTCTGCCATGTGGGCAGCCATATATATTCGCCCTGAGGGCCAGATGGGCCCCAGAATGCACCTTCTTGAGGCATGAATTGACCTTACGATCCACCGGGTCACGGACCCCCGCCTCCTCACAGTGGTGGAAGTGTACAAAAAAGGAGGACCCTGATACCAACACATCTCATCACCATGCCCCCTCCCACACACAAACACACCTCGTGTTTAAGAGAATGTTCAGCTCAGTGCAATGAAGTGCAAGTTTAAACTTCTTCCTGCACTTTAATTTTAAAAGTAAACCATTCCCGAACAGTTTCTTTTTTAAATAAAAGTAAAGAAAAGTCAAACCTTTTTTTAAAGTAGAGGAGCACCGCTCCCAACCGCTCCCGGCCACTTCGACCACTGCCTCTTCAGCCGACACAGAGGACCACCGACCCACCAGACTGGCGAGAATGTCATCAACCTCCACTGAATCCGAAAGCAAAGCATCAAGACCTTCCAACGGACAGAGCTTTGCCATAAACTGGGGCAAGACGATCCTCTCTGGATCCTTCCACTCCCTAAGGATCTTCTTGCAAATGTCTGCAATCACGAGCAACCCCATCTTGTATATTTGAACTGCCTAATGGTGGTATGCACACAGTCGCCCTGGACCAAGGGCTCGGAAAACCCCCATTGGGTCCCACATCTGTGCCAAGACAGCCTCCAACTCATCCCTGTCAGGGTCCTTTCCTTCAACATCTGCATCAGAAGAAAGGGCAATTGTGGAGGAGGCTCCTGAATCGGAGGAAGATGATGAAGAGGAAGGAGAAGCTCAACGGCGCTTACTCCCCTATCATAGTGACTCAGAGTCTGCTTCAACAAGACTTCAATGCTATCTTGGGAGAACGAAAAATGTAGAGTACTCCCCTCGGAATGCCAGAGACCAGGCAGATCGCGGTTAGCGGAAGAGCACTCCAGGCGTTTGCGTGGGCCGCATGCATCTCCATGGCCACAGAAGTAAAACACAGGCACCACCAGGGCCAGCAACTAGCGTGTCAGGGAGAACACAAACTGAAAACATCCCAGAGGCCCACTGAAGGGAGCACGAAAACCTGAACCAATCACCGGCCTGCGACCAAAGCCATCACCATTGAAACCGACAACCACCTGCGCACTCCACGAGGCGGGCCGAGAGGCGCCAATGGAAACCCCACCCGAAATCGCCGGACCCCAGACCCCATGTCCTGCAGCAAACGGAGCGTGAATCAGGCAGACATGCCGCCAGCCAAGGTGTTATAACCAGTCCACGCCAGGCCACCCTTCCCACGCACCTAGCGCGGCAGCTACCCAGGCAAACTTACCGAAATGGTCCAGGGTAGACATGAAATGTGCCCACCTGCGCCACTCACAGCAGAACCCCAATGCCACGGAAGGAGCCCGGGGCGAGCACCACGCTCAACCGGCTTCCAAGCCCTGCCGGTGAAAACCGGGAACGTGCCACACAGGATGGGGCCCGATGCCCCACCAACGGATCCTGCCAGCAACCGTCGCTCTCAGGTGCTGCGCACCTCAAAAAGTGCTGGCCAGAGGACTGGATTATTTTAACTGGGGATTGTGGGTAAGCAGGAGTGTATTATACCACAAAAGAAAAAGAAAGCAAAGAAGGCTTCCTGGAGCAGAGGTGGGGCCTCAGAGGTAAGTACTGTGACGAGGAAGGGGGACGTGGAGGTAATGAACCTGGGAAGATGGGCTTGTATGGTGAGTTTAGGGGGAGGGGTGAGACAGCTACAGAAAAGATGGCCGTTTTGGTGAAGGCAAGACCTCCCTCCTACTGCGCTTCCACCTTTGGCTCACTACCTCGTCCATCAGAGGAGACAGCACAGCCAATGAGCACTGGCGCCATGTCACTGCTTCCTGCTAAGCCAGAGCCACCTTCCTAATGTGTCCATCTAGTACAGCACTTCCGGTTCATGACAGCACGGCCTAAAACTATGTCAGCCATCTTGTATGTGTAAAGCAGTGTATGACGGAGTCAGGTCCCAGCCTCCCTGCCGCAGAGCCCAGCGCTGCGATTGGCTAGTCGGATTCCCCTGTAAGATCTTATTAAGCAAGTAATTAACAGTTGCGTGCACATGCGCTAATTACTGCCATAGGGGCGTCTGGCCTTGATAAGATTATTTTAAACAGAGCAGACAAAATCAATTAGCCCAATTAAAAAATGTGTATTATTCGTTCGCAGAATGTGCAAAAATGCAGTTCAAACATTTTAGCTCAACGGCACCAAAGCCTTGTTCTGCTTCATGACGACATGACATGTACATGTTATCGATAAGCAGCGTGCATACATGAACTGTTCCATGTTGTAATGTAACTTTTTCTTAAAAATAACTTTGTAAATCATTTCTTCGCACTTTGTTTAATCCTGAATTATTTTTCAGTGCTATTTCCAGGATTCATTTTGCAATAATTTCTTTTAAATATTTACTTTGGGATTTTTATTTTTCATTCCTATATTTGGCTATTTGACATGTTTTTGGAGCAGTTGGGCCTCATCACGAGTTGGGTGGTATCAGGGCTATTAGCGTTACCGCCAAACCTCCCGGCGAAATTAGCGCCAGATAACGGGTTTGGCGGAATGGTAATTCCCATTCCCCATTCCCCATTATACTGCCGGTGGTATTAGCGTGCGGTAATAGCACCGAAAATCAACAAATTTGCGGCTGGGGGTAAATCCTGCCAAACCCGTGATTTGGCGGACCCTTTAATATGGCAGTAATAGTGTTACTGCCGCATTTAAGGGTTACCTCCAACCTCGTGATGAGGCAGAAAGTGTGCGAGCAGACAAGTGAAAAAAGTGCATTTCTCTGTGCAGTTGGTTGGATATCCAGAACAAATTGAGTAAATATGCCAATTAGCGACAGGAACCAACGCACCCCACACTTTTTAGATGAAACTGGGACAGTCTTTACAATTCAATGTAAACGCCCACCCGGCACTTTCAATTTCTTGTTTTCAATCGAACATACTTTAATCGGATTTCATTGCTGTGTCTTTGGAACTAGCACTTGAGTCCCAACCCAAGCGTTACCCCAACGCCGTCCTAAGAATGGAAACCCGTCACCGGGACCCCCCGCCTTTACCTCAAGGCATAGCACCTGAAATACCATGATTTTTAAAAAGCCATTGCAACAACGTGTTTTTCATAACCTTTTGACCCGAGCACCAAAGAAATGTGGTTTTATGGTTCACACATTAATATCGTTAGTATAAATTATTTATTTATTAATTTCATTTGTCGAGCGCACATACCACCCAGAGGCATTGAGGGGCTATTAATATGAAGCCACACAGGTCTTAGAGCAAAACATTGGTAGCAAGAATTTAGCAAGGCGTCAAGGAAAGCATTAGTAATGATGATCACTGTATCCTATACGGACGGGGGTGTCCCCAAGCTAGCCGGGATTTAGGTAACAGCAAAGTGCTGTTGGAGCAGTCAGGGTTTCAGTTCTTTCCTAACCTGAACAGGACTTGGAGCAGTCTGGATTGCCACCAGGATGGAGTTCCAGAGGACTGGAGTGTCGAATGTGAAGGAATGTTTCCTAGTTTTCTCCTGGCGACCAAGTCTAGTTTCCAGGATAGAGATGGTCTTACTGCAAGGTGACCATGTGCCGCTCAATGTTTTTAGTTTGGCTCTCAGGTAGGCCAGCTTTCCGGCAATGGTTGCCTCATAGGTGAGGCACGTCCTCTTGCACAGACCCTAGCCAAGATGGGGAGCTGCTGTATTTCATGCAGGGCAGTGGTGATGTGGTCAGATGTCCTACAGCCAGTGGTGAGGTGAGATGTGGCATGGTGTGACTCTTTGCAGATGCCTCTGAGAGCAGCAGGAGTCCTGCGAGGAGGCCGTTGCTCCCGTTGATCTCTGAAATCACTAGGGCCTCCACCACCCATCGGACGTCCAGGGGTGGAACCTTAATTAAAAAATGACCTGTTTTACAGACTGCACTCACCTGGGGAGCCATTGAAAGTGAGAATGAAAGATATGCTCCCAGATTCTTGACCAGCATCATCAGAGTAGGATAATCACCCAGAGCAGATGGCCAAAAAGAAGAAGTCCAAGAAATGGAATCAGACGAGGAACCCACTACCAGAACCACCATCCTATCCCTGTTAAGCTTCAGCCAGTTGTTGTCCATCCAGCCCTTCACCGCCACCAGACATTCACCCAAGTGGGACGAATGTGACCAATCATCTTCCGAGGCACCAGTGGTCCAGGGGTGAATATCGGTTTCTAAATCATCAATCAGCCGCTCACCTCTACTACACCAGAAGGGATTCGAACATATTGGCAACACAAGCAAATTATAAACCTCCTTGTCCAATTTTGGTAACGTGGACGGAACGGCAGGCTTATCTCCGCAAGGTTGTGGATCGTTGGTTAGTTGCCACAGAGCGAATATATAATTATTACCCAATGCTAAAAGGGACTGTTTAGTCAAGGTTATATATTGCACACCACAACCACCTGATGTTTTGCTTTCTAATGGCAACACTACTTGAAAACCATGTCCCTCTTCTAATCTCAGTCTGTCTGGATATGGAGACCTTACTGGGAGTTTATAATCGTCACTCACTATCTATGCTATGGCATGTGTAGCTTTCTCCTTGATACCAATTGGTCTCTTGTATCCATGCTTGAGCACGTTTGTATTCTGTGCAGCATCTAATCTGAGTCCCCTGTCTTTTCTGGATTATGGGTACCTTTTTCACATGATCTTTGCCCTGCATTTGTACTATGGCCTGTATGCCATCCTTCTGGCTGCTATTGATGAAAATGGTCCTGTACCTATGCTAGAACACACGTACCCTCGTCGTGGACTGCTAATGTTGATCTGGAAATGCTACTTGTTTATCATTCTGATTATTGCAAGAAAGAAGTGGCGATGGGGACTGAAAGGGTGTAACCGTGTTTATTTTGATTGCTGCAAAACAGCATATCAAGTGATGGATTGTGATCGCAACAAGCTGGCCTGGCCTCATAGTCTAGATACCTTAATTCCTTTGGTTTGTTGGAGGGGGACCCAAAGGTGTCAGTTCCCAAGGCCCAGAAAGGGCTTAAAAGGGCCCTGAGTAACGCAAGCTAAGTCTGCACAAAACTGTGCCGAATCAACTTCCGGGGCACCAGTGGTCCCAGAATGAATATCGGTTTCTAAACCATCACTCAGCCCCACACCTCTGATACAAGAAGGGATCCGAAAAGATTGGCAACACAAGCAAATTATAAACCTCATTCTCCAGTTTTTGGTAATAATAACAATAATAATAATAATAACAATAATAATAATAATTTGGCATTTATATAGCGCTACGAACCCTCGGGTATCTGAGCACTGCTTATTATTACCGACGGTGTGTGTAATATGGACGGAACAGCAGGCTTATCTCATCAAGGTCGTGGATCGTTGGTTAGATGCAACACAGCAAAAATACAATGATTACCCTAAGATAAAAGGGACTGTCCAGTCAAGGTTGTATAACATTATCTACTTTATAATTATTATTACAACAGACAGAATCCAACACGCCCTGTGAAGGAACACAACAGACAGAATCCAACACGCCCTGTGAAGGAGCACAACAGACAGAATCCAACACGCCCTGTGAAGGAGCACAACAGACAGAATCCAACACGCCCTGTGAAGGAGCACAGAGTAGAGACAGTCTCAGGAAGGAGAGGGATGCCCTCTGGATGCTGACAGGAGGGTAGTCAATAAAGTAATTCATCACAATAGTTCAAGGATACTTTGTTTCAATACAAAGGGAGCAATGGGTCATAAAATGTCACTAGGGGCCTTTGCAGAATGACCAGGGGGACAGAACCACAATGTACCTTGTGCTTGTAGAAGTTCTTGGTGCTCGGCAGTCTAGAGTCGGTTCCAGGACGCTTTGCAGCTTCTGCAACAGAGTTCAAGATGGGAGACAGCTGTGGGAATCAAGCGGCAGGCAGTTTGATGAGTGAGCCTGGTTGGACGGCGGCAGGCTGGCCTACCTGGTGACTCGGGGTCAGGAATCGTCTCAGTGCTGGTTGGCGGGTCTGAAGCACTGGTCGAGGCATCTCAGACGGTATGAGCGACTGCGGCGTAACAGCCGTCAGCGGTGCGGTCGACTGCAGCTCGAGGGGCTCGACTGGCTTGAAAATGGCTGCTTGATGCTTGTCGATGCACTCCTCCTTTCTTCTTCACTGGGCTTGTGTTGTCCTTTAAGGTGGATGGCCCAAAGCTGAGGAGAGTGTTGCAGGCAACAGCCTTGTCCTTTGTTCAGAGACTCTCTGGCACTTCCCAACAAGGATGCTTGCTGCAGAGCCTAGCAGGGCACGCTGTGTGATGGTTGGGTGCCAGTTCTGGAGCTGCTAGAGGGTGCTCTGGTTTCAGTATCTCCCTCTGTTCCCTGGGAAATGTTTAGGTGAGGGATCTGGCTTCCGTCTTTGAAAATCCTGGACTTCCTTCACTGGTGGAAGCTGTAAGGCAGTCTGCACCTTCATCCCGGGTTCAATGAGTTCTTCTTGTTATTCCTTGCAAAGTATTCATATGATCTGCCCAAAAGAGGGCCCAGCCGTCTTTTAAAGCTAAATGGGCCACAGTGATTGGTGTAGGCTAAACCTACACTAACGAATCAATCCTGGGTCCCCACCAACAATCTCTTGTATGCCTGAGGTCATAACCAGAGTGCTTTGCAACAGAAAAGGTAAATGGGTGAAAACATGTAATACTTAGTCCCACACTTTTTCCTGTCTGCTGTGGATCAAAGCGTCTCTCTGGTTAATTGTGCTCTCAGTGGTTCCTGAAGGGCAGGTCTCCCTTGAAGCTACAGCGGGAACAGACTTTCTGTACCATCAATTCACATACTCGTACCTTCTGAATGGGGTCACCACACAGGGATAACTACTATAAACAGCTGTCCTAGACATGACAAGTCACTGTCCTTGATACTCAGAAGCAGGAGCTGACTTCATGTTGACACAGTGCATATCACAGGCTGTTGGGGTTTGGTGTCTCTTTCATTTTTTTAGACTCTGCATCCAGGCACCATGTGTTCCTGCTTGAAGTATACTCTATTAGTATGTTAATCATGTTAATTGCTGCCACCATCAGCAGTGCTTACACAAAAGGACAGAGCAGGTCCATGGAGCCTTTGATAGTTAGTTAGGCATGCGGATGGTTGAGTTTCTCACAAAGACACCATAGCCTGTTCAAGACCTAAATGGACCAGAATCGGGGTGTTGTCAGCATTGGATAATCCCTGAAGCTGCGGGAGTGGATGAGGCCAACTAAAGACTGGACACATATGTTAAATAGTATCGGGGTCAAGACTGATCCTTGGGGAACACCACAAGAGAGCAAGTGAGAAGAAGACAGAAATAGAGGGAGAGACAGTGATTGGTGGCCCCTTGGCAGAATCAACCACATCGCCCTGAATGGCTTCCTCTGTCCGCCCATAGGGGATTGTCCTGAAATTCCTCATCCTGGGAATCTCAGTCTGTCTGTACAGAATTATCCAGGCTTGATACCTGAGCCTGGCCACTGATGAGCCCCCCAATAGCCTACTCTCCTGTCAACTATTTTGCACAAGAACGTGTAGCATTGCACGCGCATACATTATGAAGCCAGTCTATGTTGTTAAAGTCTGTATACCGCTAATCCCAAAATCATGCTTGCACCAAATGAGGGTGAGGGAGCCATCCCCGTGAGCCTCGTGGCCTGGATGCTGCCCCCCCCCCACTGCTCCACACAACCTGCTACCCTACAGGGAAGCCCAAATGGGCTCTGATTAAATTTGCAAAAAGAAAAGCAAAAACCGAATTTGCGTTTTGCTTAAAAAAAATTTAAAAATTCGAAATCGGCTGGAATTGAGGCCCGTTGGCTCTGTGTCTGGGCTGCTACATTTTCTGAATGTGAAATCATTGTGTCAGCCCTGGTGAGCTGCTGACTGCATCGTGTGCCCTCCTATTCCCCCCATCATGGCCGACATGATTCTCCTTGGAACAGTGGCTCACTTGCTTGCTGCATCCACAGTGATTGGCCAGCCTGGGCTTTTCACCTCCAATCAGCATGCCAGCAGGCTGCGCCGGCCTGCCAATGAACGGCCCACTCCTAAGGCTCCTGTCAGTGCCTGGCCAGGCTTTTGGGCCCCACTGTCTTACAACTACAGCCAAAGATGCTCCTTGGTGTTGGTTATTCCTCCAGTGCACTTCAGGACTGCGGCATCCACCCTCTTGCCATCACGTGAGTTCTGTTGCTTGGTGTCTGCTTCGTCTCTATTGACTCACTCCCTCTACCTCTCCAGTCATTCACTTTGCAGATGTCCCCTGCACTACGGGATACTTCAGTCTGCCCTCACTCCGCGAGCTTCATTTCCACTGACCCCCATCTCTGTACAGCCGTGCTGCAATTCCTGTGTCATCCTCCATAGTTTGTCTCTGTTAGTGTAAAAATCGCATTTAGGTGTGCCTTAATCCGGCATTGATTTGTTTGTACTCTTAACACCCACTTGGCCAACTCTGTATCAAGTACAGCACTGTGCATTGCAGCACACACACACCCCGAACCCCCTCTCGCTTTCTCTCTGCCTTTCACTTCCTCCTCTCGCTCGAGATGGCAATCTCCATCTCCCCAATCTATCCTTCCTCTCTCACTAAATCTGAATGACAAAAGCATAACAAAGACATTGACATCCTTGCTGCAAACCCTGGCCTCCCAATTGCAGACACCTAGGACAGTGCATCCTCAAGAGAAATCTTCACTGACATCCTCTTCTCTGTCCCATCTCCAGACCTATGGACCTCTCACCTCACTGCCACGCTCCCACCTTACTCTTCCACATCCATTAATGACGGCACCAAGTGGGAAGTCCTCCTTACAGGCTCCTTTTCATCTTGCTGCTGTATCAATGTCTACCTCAAGGGCACAGTCCTGGTTCAAGGCCCTCAGGCCAACCTCCTTCTCTTTGACTGAATTCTGCCTTCTCTCATCAATTTCCTTCCTTCCCTTGCCTCGCCCCCTCCTGCCCCTTCTGCTCCACCACTTCAGTCGGAAGCCCCACGCCCGACACTCTGCCTCCAAAAACCTTAAAAAGCAGCGTTTGTCTCCACCTAGTGACCCTTAACTCACGCTCAGCCATCAAACACTCTGCTGACATCTGCGTGCTTCTTGAAGACACTGACCTGGATGTACTTGCACTCACTGAAACTTGGTACAATGCCAACTCAGTTACTTCCTTTGACTCACTCCTACCCAACGGCTTCAAGATCATCTCAAAGCCTCGACCCCACCGTGCTGGCTGTGGGGTTGCCTTAAGATTCCTTCTTTCATCCTACCCACTCAGCCCTACTAGTCCTTAGAGAGACTCATTTGCAAACTGGTCATCTCTCGTTCCATCACCTTGACCATTGCTACCATCTACTGGGCCCCATGCACTTCTTCTCTGTTCCTCTCTGAGTGGGCGGACTTCTGTTCCTCCCTACTCCCTGCCACCTCCACCCTGCTACTACTAGGTGACTTCAACATCCACCTAGACTCCCCTTGCACAGCAACCACCCTCTTCACTGGCCTCTGCTCCTCCCTCTCCATTCTTCCCTCTGGCCCTAACCATTCTGCTGTACACACACTCGATGCCATCATCTACTCCAATCTCACTCTCTCTACTCCCCCTGGTCACCCCTCTCTCCTGGTCTGGCCACTCTCTGCTCACCTCTC
This sequence comes from Ambystoma mexicanum, assembly GCF_040938575.1. Classification (NCBI taxonomy): domain Eukaryota; kingdom Metazoa; phylum Chordata; class Amphibia; order Caudata; family Ambystomatidae; genus Ambystoma; species Ambystoma mexicanum. The sequence continues at coordinate 43,896,512 of NC_090930.1, forward strand.
ATTTGAGTCCATATGGTCCTGTGACAATGCCTCATAAAGCGCTGCCAACCTCGTTCACGAACATCTGTCCGATGAAACGAGTGTCAGCTGCCGCCTTCTCTTGCACCTTCATTCCCCCTTGCCCAGCAACACGGACTCTACCACTGATTCTGCCCTCAGCAACCGCTATCTGTCCATTAGCAACACCCTTCACATCCTTGCCCCAGTCATGAGGATACGCCTGAAACCTGCCTCCAAGCATAACACCTGGTACGATACTGTACTTGCAAACCAAAAACGTAGTGGCAGGGCTGCTGATCGGAAACTGACACAGTTCAGGCTCGCCCTCTGACAAACTGGCCTGCCGCCTGATCCAGAGACACTACAGACTCTCCATCCGCACCACAAAAAGGACCCACATTCAGGCACGAGTGTCCAATGCGTCCAACACCACGGCTGAACTCTTCAAAATCTGCAGGGCACTTGCCAATCCTTCTGCAGCATCCTCTGCTCTACCCTTCCCAGGCCCTCTGCAATGCACTCGCCTCTCACTTCACTTCCAAAACCCAGAACATACTGAACAGCCTTGTCACGCACTCTTCCAACCCAACCCTCCCCCCTCTGCCTGCCCTACCACTCACCCTCCTCCTTCCTCCTTCCCCTCCTTCACCCCTGTCTCCCCTGAAGAAGTCACCAGAGTTGTCAACTCCATGAAGGTCTCGTCCAAACAGGTTTCCCCCTGCTCTTCCAGATCTATTAAGGACAATATCGCCTCTCTTGACCCAGCTCTGGCTGATCTGTGCAACTACTCCTTCACTACTGGTTCTTCTCCATCCTCCCTCAAGCACTCCCTTGTGCGCCCCCTCCTTAAAAAACCCTCTGCAGGCTCTACTGTCCAGCCAACTACAGCCCCATTTCCATCACCCCCTTCTTGGGGAAACTGCGTGAGAAGTTGGCCCTCCCCCAACTCAACGCTGATACCGAACTTGTTGACTGTCTACATGACCACCAGCCTGGATTACGAGCATCCAGAGGCACGGAAACTGCTCCTCCGAACACCCGATTCCAACTCACCTGCTGTCCTCATCCTCCTTGATCTCTCTTCTGCATTTGACACAGTCAACCACTCCATCTGCATAAAAAGGCTCCATGATACCTTTGGTATTTCGGAGCGGACACTGGACTGGCTTACCTCCTTCCTAAATGACCGTTTCTCCAAAGTCATTCTTGGCCTTTACTCCTCCCCTACTTCCTCCTCCACCTGTGGCATCCCCCAGGGCTCCATTCTTTCGCTCTGGCTCTTCAACATATACCTTTTCCTGCTGGCACGCCTCATCTCCTCCTTCTCCCCCAATTTCCAGTGCTACGCTGATGACACACAACTCTTCTTCCAACTTCCTACTGATGCCCTTGCACCTTCCTTCATACCTGACTGCCTCGCTGCCATCCATGCCTAGTGCACTGCAAATGACCTCTGCCTCAATGCCAGCAAAACAGAGATTCTCCTTATTGGGTCCCCTGCACCCTACTTCTTCGCTTCACTCTGGCCGTCCTCCATGGGCTCTCTCCCTGCCCCTCCTCTGAAGCCAGGAATCTTGGAATCATCTTCGACTCCTCCCTTTCCTTCATCCCTCATATTCAGAACATTGTCAAGAAGTCCCACTTCCAGCTCTTCCTTGTGCAATTCCTTGGGATCTGTGTTTTAATGAAGTCAGTGAAGAAAACAGAGGACAGAGCAATGCTAAGATGAGAAAAGGGGGTGGATAGGGGCCTCCAAGACATGTTCAAGGGAACTCCTCCTCCTTTCTGAGCTTCCACCACCACCACCGGGGACCCTGTAAGCACGCGTCCCTCCATAAAAGTCTTTCACTTTATGGCTCCTCCAGTAATTGTGGAAAATGTAGGGATAGTTCTGAAAATCTTCCAAAAAGCCTTCATTAAAGAATGTTCAACTTCTATGTGAACTGCTAGGAGATCTGGCGGCGAGCTGTGGAGGCGCGCTCTGGTGTCTTCAACCAGGGATGTGCCAACAGCACCCAACACTATATGCAAGTGTGGGTGCCCATAACTTGAGAGTTCACCTCTGTGCCTTATACGACGGGATTCCTTTCATCTTCTGGAAACAACTCTTTCAAATTGAATGTCTCCTCTCATAGCCCTCCCCTGCCTGTCCTCAATATTGCCCCTCCTGGCTTCCCATAGTTTGGTTCTCCCCCCAGTAACATATGATGGATATTTGGCTGTGACATCACTTCTGCTTCTAAATTTTCAAACCTTAAACTTCTCATCCCGACAAATTGTGCTGGCCATAGGTTCCCTTGCATCGAGCACAAGCCGGAGACTAGCGACGTAGATAAGTACACAAGATATATTCCAAACTGCTCTCGAAAAAGTGATTTTATCATTTTGTCAGGTAGCCTGGTTTCAACATGGCAACTATAACCTACAATTGTGACTTGTCACCTGCTTTGTGTCACTTGTGAAGGTGATCCTGCAAGGGAATAAATCCCACAATTCATGCAAAACCGCTTTTGGGCAGGATTACTTGTCATGTCGGCTTTTTTCAAGATGGCGGCCAAGGTGCTTGTGGGACCAGCGTCGGTCACGCAGCCGGCCTCATTGGTGCTGGGGGCCCAGCACCATGTTGGGAAGCCGGGGTCACCCGGACTTACACGGTGTTGCAGGGCAGGGCCCTGAGAGGCTCTGGAGCAGAGCCTGTGTGCCGTAGCACCTTGGGTGGCTGGAGTATCCTGTGATTGTTGGCTGCCTGGGCTGGATCCAGGGCACCAGGCTGGTCTGGGGGGCCCAGACCAGCAAGGACCTGCAGGGCCATGGTCACACGACGTGGGCCTGCAGGCCAGGGCCGCAGGACGGTGATCACACAGAGTAGGCCTGCAGCACGTTCTGCAGGGGCTCCTTTTATTAGCTTGGGCCATGGAACAGTCATGGCCCATCTTAAAGGGGAATTACACATGGGAGGGACACATCCCTTAAAGGGGTAATGCACTTGGGAGGGTCACATATTACAGTACTAACTGAGGGGTCATGAGAAGGGAAATATGGCTAGAATGCACAATGGGTGCTAATGGGATGCTCACTTTTGGGCGTGCTGTAAACTATTTGCAGAGGCATAATTTTATGAGCATTCTTAATTTAAAGAGCACAAATAGTGCCTGACAGTTTGTGGTCTTTTCTGGGATGAGAAACATGGTTGAGCTGTGGTGCACACTGGGCTTCACCAGAAGGATATGTAGCCAGAAACTGATCGATGTGAGCGGCACAGCGGATGGATTCCGTTGCACACGTGGGAGCTGGTGGTGTAAGTTAGGCAAAGGTTCTGCTAGTGTAGATCCCTGTGGAAGTCATGATGTCTGTGGCGAGTCTCTGCATTTTGTCACCTGCAGCGCCTAGACACTGGTCCTCGTTAGGAGTCTGGCGTTCCGGAATGAAGGGTGCTGGTAGCAACGTACCGGCATCCATTCCAGACCGCCACACTACAAGTTTGCAGTCCTGACCTGCCGGGCGCAATGGCACCTGCCCGCAGAGTATTCACGGAAGCGCCGGCACCGTCACCGTCTCCCCACTCCATGGTATCCATAGGAATGGGGATTACCATTTGCCAGCGTCTGACCTCCCAATCTGATAATTCTGTAGCATGACCTTCCGGATTCGTGCAAGGATACAGTAGTTCGGCGTCGGATTTGTCCTTCCTGCAGTGTACTCATCCCTTCAGTACTTGGTGATGGACCAATGGCTGCCCTCTTCCTGGGTCCTGTCTACCTTATGCAATACTGATTGGATGAAAGAGCCGTCAGAGGAGCGTTGCGGCCTTCTCCCTCTACGGCACAATCCCGTCATCGCAGTTCTGCGGATGTACCCCTGGCCCTCTCCTCCAGCGTCACATTTCTATAGTGCGCTGCGGCGGCCGAGGTGACGCATGCATTCATTCTTTCTTGCAGTGTTCTCTGTGTGCTTTCAGAGATGCTGTGATTCTCTAAGGGGTGTACACCCCCAAAGGTCACACCCTTTCATCGACGAGCTATGTCCCCGCTCAGCCAGTAAAATAGTTCTGCAGATTACGCAATGAGCGTGATCTGCAGGTCACAGGTTCGAATCCCGGCAAGGCCAACTGGGCCGTGCATCCGTAGGAGGTTGATAAATGGGTAGCAACTTTGGTTGGGTGATAATTCTAGGTAAACATGTTCTACGTACACCACTTTGGCAAAAGTGCTGTATAAATATGTCTTTTCCCATATCTCAACCCTCCCCGGGACACTGTCAGGAGCTTGTGGCAGCTCTGTTCACATTACTCTCCTTGTCCTTCCTCTATGTCGGACCCAGCGCAATCCTTTCTGCAGGGGGCCATAGTGTAACACGTGCAGGAGGGGCCGGGGGGGCATAGATAGTGTTAATATGGAGATGCCTGCCCCCCACCTCCCGAACAACTTGCTCCTCCACATCGGCAAGGGAAGAGGGTGGGGAGGTAGTCCATTGCCCCCTTTGCCTGCCTACACCACCAGAAGGACTAAGAGGGGGGCTCAGAAAAAAGAAAAAGGGACCCTGCAGAGTCAGCTCCGGCCCGCGTTTGAGGGATGGCACTGATGCTGCGGGACAGGGCTGCTTCGGGGGCAGGGGATTGGGATTACAGACCATTTCCCTATATTGTAGCCAGGGCAGTTTCTATACAAGCGCAAAACACCAGAATACGCCCTCACCATCCAACCATGAAGTCATTGCAACTTAAATACTGTTTTATTGACTTATATTTAAAACTAATAAGTAGTCAATGTATACAAAAATATCACAAAGAAGGATTCATAATCAATTTTTCAAAAATGTTTGGTCTCATTTGAAAGTGTAAGCCAATAGTGCTCATCAGTTGGCGAACATAGCGCTCAGAAGCAGCTCCAAATGCTTCGTCGGAAGAATGGAAGATGGGCGTGAAATAAAGCAAAGAGTTAGACGGAGGTGAAAAAGCAGGCAGTTCCCAGCTATATTAAGTAAGGTTAGGGTACAACGAGTGCATTTAAACTACTTCAAAGCGCTACAGGGCATGACCAGACAAGTAGTTAGGCTATGATGACATAGGTTGCTTGTTAACATATCCTGGCAAATTGTTGGTAACTTTGAGAAGTGATTGCAACACTAGGCAAATTGGGAAGGTACCTGGACATATGATCTCAATACCTACCTGGTAGCAACACAGAAAACTGTTGACTTTGGTAATGCTTGTTTTCTTCCTTAGCACATGCACTTTATCACAGTAAATAACACACAAACATCCGTACGAAATAAGTCCTGGACACAAACGACACGAAACGAACGTAGCCATCCACTTCTGTGCAATCCCCTCACCCTTTAAGCCTCCCATTTTTATAACTCCTGGACCCTTTCCTAAAACTTAAATGCAAGCAACAAAAATGGGGAACAAATTTGCTTTTTCCTTACTTAGTCAAACTCCTTTTCCTCTAAGCAAAAACGGCATAGGTTGGCAAGGTGACTCCATGTCAGCAGAGCGCGTGTCCTCCAGTCCTGGCCTTTCATGTAACTGATCAATGCATTCTGGGAGCTGTAGTCTTTTGTTTCAACTCGAATGACATACGAGAAAACAATGATTTTCAAAAGAAACCCCAGTGGTGTTCAGATGACATGGAGTCACTTATTTGATCACCTGAAAATATCCCACACGAATGAAAATGAGCCCCGCCCCCTGCTAATAGACCCAAAATAAATGTTCATTCCTGGTCATATTACGCCTTCCTTTGACCACCGCTGCCCCCACAACAGCCTACTTCTGAGGTCCCCTGGCCAGCAAAAGAAACCCCCTTTAGTCCACCATAACCCGTCCCCCTCCATTCTGGCATGCCAGAGCTGTGCAGAAATGATCACACTGTCCAAGGCGGTGGGACCGTTTGCATGTTACTTTTATTTATTTATTTATTGTTTGCTTGTTAGGCGCTTATACAATAAGAAAATACTGTTTCAAAGAGCCGACGAGGAGGTGCTAATTTGGGAGGTGGGAGCCTTCTTAAAAAATCTGATGGACATGGGAAGGGCAGGCTTGTGCCCCCTACCTCTGTGATGAACACGTTACATTACAGGTTTAATTATGCATAAATGCACAAGGTCAAGCCGCCCTCCCAGCTGGGGGATTTAACAGGCTGTACCAGCTGCTCACCTTCCCCCAGATCGCCCACCTGCCCAGCCGGTTGCCCGGTTAGCCCGCCTCTAGCAATGGCCCTGAACACACCCTCCCTTGTGCGCTTTGGTCACCTCCGTGCAATGTCCATCTTACGCACCGTGAAAGCATGCCAACACGCTGCTTTGGAGTGTTGTGGTGCAAAGTAGGGCAACTGCCTCGTGCACTGAGTGGAATATCCCTGCTTTAGGCAGCTGCTAAAAACAAGTGGATTCCCGCCCAGTGCTTTCCCGCCAGCATGAAGACGAGGGGGGTAAAAACCATTCAGGTTTTGCAGGCGGAGCGGGAAGGGGGGCTGAAATTGGGAGCTTGTTCTGTGCCACCCATCTGCCACCAAACATTAAAAGAATGCAGTGGTGTGAAACAAGACGGAGCTCTTTTTAACACTCGGGGAATTTAGAAAATGGCACCCTATTCATTAAAAATGAATTGACTGGTAGGCCCACGCCCTCACTGCCAGCATTGTAGCCGGGCACACTGGTGTGCCCTCTTACTGATGGGATGGTAGGCCCACGCCCTCACTGCCAGCACTGCAGCCGGGCACACTGGTGTGCCCTCTTACTGATGGGATGGTAGGCCCACGCCCTCACTGCCTGCACTGCAGCCGGGCACACTGGTGTGCCCTCTTACTGATGGGATGGTAGGCCCACGCCCTCACTGCCAGCATTGCAGCCGGGCACACTGGTGTGCCCTCTTACTGATGGGATGGTAGGCCCACGCCCTCACTGCCTGCACTGCAGCCGGGCACACTGGTGTGCCCTCTTACTGATGGGATGGTAGGCCCACGCCCTCACTGCCAGCATTGCAGCCGGGCACACTGGTGTGCCCTCTTACTGATGGGATGGTAGGCCCACGCCCTCACTCCCTGCACTGCAGCCGGGCACACTGGTGTGCCCTCTTACTGATGTGATGGTAGGCCCACGCCCTCACTGCCAGCATTGTAGCCGGGCACACTGGTGTGCCCTCTTACTGATGGGATGGTAGGCCCACGCCCTCACTCCCTGCACTGCAGCCGGGCACACTGGTGTGCCCTCTTACTGATGGGATGGTAGGCCCACGCCCTCACTGCCTGCACTGCAGCCGGGCACACTGGTGTGCCCTCTTACTGCGGTGATGGGATACAGTGCAATATGGCACTGCACTGCAACCTGCATTTATGCAAACACTGAAATGGCAACAGAGACTTCCCAACGTTAATTTCGGGTGACGACACAACATGATCTTCAATTGCAATGCGTGTAAACAAACTATTATGAGGACCGCGTAGTCCATGTTCACAAATGAGTTATTTATAAACATTTCATTTAATTCATAAATGTATTACAGTGACAACCCACAAAATAATGCTAAAACTAGCTGTGCCTGCTGCATCGTATGCTAGTCTACATCTCTCTCTCTCTCTCGCTCTATCTCCCTCACTCTCTCGCTCCTTCTCTCCATGTCTCTCTCCCTCTCTTTCTCCCTCTCTCCTCGCTCCCTCCCTTTCCTTCTCTCTCTCTCCCTCTCTCTCGCGTACACTGTCACTCTCTCTCCCGCTTTCTCCTGCTTTCTCCTCCTCTCTCCCTCTCTATCTCCCTCTCTCCCCCTCCCTTTTCTTCTCTCTCTTCCCCCTCTCTCTCACACTCCCTCTTTCACTCTCTCTCACTCTCTCCTTCTCTCTCACCCCCTCCCTCTCTATCTCTCTCCCCCTCTCTCTGACTACCTCCCTCTCCCTCTCTCCCTCTTTCTTCCTCTCTATCTCCCTTCCTCTCTCTCCCTCCCTTCCCCTCTCCCTCCTTCTCTCCCTCATGTCCTCCCTCTCTCTTTCTCTCTCCCTCTTTCTTGTTCCTCTCTCTCCCTCTCTCACCATCTCTCTCACTATCTCCCTGTCGTTTCACCTCTCTCTCTCTATCTCGGATTCTCTCCTTCTCTCTCTCTCCCCTCCTTCTCCTTCCCTCTCCCTCTCTCTCTCTCCCCCCTCTCTCTGACTACCTCCCTCTCCCTCTCTCCCTCTTTCTTCCTCTCTATCTCCCTTCCTCTCTCTCCCTCCCTTCCCCTCTCCCTCCTTCTCTCCCTCATGTCCTCCCTCTCTCTTTCTCTCTCCCTCTTTCTTGTTCCTCTCTCTCCCTCTCTCACCATCTCTCTCACTATCTCCCTGTCGTTTCACCTCTCTCTCTCTATCTCGGATTCTCTCCTTCTCTCTCTCTCCCCTCCCTCTCCTTCCCTCTCCCTCTCTCTCTCTCCCTACACCTCTCTCCCTCCCACTCCCTTTCCCTCTCTCCCCTCTCCCTCCCTCTCCTTCCCTCTCCCCTCTATCTCCCTCCCTCTCTCCGTCCCTCTCCCTCCCTCTCCCTCTCTCTCATTCTCTCTAACTGCCCTCTCTCTCTCCCTCTCTATCTCCCCTTATCTCCCCTCCCTCTCCTTCCCTCTCCCTCTCTCTCTCCATCTCTCTATCTCAACCTGTGTCTCTGTGAGCAGAGAAGCCTCTGGTCTGTGGGTAACATGTCATTTAATGCAATAACTGCATGGAATGACGTGTAACACCACAAGGCCACGCCGATGCTCTCCGTGAAGTCAGCAGGAGGAGGCGCCAGCTCGCCTGCAAGGGGTGAAGTCCATGCACAGAACAGCGGCCACGATTTTAAAATTGAATTAAATGAGGACGGAGGGTCTGTGAAGGGTGCCCAGCGGCACAGGTTTCCCCTGCATTCAGGGCATGTTTGCTCAACTCAACCCCTGTCACTCCTTGAGGTATGACCCCCCCACTCAGAAAGTCGACGGCTCCTCGACCAGTCACATGGCTTTCGAGATTTGTCAAGCCATGATGTGCACGTGACCTAAATAATGAGACTTCATTTATAGGACCTACGTTAATAAAAACTGTCCCAAAAGCTTGAATTACACAATTGTGACGCAGACGTGTTTGCATTTTGAAATTCAAGCTTTTGGGATTTTCTTCATTTGTCCCCCGCTGTACATTTAATGTATGCATGGGACACCCCCGAAACCCCCAAACCCATTATATCACGCAAGGGGAGCGGTGAACGCCCCTGCAGCCCCCGCTCCCCTTGTACGGTATAATGGTAATTCATCATTTTTGTTTACTGTCGAATGCGCAGTAAACGTGATTTCATTTTTTTGTTTTTCATTATTTTGGTACAATACCAATTTATAACATCATGCGTCTTCAAAGTGTGTGTATGGCCTCGCAAACACAAACTAAACATGTATTATTCACACAACCAACCTCAATGTTGTCATTACTTCCCAGCTTGACAGCTAGCCTAGGTTGGAGACTTCATGGAGTCTATCTCTGGCTCCAATATAATTCCTTGGCTTAGCTGAATATGATCACAAGTTTGTCCAGGGGTTTGCTATGATATCCACACCATTACCGTCATTACTTAAGAAAGGAGTTCAATTTGCTTGGTCACAAGAATGTGAAGAAGCGGTCCGGAGGATCAAACAGGACATTGTAAAAGCGCCCTCTTTAGGAAAGTACTCTGCCAAGGATGAGGCGATTCTCACCATCGATACAAGCATGTTGGGCTTGTGGACAACACTCACGCAATGTGATGAAAACAAAGAGGAGCGAATAGTGGTTTTTGCATCAAGAGCACTCAAAGGAGCCAAAAATAAATATTTAGTGATCAAGATGGGAGGCATTGGCAGTTTTTTGGGCTATACTGCATTTTAAGTTTTTCTTGTGGGTCTGAGAATTTATTGTGAGATCAGATCATAAGCTATTTGTGGAGATGCTTGCGTGTGGTAGTTGGAGAGCAGGATCCCCTAGAATCAGTGGGTGGTGGTTGGGTTTGCAAGGCTGCGACTTTAGAGTTTTCAACCTGTCAGGAAAGTAGAACAAGGTGGCTGATTGCCTGTCGGGACTGCCCGTAAGTACGAGTGTAGGTGACTTGAAGAGTTGCAATGAGGAGGCTATCATTGCCTGTCTTAACTTGGGAAGTGTGGAGCAAACTGAATGGGAGTTGTCTGAAGGAGCTGATGAAGTATGGAAGTGTGTCAAAGAGTGGACAATCTCCGGTTGGCCCGGGAAGGAGACCTTGGACAGGAGAGTTGAGGTGCAGTTGATGGTAGGCTCAGGAAGGGGTTGAACATAGTTCCCCCGGAAGGACTCGGGCCCAAATTGGTTGAGTTAGCTCATCAAGGACACTTGGGGATGAGCGGCACAAAGAGAAGGCTGTGGCAAAGTTTCCGGTGGCCTGGGATGGATAGTATGGTGGAGAGGTTTGTCAGGGAGTGTGTACCTTGTTGTCTTAGTGATAAAACCACAGTGGTGAATGAGACACTGCTAATTTGCACTTTTGTTCCCGACCAACCGTGGAAGAAGGTTGCTGTTGACATCAAAAGACCCATTCAGGGTTTGGGTGATGGTTTGAAGTTTCTGTTTGTGATGGTAGACTACTATACCAAATGGGTGGAGTGGTGTCCCACCAAGGAGGTTACAGCGAGGGATCTTGTTGAGTTCTTGGAGGGTGTGTTCTATGGAGAGGGTTTTCCACATAAATTGTTACAGTTATGCCATTAAACACACTTGCACTGCCCTTTAGCACCACAGGGCCAATGGTATGGTGGAAAGAGTTAATAGGTTTATGAAGGCCTGTATCCATTTGGCCTTAATATCAAAATTACAGTGGAACGTGATCCTTAATCACATGCTGTGGGGTCATGTTACTACACTGCACTTGGTGACCAAGGTTTCAGCCTATGTTTTATTGAAGAGTAGTGAGCCTGGGACAAAAGTATGTAGGGTTGGCTTGGTTTGGACAACTCTATCGCCTTAGACAGGAGTTCCATAATGGACTTGATCAAGAAGAGTCAAAGGCATGCCAAGTAGGTGTTTGATTATGAGAAGAATGTGAAGGATTATGTGTCAGAGGTAGGAGATAAGGTGTCTCAATCCCTGGTCAGTTTACAGGCGTCTGGAGAGCACATTCCTGGCCCCTAAAAGAATTTCTGCTGTAAGGAATAGAGTCATCATTGTTAACGGAGGTGAAGTGTGGTCGATGGGCAGGCCTTGTGGTGTAGGTAACGGCTGTGGTAGTGGACCGTCGTTAGAAGAGGAGGGTGAAGGTTTGTCAGGAGGAACATCTGACTGTGATATGTGAGCAGGGAACCAGGATAGATGAGGGACTGTGTGTATGATTGAAGGTCAGGGAGCTTTAGGTATGCAAGGCTACACCTGCAAATAAATGTACATATGTTCAACCCCCTCATTTTGCGTGATACTGTATCCTTTCAATATACTAGAATTGTATCACTCTGTTCACTCTAGCATACCAAATTTCAGTTGTTTTTGGTCAAGTTCTGTATAACTACTTTCATTTTCATGTTATGTTTGACACCCTGTCTTGTTTAAAGTGTTAAAGGGGGGAGATGTGCCATTGGCGTTACGTTGGTCATATGAGGCTGTACTGGTACACATAGGCAATGCCACTGGCATATGGGGATGGTTCTCGTGGATGTGCCCCAGGTACCAATGCCTGTGATGTCAATGGGTGTGTGATGCCACTTGTGATAACATTCACATTTTAGCAAACTGATGTCTTGGGAGGATAGCTCAGCAGCACCGTGTTCGCCTTGGAAGCAAGAGGACACGAAGCGACACAGGTTCGATCCCCGGGTCTGCACCTCTGGGTATTTAAGCACGTTATAAATACGCAACTAAGACAAAAAATAATTACGCAAAAAAGAAACTATTCCTCTAACAGCGCTTCGATCCCTGCGGGCTGTGTGAGCGCTTTAAAAATGCAAAAAAAATAATAATAATAATGTCCCTCTGAGTGGAAGAAGGTCACTGTGTTTCTATGGTTAAAAGCAAAATAAGAGCACTAGATGAATGTCCGAAGAAGGGGCCATTCTAGTAATTGGAGAAATACATTCTCATTATTTGTCCTGCAGGAATGTTGCCAATACACTGACGGTGTATTGTCTGTACGCAGGGTGGGGAAGTGGGCACCCATAGACCCTGCAAGAGGTGCTTGCATACTATAAGTCTTTTCAAGGGCCCAGAGGACCAGGCTGAGGGGCATACAAATGAGTTTTTTTTCTATCTTTTATTCATTATTGGTGCTTGTACATACCGTCCTAACAGAGATCCTTCACATTGGGAACCCTGCTTCTGCTTTTCCCCTTTCACTCTGGCCAGCCTCCCTTGGCCCTGCGTCCTCAGCCTCGTGTGAGGCAAAAAGCCTAAGGTCATCCCCGCCCCCACTCTCTCCTTCTCTCCACACATCACAGGCATCTCTAAAAAGTCCCATTTACTAATGCACCTCCTCAGAGGCATTCTACGTTTTCTCACCTTCCCCCAGAAGGTCACTGTCTCCAGAACCCTGGTTCTCTGTAGGCTTGACCATTTCAACAGCCTCTTTCTAAATCTACCTAACTCTTCCCTCCGCCCTCTGCAACTCATCCAAAACAGGGCCGCAAGACTTATCCTTGGCCACAAACCCAGGGACCGCCTCTCTCCGGCTCTGAAATCCCTACACTGGCTCCAAGGATCAAGTTCAAGACCCTCTGCATTGTCCACAAGACCTTCTGGGGCTGGGGCCTGCACTATCTACAATGCTCTCTTCCTACGTACCTTCTTTCCAGAGCCTTCCGCTCTTCCTCCAATTCTCTACAGGTGAGTCACTTCTCCAAGCAGAGACTGGGTGGTAGATTTCTTTCCTCTGCTGGTTCCCCCCTCTGGAATAGCCTCCCTGCCACTCTGTGCCTTGAGGCGGACCTCCTTAAGTTCCGGGAGCTCCTCGGCACCTTCCTTTTCTCCTCTTCGTTCTCACTGCCTAACCCTGCTAACCTCTCCCAACCTTCCTTTTCTCTCTGCCTTTCCTCTGTTTTCCTTCCCTTCCTCCTGATGTAACGTTGACTGGCTGCCTGGTGCTCCCCTGAGTCATAACGGACACCTGCCTCCCTGTCAAGTCCCTAGCACCTGCCTTCGGGCCCTCCAGCAATGCAACGTGGCCATCCTTGCACTTTCTGGACATGTTCCCCTTGGAGGCCCTGCCTTCCTGCACTTAACCCAGGGCCTGTTCCACTGGGTGCACTTCTCTTCCTTAACTTCCCCTACCCTGCACTTCTTGTATCTGCATTTGCACGATCTAAATGATACTAGGCTTAGTAAGATCGTTTGTCTTGTCCTCCCTCTGTTCCCCCTCCCTTGCCTTGTTGCGCCTTGAAACACTTGTGTAAATAACCTATCAATCAATCAAATGTAGGGGTCCAGCAGCACTACCAACCAACCAGAGGACAGAAGGTGAATTATTTCCTTGGCGCGGCCAAAAGAAACAGATCATTTGCTTTGATCTAAGTGCAAAGCTTACCAAGTAAGGAGAGCATTGTGACAGACCAAAGTGTGCGGATTCTCGGCAAAGGACACCATTACAAAAACATTATTATTTAATTGTACGAATGGAAACAGACTCTTTTTAAACTATAAAATATTCAGTTCTAATAATGACTTCCATTATACACTTGAGTAATAATGGAAAAGTTGCATGTCTGACTGAGCAAAGCACATGATCAGAACCTACAATAACCTTATAGAAAGTGCATCTGATAAAAGGCTATCAATCAAAGATGGAGTGGATGAGAGCTCTCCTACTGTGCTCTTCCTAAATAAAGTCAGGTTGTATACAACCCTCTGGTGGGAGATGCACAATCGTTCACCACGAGGAGAGGGGGGGTTAACACACCTGACAAGAAAGGGAAGCCAGACCTCTCCTAAAGGTAGATAACGTGGACGGAGCGACGAGGCTTAGCGCTCAAATAGGGGCAGCAGGCTGACACAGAATTAAGATGAGTCTACCCATCTATCTATGGGAAATAGACCACATTTATTTATTTATTTGATGTATTTATAAAGCGCATGAACACAGGCCCAGAGGCATGGAAGCGCCAAACAGGACAAAACAGAAAGTAACAAGAAGCGGGGGATCAGATAGGGTGGAGTGAGGGGCTCAGCCAGGGGAGGACCGAATGATCAACGTTGACATATTGAAAAATGTACACCTTTATCGTGTTACACATATAACTTTCTATTAGATCAAATAAGTACATACCTAGTATATGTATAAAACCAGTAATGCTTTGAGGTCTTTCCTCAGCACGGTGCTTGAACGTGGGTCCACCACTGCCACAGGTAGGAAAACAGTGTATAGTGACATGGGTCATGGGAAGAAGACAGCAGAAAGTCCCTAGTGCCTGAACAAGCCTCAGAGCACAGTGCCCTAAATACACAGCCTACTCTTATAAATCGCAGGCCCTACAGCTGGTGTTCATCACACAACACAAATAGATGGGTGTGGGGGAGGCGGGACGAGACATCAAATCACACAGGGGAAAATAATCATTTAGGCCCCTCAGGTGACAACTTACACGCTACATTAACTCCGCCCTCAAGGGCATAGCATTGGAAGAACGCAAATGCATACATTACAATTAATATTAGCGCTACTGGCCTCCAAAAAAATAGGATACATATTATAAACAATTAGCAGTGCTTCAGGGAAAATTAGTCATGCAGGCACCAGAATTACCAACAGTGGATACAGGGATTCAGAAAAGTGGAGAGCAAGGCTGTAAAAATAATTGCAAAAAATCCATGCCTTGGCCTTGAACTGCTTGTGGGTACAGGACCAATGTCCAGAAGCCGGTAAGTGCCCCCTGAGCTACTTTAGGCGAGGCCCAGGGTGTAAGTAGAAAGGTTCCACAGAAGCCAACGGGACAACGTCAGAAGGCTATCTGCTATGAGAGGATCAAAGGAGACCCCAAGCAAGAGACCCAGAGTCGGTTGAAGAATTAGAAGCCCGGGAGCAGCAACGCCTGGTGATTTTTTTCACTGGAGGGGTGGAAATATTGCGGCCCAGCATAGTGGGGAAGCCCAAACCAGCCAAGGGGAGTTTTGAGAGTCTCCACCCACGCCCGGCGCCTTCACAAGGACAGTTCTTCAATAGGGGGTTCATCTGGTGCAATTAAGAGAACACTTTCTGTGAAATATTGGGTACAAAGCCAGATAGCAATCAGTGGTGTAGGGTAACGCATGGACAGATCTACCAGGTGCAAGTCACCACCAGTGCACAGGAGCATTTCCCAATGCACTCCACGCCTTTCCCACATTATATGCCAGTATAAAAAACGATTTCACGCTGGCTGCGCCCATACATTTTCATGCTGGCTGCACCAGTGCGTGCCAGTATTTCAATATAAAACCATACTCACGGTTGCTTTGCGCACAGTGCCAGTGATGATACCATTAGGAAACACGTCCAAGCTGGCTCTGCCAATATGTGGCAGTCCATGCACAGAAGAATATACTCCTTTAGGCTTTGGCACTAAAAATGCAATGCCGTCATAAGAAAACATGTCCGACACATACTAGCACTTATGTGTGCTTTATCATAGTTGCCCAGTAAAAATGGTGCATCTCGTTCCAATCCCAGGTGGTTTTCTTAATGTAATTTGTAACAAAAAAATGACATTGTAAAAATTCATCGAAATATAGAAGGTTGATAATGGGTTAAAAGGGATCTGGAGGGGGTTAGGGTAGGTTAAATAATCTAGGGAAGGGGGCTCAAATATATCAATAAAATTAATTATTTTTTTAAAAATCATTTCTTCTAAAACAATTATGTAAAAAATCTCATGTCGGTAAAATGAAATAGAACCAAAAATGCCATACAACATAAGACATGGCTACATAGGCTGCACACAAATGCCAGTCTAGCCACATAATAACACTTTTCATGCTTGCTTTATCATAGATGCTCAGTACAAAATATCACGCCACATGAAATGGCTAGACTGACTGCACCAAAATGCCAGCCTAGCCACATAATCCCCAGTACAAAATGCCATGCCAGAGACAGGGAACGTAACCAGACTGTCTGCAGTAATGCAGTCCAGTCTAGCCATGTAGCAACAATGTCATGTGAACATGATAAGGGTTCTTAATTGCTGCAGCCAGTATGATGTTGCTTTATGCCTTTGGAATGGCATATTTGTTACTGGGTATCATGGGTAAAGAAAAGATGATATAATGTTTGCTTTAACATTGATACTCTGTAAAAAATGCATACCCTACCTAATCATGCCCAATCAGAGGCCTGCTCACCACGGTGAAGGGGCCTTTGATTAGGGGGTGCGGGGGAAGCTGTGCCCCCAAATCAGAGGGCCATGTACCATCATGGTGAGTGCCCCTTACTATGCTGGTGAGAAGGCCGCTGATTCTTTGCCAAATCAAAGGCCTGTTCACCATCACAGTGTGCACCGTTCACTGTGTTGGTGAGCGGACCCTTGATTCATTCCCTCTGATCTGGGGGTCCAGAAGGAGAGGATATATTTTTCATGCACATTCACTCATGCACACCCAAACATACACTCATTCATCAGAAATGCAGTCACACACACAGGCACATGTGTTGTTCTTACCTGCAGCCCGGTACATAAACTTCTCCAAGTGGATCCTGGGATGGCTGTCCAGCTCCATGCAACATGAACAGGACCCAGAAAGCAGAGACCTGGTTCCTGGTTCCTGCACATGTTCACAGGACCTGGGGAACCCCCCTGGAGTATGCCCTAGTTACTCTTAATTTCTGTGGAGGTGCAGGAGTGCTTGTGAGACAATGTGCACCAGGCTGCTCCCTGACAGTTCCAGTTACTACAGGGTATGTGTAAACAATTGGCCAGGATGACCCCGGACAGAACCCCAGTATAAAAGCACGCTAACCATTCAATAGTGTTCCAAGCACAAAATACAATTGGAAAAAGAAGCACAAGTAAGGTGCTTTCCATCAGACCTGGGTGAACAAATGAACAAAGAGAAGAGAGAAAGATATGATCGACTAAAGGGACATCCAATCCCCTTGAAGACCACGGAAAAGATGCCAAAAAACAGGGAAGCAAGAAAAACATCTGTGTCAAGTTTCTCGACACTACGTCCAAGTCGGCCAGTAAAAGACAGAAATGTACCCCAACTGGCTGAAACAGAACCAGCCCTTTCTCCAATGAAGCAGTTATGAGCTTGGTTACCCAAAACACTAACATCGTATGCAAAGAAATAGCACCCGCAGCACACAGCATGGAGGTTCAAGAAAAGGGGTGTTTGAAGGTAGATACACAACCCCTTACCTCTCTGCTGATGGGTTCATGGAATACAAGGGGTCACCAACATCTGCTGAAAAAGGGTGACGTAAACGTAGGAAATTTTGACATTTTAGAACTACAGGAAACATGGTTACTGGAGAAACCGCATCTTAACGACTTTGCCATTGAATTGTCCCCGGCTACAAAGGGAGCGTTGGGTCGCCCTTCGACAGGAATTCTGGTAGCGGTTCGATCAGGGTGTGGGGTCGGCATCGAGAAAATGGTGTCGGTCTCCCCTAGCCATTTGGCAGTATTGACAAATTGGACAACGTGGGATCAATACACCAAAACTACCAAAAAATGACCTGTGGCCATATTCTCTGTGTATTGGAATCCGCGTAACATACAAGATAACGATTCCGTGATGAAAATGGAAAAGGTTTTAGATCACTTTCTCGTGGATCTAAATGTGGACCATCTGTTAATATGTGGAGATCTAAACGCCAGATGCTCTTCCACGGGAAAGATAAAACACCAATCGGGGACACCCGCAGAAAAAAGAGGGGCTATATGGTTGGAGCTAATGGCCTCGTGTGGCTGCCACAATTTGGACAAGGCCTTCCCTGATGCAAACCGATTAACAACTTCCCGGGTGGATAGCTCAGCGGCAGCGTGCGCATCTTGGAAGCAAGAGACACGAAGCAACAACAGGTTCGATCCCCGGGTCCGCGCTTAGAAACCTCTGGGTGTTTAAGCGCGTTATAAATACGTAACTAAGACAAAAAAAAAAACACAATTACGCAACTAAGAAAAACAAACAATTCCTGTAACAACGCCTCGATGCCTGCGGGCTGTGTGAGCGCTTTATAAATGTAAAATAAATAAATAAACTTGGGAAAGAGAAAACTGCCGAGCCACAATTGACTATGGGCCTCATTACAACTCAGGCGGTAAGGGGTTAACGGCAGCGTTAACAGCGCCGACCCTTACCGCCTGATTACGAGGTCCCCTAGCGCCATGGTGCTTTTAACACCTGCTTTTAGCAGGTGTTAAAATCCATGGCGCTAAGGGACCATGGAGTTAATTACGCCACTGTAATTTACGGTGGCGTAATTAACGCCTTCCCCACTCCCATTATGCCCTATGGGGCAAAAATGGGAATGGGGAAGGGTAAATGGGGATTGGGGACTTACCGCCCCGCCTAGGTCGGAATGGGGCGGTAAGTCCGCCAACCACCATGGCGTAAACGTAGTTTACGCCATGGTGGTAAAGTCACGGCCCAGGCGGTAACTTACCGCCTGGGTCGTAATGAGGCCCTATATCTTTGCATCTGAACAACTGGTAAAACTGACAAAATCTTTTGAAATCGTCAAAACAAATGCCAGTGACCACAATCTGTTGAAAACTACATGGGCAATCCATAACAGTCAACACTTGCAATATGAGGCTCAAAGTGGATCCAACGCGCAAGGAAACCGACTGAAACTATCAGCAGAAAGAATAAGATCGTTAAATGCAAATTACCAGAAAAAAACAGAAAACACAGGGATTAACATAGCACAAACACCAGATTACCAGCCTCTGTGGTGGTGCCGATTTTCAAAAAGGACGACAAAACGGATCCAGTCAACTACAGACCGATTGCACTCTTAGACTGTATAGGGAAAGTCTTTGGTATGCTATTGCTCCGTGAATTCCAACAATGGGCTAAATCCGCACCCTTGCACGACGCCTTCCAAGTTGGTTTCCAGAAAAACGCCGGGACCTCAATAAACATCTTGATTGTCAGCCTTATAAAGAGCAAGTCATTTGAAGGATCTTTAAACATCTATCTAGCCTTCATAGACCTGACTCAGGCTTTCAATAAGGTTAGAAGAAACCTACTCTGGAAAAAGCTTCAAGAAGCAAACTGCCCAATGAACGTCATGGGACCCATAAAGGCTCTATACTCTGGAACATCTATACGGGTAAAGCTCAATGGAAAAGGTACCTTATCGGAAAGCATCCCCATAAAGAGTGGAGTAAAGCAAGGATGCCCCTTGGCACCGGCTTTATTCATTGCCTTTCTTGGTGATTACACGAACTCAATGGAAGCTGTGAAGGCTTTTCCACCGAAGGTGGGTGGAACTAAAGTGCCTAGAATTCTTTATGCAGACGATATCACCGTGATGGATCAAACTTCAATTGGCCTTACACGCCAATTAACCAATCTAGCGGTGTACATTAATATCAACAAGCTTAAGATCAATATTGGAAAAACAAAGATAACGATCATGGGTAAAAAAAACAATGGAACCCAGAACAAGACATGGTACCTGGAAGAAAGGCTGATCGAATCAGTTCAAGAGTTCAAGTATCTGGTGGTTATGCTTGAAAACACCAGGCATGAATTGAGCATGCAAAACTTCATCTGGTCAAAAGCACGCTCTATAACCACGCAAGCCAGAATGCTAGATAACAGATTTGGGCGCTTCTCGTTGCCACCGGCTTTACATTTTTACAAAAACAAAGTAATCCCCTGTTTGACATATGGCGTGGAAGCTGTGCCTATGATGCCAGACAAAATCTGGACAAAGATTGAAGGCTTTCTCTTGCGATCACTTCTATCGGTCCCTAAATCAACATCTTTACCAGCAATCAGAAAATAATTGGGATTGATCTCCCTAAAAACAGCGGTGGACAATAATAGACTGTCCTTGTACAGGAAAATCCTTTTGCAAGAATCCTCAACATTATACAACCTGATAGCCAAGGAAATTAAATCAGGCAGCTTGAAAATGTTAACATTATGGGCAACAGCAAATAGGGAGAAATGAATATCCATTGCCTGCTCTGAAGAAGATCTGTTGTTGAACCCGCTCAAAGTAAAAAAAAAAATGAAAGAACTAGACTGGATCTCCACTCAGGACCAAGTAGCTAAGAACAAACTTTTGGTCCATCTTCCATTTACACAAAGGAAATACAACGATCCAGGGTCTATAAAAAATTCCCGAGCAAGCCACTGAAACAACTTTTCATAAAAGCAAGGCTAAATCTACTACCAACAAATGAAATTTTACATATCAGAGGCTTAAGTACAACAAACAAATGCAGACTGTGCAAAGGTGAATGGGCTGAGGAATCAGTTCAACACCTAGTTACTTCATGTCCAACATTGGAAGGCATAAGACAATCGTATTTGACAACGGTCCTGAACATTCGTTACTACGTGAAGAAGAGGCTTGGTGGCCACGCCTAAGAAGCGGAGAAAAAGCCACCTGGTCAATCGCTACAGTACGCCCTCACGTTTATTGAGGAAAAAGAGAAAGAAAAAAACAATTGACAATTCAACGGAGGGCGAAGACATTTTTGTCTATGCCTTTGTTATGTAAAAGAAAAAGAAATGTAAGTTCTTGTTAAAATCAAATGGTTTTTGATAAATACAATAAAAAAATACAATTTCTGTGCATTCATAAAGACAATTTGAAAAACATAACATATCTTAAGAACATAGTGAACCTAACACATTCGTAACAAAAACAGAAAACAATGTGCTAAACCATTGGCACATTTTTCAATCATCTGGAGATTTGCAATGTATAAAAGCTTGTATTTCCAAGGGTTTAAAGTGGGAATAATAATAACAATAAAAAGATGAACATGAAGGTGTTCTGCCTAGTTGGCACACTGAGACAAAGAGTCGATACAATAGTGTTTTGGTCTATTGCACTTGGCGTAGCTCCAGGTATAACGGCCTTCATCAGGACATGAATTGTGGTATAGGCTCCTCACAGTCTGTGGTATGCATCTAACACACATATAAATGAGTGACATTCCGTGTTCTGTAACCGGGACTTAAATACATTTAAGCTCTTCAAGTAGCTAAGGATCTAACACTTACCGTGCTCTAATGACATAGCACTGAAAGTTAAGATGATGCCACCCAACAGGGATGATGCCACCCAACAGGGATGATGCCACCCAACAGGTGGTGTTTCCACAAAATCGGCAACGTCCGCACGTGGAACGGCTGGCAATTCAGTGCACGCCTGTGAAAAATGCACAAGGCAAGGAAGGTAATTACGTCCAAAGTTTCTTCTCGGTTACTATTCTACATACCGGCAGTGGAGGCTGAGGAGAAAAAACAATGACCCTGCATTCACAGAGGACATGGCGTCTAGGAGGACGTCAATGCGACATTCTAGATAGTCGTCGCATATTAGCGAGACATTCATCTGCTACAGCGGCATCGCTGCTCTCAGGGGTGTCACTGTTATATTCAGAGACTACCTGTAGAGAGAGTATAGTCTGAGCAAGCATGTCTGTGCTATGATTCCCGTACCGGGAATACCCGTGGGAATGGCAGCACGTAGTAGCGCAAAAAACGGTGAAAACCACAGCATGTAACTGCTGTTCTACAGTGCTGCGATCAAAGTGGCGCGGGTCCTCCGTGTGGGCATCTGAAGCGCAGCACTCACGGCTGGACTTTTAGTGGTTTTGCGGCATCCATTGCTATGGCAACCTACTGCGTTTACTTGGACTCAGTCTGCAGCGAGAAAAAGAGGTCTGCTATCTTAGCGGGGACTTATGTTGTGCTCCGACCATATTAAAGCACTAGGCAAGTGTAGGAAGATTTCTAAAACCCCCGGGGCTGAACCTTGTTCTAGGCACACCCAAAACAGAGTGTCTGAGAGAGTGAAGCATGTTTAATGAAAATACAGTCCTAAATGCTTGCATTGGTGTTAAATGTCCCGAGTCATCCATAGTAATGAAAGGGCCATGATTCATAAAAAGGCGGACCTATAGTCTCAGCCACTGTTGCAAAAAAAAAAAAAAAACACGTTATTTTGGGTGATGCCCGCATGCAATCTATAAGTGCCGGATGATTGAACCATTAGAGAGATGGGCACCGTGCCCAACAACCTTTCGTTCCCAGTCCATTTTAGAGGCTAGGCCCACCAAAACCGGTGGCCCTATTCTCTGGGGGGCATATAACAGTCGTTGGTTATGTCACTTTCTGAGTGGTGTAGACTGCTTGTGTTAACATGGACATTTTGATAATCATAACAGTGTATGGTGTGAAGGATATACAAATTGCACAAATATAATGAAGCAGTCTTTGCATGTAGATGAAATGAGGAGAACACTGCTGGAACAACGCTCTGCTCCACCCTTTCCTTCTCTGCCCACATCTCTGAGGTCTCTAAAAAGTCAAATTTCCGACTGCACCTCCTCAGAGGTACTCTGCCTTTCCTCTCCTTTCCCCAGAAGCTCATGGCATCCCAAGCTCTGATTCGCTCTAGTTTGGACTATTGTAACAGCCTCTTTCTAAATCTACCTGCCTCTACTTTCCGCCCTCTGCAACCAATCCAGAACAGGACTTCGAGACTTGCCCTCAAGCCCTGGGATCATATCTCTCCAGCTCTGAAATCTCTCCATTGGCTCCCAGTGGATGCAAGGATTAAATTCAAAACCCTCTGCATTGTCCACAAGGCCTTCTGGGGCCTGGATCCAAAATACCTTCAGCTATCCCTCCGCAATTACCTCCCCTCTCGAGCTCTTCCCTCCTCTACCTCCAACTCCCTCAGGGTCAGTCGTTTTTCTAAGAAACGAGCTGGGGGTAGATCTTTGTCTTCAGCTGGGGCCTCACTCTGGAACAGCCTCCCTTCCACTCTAAAACTTGAGGAGAACCATCTCTGGTTCCGGAAGCACCTCAAGACCTTCCTCTTTTCTTCTGCCTTTGCTCCCCCTCTCCCCTGCTGATCTGTTCTCTCTTGGCACCGTGCACCTGGCCACCCTCTGTCCTTGGGGCCCAGGTACCTGCTCATCCTGCCACCCTCCCGCACTGCCTTCGGGCCACCCCTTGCACTGGGGTCTGTATCTGTACCCATACAGTCCCCCCTTTTTCTTCCTGCACTTATCAGACCTACCCTGTCTGCTGCCTTAAACCTAGCACTTGCAAATTGCTGGCTGCACTACCACGGTTTGTTGCCTTTATTATTTATTTATTGTTATTTATCTGTTTCTCCTCTGCTTCGCACTTTCCAGTTCTCCCCCTTTCCATGCACTTTTCCCCTCCCCCCTCTCCCATGCACTTGCACGTTCTCAATGCCATTGGGCCTAGTAAGATCGCTGTTTTGTTCTCCCCTGTTCCCCTCCCTTGACTTGTCGCGCTCTGAAACACTTGTGTACGAGCGCGATAGAAATAAAATATCAATCAATCAATCAATCTGTTCAGTAGACCATTCCACTCAATGGCTACATTTAGGCCATGGCGAACACTGTCCAGTTTATAAATCCATCTCTGCTCGAGATCCCTCAAGCGTTTTTCAGAGTCCCCTCTTCTCATGTTGGGGGTGATCATTTGTAGCACAAACCAGAATATGTCTTTATCCATGTGTTTTAATCGCTTGTAGTGGTCCTCCAGTGGTTTGTCCGTGACCAGATGTCAAATGCAAGACCGATGCTCTGAAATTCTTTGATAAGATGCCAAAGCTTATTGATGGTAACTTTTAGGATGTTGCTGACAGGACTGTATGTGGTAACACATACTAATCACTTTAGAGGCTCCTTTAGTTTGGTGGTTAAGCAAACATTCTAGGTATATTCAACGGGATATCCTCTTTGTAATAATCTTTGTTGGAGACCTCTGCATGTTTGGAAAAGGTTTCTTAATCCGTGTGTTTCCTCCGAATTCAGAGGAATTGTTCATATGGAAAATTATGTTTTAGTCCAATTGGGTGGTAGCTGTTAAAGTGTAGCAGAGTGTTGCAATCAGTGGTGTTCCGGAACAGTTCTGTTTTTAGGGTTTAACCTGCTTTATAAATATACAGATCCAGGAATTCTATTGAGTTATTATCCCATGACATAGTGAATTTGATGTTTTTATCACATTGGTTAAGCCATGTCAAAAAGGCCTGTAGTTGTCCTTCTGTGCCCGTACATACTATAAGGACATCATCAATATAACGTTTCCAAATTTGGATCCCTGTTTTATAGGAATTATCATCTACAAAGATATGCTTGGTTTCCTAGTCTGCCATAAATAAATTGGCTACATCAGGTGCAAAGGTGGCTCCCATCCTCACACCCTTAATTTGTTTGAACCACTTGTTTTTTAACAAAAAGAAATGTTCTGTCATTGCAAGGCGGCTACCCTCCAGGATGAATGACGGTGGTGTGGTATTAATGCCTGATTTCCTGTCTAGACCTTTGCGTAGCACTTCCAAAATATAATGTAGACAGTCAGAAGATTTATACTATAATGAAGAGACACTGGCATTTACTCCAATTAGGCACTGATCTATGCAAAAGGTTGGACCCCAACCTAAGCATTATTTACAGCAAGGCTCACACATTGAAAGATATATTGTGCACTTCCTTTATGCCCAACCCCAAGAGTATTGAAACCTGGTTACATCGAATGCAAAATAACGTCTTTTATAAATGTGGTGGATGCTCTATGTTTACCTATGCTTGGAAACTCGGATTGTTAACTTTGGAATGTTGAGGGACCATCACGTTGACTCATTTATCAATTGTAATTCAAAATGTGTGGTTTTCTGCATTATCTGTGTGTGTGGATCCTACTATATAGGCAGGACGATCAGACCCTTAAAGATTAGGATTCGAGAACACCTTTCAACGATTGATAATCAAGATGCTAAATACCTGCTGGCCACACGCTGGCAAAATCTCCATCAGTTAGATAACAAGCAGGATAAACGCTTTGTGTGAATGGCAGAGGCAACATTACCACAAAGAGGGGCACACCTTGAATTCAAACTTAGACGATTGGAAGCATGCCGTATTTGTCAATATAGGACAGTATCTACAGGGCATAACACGGATAATGACTTGTCTGTTTTCTTATGAATTTCGCCCTAGCTGTGTTAGCAAGGCATCTGTACATCCCAACTAACCTCATTCACGTATATGATGGTGCACAGCGTATCCCCATAGTATCCACATTGCTTAGCACGTACCAGACGAGACGAATGCTTTTGGCTGGGTGCTCATTATTATAACATGAATGAATGAATGAATCAGGAATGTGAGTCTATTAACCACTTGATGAGATACTGATGTAATAGGTATTAAAGACCGTTAGGATTATTAATTGTATATGCTAATTAGGGGTACTTCTGAGTGTCCCTTTAATTCATCTCAATTAGAGTACATGTATTTGTAACCTAGCAACATCTGCATTACCCTTATAAATGTACTTTAAGGATTGGCTACTGGGACGTGTGGTAGTGGAATGTGTCACTCGAAAGCCGGACTTGGTTACTTAACTGCACAGTCTGGTTAACGGTACTGGACCCACTTCGAATTTATCGGATTAAATTTTATGAAGCATCCTGTAATTTAGTCATATAATATAGTGGAATCATTGCTACATTATTAATTAGCATTGTGCAAAAATTGGAGTTGAAATATCTGGTGTGACACTCACACATGTCTGTGCCAAGTGTCATACATAGGAGGGTTGCTGGATCGGAGGTAGTGATATACCTAGATGGCGCACGCGCAAGATATCTGCAGCTCATCAGCAATGATTGTCTTCTACATAATGCCCTTCTATGGCCCTTATACACCATCTGGAAGTCTCTCTGATCTCTCTTCCACAGCCCCTATACCCAGCTGGAGCCCTCCTTTCCTGAGGTCCAAGGAATGGCCTCTGTCACTGTAGAGCAGTGTTGGCCGACTGTGAGCTGATTGGTGGATATCAGGCTCATCACCCTACCAGTCCTGCCAAGTGTCACACATCTGGTGTGACACTCACACATGTCTGTGCCAACAGGGCCATCTTAAGCACTTTTGGAGCCCAGGGTATGGACATCTTTGGGGCCCCCTCCACCAAACCACAGGAATTAAGGGATCAAGAATACTGGTCACGCCCCCCACCCGTCGCGCTCACAACCTATAGGTTGATATGCTGTCTTGCAGCATAATGAGCAGGTTTACTCCCTTTAAGTCCCCTTAGCCTCTTCATTCAGAATGATAAACAAGTAGCATTTGAAGACCAACATTAGCAGTCTACGAAGAGGTTACTGTTCTAGTACATACAGGATACTTTTTATCAATAACATCCAGGAAGGTATGCAGTCTGTAGTATTAACGCAGGACTGTATATAAAAGGTACACGTAACCCATAATAGACAGAGAACTCACATGAGCTGCCTCACAGAATGCAAAAGTGCTCATGCATGGATAGAGACCACCAATTAGAAGGAAGGAGAACGCTACACACTCCGTAGCATGGATAGGGGAGGCAGATTAGAAGCTACCAGGAAGGTGTCTCTATGCAGACAGACTGTGATTAGAAGTGGGATATGGTTTTCAAATAGTGTTGCCATTAGATATAAAAGGGACAAATGCCTGTGGTGTGCGATATAAATATGCTCACTATTAACACAGTGAAACCATAAATAAGGCTTTTATGAAGATCATACCATGAGAAGGAAATCACTCGAAAGGGTTGACAATTTTGAAAGGTTTAGGGACTACAATATTGAGAGGTTAGGCAATACAAGATTAAATGAGATGTCCAGAATCACACATTGGTTAAGGGGAGAAGGGGTAAAGCTGGGATTTGTGCAAACTCTGCAATTGCTGCATTTGAACACTTTTTTTCCAGTTCTTACCATGGACTAAAACAATCTCATTTTATAAAGAAAGGACTTGGAAAGTACACAAATCACATTAGCAAACGTGACAATGTTTGAACAAAATATTATAGAAGGGTGTTATGCAAAATAGGAATGATTCTATCTTAATTCTCTCCATCATCAAGGGAAGTATATAAGAACGAGCATACCAATCTATGTGATTTAACACATTTAATCTGGGTTTGTCTTTTGTATTTTAAAGCTTTAAAACCTTCCAAAACAATGGCTTGTGACATTTTAACTTATAAATGTGCATAAGCACCTTTGTCTTTTACCAAAAAGCAAACACTGTTTGTGTCAAACAAGTAGACCTTAAAATATGCTTGCCTGAGGCCTGCAACATATGGTCCGCTCTCTTCTGTCTACCAAACATTCCACCCAAATGGCCTACATAAGAAGAAAGATCAAATAATGGGCTAAACTATACCAGGAGAGTGAAAGAAGGCAAACCTACACAGAAGACAGCACAGTAATGTAAGATATATTCGATGACTTGACCAGGATCACTGTATCGTCTGCTGGCAAATCCAGGATACAGGCATGGACGCTTGCATTCCATTCTCTTGACTTTGGATACTTATTGACCTCTTGTACTGACAGTTTATACCATCGTTGGAGGCGATTGCCTAGGTTTTACAACACCCCATCTGAACAAACCAATTTCTAGACCGGAGGCTATGTTAGTTTTTATAGCAACCCCTAGCTGATGCAGGTACATTGCTGATAATAGCAGATGTTGTTCTGCAAAACAAAGTACATATTCAGGCAGGTTTATAAACTTCAGACATAGGAAAGGCTCAGCCAGACTTTCTGGAACGTGATATTCCAATTTTGCATATGAAGACATATCTCTGCAATGGGTGCTTCACACACTGAGCTAACTTCTGAACCACTTTGACACTCAATTTATCAATGTACATTTGCTTGTACGCTGCCGATCTATTGGTCGCACTCCAGGATCCAGTTAATGGCATACCCCACTTGATGCTTGACATTCAGGAATTATCAGTTGTATCTGGCTATAAAATCAATTGGGGCAAGCCTGAAATTTTACCACTCAATAATCTGTGTCTACATAGTGCTTGTGCACATTTCCAATTCAGATGATGTAGTGATCGAATCAAATATTTGAACATCTGGATTGGTGCGGATGTGGTGAATTGCCAGCGTTGAACTCTGGAATGCTCATCCAAAAATTACAGTCTGACAAAGACAGGAGGGGGATCTTACATCTGTCCATGTGGGGAAAAACGAATTGCATAAAAATGAACCTGGCTCCACCAGTGAAATATCTTCTATGTTGCCTATCAAGGTTCCTGGTCATATTTTCAGAGCACTAGACAAACGTATGCAAATGTTTATTTGGAATGGGAAGCCACCCAGATTGGCTATATGGAAATTACAACTCCCATTGAAAAAGGGTGGGATGAATTTTCCCAACTTCAGTGAATACCATCTTTCATTTTCAACTCATCATCTCTGTCAATTCCTTGATCCTAATTGCGAATGTTCACAATGTGTGATGTGGGAATGTGGCGCTATTTCCCAGTTAGAACCCAGAGCTCTGCTGACTTCGAAGAAAAATAATTTGAAGGGAGCGAATCCTTTGACCGGTTTTCTGCAAGATTACTGGTGTGACATCTCAAAGCGCATGAAGGCAGACCCCTACCTGCACATGGATGCCTCCATTTGGTTGAATCCAGCCCTGAAATGTCAAGGGAAGGTTTTTTTCTGGCCAGAGTGGTTCCTGGCTGGAATAAAGTACCTCCGTGATCTAATAGATGAAGGAAATTGGATCCCGCACAGCTGTGTCGAACTCACGACATGGCTGGTTGTTCATTTTCTGAGTACAGAAAATTGAAAGGCATTGTCAATGCTTGCCTTGGTGGTGATGATTTGTTGGATCCGAACATTGCCTGGTCTATGTTGCAGTTGTGTGGAAGTGCTGCTCATCCTGCTACTATGATGTACGGATTTCTAAAATCATTCAGGAAGGAAGATTCGAGGCTGCCAGTGATCTGGGCAGAGGAGTTAGGAGAAGAAATTGATGATGTCTGTTGGCAGCGCTGCTGTGAGAATACCCGATTGGTGAGTCTGAATTGGGGTCTTAGAGCATCACAAACGAAACTGCTCTTTAGGTCCTACTGGACACCAGTCAGGTTGTTTAAGAGGCAACTCATGGACAGTGAACTCTGTTGGAAGTGCAAGGGCGCTAGAGGTTCCCTCAGTCATCTGATATGGTTTTGTCCTAAAACGAAGAAATTCTGGGGGTGCATATGTGAGAGGTTGGGATCGGTTTTGAGTTGTATGATTCCCCTCTCAGCTACCTTGCTGATTCTAGGGGACATATCAATGATTTATGACATCTCTTTTGGGCAAGCGACTTGGATACTCCGTGCCAGTATGATCGCTAAGAGGATGATATTGAGATAATGGAAGTCGAACAGCTCCTTTAACATCGATGAATGGGGGGATGAACTTTTGACTGTTTCAACTTGAGAAAGCAATTTACAAGAATGCAGATGATATTGAGAAATTCTGGGACATTTGGAACAGGTTCCTGGAGATTTACATTTGAATTTCATTTTCTGTACACAATGGGCCTCATTATGGGTCTGGGTTCCCTGAATAGGGAATTAACGGGCCATTCTGAGTTTGGAGGGCCAGGTAATTCCTCCTTCAGAGAACCCGGGCCCAGACCTCCTCCATTCCCATTTGAGCCCCAATAGGGCTCAATGGAAATGGGAGTGGGAGCTAACAATGGGCCGATTATGACCGGCCTGTTGTTAGCTCCCTGGCCCCTCGCGGGACCCGGTAAGGACGCCTGGTTTTACCAGGCGTACTTACCGGGTCCCGCGAGGGACCTCGTAATATTGCGGAATGGTGTTAACGGGCCCGCCACCATTAGCGGAGCCCGTTAACCCATTCAGCAATTCTCGTAATGAGGCCCAATGGGATGTTTCTGTAGCTAGAAAATGCTCTTGCTGTGTTCATTAATACTTGTCATTTATATTCAACGTTTTATTGATGTTGCATTGATGGTTCCATTGGCTAACCTGATGCTTTCTGGTTCTCTGTCCTTTCTTGGTTTCTGACTTTCTATCTTTTACCCTTTTGTTTTCCTTTCCTATCTATTTCTTTCATTTGCAGAATTGTTTTTTATATACGCTGTTAATTATTTGCCTAGATAGTGTATTTCTGTGCTCGCTTATGACGTTTGTATATTGTAATGTTGGAATAAAAATTTTAATCTAAAGAAAAATAATAAAGAAATATATATATCTCTACATTTCACTATTTCCTATTGCACATGATCAACATAATTCCCACAGGAAGGAAAGAATGCTACAGAGTTGTGCCGTAAGGAACACACAAACTATGTATAATATGGTGAACACAGACATGATGAATTGATCAAGGCAGAATGTACTGGTGTAATGAGTTTAGAGCCTCAGCAGCACCCCATACAATATCCTGACGTGTGCTATTTAAGACTGGTGAACAATGGAGCCTTGTGGGGCCCCCCTCCAAGGTGGGGGCCTGGGGCAAGTGCCCCTTTTGCCCTCCCATAAAGTGTCATACGTAGGAGGGTTGCTGGATCGGAGGTAGTGATATACCTAGATGGCGCACGCGCAAGATATCTGCAGCTCATCAGCAATGATTGTCTTCTACATAATGTCCTTCTATGGCCCTTATACACCATCTGGAAGTCTCTCTGATCTCTCTTCCACAGCCCCTATACCCAGCTGGAGCCCTCCTTTGCTGAGGTCCAAGGAATGGCCTCTGTCACTGTAGAGCAGTGTTGGCCGACTGTGAGCTGATTGGTGGATATCAGCCTCATCACCCTACCAGTCCTGCCAAGTGTCACACATCTTGACTCTTAAACACTTCTTCAGTGCCCACCATGTCTCCTAGCTGTGACCTCCCTCTTTGCAGACCTGGAGAACATCCCGCCCGTTTGCTATTGTCCTGAGATGACCTGGGAACAAGATGGCCGCCCTTCTCTGGGACCCCCGGCCCAGTGTGTTTCTTCCGGCCTCTGCGCCTTCCGAAGGCAGCTGCAAACAGATGCTGCGGCGTCGAGTTGGCAGCGGAAGCAGCCGTTCAGCGCCAGCTGGGCCCTAACATATGGGGGCGGCCAGTGCCAGCTCCCCGACGGCGCCCCGCTTTGATGCGCTAATGCAGATATTACAGGCGACATGGCGCTCCGTGTACCCTCGCGAGGGCGGCCATAGCGGGTTTCCCGCCCAGCGGCGGCACATGGCTGGGCTCAGGCCAGGCCTCTGCTGCAGGTTCAGACAGGTGAGGACATTAGCGCCTAGGGAGGGACAGGAGGAAAAGGCTCTCTGTGTCCCCAGTGGGGACTTACATATAAAAAAGGCTGGATTTGAGCCCACGCCAAGGCAAGGCTGAGCACTGATAGCCGCAGTTACTTGTGCCAGGGCTGATGCCAGCCTGTGAATGCGGGTCTACAGTGGTGGGGGGCGAAGGCCCTGCTCACTGGAGCAGAGCGCCAGCACGACATAGCCCCTGCGTGTGCACGTTGTGTGTAGTGTGCTGACAATAGTGATAACTACACTAAACAGCCATAAAAATAGTGATGAGATATAGGGTAAAATGCCCCTCTTAAATGCCCAGTTCCATTGTGAGGTCAGCAATTCTGAGTTTTCCAGTTCTGTAGCTGTTCTATACAGTAGGGGGATTGGGGGTCCTTTATTCTTTATAATACGTGGGAACCTGTAGGCCTCCCTCCCCCGCTATTCAGTGATGAGTCTCTTGGCACCTGTGATGGCAGAGAGGCAGAAAAAGCATCAACTTAGCGCTCTGGTGATGAAGCTACCAAGGCACGGTTGCATATTTTAAGAGGCCCCCCTCAAAGGCGAGTCCCCTTTCTAAACTGTGCAGCATTCAATGCAATAGATTATTGCGCCCCTGCCCCACCCTTCAGTGCTGCATTAAAGGAAGAGGGTGTGGGGGGGTGGGGGGCAGGGCTGGCCCTTCAGCAGCAGCTGGCTGACTGCACTTTCAGAGAGCGGTTCGGGCACCTTTAATGTCCCAGAAAAGCCCTGGTCTGAGTTGATGCTGTCATAGGGTGGTTTTGGGGTGCCTCTGAAACCCTTTGGAAGGGGTGCTTTAAGCTCCGCAGGTGGCAACTCGGGATGATGCAAGTTCTGGCTTCATGGCAATAAGAGGCGGGAACTTGAAAAGGGCACGTTCTGATTCGCGGTCTTCAAACAGATGAACCGCGAATCCCAGGGCGTGCAAGCAGTGGCCCCTCGTGGCTGCATTCCATTCCACAGTACAGCATCAGGAGGCTCGAAAAGTGCACGCGTGGGCACCGCTCCTCTCGAATGTGGGCATCATGCATCGTGGCTGAACATTATCCTGCAGGTTCCGTTACGCATTATAGAGTGTGTGCCTGCATTTAGGGCCCGAATCATGGAAAAGTGTGCATTGACCCTGCAAAGCTTGCGCGTCCCGGCGATCTTAAGATTTTCGTAACGCACCGCAAACTCATGGAAGTGCTCCTGCAAGGAGAACTCCCAATGCAAGTAGCGCACGGAACGCCCACAACACTCCCCCACGTGTAGCAATTGCAGGCACGCATAACAACCTTTGCGCACTCCTCGTCCACAAAGTACTGCACCCCAGCAATACTGCATGCAAACCCCCTAAACCAAGGTAGCAGCCCGGCGACAGTGCCTGGGGTCCCCCGTAACTATTCACATTAAATCTGCGTGTGCACCACTGTAAACTGTAGCTGCACCCCACTACACTGCATACATGCACCCCTACCTTCAATCGGCACACCAAAACTTGTGTATAGGCGCATTACAAATGCCATATCATATCATAACTGCATGCACCCACCCCTACATTCCCAATTGAACCATACCTTTGCGCAGTGATTCCAATGCATACCTTCATATGGGGGTGAAATTGTGAGCTTTGCGTGCTGATTTCCCCGACGTGATGTTGTCCGGTCAGATTCATGAATACGAATGATTTTGTGCAGTTGTGGGCGTGCAGTTTCATCACCCGGCCGTCCCTCGACACACCCACAACTTCCCATTATCTTCCTCATGTAGATTGTTTTGCCTCCTATTTAGATCTCTGCATAGGCCCAATCCACACTCTTTGTGGAGTCTCGCGCAACCTGCTCATCTGCACGCATAGACGTGCCGAAACAGCGTGAGGTCCAGCAAAGTCGATTCCCTGAAACAACAAAGGGGGTTTTGTATGCAGGATGACGTACAAAGACCCTATTCACCACGCAAGAAATTCCATGAATCAGCCCCTTAGTGTGTGCATGTGTGTGTGTGTGTTCATGTGCATTCATAAATTAATGAATTCATCTTTTATGACATGCTTAATAGCGGATACCACTCTCTAAGCACAGTGCCGGGATTCACACCTGTGTTGCTCTGTGTTTTCTTGCTTCCAAGGCAAACGTGTTGCCGCAGGGCTATCCTCCTGACCCGTATATGCGCACATGTCAGGGTGCCACGTGCATTTACATGTGTGTGTCTGTGCTTGCCTGGTGATTGAATGTGTGCACACATGGGTGCATGGGTGTGTACGTGCGCATGTCTACACACGCATGTGCCTGTGCGTATTTGTGTACATGTATGTGTGAAATGTGCATTCACGTGAATGTGTGTCCACCTGTGTGTGTGCATGTGTTTGTGTAAGTGTGCATGCATGCATTCTATTTTGCATATTAGGGGACCAGACACTCAGACACCCTCTCAACCCAGTACATTCCTGCTGCTCCGTGCAAGTGTTTTGAATTGTTTCCTTACCGGTATCGGCCAGTAAGGGAATTAAGATCCAGCAATGGCCTATAAATAGAGGCAAAACACTATGAAAAAAGGAAATTCGGAGGAACAGTGTTCTTACATCTAATTTCTAACATCTAGAACAAATGCCGTAATTAGAACCACAAAAGATCACATACCTTCAGGAACCTGCTCAAAACTTGGTTGTTGAGCAGACAATGACAACCGAGAAGGGACACCGGCAACAACAACACTGCAGACCAACAACTAGAAAGTAGACAAGATGGGCCAAAAGAACCTCAGATATCCACGTGTTGGACCTGAAGGGTACTTTAACACCCAAATCATTTTGATTCAGATGATCTTGTTTTTGAATAATTTTTCAAGGAGACCATTGTTTGGTTGT
Organism: Ambystoma mexicanum; assembly: GCF_040938575.1. Lineage (NCBI taxonomy): Eukaryota > Metazoa > Chordata > Amphibia > Caudata > Ambystomatidae > Ambystoma > Ambystoma mexicanum. The sequence goes on from NC_090930.1 coordinate 43,930,604, forward strand.
GTTTTGTTGCCTTTGTATCATATCAAGACTGTCTTCCAAATGAAACATTGTTTCAACTTTATTCAGTTTCTATGGAGGGCAGATATTCTTTAAAACCCCACAAGTCCCTGGTTGGTACCACAACAGTCATACCAAGGAACCATGGTGTGTCTAAGTGGGTGTAGTTAAAATTTAATAGATGGACCGGAGTTCTAAGATGACTTCTCCTCTATCCTCATGCGTGAAGTGTCCTTCACTTCTCCTAAACTTCAAACGCAGAGTGTTCAAGAATCTTGGTCTTTCCTTTTGTTCTATGGAGAGAGCCACCTGTGGTCTGGCATAGGGTTTTAAATTCTAGTCCATTTTCTGCACACACAGTATAAAGATGAGCCTCATGAGTGGTTTCAGTGGTATCCAGGCATTCACACCACTTTCATCAGGCCTAATACAGCTGGTATGGAGTGGTCTGCTGTTTATTAGATTGTCATGCAGCATAATCTGGCTGTTTGTAATGAGGACCCGCTTGTTTGGAATACAAATCGGGTGGGGGAGGTAGAGACAAACAAGGAGAGCAAAATGATCTCCAGGTAAAAGCAGAATCGAAAGAATCTATTATTTGGCCATCAGTGCAGTGTCACAGTTTACCCTCAAAAAGTGGTATTCCCCCTTTCCAAGGCGGTCCTTCTCTCAGTCAGGCTGAGTGTCTTCAGTTTTCCTGCAGGGGCTGTGGATGATCAGCCACATGTGATGTAACCTAAACAAAAACTGTGTGTGGTTCTTTAGTCTAGGTCACCAGATATATGGCAACATTTGTATCACAGATTTAATAACAGTTAAAAAACATGTACTGGCTCGGTGGTTCAAGACACATAGGGGCAGCTCAATAAAGAGTGTGCCCCTGTACACATATACAATTACCCTCTGGTAAGTGAAGTCAAAAGGAGTCGATAAATTTGCCACTCAGTGTGAGGGAAGTCTACACTACGAATAGCATAACGTAACAGTGTCGCGCGGGAGCCACGCAGATCAAAAGAGTGTGAAACTGACCTTTGGGATATGACTTCTTCCTCTTAAGATCCTTTCCAAATGTAGTTCCGTGCTGGTAGCGTTCCGGTTAAGTTCCAAGGAACGCTGCGTGAAGAATTGTTCAAATGGGTCTACCTGCTGAATCACGTGACTCTATGTCACGTGAGAAGGTAGTATTCAACATCAAGGACGAACTACAGATGTTTTCTACGTATGAGAATAAACTTAAAGGTATCTCTCCTTACTATTGAGGGCAATTACAGGGTGGTTCCATGCTGGCAAATTTGAGTAGTTATTTAGGAAATATTGCACAGAGGATCATTTGGAAAAAAATGCCTATGCATTCATTCGCATGACTGGATGTCACGTGATAACGGCTAAAGTTTAAACATAAAGGATGGACTGCAAGTATTTAATGTGTGTTCTTGGTCATTGTAGTACAGGCTCCACAGAGTATTACGGAAAAACGTACATGCAAATCTGAGGATTAAAGGTTAATATACAGTGATACATGTCGAGGCATGATTCTTATGTTATTATGACTGTCACATAGATATCTCGTTTAGGAGACCAGTGTTCTCAAAACAAGGATAAGGGACGGTGAATGTCTTTTGTGTGTACCTGGTGATGGTAGTGTACACTCCATACGGGGTGAAGAGGAAGTAGTCAATAAACATCTATATCAAAACATCACATGTATTCCTAGCTAGTTCCCCATACATATTTCAAAGATGTCATCCATATCACATTTCATAAGAGGTCTATACATGATGATAGATATGCAAATGTACTATTCTGCAGACACCCCTAAATTGAATTAGGAGAAGGTCATAATCTAATCTAGGAGATGGATCAATGGCTCTAGCAATTCTGGGTGGTACAGTTAATGGAAAATACATTGGAATGTCCATGGCACATAAAGCACTACAGAATTGTAGACTATCAGTGTCCGGACCAAGTAGTAAGTGACTGTACATGTAAATTACTGTTATTAAGTATAGTTACACCTAGTGGAAAACACTGTCTTAGAAAAGCTTACTAACGAAAATAGGCTTGGCAAAACATGAGAGAACATAAAATCACGTGCAAAGCATATAGAGCATATAAATACAACATGGATTTAGGAATAGTTTGGATGTTATGGCAATAGTAGTTACAACGTTGCCAAAGTCTGCCATGATGTTGGTTCATTGAGACCATTGGTATCCGTCTTTAGCCTAAATATCCATTGTTGTTCTCATCTGTATAACAGATCATGGAGATTGCCTCTCCTTGTTGGAATGTTAACTTTCTCAATGATGGACCATTTGAAATCTTGAGGGCCATGATTCTCGTTTAGGAAGTGTTCAACCATTGGTGCTGATGCTTTTTTCGTCCGAATGCAGGATCAGTGCTCCGCCAATCTTATTCGCATTGGGCAAGTAGTCATCCCTATGTATCGCAGGCCACAAGGCCAGGTGATCACATAGACCACTTTCTTTGTGTTGCAGTTTGTTATGTCCCTTTGTGTCCAAGGGTATTTCCATCCTATGTCGATCATCTTAGTTTTCATTGTGCTTGCACATGCACTACATGATCCGCACGGGCCATGTCCCGTATGTTTTGTTTTACTCCAAAGGGTTTCTTGTGTTCGGTCTGTGGATTCTTTGTAGATGTGGATTAAGGAATCCTTTAGATTTTTCCCTCTTTTGATAGCGAACCTTGGTACTGGTAGGTCTGATTCACCCACGTTTAGTATGGGCCATAGTCTGAGCACTTCCTTTTTTATTTTGTTGGTCATTGGAGAGCAGGTAAAGACAGCTGTGATGTTGTCATCTGGACCCTTTTGTTTCATATGTTGTTCTAAAGTAGAGTCCCTCGGAATATTTCGTGCCCTTATCTTAGCCTGTTTGACGATCCGTCTTGGATAACTTCTATTTTGTAGTTTTCTAGTTAGTTGGTCTGCTTGTCTCTCATAGTCTGCCACATTTGTGAAGTTCCTGCAATATCTAAGAAATTGTCCAAAAGGTAAGTTCTGTTTTAGGCTGGTAGGATGAAAACTTGAGAATTTGAGCAAGGAATTCCTATCCGTGGGTTTGTTGAACACAAGGGTTGTGATTACCTCATTCCTTATCTCTAATCTTAGGTCCAAGAAATGTAAGGCTGTCCGACTGTGTGTCTCTGTGAATGTCAGATAGGGATTCTGTTGGTTCAGCCAGATGAGGAATGATGTTAGGTTTTCCTCCGTTCCTTTGAAAATCATTAAGATGTCATCATTATATCTAGCCCATAGATCTATATGTCCAGCCCACGGGTTTGTGAGTGGGTAGATTGATTGCTCTTCAAATTCAGCCACATACAAGTTGACCAAGCTTAGTGCGAAAGTAGCACCAATGGCGGTGCCCGAGATTTGTTCGTAGAATGTTTTCTCGTATAAGAAATAATTCTTTGTAAGGGCTATCTCTGCCAGTTGCATTATTAGGTGAACTGGAGTATCCAAAGGAGGTTGAGCATTCCGCAGAACTTTCTCCACTACCTGTAGAGTTGCCATCTGAGGGATCTTTGTATATAGTGCTTCAATGTCCATGGTTACCAGTATGTGATGTTCTGAATTGAATGGGTGTTCTTTCAAGAGTTTCAATACCGCAAAAGAACCTCAAACAAAACCTGGCTAGATACCGTCAAGCAGCATCCAAAGTGCTGTGCCAGAGTCCCCAACAAATAAACTGTCCGACTTATTAGCCCTTATTCCCTTCCTGCTCCTCCCACATAATTGACGCCACTACACCAAATCTTGGACTAGCCACGCTACACATAAACAAAGAGAACCATTACTATGTCCACACCAAGAGTGAAAAACACAAATAGTTCAACACCATCTGTGATACAACTACACCCCAAGATCCCTTATGGACACTATCTAACCAGTGCACATGACCAACCCATCATAACCACACAACACACTAACACCAATACAAAACACTACCGCACACCCAAGGCACAGAATCTTACCCATATGGTTACAATGCATGAGGCCTCTCACAAAACTACCACATGCAAAACAACGCTCACAGATGCCAGTTCATCCTGGTTCTTAACCTATCCTCTCTCAATTTACCCCACTAACCCCCCACCACCCCTCTCTGTAGAACCACACAAGCACCTGGAGATTGACCCTGGGTGGTAGAGGTGCACGGTACAAATCAATATAACATAACCTGGAAATGAAACCATGGAGTACATCCTTTACAAAAGGTACGAATATTACTCTTGTCGCATTCCACAGAAAACCAAGGGTTTGAAAAAGGTCAATTAAGTTTTCATATCTTCACATATTTGATATACTAATCAGAGAAACGTATTTAAAATTCTATGAGCTGCCACTACAAGGTAGCACTCTTGCAGTACAAACTACTGAGTTAGTAAGTCAACATCCCCAGTGGCCTAACCCACCCCTTCCCAAGCCCAACACCCCTGTACACAAACCCCTATCCCCAGTGGCCCATCACACCCCAGTACACAAACCCCTATCCTCAGTGGCCCTACCTACCCCTTTCCCAGCCCAACACCCCTGTACACAAACCCCTACCCTCAGTGGCCCATCACACCCCAGTACACAAGCCCCTATCCTCAGTGGCCCATCCCACCCCTACCCCAACCCAACACCCAAATACACAAATCCCTATCCTCAGCACCCAGCCTACCCTGTCCCCAGCCCATCAACCCTGTACACAAACCACTATCCTCAGTGGCCCATCCCACCCCTTCCCCAGCCCAAAACCACAGTGCACAAACCCCTGTTCTCAGTGGCCCATCTCACCACTAACCAAGCCCAACACCCCTGTACACAAACCCCTATCCCCAGTGGCCCATCCCACCCCGTGCCAACACCCCAGTAAACATTCCCTAACATCAGTGGCCCATCCCACACCTTCCTTAGCCCAACACCCCAGTACACAAACCCCTAATGTCAGTGGCCCATCCCACCCCTTCCCCAGCCCAACACCCCAGTACACAAATCCATAAACTAGTGGTCCGTCCCACCCCTTCCAAAGCCCAACACCCCTCCCTCTACACAAACCCCTACTCAGTGGCCCATCGCACCATCTCCCTATCTCATTACCCCTGTACACAAACCCCTGACCCCAGTCACTCACCCCACCCCCACCCTGGGCCAACACTCTCTCTCCAGAGTGCCATCCTACCCCATCCCTAGCCAACAATATGTGAAAGCACGCCCTTTCCTGCCCTCTCTTCCTAGACCACAACCACCCATAGTATACTGAACCCTCAGGCCCTTTTACTCAAGGTCAACTATGGATGGGACAGAGATTAACTTCTCAAACTAAGCAAAAAGACAGAGTCAGGAAGTTGGCAAATAACACAGTTTTATTAACAATTATCTAAAACAGGGAGTACAACGGATAGTAACGGACGTTGCAAAGCATGATCTCTGCGATTCATACAAAAAAGTCACACCTTTATAGCAAACACTAGTCAATCATGATGTCATACTACGTGGCAAATTAAGAAAACCTTCATGGGATTGTGGTTGGCTCAAGGGGAACATCTAAGTATGCTTCTATAGGGGCTGGGACTATGATTGGGTCTCTATAGTCAGGTGGGCAACTCATGCCCTCCCTTTGTGCAAGTCATCTTCAACAATATTTAGAAACACAACACCTCACTGGCTCTTAAACTATAAGAATCTTGGTTACACGGCACTTTATAATTGGTTGGCATGCTTGTACCCTTCTGGAACATTCGATGCTCTAGCAGCACGTAAGCTGGTACCCAGGTACTGGTGGGTGGATTCGACCTTATCTGCCCACCCAATTAGCCTGCCATCTCTCATCACTCATGCCATCTCTGCCATTCACATTGTCTTTGAACTTGGCCTTGCAGTAGCTCCTTGTCTCTGGGAATACATGGGAGTGTGAGCACTTGCTCGCTTCAGTCCAGTACACCATGCTCTTCATCTATTTTCATCCTCAGCTCACGTGATCAGAGACCGTGAATCTGCTCATATTATAGCATTTATTTGTCTTAAATGAAGAGACTTGACACCTATGGTGTTCCTTCTTTGCTACTTTAACAAGAGATGCCTTGGCGTCTCACGTGTACTGCTCTTTGCACGCTGATAACCAATTCTTGGCTGCTTCCAGTCTTTGACATCAAGCCAGACAGACTCTCTGATCTTGCTTTGAATTCAAACCTATTGTTTGCTGTGACACACGTAGCTTCAAATATATCTTCCTTCATGGAGTCTTGCTTACTAAAATATATCATCGAATGTCCAGATCTCTATATACATATATGTTGGGGGAACTACCTGCAGTCTAAATACTATGTATAGCCAGCCTTATGAATACTTAGTCTACTTGTGTTACAGCGTCTGTACAATTGTAAAATGGCTTGTGTTTTCTGCAGTGCTCTTCACACGTGCAATATTCATTCCGCACATGATAGTCTTCTCAATTCTTTGCTTCGCCATCAGATTCTATATCACCTATGTATTCTCTTCTCTGGTTATCTCAGTACATCACTCTCATTCTTCATGATGTCACCAGCTTCTCCTTTTCACATCTTCACACTTCTTCAGGCGCTCCTTTTAGGAGACCATCGGTCTTCCGGGGGTACTTCTCATAGAGTCTTCTCAACAGATATCTTGTCTCAACATTATTCGTGGTATAGGTACCGATACTGGCGTTGCACATGTTGCATTTTCCGGTTTTCAACATATACTCAGAATAGGGGCGGGACTTCCTCTATAGGCATTCGCTGCTCCTCTACACTCCCCCCTCTGGTCAATTAATCAACCACTCCTTTATCAGTTTCAACATCTCGAAATCCTTTCTTGAAAAAGTGCTTCTTCAGAGTCCAAATTTTCACTACTCCTTTCAAAGATCCTGCTGATTTCACTTGTACAGCAACACTCCAGGTCATATGGCTGCATGGGCCATTTGGGTTGCAGTAGATCCATCGTCCCACATACTTCCTGTGGTTTCTTGGATGCAGGAGCTTCGTTCCCTGTGGTGCAAAGATACTGGCCTTTATGTAGTCTCTGATTTCTTCATCCGTTAATTCCTTGCACTCAACCCCTGATTCAACATTATCATGATCAACTTTCCTACTGCTTTCTTTGTTGTCTTCATGCACTGTGTAATTATCATCCTGATTACACAGAATCCAAACATCTCCGTCACGAGTATGGGTGTCACGCTCACCTGGTCTCCTCGGGGGCGTCACTCGAAGATGCAGGAATGAGGTCTGCCCTGGCGTTACACGGCTGGATGGAGAGACTTGCATGCGACTTCTCCTTCCCTGTCACTTCCCGAATGCTTTTGCCTACAAGGTCGAAATAGGATGTTAGCACCATGAGGAGCGGGGTTGAGTTCCCACCTCCCGTAACCTCCAAATGCCCGCTCTCTGCTTCAGCCTCACCTTGGTTTGTTTAGTGGTGGACTCTCCTTCCTGCGATCTCGTGCAGGGGTGCAATATGACAGTCTCTCCCTGGATCAAGTTCCTTCACTGATCCTGTGGGGTGTAGCGGAGTCTTGAATAGCTTGACTCAGCAGGTAAGTCTCTATACCAATAGATGCTTGGAATAGTTGCTTAAATGTCTTTATTACCCAAGTTTTAACCTTGTATTCACCTTTCTTTCAGGTGCGGTCTTGAGCAGTTTTTTAATGAAGATTTGACTCGTCCTTCAACGCTGAACAGATTCTATGCGAGCAAATATAGCGTTCGTGAGTGGCACCGAATGTCTCTATAATGCTTTCTTCCCGTGCGCGACTAACCAGCTGTGTTGTTTTCTTTCCTGCAAACAGGTGCAGCGTGGCTCCGGAGCGGCGATCGGAGGAACCACTGCAGAGGAATCCCAAAGGAAGCGGTCTCTTGGTGAGTATCAGCTGTTCTTGCAGATGCTTTCTTTTCTGCAGGTGCGGCGAACTGAAGAGCAGCTGAAGGAGCGGCCGCTCGGATGGAATCCTTCAGGTAAGGTCGAAAACTCAGTATTAATTCCTGTTGCTTTCTTCTCTTCTTCTGTTCTCAGGTTCCGATGGATGGAAGTTCCAGAACGGGCGTGGCTGCTGGCGTTCAGGTACTGGAGCTAAGCAGACACAGTGAGCGTTACGTTGCAGGAGTGCAGAATAACGCAAAGCATGTTCTGTCGGTAGGGTGTGGTTTAAATAGCATTGTAAGCAGTTCCAATAAAATAGTCCCTCCAGCCTCATTCTGCAATCATAAGTAAAGTAGTCCCACAGCCACACCCAGAATAAGGCAGATGATTCAGCCCCCTTTGACTGGGCTGTATGTAGTCCCATGTAGTGCATTACCAGATGGAAAATTATGAGCTTGGCGCCAACTGAGTCCAGGAAGTCCTTGGACTACCCTTTGGGGCTTTATAAGCCCTGATGGGTGTCAGTGACTGGGAAAGGCCCGCCAGCTCCAAGTGTTTTGGAGCATGCACCATGACAGCACTCCCCCCCCAAAACCACCCTAATGGTGGGTTCTCCCACCGGTCCAGATTTGTTCGAATGATGGTATCTTTTTAACATCCGTGAAGCATGAATGTGATCACTAGGTTCCCATGATCTTTCTTGTGGTCCATATCCTTTCCATTCTATCAAATAAAATAATTTTGATTTGATGAGTTTTGAATCCAGAATGTCCTTAACTTCAAATTCAGGTTTCCTGTCGACCATAATTGGTTTGGGTGGTTTTTGTATGCGGGTCCCTGGTTGCACTGGTTTCAGAAGCGAGACGTGAAACACAGGATGAATCTGCATGTGTGGGGGTAGGTCCAATTTTATTGCTACCGGATTAATGATGGCCTTTATTATGTACGGACCCAAATATCTGGGATTGAAGGTATGGGTTCCTTTCACTGGTATGTGTTTCAAGGCCAGCCAGACTTCATCCCCTACTTGATACTTTGGAGCTTCACTTCTATGTACGTCTGCTGATTTCTTGTACCTTTCCTTAGCTTGCCTCAGATGATCTGTCGCTTGTTTAAAGGCTTGAGTGATGGTAGTATGTAAGCTGCTTACAGCTGGCATTTCCAGAAGTTGAGATGGATCAAGATTGGAGGTTCGTGGGTGCATTCCATATATTGTATAAAAAGGACTTTGCCCAGTGCTGGAGTGTAAGGAATTGTTATTAGCATACTCTTTTATGCACAAAATATCCTTCCAACTGCTTCTGTTTGGTGTAACATGCATCTTAGGTATTGCTCCAAAGTCTGGTTGGTCCTCTCGGTCTGACCATCGGTTTGTGGATGGTGGCTGAGCTAACTCGCAACATTTTCTCCAGAAACGTGAAATAAATTGAGTGCCTCGGTCTGAAATCAGGATGGAAGGAAATCCGTGTATTCGGACTATCTGTTCAAGGAATTCCTTGGCCAGAATTGAAGCTGAGGGTAAACCTTTTAGGGGAATGAAGTGGGCCATTTTGGAAAATAAATCTACTACCACTAAAATGGTGTTGAATCCATTGCAAGGAGAGAGGTCTGTGATGAAATCAAGTGACAATGTGTGCCAAGGTGTAGGCAGAATATCCAGGGGTTGCAGTAGACCGGGTGATCTCTTTTTTTGGGCTTTGTTTTGTGCACAAATTCCACATGATAATACTAATTGCTTGATGTCCTTACGCCAGGTTGGCCACCAAAAGTGTCATTTGACTTTGGCTTCAGTTTTAGCAATTCCAGGGTGACCTTCTACCAGAGATTCGTGGTCATTTCAGATGACCTTGTTCTGAAGTTCCTTGCTGGGTAGATAGAGACGTCCCTGAAAGTAAGGTAAATGGTTTGAGACTGAGTGGTGCAGACTTTTAGTTGGCCAATCTTGCAGAGTGTTGGTATCTATGAGGTGCACGATTTCTTCATGAATGTCATCTAAAGTTAGAGACGTAGTAATTGCTAGGATTCTTCCTCCAGGGATGATGGGTACTGGGTATGGACTTGCGTGTGCATCATCTACTCCTATACGGGACAGGGCATCCGCTTTTCCATTTCGACAACCTGGCCGGTAAGTAATTACAAAATCGAATACAGCAAAAAATAACGCCCATCGAAGTTGGCAAGATGATTGTGCCTTTGCCAACTTTAGGTATTGGAGATTGCGCTGGTCAGTGATTACCGTGATGGTATGCCTTGCTCCTAGGAGGTAATGCCGCCAAGCTTTGAAAGCCGCCGTGATGGCTAAAAGTTCCTTGTCTGTTATGGCGTAGTTCAATTCTGGTGCCGTGAATTTCTGTGACCAAAAGGCCACCGGGTGTAGTTGACCCATTTCAGGATCTCTTTGAGAAAGGACCGCTCCCATTGACAAGCTGGAAGCGTCGGTCTCAACAACGTACGGGAGATCTGAATGAGGGTGCTTCAAGATTGGAGCTGAGATTAATTTTTGTTTAAAATTTTGGAAAGCCTTTTCTGCCTCTTCTGACCATTGAAAACATTTATTCTTTCGCAGTAAAGAGGTGTTGGGGTGCACAAGGTGGGAAAAACCTGGATTGAAGCGATGATAAAAATGTGCAAATCACAGCATACTCTGAACTCCTTTGATTGAGGTTGGAGAAGGCCAGTTGAGGATGACATCAACTTTTCGCGAATCCATACGTACACCACGAGGGGTTAAGACAAACCCAAGGAACTCGACCTCTGTAACATGGAAGAAGCATTTTTCTAATTTAACATATAGTTTGTGTTGCCGAAGTTTGTCCAGAACAGCACGGACATGTTTCACATGTTCTTGTTCAGAAGAGGAGTATACCAGAATGTCGTCGATGTATACCACGACACAGACATCGATCAACTCTCGCAGGATGTCATTCATAAAATATTGAAACGCCGCTTGGGCGTTACACAGACCGAAAGGCATTACCTGGTATTCAAATAGCCCATATTTAGTACGGAAAGCGGTCTTCCATTCATCTCCTTTCTTAATTCGTACTAGGTGGTACGCTCCTCGGAGGTCTAACTTGGTGTAAACCTGTGCATCTTTAACTTGGTCCAATAGTTCAGGAATCAAAGGTAAGGGGTAACGGTTTTTAACAGTGACTTGGTTCAATGCGCGGTAGTCGATACAAATCCTAAGGTCTCCTTTTTTAGGCACGAAGAATAAGGGTGAGGCCGCCGGGGACTTGGACGCCCAGATAAAACCGTTTGGCAGGTACTGGTCCAGATACTTTCTTAAATGCAGATTTTCAGGCTCGGTGAGCGCATAGATTCGGCCACAAGGAATCTGAGCTCCTGGTATGAGGTCAATCTGGCAGTCGTATGGTCTATGGGGGGGAGAGTGTTGGCTTGACCCTTCTGGAAGATGTCTTGATAGTCTTGGTATACCTGGGGTAGCGGATTTGTTAAACTCATGATCGTAGTCATTTCCTTGGTCAAAGGTTCTTCTGTTAGACAATAGGTTTGAGCACACTCAACTGAGAAGGTCAGCTTCTTCGCACGCCAGTCGATGCAAGGATTGTGTGATTCTAGCCATGGCATTCCCAGGATTATTTGGAATTGTGGAGCCTTAATTAAATCGAACGCAATGGCTTCCCAATGCCCATCTTGGCACAAAAGTGTCATCTCTGTCGTTGAATGTGTTACGGTCCCAAAGAAATCTCAGTTCCGTCGACAGTGGTGACTAAGTCAGTTGTTGCCTTCTTGCAAAGAGGAAGATTCATGATTGTAGCCAATTCTTGGTCCATATAGTTCCCAATGGCTCCGCTATCGATATATGCTCTGACTGCATGCATTCGAGACGGCTGTTGGTGACTTATGAGGATCATTGGCAAAGCTAGGTGCGAGGTCTGGGAGTCCTTCTTTTCACTCGACAAATGGACCTCTACGCTTGTTGGGCAGGGAAGTTTTCCGGAACTGGTTCTGCCTCGGTTTTGCAGGCAACCCCTACTGTCTTCTTGGGTGATTTCACTGGGCACTCATGGAGGAAGTGGCCGGCTGTTCCACAATACAAGCACAGCTGTTGCTGCCTTCTCTTGTCTCTTTCAGCCTTGGATAGCGGTCCTCGCACCCCTACAATCTGCATGGGTTCGGACACGACAGTAGTCTTGGAAGCAATTTCCTTTGGACGCACAAATACCCAAGAATCCATTCTAGCTCGATCAGCCTTACGGTTCTGCAACCTATGATCAAGCTGGACCACCAAGTCTATGTATTCAGCACAGTCTCTGGGTGGATTGACCACTTGAGCTAAAACGTCCTTTAACTCGCTTTTCAAACCACGATGAAACAATGTTGTTCTTTTGTCATCCGGCCAACCAGTTTCCACTACCAACCTATTGAAGGTTGCGATGTATGTTAACAGATCTTGATTCCCTTGACGTTATCTAATGCCTCCCCTTGAGAGTGCCGGGAAAACAACTTTTCCATGTCCAGTTGGAACCTCTGGAAGTCTCGCAAAATGGGATCATCCCGATTGACTAGAGGTACCCACCAGTCTGCAGCACTGCCAGTGAGATATGACAGCACAAAGGCCACCTTTGATTGGTCATTCAGAAAGGCCCCTGGCCTACATAGGAAGTGCAGACGGCACTGATTCATGAAAAACGCGTACCTTTTTGAATCTCCTGCAAAACGTTCTGGGGGTGCTAAAGGTACAGCTCATGGAAGGACCGCCTGTACTGGATTGCTTGGTGATGCCGGGACCGTGGAACTCGATCCGGGTAGTGAGGTTTGCACCGCCTGTGATTGTAGTAACTGTCTGGCGAGATTGTCTGTCCAATTCTTGGTTACAATCAATTATCTCCTTAAGGCATTGGTTTCTTGCCTGGCTGAATGCACCTCAGCCCTGAGTTCCCACAAAAAGCTGGGGTAGCTAGTCAGTCTCTGAGATTTCCATGATGCCCAGGTGGAGGTTTTATGAAGGCTTTGCGTTCTGTCATGCTCACCTGGTCTCCTCGGGGGCGTCGCTCGAAGATGCAGGAATGAGGTCTGCCCTGGCGTTACACGGCTCGATGGAGAGACTTGCACGTGACTTCTCCTTCCCTGTTACTTCCCCGAATGCTTTTGCCTACAAGGTCGAAATAGGATGTTACCACCGTGAGGAGCGGGGTTGAGTTCCCACCTCCCGTAACCTCCTAATGAACCCTCTCTGCTTCAGCCTCACCTTGGTTTGTTTAGTGGTGGACTCTCCATCCTGAGATCTCGTGCAGGGGCGCAATATGACAGTCTCTCCCTGGATCAAGTTCCTTCACTGATCCTGTGGGGGTGTAGCGGAGTCTTGAATTGCTTGACTCAGCAGGTAAGTCTCTATACCAATAGATAGCTTGGAATAGTTGCTTAAATGTCTTTATTACCCAAGTTTTAACCTTGTATTCACCTTTCTTTCCGTGCGTGACTAACCTGCTGTGTTCTTTTCTTTCCTGCAAACAGGTGCAGCGTGGCTCCGAAGCAGCGATCGGAGGAACCGCTGCAGAGGAATCCCAAGGGAAGTGGTCTCTGGGTGAGTATCAGCTGTTCTTGCAGATGCTTTCTTTTCTGCAGGTACAGCGAACTGAAGAGCAGCTGAAGGAGCGGCCGCTCGGATGGAATCCTTCAGGTAATTCCTTTTTCTTTCTTCTCTTCTTCTGTTCTCAGGTTCTGATGGATGGAAGTTCCAGAACGGGCGTAGCTGCTGGTGTTCAGGTACTGGAGCTAAACAGACACGGTGAGCGTTACGCTGCAGGAGTGCAGAATAACGCGAAGCGTGTTCTGTCGGTAGGGTGCGGTCTAAATAGCCTTGTAAGTAGTTGCAATAAAATAGTCCCTCCAGCCTCATTCTGCAATCATAGGTAAAGTAGTCCCACGCCACACCCAGGATAAGCCAGATGATTCAGCCCCCTTTGACTGGGCTGTATGTAGTCCCATGTAGTGCATTACCAGATGGAAAATTATGAGCCTGGCGCCAACGGGACTACCCTTTGGGGCTTTATAAGCCCTGATGGGTGTCAGTGACTGGGAAAGGCCCGCCAGCTCCAAGTGTTTTGGAGCATGCACCATGACAATGGGTCCCAAGAGATTGAACATATTCGCCATCCATTGTGGAACCCATGAAAAGGTAGACGTGAACCAGCTGTCATCTGCAATATCTTCTGTCTCATCTTCCATCACGTTATGTAACTTCGTCAGCAACGTTATGACCTCCGTCAAGGTCCCATTCTCATCATGAGAAGGTATGAATGTGCAACATGATGGCCCGATTTTGGCGCAAACACCTCCATCCATTGTTTTGATCAAATCAAGGACATATCTGTTCTGGAGAGTCATCAGTCCTATGGCTCTCAATTCCTCCTTGATCACATTGAATCCCTTTATAGTAGTATTGATTGTCAGCAGGTGTTCCCATCTGGTAATCTGTAGCCATTTGGCATTTGCCATCATCTGGATCCCAGGCATAAAGATAGTTGTGAATATCGAGGCAGTCTTGCTGAACAGCCTGTGCTCATACGGAATAGCATTGAAAGCTTCTGTCTATTTTGCTGAAAAGTTCTCTCTCCTTGTTCGGTTGAGGAACTCCAGTGATCTCCTCCTCCTCAAATGGGCATCTGCCTTTGGAAACTTGCCAATATTCGGGTCACTTTTCAGAATCATCAACACTGGAGCATGGACAAGCACTAAGGAACATATGCTCTAGGTCCACCTGCCCAATATCGATCCATCAGAACCGTTGTCCCTGCTCCCACACTCGAGACATCAGCTATAGTCTGGCAACCTATGTTATCTTCCACATATCTTCTCCCTTTTTGCTGGAAACACAATGTCGTATTCATCAGTGGAATTACAAACATTGGTCCTGATTCATCATCTACCCATGTCAGCAGCTAGCATGTTCGGCCCATGACTTTAGACATTCGTAATTCACTTTTTGTACTTCTCGTACATATTCCTTCTTTAAAAGATGAGCTGCACAGGACATCAATCCTCCTTCCCATCCTTTTTTGGTCCTTGCTTGTCCATAGACTGGCATCTGCATTCTTTCCCAGCTTCCAGTCATCCAAGCCAATTCATCTTTGTCTGGACAATCTATGCTCTTCATTTCTGCAATGACTACTTCATCCTGTCCTGCCCTAGGTTATGTGAGCATCTTGCTCTTTCATGCAGGCTCCTTCTCCATCTGTGTATTCTTGATATAATCATCTTGGAATGGGAATGACCATTTCGATCTCCATCGGAGGGTGGTCCAATGTCCTTGGAACTGTCCTAGGGTCATGCATGCAGCAAGGCGAACAAGACATCCGGCATCATACTCTGATACTTCTCTAGGACTGAAAGTTTGAGCAGTACTCATGGCATAAGGTACGAGAGAGCAGACATAGCAACCCTTCTTAGATGTTCTTTTACCCACCTTTTCCATGTGTTGATACCACATTGTATTACCAAAATGTGCTGTACTGTGTAAATATGTGTTAATTACACTAAAGAAGAATCAGAACTAAATCTGATCCAAGGTGTGCTCATTCCCGGCTCTCCTTGTAGGAGTTGCCGAAACTATGAATAACTTTAGAAATGTTCGAAACCAAATAAACACTAACAGGGTAATTCATAGATTTCAGCGCAGAGGCAGCGCACGCGAGCAGCGCAAAGAGGGATCGTGCGCCAGCGTGTGCCAGCCGTGTCCGCTAAACAGCATTCTGGTGCACCGCGAATTCATGGAATTCCAAAGGCAAAAAGAGCCCTGGCACAGAGAACATCCCGCAGCGCCAGTTACGCCCCCAAGAACGCCCCTTGCGCAAGGAAAAGCCATCAAAATCCCCAATCCAGCTAACAGGGCCTCTACACAGCAAACGCCCAGCGGGAAACGTGTATTCCTGGGGTGCGCTGGAATTATCACGCGCGGTAGGCCATGTGCGAGCGGGGTACGTGTATTTGTGGCGTACGCGGGGACTATTACATGCGCTAGGCCTTGGCCGAGCGGGGCATGTGTATTACTAGGGTTCGCGGGGAGTTTCACATGCGGTAGGCCCTGTGCGGGCAGGCAACGTGTATTTGGGGAGTTCGCGGGGACTATCACACCTGATAGGCCTTGGTCGAGCGGGGCACATGTATTACTGGGGTAGGCGGGAAGTTTCACACACGATTGGCCCTGTGCGAGCGGGGTACGTGGATTTCGGGGGTGTGCCGGAAGTTTCACACGCGATTGGCCCTGTACGAGCGGGGTACGTGGATTTTGGGGGTGCACGGGAAGTTTCACACGCGATTGGCCCTGTGTGAGCGGGGTACGTGTATTACTGGGGTACACGGGAAGTTTCACACGCGATTGGCCCTGTGCGAGCGGGGTATGTGGATTTCGGGGGTGCACGGGAAGTTTCACATGCGATTGGCCCTGTGCGAGCGGGGTACGTGTATTTTGGGGGTGCACAGGAAGTGTCACACGCGATTTCGGTGTCAGAACGGGGTGCGTGTATCCAGTGGTGTGCGCGGGGAGTCCCACATGTGAATTAGCAGTGGGGGTCCTCCCAGGTGTGCCCTCTACCCCCTCCACGGCCCCTGCAGGCATCCCACACCACAGGGGACTACCCTGCACCCTTGGAAATGTCCTGCAGGCAGCCCATCCACCATGGCCATGCCCCCCCATCCAGGCCACGTGTCACCTTGCACTAGTGATCACCAACTCATGTCCCCCTGCACCCCTACCCCCAGCAGTGAGGGTCACCTGCCAGCAGGCCCCCACTCATGTCCCCCCACCCACCCAGCAGTGAAGGGCACCTGCCAGCAGGCCCCCACTCATGTCCCCCCACCCAGCAGTGAAGGGCACCTGCCAGCAGGCCCCCACTCATGTCCCCCTGCACCCCCACCCCCCAGCAGGCCCCCACTCATGTCCCCCTGCACCCCCACCCCCCAGCAGTGAGGGGCACCTGCCAGCAGGCCCCCACTCATGTCCCCCTGCACCCCCACCCCCCAGCAGTGAGGGGCACCTGCCAGCATGCCCCCACTCATGTCCCCCTGCACCCCCAGCAGTGAAGGGCACCTGCCAGCAGGCCCCCACTCATGTCCCCCCACCTTCCCAGCAGCGAAGGGCACCTGCCAGCAGGCCCCAACTCATGTTCCCCTGCACCCCCAGCCCCCAGCAGTGAGGGGCACCTGCCAGCATGCCCCCACTCATGTCCCCCTGCACCCAGCAGTGAAGGGCACCTGCCAGCAGGCCCCCACTCATGTCCCTCTGCACCCCCACCCCCCAGCAGTGAGGGGCACCTGCCAGCAGGCCCCCACTCATGTCCCACTCATGTCCCCCTGCACCCCCACCCCCAGCAGTGAGGGGCACCTGCCAGCAGGCCCCCACTCATGTCCCCCTGCTCCCCCACCCACCCAGCAGTGAAGGGCACCTGCCAGCAGGCTCCCACTCATGTCCCCCCACCCACCCAGCAGTGAAGGGTACCTGCCAGCAGGCCCCCACTCATGTCCCCTTTTACCCGCACCCCCAGAAGTGAGGAGCACCTGCCAGCATGCCCCCACTCATGTCCCACTCATGTCCCCCTGCACCCCCACCCCAGCAGTGAGGGGCACCTGCCAGCAGGCCCCCACTCATGTCCCCCTGCACCTCCACCCCCAGCAGTGAAGGGCACCTGCCAGCAGGCCCCCACTCATATCCCCCCACCCAGCCACCCAGCAGTGAAGGGCACCTGCCAGCAGGCCCCCACTCATGTCCCCCCACCCACCCACCCACCCAGCAGTGAAGGACACCAGCCAGCAGGCCCCCACTCATGTCCCCCTGCACCCGCACCCCCAGAAGTGAGGAGCACCTGCCAGCATGCCCCCACTCATGTCCCACTCATGTCCCCCTACACCCCTACCCCCCAGCAGTGAGGGACACCTGCCAGCAGGCCCCCACTCATGTCCCCCTGCACCCCCACCCCCAGCAGTGAAGGGCACCTGCCAGCAGGCCCCCACTCATGTCCCCCCACCCACCCAGCCACCCAGCAGTGAAGGGCACCTGCCAGCAGGCCCCCACTCATATCCCCCCACCCAGCAGTGAAGGGCACCAGCCAGCAGGCCCCCACTCATGTCGCCCTGCACCCCCACCCCCCAGCAGTGAGGGGCACCTGCCAGCAGGCCCCCACTCATGTCCCACTCATGTCCCCCTGCACCCCCACACCCCTGCAGTGAGGGGCACCTGCCAGCAGGCCCCCACTCATGTCCCACTCATGTCCCCCTGCACCCCCACCCCTCAGCAGTGAGGGGCACCTGCCAGCAGGACCCCACTCATGTCCCCCTGCACCCGCACCCCCAGAAGTGAGGAGCACCTGCCAGCATGCCCCCACTCATGTCCCCCTACACCCCTACCCCCCAGCAGTGAGGGACACCTGCCAGCAGGCCCCCACTCATGTCCCCCTGCACCCCCACCCCCAGCAGGCCCCCACTCATGTCCCCCCACCCACCCAGCCACCCAGCAGTGAAGGGCACCTGCCAGCAGGCCCCCACTCATATCCCCCCACCCAGCCACCCAGCAGTGAAGGGCACCTGCCAGCAGGCCCCCACTCATGTCCCCCCACCCACCCACCCAGCAGTGAAGGACACCAGCCAGCAGGCCCCCACTCATGTCCCCCTGCACCCGCACCCCCAGAAGTGAGGAGCACCTGCCAGCATGCCCCCACTCATGTCCCACTCATGTCCCCCTACACCCCTACCCCCCAGCAGTGAGGGACACCTGCCAGCAGGCCCCCACTCATGTCCCCCTGCACCCCCACCCCCAGCAGTGAAGGGCACCTGCCAGCAGGCCCCCACTCATGTCCCCACACCCACCCAGCCACCCAGCAGTGAAGGGCACCTGCCAGCAGGCCCCCACTCATATCCCCCCACCCAGCAGTGAAGGGCACCAGCCAGCAGGCCCCCACTCATGTCGCCCTGCACCCCCACCCCCCAGCAGTGAGGGGCACCTGCCAGCAGGCCCCCACTCATGTCCCACTCATGTCCCCCTGCACCCCCACACCCCAGCAGTGAGGGGCACCTGCCAGCAGGCCCACACTCATGTCCCACTCATGTCCCCCTGCACCCCCACCCCCCAGCAGTGAGGGGCACCTGCCAGCAGGACCCCACTCATGTCCCCCTGCACCCCGCCAGCAGTGAAGGGCACCTGCCAGCAGGCCCCCACTCATGTCCCCCCAACACGTCAACATGACCCACAATCATGGCCCTCATGGCCACCCAAATCCCACGGCACGCCACCCCTGCCCAAATAACCAACCAAGCATAACATACACTGCGCATTGAAATGCCCATTACATGAAACAACCCAAATGGCATGTATGTACATCAACAAATGTCCGTCACACACAAACAATGGGTGCCAGTGAATGTGAAAACCCACATCATGACATGCATGAAACCAATGAGAGAATACCACACATTGAAGTACGGGAAAAAATGTATTGAACAAACAAATTGGTGAAACAAATTCAAAGACCAAACAATGGACATAAGGAAAACAATGCAGAATGCCACATAATGATAAAAAAAGGAAATCAGAATCCAAAATATATGAAATCATAAATGTCTCCAAAGTCTCCTTCCAACAAAGCAAATCCAAACAGAAATGAAAAAGTAAAATCCATTGCTCCATGGAAAATTCAAAAAAGAAAATGCCGACAAATCCACACTCCAACTATTTACAAGGATGAAATCCTGGGTCCATGAGCCCAACTGTCCAAATGAAACCTACAAAAATACACTAATGAAGTGCTATATACAAAAATGTGGGGTATTGTCCAAGTGCCCCAAAAAAAATGAAAACAAAAATGAAACCTAACACTAACTAACTAACTAACTATTTACAATGGCAGCGGACTAGTCCGACGGCTCACTTTTTGGTGTCCCGGGACAGGGCATCATCGAACTCCCGCTCAATGTCCTGGAGGCGGTCCTCTTCCATGGCGCTGAGGATTCGCAGGGACGATGACATGTTGACCTCCAACTCCCTGCGAATTGCCTCGAGGCACTCGGCCCGCCTCAGTGCCCTCCGCATGGAGTTCTCCGCCCTGACCATTGTGAGCCGTGCCTCTTCCGCCCACTGCCGCTCCGCATCTATGGCGTGGCCCAACTGCTGCCACACGGAAGACACTTGCAATCCGGGGTCCTCCTGCCCTCTGGCTGATGCCTGCCCCTCCAATGTTGAAGTCCCCGAGCCATCATTGCTCCCACCATGTTGCTGCTGCTGCTGTGCCTGTGCCTGTGCCCTGGCTCTTGCTGCCTGCACATCCTCCTCCGGCTGGGGTGCAGTTGTTGTGGTGGCCACCCCTGCTGGTCGTCCAACTCCCGACTGTGGCATGGATGTGTCCTCCACCAGCCTGGCCGCTGGGTCAGAGGCAGCTCCACAGGGTACCCAGGTGATACATGGGTGGGAAGATGGCATGGAGGACGACTGGCGCGTAAGGGGTTCAGGTGAGGGGCGGTCACAAGAAGGTCCAGCACACGATGGAATCAAGCACTGGTGACCCGTCCCAGTAGGTCAACGCAGTCAAAGAGGCATCCGAGATGACGTGCAGTGGGTTCACGAAAACACTGCAGGTCACCTTGCATGCCCCGTTGATGCAACGCTATCCCAGCCAGGACAGGATCAACCCGGTCCCGGATAGCCATGTCCGCATTGAGAGGAAGGCCAGTTGTTGTTTGCCCATCCCCTCCCTGAAAACAGGTCTGGACGGGGCATCCCTGCTGGTGCCGGATGATGCAGTCACAGGATCAGGGACAGGATTACACACAGGCACCTACGCGGCGGCCTGTGCTGCCTCCTGTCCCTGCCCCTGCACTGCACCACAGGCACCAGTGGAATCCCCACCTCCAGACCCTGTGTGTGTCCCTTCCACGGCCTCCTCCTCCTCCAAACGTCCCACCAACCTGGATGACTCCATGCCATCTTCCTCCGTCGGACCCTGTGGGGTCTCAGCTGCCCCTTCTGCTGCCAAGGAGTCCATCTCTAACCTCTGCCTCTTGGACCTACCCTCGGCAGCTGCGGCCTGGGACGTGGGACCAGACTCCTCACTACCCGAAGAGATGACAATCTGGGAGGGAGCCGGGCCTTGCGTCTCCAGCTGGTGGTGCGATCCCTGCCGCTTTGCTCCACAGCACCCTCTCCGCCCTCTTCATCAGTTGACGCTGCAGACAGGGAGAGGTAGAACACAGGCATTAGGGCACTGTACAATGGACTGATACACACATGACAGTTGTACATGAGTGGCAGTGTCAAACTTCAGACATGGCATCACGCTCCCTAACACACATGTCATTTCTACTCACACACATGAGCAATTCCACAGCAATATTGCACCAGGAAGCACCATCCATACACATACAACAGCATCAGCATCCGAAGGTGAGCCTGACATCACATGAAACACGGGGAGTGCACAACACATGCACAAACACCAACACACTTACATGCATGTGTACATGTCCACCAACTGTCACAGTGATGAGATTGCCATCCATGTCACATCTGGCATTCAGACTTCTACATGTCAGTGCCACATGCATCCATGTTGCATCACAGTTGCACACTTGTCAAATACACACACATGCACACAGTGCAGATACATGCAGGTGGAACCACCATCCATGTGTGACACCACAACCATGCCAACGTAAGCACACAGCAATGCAAACGTGTGTGCTCCCACACCTGCATTTGGCCTGCATGCTTACCAACACATACACCATCCATGTGTCTCACACATGAGAGGACTCACATGTGTCAGCCTCATGCCCCTGTACATACACATCCATACATGGCCCTACAAAAACACATGTATAACCTGCACACTACTGGCACACCACAACACGCACAGCGTCCAATCAGCATGCATGTACACTTACCGCTCGACTTCAGACGGGTCTGCCTCTCAAGGACCTGGACGTGGAGTGCTGGGAGTATGCGTTCCAGGACCCTCATTTGGTGGTCTGACAGCTGGCCCCGGCACCCCTTGGCATCCGCTGCCTTCAAGAGGTGCTGGGCTTTGTCGAGGGTCCTGGACCTGAAGTCCTCCCAGCGCCTCCGGACATGTTTGATGTCGCGGACTGCCTCCCCCTCCTCGTTGATGGCAGTCACGATGTCCATCCAGATCCTGGTCCGTCCTTCATTGTCGGCGCGTTAACTTCCAAAGAGGGCATCATACTGCCCCAGGACTTGCTCCACCAGGACACCAACGTCCCTGGCACTGAAGATGGTGGCCCTCTGCCTCTCTGGCTCGGGGTTGCCAGTGGTGCCAGATGGTGTTGTGCCCGACATGGCAACCGCAAAGGCAGGTGTGGGTGGGCAACTGGGTCCTGGGGCTGGGCTGTGGAGCGACTGTATCCCAGTCGGGAGTCTTCAGATCCAACTGCACCCCTGGCTGACGTTCAGGCAGCAAATAGCAGGGCATGTGGGCAGCAGGTAGGCAGGCAGCAGCAGATGGCAGGTGGGAGCGTGCTCGGGGCTCTTGGGGGCAGTAATTCGGCCTTCTGGGCAGGAGCGTGGTCTTCCGTGTGTTGTCGCATGGCCAGCTTGATACAGAGTGATTTGGCACGTGAAAATATTGCACGTCAGCGTGTAATTCGAGGAAAGGCCCTTAGAGCGTAAGCGCGTAAGCGCGTCTGTGACGTTATGCGCGTGGGTGTTTCCCTCGTGACGGGTGCATAGTGAATCAGCACGTGAAGACACAGCACGTACGTGAATTCATTGGACTAAAGGCCCTTTAGCGCGTAAGCGTGTCTGTGACATGATGCTCAAGGGCGTTTCCCTCAACACGGGTGCATGTTCATTGAACACGTGCAAAAACTGCACGTCCGAATTTGTTAAGACGGATTTCTGAACTCTGTCCTGGTGGCGCAGAAGTTCAGAAGGCCAACCTAATTACTTGGAACAGGGTAACCTCTGGACGAGCCAGACCAATCAAGGTAGCGATCGCGGCGGTCAAGACTAGGTCTCAAGAGGGGTGAGGGTGACTGAAAGCCCGCAATGAGCACACAAAGCAAGAGCGCTTACAAACTACTCCAAACAGGTGTTATAACAAAAATATAAACACATTTATTTTAAGGCCTTTAAAACAATGACCGTAGCGAGAAAATCACAATATCACAATATTAAACCAACACATACCATATCAACACAATATATATACAAATACAACAGTCGCTAGCGTTATAAGCACGAAATGTGTAGTCCACCTGAAAGGGAAGGAAAACAGGCAGTGCGATAACGCTTTAGACTCAGTTCGCCTTCAGAGGCACCTAACTAGATGGAAGTCCGAGCCCTGCGAAGAGTGGAGCCTTGTGCTCAAAGTACCTGCCACGCCGGTGCCAACGGGCAAAAGGGGTAGCTCTTCGGAGGAAGTCAGGCAGTTCGGGTTAGTGCACAGCAGAAGGAGAACAGGTTCCGCAACTCAAGCGCAGCCTCCACAGCGAGCAGAAGCAGAGCGCGAGTACGGACAAAAGGGTGCTGTTTTTACACAGCGGGGAAAAGCAATGGGCTACTGCAGGAGGGCGACCAGATCCTAGCTATACTACTCACCGGTCCCCGAAGCAAGCAGACCCAGGCTTCTCCACGTTAGTTTCAGCAGCTGGCAGGTTCAGAAGAGCAGGGAACGCCTCGTAGTCGTGTAGAGCAAAAAGACGTCCCAATCGACGAAACCAGCACAGTTTTGTCACCACAGCAGGGCAACGGAGCGGCCGTGTGTATACGAGCCAAATGTACACTCCTCCCTTCAGACTTGGGAACGCCAAGTGTACGAAGCGTGGGAGAGTGACCAGGACTCGAAATACAACACAACCTGGCGGCGGTTACAGAGCAGGACTCCCTTGTAAGCTGGTCAGTCAACTGGATGGCCCAGAGACACTTCCGAAGGCTTACTTGGCAGGAGTTGATGAAGTCGCCGGGAATAGCTGTTCCTGCTATTCCAAAGGTCGAAGCACCAGTACAGGCCTTCTGGTTCGATCAAAGGAGGAAAGGGTTTCACAGGACGACAGCAGTGCAAAGGAGGATTCCTTCAGCGGGTCACCAGCGATTCCTCGGTCCAGCCTCGTGGTTGCAGGATACTTGGCTCCTGTATTCCTTCGTTCGTGAGAACTCAGGAGATCGACATGGTAGTGGTGTTTCCAGCCCCCTCTTATCCACGGTTCCCTTCGCGCCAAAACGGAGGGGAGCCAATGGGAGATCCGCTCATCAACACACATACCATACGCGGACCAATCACGGACCACGGTGGTCCCAGGCATTCACACTACCCTAGACTCTCTGGCACCCAGGATGTGTATTGGGACCAGACATCCCAGCCCACACCCTGGAGGCACACAAACGACATGTAGAAGCCCGCGAAAGCAACCACGTTTCGCGGGTAAGTACATGCCCAAATAAGGAAGGCCCCGGGTCGCTCGACCTGGGGAAGGTGAAGGGAGCAAGACGGTCAGTGGACAAGACAAAGGAGCCTCGTGGTCTGGCCATTTTGGGAGCCAGGCCACCATTTTGGGTTCAGTGCGAAAAACGTGCTCAGAACGCCAAAAGGAGCTCAAAATAAACAAAACGATCGCTGCCACCATTCCAGTCCCTGAATGACTTGCACCGATCAAAATACCATCCTAAAAGAGTATCTAGGGCCTGTAGAAGGCTAGAGACCCAAGAGAGCTGTAACTTAGCTTACAGTGCCCTCTTGTGTCATGTTGCACTAAAGCCGCAACATGATAAAAGAAACTACGGGAAACAGCGTTCCCCGGTACTGACTGTCTTAAGGGCATGTCAGTTTCCCCGTAAGAAAGGAGCGAAAGCCCAGAGGAGTGCGGCAGAAGGCTGCACTTCTCTGGCAAAGTCAAGAACAAGGTGAAAAACAACAGCAAAAAGTTTAGGGGTTGCCACATGGAAGGAAAATGACCTACAATTACGAAATCTTTCCTAACACTCGCCCCTCCCAGACTATGGACAGGGGGAACTAATCCACCCCTGGATGAGTCTCTTGTTCAGGTCGGTTAAACATTCTGGACAACCCATCAGCATTGCTATGTTGGACACCTGGCCTATGCTCAATAGTGAAGTCGAAGCCTTGTAGACTTATGGACCACCTAAGCAACTTTGGATTCTCCCCCTTAATGTTCATTAGCCACTTTAACGGCTTATGGTCAGTCTGCACAGTGAAGTGGGTCCCATAGAGGTAGGGCCTCAGCTTCCTTAGGGCCCACACAACAGAGAAACATTCTTTCTCTACCGTGGACCATCTGAGCTCTCTGTCCTTAAGCTGGCGACTAATAAAACCGATAGGGTGTTCCTTACCCTTCTCATCTACTTGTGATAGTACAGCTCCTATCCCAGTGTCAGAGGCGTCCGTCTGCACGATAAAAGGTCTTTGATAATCAGGGGCCCTGAGGACAGGGGCCTGGCACAAGGAGTCTTTTAAGCCATTGAAGGCCTTCTCACACTCGTCGGTCCAAGTTACCTTCTTGGGTTTCTTCGGAGTTGTGAGGGCAGTCAGAGGAGCAGCTATGGTGCCATAGTCTGCCACAAAATTGCGGTAATACCCCGTGAGTCCTAAGAAGGCTCTCACTTGGGTTTGCGTAGTGGGGGTAAGCCAGTCTTGTACTGCTTGTACCTTACTGGATAGAGGCTGTCTCCTCCCTCCACCTACTTCATGTCCAAGGTAAACCACTGAGCTTTGTCCATTTTGGTGAGTGGCCACTCGGACACCCTCAAAAGAGCTTTCTGAAGGACTGCTTTTGAACAGGTCGGGGAGAGGTTCAGACTCCTCTTCCTCAACGTCTGAAGCCAATAGCAGTGCTGCGATTTCGCCGCTTGGGACGAAAGCCTTCAGCCTATTCACGTGAAACACTTTTGGAGCCTGTCCAGGCCTTCCAAGGTCCACTGAATAGTTAACCTCACCCAGGGGCTCCACCACTGGGCAAGGGCCTGACCATTTATCCTGTAAAGCTCGAGGCCTTATGAGATTCATGATCAGGACTTGCTGACCAAGTGTAAAGTTGATGAGGGAAGCTTTCTGGTCGTACCAATGTTTCACCAGCGCTTGCCCTGCCTTCAATTTATCACTAGTCAAACCCATCAGAAGTACCATCCATTTTCTGAGCCCTAGCACATAATCAACTACGTTGGTAGTAACAGGGGGAGTGAGGATCTCCCATCCCTCCTTGACGATGGCTAAGGATCCCCGTACGGGATGACCGAACAGAAGTTCGAAGGGGTTGAAGCCAACACCCTCCTGTGGTACCTCTCGGTAGGCAAACAGTAAGCATGAAACAAGAAGATCCCATTTTCTTCTCTGAGGCTCCTCCAGAGCCCCAATCACGCTCTTTAACGTCCTGTTGAAACGCCCCCCCAGACCATTGGTCTGGGGGTGGTATGCAGAAGAGAACCCGTAGGTGACCCCACATTCTTTCCACATAGCCTGCCTATACTTCGACATAAAGTTGCTGCCATGATCCGACACAACTTCTATAGGGAAGCCAACCCTAGTAAATATGCCGAGTAAAGCTTTTGCAACTGACTTGGCAGTTACAGTTTTCAATGGGATGGCCTCAGGATATCTGGTTGCATGGTCGACCAGCACCAGGATAAACCTATTGCCTGA
This sequence comes from Ambystoma mexicanum, assembly GCF_040938575.1. Lineage (NCBI taxonomy): Eukaryota > Metazoa > Chordata > Amphibia > Caudata > Ambystomatidae > Ambystoma > Ambystoma mexicanum. The sequence goes on from NC_090930.1 coordinate 43,957,109, forward strand.
GGATGTTTGCGGGTCAAGGGGACCAACCATGTCGATCCCTACCCTTTCAAATGGTACCCCCACAACTGGGAGCGGTACCAACGGAGCTTGGATTGTCGCGCCAACCTTACCAGACAACTGGCAGGCGGCACAACTCCTGCAGTGACTTTCTACTTGCTCCCCCATCTTGGGCCAGTAGAAGTGCATGGATAACCTTTGCTCTGTCCTCCTCATACCAAGGTGACCAGCAAGGGGAACGTCATGCGCCAACTGCAGGAGGAAGGGCCTAACAGCAAGGGGAACCACCAACCTCCTATGGTCTCCTTCTGTAGACTCTGTGGGCTCACTATACAGGAGTCCACCTTCCCAATAAATCCTATGCATCCCAGGAGGTTCACCCTCAAGCTGGGAGCAGGCCTGTCTCCTTAGGCCTTCCAGAGATGGGCACTCACGTTGGCCTTTACTGAATTCGTCCCTATCAGGACCTCCTTCAACTAACAAGTCTTTCAGTTTAGGATGATCGTTGGGGTCGAATACTTCAGGCATCGCCACCTCCTCGTCAGGCCCGGGCGATTGACCAACTTCCTCCACCGCAGTGGTAGGCGAGTTCGGGGGAATATTCTCTTTCCCTCGTTTTGACTTGTAGACTCCTTTCGCCTTGGGTTTCCCCTTTGGCTGGGGCGGCGTATTGGACTTGGCCAATGCTGCCCGTGCTTGAGACCGTGTGTAGGGTCTTTCGGCAGTGTCTCCTACGAGCCCTAAAGCTCTGAGATCATTACCCAACAAGACCTTTCCCGGGACGTTTCTCTGAATGCTCACTGGAATCCTGACTGCTGTACCATTTAAAGTAAGATTTACAGGTATTACTGGAAACATACGGAGGGGGCCGTCAGCCAACTTAGTGGGCATCAGAGTAGCTCTGGCAACTTCCTCTGAGTCTACCAAGGTAGAATCCACTACAGTGCGACTGCACCCACTATCCCTAAGAGCTGGAGTATCCACTCCATTGATCAGCACACTGTCTTTAAAGTAGTGCTTGGTATTATCCGGAATCCTAGCATAAGCCTCTGCGACTTTAGGCTCCCAGGAACCCAGGGACACTAAAACTACCTCAGCCTCTATTCCGCTGGGAAATGAGTCTGAGGAGAAGGATGCTCCTGTAATCTCTTCTTCCTCGTAGGAGGAGAAGGCCAGATTAGCGGAGTGGACCCCCAAAGGTCTAACCTTACAACGGGGATCCCCCTTCACGTGGTCAGTTGCTCCACAAGAAAAACAAGCCCCAGTGGGTTTGTTTACGTAGGGAGGCTTATTGTAACCAGAGTTCTGTTTCAGAGGCGGACCTCCACTGCCCTGTGAGTTCTCTTGTGTCTTACCCTTGTTTTTCTTTTTGTGGCCCTTGTGGGAAGAAGATTTAGCAGATTCCCCACCCTCCATATCTTTGGACTTTTTCCCTTCCTCCTGCTTACCAGGATGAGTTTTGTCCTTATGGGACACTCGATGTGACACCCATAAGTCTGCTGCAATGGCCAGCTTCTTAGGATCTATCTCCTTCGAATCGGCCAAATGCTGCTTAAGCTCCGGGGAAGAAGAAGCAAATATATGTTCCAGCATGACAAGATTTATCATGCCTTCGAAGGTAGAATCCTTATAACCTTCGACCCAGCCAGTTAAGTTTTTCAAAGACTCAGCGACATAAGATACCCAAGTACCACCTTCCTTTTTCTTATACTCTCGAAAACGCTTTAAATATTGGGCCGGAGTCTTCCCAAACTTTAAAATGAGAGTTTGCTTTAACATTGCGAAATCAGCTCGCTCAGCCTTCGACATTTCCATGATGGCACTACAGCCAGAATGGGGCAGTCTACTGAGCAACCACGCAATCTTATCAGCATTGTCAACTTCTTGAACCTCGCATGCATACTCAAACGCATTCAGCCAGTCCATAATGTCATTCCTTTCTTCATACACACTGAGCAGATCTTTCGGAAACCGTGGATGAGAGGAAGCCCCAGACCCATGTCCAGGACCCTTGGACCCATTTGCAACCTGAAGCTTGGCCAGTTCCAACTGGTGATCCCTGTCTTTCTGTTTTTCTGCCTGTTCGATTTTTAGTTTGGCTATGCTGAATTCAAGCTCCTGCTGCCTAAACCGCAGCTCTTGCTTCTTGAATTCAAGCATAGCCTCCCCATCAGCACTGGCAGAGGAAACATTAGACATCTCGTCCTCCCTGTCCTCGTGGTCGCGATGGATCAGTGCGGCGGCAGAACCGTCGGTTCTAACAGTGAGAGCAGCCCCACCACCTTCCGCACTGTCCTCAGAAGTTATAGCGTCAAGCTGCGCTTCTTGCCACGCCACGATTCTTTGGATCATTTCCAATTTAGTGCCTTGAGAGGAAACACCTCTCTCCGCACACATCTTCTTCAATGTTTCTGATTTGGAAGCATTTAAAGTTAACAAGGTATTTGTTTCCATACTGTTAGATAGGACTATGGCCTTTTTAAAGTTATACTATAACAATTCACTACGTGTACTGGTTGGAATAACCTGAAATGCCTTAGTTCGAGCGCAACACTGGATACCTTCAGTCGTATCCCACCGCTGTACACCAATTTGTTAAGACGGATTTCTGAACTCTGTCCTGGTGGCGCAGAAGTTCAGAAGGCCAACCTAATTACTTGGAACAGGGTAACCTCTGGACGAGCCAGACCAATCAAGGTAGCGATCGCGGCGGTCAAGACTAGGTCACAAGAGGGGTGAGGGTGACTGAAAGCCCGCAATGAGCACACAAAGCAAGAGCGCTTACAAACTACTCCAAACAGGTGTTATATCAAAAATATAAACACATTTATTTTAAGGCCTTTAAAACAATGACCGTAGCGAGAAAATCACAATATCACAATATTAAACCAACACATACCATATCAACACAATATATATACAAATACAACAGTCGCTAGCGTTATAAGCACGAAATGTGTAGTCCACCTGAAAGGGAAGGAAAACAGGCAGTGCGATAACGCTTTAGACTCAGTTCGCCTTCAGAGGCACCTAACTAGATGGAAGTCCGAGCCCTGCGAAGAGTGGAGCCTTGTGCTCAAAGTACCTGCCACGCCGGTGCCAACGGGCAAAACGGGAAGCTCTTCGGAGGAAGTCAGGCAGTTCGGGTTAGTGCACAGCAGAAGGAGAACAGGTTCCGCAACTCAAGCGCAGCCTCCACAGCGAGCAGAAGCAGAGCGCGAGTACGGACAAAAGGGTGCTGTTTTTACACAGTGGGGAAAAGCAATGGGCTACTGCAGGAGGGCGACCAGATCCTAACTATACTACTCACCGGTCCCCGAAGCAAGCAGACCCAGGCTTCTCCACGTTAGTTTCAGCAGCTGGCAGGTTCAGAAGAGCAGGGAACGCCTCGTAGTCGTGTAGAGCAAAAAGACGTCCCAATTGACGAAACCAGCACAGTTTTGTCACCACAGCAGGGCAACGGAGCAGCCGTGTGTATCCGAGCCAAATGTACACTCCTCCCTTCAGACTTGGGAACGCCAAGTGTACGAAGCGTGGGAGAGTGACCAGGACTCGAAATACAACACAACCTGGCGGCGGTTACAGAGCAGGACTCCCTTGTAAGCTGGTCAGTCAACTGGATGGCCCAGAGACACTTCCGAAGGCTTACTTGGCAGGAGTTGATGAAGTCGCCGGGAATAGCTGTTCCTGCTATTCCAAAGGTCGAAGCACCAGTACAGGCCTTCTGGTTCGATCAAAGGAGGAAAGGGTTTCACAGGACGACAGCAGTGCAAAGGAGGATTCCTTCAGCGGGTCACCAGCGATTCCTCGGTCCAGCCTCATGGTTGCAGGATACTTGGCTCCTGTATTCCTTCGTTCGTGAGAACTCAGGTGATCGACATGGTAGTGGTGTTTCCAGCCCCCTCTTATCCACGGTTCCCTTCGCGCCAAAACGGAGGGGAGCCAATGGGAGATCCGCTCATCAACACACATACCATACGCGGACCAATCACGGACCACGGTGGTCCCAGGCATTCACACTACCCTAGACTCTCTGGCACCCAGGATGTGTATTGGGACCAGACATCCCAGCCCACACCCTGGAGGCACACAAACGACATGTAGAAGCCCGCGAAAGCAACCACGTTTCGCGGGAAAGTACATGCCCAAATAAGGAAGGCCCCGGGTCGCTCGACCTGGGGAAGGTGAAGGGAGCAAGACGGTCAGTGGACAAGACAAAGGAGCCTCGTGGTCTGGCCATTTTGGGAGCCAGGCCACCATTTTGGGTTCAGTGCGAAAAACGTGCTCAGAACGCCAAAAGGAGCTCAAAATAAACAAAACGATCGCTGCCACCATTCCAGTCCCTGAATGACTTGCACCGATCAAAATACCATCCTAAAAGAGTATCTAGGGCCTGTAGAAGGCTAGAGACCCAAGAGAGCTGTAACTTAGCTTACAGTGCCCTCTTGTGTCATGTTGCACTAAAGCCGCAACATGATAAAAGAAACTACGGGAAACAGCGTTCCCCGGTACTGACTGTCTTAAGGGCATGTCAGTTTCCCCGTAAGAAAGGAGCGAAAGCCCAGAGGAGTGCGGCAGAAGGCTGCACTTCTCTGGCAAAGTCAAGAACAAGGTGAAAAACAACAGCAAAAAGTTTAGGGGTTGCCACATGGAAGGAAAATTACCTACAATTACGAAATCTTTCCTAACAAGTGTCAGCTCGTATAATTGGAGGAAAGGGCCTTAGCGCGTACACGCGTAAGTGCCATTGTACATGTGGGCCGGTTGAAAGGGTACGTGTAGGATGCCATTTTCTTGTACGTGCTTTTCGTGGAGAGCGAGTGGGTGAATGTTGTACTTCTAGTCGGTTCACACGCGATTACTTCACAACGGTTCAAGTTCGTACTCCATGTTACCTCTGACAGTATTCAATTCTTATTTTGGCCTGTTTCCTCAAACAGCGTTCACTTTTTCTTTTGTCCTGTTTCCTCAGACATCATACAATTTTCTCTAGGCGGGGGTGTTGCTAACGCGCACACGCAAGTCTTTTTCACATTCTTTTTCCAGGCATATGGTGAGTCACGCACGTATTTATCAACTGTGCTTGCCCCGTGCGTCGCGCACCCTTTCAGTGGTCACTGTAGGCTGCGTGTATTACGTGTATGCTTATTTTTGTGTTTCTGGGTGCCACAGCGTAGTGCGGGTTCATTTTTCCACGCACGTGGTCTACGAGGGGTTGCCTGCACGTTCATTTTTGTTTTCAGGGTGCCTGTGCATTGCGTGACCCGTCATCTTCCCCCAGGGGTCACAGACAGCCTTGCTAGAGCACTAGGGTACAAATTCCATCTAGTATCCCACCCTTTCACCGCCAATTGCCCAGGACAATTGTTTACTGTTACTCCCATACGCACAACAACATCAGTGCCATGGTTGGGAGGCGACCAAGCGGTAAGGGAGGCAAAGGTAGCCGACCTCCAAAAGGTGGGCGTGGTGGGCGTGGTAGGGGACGTGGCCAGGATTTGCAGGGTGCCCCTAGACCCCCGTGTGTGGAGGACCAATCAGGGACACCCATGCCCCCCCCATGGTTGTGGGAAACGTAGCTGACACCATCCCAGCTCAGCCCTTGTTGGACCAGCCCATTTTGGCACCTGAACTGGCACAGGATGACTCCCAGGCTGACTTCCAGGTCAGCAAGTCTAAGCCACGTGTGGGGGTGCAAGTTGCTGTCACCAGGCCACATGGATCTGGGGCAGCAATGTCATCTGCTGCCCAAGTAGGCAGGGTGGGGAGGCTACAGGGGCAGCTGCAGCTCTATCCACCCCAGCTCTGAGTCTCCCAGCCGGGACAGTGTCGGTCCAGGTCCATCAAACCGACATTGGCCCTGCCAACATCACCCTGCAGCCAATGCCTGCACCAAGACCTATGGTCATTGTGCATTCGCACACTCCTAGTACCCAGTCCACCGGCACTTCTGCCCCTACTGACCAGAGCGGCGTAAGCTACTCAGGATCCGCACCACCTTTGAAAAAGAAGAAGAAGGGTGCTCTGGCAGTACAGGCTGAGACCCCAGACACGGCTACACACTCCAGCACGTCAAGGAAGCCTAGCTTTAATGACGCCGAACTTGATGCACTTGTGACCTATGTGTCAGCACATAGCCGCGAAATGGTGGTGACTGCAGGGTGCAAGACCACACCTGGTCAACGTAAGATACACTGGCAGACCATCGCGGACATCATTAGTGCCCCTGGATTTGTGAGGCGCACAGCTGATGATTGCTACAAGCGGTGGAATGACCTGAAACGCAGAGCAAAGAACAAGCTGGCCTCAAATCATGCCTCTACTCTGGTGACTGGCGGTGGGTCTCCACCAGAGGACAACCAACTCACTGAACATGAGTCTGTTGCTGGAACCTTTGTCACAGAGGAACAGATCCAAGGCGTGGGAGACCTACCAGATTACGACGCATTGTCCGGTGAGTGCCCATGCATGTGTGTGTAATCCATGTGTATGTTGTTTGGGTGACAGGTTCTGATTGAGTGCCTGGTGAGGGTGTGTACTCCTGAGTGGTATGGGTCACCCATGTGCTTCCTCCAAAACATTCACCGGCCTTGAATTTGGGTATGACAGTATCCCTTCTGCCCACAGCAGCCAATTAGCCCCACATTACTTCAGTTGCCCTTGAACTGTCATCTTGCAACAACATTGTTCAGATTTTTTCAGGGTTCATTCAGGCTGATTGTTTCAATTCTCCAATTTTTACAATGCATTTATCAGCCCAAATGCCACATATGTGACATGCTTCTGTCATTGATTACACCCCTCATTCCCCTACATTTGTTACCTTGTCATGTGAATGATTAGACTATCCAGGCTGATTGAGTATTGGCCGGCTCACATTAATTTTTGGTGCCTGTTTGAATGTGGTACATGATAGTTGTTTCCTGTCATGTTGAAGTGACCAACCATTGATGTGTACATCGGCCTGCAATCACTGTATTTTTGTACACTGGACTTGTTGCAGTGTGTGGCACATGCCTATTTTGTCACACTATGTAGCATTTTTCATCTCATCATGTCCATCTCACATGGATGGGTGACAGTACTCATTCACTGGCATATGGCTGTACTTGTCAAATGTACCATGGCCATGCTACATGCCATCTGTGTGCTGGCATGTGTCATGTATGTGTATTGGACATGCCACTCACAGGCTAATGTGTGATGCCAGTGCTACCCAGCATGCAGCAAATGTGTTGCTTTTCCATCTTGGTGTCATCAGTGTCTGCTTTTTGCCTCTCCTTCCAACTCAGTGACAGTGCATGCATGTGAGGGTTATAGGTTTTGGGACATGTGTAAATCATGTACTGGATCTCTGTCTTGTCAGGCCTATGTGTGTGCTATGGTGCTAATGTCTGTTTCCATTTTTTGTCTTTCATGTTTTTGCAGGTGATGACGCACTTGATGCTGTTGAGGTTGAGGAGATGGTGCAGACCCAGGAGGAATCTCAGGCACGACCGGGCACCAGTGGGGGACGTGGTGTGGTGGTGGGGGAGAACCCTCTCCTCCTGCAGACCATACCGTCCAGGGGTGTCTCTGGGTGCACCTTCCCAGACCTCTGTTCAGGTGCTGAATCGGATGATGAGACTTATGTGTCGTCGCAGGTGAGTATTTTTGGCAGGGATTCTGTTCTGTCCAACCCACCTGCACCAGGGGTAGAACCCTCTATGGGGATTTCAGTGTTGGCCTTTGGCGGTTACGGATGCAGGGTCACACTCCACAACATCTGATCCTGTTCCTGGGCCAGCAGATCAGTGGGGGAATGCAGTCCTGCAGCCTCAGGCAGTGCCAGCACAGCAAGGTGCAGATTGCCTTGCCCCGAACAGGTGTGGTGCCCGCCGACACGGTGGCCGTACGCCATCAGGCAATACTGTATGGGAAAACTCCATTTACAGTATAGCAGCCCAACAGGGAGCATCGGTTGAAATGATGGCTCAGGCAATGGAGAGGGTGGCCACTTCCATTCTCCCCCCTGAAAGGCAGATGGAGCAACAACAGCAGGCAACAGACTCCATTTGCCAATCACACAGGGAAGACATGTTGGTGTCCAACAGGGACCGACGGGCGGCACTGGAGACTCTGCGCGAAGCCATATCTATAGAGTCACAGGGCCACAGGGAAGCCCTGAGGGTAGAACTCCATAACCTCAGGGAGACTCTGGGTGAACTTGAGGCTTCCTGAAATTTAAGGTCAGAACAGCAGCTGGACAAACTCACACGTTCGCTCTCAGCTGAGCTGCAGGAAACTCGGGAGGAGATCTGGGCATCACGGGAGGCCATGCGTGCAGAAATGCAGGCAACCCATCAGGCGCTGCATGGGGATCTCCGTACTATCATCCTCCAGAACGAGACTTTCCACACCCGCATGCTTGCTGCCATGAAGGACCATACCAGGGCTTTGCGTGGGCTGCCTCCCATAGCACCATCACCTCCTGATGCAGCAGCAGAGGGAGATGAGAGTGACAGCAGCACTCCTCCAACACTAGCGTAGCCGTGCAGGCCATGAGACAGTGACTTACACAGTGACATTGGGCTCCCATGAGCTGTGTGGGCAGTCTGTAGTCAAAACTGTGTGTACATCCCTAGTGGGGATTGCTGTTGTATTGAACACTGCATGGTGTATTGATAGGTGCTTGTGCATCCATGTCTTCCTCCTTATTCACAGGTACTTTCTTCATGTCTCCACAAGGCCGTCTCCTTTGCGGATGCAGTTCATGTTGCATGCAGTACACTGACACATTTGCCTGACGTCAACACTCTGCATTTGGAAGGGGTGGTTGTGCTGGCTTATTCAGGTTGTTAAACGTGCACTACATTTATTTGGTACTGTCATATTTTGGCAATGTTTCATCCTGTGTTGCTGTATTGTGTTGCTGGTAAGTATCTGGTCATGTGTGCTGTTTGTTATTGATTACTGGGAGCATATTGTCTGTGGGCAGTTTCCATTTGGGACAGTGCACTGTGTGACACTTGTGTCAGGTCTTGTGCATTGCTTTGTTTGCTTTCAGATTGCATGACATGCCATGGTGTGTTGGGTGACGGAGCTGTGGAGGGGTTGGGTGACATGGCACTATTTTCATGTTGTATTTTGCAAGGGGGTAGTCATTCATGCTGCATGAATGTGTGCCTTTTTGTGACACAGCATTGGTTGTCTTTCAGTAGGTAGGGATGCACACAATGTAACGCTTCCAGGTGACCAATCTCAGGCTGGTATGGTTGTGACAGTTGACTGTCCCTTATGTCATCATCATTGATTGTCAGCTGGTATGTACCAGGGCTGTGTGCACTCCACAGGGGTGTGATTTTAGGTGAAGTAATTAGCCACCAGCTGCGTACGGGCTGCCTCACCACGTGCCCTGTCCCCTCCCATGAACAGCGGCCGTGCATGTGGTTGGGGATGTGGAGGCACCACCATGTCCACCGGCAGGCCCCGGCGGGTTGCAACGTTGTGCAGGACACATGCTGCCACTATGATCCTGCACACTACTGGGGGCGCGTGTAGCAGCTGTCCACCAGAGCGGTGAAGGGAGCGAAAGCATGACTTGAGCACCCCAAATGTGCGCTCCACTATGCCCCGGGTTCCAATATGGGCTGTGGTGTATCTTACCTCCGGTGGTGTGGTGGGGTTCCGAATTGGCATCATCAGGTGGGTGCTCAGAGGGTAGGCACTGTCCCCTGGGGAGGTGATGTTGGGTATCATTAGTGGGGTTGTGACATTACTCAGTATCTGACTTGCATGTATGTGCAGAGGCATTTATACTCACCAAGCAGCCATGTATCGCCATGCCGCCCAGCTTCTAGGTCCCGGTTTAGGGGTGACATTCTGAAAATGAAACTGTCATGGGTGGACCCTGGATAGTTGGCATATACTGAGGTGATGATTCCCTTGGCATCACATACTACCTGCATTTTGATGGAATGCCAGTGCTTGCGGTTTCTGTAGATGTGCTCAATTGCCCTGGGAGGACGTAGAGCCACATGGGTGCAATCAATGGCACCTAGCACTTTGGGGAAGTATGCTACCCTGTAAAAATCCTGGACGGCAGCCTAACTTTCTGCAGGTGTTCTGGGCAGGTATATGTGCCTGCGGACTGATGGGCGTGCAGTCATGATGGCCAACATCTGGTGTAGGCAGCGTGACTGTGTAGCCTGTGACATCCTCCCACTTTGGCACTTGTCCGCTGAAATGAACCAGTGGCCAAGAAGTGCAGTACATTGAGCACCTTTTCCAAGGGCATCAGTGCTTGGGAGCACAGGGTGGGTGATGTGAGGTCATCCTCCCACTCACTCACCAGATTGAGTATTATGTGAGGTGGAAACCTGTACCTCCCATACACCTGGGCATCAGGCATACCAAAATGGCTGGTCCTGGGTGTAAAAATTCTGGGCCTGGCTATCCTCCTCCTCCTGCGGTGTCCCACGACCACTCCTGCAAGGAACGGTATATTCATCGTAGCGTCTGAGTTTGTTTGTTGTTTGCGTGCACTTTTATGCTGCGCGGGTCCACGTATGCCTGCTTCCTGCTGGCATACGTTTTTCCGGATTGGCGCGTCTTTTGTGGCGCACGCGTTTGCCCTGTTCGATTCCATGAATACGCGTTGTAGGCACGCGTGTGGGCGTTCCGCGCATTTGCCTCCTGTACTTCCCCCGTAACGCCCACATTTTCACGCGTTGTTCCCCATTCCACGTGTTACGCCCCGTGTTCTGCCTACTTTTGTTGTGTGCGCCGCGCTATGTGCGCTTTCGCTGTGCGCGTAATGCACGCCATTTGATGATGTGTGCACCCGCGTGCGCCACGCCGAATTTTAGCGCACATCCCTGATTTTAAACATGCACGGACTTCCATGAATCGATGTGCGCGGATTTCGCACGCTTGCGCAGAGATTCGCATGCTTTCTCACGCTTGCGCAGAGATTTTCGGCACACATTTATTCCATAAATCGACCTGTAAATTTGCAATTTTTGTAAAATTATGGAGATTTTTGTGTCCCACTTTATTTATGAGGCATTGGCGTTCCTTAACCTCATGGCGCCAATGCATTTCGGACCCATGTCCATCTTCAGGGCACTTAGGCACTAATCCCTATACAATATATGCATCAAACATAAAATAAGAATCAGAAACATAAACATCAGTAGTCCAAATAATTCACATATTATTTACGAGTTCATACATTTTTAATTCAAAATTAGTAAGGAAATACCATTCCCCATGTTTATGTATCATGGTTACATTTAGCCAGAGTGATTTTAAACCAATACAAAAAGTAATTCTAAAAAGTAAATGTCAAAAACATACCGTTTTCATTCAGTTCCCAGATTGTTCGCATTGAAAGAAAAAGTCCATTATACATAAACAGATAAAGAAAATAGAAATAATAATGAGCTCCATGACATTTAATTGCAACTCAGTTGTTTGGGTGTTCCCACTCCATGTTTCAAGTACCTGTACCTGTTTAACAAGAGGGCACTGCTTGTCTCCTGCGCACTGTAAGAACGCTAAGCCTCCTTCCCTATTACTCCTGTGGCAGCCTGTTAATTAAATCAAACAGAACGTATTAGGTCCTGTATGTCTTGTGTACCCTGGTAAATATATCAGCTTCACTGCCTAGGTTGTCCCTTCTTACCTAACTTGCCACTCCGTCCTCTGCGATGAATGCCGCAGTGAAAGACCAGCCGCTCGTACAGGCGCCGCTTTTCAGTTCTGTAGTTCGTGGTCACCTATCAACCCACGCATGTGCAGATTGTTGGGGGAGAGTCACTTTCATTTTCTACTCGTTGCCGGTTCACAAAACCAAATAATACATCGAGCAGATGTGGATTTCTAACTTGTCTGTAAAATTACGGAGGTGTGTGTTTGTTTCTTACGTGTTATATTTGATTCTTATATGATGCTGAATATTATGCATGCTCCCCATGTTAACACTTATTAGACTTGTGTATTTACCCATAGTAACGAACTAAAATACAGACAGATGCTTGAAGTGCACATCATCTGATGTTACATGTTGCTACAGAAAATCGCTGTGCCATACCCTGAATGTGCCAACTGTAATTGGGCCCTAAAGTATTCCATTCACTCGTTTAGCCTCACAAGATGCTAGGTACTGACCCATTGTTATTGTTACAATATATTCTTAGTGGAACATGAAGTCCATTTCATAGCATTGTTGGACTGGGGAGAGGTTGGCAGGAGTGATAAATTCTGCCTTGAGACCCGCTTGGACCCGCTTGGACCGAAGTACCTCACAGGAAAACACTCCCACCTTTGGGTCAATATACTGACTCCTTTCTACAGCCTTTAGTAAAGAAAACATGTACATATATTAAAGATACCACACACTTCCTCACCCGCTTGAAGGACATTGGTTACAAGGAGGATTCGATCATGTTCACGATTGAGGTCAAGAGTCTTTATACATTAATTCCTCACTACATGGGCCAAGAAGCCATAGAATGGTTCCTTATAAATGAAGGTGAAATGAAATCAGCAAAAGAATTTATTTTAGTGTTACTTGTATTCATCTCAGAGAACTCTTACTTTCAATATAACACAACACCTTTTTTCTCCAGACATCAGGAACGTCAATGGGGGCCACCATGGCCCCCACTTATGCAAACTGCTTCATGTATAAGTTTGAACAAGAACATATCTTATCACAAACACATTTGAGGAAGAATATAGCATTGTGGACAAGGTATATAGATGACATATTTGGTATATGGACAGGAGCACAGGAAACACTACAACAGTTTTTTATATACCTGAACAATATAGATCCACACATTCAATTCACCCATGAGAGTTCTTTGACAGACATTCATTTTCTGCATGTAATTATAAGTGTAAAAGAAGGAATATACGATACAAATATCTATTGTAAAGAAACAGATTAGAACAACCTTTTACATTGTCTGAGTTTCCATCAATCTAGTCTACACAGGAACCTTCCCTATAGTCAAATGATGCGAGTAAAACAGATCGTGAATGATCCAATGACATACGACAAAGAAATTGAAATCATGGGGAGAACATTTGAAGCCAGAGGATATAAACAAGCAGAAATCACAGCAGCAAAAGAGTGCTTAGCAGCACAGACAATGGAAATAAGGCAGACTAATAAACCACAGAAAACACACACCCCAATGGTTTTTGTATCATGTTATTCACTACAGAGCAATCGGATAAAGACGGCCCTATTGCAGAACTGGCAGATACTGAGAAATGATGAGAGAGTGGAACATTTGTTCAAGGAGAATCCTATTTTTGCATACAGAAGAAGTAGGAACGTGAGAGACAGATTAGTAAAAACAAGACCACCTTCCCAACCTCCAGTCACACAGAGGACGGGCATCTACCCATGCCTACACTGCAGCAATTGCAGTTTCATCATTAAGGGAGATACTATTAATCATCCCCGGACAGGAGAGAAGATTCAACTAAGATGTTATGCAACATGTGACACAATCAACATAATTTACGCCATTAAATGCCCCTGCGGCATTTACTATGTTGGACAATCAACTAGGTCAGGAAGAATTCGGTGGAATGAACATAGATCATGTATACGTACAAACAACAAGAACTCGGCAGTAGCTAGACATTGGGACATTAAGAAACACAACATAAACTAAATGAGGATCCAAGTTCTGGAAGTAGTAAAGCCAAGAGATAAACATGAGGACTTGACCAGAAGATTGAACCAACGGGAAACCTACTGGATTGATAGATTGGACTCATTAAAACCAGGCGGGATTAATGAAGATATAAACTTTGTTTGTTTCCTGTACGGAGATTTAACAACAAATGTGGAGGTTTCACTAATATGCTGATTTATCATTATGTGTATATTTTTGATTTTTCAAAGTATTGATGGGTTTTACATGAGTCTTAAAGAAACTGTGGGAGTGTTTTCCCATGAGGTACTTCGGTCCAAGCGGGACTCAAGGCAGAAGTTATCACTCCTGCCCACCTCTCCCCCGTCCAACAAAGCTATGAAATGGACTTCATGTTCCACTAAGAATATAGTGTAACAATAACAATGGGTCAGTACCCAGCATCTTGTGAGGCTAGGCGAGGGAATGGAATATTTTAGGGCCCGATTACAGTTGGCACATTCGGGGTATGGTACAGCGATTTTCTGTAGCAACATGTAACATCACATGATGTGCACTTCAAGCATCTGTCTGTATTTTAGTTCGTTACTATGGGTAAATACACGAGTCTAATAAGTGTTAACATGGGGAGCATGCATAATATTTAGCATCATATAAGAATCAAATATAACACGTAAGAAACAAACACACACCTCCGTAATTTTACAGACAAGTTAGAAATCCACATCTGCTCGATGTATTGTTGGGTTTTGTGAACCGGCAACGAGTAGAACATGCGCGGGTTGCTAGGTGACCACGAACTACAGAACTGAAAAGCGGCGCCTGTACGAGCGGCTGGTCTTTCACTGCGGCATTCATCGCAGAGGACGGAGTGGCAAGTTAGGTAAGAAGGGGACAACCTAGGCAGTGAAGCTGATATATTTACCAGGGTACACACGACTTACAGGACCTAATACGTTCTGTTTGATTTAATTAACAGGCTGCCACAGGAGTAATAGGGAAGGAGGCTTAGCGTTCTTACAGTGTGCAGGAGACACGCAGTGCCCTCTTGTTAAACAGGTACAGGTACTTGAAACATGGAGTGGGAACACCCAAACAACTGAGTTGCAATTAAATGTCATGGAGCTCATTATTATTTCTATTTTCTTTATATGTTTATGTATAATGGACTTTTTCTTTCAATGCGAACAATCTGGGAACTGAATGGAAACGGTATGTTTTTGACATTTACTTTTTACAATTACTTTTTGTATTGGTTTAAATTCACTCTGGCTAAATGTAACCATGACACATAAACATGGGGAATGGTATTTCCTTACTAATTTCGAATGAAAAATGTATGAACTCGTAAATAATATGTGAATTATTTGGACTACTGATGTTTATGTTTCTGATTCTTACTTTATGTTTGATGCATATATTGTATAGGGATTAGTGCCTAAGTGCCTGAAGATGGACATGGGTCCGAAATGCATTGGCGCCATGAGGTTAAGGAACGCCAATGCCTCATAAATAAAGTGGGACACAAAAATCTCCATAATTTTACAAAAACCGCAAATTTAGTGTTTATTTGGTTTCGAACATTTCTAAAGTTATTCATAGTTTCAGCATCTCCTACAAGGAGAGCCGGGAATGAGCACACCTAGGATCAGATTTAGTTCTGATTCTTCTTTAGTGTAATTGATTACCTTGTGCCAAGGCTTCAAGGTGTGTTCCAAAATACAGGAAGTACTATTGAACTAAAACTGAAGTACAAAAGCAGTGCCCACCTCGCACAGTAAATATGTGTTAATCCCATTATCATCTTCCCCTGTATTTCTCTTGTGTTTTCCCAACATAATGGTTGCAGCCCATGGAAACAACTCTAAAGCAGCTCTGCTCTGGGCAAAAAGCACTCAAGACCTAGGCTCATCTAAATTACGTAAGTATGCATGAGTTCCTAAAGTAGGGAGAACCAAAGAAGCTTCCACTGTTCCGGAACCAATAAAGTAAAAGATGTGAACCGGAAGAAACATACAAACAAAAATAGACACAGTACATGCATTTATCATACACCAGAATATTAATCCACACCATTCGTGCCGCTCTGGTATTTCTTGAATTTGCTCATTCTCTGAAATCGTGCCATTTTCAGGTTTCCTCACCATGCCTGTATACTACCATTTAACGAAGGAAAAAAACCTTTTTAATCAGGCAATTCAGGTAAATCAGGTAACTGCATAATCTGTTCAATTATTGCCATAAGCAGCCTTCTTATCGCAGGGCCATTTTTAGGATCATGCAGAAACATAAGTATGCTAACACTACGCCCGACAATAGCAGGATAAGCTCAAAGTATATATACGAAAACAGCAAGTAGGATCCCATGGGCATCGTCATTTGTCAGAACCATGGATTCAACCAAACAATTGCATGGTACGAAAATAATCAGCCTACTGTTCACGCTTCCGATTTCATATTAGGTGCTGCCACTTAATCATATCCACAATATGTCAACAACTTTCTAAAGTTCATTTTTTTAAAGAACTCTCTGGTTCAAGAAATAGATTTGCAATCGTGCTAAAATATCTATAAAGAGGGTTCAGGGTGCCACAGCCCAAGTGCACATTTGCACCTTTTAGTCAATCCGTTGGTTTATCATCCTTCTTCCTCCTCATTGATCGAGTCTGCACATGCTGAAATTCTTCTTCTTGTCTTGCTTCTGGATCAATTGTTGGGGGTGCATCGGCCTCTCCACTGTAGATTTTAACGTTCTTGAAATAAATCCAGGTTCTTCTGCCTTGAACCTTTACTGCAGAAGGAGTAATGTTTTGCACAATTAATGGGCCCACAAACCTAGGTTCGTGCCACTTTCTAGTGAAATTCCGGATCAGCACAATGTCTCCAACAAACAACTTTGGTGTGCGTGTCCCCTTGGTCGTCACTTATTTCAGACAAAACTCCCTCCTCCTCACATGATTCTTCTGAACTTCCCGGGGTCCTCTTCCCTTTTTTCTTGTTAGCATTCCTCTTTTTCTTGAAGAGATACGGTGGGGGTCATTCCAAGTATGGCAGTAGGGGGTTAACGGCACCGGTAAGGATGCTGGTGCCGTTAACCTCCTACCACTGCATTCCGAAGTCCCTTAGCGGGTCCCACTAGGGCCGGCTGGTTTTACCAGCCGCCCTTAGCGGGACCCGTTAAGGTACCATGAAGCTAATAACGGGCCCACAATTTGCTGGCCTGTTATTAGCTCCTTCCCCATTCCCATTGAGCCCTATGGGGGCTCAAATGGGAATGGGGAATGGTTTTCGAAATGGGGACTTACTGGGTCTGCATAGGTCAGAATGTCCCGGTAAATCCCCATTCAGACTACCTGGACCCGGACCCGAGCTTGGAGGCAGCCATGGTGCTAACAGCACCATGGCTACCTCCAAACTCAGAATGACCCCCACGGTCTTCCCCGAGTCGAAGCCACTATGCTGTCTTAGAACACAACACCAGCAAGGGGCCCCTTCCCGGGAAAGCCTGAACAGAGGAAAAATCCCAATGACGGAAAAAACCTCTTTGAGGTGTAAGCATAGGGTTCTTCAATAGTAGTCCAAGCACAAATGTATCTGGTGAGATGGTGAGGTAGCAAGTCCCAAAGGTAAGTTGGTTGATGTAATGAAAACAGAAAGGCAAAGGGTAGCAATCCTCAGAAAACCAGCTGTAAGATGAGCTGTAGAGGGTCTCTACAAGGTGAGACCAGAAACAGCCCAAGTAGCAGTTGGCAGCCGGAGAAGGCAAAGGCGACTGGAAAGCAGGGGGGACGGTAAGAAATCACAGCGTGGCGGGAAGCAGGCAGGGAAAGTGCCAAGATGAGGTGGAAGGGTAAATATAAGAAAAGAAGCCGACTGCGACCGAAGAGAAAGTGCAGCGACGAAACTCAGGGAGTAACGGCGGGAGCCGAAAAGGGAGGCAGAGCGAGACCGCCACCGAAAGGGAGGAAACCGCAGAACAGGGAGAGTTCAGAAGAACAGAAAAGAACGCGCAGGGGCGCCCAAAATAAAGGCAAGAATGGCAGGGAGAAAGAACACTTGGGAAGGAACAGATGCAAACTGCACCACAGGAAAGCACAAGCGAAAACCCACAATAGCTGAGGCAAAGGCTGGGGTGCAATGCAATGAGCCAGCCTAAACCAGACTGCTAAGAAGCCTGGAATGGCGGCCATGACAGGTGGAAGACTAGACCGCTGAGGACGTACGCCCGAACGTGACGGCCGAATTCAATGGCAGCGCTGATGCAGTGGAGTCCACAAGTGCCAGGTGGGCAGGCGCGTGACATTTGGTGCTGGTAATAGTCCAGAAATTCCAGCTGCTGAATTGTCTTCATCTATGTCCTTAGACTGACCCCCCTTGTGCTTAAATTGATTTGAAATGACAGAGATACTAGTTGTCATGCATGTCAAATATTCATTTAATTAATTTCCTAACAGTTTTGCAGAGCTCTGGGCATCACTTCTGCTCTTCGATGGAGGAGTCAAAGGCATTCTCATTTGTGTCCCTGTCACTATTTTTGGGGTGTGAGGTGATGGTCGGAACCAGGCTGATTCCTTATGGCATGTAAAGCTAAGGGTAGGCAATATCAGGGTTCAATTTAAGCTTAGCGACTCTCTCCTTTAGAAGGCCATTGAGTCTCTCACATAGTCTCTTTGCTTGTGGGTGATAAGCCATCAAAAATCTCTGTTTAATGTTCAATTACAATCCTATTTATTCAAATACTTCATTAACAACATATGGCCCATTATCGGATCTCAGCACTTCACACACTGCCCATCTTGGAAAGACTTCACATACTAAAAACTTTGCTGCACAACTGGCGTCAGGGTGTGTACAAGGACCTGCTTCCATCCACCTGGAGAACGGACACACCACCACTAACAGATATCCATATCCACTACATACTTGCAGCATGTCAACATAATCAATATATAAATGCTGAAACTGACCATTTGGTCAAGGAATCACTCCTCTAATTGTTCGCAGTGTATGCCCAGCAGTATAAATTTGACAAACGTTGCAATTTACTACATAAAATGCAACGTGCTCTAACAGGTTTGGTACAAACCAGTCTGCTGCAATAGATGCAGTGAGACTCTCCCTAGATACATGTTCTGGGTAGTGCAGCTGTTCTAGCTCTACCTTTAATAATGCTACTGACATCACCGGCTTTCCGGTTCTGTCCTGCCGCTATGATGCTTCTGTTGGGTACAGAGAACACCCCCTTGCTTCCACAATTCTTGCTCTTCCCGTGGTGCACTGCCTTGAATTTCCATGAACTGAGCCCTGGGTAAATGATTAAATCCTTTGTTCACCACCATCATTTTAACCACCTTTTGTTTAACATTTGGAGCATCAAAACTTTAAATATCTGCTGTGTACGTTACTTTTTTCGCTTCTGCATCTGCTGCTTTGTTTCCATGAGAAATAAAGTCAGCTTGCTTAGTGTGCGCTGTGCATTTAACGACTGCTATGGCTACTGGGAGTTGTAGTGCCTTAATAAGTCTATCCAATAAGGATGCATGTTGCACTGGAGTGCCGTCCGCTCAGAGGTAGCCCCTCCTTTTCCAACATGCTAGCCCTGCGTGTACAAACAATATCACATAGGCGGAGTTACTGTATATCCTGTCCTTTGTGTTTATCAAGTGCCGCAATAAGCGCTACCAATTCTTCCGCTTGTGCTGAAAAGTGAGACGGTAGTCTTGCACTGCTACAATCTGAAATTCGCTGTTTGCTATGCCTCACTACAGCTGCGCCGGAATGCCTTTTCCCAATTGTCTGATCAATTTTTGAGAAACCATCAATAAAGAGAATCTCCCCTCCTGATACTGCATTTTCTTTCATGCGTAGTACGCTATCATAGAACCCATCGTAATTCGCACAATCATGCAAATGCTCACCTTCTGCCACTGGTTCAGCTACAAATGTGGCAGGGTTCACCACTTTACATCTGACAATTTTAATCGCTGGATTAGATATAAACACTTCGTACACAGAAGCCCTCTGAAATGTCAATGTACCCTTTGGTTTCTCCAAAATGGCAAACAAAGCATGCTCTACGAAAAGTCTCATCATAGGACAACCCATTACAATGCTTGCAGACTTCTCAATTGCGAATGCGGCTACTGCCAATGGCTGTTCGCACAGAAAATGCCCCCTCATTGCTGGGTTTAAAATCCCACTGTAATATGCCCAAGGTTTTCACCCTGACGTAGTCCTCTGTGTTAGCACTGCTGTCATAAATGTCCCATCAGTGTCTGAAAATAAGCATAGTTGGGCATTCCTAAAACGGGAGCTGTACAAATAGCTTTTTTTTAACTCTTCAAATCCTTCCTCTCCTTTCTCAGTCCATTCTTTTCCTTATTCACCTGTGCTTTCTTCAAAGCCTGCAAAAGGGGTCTTGTATATGAGCTGTATTCAAATACCCATGCTCTTACATAATTGCACAATCCCAAGAATCATTGCATCTGCTTTATCGTTTGTTGTTTGAGAGTTTTCATGATCGCTTCAGCCCTTTCAGGTGTCACCTTTTTATCCTCGCGTGAGATCAACTGACCTATGTACAACACTTCTTCTTGACAATACTGCAGCTTCTCCTTATCTACTTTGTATTCCTTGTCTGCAAGGATGGTCATTAATTGAACCGAGTCTTGTATACACTCATCTTGCCGGTCCGGTAGCACAACGAGTAGAGTGCTCGCTTTGACATCTGTGTGGAGCCTGCTGAGGCAGGTTCGAATCCCGGCAGGGCCAAACTTGGCGTTTCAACCTTCCAAGGTTGAGAAATGAGCACCACACACCGTGGGTAATAATAAGCTGCGCTCAGATGCCTGATGGTTTGTAGCGCTATATAAATGCCAAATTATCATTATAATTATTATTATCTTCTGTCATGCTACAAATCAGAATGTCATCCACATACTGTATCACAGTGTTTTTCAAATCAATATTGCCAAGATCCATCTGCAGGACTCTGTTAAAGATCTACAGGGACTTACAGTACCCCTGGGGGCTCAGAAAATTGGCAAATAACACAGTTTTATTAACAATTATCTAAAACAGGGAGTACAACGGACAAAGCATGATCTCTGCGATTCTTACAAAAAAATCACACTTCTAAAGCAAAAACCTGTCAATCATGATGTCATACTACGTGGCAAATTAAGAAAACCTACATTGGATCATGGTTGGCTCAAGGGGAACATCTAAATATACTTATATAGAGGCTGGGACTGTGATTGGGTCTCTATAGTCAGGTGGGCACTCCTGCCCTCCCTTTGTGCAAGTCATCTTCAACAATATTTGGAAACACAACACCTCATTGGCTCTTAAACTATAAGGCTCTTGGTTATACAGCGCTCTATAATTGGTTGGCATGCTTGTACCCTTCTGGAACATTCAAGACTCTAGCAGCACGTAAGCTGGTACCCAGGTGCTGGTGGGTGGACTCGACCTTATCTGCCCACCCAATTAGCCTGCCATCTCTCATCACTCATGCCATCTCTGCCATTCACATTGTCTTTGAAGTTGGCTTTGCAGTAGCTCCTCGTCTCTGGGAATATATGAGAGTGTGAGCACTTGCTCGCTTCAGTCCAGTGCACCATGCTCTTCATCTATTTTCATCCTCAGCTCACGTGATCAGAGACCGTGAATCTGCTCATATTATAGCATTTATTTGTCTTAAATGAAGAAACTTGGCACCTATGGTGTTCCTTCTTTGCTACTTTAACAAGGGATGCCTTGGCGTCTCACGTGTACTGCTCTTTGCAGGCTGATAACCAATTCTTGGCTGCTTCCAGTCTTTGACATCAAGCCAGACAGCCTCTCTGATCTTGCTTTGAATTCAAACCTATTATTTGCTGCGACACACGTAGCTTCAAATATATCTTCCTTCATGGAGACTTGCTCACTAAAATATGTCATCGAATGTCCAGAACTCTATAAACATATATGTTGGGGGCATTACCTGCCGTCTACATACTATGTATAGCCAGCCTTATGAATTCTTAGTCTACTTGTGTTACAGCGTTTGTACAATTGTAAAATGGCTTGTGTTTTCTGCAGTGCTCTTCACACGTGCAATCTTCGTTCCGCACATGACAGTCTTCTCAATTCTTTACTTTTCCATCAGATTCTATATCACCTATGTATTCTTTTCTCTGGTTGTCTCAGTGCGTCACTCTCATTCTTCATGACGTCACCAGCTTCTCCTTTTCACTTTTTCACACTTTTTCAGGTTCTCCTTTTAAGAGACCATTGGTCTTCCGGGGGAACTTCTCATAGGATCTTCTCAGTGGATACCCTGTCTCAAAGATTCTTCGTGGTATAGGTACCGTTACTGGCGTTGCACATGTTGCATTTTCCGGTTTCCAACATATAGGCAGAATATGGGTGGGACTTCATGTAGAGGCATTCGGCTGGTCCTCTACAATACTTTTTGGCCCAATGGTTCATCCCAGTCCCTCTCTAGCCCACAACACATACATGCACACCCTTTTCCCCACTGCTTCTTCCTACCTCCTCCCTAGCCCGCAACACCTCATTAATATCAAACCCTGGTAACTTTGCACCTCAGTTGTTCTGCCCTTTCTTTGCTTGTTCATCACCCGAGGGTGACGCTTTTTCTGCAGACCGGGCAGAGCGGCACCATGGGTTTTTGGGCACACGCGTCTGGTGTACTGTCCGCTGTTAAGGCTGGCGTTTCCCTTCAAGCCTGCACTTATAAAATGGCAAAGGTGAGCGCCATCCTCTCAAAGATGGCCGCAAGGAGTCCAAACCCTGTGTAGCACCTAAGTGGATGTGCGCTTCCACTGGCCCTGCACAGTCCAGAAGCAAAAGTGGCTTGCTCCACCATGCAGAAGCGACTAATGTGATGACATACTTGTAGGGACTGGCCCAGTGAGAGCCAGTTGAGTGTCACCTGCATCAGCGTCTGGACAGGTGTCTGGATTCACCTGCTTCTGTACAGGAGGTTACTCCCCTAGACCATCAGTGCCCATCACCTGGTCACTACCCATTGTCCTGTGTCCCTGCCGCAGCGATGTCACCCAGCTCCAGCTCCTGATCACTCAACATGGTGAGCCTGGCGATGGAGCGAGCCAGATCTTGCTAGCCTGGAGGGTGCGGGTGCCATTTTGTTTCCCTCCTCACTTGATTTGCAAGGCATGGTGCAATATGTTCACCTCTGCAATTAACTATAAGCAGATATTGAGGGGATGATGGTGGCCGTGCCAGAGGTGGAGATGGCTTTGACAGTGGGTGGTGGTAGTGTTTGCAGCCATTGTGCCTGACACTGAGGGGGCTTTGATCATGTCTGTGACTGCCTGGAATGGTGGGGCTTATCCGGATTTCCCCTCCTCCGATGAATCCATCTGCGGCCCTGTGTTGGAGACAGCCGCTGAACAGAGGGAGTAAGAATTGGGAAGGCATGCAGGGACAATGTGTGCATTGCTGGCTATTTGATACTCAGACTTCAGAATTGGATCTCATATAGACACTGCACCGTCCCAACCTCACCTCTCCTGCGGCCATATACGCAGTCCTGCCCTAGGCGCTGTGTCATCCATTGCCATGTGGCATCAGGTGTGTGTGGTACTACAGTTCACTCCTACACACTTCTTTCACTTTCCCACTTCCAGCTCTCCCCTAAGTGTATACATTGTTTATACAGTTCCCCCCTACAATAGGTTTACTGGTACAAGGGGTGGATATTTTAAACTTTGAGGTTACAAATGTTTTTTTAAGGAATCGAGTATGTAAGTATTTTAGTGCTTTTCATAATATTTTATTTTGTATTTAAGATTGGTGTGTTTATGAAAATTGAGCATATAGTATATGCGTATCTGTTTTATTATTTATGTCTCTGCCCTGAAAAACCTAACCAGCTGAAAGAGTAATAATAAAATACCAATAAAATAAAACCATATCAAATCCCTGAAATACACTTCGTCTACTGTGGTCTAGACAGCGCTCCATTTTTTGGGTGACACCCTCTCACCGCATGGCATTCTCCTTTCTTTTCCAGACTTAGAGGGTGCAGGGGCTGTCCGGAGCGGACTACCACTGCTTTTATGTTTTACTGTTAACAGTTCCACCACTTTTTACAGCCATGTTCACCATTCCAGATAGGTTGTGTTTGAGGTGAAAGCGTACCTCTTCCTTTTACCGCCCTACAGTAGTTGCAGCTGAACTGAAATCCGTTTCACCGCACATCCGCAAAGCTTGAATGACGCCTCAGCCTTGAGGGACTCGATCTGACTTCATCATAACTATCGGAAGCTGGCGGAGGTTCTACCAGCACTAAAATTATCTTGTGATGTTCCATCTCCCCCTGAGTAGTTGGAATCTTGTCAAGTCGTTTTCTTAGGATAACTGCTTAGTTGTTTCAATTGATAAATGTCCAGGGCATTTCTGCTGGATTTTATTTCGGCATTGCGTAGCTGCATGGGGTTATCCCCTTCAGGCCTCTGAACAGGTGTGCAGTGGTAGTAGGAGCGGTAGTGACCAGTCACTTGGACTTCTGTAATGCACCCCTGTGGGATACTTCAGGGCCACAGACTATCCATGCCTCAGGCTCTGTCGGAACAGAGGATAGAAAAGATGTTCAGTCTTGGGTTCCAGGGTTTACCAAATTCTACTCACTCCCACCCACCTACTCCACCCCCACCGGTGTTACACTGCCCCTACATTATTTGCCCACTTCTGCGTGTGTCTGTGTGTGTGTGTGTGTGTGTGTGTTTATGCGTGGTGTATCTTGATCTGGACTGCTGAAATGTCTTCTGGAAAAATTACAAGGATCCCCTTGGTAGCTTGGACCACTGTGCTCAACACTTCCTTATGTACTGTCTCCAAACGGAATTGACCAACCCTGTTTTGGGCATGTATTTAGCGTTGTGCCCGTCGAGTTATAGTGACAGATGCACTGGGAGGGCATCCATCTACCAAGGGGAACATTGCAAGGGGCACCCCTGCACTGTGTGTACTCATCAAGTGTTGCAATGGAGGCTGCATGACCCCCAGACATCCGGATTCGAGGGGTGGCTATTGAGTCCAGCATCTATGACACCTTCTCTTACCATGGGCTCAGGACCAGTGTCTCCAAAGTGTTCCTACCAACTGCCATTGGCGCAGTGTAATGTTTGGAACGGCGGTACCAGAAACTACTGTGCACTATATTCCAGCGCGTGTGCGTCTCATACCCGTTGCATGGCTGGGCTGTCACTGCTGCCACCATATTGGCAAAGAGCTGCCACGCTTGCTTCTTCTTGCCAGTGGATGCATTCAAGCTCTGGGCACCAAACAGGTGCATGCCTCATTGATGGCTGCATCCACATGGTGTGCTGGTTCATCTTCTCGAAAAATTGAGACTTACCGAGCCCCCCAGCCTGGAACCACTTTTTTCCCACAAGAGTGCGTGGATAGATTTCTTCCAGGTGGGATGGTATTGGACTGCATTTCTCAAAATGGCAGCCAAACAGACTTTTTCCAGAAGTTCACCAATGGAAACAGTAGTTTTTATGACAGCCTTCCGTGCTAACAGTATTTCTGTGATTTTCTCCGGCATTAACCGAATGGCAAATACAGTTCAAATCGTCATGGCAATGAATCCGTAATTCGCATTCCTTCCATGGCAGCTTTTCATGTGATAATCGCCCGAACTGGTCATGACCCCCTAAGTATTGTAACGGTTTATTAAGAAGCCACCCTCAACACCGGGAGTTCCTTCCCTCCCCACTCAAGTGGTGACACAACAAACTGCATAACAGATTCTTTTTTTTTAGCCCTATCTCAGACACACATCATGCCCCTGGCATCCCTCTGCCCCGAGATAACAATGATCCTAAAACCAAGCCGGTGTACAGGAAATATATTGGTATTTATTTAAAATAACAGTAAAAGAAATTAGCTCGAGAATATCAAACACACCACTTTATCTGTAGCAAAACACAATCAGCTTCTCTCAGCATAAATAAATCACAAACGTGAGTTTAAAAAGAACACAATCACAATTCTTCACATTCTGCAAATTTCACATCACAAAATAATTACACTAATCAAGACAAAGGCACTTATCCTGTAATATTGTGCAATTTTGACTTTCCTGCTGGCTTAAAAGGCTAGCAGTAGGATTTCAATATTGGTAATTATCATTTTGCTCACACTTTTGGTTTAAAATACACACAGGGTGATTTATTGGTTTGTTTTTGAGACCCCCACCCTTGCTTTGGTCTATGTTGGTTAGTCAGACAGAAACATTGGAATGTTTTGGGGAGTTTTGGATTTCGGACACCCCTTATTGAAAGGCCTGTATTGGGGATGCTGGATAAAAATGTTGGAGTGATTTAAGAACAAAGGCACCCCTCTTCCTTAAGAAGTCGGGGTCAGCTGGACAACAAGGATTACCCAATTAATGTATAGGCTATAGTTTTCAGCACACACTGGGAAATTAGCTTTGTTAATTTCGGATTTTAACAAAATTCACCCTGTAGTGTTCTGCCAAATGGGGAATTAATTAATTAATAGTTTTGATTAAATAGGCTAAGGATTTATACAGTTTTGCACCCCACCCACTATAAGGGGAAATGATTCAAGGCAAGCAGACTCCCCCACATTTTGCTTTCCGAGGGCTCAGTTCGACCTACATAACAAGTCTCTGTTTAAGGTTCAGGAAAGCCAACTTCATCTCAGGACACTCTGAAAAGATAGGGCAGTGGTCTAGCCACTCCACTATCAAATATGGCTCCCTGCTCTCCACCATAAAAACCAGTCAGCTTTGAGGCCTTCCTAGAGATAGACAACTGCATCTAGATGCACTCACATCAATCTCCTCTGGTGTCTGCTTACAACTGTTAGATGGTAAGTTTCAGCAGCCTTCCTGAAAGTCTGTCTCCTCTCTATCCTGTCTTTCTGTCTGTCTGTTTCTTTTTGTGTGTCCCCTGTCCTAGTGTTGTTCCCCTTATATAGCTGCAATGACACCACCCATTTTACAATCTTGGAGAAGTTCCCTGCAATAATCCCTGCCAATAGGATTGGACTGTTACCCTTCTCTCTCCTCCCAAACCCAGCCTCCAAGTCAGGGCTGGTTTATGGGTCTGGAGCAACATGTGGCAATTACCATCTGTAATCACCCTTTGTTCTCCTTTCAACCTTTGTCAAAAACTAGTTATGTATCACAACTTCATAATTTTACTAGCAACTGCCATACTAAACATATTTTCTGATTCAGCTAGTCATGGAGAATTAGATAAAATGACCATCAAATCCGTACCATATATCACGGCCATGTGGCACCTTTCTGCCGTTTCCATAAAAAACACAACAGTTATGATTATGTAAGTTATTAAGCATATCCCTATTTCATTTTCCACCCGCTCAGCAAATCTCACATTAGAACATGTTCAGAAACCTAGCTTAACTGGCCATTACAGTTCCCAGAGTCACAGTGAGATGAATTTTATATTCCCAAAATCACCTGGAAATTACATAAAAATTGTAAAAATTAAATCAATCCACATTATGATTGCTGGGAAAAAGGCCTTAATGATAATAGTCCTTTTTAAATTAATTGTGAATCTTCATGTGGGACAAATGGCCTTGACTCCTGCCTTTCCCGCCATTTGTTTGCACTTTGTCAGCCTGTGCACGGAGTATTTTTTTGTCAGTCTCCTTTGTGCTGGAAACTTGCTCTTTGAAGTGTGTACCCCCATTTTCACACTTATTATTCGTGCTCCAGCCAAGGGGTAACTTTTTTTCTTGAAGTCAATGCTTTCAGAGCAAGCAGGTCTGCAGAACACTGAATTTCCGATGCCTTTAGCAGGACATTTTTATTGCAGTTGTTGATTAGATGGGAGATGTGACATCCAGGCTGGAAGTGGGAGATGTCCTTGTGATGTTTTGCACAAAGCCATCAAAAGGGTCTGCCTTGGGCTGTCATTTTACATGAAGACAAAGTGTCTCTTCAAACGTCACTAGAGTTTTGTAGGTGAAACATAATATACATTGCCTTTGGTCCACCTATGCATCATGTTTTCATTTTTCTGTGAGCAGTGATATTTTTGTTCACTTTTAATTTTAAAACCATTTTTGTTTGCACCCACCTGTGCAGGCCGTTTTTATTTTCAATTTGTAAAAATCCTGTTTTCCCTGTGACATGTAGCTTTTATTCCTCCTTCTTTTGTAAATTAAAATGCTGCTTGTCCATTGTTAATGACAGGTAGGCCCCTTTCCACATGGCTCTTTAATTTTATTTGAAAAACAAAAGCAAATGCCAGGCCGTTTTTGTTTCAGTGTTTAAAATCTTGTTATCCATGTGAAATAGACTTCTGTTTGGGACCTTTAAATGCACCCCACAGTATTGTTAATCTGAACATTTATTGTTGTTTCTGTGGCTCCCTGGAGATGTCAGGCAGGGGCCGGCAGGCGGGGACAGAGGAGGTCTATGGCTCCGTGGAGGGTCGTGCCGGGGAGGACAGATCCACCATATGGCTTCATCTTCTTCTTGCTGACATATTTTATCCATCAGCGGTGATTATTGGATACCGAGGCTTGAGCCTCATTACTCCATCCTCACGTGTTGAGTATGTAGTTGTGGGTTGGATTTCTTATTGGTCTGTGTGCACTTGTCACTGTAAGGCTGGTTTCACAGGTTCTTTGCCGTGAAGGGCCGCAGGTAGCGGTCAAAAGCGTTTTATCCTCCGTGGCTGGCCATGAAATGATGGTGTGATGCATTTGGCTTTTGGCATTTTTGGGTATGTACGGAGGGAGAGATGTGCTATGCTGCTGGCCAGAATGTATGGTGCAACTATGGAATGCATTGCATGGGTTGAATGTTAAGGGTTCCTAGTGCCATGTGTTCCACTTATTGACTGTTGTAGAGGAGCTGGCTGGGGTGCTGGGGGTCCAGAAGGGATGACGGGGGAGGGGGGCAGGATCCCCGAGGCTACCCCGTGCCCCCCCCTAGAAAGGAGGCCTTGAGTGTGGGACTTGAGGCGTGGGGGGAGACATTTCGCTCTAAACATGCAGCAGCACCCTCAGAGAGATTAGCAATCTGAGAGGCTGAACTGCAGGAGGCCGGTCAGGATTTCTTTGCTTACCCTGTACAATGATCTATGCCCCATAGCCATGAAAGCACAAATGAACAGGGAGATGAAGGGCCATTCACACCTCTAAGTGAGGTAGCACACTTAATCAAGCACACTTACTTAAGCAGGCCTAAAAATATTTTCTCAAACCTTAAATCACAAAGTTGCTTTTTGTAACTTAAAGTATGTTTAATTTTTATTGGAATATAGCAGTTTTTCACATCATGATTAATAAAAAGTCTGAGGAATCTTGTGATGTCATCAGTCCCTCTCTAGGGAAACTCTCTTCCCATCTGGCCTGGGAAGGGCAGCTGCTATCTGGCCCCGACCTTGACTGTGGCTGTCTGAGGGAGGACCACATTGGGAACATCATTTTTAATAGTGGGAGGGATTTGCACTTTTTCAGACACATAGTGGGAAAGTGAAGATCAACGGTGATGATCACCATTGTTTTACTCTTTAATTTACCATTGCTTGGTGGAAACAATTAAAATTGCACAGAGGTTTTTTTTTGGAAAATAAACTGTACACAGGAGTGGTCTCCTCTGTGCAATTTGTGATTCAAAACAAAATGACTTCCTTCCTCTTTTTCATCAACACGTTTCCACAATGATGTATACATGGTCAGGTTGGTTTTTCATGTGACTTTTTAAAGTTATTGTATACAATTGAGTATTATTTTAGGTATTCAAAACCAAACTTCAACACATATTTGTACCAACTTGAGCTTGGAAGATGTGTGATCAAGTATCTACATTTCAGGGTTGGCTCAAATCCTGGCTTTACTACTTAATCAACTTGAAACACTTGTGTATAGGCGCGTTATAAATGCCATATCATAAAGTGTGTGATCCTTTGTAATTCATGAAATCACACTGGTTCTGGCACTGTACTGATTTTCAGGCCACAAGTCGATACATGGGGGTGGACACCGTCCACCCACTTTTTTTAACAGGTAGACAAAACCCCGGTTCTGTGTTTTTGAGGCCAGCATTAAAAAAAATGTACTTGCTCAAGTGTTCAGCTACTGGGATTTCATACCAGGTTGTCATGTTTCTAATGCAGACACTTAGCCACAAAAACACGTAAAAGTGCCATTAAAGAGCGTGTCTCATGTATGGATTTTGTTTTATTTGGAATATTTCATTATATGTTGTTGGGCTTAAAAGGTTGGAACCTTTTATACTTTGCTAGTTTAGTTACTGGAAATTCTCCTCTCTGAGCTGCCGTACTGGTTATTATCTTGTGATGTCACATCCTGTAATGTCACTTGCTGTGATGTTATCAAATGCAAATTAAGGGGCCCTGCACTTAATTTGCAACACTTGGCCCTGTAAATCCTAGGGCCGGCCCTGGCAGGTGCCACAGTTCTTTTATATTTTAAACACCTCAACTACAACAGTTCTGCTATAGCTGCCTTACTCGTTGTTCCTCTGTTTCGACGTTCCCACAGTGGTGGACGCGTTTTTTTTGTTGCGCAGCTCCGCTTTAGATATAGATAAGGAAGGGAGGGGGAAAGTGGGAAGGAAATGGAAACAGACAGGCGGCTACCGCACTAGGCCTGACGGCATTAGAGCCGGAGAAAACAAAAGGTGAGGGAGAGGGGTGCAGAAAGGGAGGGGAGGAACAATACAAGCAGCTATCATACTAGGCCTGATGACATTTCTGGTAGAGCCGGAGAAAATCAAGATGTGAGGGAGAGCGGTGCAGAAAGGTAGGGGAAACATAACATAACACAACATATCAATGCCTTTTCAGTGTTTTATGGGGGCATTTCTAGCTGTAGGTAAGAGGGTAAGACATCATTTTTAAACTGCCCCCCAGTATCTTGAGCTTTCCGGCAAAAGAGATAATGTTCTCTCTGTGCCTCAGTCCCACACAATTAATTCAGCGCATGCGTAGCTGCCTCAGCACAATGGGTGACTGCAAAGATCCAGACTCGCAGTCTGCGTAGCAACAGTGATTAGTAGTGCTGTAGCGACATCTAGCGGTTGCTTTTCATATGTTCACAATTATACGAAATCGGGGGTGGGAGAGGGTGAAATCAGCAGGTTTTCTCTACTGAGAAGGTGCTAGACTTCCGCTTTCACACAACACATCGGTAGCAAAAGATCTTGAGAAATATTTATTCCATCGGTTTGCACAGACAACACTTTCCTTTTAATTAAGTCTAATTAAACTGGTCCCCTTCGGATTACACATTAGGTATCATTTTTTTTTCGGCGGAGAGAAAAATGGCGCTATTGGATCTCCGCCTCCCTCATTTCACTGCCTAAAAACACTGAGGTGAATCCACTTCCGGAGACAGGAAACCCACAGCCTACGTCAAAAAAAGAAAACATAGGTTTCACTCCCATACAATAAACCCAGCAGCTGCAGAAAGACAGTACAAGTTTTATTTTTGGACGTGGTCAATGCACAGCCCGGGGACATTTATTACTAAAACATTACCTTCTCGTCCACTCTTCCTCGTCCCAGTTCTAAAGTATAAAGTATGAGGCGACCCACCTCCCACAGGAACACCTCTTATATCTTTCCCTTAGTCACGCCCCCTCCTCCTGCAGCCTCCATCCTCCTCCCACCTCCATCCTCATCCCTCCATCCTCCTCTTCCCGCCTCCGGGCATAATAGCCCGCCTCCCCCGAGCCATAAAACTTCTTTCTGTTCCTGCCTCCGGCAGGGACTCCTGTGCTTCTTTGTCCCCCTCCATGGCATGGCCTTGGAGGGGCTCTTCCTGATGCCAGTAACGTCGACCACCCCCTGTTGGGCAGGGGGCAGCGTTTGCTCTGGTGGGTCCCTGCTGGTCAGGGACCCTCTGTTGAGGTCGGGCATGTGTCCGGAACCTGTGTGGAGTAGGTGGGCACAACCGTATATTAGTAAAAAATAGTTTTTTTTATGGTGTGAATTTCATTCATTCAAAGGAGCTGCTCCGCGTAACAAGGTCCTATGACACAAGGATCAAAATACGCAAAGAAAAAAGACTGCGTGTTGCCACTCAGAGGGCCGAGTGCTCGCAATATGCTCTTCTATAAAAAGATGCACTTTTTGATATACAATACTTTATCATTAATTCATTAAAGTGTGTACAATTAATGCATTGACTCTTTGGAAAAAGTGCCCAAAGTTTTGTTTTATTTTCCTAGTAGGCAATAGCAGTCTCTAGAGTGTTAGCTCATAAGCCAATGCATTTCGGAATTCAATTCCATCTTCAGGGCTGAGCACTGCAGTAGTTATGCCTGTGTAGCTGGGCAGTCGTGCATAATACCTTCACGTTAAGCCATCTGAATCCCTGATCATAGCTGGTTGCCAGGCGGCTGCAGGGAGAGGCTCCTGTGTGGTGGTTGAGGGGGCCCGCCCCGGCCGGGCATAGCTATTTCCTGACTGCAGAGCAGATCGGGTTTGCGGAGCTGCTGGCCCGCGGTGATCGCACCCCAGGCGGAGGTAAAGAGGGGTGGCAGCTTTGTGTAGTGCATCCATTTGACCCATGGTATCTCAGGGTTGTGTCCTTTTTTACCCCCAGTCTACGGCAACGTGTGGAGCTGTTGTTGCTAAGCAACACTGGTTTCCCTGCGTTCTTGGCGTTCTGGCGCCTCTGTCTGCTGCTTCACGGTGTGTGTGCTTGTCATGGGGAAATGCACTGCAATGATGAGGCATGTGGAGCCTCGCTCTTCTTCTCCATCCTCATCCTCTACCTCTCCCCTCCCAAAAGAAGACGAGGGAGCAGAGTGTCAGAGGATAAGCCCCTTCTGTTCTTCAGGAAGACCCTCAGTAGAGGGGTGGCCCCTTCTTCTTCTTCCTCCTCTGATACCTCATCCTCCAGTTTGGGCGACTCTCTCTCCCTCGGGTCAGCAGAGTTTAAGGGTGAATTCCCGGACAAAGAGGCGACAGCTGATGAACTGCTGCAGGTATCCCACTATATGGGGATCCCGGATCTGAGCCCCCTGCGACGCTGTTGGGGTAGCAAGACACCCACCACCTCTGTTCAAGTGCACTGAAATCTTGCGGGAAGGGGCTGAACTGGAAGACTGCGGATGCCCCTTGGTCGTAGCCGCTCTGCACCTATTTCCATATCTCGACTAATGGCTCCTGAAAGCCCGATCATTGGACCTCCTGCTTCAAGAGTTGAAGACCACCTCTGCCCTCCTGAATTCCCTGGGCTTCATCGTCAACCTGCAGCCCTCTCAGGACCTTCAGTTTATCGGGCCAAGTTCTGAACAGCGAGGGGCCTGGTGATGCTTCCTCTCACCAGGGCTCAGCGGTTGAGGGCCCGCCTGGTTCTTCATCTTTCTCGGGAGGTGGCTCTGGCTGGGTACTTCCTTCAGGCACAGGGGTTCATGGCAGCCTGTGTGTTCCTCGTCCCTTTGGCCAGACTTCAGCTTTGTCCACTGCTGCTTCACATCCACAGGTTCTGGAAGCAAGACTCTTCGGACTTCAATGCCTCGATTCTGGTGATTCCCTCCCTCCGGGACCAGCTCCAGTGGTGTCTCCAGCTGTCCAATCTGTTAAAGGGGTTTCCTCTCTGTCTGCCTTCTCTGATAATCCTTACCGCAGACGCCAGTCTGTTCGGGTGTGGGGGCAGTTTCTTTGGGACCGACACACCAGGTACTGTGGTCCAGCAGGGAGGCATCCAGGTCTTCCAACTGGACAGACCTAGCAGCAGCCATCAGGGCTCTAAGGGCCTTTGTGCCAGTGTTGCAGGGGAAGGCGGTCCACTTAGATCGGACAATACTGCCACAGTAGCCTGTGTCAACCGTCAGGGGAGCTCCCGCGCAAGGTCTTTGGGGACTCTGGCTTTCCGTCTGTGCACCTGGACCGAGACTCACCTTCTGTCCTTGACGGCAAGTCATATCAGGGGTCGGGACAATGCAGTGGCAGACTGCCTCAGGAGGGTGTTCCCTTAAGAGGATTGGGTACTGCGGGATGTGGCCTTTCGGAGGGTATGCAGAGTGCTGTGGTCTCTGATTCTGGATCTATTTGCCTCGCCTCTGACCACCAAGGTTCCTCGTTTCTTTTCCAGATTTCCCTCCACAGCGGTGAAGGGGGTGTGAATGCCCTGCACTCCCCATGGCCGGTGGGGCTTATGTATGCATTCCCCCCCTCACACCATACACAAGGTGCAGGTCTGGATATGGGACTCTCAATCGGGGGCCTTCTTGGTTGCTCCTCTTTGACCCTGCAGGTGTTAGTTCCCCCTCCTGCTGGACCTAGCGGTTTCCCCCATGCTTCCTTTCACAGGGGGTCTAGATCCAGTGCTCTACCCAAAGGGGGTGATGGGACCAAAGAGCCTGGTCTGGGGGGGGGGTTGGAAACTGAGAGGGCTTGCCTAGTGTCTTTGGGCTTCTCTGATGAGGCAGTGTCCTCCATTCTGTGGGAGCGACATCCTTCCACCTTGAAGGACTTCGAGCACCACTGAGGGCACTTCATGTCCTGGTGCCTGGCTCAGGGCTGTTCCTGTTCTTTGAGTTCTGGGGGTTCCGTTCTGCAGTCGCTCCAGGAGTGAATCGACATGGGTCTCTCTGTCTCCACCCTGCGCGCTCAGTGGGCTGCCATCCGCTCCTTTGGGGGCCTGATGTGGGTGAGCACTCCTTGGTGGGGAGACTTCTCACGGGTTTCTCACTGGCTAGACCTATCTCTCCTTCCGGGATGCCCCCCGGGATCTCCCCTTGATTCTGCGCGCCCTGGACCTACTCCGATGGCTCAAAAGGAGAGGACTACCTCTCCTTTCGAGCCATCGGAGGAGGTCCATCTTAAGATTCCGACCCTTAAGACGGTCTTCCTGGTGGTTATCACTTTGGCGCGTAGGCTGGGTGAGAATGGTGTCCTCTCCTGCAAGGCGCCCTATCTGGTTGTCTCCCCTGATGCCTTGTTCCTTCAGTGTCACCCCTCCTTCCTTCCTAAGGTGGCTTCCAAGTTTCATGTCTCGCAGAAGATTGTCTTTCCTTCCTGGGGGGAATGCGTCTGTATTCAAAATGCCATGTCCTTGGCTTATTCTTCTGTGGGTTCTCCCCTCCCGTCTGGGGTGCGGAGTAAGTCTACGCAGGGCATGGCTTCTTCTTGGGCTGAGGCGCGTGGGGTTTCTATCCAGGTCATTTGTCGCGCCGCCACCTGTTCTGAACCCAACACATGTATTCCATAAGGAATCTGGGGTATTCGGGTCTGGGGTCTTGAGTGTGGCACTTCTGTGACTTGCTTTTTGTTGCTATGGTCTTGGACTCTGTGCTTCAATAAATTGGTGATCGGGTTGCATATCCCAGTCTGGTCTGTGGTGTTTTTGAGTTTGGCCCATTTCCTCTGAATTTGGCATGCCTCATACATTAGTACTGGGATGATGAAGAGTCGACGTGGAGGTAATGCCCAGATTACTTACTGGCAATCTTCATTATTCCTAGTCCTACTCTTCCTCGTCCCAGTGCCAATTACTGAGATGGCTTGAGGGAGGTGGGCTATTATGCCCGGAGGTGGGAGGAGGAGGATGCATGGCTAAGGGAAAGTAAAACTAGAAGAGGGGTTCCTGTGGGAGGTGGGTCACCTCATACGTTATACTTTAGTACTGGGATGAGGGAGAGTAGGACTAGGAGTAATGATGATTATAGGTAAGTAATACGGGCAATCTACTTGACCGAAATACAACATGCTGTTTGTCTGAGCGATGCCCCTA
Source organism: Ambystoma mexicanum (assembly GCF_040938575.1). NCBI lineage: Eukaryota > Metazoa > Chordata > Amphibia > Caudata > Ambystomatidae > Ambystoma > Ambystoma mexicanum. Next base: position 43,992,517 of record NC_090930.1, read on the forward strand.
ATACATATTTGTATTTAGTATTTTTGTATTTGTATTTGGTAACGCTTTGGGTGGCTTGGCTGGAGGGCACACCTCGGGCAAAATGTCAAATGACCAAGCATCGTCTCCTGCCAGCTAGGCTGTTACAGCAGCATTTGCAGTCTGTGTTGCAGGGCTCCTGGGGTCTAAGTGGTCTGAGTTGAGGTCAAAGGATGAAGCCCCCTGTGTCTACCTGAATTTGAGCAGGAGTTGGCAGATGGGCACCCTTCTTGCTGGGAGGCGTATGGGTGGAGGGGTGCCGCACAGCTCAAGGCCCGGAAGGAGAGTAGCCTGCAGCAGGAGAGGTGGCAGTTCTCATCGGTGAAGCAGTGGAACCTCTTTCTACCATACTCCCCGTCCATTGACTTTTTGGTGCACATGCGCATTGCACTGCTCAGTCCCATAGACGTAATGCCCGTGCCTAAGGTCTGTACATTTCAGAGGTACATGGTTACTTTATTCAAGGTACTGACCGCGAAACACTGGTTTCAGGATGTCTTGATGAAGGAAGTGCTCTTTTTCCCAATCTCCTTCTACCCCTCGGGAACCCAGACAGAAAAGGCATAAAACAAACTTTATTCGACAAAAAGTCATCAGGTGAAAACATCATAAAATACATAATATTACAATAGAAAACATAACAAATATGAGAGACATTCCATATCTCATATTATTACATAAGAAACAGTGTTAGCAAAACTTAAAAGTCAAATAAAAACAAATGCGAGGAGAGCTCTGCTTGCAGCCTAGGAGAGCTCTGCTCGCAGCCTAGGGAAGCTCTGCTTGCAGCCTAGGAGAGCTCTGCTCGCAGACTAGGACACACAAAATTAGCATGTAGCCTCATCACCTTTTCTTAGCATCTTCATGCTCTGCAGCCATGCTCTATGCAAATAACGGGCAACGGCACACATTACTGATGGATTAAAATATTGATTTATAAATACTTGTGCTAGCCAAGTGTATAGATGCCGGCATACAGCAGGATAGGTCTCAAATACATCCATATTAACCGCTGGGTCGCCTTACAGACAAGAAGATAATGTGAGGCAGTCTCATTGCCAGGGCCACACATTGGGCATTTTTCAGAATCTGAGCCCTTCCATGTGTGTGTAAAGACAGCAATGGGCAGAATTCCTACTCTAAACCTCACATACAGTGATCTTTCATAAGCTGGCGTAATTACATCTAAATAAGCCTTAAAACCAGCCAGCTGCTCATATTCCAAGTACTCCAGGCCCAAGTTTGGTCTCAATGCATCGAGCAAAAGATGATCCCATGCTCTTTGTTTCAGACAACATTTAAGCCAAATCACACAAGAAAGAAACTCAGATTCTTTGCATATCTCTGGATTGGGAACGCCTGGGAAGAGTCCTGTCCCATGTTTTGGCAAGTTATGTTATGTTACGTTATGTTACTTTGCATTTATATAGCGCCTTATATACCATTGGTATGGTCTGAAGGCGCTGGTAGGTTGAACGCCCTCGGGAACCGAAGTTCAGGTCAGTAGAGAGAGTACAAGGAGTCAAAAGGTGCTTGTGAGCACCGGGTATGTGTGCAGCTCATGCGGTATTCATGTAATAGCTGCTTCATAGCGGTAGATGTGATGGAGAGAGATCAGGTGTATGTGTTCGCTCTGGTAGGATTTATCCAGACCGGATGTGGATGCGTTAGGCCTGAGGAGAATGCCTGGCTGGGGGATGTGTAACCAGCAGTGTTTACTTAGAATGGATGTTGGTATGAGAACAGTTATACCGAATGGTGTTATAGTATCCCTGTGTTCTATTTGAGTGATGATGTAAAGGCGAGAGTAAGCGTGGTGGTGTGATATGATGAATTGTATGCTCTTTCAAACGTTCTCTGCATTCCAAACCGTACTATATACGTCTCGCAAGTCTACGCGCTCCAGTCCGTTCCATGCACTCCTATCTGCTCCATGCACCCAGTCTGCTCGATACACTCTGGTCTGCTCTGCGCACTCATGGATTCCAGTCCGCCCCGCGCGCTCCAGTCCGCCCCGTGCGCTCCAGTCCGCCCTACGCATGCACACTTGTCTGCTTCACGCATGTACTCTTGTCTGCTCCACGCATGTACTCTTGTCTGCTCCACGCATGCACTCTAGACTGCCCCATGTAAGTACTCATGTCAGCCCCATGCATGTCCTCCTGTTTGCCCCACGCATGCATTGTCTGCCCCATGCTCTACTCATCCATTCTACTCATCAGTATTGGACGCAATCAGTGCTCGTTCGTTCTACATACTCGTCCTCTCTACGCAACACGTCCGCTCACTCTGGGCACTCGTTTGCTCCGGCACTCATCCGCTTTATGCCTCACACATACTGTGCATTCACCTGTTTTAGGCACTCATCCCCCTCTAGGCACTCATCCCCCTCTAGGCACTAATCCCCCTCTAGGCACTCATCCTCCTCTAGGCACTCATCCCCCTCTAGGCACTCATCCTCCTCTAGGCATTCATCCTCCTCTAGGCATTCATCCTCCTCTAGGCATTCATTTCATTCATATTTGTTGATATAAAACATTGCTGTGGTGCTGTCTGTTAGGATCTGTACCGACACTGGAGTTCGAATGCTTGGAGGGCTTTGAACACTGCTAGAAGTTTTAGCACGTTGATGTGGTTCTGACCCGTTGCGTGAGACCAGACCCTGAGCTGTGTGGTGAAGATAGTGCGCCCCCACCACCCCACTAGTGAGGCATCTGTTGTGTTGTGACCACTGCTTGTATCTGAGGATCATAGAAGGGTTTCCCCTTGGTCAGATTCTCTCTCGTCCACCAGCAAAGATTTTGTACTAGTGTTGGCGAAACGACCACTAGATCGTCCCACTGACCGCTTGCCCGAGACCATTGTTTCACCAACAATTCTTGTAGCGCATTGCTTTGCGTACCCTTATCTGGCGGCCAGCTGATAGTGTGTTATTTGCAGTAACACGTTCTTTACTCTCTCTCTTCTGAGGGAAAGACTAACCCTTCATCTGTGTTTAGAATAGCTCCTAAGAACTGTTTGGAGGTGCTGGGCACCAGGCTTGATTTTTTTATCGTTGATCGAGAAGCCCAATTGAAAGAGGAGGTTGATTGTTGTCTGAATGATGATTTGTCTGCAAATCAGAGGTGATTCCCCTGTTATGAGCCAGTCGTCCAAGTAAGGGTACACTGGGATTGCCTCCCTGCGCAGGTGCGCTGCCACCACCGCCAGTACCTTGGTGAATACCCTTGGCGCCGAGGCTATTCCAAAGGGCTGCACCTTGAATTGGTAGTGCTGGTTCGCTATCTTGAAACTCAAGAACCTTGTGTGTGCTGGAAACATTGGAATATGAAAATAGGCATCTTTCATATCCAGTGTTGCTATGTAATCCCCTTTTTTAGAAGCGGGATTACTTTTTGTAGCGTGGTCATGCAGAACTTTTGTGGCTTGACATACTTGTTTGCAGGCCTCAAATCTAATACAGGGCGCATCGTTGGATCTTTTTTGGGCACAAGGAAGTAAGTTGAATATATACCTCCGTTTACCTAGTTGGCCTGGACCACTTCTATGGCGTCCTTTAATAGAAGCGCTGTAATTTCCTCTAGAAGAATCCGTTGATGTTCTTCTGAGTATACCTTTTGTCTCGGGGGGAGGGGGGTTTGTGACCACGAGGTCTTTGAAGAAGTTCTACACAGTAGCCCCCTGCTACCATTGACAGCACCCATTTGTCTGAAGTAGTACACTCCCATGCGTGGGTGTAGTTGGAAATTCATCCTCCTACTGGAGATGCATGGGAGGATACTTGGAGCAGAATGTCACTTGCTCCGAGGTGGCATGCCACCTCGAACCTCGAGCTTGGCCTCTGCCCCGAGTACCGCAACCTCTTTGTTGTCCTCGTGGGTAGCCCTGAAAGGATTGTCCTTGGTTGGTGCCATAGGAACCCTGGCCCTGGTTGTATCCAGATCCACTCTGGGAATTCGGTCCCCGAAAGCGCCGAAAATTGCTGTTGCTTGCCCCTCTGCCCCGTGAGTTTGTTCGTGAGCTGGCCTATAGACTTAAGGGTTTCGTATTTGTCTTTAGCAGTTTTTAGTGCGTCTTCTACCACCTTGTCAAAGAGCACATCTTTTTCCACCGGCATATTAAGGTGGCCTGTGTTTCTGGCCTGAAGCCTGATTGGCAAAGCCATGCGTGTCTTGTAATGATAGTGCCCTCTGCGATGATTCTACCCGCATTGTCTGCTGCGTCAAAGTTTGACTTTAGGACAAAGGTAGGTTAACAAGGAGGGGTTTGTTCTGCCGTATAACATGTTTAGGAGCGGGACTACTTCTTAATTCTGGTAGGCCCAAGTCATTTCTATTGTGTCCAGGGAAATACAAAAACACTGTAAATGTGAAGATGTACACACAGTTGTTCAGACAGAAATAGGTATTGTATATACAGCTTGTAAGTTTATTTTGCTGCTGGGTGCATTTAGTAAATCATGCATCCATATTGTTGAAACCGGACTGTTTTTACTGAGAGTCAACAGAAATGCAAAACAAATTTTTCATTCAGAGATACTTGGTATGCAGGAGGTATATACCATTATACACCATTATAATGGCCAGATTAATTGGCAGAATGCAATGAAACAAAAGAACAAAGTAACCATCACCATTAGTGACATGTGATTATCGTGTGTTCAGATGCGAGACAACCCAAAACAAACACATTAAATGGGAAATTCTTGGTTGTCTGTAGCCAGGCTTGCGGGTGACCTAACACGTGGTCGACGTCTGGATTTAGATCCAAAGATTTTAGGGACCAGAAGAGGTGTGCAAGTATTGGTCCTAAAAGACGTTTCGGCTGGTAGCCTTCATCTTGGGCCTGGAATAGGTCTCCCTATAATGAAGATTTGGGGACACTATTAATGTCTGAATCAAGGGGTAAAAACGAATGCTTGTACTAAAAACACACAATATATTCCGAGAATATGGTACACCACAATAAAATCGAGAGCTAGGGAGAGACAGAACTGACCTTGGGGGCTGCGGTACTGCGGGATTCTGTGGATTGTTTTGTGCCACCCAAGACAATTAGGGTGCAGAGCTGGGTGGACTTCTGGGCGTTAATAGCAGGCTGTAAAACGCTGCAGGAGTCAGAAAAAGATGTAGGAATCACAAACATGAAGTGCAGAAAAATACGAGTTGTGGTAGCTTGGGAACGTGAGGTTGGGGAGCGCTCACCTTATTGGGTGATTTATTTGTCCAGATAGATGCTGGAAATTCCTAGGACGCTGGTAAGTAAGCCACGGTCAGTAAAGGTCTGACTTCCATGTGATTATTGCCGAGTAGGGGCCTGTTTCGATGTCAGGTCTGTATTAGTAAAAAAAAAAAAAAAAGAAAAGAAAGGGAGTGAGAGGTCCCGGTAAGTTGAATAAGTGAAGTATTACAGAAGAAACGGGAGGTTCTTGTTACCTTTGGTCCGATTCTAAGTGTGCTGCAGTCTGGCGAGTGGCTTCGCGTGGGCAGCTTGCGAGCGGAGCGTCTCATTCGCTCGGGGAAGCTCTTAGCAATAAGTGGAAGAGAGGCCGTGCTGTGTACAGCGGTGCTCGGTGCGCATGCGCGCCTCGAATAGTGTTCAGCAGTTGCGCATGCCCGCGCCTGAACTTTTGTAACGTTAATGAGTGAGCCTGTCAAAGGTGGAGATGCTAGTCGTTGGCGCATGCGTGCCAAGGACATTCGGTGCACATCGCTTTATGTGCTCGAACGGGACTAAATCCTTGTGGTTACTGTGAATGGCAGTGAAGTATGGGGACATTTATGTACAACATATAGTAAAGTGAGGCAAGTTGCCACCATTTGTGGTCTCATCAGGAGAGGAGGAGAGTTCGTCAGGAGTCATAAAAAGGAAAGTGGGACATAAATTGATGTGTTTATCTGCTGAAATGTGTGGGATCCATCTCATTAAGGCCATTGGTGGTACTTTTGAGTTTAAATATCCACCATGCTTCTTTGTGGTTAAGCGAGTTAGTCACATTATTTGTGTTTGGAACTGTGTCTGCTATCCACCACAGGATATCGTCCGGACCATGATGGTTTTCAATAAAGTGTTCTACCATTGGGGCAGAAGCAGACTTACATCGGATACGAGATCTATGTTCGCCAATCCTTTTGTTGATTTGTCGAGTAGTTTGCCCCACGTACCGAAGCCCACAAGGACATTCAATAATGTAAACTACATTAGCTGTTTTGCAGTTTGTGAACTGTCTGAGTTGCCAGTCTATTTCACCTATTTTAAATGAGGACATTTTCTTGGTGAATCGGCAGACAGTGCAAGTACCACACGGGTGGTGCCCCCTTATTTCCCGCATGTTCCAGAGCGTGGATCTTTGTGGCTTCTTTTCTAGTCTGGCATGAGAAAGTATATCTTTTAAGTTCTTGGATCTTTTAAGCGCCATTCGTGGAGTTTTTTCTTCAGGCAAGCTCAATTGCACTAGAGGCCAAAATTTTTTCAGTAAACCTTTGATTTTAGTTGTGTCAGGGCCAAACGTAGAGATGAACGTGAGGGTATTCTCTTGCTCTAGAATTTTGGCTCTGGGTGTTAGCAGGCTTTCTCTTGGTGTGTATTTTGCTCTTTTTATGGTCCGTTTTACAAGTTTTTTGGGGTATCCTCTTTCTTGAAGTTTACTTTGTAGCTTGGTGGCATGTTCTTGAAATTTTTCCATCTCAGTGCAGTTGCGTCTTAGCCTTAAGAATTGTCCATATGGGAGGTTATCCCTTAGATTTCTTGGATGGTGGCTACTATAGTGAAGTAGAGTATTCCTCTCCGTCTCTTTTGTAAAAAGATCACATTGCAGTTTGCCATTTTTCACTAGGATGGTAAGATCCAGAAAATCGATGGCGGTATTACTCTTCTTCATGGTGAATTTGATTTCTTGGGTCTGTGTGTTAATCCATTCAAAGAATGAGGTAAGACTATGTTCATTCCCATTCCATATTAAGATGACATCATCAATATATCTATACCATGAAGAGATTTGATCTTGGAAAGGGTTAGAAGTGTTAATGACGTGTTGTTTTTCAAATTCTGCCATGAAGATTATCGCCAAACTCGGGGCAAAGGCGGCTCCCATTGCTGTCCCACTTGTTTGGAGATAGTAGTCATCATCAAAGGTGAAGAAATTGTTGGTTAGTGCAATTTCTAGCAGTTCCACTATAAAGTTGGTTGGAACTCTTCTCTGAGTCATGAAGTGGGTTAGGTGGTGACGAATGCACTCTATAGCCGCTTCTTGTGGAATGTTAGTGTAGAGGCTAACCACATCCATGGTTACTAGGATTTCTTGTTCACTGTTGAATTGACGTTCTTCAAATTTCGAGATAGTCGACATAGTATCTCTTAGATACGTCGGAGTTTGTCGAGATTTTGCTGAAACCCAGCATATATTCCTTGTCCTCAAGAAACAATGCTGGTTCATTCCTGACCAGTAGTCCCATTGGTACTAGGTTAACTCTGAGGTACTCTCTAAGAAGAAATTTTCCTCAACACTTCTGAAAATAGAACACCAGCATTTTATGCTCTTCCAAAACTTCACAAAGACAACACAAATCCTCCGGGCAGGCCGATAGTGTCTGGTTGTGGTTCAATCCTTGAACCTATCTGCAAATTCATAGACCACTTCCTGAAGCCCCTGAGCCAACAAACTCCGACGTATCTAAGAGATACTATGTCGACTATCTCGAAATTTGAAGAACGTCAATTCAACAGTGAACAAGAAATCCTAGTAACCATGGATGTGGTTAGCCTCTACACTAACATTCCACAAGAAGCGGCTATAGAGTGCATTCGTCACCACCTAACCCACTTCATGACTCAGAGAAGAGTTCCAACCAACTTTATAGTGGAACTGCTAGAAATTGCACTAACCAACAATTTCTTCACCTTTGATGATGACTACTATCTCCAAACAAGTGGGACAGCAATGGGAGCCGCCTTTGCCCCGAGTTTGGCGATAATCTTCATGGCAGAATTTGAAAAACAACACGTCATTAACACTTCTAACCCTTTCCAAGATCAAATCTCTTCATGGTATAGATATATTGATGATGTCATCTTAATATGGAATGGGAATGAACATAGTCTTACCTCATTCTTTGAATGGATTAACACACAGACCCAAGAAATCAAATTCACCATGAAGAAGAGTAATACCGCCATCGATTTTCTGGATCTTACCATCCTAGTGAAAAATGGCAAACTGCAATGTGATCTTTTTACAAAAGAGACGGAGAGGAATACTCTACTTCACTATAGTAGCCACCATCCAAGAAATCTAAGGGATAACCTCCCATATGGACAATTCTTAAGGCTAAGACGCAACTGCACTGAGATGGAAAAATTTCAAGAACATGCCACCAAGCTACAAAGTAAACTTCAAGAAAGAGGATACCCCAAAAAACTTGTAAAACGGACCATAAAAAGAGCAAAATACACACCAAGAGAAAGCCTGCTAACACCCAGAGCCAAAATTCTAGAGCAAGAGAATACCCTCACGTTCATCTCTACGTTTGGCCCTGACACAACTAAAATCAAAGGTTTACTGAAAAAATTTTGGCCTCTAGTGCAATTGAGCTTGCCTGAAGAAAAAACTCCACGAATGGCGCTTAAAAGATCCAAGAACTTAAAAGATATACTTTCTCATGCCAGACTAGAAAAGAAGCCACAAAGATCCACGCTCTGGAACATGCGGGAAATAAGGGGGCACCACCCGTGTGGTACTTGCACTGTCTGCCGATTCACCAAGAAAATGTCCTCATTTAAAATAGGTGAAATAGACTGGCAACTCAGACAGTTCACAAACTGCAAAACAGCTAATGTAGTTTACATTATTGAATGTCCTTGTGGGCTTCGGTACGTGGGGCAAACTACTCGACAAATCAACAAAAGGATTGGCGAACATAGATCTCGTATCCGATGTAAGTCTGCTTCTGCCCCAATGGTAGAACACTTTATTGAAAACCATCATGGTCCGGACGATATCCTGTGGTGGATAGCAGACACAGTTCCAAACACAAATAATGTGACTAACTCGCTTAACCACAAAGAAGCATGGTGGATATTTAAACTCAAAAGTACCACCAATGGCCTTAATGAGATGGATCCCACACATTTCAGCAGATAAACACATCAATTTATGTCCCACTTTCCTTTTTATGACTCCTGACGAACTCTCCTCCTCTCCTGATGAGACCACAAATGGTGGCAACTTGCCTCACTTTACTATATGTTGTACATAAATGTCCCCATACTTCACTGCCATTCACAGTAACCACAAGGATTTAGTCCCGTTCGAGCACATAAAGCGATGTGCACCGAATGTCCTTGGCACGCATGCGCCAACGACTAGCATCTCCACCTTTGACAGGCTCACTCATTAACGTTACAAAAGTTCAGGCGCGGGCATGCGCAACTGCTGAACACTATTCGAGGCGCGCATGCGCACCGAGCACCGCTGTACACAGCACGGCCTCTCTTCCACTTATTGCTAAGAGCTTCCCCGAGCGAATGAGACGCTCCGCTCGCAAGCTGCCCACGCGAAGCCACTCGCCAGACTGCAGCACACTTAGAATCGGACCAAAGGTAACAAGAACCTCCCGTTTCTTCTGTAATACTTCACTTATTCAACTTACCGGGACCTCTCACTCCCTTTCTTTTCTTTTTTTTTTTTTTTTTACTAATACAGACCTGACATCGAAACAGGCCCCTACTCGGCAATAATCACATGGAAGTCAGACCTTTACTGACCGTGGCTTACTTACCAGCGTCCTAGGAATTTCCAGCATCTATCTGGACAAATAAATCACCCAATAAGGTGAGCGCTCCCCAACCTCACGTTCCCAAGCTACCACAACTCGTATTTTTCTGCACTTCATGTTTGTGATTCCTACATCTTTTTCTGACTCCTGCAGCGTTTTACAGCCTGCTATTAACGCCCAGAAGTCCACCCAGCTCTGCACCCTAATTGTCTTGGGTGGCACAAAACAATCCACAGAATCCCGCAGTACCGCAGCCCCCAAGGTCAGTTCTGTCTCTCCCTAGCTCTCGATTTTATTGTGGTGTACCATATTCTCGGAATATATTGTGTGTTTTTAGTACAAGCATTCGTTTTTACCCCTTGATTCAGACATTAATAGTGTCCCCAAATCTTCATTATAGGGAGACCTATTCCAGGCCCAAGATGAAGGCTACCAGCCGAAACGTCTTTTAGGACCAATACTTGCACACCTCTTCTGGTCCCTAAAATCTTTGGATCTAAATCCAGACGTCGACCACGTGTTAGGTCACCCGCAAGCCTGGCTACAGACAACCAAGAATTTCCCATTTAATGTGTTTGTTTTGGGTTGTCTCGCATCTGAACACACGATAATCACATGTCACTAATGGTGATGGTTACTTTGTTCTTTTGTTTCATTGCATTCTGCCAATTAATCTGGCCATTATAATGGTGTATAATGGTATATACCTCCTGCATACCAAGTATCTCTGAATGAAAAATTTGTTTTGCATTTCTGTTGACTCTCAGTAAAAACAGTCCGGTTTCAACAATATGGATGCATGATTTACTAAATGCACCCAGCAGCAAAATAAACTTACAAGCTGTATATACAATACCTATTTCTGTCTGAACAACTGTGTGTACATCTTCACATTTACAGTGTTTTTGTATTTCCCTGGACACAATAGAAATGACTTGGGCCTACCAGAATTAAGAAGTAGTCCCGCTCCTAAACATGTTATACGGCAGAACAAACCCCTCCTTGTTAACCAAGTTCTACTAGCCCAGTGTTCTGTCGGTGATGGGCTATCCCTCCAGTTACCAGTTTAGGACAAAGGTAGACACCGCTCTCCCGTCTGCTGCCACCTGGGCTAATTGGGTCTTAAGTGGCTCAGGTGCGGAAGAAAGTAATGCGGACACCTCATCCCACTTGTGGCAGTTGAAACTTGACAGAAGTGTAGCATTATTTGCGATGAGACGATGAGAATCTGGTAGGCTGCAAAAGAGGCTATTTTCCTGCCCATTTCGTAAATCTTGTTGCTCTCCTTGTCCAGAGGAGCCTCGGAGGAAGCAAGGGGAGTGCCTGCTCTCTTCTGTGTGGTGGTAACCACCAGGAAGTCCGGTTTTAACTGGCCTCTTATGTAAAGGGGGGTCGGAAGGTGCAGGTCTGAACATTTTTTCGACACGCAGGTTAACGGGCCGTGTGATGTTGGGTGCCTCCAAAGAAATTTGGATTCTGCGTTGTACAGTCTATGATATTGGAATAAATTGGCCTATGGTTTTTTTATAACCCCACAATTGCTCAGCGAAGTCTGTCTTCTACCACCTCTTGGGTATCTATGCAGAAGTGTTCTGCCGCTTTAGTTAGAACTTTGTTGAGTAGGGGTTGGTTGTCTATAGGGGAGTCTACTACTGGAGGATCCCGATTAATGGGTGAATCCAAGGAATAAATGTTGGCCTCCTGGTCTGGGTCTTCATCGTCCCCATCATAGAATTTGCTAAGTCCTCATTCATAAGTTGAGGATCAGATGTATCAATAAACAAAACATCCTCCTGTTCTTCTTCTGGATGGACTTCAGGGTCATACAGATCTAAAACTCTGCCCCGTGTTGGGACATCGGTACAAACCCTCTTAGAAGGGGGTTGAGACACAGGGGGTCGGGAGCTCGAAGGGGCTGAGCTGGGTGGGGTGGTCTGAAGGCTTAAAAGCTGTTTAGGGTGCTTTTTGAAGAGTTTCCAATGAAGGACATCCTACACATAACCCTGTCGATGTCCTCTGCGGACCAATCTTTCGAGCTTGGAATGATCATTTTGGGCTAGGAGTCAGGAAGGCCCATATCTTCATTAGTGGGTGGAATAGGCTTAGGGTCTTTAGGTCTTCCCTTGGATAGGTCTTCTGTATTGGAGATTTTATGTGACTTATGGCGTATGTCCCCACCCTGGGTCACAGAGGAGAGTGACACTGACTTTTTGGGGCCTGACGTCTTGCTAGCTGAAGAACGTCGAAATTCGTGTGCTGGGGCTGAGGTTTCGTCTGCGGACGAATGGCCCTCGGATGTTTTTAGCGAGACCCCCTTGCCATCTTGACGTCTTACCGTCTTGATGTTTTACTGTCTTGCAACGTCTTTGTCTTGTCATGCGGCGATCTGGCTCGAGATTTCCCAGAGGACAGGGATTCAGTCGACCGTTCACAGGGTGCCGAGCGTTGTCGTGTACTCGATACATCTGTCGAGTGTCGACTGGGAGTTGTGTGTTTTGTGGTGTGTGTACTTGGAGCGCTACCGCCGCTGGGTCCAGTCCCCACAACATGGCCGCCGGCCTGTCCTACGGGGTCGGGGGCTTACGCTTGTGTAGCTACTGCTACTCCGGTGCCCTCGCCGTCCGAAAGTGCGGCGTCGCTGATGGCTCCTTCCACCTCGATGGCATTGAGTTGCCTGGCATGGTGGGCCTAGCGCTTAGTGGAAGAGTCTTTCAACGTCTTCAGTTGAAGAGCCTACAGGCACGACAAGACGTCTCGGCATGATCTCTCGGGAGACACAAGTTGCAAATGAGATGTTAGTCTACCCAGGGGAACTTATGGTTGCACTTAGGGCAAAACTTAAATGGGGGGTTCTCCATAATACTGGGTAAAGGTGATGCAGCTGGGCGAACAAAGTGTAGGAAGGGGAGAATATGCATTCTACAAATGGCCTCCTAACAATGGCCTCCCCCCTCTCTCCTTACTGACCGGGCACCGAGGCCCGGGCAACCTTGCAAGGCAGTTCGGTCCGTCGTAATGATTTTCGACAGTAGTCTTCTTTCTGATTCTTTGGTGTGGTACAACGAAGTTGAAGAAAGGATAGAAAGGGAAACTATCTCAATTAACAAAGCCAATGGCTAATTTACCGAAAGGAACTCTGCTATATGCGTCCGTCTAGCATGGTGGAAAAAAACAATCTGAGGGACCTCGACGTGTGAGGGATCATGGGTACAGTGGACGTCACACTAGGGATAGTGTTACTGGCACGCCCTGTCGACGTCCCTTTTCAAGTTTCGAAAACAACAACTGTAAAACTCTGCAGCTTCCACTAGATGGCGGGCTATGCACAGCATGCGATCTAAGCAGATCCACAAGCCTCAGAAATATGTATATATATTTTTTTTAAAAGTCAGCTAATTTGAGCATCAGGCCACTCTGAATCTCAGTCAAGGTAGCAGGTACCAAGCACCAAACTGTTATAAAAAAGCCATTCTGCAGATTAAGAAATTGTATTTCTCACAAAGAATGTGTACGGCCTCATCAAGTATCTGAGTTGTTTAAAATATATAGTGAACAGGTCCACGTGAAGGCCAGAAGCCTATGGCTCAGTCACAAGAGATTTGCGACAATCTAGCACTGTATTTTTCTGATACAAATTAGCATGTGCCCACCACCATAAATACAAATCCAAGATCTGCAAAGCCAAAAAATACTATTACAATAACAGACTCTTGAATTGCCGCAACAAAGAGCTCCACAGGATCACCTCTGCATTCCTGAAGCCACCTTGCACCACCACCCCCAACCTTCCAATCTCTCACACCCAAAGTACAAGAAGCTGCACAGGTGCCCTCGAGACCTCATTGTTCTTCTCTTACAGTCCCATCTCGAGTTTATCAAACTGCTGCATGACAGCCGACCTTCCTGCTTCCCCCTCGACTCCGGTCCCACCTCACTCCTCAAAGAAATCTTCACATCAACATGTGCAGTGCAACTGGCCAGGTCCATCTTAAAGGACTCCCACACCTCTGGAATTGTTACAGAACCCTTCAAAGTTTCACACGTTAAAACCCTTCTAAAGAAACCATCCCTTGACGCACTCCAACCAAATAACTACAAACCCATCTCAAACACCCGATTCCTGGCAAAGCTCATCGACCACACTGCAAACTCCCAGCTCAATTCCTTTATAGAAACCGACCACCAGACAGACCCCACGCAATCAGGTTTCTGTCCCCTTTACGAAACTGAATCTACACTAGTCTCCATCTGGGATGACCTTCAAGTCTCTGTAGAAGCAGAAGGCTGTGCCACACTTGTTCTTTTTGACCTCTCAGCAGCCTTTCACACCATCAACCACACCATCCTCCCTGACAGACTACATTCCCTTGGAATCCAAGACTAGGTGTTTCACTAGATTGCATCATTCCTCACGAACAGACACCAAATCACTTTTCTTCCCCACACCCCTTCTCCACTGCAAGCCCAGTGATCAATGGCATCCCCCAAGGCGCGTATCGCCCCTTCTTTCCACGACCCCTCTACCCATGCTCATTTGCTCCCACAATCTCACTTGCTAGAAATAAGATGACAAATCATCCTGAGAATTTCCAAATTGGCCTCTGCCCCTCGCCCTGGCAGCATGCCTGACGGACATTGATCTCTGGATGACTCGTAACCATCTCCTTCTCAACCCAAGGAAAACAGATGATGGTGTGCAGAGAGACAGCCCTATTCTCACAACAGTCTCCCCGGGTCCTCCACCTCAGTCAAAAACCTTGGCTGCACAATGGACTAACCTAACCCTGTCCCACCACATTAACAATCTATCCAAATCCTCCCACTTTCACCTCAAGCTACCGAGACGCATCTTCCCTTAACTCACCTAGCTCCACAGACTGACAGCAATTATGTCCATTGCCATGTCTAGACTGGACTATGAAAACTCCCTATACCTGGGTCTACCCGCCTACTGACTAAAACTCCAACAAGAGCAGAACTCTGCAGCTAGGCTCCTCCTTGCACAGATGGATCACATTACAACTGCACTCCACACACTACACTGGCTCCCGATTGGGCAACAAGCCACTAAAATGTTCTGCATTACTCATCGAACCGTGCACAAAACCGGCCCCAAATACAAACAAGAGAAGATTACGCCCTACCTTTCAACCTGCAATCCGGTGTCAAGCACTGCCCTCCTCCTAGTGGTCCCCACCTCCAAATCCACCAAGATCAGCAGGTCCGCCTTCTCAAACCTGGCAATATTTAACATTGCCTAATTACAACAGTATTATTAGAGGGGGAGGATGGTGGGACGGAAAGGGGACTATGGACTAAAACAGACACCTTACACATCTCTGTTGGTCCTTAATGCCATGCTTCACTCTCATCACACAACATCCATGTGGGGACTTTAAAACCACTATATTCACACGCCATCTCTTTAGGGACTTTAATGCCATGATTATCACACACCATCACTGTGGGTACTTTTAGTGCCACCATCATCACACACCAGCACTATGAGGACTTTAAAACCACACTCATCAACAACATCCCTGAGGAGGCATTCATCTCACGGTCAAAATAGATCAGCAAAATACACCATCCTAAATCAGAGAGCAGATAGTAACACTATTATATCATGCCATTCTTGTGGTAGGGCCTATTGTAAAGGTTACATTTATGACTGTGAACCCAGGAAGCCTACATCTCAATCACAGATTCCTCTCTGTATGACATAGTGGGAATCACAATCAAACATTTAAAACCCTGAAGCAAATGGAATGTGGCTACTGGTCAAATTAAGTGTATTTAAGTGAACATGCAAATGGGACTTGGACCGAAATTAAAAATATTAAAACGATACCTTATTGTCATTGTAATCACACACCATCTCTATGGGGACCTTATCATCATTGTAATCACATACCATCTCTGTGGGGACTTTAGTGTTATCATAATCACTTGCCATATCTGTGAGGACCATATTTCATATTTGTATTTTTTGTATTGTATTTAGATTTATATAGCGGCTAATGCCCAAGCGCTTAACGGCACCATAATTACACACTGTCTCTGTGGGGACTTAAGTATAGTTCTAATCACACACCATCTCTATGGGGACCTTATCATCATTGTAATCACACACCTTCTCTGTGGGGACTTTAGTGTTATCATCATCACTTGCCATACCTGTGGGGACCATTTTTTGTATTTGTATTTTTTGTATTATATTTAGATTTATATAGTAGATAATGCCCAAGCGCTTAACAGCACCGCCTTGAAACACTTGTGTAAAGGCGTGTTATAAATGCCATATCGTATAATATCACCATAATTACACACTGGTCAAATTAAGTGTATTTAAGTGAACATGCAAATGGGACTTGGACCAAAATGAAAAATATAAAAATGAAAAATATTAAAATATATTCACTGTAAATAGTCTTAGATTCCTTAAATTACTTATATTTGAAGATACAATTCTGTAATTAGTTTGTGTTGTTTTAAAACAACCATATCTACATTTGAAAATGAATGCCCAAGCGCTAACAGCCACATAATTACACACTGACTGAACAGGGCAAGCCACAGTCCTAATCACACACACCATCTCTATGGGGATCTTACCATCACTGTAATCACACACCATCGCTGTGGGGACCTCAACATGATTGCAAGTACACAATGTCTCTGTGTGGAGCGTTTCATGATTATCGCACACAATCTCTGTGGAAAATGTAACTTTTCCATAATCAAACATGACCCCTATAGGAAAGTTAACTCCACTATTATTATACACATTCCAAAAGAAGAAAGCAACATCGTTTCCATTACATCATTTCTAAAGAGGAGATATGAGTTAGCAGGGAGGCGATGCCTGTGAAAGAATGAAAGCTGAATTTGAATTAATGATTCCTTTTTGAGCACAGTGTGCCAGCCTGGGTCAATCGAGTCATCTCCTGTGTCGCAGTTATCTTTTCTGGAACATTTTAAGTCTTTATAATAGTTTTAATGCCAGAAACTAGGTGCCTTTTTAAGGTTTAATGCAAATTAAACAACTTGTGGGAAATGCCAAACCATCAAAATGCACCTGTTGTGATAGCCATAATGCAGGCAGGTACTCACATGTATGAATACAATTGTATAATGTATATTGAGTATTATAAAGTAAGCATTTTTCCATTTGCTTATGGGGCAATCCATCCCAAATAAGAATAATAAAGTAAGTCCCCACAAGGATGGTAACACACGTCCAAGTCCCCACAAAGATGGTACCGGACACGCGAGTAAAAATAAGCATTTTTGCAAATATGAAGTTGGATCCTTTATTGTGAATTTTTTCTGAACCTAGTTCTGCTATTAGCCAATTTCTAAAACATTGGGAAAGGATAGTCCCCACAAGGCAGGTCCCCACACATAGTCCCCACAAGGTAGGTAAAACGTGTATGTGTGTGTGTGTGTGTGTGTGTGTGTGTGTGTGTGTGTGTGTGATGGGGAAGTGGCACATGATTATGCGAGTATGGCTGGTTCTTGCAGGGCACAAGGACGTGTCATCTTATATAGACGGGAATATAGAACACGTGTGAGGGCGAGGTTGTGAACCAGGTATTTGTCATACAAATCGCATACGTGTGTTTGACGGGAACAGGTCTGCAGTGTCTACGGTGTGACGAAATGCTAAGTGTCTGTCCATGAGAATGCAGGTGTGTGGGCTGTCATCAGGGAGATTGCCTGGTGTGAGTGACAGAGTGTCACAGTGGGATGGAGAAAGAGAACCCTCACTCCCCCCTGCACACCAGTACCCTCTTCGCAGTCAAAAGTTGTAACGTGTGATTAACAGTCTCAACATAGGACATGTAAAGTGTTTTCAATAATCTACACATCATTGTGTATCTGTTTCAAATGTATATTTCTTCAAGTAACAAAATAGGAAAATAAATGGAGACCTACAGTCCATACAATTGCAAAATAATAAGCTCAACACATTTCGGCTGTAACAGAGGATCACCGGTATACATTACCTATGTTAATTACATGTTGCGACTTTTGACTGGTAAGAGCGTGCAGGTGTGCAGGGGGTGCCAGGGATTCCTTGAATAGGAGGTTCGTTTTCTCTTCATGTACTTCCTACTCATCCTTGTGCCAGGGCTGTTCTCTTTCCACCAGCACCCTTAATTGTGCTAAAGATCCTTACACTCTGAATAGACCTGGCTTATTATGCATCCACTTTAGAAAGGTGTGCAAACAGTAGGATATCTCGTGTCGACTGGTCGGTGGCTGAGCCTTGTATGGCTACCATCAAGGGAAGGACTGGTGGACACTGTGATGGGTGGAGGACTATGTGTTCTGATGCAATGGGGCTGGCCTCGCTGTCCCAACCAGCCCCCGCCCCCGCCCCTCCGCCCCCAGTCCTGAGCAGAATCAGTGGCTGCTCCTGGCTCTTCATGGGACACCCACTAATTCTTGTTCCCCCTCAACACAGCACTGAACATTGCTCTCTCTCTGCAACCTTTACCAACACCCTCAGTCCTCATCCGACACAGCACGGAACCCTGCTCTCTGCAATCTTTACCAAAACCCTCAGTCCTCATCCGACACAGCGCTGAACCTTGCTCTCTGCAACCTTTACCAACACCCTCAGTCCCCTTCCGACACAGCGCTGAACCTTGCTCTCTGCAATCTTTACCAACACCCTCAGTCCTCATCCGACACAGCACTGAACCTTACTCTCTGCAATCTTTACCAACACCCTCAGTGCTTATCCGACACAGCGCTGAACCTTGCTCTCTGCAAACTTTACAAACACCGTCAGTCCTAATCCGACACAGCGCTGAACCTTGCTCTCTGCAATCTTTACCAACACCCTCTGTCCTCATCCGACACAGCGCTGAACCTTGCTCTCTGCAATCTTTACCAACACCCTCAGTCCCCATCCATAACAGCACTGAACCTTGCTCTCTGCAATCTTTACCAACACCCTCAGTCCTCATCCGACACAGCACTGAACCTTACTCTCTGCAATCTTTACCAACACCCTCAGTGCTTATCCGACACAGCGCTGAACCTTGCTCTCTGCAATCTCTACCAACACCCTCAGTCCTCATCCGACACAGCGCTGAACCTTGCTCTCTTGAATCGTTACCAACACCGTCAGTCCTCATCCGACACAGCACTGAACCTTGCTCTCTGCAAACTTTACCAACAACGTCAGTCCTAATCCGACACAGCGCTGAACCTTGCTCTCTGCAATCTTTACCAACACCCTCTGTCCTCATCCGACACAGCGCTGAACCTTGCTCTCTGCAATCTTTACCAACACCCTCAGTCCTCATCCGACACAGTGCTGAACCTGCTGAACCTTGCTCTCTGTAATCTTTACCAACACCCTCAGTCCTCATCCGACACAGCGCTGAACCTTGCTCTCTGCAACCTTTTTCCAACACCCTCAGTCCTCATCCGACAGAGCACTGAACCTTGCTCTCTTGAATCTTTACCAACACCGTCAGTCCTCATCCGACACAGCACTGAACCTTTCTCTCTGCAAACTTTACCAACACCATCAGTCCTCATCCGACACAGCGCTGAACCTTGCTCTCTGCAATCTTTACCAATACTCTCAGTCCTCATCCGACACAGCACTGAACCTTGCCCTCTGCACTATTTACCAACACCCTCAGCCATCATCCGACACAGCACTGAACCTTGCACTCTGCAATCTTTACCAACACCCTCAGTCCTCATCCGACACAGCGCTGGACCTTACTCTCTGCAATCTTTACCAACACCCTCCGTCGCCATCCCACACATCACTGAAACATGCACTCTGCAATCTTTACCAACACCCTCAGTCCTCATCCGACACAGCACTGAACCCTGCTCTCTGCAATCTTTACCAACACCCTCAGTCGTCATCCGACACAGCACTGAACCTTGCTCTCTGAAATCTTTACCAACACCCTCAGTCCTCATCCGACACAGCACTGAACCCTACTCTCTGCAATCTTTACCAACACCCTCAGTCCTCATCCGACACAGCACTGAACCCTGCTCTCTGCAATCTTTACCAACACCCTCAGTCCTCATCCGACACAGCACTGAACCCTGCTCTCTGTATCTTTACCAACACCGTCAGTCCTCATCCGAAACAGCGCTGAACCTTGCTCTCAGCAATCTTTACCAACACTCTCAGTCCTCATCCGACACAGCGCTGAACCTTGCTCTCTGCACTCTTTACCAACACCCTCAGCCCTCATCCGACACAGCGCTGAACCTTGCTCTCTGCAATCTTTACCAACACTCTCAGTCCTCATCCGACACAGCACTGAACCTTGCTCTCTGCAATCTTTACCAACACCCTCAGTCCTCATCCGACACAGCGCTGAACCTTGCTCTCTGCAATCTTTACCAACACCCTCAGTCCTCATCCGACACAGCACTGAACCTTGCCCTCGGCACTCTTTACCAACACCCTCAGCCCTCATCCGACACAGCACTGAACCTTGCTCTCTGCAATCTTTACCAACACCCTCAGTCCTCATCCGACACAGCGCTGGACCTTACTCTCTGCAATCTTTACCAACACCCTCAGTCGCCATCCGACACATCACTAAAACTTGCACTCTGCAATCTTTACCAACACTCTCAGTCCTCATCCGACACAGCACTGAACCCTGCTCTCTGCAATCTTTACCAACACCCTCAGTTGTCATCCGACACAGCACTGAACCTTGCTCTCTGTAATCTTTACCAACACCCTCAGTCCTCATCCGACACAGCACTGAACCCTGCTCTCTGCAATCTTTACCAACACCCTCAGTCCTCATCCGACACAGCACTGAACCCTGCTCTCTGCAATCTTTACCAACACCCTCAGTCCTCATCCGACACAGCACTGAAACTTGTTCTCTGTAACCTTTACCAACACCCTCAGTCCTCATCCGACACAGCGCTGAACCTTGCTCTCTGCAATCTTTACCAACACCCTCAGTTCTCATCCGACACAGCGCTGAACCTTCCTCTCTGCAATCTTTACCAACACCCTCAGTCCTGATCCGACACAGCACTGAACCTTGCTCTCTGCAATCTTTACCAACACCCTCAGTCCTCATCCGACACAGCGCTGAACCTTGCTCGCTGCAATCTTTACCAACACCCTCAGTCCTCATCCGACACAGCGCTGAACCTTGCTCTCTGTATCTTTACCAACACCCTCAGTCCTCATCCGACACAGCACTGAACCTTGCTCTCTGCAACCTTTACCATCACCCTCAGTCCTCATCCGACACAGCACTGAACCCTGCTCTCTGCAATCTTTACCAACACCCTCAGTCCTCATCCGACACAGCGCTGAACCCTGCTCTCTGCAATCTTTACCAACACCCTCAGTCCTCATCCGACACAGCACTGAACCCTGCTCTCTGCAATCTTTCCAACACCCTCAGTCCTCATCCGACACAGCACTGAACCCTGCTCTCTGCAATCTTTACCAACACCCTCAGTCCTCATCCGACACAGCACTGAACCCTGCTCTCTGCAATCTTTCCAACACCCTCAGTCCTCATCCGACACAGCACTGAACCTTGCTCTCTGCAACCTTTACCAGCACCCTCAGTCCTCATCCGACACAGCACTGAACCTTGCCCTCTGCAACCTTTACCAACACCCTCAGTCCTCATCCGACACAGCACTGAACCCTGCTCTCTGCAATCTTTACCAACACCCTCAGTCGTCATCCGACACAGCACTGAACCTTGCTCTCTGCAATCTTTACTAACACCCTCATTCGCCATCCGACACATCACTGAAACTTGCACTCTGCAATCTTTGCCAACACTCTCAGTCCTCATCCGACACAGCACTGAACCCTGCTCTCTGCAATCTTTACCAACACCCTCAGTCGTCATCCGACACAGCACTGAACCTTGCTCTCTGCAATCTTTACCAACACCCTCAGTCCTCATCCGACACAGCACTGAACCCTGCTCTCTGCAATCTTTACCAACACCCTCAGTCCTCATCCGACACAGCACTGAACCCTGCTCTCTGCAATCTTTACCAACACCCTCAGTCCTCATCCGACACAGCACTGAAACTTGTTCTCTGTAACCTTTATCAACACCCTCAGCCCTCATCCAATACAGCGCTGAACCTTGCTCTCTGCAATCTTTACCAACACCATCAGTTCTCATCCGACACAGTGCTGAACCTTCCTCTCTGCAATCTTTACCAACACCCTCAGTCCTCATCCGACACAGCACTGAACCTTGCTCTCTGCAATCTTTACCAACACCCTCAGTCCTCATCCGACACAGCGTTGAACCTTGCTCTCTGTATCTTTACCAACACCCTCAGTCCTCATCCGACACAGCACTGAACCTTGCTCTCTGCAACCTTTACCATCACCCTCAGTCCTCATCCGACACAGCACTGAACCCTGCTCTCTGCAATCTTTACCAACACCCTCAGTCCTCATCCGACACAGCACTGAACCCTGCTCTCTGCAATCTTTACCAACACCCTCAGTCCTCATCCGACACAGCACTGAACCTTGCCCTCTGCAATCTTTACCAACACCCTCAGTCCTCATCCGACACAGCACTGAACATTGCTCTCTTGAATCTTTACCAACAGCCTCGGTCCTCATCCGACACAGCACTGAACCTTGCTCTCTGAAACCTTTACCAACGCCGTAGGTCCTCATCCGACACAGCACTGAACCTTACTCTCTGCAATCTTTACCAACACCCTCAGTGCTTATCCGACACAGCGCTGAACCTTGCTCTCTGCAATCTCTACCAACACCCTCAGTCCTCATCCGACACAGCGCTGAACCTTGCTCTCTTGAATCGTTACCAACACCGTCAGTCCTCATCCGACACAGCACTGAACCTTGCTCTCTGCAAACTTTACCAACACCGTCAGTCCTAATCCGACACAGCGCTGAACCTTGCTCTCTGCAATCTTTACCAACACCCTCTGTCCTCATCCGACACAGCGCTGAACCTTGCTCTCTGCAATCTTTACCAACACCCTCAGTCCCCATCCATAACAGCACTGAACCTTGCTCTCTGCAATCTTTACCAACACCCTCAGTCCTCATCCGACACAGCACTGAACCTTACTCTCTGCAATCTTTACCAACACCCTCAGTGCTTATCCTACACAGCGCTGAACCTTGCTCTCTGCAATCTCTACCAACACCCTCAGTCCTCATCCGACACAGCGCTGAACCTTGCTCTCTTGAATCGTTACCAACACCGTCAGTCCTCATCCGACACAGCACTGAACCTTGCTCTCTGCAAACTTTACCAACACCGTCAGTCCTAATCCGACACAGCGCTGAACATTGCTCTCTGCAATCTTTACCAACACCCTCAGTCCTCATCCGACACAGCGCTGAACCTTGCTCTCTGCAATCTTTACCAATACCCTCAGTCCTAATCGGACACAGCGCTGAACCTTGCTCTCTGCAATCTTTACCAATACCCTCAGTCCTCATCCGACACAGCACTGAACCTTGCTCTCTGCAACCTTTTTCCAACACCCTCAGTCCTCATCCGACAGAGCACTGAACCTTGCTCTCTTGAATCTTTACCAACACCGTCAGTCCTCATCTGACACAGCACTGAACCTTTCTCTCTGCAAACTTTACCAACACCATCAGTCCTCATCCGACACAGCGCTGAACCTTGCTCTCTGCAATCTTTACCAACACCCTCAGTCCTCATCCGACACAGCACTGAACCTTGCCCTCTGCACTCTTTACCAACACCCTCAGCCCTCATCCGACACAGCACTGAACCTTGCTCTCTGCAATCTTTACCAACACCCTCAGTCCTCATCCGACACAGCGCTGGACCTTACTCTCTGCAATCTTTACCAACACCCTCCGTCGCCATCCGACACATCACTGAAACATGCACTCTGCAATCTTTACCAACACCCTCAGTCCTCATCCGACACAGCACTGAACCCTGCTCTCTGCAATCTTTACCAACACCCTCAGTCGTCATCCGACACAGCACTGAACCTTGCTCTCTGCAATCTTTACCAACACCCTCAGTCCTCATCCGACACAGCACTGAACCCTGCTCTCTGCAATCTTTACCAACACCCTCAGTCCTCATCCGACACAGCACTGAACCCTGCTCTCTGCAATCTTTACCAACACCCTCAGTCCTCATCCGACACAGCACTGAACCCTGCTCTCTGTATCTTTACCAACACCGTCAGTCCTCATCCGAAACAGCGCTGAACCTTGCTCTCAGCAATCTTTACCAACACTCTCACTCCTCATCCGACACAGCGCTGAACCTTGCTCTCTGCACTCTTTACCAACACCCTCAGCCCTCATCCGACACAGCGCTGAACCTTGCTCTCTGCAATCTTTACCAACACTCTCAGTCCTCATCCGACACAGCGCTGAACCTTGCTCTCTGCAATCTTTACCAACACCCTCAGTCCTCATCCGACACAGCACTGAACCTTGCTCTCTGCAATCTTTACCAACACCCTCAGTCCTCATCCGACACAGCGCTGAACCTTGCTCTCTGCAATCTTTACCAACACTCTCAGTCCTCATCCGACACAGCGCTGAACCTTGCTCTCTGCAATCTTTACCAACACCCTCAGTCCTCATCCGACACAGCACTGAACCTTGCTCTCTGCAATCTTTACCAACACCCTCAGTCCTCATCCGACACAGCGCTGAACCTTGCTCTCTGCAATCTTTACCAACACCCTCAGTCCTCATCCGACACAGCACTGAACCTTGCTCTCTGCAATCTTTATCAACACCCTCAGTTCTCATCCGACACAGCGCTGAACCTTCCTCTCTGCAATCTTTACCAACACCCTCAGTCCTGATCCGACACAGCACTGAACCTTGCTCTCTGCAATCTTTACCAACACCCTCAGTCCTCATCCGACACAGCGCTGAACCTTGCTCGCTGCAATCTTTACCAACACCCTCAGTCCTCATCCGACACAGCGCTGAACCTTGCTCTCTGTATCTTTACCAACACCCTCAGTCCTCATCCGACACAGCACTGAACCTTGCTCTCTGCAACCTTTACCATCACCCTCAGTCCTCATCCGACACAGCACTGAACCCTGCTCTCTGCAATCTTTACCAACACCCTCAGTCCTCATCCGACACAGCGCTGAACCCTGCTCTCTGCAATCTTTACCAACACCCTCAGTCCTCATCCGACACAGCACTGAACCCTGCTCTCTGCAATCTTTCCAACACCCTCAGTCCTCATCCGACACAGCACTGAACCCTGCTCTCTGCAATCTTTTCCAACACCCTCAGTCCTCATCCGACACAGCACTGAACCTTGCTCTCTGCAACCTTTACCAGCACCCTCAGTCCTCATCCGACACAGCACTGAACCTTGCCCTCTGCAACCTTTACCAACACCCTCAGTCCTCATCCGACACAGCACTGAACCCTGCTCTCTGCAATCTTTACCAACACCCTCAGTCGTCATCCGACACAGCACTGAACCTTGCTCTCTGCAATCTTTACCAACACCCTCATTCGCCATCCGACACATCACTGAAACTTGCACTCTGCAATCTTTGCCAACACTCTCAGTCCTCATCCGACACAGCACTGAACCCTGCTCTCTGCAATCTTTACCAACACCCTCAGTCGTCATCCGACACAGCACTGAACCTTGCTCTCTGCAATCTTTACCAACACCCTCAGTCCTCATCCGACACAGCACTGAACCCTGCTCTCTGCAATCTTTACCAACACCCTCAGTCCTCATCCGACACAGCACTGAACCCTGCTCTCTGCAATCTTTACCAACACCCTCAGTCCTCATCCGACACAGCACTGAAACTTGTTCTCTGTAACCTTTATCAACACCCTCAGCCCTCATCCAATACAGCGCTGAACCTTGCTCTCTGCAATCTTTACCAACACCATCAGTTCTCATCCGACACAGTGCTGAACCTTCCTCTCTGCAATCTTTACCAACACCCTCAGTCCTCATCCGACACAGCACTGAACCTTGCTCTCTGCAATCTTTACCAACACCCTCAGTCCTCATCCGACACAGCGTTGAACCTTGCTCTCTGTATCTTTACCAACACCCTCAGTCCTCATCCGACACAGCACTGAACCTTGCTCTCTGCAACCTTTACCATCACCCTCAGTCCTCATCCGACACAGCACTGAACCCTGCTCTCTGCAATCTTTACCAACACCCTCAGTCCTCATCCGACACAGCACTGAACCCTGCTCTCTGCAATCTTTACCAACACCCTCAGTCCTCATCCGACACAGCACTGAACCTTGCCCTCTGCAATCTTTACCAACACCCTCAGTCCTCATCCGACACAGCACTGAACATTGCTCTCTTGAATCTTTACCAACAGCCTCGGTCCTCATCCGACACAGCACTGAACCTTGCTCTCTGAAACCTTTACCAACGCCGTAGGTCCTCATCCGACACAGCACTGAACCTTACTCTCTGCAATCTTTACCAACACCCTCAGTGCTTATCCGACACAGCGCTGAACCTTGCTCTCTGCAATCTCTACCAACACCCTCAGTCCTCATCCGACACAGCGCTGAACCTTGCTCTCTTGAATCGTTACCAACACCGTCAGTCCTCATCCGACACAGCACTGAACCTTGCTCTCTGCAAACTTTACCAACACCGTCAGTCCTAATCCGACACAGCGCTGAACCTTGCTCTCTGCAATCTTTACCAACACCCTCTGTCCTCATCCGACACAGCGCTGAACCTTGCTCTCTGCAATCTTTACCAACACCCTCAGTCCCCATCCATAACAGCACTGAACCTTGCTCTCTGCAATCTTTACCAACACCCTCAGTCCTCATCCGACACAGCACTGAACCTTACTCTCTGCAATCTTTACCAACACCCTCAGTGCTTATCCTACACAGCGCTGAACCTTGCTCTCTGCAATCTCTACCAACACCCTCAGTCCTCATCCGACACAGCGCTGAACCTTGCTCTCTTGAATCGTTACCAACACCGTCAGTCCTCATCCGACACAGCACTGAACCTTGCTCTCTGCAAACTTTACCAACACCGTCAGTCCTAATCCGACACAGCGCTGAACATTGCTCTCTGCAATCTTTACCAACACCCTCTGTCCTCATCCGATGCAGCGCTGAACCTTGCTCTCTGCAATCTTTACCAACACCCTCAGTCCTCATCCGACACAGTGCTGAACCTGCTGAACCTTGCTCTCTGTAATCTTTACCAACACCCTCAGTCCTCATCCGACACAGCGCTGAACCTTGCTCTCTGCAATCTTTACCAATACCCTCAGTCCTCATCGGACACAGCGCTGAACCTTGCTCTCTGCAATCTTTACCAATACCCTCAGTCCTCATCCGACACAGCACTGAACCTTGCTCTCTGCAACCTTTTTCCAACACCCTCAGTCCTCATCCGACAGAGCACTGAACCTTGCTCTCTTGAATCTTTACCAACACCGTCAGTCCTCATCTGACACAGCACTGAACCTTTCTCTCTGCAAACTTTACCAACACCATCAGTCCTCATCCGACACAGCGCTGAACCTTGCTCTCTGCAATCTTTACCAACACCCTCAGTCCTCATCCGACACAGCACTGAACCTTGCCCTCTGCACTCTTTACCAACACCCTCAGCCCTCATCCGACACAGCACTGAACCTTGCTCTCTGCAATCTTTACCAACACCCTCAGTCCTCATCCGACACAGCGCTGGACCTTACTCTCTGCAATCTTTACCAACACCCTCCGTCGCCATCCGACACATCACTGAAACATGCACTCTGCAATCTTTACCAACACCCTCAGTCCTCATCCGACACAGCACTGAACCCTGCTCTCTGCAATCTTTACCAACACCCTCAGTCGTCATCCGACACAGCACTGAACCTTGCTCTCTGCAATCTTTACCAACACCCTCAGTCCTCATCCGACACAGCACTGAACCCTGCTCTCTGCAATCTTTACCAACACCCTCAGTCCTCATCCGACACAGCACTGAACCCTGCTCTCTGCAATCTTTACCAACACCCTCAGTCCTCATCCGACACAGCACTGAACCCTGCTCTCTGTATCTTTACCAACACCGTCAGTCCTCATCCGAAACAGCGCTGAACCTTGCTCTCAGCAATCTTTACCAACACTCTCACTCCTCATCCGACACAGCGCTGAACCTTGCTCTCTGCACTCTTTACCAACACCCTCAGCCCTCATCCGACACAGCGCTGAACCTTGCTCTCTGCAATCTTTACCAACACTCTCAGTCCTCATCCGACACAGCGCTGAACCTTGCTCTCTGCAATCTTTACCAACACCCTCAGTCCTCATCCGACACAGCACTGAACCTTGCTCTCTGCAATCTTTACCAACACCCTCAGTCCTCATCCGACACAGCGCTGAACCTTGCTCTCTGCAATCTTTACCAACACTCTCAGTCCTCATCCGACACAGCGCTGAACCTTGCTCTCTGCAATCTTTACCAACACCCTCAGTCCTCATCCGACACAGCACTGAACCTTGCTCTCTGCAATCTTTACCAACACCCTCAGTCCTCATCCGACACAGCGCTGAACCTTGATCTCTGCAATCTTTACCAACACCCTCAGTCCTCATCCGACACAGCACTGAACCTTGCCCTCTGCACTCTTTACCAACACCCTCAGCCCTCATCCGACACAGCACTGAACCTTGCTCTCTGCAATCTTTACCAACACCCTCAGTCCTCATCCGACACAGCGCTGGACCTTACTCTCTGCAATCTTTACCAACACCCTCAGTCGCCATCCGACACATCACTGAAACTTGCACTCTGCAATCTTTACAAACACTCTCAGTCCTCATCCGACACAGCACTGAACCCTGCTCTCTGCAATCTTTACCAACACCCTCAGTCATCATCCGACACAGCACTGAACCTTGCTCTCTGCAATCTTTACCAACACCCTCAGTCCTCATCTGACACAGCACTGAACCCTGCTCTCTGCAATCTTTACCAACACCCTCAGTCCTCATCCGACACAGCACTGAACCCTGCTCCCTGCAATCTTTACCAACACCCCCAGTCCTCATCCAACACAGCACTGAACCTTGTTCTCTGTAACCTTTACCAACACCCTCAGTCCTCATCCGACACAGCGCTGAACCTTGCTCTCTGCAATCTTTACCAACACCATCAGTTCTCATCCGACACAGCGCTGAACCTTCCTCTCTGCAATCTTTACCAACACCCTCAGTCCTCATCCGACACAGCACTGAACCTTGCTCTCTGCAATCTTTACCAACACCCTCAGTCCTCATCCGACACAGCGCTGAACCTTGCTCTCTGTATCTTTACCAACACCCTCAGTCCTCATCCGACACAGCACTGAACCTTTCTCTCTGCAACCTTTACCATCACCCTCAGTCCTCATCCGACACAGCACTGAACCTTGCTCTCTTGAATCTTGACCAACACTGTCAGTCCTCATCCGACACAGCACTGAACCTTTCTCTCTGCAAACTTTACCAATACCGTCAGTCCTCATCCGAAACAGCGCTGAACCTTGCTCTCAGCAATCTTTACCAACACTCTCAGTCCTCATCCGACACAGCGCTGAACCTTGCTCTCTGCACTCTTTACCAACACCCTCGGCCCTCATCCGACACAGCGCTGAACCTTGCTCTCTGCAATCTTTACCAACACCCTCAGTCCTCATGCGACACAGCGCTGAACCTTGCTCTCTGCAATCTTTACCGACACCCTCAGTCCTCATCCGACACAGCACTGAACCCTGCTCTCTGCAATCTTTACCAACACCCTCAGTCCTCATCCGACACAGCACTGAACCCTGCTCTCTGCAATCTTTACCAACACCCTCAGTCCTCATCCGACACAGCACTGAACCCTGCTCTCTGAAATCTTTACCTACACCCTCAGTCCGCATCCGACACAGCACTGAACCTTTCTCTCTGCAACCTTTACCAACACCCTCAGTCGTCATCCGACACAGCGCTGAACCTTATCTCTGCAATCTTTACCAACACCATCAGTTCTCATCCGACACAGCGCTGAACCTTCCTCTCTGCAATCTTTACCAACACCCTCAGTCCTCATCCGACACAGCACTGAACCTTGCTCTCTGCAATCTTTACCAACACCCTCAGTCCTCATCCGACACAGCGCTGAACCTTGCTCTCTGTATCTTTACCAACACCCTCAGTCCTCATCCGACACAGCACTGAACCTTGCTCTCTGCAACCTTTACCATCACCCTCAGTCCTCATCCGACACAGCACTGAACCTTGCTCTCTTGAATCTTGACCAACACCGTCAGTCCTCATCCGACACAGCACTGAACCTTTCTCTCTGCAAACTTTACCAACACCGTCAGTCCTCATCCGAAACAGCGCTGAACCTTGCTCTCTGCACTCTTTACCAACACCCTCAGTCCTCATCCAACACAGCACTGAACCTTGCTCTCTGCAATCTTTACCAACACCCTCAGTCCTCATCCGACACAGCACTGAACTTTGCTCTCTGCAATCTTTACCAACACCCTCAGTCCTCATCCGACACAGCGCTGAACCTTGCTCTCTGCAAACTTTACCAATACCCTCAGTCCTCATCCGACACAGCGCTGAAACTTGCTCTCTGCAATTTTTACCAACACCCTCAGTCCTCATCCGACACAGCACTGAACCCTGCTCTCTGCATTCTTTACCAACACCCTCAGTCCTCATCCGACACAGCACTGAATCCTGCTCCCTGCGACCATTACCAACACCCTCTGTCCTCATCCGACACAGCACTGAACCTTGCTCTCTTGAATCTTTACCAACACCCTCAGTCCTCATCCGACACAGCACTGAACCTTTCTCTCTGCAAACTTTACCAACACCGTCAGTCCTCATCCGAAACAGCGCTGAACCTTGCTCTCAGCAATCTTTACCAACACCCTCAGTCCTCATCCGACACAGCGCTGAACCTGGCTCTCTGCACTCTTTAGCAACACCCTCAGTCCTCATCCGACACAGCACTGAACCTTGCTCTCTGCAATCTTTACCAACACCCTCAGTCCTCATCCGACACAGCACTGAACTTTGCTCTCTGCAATCTTTACCAACACCCTCAGTCCTCATCCGACACAGCGCTGAACCTTGCTCTCTGCAAACTTTACCAACACCCTCAGTCCTCATCCGACACAGCCCTGAAACTTGCTCTCTGCAATATTTACCAACACCCTCAGTCCTCATCCGACACAGCACTGAACCCTGCTCTCTGCAATCTTTACCAACAACCTCAGTCCTCATCCGACACAGCACTGAACCCTGCTCTCTGCAATCTTTACCAACACCCTCAGTCCTCATCCGACACAACACTGAATCCTGCTCTCTGCGACCTTTACCAACACCCTCTGTCCTCATCCGACACAGCATTGAACCTTGCTCTCTTGAATCTTTACCAACACCCTCAGTCCTCATCCGACACAGCGCTGAACCTTGCTCTCTGCAACCTTTACCAACACCCTCAGTCCCCTTCCGACACAGCGCTGAACCTTGCTCTCTGCAATCTTTACCAACACCCTCAGTCCTCATCCGACACAGCACTGAACCTTACTCTCTGCAATCTTTACCAACACCCTCAGTGCTTATCCGACACAGCGCTGAACCTTGCTCTCTGCAAACTTTACCAACACCGTCAGTCCTAATCCGACACAGCGCTGAACCTTGCTCTCTGCAATCTTTACCAACACCCTCTGTCCTCATCCGACAAAGCGCTGAACCTTGCTCTCTGCAATCTTTACCAACACCCTCAGTCCCCATCCATAACAGCACTGAACCTTGCTCTCTGCAATCTTTACCAACACCCTCAGTCCTCATCCGACACAGCACTGAACCTTACTCTCTGCAATCTTTACCAACACCCTCAGTGCTTATCCGACACAGCGCTGAACCTTGCTCTCTGCAATCTCTACCAACACCCTCAGTCCTCATCCGACACAGCGCTGAACCTTGCTCTCTTGAATCGTTACCAACACCGTCAGTCCTCATCCGACACAGCACTGAACCTTGCTCTCTGCAAACTTTACCAACAACGTCAGTCCTAATCCGACACAGCGCTGAACCTTGCTCTCTGCAATCTTTACCAACACCCTCTGTCCTCATCCGACACAGCGCTGAACCTTGCTCTCTGCAATCTTTACCAACACCCTCAGTCCTCATCCGACACAGTGCTGAACCTGCTGAACCTTGCTCTCTGTAATCTTTACCAACACCCTCAGTCCTCATCCGACACAGCGCTGAACCTTGCTCTCTGCAACCTTTTTCCAACACCCTCAGTCCTCATCCGACAGAGCACTGAACCTTGCTCTCTTGAATCTTTACCAACACCGTCAGTCCTCATCCGACACAGCACTGAACCTTTCTCTCTGCAAACTTTACCAACACCATCAGTCCTCATCCGACACAGCGCTGAACCTTGCTCTCTGCAATCTTTACCAATACTCTCAGTCCTCATCCGACACAGCACTGAACCTTGCCCTCTGCACTCTTTACCAACACCCTCAGCCCTCATCCGACACAGCACTGAACCTTGCACTCTGCAATCTTTACCAACACCCTCAGTCCTCATCCGACACAGCGCTGGACCTTACTCTCTGCAATCTTTACCAACACCCTCCGTCGCCATCCCACACATCACTGAAACATGCACTCTGCAATCTTTACCAACACCCTCAGTCCTCATCCGACACAGCACTGAACCCTGCTCTCTGCAATCTTTACCAACACCCTCAGTCGTCATCCGACACAGCACTGAACCTTGCTCTCTGCAATCTTTACCAACACCCTCAGTCCTCATCCGACACAGCACTGAACCCTGCTCTCTGCAATCTTTACCAACACCCTCAGTCCTCATCCGACACAGCACTGAACCCTGCTCTCTGCAATCTTTACCAACACCCTCAGTCCTCATCCGACACAGCACTGAACCCTGCTCTCTGTATCTTTACCAACACCGTCAGTCCTCATCCGAAACAGCGCTGAACCTTGCTCTCAGCAATCTTTACCAACACTCTCAGTCCTCATCCGACACAGCGCTGAACCTTGCTCTCTGCACTCTTTACCAACACCCTCAGCCCTCATCCGACACAGCGCTGAACCTTGCTCTCTGCAATCTTTACCAACACTCTCAGTCCTCATCCGACACAGCACTGAACCTTGCTCTCTGCAATCTTTACCAACACCCTCAGTCCTCATCCGACACAGCGCTGAACCTTGCTCTCTGCAATCTTTACCAACACCCTCAGTCCTCATCCGACACAGCACTGAACCTTGCCCTCGGCACTCTTTACCAACACCCTCAGCCCTCATCCGACACAGCACTGAACCTTGCTCTCTGCAATCTTTACCAACACCCTCAGTCCTCATCCGACACAGCGCTGGACCTTACTCTCTGCAATCTTTACCAACACCCTCAGTCGCCATCCGACACATCACTGAAACTTGCACTCTGCAATCTTTACCAACACTCTCAGTCCTCATCCGACACAGCACTGAACCCTGCTCTCTGCAATCTTTACCAACACCCTCAGTTGTCATCCGACACAGCACTGAACCTTGCTCTCTGCAATCTTTACCAACACCCTCAGTCCTCATCCGACACAGCACTGAACCCTGCTCTCTGCAATCTTTACCAACACCCTCAGTCCTCATCCGACACAGCACTGAACCCTGCTCTCTGCAATCTTTACCAACACCCTCAGTCCTCATCCGACACAGCACTGAAACTTGTTCTCTGTAACCTTTACCAACACCCTCAGTCCTCATCCGACACAGCGCTGAACCTTGCTCTCTGCAATCTTTACCAACACCCTCAGTTCTCATCCGACACAGCGCTGAACCTTCCTCTCTGCAATCTTTACCAACACCCTCAGTCCTCATCCGACACTGCACTGAACCTTGCTCTCTGCAATCTTTACCAACACCCTCAGTCCTCATCCGACACAGCGCTGAACCTTGCTCTCTGTATCTTTACCAACACCCTCAGTCCTCATCCGACACAGCACTGAACCTTGCTCTCTGCAACCTTTACCATCACCCTCAGTCCTCATCCGACACAGCACTGAACCCTGCTCTCTGCAATCTTTACCAACACCCTCAGTCCTCATCCGACACAGCGCTGAACCCTGCTCTCTGCAATCTTTACCAACACCCTCAGTCCTCATCCGACACAGCACTGAACCCTGCTCTCTGCAATCTTTCCAACACCCTCAGTCCTCATCCGACACAGCACTGAACCCTGCTCTCTGCAATCTTTACCAACACCCTCAGTCCTCATCCGACACAGCACTGAACCCTGCTCTCTGCAATCTTTCCAACACCCTCAGTCCTCATCCGACACAGCACTGAACCTTGCTCTCTGCAACCTTTACCAGCACCCTCAGTCCTCATCCGACACAGCACTGAACCTTGCCCTCTGCAACCTTTACCAACACCCTCAGTCCTCATCCGACACAGCACTGAACCCTGCTCTCTGCAATCTTTACCAACACCCTCAGTCGTCATCCGACACAGCACTGAACCTTGCTCTCTGCAATCTTTACCAACACCCTCATTCGCCATCCGACACATCACTGAAACTTGCACTCTGCAATCTTTGCCAACACTCTCAGTCCTCATCCGACACAGCACTGAACCCTGCTCTCTGCAATCTTTACCAACACCCTCAGTCGTCATCCGACACAGCACTGAACCTTGCTCTCTGCAATCTTTACCAACACCCTCAGTCCTCATCCGACACAGCACTGAACCCTGCTCTCTGCAATCTTTACCAACACCCTCAGTCCTCATCCGACACAGCACTGAACCCTGCTCTCTGCAATCTTTACCAACACCCTCAGTCCTCATCCGACACAGCACTGAAACTTGTTCTCTGTAACCTTTATCAACACCCTCAGTCCTCATCCAATACAACGCTGAACCTTGCTCTCTGCAATCTTTACCAACACCATCAGTTCTCATCCGACACAGTGCTGAACCTTCCTCTCTGCAATCTTTACCAACACCCTCAGTCCTCATCCGACACAGCACTGAACCTTGCTCTCTGCAATCTTTACCAACACCCTCAGTCCTCATCCGACACAGCGTTGAACCTTGCTCTCTGTATCTTTACCAACACCCTCAGTCCTCATCCGACACAGCACTGAACCTTGCTCTCTGCAACCTTTACCATCACCCTCAGTCCTCATCCGACACAGCACTGAACCCTGCTCTCTGCAATCTTTACCAACACCCTCAGTCCTCATCCGACACAGCACTGAACCCTGCTCTCTGCAATCTTTACCAACACCCTCAGTCCTCATCCGACACAGCACTGAACCTTGCCCTCTGCAATCTTTACCAACACCCTCAGTCCTCATCCGACACAGCACTGAACATTGCTCTCTTGAATCTTTACCAACAGCCTCGGTCCTCATCCGACACAGCACTGAACCTTGCTCTCTGAAACCTTTACCAACGCCGTAGGTCCTCATCCGACACAGCACTGAACCTTACTCTCTGCAATTTTTACCAACACCCTCAGTGCTTATCCGACACAGCGCTGAACCTTGCTCTCTGCAATCTCTACCAACACCCTCAGTCCTCATCCGACACAGCGCTGAACCTTGCTCTCTTGAATCGTTACCAACACCGTCAGTCCTCATCCGACACAGCACTGAACCTTGCTCTCTGCAAACTTTACCAACACCGTCAGTCCTAATCCGACACAGCGCTGAACCTTGCTCTCTGCAATCTTTACCAACACCCTCTGTCCTCATCCGACACAGCGCTGAACCTTGCTCTCTGCAATCTTTACCAACACCCTCAGTCCCCATCCATAACAGCACTGAACCTTGCTCTCTGCAATCTTTACCAACACCCTCAGTCCTCATCCGACACAGCACTGAACCTTACTCTCTGAAATCTTTACCAACACCCTCAGTGCTTATCCTACACAGCGCTGAACCTTGCTCTCTGCAATCTCTACCAACACCCTCAGTCCTCATCCGACACAGCGCTGAACCTTGCTCTCTTGAATCGTTACCAACACCGTCAGTCCTCATCCGACACAGCACTGAACCTTGCTCTCTGCAAACTTTACCAACACCGTCAGTCCTAATCCGACACAGCGCTGAACATTGCTCTCTGCAATCTTTACCAACACCCTCTGTCCTCATCCGACGCAGCGCTGAACCTTGCTCTCTGCAATCTTTACCAACACCCTCAGTCCTCATCCGACACAGTGCTGAACCTGCTGAACCTTGCTCTCTGTAATCTTTACCAACACCCTCAGTCCTCATCCGACACAGCGCTGAACCTTGCTCTCTGCAATCTTTACCAATACCCTCAGTCCTCATCGGACACAGCGCTGAACCTTGCTCTCTGCAATCTTTACCAATACCCTCAGTCCTCATCCGACACAGCACTGAACCTTGCTCTCTGCAACCTTTTTCCAACACCCTCAGTCCTCATCCGACAGAGCACTGAACCTTGCTCTCTTGAATCTTTACCAACACCGTCAGTCCTCATCTGACACAGCACTGAACCTTTCTCTCTGCAAACTTTACCAACACCATCAGTCCTCATCCGACACAGCGCTGAACCTTGCTCTCTGCAATCTTTACCAACACCCTCAGTCCTCATCCGACACAGCACTGAACCTTGCCCTCTGCACTCTTTACCAACACCCTCAGCCCTCATCCGACACAGCACTGAACCTTGCTCTCTGCAATCTTTACCAACACCCTCAGTCCTCATCCGACACAGCGCTGGACCTTACTCTCTGCAATCTTTACCAACACCCTCCGTCGCCATCCGACACATCACTGAAACATGCACTCTGCAATCTTTACCAACACCCTCAGTCCTCATCCGACACAGCACTGAACCCTGCTCTCTGCAATCTTTACCAACACCCTCAGTCGTCATCCGACACAGCACTGAACCTTGCTCTCTGCAATCTTTACCAACACCCTCAGTCCTCATCCGACACAGCACTGAACCCTGCTCTCTGCAATCTTTACCAACACCCTCAGTCCTCATCCGACACAGCACTGAACCCTCCTCTCTGCAATCTTTACCAACACCCTCAGTCCTCATCCGACACAGCACTGAACCCTGCTCTCTGTATCTTTACCAACACCGTCAGTCCTCATCCGAAACAGTGCTGAACCTTGCTCTCAGCAATCTTTACCAACACTCTCACTCCTCATCCGACACAGCGCTGAACCTTGCTCTCTGCACTCTTTACCAACACCCTCAGCCCTCATCCGACACAGCGCTGAACCTTGCTCTCTGCAATCTTTACCAACACTCTCAGTCCTCATCCGACACAGCGCTGAACCTTGCTCTCTGCAATCTTTACCAACACCCTCAGTCCTCATCCGACACAGCACTGAACCTTGCTCTCTGCAATCTTTACCAACACCCTCAGTCCTCATCCGACACAGCGCTGAACCTTGATCTCTGCAATCTTTACCAACACCCTCAGTCCTCATCCGACACAGCACTGAACCTTGCCCTCTGCACTCTTTACCAACACCCTCAGCCCTCATCCGACACAGCATTGAACCTTGCTCTCTGCAATCTTTACCAACACCCTCAGTCCTCATCCGACACAGCGCTGGACCTTACTCTCTGCAATCTTTACCAACACCCTCAGTCGCCATCCGACACATCACTGAAACTTGCACTCTGCAATCTTTACAAACACTCTCAGTCCTCATCCGACACAGCACTGAACCCTGCTCTCTGCAATCTTTACCAACACCCTCAGTCATCATCCAACACAGCACTGAACCTTGCTCTCTGCAATCTTTACCAACACCCTCAGTCCTCATCTGACACAGCACTGAACCCTGCTCTCTGCAATCTTTACCAACACCCTCAGTCCTCATCCGACACAGCACTGAACCCTGCTCCCTGCAATCTTTACCAACACCCCCAGTCCTCATCCGACACAGCACTGAACCTTGTTCTCTGTAACCTTTACCAACACCCTCAGTCCTCATCCGACACAGCGCTGAACCTTGCTCTCTGCAATCTTTACCAACACCATCAGTTCTCATCCGACACAGCGCTGAACCTTCCTCTCTGCAATCTTTACCAACACCCTCAGTCCTCATCCGACACAGCACTGAACCTTGCTCTCTGCAATCTTTACCAACACCCTCAGTCCTCATCCGACACAGCGCTGAACCTTGCTCTCTGTATCTTTACCAACACCCTCAGTCCTCATCCGACACAGCACTGAACCTTTCTCTCTGCAACCTTTACCATCACCCTCAGTCCTCATCCGACACAGCACTGAACCTTGCTCTCTTGAATCTTGACCAACACTGTCAGTCCTCATCCGACACAGCACTGAACCTTTCTCTCTGCAAACTTTACCAATACCGTCAGTCCTCATCCGAAACAGCGCTGAACCTTGCTCTCAGCAATCTTTACCAACACTCTCAGTCCTCATCCGACACAGCGCTGAACCTTGCTCTCTGCACTCTTTACCAACACCCTCAGCCCTCATCCGACACAGCGCTGAACCTTGCTCTCTGCAATCTTTACCAACACCCTCAGTCCTCATCCGACACAGCGCTGAACCTTGCTCTCTGCAATCTTTACCGACACCCTCAGTCCTCATCCGACACAGCACTGAACCCTGCTCTCTGCAATCTTTACCAACACCCTCAGTCCTCATCCGACACAGCACTGAACCCTGCTCTCTGCAATCTTTACCAACACCCTCAGTCCTCATCCGACACAGCACTGAACCCTGCTCTCTGAAATCTTTACCTACACCCTCAGTCCGCATCCGACACAGCACTGAACCTTTCTCTCTGCAACCTTTACCAACACCCTCAGTCCTCATCCGACACAGCGCTGAACCTTATCTCTGCAATCTTTACCAACACCATCAGTTCTCATCCGACACAGCGCTGAACCTTCCTCTCTGCAATCTTTACCAACACCCTCAGTCCTCATCCGACACAGCACTGAACCTTGCTCTCTGCAATCTTTACCAACACCCTCAGTCCTCATCCGACACAGCGCTGAACCTTGCTCTCTGTATCTTTACCAACACCCTCAGTCCTCATCCGACAGAGCACTGAACCTTGCTCTCTGCAACCTTTACCATCACCCTCAGTCCTCATCCGACACAGCACTGAACCTTGCTCTCTTGAATCTTGACCAACACCGTCAGTCCTCATCCGAAACAGCGCTGAACCTTGCTCTCTGCACTCTTTACCAACACCCTCAGTCCTCATCCAACACAGCACTGAACATTGCTCTCTGCAATCTTTACCAACACCCTCAGTCCTCATCCGACACAGCACTGAACTTTGCTCTCTGCAATCTTTACCAACACCCTCAGTCCTCATCCGACACAGCGCTGAACCTTGCTCTCTGCAAACTTTACCAACACCCTCAGTCCTCATCCGACACAGCGCTGAAACTTGCTCTCTGCAATTTTTACCAACACCCTCAGTCCTCATCCGACACAGCACTGAACCCTGCTCTCTGCATTCTTTACCAACACCCTCAGTCCTCATCCGACACAGCACTGAATCCTGCTCCCTGCGACCTTTACCAACACCCTCTGTCCTCATCCGACACAGCACTGAACCTTGCTCTCTTGAATCTTTACCAACACCCTCAGTCCTCATCCGACACAGCACTGAACCTTTCTCTCTGCAAACTTTACCAACACCGTCAGTCCTCATCCGAAACAGCGCTGAACCTTGCTCTCAGCAATCTTTACCAACACCCTCAGTCCTCATCCGACACAGCGCTGAACCTGGCTCTCTGCACTCTTTAGCAACACCCTCAGTCCTCATCCGACACAGCACTGAACCTTGCTCTCTGCAATCTTTACCAACACCCTCAGTCCTCATCCGACACAGCACTGAACTTTGCTCTCTGCAATCTTTACCAACACCCTCAGTCCTCATCCGACACAGCGCTGAACCTTGCTCTCTGCAAACTTTACCAACACCCTCAGTCCTCATCCGACACAGCGCTGAAACTTGCTCTCTGCAATATTTACCAACACCCTCAGTCCTCATCCGACACAGCACTGAACCCTGCTCTCTGCAATCTTTACCAACAACCTCAGTCCTCATCCGACACAGCACTGAACCCTGCTCTCTGCAATCTTTACCAACACCCTCGGTCCTCATCCGACACAACACTGAATCCTGCTCTCTGCGACCTTTACCAACACCCTCTGTCCTCATCCGACACAGCATTGAACCTTGCTCTCTTGAATCTTTACCAACACCCTCAGTCCTCATCTGACACAGCACTGAACCTTGCTCTCTGCAAACTTTACCAACACCGTCAGTCCTCATCTGACACAGCACTGAACCTTGCTCTCTGCAATCTTTACCAACACCCTCAGTCCTCATCCGACACAGCGCTGAACCTTACTCTCTGCAATCTTTACCAACACCCTCAGTCGCCATCCGACACATCACTGAAACTTGCACTCTGCAATCTTTACCAACACTCTCAGTCCTCATCCGACACAGCACTGAACCCTGCTCTCTGCAATCTTTACCAACACCCTCAGTCATCATCCGACACAGCGCTGAACCTTGCTCTCTGCAATCTTTACCAACACCATCAGTTCTCATCCGACACAGCGCTGAACCTTCCTCTCTGCAATCTTTACCAACACCCTCAGTCCTCATCCGACGCAGCACTGAACCTTGCTCTCTGCAATCTTTACCAACACCCTCAGTCCTCATCCGACACAGCGCTGAACCTTGCTCTCTGTATCTTTACCAACACCCTCAGTCCTCATCCGACACAGCACTGAACCTTTCTCCCTGCAACCTT
Source organism: Ambystoma mexicanum (assembly GCF_040938575.1). Lineage (NCBI taxonomy): Eukaryota > Metazoa > Chordata > Amphibia > Caudata > Ambystomatidae > Ambystoma > Ambystoma mexicanum. Next base: position 44,033,170 of record NC_090930.1, read on the forward strand.
TACCATCACCCTCAGTCCTCATCCGACACAGCACTGAACCTTGCTCTCTTGAATCTTGACCAACACTGTCAGTCCTCATCCGACACAGCACTGAACCTTTCTCTCTGCAAACTTTACCAATACCGTCAGTCCTCATCCGAAACAGCGCTGAACCTTGCTCTCAGCAATCTTTACCAACACTCTCAGTCCTCATCCGACACAGCGCTGAACCTTGCTCTCTGCACTCTTTACCAACACCCTCAGCCCTCATCCGACACAGCGCTGAACCTTGCTCTCTGCAATCTTTACCAACACCCTCAGTCCTCATCTGACACAGCGCTGAACCTTGCTCTCTGCAATCTTTACCGACACCCTCAGTCCTCATCCGACACAGCACTGAACCCTGCTCTCTGCAATCTTTACCAACACCCTCAGTCCTCATCCGACACAGCACTGAACCCTGCTCTCTGCAATCTTTACCAACACCCTCAGTCCTCATCCGACACAGCACTGAACCCTGCTCTCTGAAATCTTTACCTACACCCTCAGTCCGCATCCGACACAGCACTGAACCTTTCTCTCTGCAACCTTTACCAACACCCTCAGTCCTCATCCGACACAGCGCTGAACCTTATCTCTGCAATCTTTACCAACACCATCAGTTCTCATCCGACACAGCGCTGAACCTTACTCTCTGCAATCTTTACCAACACCCTCAGTCCTCATCCGACACAGCACTGAACCTTGCTCTCTGCAATCTTTACCAACACCCTCAGTCCTCATCCGACACAGCGCTGAACCTTGCTCTCTGTATCTTTACCAACACCCTCAGTCCTCATCCGACACAGCACTGAACCTTGCTCTCTGCAACCTTTACCATCACCCTCAGTCCTCATCCGACACAGCACTGAACCTTGCTCTCTTGAATCTTGACCAACACCGTCAGTCCTCATCCGACACAGCACTGAACCTTTCTCTCTGCAAACTTTACCAACACCGTCAGTCCTCATCCGAAACAGCGCTGAACCTTGCTCTCTGCACTCTTTACCAACACCCTCAGTCCTCATCCAACACAGCACTGAACCTTGCTCTCTGCAATCTTTACCAACACCCTCAGTCCTCATCCGACACAGCACTGAACTTTGCTCTCTGCAATCTTGACCAACACCCTCAGTCCTCATCCGACACAGCGCTGAACCTTGCTCTCTGCAAACTTTACCAACACCCTCAGTCCTCATCCGACACAGCGCTGAAACTTGCTCTCTGCAATTTTTACCAACACCCTCAGTCCTCATCCGACACAGCACTGAACCCTGCTCTCTGCATTCTTTACCAACACCCTCAGTCCTCATCCGACACAGCACTGAATCCTGCTCCCTGCGACCTTTACCAACACCCTCTGTCCTCATCCGACACAGCACTGAACCTTGCTCTCTTGAATCTTTACCAACACCCTCAGTCCTCATCCGACACAGCACTGAACCTTTCTCTCTGCAAACTTTACCAACACCGTCAGTCCTCATCCGAAACAGCGCTGAACCTTGCTCTCAGCAATCTTTACCAACACCCTCAGTCCTCATCCGACACAGCGCTGAACCTGGCTCTCTGCACTCTTTAGCAACACCCTCAGTCCTCATCCGACACAGCACTGAACCTTGCTCTCTGCAATCTTTACCAACACCCTCAGTCCTCATCCGACACAGCACTGAACTTTGCTCTCTGCAATCTTTACCAACACCCTCAGTCCTCATCCGACACAGCGCTGAACCTTGCTCTCTGCAAACTTTACCAACACCCTCAGTCCTCATCCGACACAGCGCTGAAACTTGCTCTCTGCAATATTTACCAACACCCTCAGTCCTCATCCGACACAGCACTGAACCCTGCTCTCTGCAATCTTTACCAACAACCTCAGTCCTCATCCGACACAGCACTGAACCCTGCTCTCTGCAATCTTTACCAACACCCTCAGTCCTCATCCGACACAACACTGAATCCTGCTCTCTGCGACCTTTACCAACACCCTCTGTCCTCATCCGACACAGCATTGAACCTTGCTCTCTTGAAACTTTACCAACACCGTCAGTCCTCATCTGACACAGCACTGAAACTTGCTCTCTGCAATCTTTACCAACACCCTCAGTCCTCATCCGTCACAGCGCTGAACCTTACTCTCTGCAATCTTTACCAACACCCTCAGTCCTCATCCATCACATCGCTGAACCTTGCCCTCTGCAATCTTTAGCAACACCCTAAGTCCTCATCCGACACAGCACTGAACCTTGCTCTCTGCAATCTTTACCAACACCCTCAGTCCTCATCCGACACAGCACTGAACCTTGCTCTCTGCAAACTTTACCAACACCGTCAGTCCTCATCTGACACAGTACTGAACCATGCTCTCTGCAATCTTTACCAACACCCTCAGTCCTCATCCGACACAGCACTGAACCTTACTCTCTGCAATCTTTACCAACACCCTCAGTCCTCATCCAACACAGCGCTGAACCTTGCTCTCAGCAATCTTTACCAACACTCTCAGTCCTCATCCGACACAGCGCTGAACCTTGCTCTCTGCACTCTTTACCAACACCCTCCACCCTCATCCGACACAGCGCTGAACCTTGCTCTCTGCAATCTTTACCGACCCTCAGTCCTCATCTGACACAGCGCTGAACCTTGCTCTCTGCAATCTTTACCGACACCCTCAGTCCTCATCCAACACAGCACTGAACCTTGCTCTCTGCAATCTTTACCAACACCCTCAGTCCTCATCCGACACAGCACTGAACCTTGCTCTCTGTATCTTTACCAACACCCTCAGTCCTCATCCGACACAGCACTGAACCCTGCTCTCTGCAATCTTTACCAACAACCTCAGTCCTCATCCGACACAGCACTGAACCCTGCTCTCTGCAATCTTTACCAACACCCTCAGTCCTCATCCGACACAACACTGAATCCTGCTCTCTGCGACCTTTACCAACACCCTCTGTCCTCATCCGACACAGCATTGAACCTTGCTCTCTTGAATCTTTACCAACACCCTCAGTCCTCATCTGACACAGCACTGAACCTTGCTCTCTGCAAACTTTACCAACACCGTCAGTCCTCATCTGACACAGCACTGAACCTTGCTCTCTGCAATCTTTACCAACACCCTCAGTCCTCATCCATCACATCGCTGAACCTTGCCCTCTGCAATCTTTAGCAACACCCTAAGTCCTCATCCGACACAGCACTGAACCTTGCTCTCTGCAATCTTTACCAACACCCTCAGTCCTCATCCGACACAGCACTGAACCTTGCTCTCTGCAAACTTTACCAACACCGTCAGTCCTCATCTGACACAGTACTGAACCATGCTCTCTGCAATCTTTACCAATACCCTCAGTCCTCATCCGACACAGCACTGAACCTTACTCTCTGCAATCTTTACCAACACCCTCAGTCCTCATCCAACACAGCGCTGAACCTTGCTCTCAGCAATCTTTACCAACACTCGCAGTCCTCATCCGACACAGCGCTGAACCTTGCTCTCTGCACTCTTTACCAACACCCTGAACCCTCATCCGACACAGCGCTGAACCTTGCTCTCTGCAATCTTTACCGACACCCTCAGTCCTCATCTGACACAGCGCTGAACCTTGCTCTCTGCAATCTTTACCGACACCCTCAGTCCTCATCCGACACAGCACTGAACCCTGCTCTCTGCAATCTTTACCAACACCCTCAGTCCTCATCCGACACAGCACTGAACCCTGCTCTCTGCAATCTTTACCAACACCCTCAGTCCTCATCCGACACAGCACTGAACCCTGCTCTCTGAAATCTTTACCAACACCCTCAGTCCGCATCCGACACAGCACTGAACCTTTCTCTCTGCAACCTTTACCAACACCCTCAGTCCTCATCCGACACAGCGCTGAACCTTGTCTCTGCAAACTTTACCAACACCGTCAGTCCTCATCTGACACAGTACTGAACCATGCTCTCTGCAATCTTTACCAATACCCTCAGTCCTCATCCGACACAGCACTGAACCTTACTCTCTGCAATCTTTACCAACACCCTCAGTCCTCATCCAACACAGCGCTGAACCTTGCTCTCAGCAATCTTTACCAACACTCGCAGTCCTCATCCGACACAGCGCTGAACCTTGCTCTCTGCACTCTTTACCAACACCCTGAACCCTCATCCGACACAGCGCTGAACCTTGCTCTCTGCAATCTTTACCGACACCCTCAGTCCTCATCTGACACAGCGCTGAACCTTGCTCTCTGCAATCTTTACCGACACCCTCAGTCCTCATCCGACACAGCACTGAACCCTGCTCTCTGCAATCTTTACCAACACCCTCAGTCCTCATCCGACACAGCACTGAACCCTGCTCTCTGCAATCTTTACCAACACCCTCAGTCCTCATCCGACACAGCACTGAACCCTGCTCTCTGAAATCTTTACCAACACCCTCAGTCCGCATCCGACACAGCACTGAACCTTTCTCTCTGCAACCTTTACCAACACCCTCAGTCCTCATCCGACACAGCGCTGAACCTTGTCTCTGCAATCTTTACCAACACCATCAGTTCTCATCCGACACAGCGCTGAACCTTCCTCTCTGCAATCTTTACCAACACCCTCAGTCCTCATCCGACACAGCACTGAACCTTGCTCTCTGCAATCTTTACCAACACCCTCAGTCCTCATCCGACACAGCGCTGAACCTTGCTCTCTGTATCTTTACCAACACCCTCAGTCCTCATCCGACACAGCACTGAACCTTTCTCTCTGCACTCTTTACCAACACCCTAAGTCCTCATCCGACACAGCACTGAACCTTGCTCTCTGCAATCTTTACCAACACCCTCAGTCCTCATCCGACACAGCGCTGAAACTTGCTCTTTGCAATTTTTACCAACACCCTCAGTCCTCATCCGACACAGCACTGAACCCTGCTCTCTGCATTCTTTACCAACACCCTCAGTCCTCATCCAACACAGCACTGAATCCTGCTCTCTGCAATCTTTACCAACACCCTCAGTCCTCATCAGACACAGCACTGAATCCTGCTCTCTGCGACCTTTACCAACACCCTCTGTCCTCATCCGACACAGCACTGAACCTTGCTCTCTCGAATCTTTACCAACACCCTCAGTCCTCATCCGACACAGCACTGAACCTTTCTCTCTGCAAACTTTACCAACACTGTCAGTCCTCATCTGAAACAGCGCTGAACCTTGCTCTCAGCAATCTTTACCAACACCCTCAGTCCTCATCCGACACAGCGCTGAACCTGGCTCTCTGCACTCTTTAGCAACACCCTCAGTCCTCATCCGACACAGCACTGAACCTTGCTCTCTGCAATCTTTACCAACACCCTCAGTCCTCATCCGACAGAGCACTGAACTTTGCTCTCTGCAATCTTTACCAACACCCTCAGTCCTCATCCGACACAGCGCTGAACCTTGCTCTCTGCAAACTTTACCAACACTCTCAGTCCTCATCCGACACAGCGCTGAACCCTGCTCTCTGCAATCTTTACCAACACCCTCAGTCCTCATCCGACACAGCACTGAACCTTGCTCTCTGCAAACTTTACCAACACCGTCAGTCCTCATCTGACACAGCACCGAACCTTGCTCTCTGCAATCTTTACCAACACCCTCAGTCCTCATCCGACACAGCACCAAACCTTACTCTCTGCAATCTTTACCAACACCCTCAGTCCTCATCCGACACAGCGCTGAACCTTGCTCTCTGCAATCTTTACCAACACCCTCAGTCCTCATCCGACACAGCACTGAACCTTGCTCTCTGCAATCTTTATCAACACCCTCAGTCCTCATCCGACACAGCACTGAACCTTGCTCTCTGCAATCTTTACCAACACCCTCAGTCCTCATCCGACACAGCGCTGAACCTTGCTCTCTGCAATCTTTACCAAAACCCTCAGTCCTCATCCGACCCAGCACTGAACATTGCCCTCTGCAATCTTTACCAACACCCTCAGTCTTCATCCGACACAGCACTGAACCTTGCTCTCTGCAATCTTTACCAACACCCTCAGTCCTCATCCGACACAGCACTGAACCTTGCTCTCTGCAATCTTTACCAACACCCTCAGTCCTCTTCCGACACAGCACTGAATCTTGGTCTCTGCAATCTTTACCAACACCCTCAGTCCTCATCCGACACAGACTGAACCTTGCTCTCTGTAATCTTTACCAACACCCTCAGTTCTCATCCGACACAGCGCTGAACCTTCCTCTCTGCAATCTTTACCAACACCCTCAGTCCTCATCCGACACAGCACTGAACCTTGCTCTCTGCAATCTTTACCAACACCCTCAGTCCTCATCCGACACAGCGCTGAACCTTGCTCTCTGCAATCTTTACCAACACCCTCAGTCCTCATCCGACACAGCGCTGAACCTTGCTCTCTGTATCTTTACCAACACCCTCAGTCCTCATCCGACACAGCACTGAACCTTGCTCTCTGCAACCTTTACCATCACCCTCAGTCCTCATCCGACACAGCACTGAACCCTGCTCTCTGCAATCTTTACCAACACCCTCAGTCCTCATCCTACACAGCACTGAACCCTGCTCTCTGCAATCTTTACCAACACCCTCAGTCCTCATCCGACACAGCACTGAAACCTGCTCTCTGCAATCTTTCCAACTCCCTCAGTCCTCATCCGACACAGCACTGAACCCTGCTCTCTGCAATCTTTACCAACACCCTCAGTCCTCATCCGACACAGCACTGAACCCTGCTCTCTGCAATCTTTCCAACACCCTCAGTCCTCATCCGACACAGCACTGAACCTTTCTCTCTGCAACCTTTACCAGCACCCTCAGTCCTCATCCGACACAGCACTGAACCTTGCCCTCTGCAACCTTTACCAACACCCTCAGTCCTCATCCGACACAGCACTGAACCCTGCTCTCTTCAATCTTTACCAACACCCTCAGTCGTCATCCGACACAGCACTGAACCTTGCTCTCTGCAATCTTTACCAACACCCTCAGTCGCCATCCGACACATCACTGAAACTTGCACTCTGCAATCTTTGCCAACACTCTCAGTCCTCATCCGACACAGCACTGAACCCTGCTCTCTGCAATCTTTACCAACACCCTCAGTCATCATCCGACACAGCACTGAACCTTGCTCTCTGCAATCTTTACCAACACCCTCAGTCCTCATCCGACACAGCACTGAACCCTGCTCTCTGCAATCTTTACCAACACCCTCAGTCCTCATCCGACACAGCACTGAACCCTGCTCTCTGCAATCTTTACCAACACCCTCAGTCCTCATCCGACACAGCACTGAAACTTGTTCTCTGTAACCTTTATCAACACCCTCAGTCCTCATCCGACACAGCGCTGAACCTTGCTCTCTGCAATCTTTACCAACACCATCAGTTCTCATCCGACACAGCGCTGAACCTTCCTCTCTGCAATCTTTACCAACACCCTCAGTCCTCATCCGACACAGCACTGAACCTTGCTCTCTGCAATCTTTACCAACACCCTCAGTCCTCATCCGACACAGCGTTGAACCTTGCTCTCTGTATCTTTACCAACACCCTCAGTCCTCATCCGACACAGCACTGAACCTTGCTCTCTGCAACCTTTACCATCACCCTCAGTCCTCATCGGACACAGCACTGAACCCTGCTCTCTGCAATCTTTACCAACACCCTCAGTCCTCATCCGACACATCACTGAACCCTGCTCTCTGCAATCTTTACCAACACCCTCAGTCCTCATCCGACACAGCACTGAACCTTGCCCTCTGCAATCTTTACCAACACCCTCAGTCCTCATCCGACACAGCACTGAACATTGCTCTCTTGAATCTTTACCAACAGCCTCGGTCCTCATCCGACACAGCACTGAACCTTGCTCTCTGAAACCTTTACCAACGCCGTAGGTCCTCATCCGACACAGCACTGAACCTTACTCTCTGCAATCTTTACCAACACCCTCAGTGCTTATCCGAGACAGCGCTGAACCTTGCTCTCTGCAATCTCTACCAACACCCTCAGTCCTCATCCGACACAGCGCTGAACCTTGCTCTCTTGAATCGTTACCAACACCGTCAGTCCTCATCCGACACAGCACTGAACCTTGCTCTCTGCAAACTTTACCAACACCGTCAGTCCTAATCCGACACAGCGCTGAACCTTGCTCTCTGCAATCTTTACCAACACCCTCTGTCCTCATCCGACACAGCGCTGAACCTTGCTCTCTGCAATCTTTGCCAACACCCTCAGTCCCCATCCATAACAGCACTGAACCTTGCTCTCTGCAATCTTTACCAACACCCTCAGTCCTCATCCGACACAGCACTGAACCTTACTCTCTGCAATCTTTACCAACACCCTCAGTGCTTATCCGACACAGCGCTGAACCTTGCTCTCTGCAATCTCTACCAACACCCTCAGTCCTCATCCGACACAGCGCTGAACCTTGCTCTCTTGAATCGTTACCAACACCGTCAGTCCTCATCCGACACAGCACTGAACCTTGCTCTCTGCAAACTTTTCCAACACCGTCAGTCCTAATCCGACACAGCGCTGAACATTGCTCTCTGCAATCTTTACCAACACCCTCTGTCCTCATCCGACACAGCGCTGAACCTTGCTCTCTGCAATCTTTACCAACACCCTCAGTCCTCATCCGACACAGTGCTGAACCTGCTGAACCTTGCTCTCTGTAATCTTTACCAACACCCTCAGTCCTCATCCGACACAGCGCTGAACCTTGCTCTCTGCAATCTTTACCAATACCCTCAGTCCTCATCCGACACAGCGCTGAACCTTGCTCTCTGCAATCTTTACCAATACCCTCAGTCCTCATCCGACACAGCACTGAACCTTGCTCTCTGCAACCTTTTTCCAACACCCTCAGTCCTCATCCGACAGAGCACTGAACCTTGCTCTCTTGAATCTTTACCAACACCGTCAGTCCTCATCTGAAACAGCACTGAACCTTTCTCTCTGCAAACTTTACCAACACCATCAGTCCTCATCCGACACAGCGCTGAACCTTGCTCTCTGCAATCTTTACCAACACCCTCAGTCCTCATCCGACACAGCACTGAACCTTGCCCTCTGCACTCTTTACCAACACCCTCAGCCCTCATCCGACACAGCACTGAACCTTGCTCTCTGCAATCTTTACCAACACCCTCAGTCCTCATCCGACACAGCGCTGGACCTTACTCTCTGCAATCTTTACCAACACCCTCCGTCGCCATCCGACACATCACTGAAACATGCACTCTGCAATCTTTACCAACACCCTCAGTCCTAATCCGACACAGCACTGAACCCTGCTCTCTGCAATCTTTACCAACACCCTCAGTCGTCATCCGACACAGCACTGAACCTTGCTCTCTGCAATCTTTACCAACACCCTCAGTCCTCATCCGACACAGCACTGAACCCTGCTCTCTGCAATCTTTACCAACACCCTCAGTCCTCATCCGACACAGCACTGAACCCTGCTCTCTGCAATCTTTACCAACACCCTCAGTCCTCATCCGACACAGCACTGAACCCTGCTCTCTGTATCTTTACCAACACCGTCAGTCCTCATCCGAAACAGCGCTGAACCTTGCTCTCAGCAATCTTTACCAACACTCTCACTCCTCATCCGACACAGCGCTGAACCTTGCTCTCTGCACTCTTTACCAACACCCTCAGCCCTCATCCGACACAGCGCTGAACCTTGCTCTCTGCAATCTTTACCAACACTCTCAGTCCTCATCCGACACAGCGCTGAACCTTGCTCTCTGCAATCTTTACCAACACCCTCAGTCCTCATCCGACACAGCACTGAACCTTGCTCTCTGCAATCTTTACCAACACCCTCAGTCCTCATCTGACACAGCGCTGAACCTTGATCTCTGCAATCTTTACCAACACCCTCAGTCCTCATCCGACACAGCACTGAACCTTGCCCTCTGCACTCTTTACCAACACCCTCAGCCCTCATCCGACACAGCACTGAACCTTGCTCTCTGCAATCTTTACCAACACCCTCAGTCCTCATCCGACACAGCGCTGGACCTTACTCTCTGCAATCTTTACCAACACCCTCAGTCGCCATCCGACACATCACTGAAACTTGCACTCTGCAATCTTTACCAACACTCTCAGTCCTCATCCGACACAGCACTGAACCCTGCTGTCTGCAATCTTTACCAACACCCTCAGTCATCATCCGACACAGCACTGAACCTTGCTCTCTGCAATCTTTACCAACACCCTCAGTCCTCATCTGACACAGCACTGAACCCTGCTCTCTGCAATCTTTACCAACACCCTCAGTCCTCATCCGACACAGCACTGAACCCTGCTCCCTGCAATCTTTACCAACACCCCCAGTCCTCATCCGACACAGCACTGAACCTTGTTCTCTGTAACCTTTACCAACACCCTCAGTCCTCATCCGACACAGCGCTGAACCTTGCTCTCTGCAATCTTTACCAACACCATCAGTTCTCATCCGACACAGCGCTGAACCTTCCTCTCTGCAATCTTTACCAACACCCTCAGTCCTCATCCGACACAGCACTGAACCTTGCTCTCTGCAATCTTTACCAACACCCTCAGTCCTCATCCGACACAGCGCTGAACCTTGCTCTCTGTATCTTTACCAACACCTTCAGTCCTCATCCGACACAGCACTGAACCTTTCTCTCTGCAACCTTTACCATCACCCTCAGTCCTCATCCGACACAGCACTGAACCTTGCTCTCTTGAATCTTGACCAACACTGTCAGTCCTCATCCGACACAGCACTGAACCTTTCTCTCTGCAAACTTTACCAATACCGTCAGTCCTCATCCGAAACAGCGCTGAACCTTGCTCTCAGCAATCTTTACCAACACTCTCAGTCCTCATCCGACACAGCGTTGAACCTTGCTCTCTGCACTCTTTACCAACACCCTCAGCCCTCATCCGACACAGCGCTGAACCTTGCTCTCTGCAATCTTTACCAACACCCTCAGTCCTCATCCGACACAGCGCTGAACCTTGCTCTCTGCAATCTTTACCGACACCCTCAGTCCTCATCCGACACAGCACTGAACCCTGCTCTCTGCAATCTTTACCAACACCCTCAGTCCTCATCCGACACAGCACTGAACCCTGCTCTCTGCAATCTTTACCAACACCCTCAGTCCTCATCCGACACAGCACTGAACCCTGCTCTCTGAAATCTTTACCTACACCCTCAGTCCGCATCCGACACAGCACTGAACCTTTCTCTCTGCAACCTTTACCAACACCCTCAGTCCTCATCCGACACAGCGCTGAACCTTATCTCTGCAATCTTTACCAACACCATCAGTTCTCATCCGACACAGCGCTGAACCTTCCTCTCTGCAATCTTTACCAACACCCTCAGTCCTCATCCGACACAGCACTGAACCTTGCTCTCTGCAATCTTTACCAACACCCTCAGTCCTCATCCGACACAGCGCTGAACCTTGCTCTCTGTCTCTTTACCAACACCCTCAGTCCTCATCCGACACAGCACTGAACCTTGCTCTCTGCAACCTTTACCATCACCCTCAGTCCTCATCCGACACAGCACTGAACCTTGCTCTCTTGAATCTTGACCAACACCGTCAGTCCTCATCCGACACAGCACTGAACCTTTCTCTCTGCAAACTTTACCAACACCGTCAGTCTTCATCCGAAACAGCGCTGAACCTTGCTCTCTGCACTCTTTACCAACACCCTCAGTCCTCATCCAACACAGCACTGAACCTTGCTCTCTGCAATCTTTACCAACACCCTCAGTCCTCATCCGACACAGCACTGAACTTTGCTCTCTGCAATCTTTACCAACACCCTCAGTCCTCATCCGACACAGCGCTGAACCTTGCTCTCTGCAAACTTTACCAACACCCTCAGTCCTCATCCGACACAGCGCTGACACTTGCTCTCTGCAATTTTTACCAACACCATCAGTCCTCATCCGACACAGCACTGAACCCTGCTCTCTGCATTCTTTACCAACACCCTCAGTCCTCATCCGACACAGCACTGAATCCTGCTCCCTGCGACCTTTACCAACACCCTCTGTCCTCATCCGACACAGCACTGAACCTTGCTCTCTTGAATCTTTACCAACACCCTCAGTCCTCATCCGACACAGCACTGAACCTTTCTCTCTGCAAACTTTACCAACACCGTCAGTCCTCATCCGAAACAGCGCTGAACCTTGCTCTCAGCAATCTTTACCAACACCCTCAGTCCTCATCCGACACAGCGCTGAACCTGGCTCTCTGCACTCTTTAGCAACACCCTCAGTCCTCATCCGACACAGCACTGAACCTTGCTCTCTGCAATCTTTACCAACACCCTCAGTCCTCATCCGACACAGCGCTGAACTTTGCTCTCTGCAATCTTTACCAACACCCTCAGTCCTCATCCGACACAGCGCTGAACCTTGCTCTCTGCAAACTTTACCAACACCCTCAGTCCTCATCCGACACAGCGCTGAAACTTGCTCTCTGCAATATTTACCAACACCCTCAGTCCTCATCCGACACAGCACTGAACCCTGCTCTCTGCAATCTTTACCAACACCCTCAGTCCTCATCCGACACAGCACTGAACCCTGCTCTCTGCAATCTTTACCAACACCCTCAGTCCTCATCCGACACAACACTGAATCCTGCTCTCTGCGACCTTTATCAACACCCTCTGTCCTCATCCGACACAGCATTGAACCTTGCTCTCTTGAATCTTTACCAACACCCTCAGTCCTCATCTGACACAGCACTGAACCTTGCTCTCTGCAAACTTTACCAACACCGTCAGTCCTCATCTGACACAGCACTGAACCTTGCTCTCTGCAATCTTTACCAACACCCTCAGTCCTCATCCGACACAGCGCTGAACCTTACTCTCTGCAATCTTTACCAACACCCTCAGTCCTCATCCATCACATCGCTGAACCTTGCCCTCTGCAATCTTTAGCAACACGCTAAGTCCTCATCCGACACAGCACTGAACCTCGCTCTCTGCAATCTTTACCTACACCCTCAGTCCTCATCCGACACAGCACTGAACCTTGCTCTCTGCAAACTTTACCAACACCGTCAGTCCTCATCTGACACAGTACTGAACCATGCTCTCTGCAATCTTTACCAACACCCTCAGTCCTCATCCGACACAGCACTGAACCTTACTCTCTGCAATCTTTACCAACACCCTCAGTCCTCATCCAACACAGCGCTGAACCTTGCTCTCAGCAATCTTTACCAACACTCTCAGTCCTCATCCGACACAGCGCTGAACCTTGCTCTCTGCACTCTTTACCAACACCCTCCACCCTCATCCGACACAGCGCTGAACCTTGCTCTCTGCAATCTTTACCGACACCCTCAGTCCTCATCTGACACAGCGCTGAACCTTGCTCTCTGCAATCTTTACCGACACCCTCAGTCCTCATCCGACACAGCACTGAACCTTGCTCTCTGCAATCTTTACCAACACCCTCAGTCCTCATCCGACACAGCACTGAACCTTGCTCTCTGTATCTTTACCAACACCCTCAGTCCTCATCCGACACAGCACTGAACCTTGCTCTCTGCAACCTTTACCATCACCCTCCGTCCTCATCCGACACAGCACTGAACCTTGCTCTCTTGAATCTTGACCAACACTGTCAGTCCTCATCCGACACAGCACTGAACCTTTCTCTCTGCAAACTTTACCAATACCGTCAGTCCTCATCCGAAACAGCGCTGAACCTTGCTCTCAGCAATCTTTACCAACACTCTCAGTCCTCATCCGACACAGCGCTGAACCTTGCTCTCTGCACTCTTTACCAACACCCTCAGCCCTCATCCGACACAGCGCTGAACCTTGCTCTCTGCAATCTTTACCAACACCCTCAGTCCTCATCCGACACAGCGCTGAACCTTGCTCTCTGCAATCTTTACCGACACCCTCAGTCCTCATCCGACACAGCACTGAACCCTGCTCTCTGCAATCTTTACCAACACCCTCAGTCCTCATCCGACACAGCACTGAACCCTGCTCTCTGCAATCTTTACCAACACCCTCAGTCCTCATCCGACACAGCACTGAACCCTGCTCTCTGAAATCTTTACCTACACCCTCAGTCCGCATCCGACACAGCACTGAACCTTTCTCTCTGCAACCTTTACCAACACCTTCAGTCCTCATCCGACACAGCGCTGAACCTTATCTCTGCAATCTTTACCAACACCATCAGTTCTCATCCGACACAGCACTGAACCTTCCTCTCTGCAATCTTTACCAACACCCTCAGTCCTCATCCGACACAGCACTGAACCTTGCTCTCTGCAATCTTTACCAACACCCTCAGTCCTCATCCGACACAGCGCTGAACCTTGCTCTCTGTATCTTTACCAACACCCTCAGTCCTCATCCGACACAGCACTGAACCTTGCTCTCTGCAACCTTTACCATCACCCTCAGTCCTCATCCGACACAGCACTGAACCTTGCTCTCTTGAATCTTGACGAACACCGTCAGTCCTCATCCGACACAGCACTGAACCTTTCTCTCTGCAAACTTTACCAACACCGTCAGTCCTCATCCGAAACAGCGCTGAACCTTGCTCTCTGCACTCTTTACCAACACCCTCAGTCCTCATCCAACACAGCACTGAACCTTGCTCTCTGCAATCTTTACCAACACCCGCAGTCCTCATCCGACACAGCACTGAACTTTGGTCTCTGCAATCTTTACCAACACCCTCAGTCCTCATCCGACATAGCGCTGAACCTTGCTCTCTGCAAACTTTACCAACACCCTCAGTCCTCATCCGACACAGCGCTGAAACTTGCTCTCTGCAATTTTTACCAACACCCTCAGTCCTCATCCGACACAGCACTGAACCCTGCTCTCTGCATTCTTTACCAACACCCTCAGTCCTCATCCGACACAGCACTGAATCCTGCTCCCTGCGACCTTTACCAACACCCTCTGTCCTCATCCGACACAGCACTGAACCTTGCTCTCTTGAATCTTTACCAACACCCTCAGTCCTCATCCGACACAGCACTGAACCTTTCTCTCTGCAAACTTTACCAACACCGTCAGTCCTCATCCGAAACAGCGCTGAACCTTGCTCTCAGCAATCTTTACCAACACCCTCAGTCCTCATCCGACACAGCGCTGAACCTGGCTCTCTGCACTCTTTAGCAACACCCTCAGTCCTCATCCGACACAGCACTGAACCTTGCTCTCTGCAATCTTTACCAACACCCTCAGTCCTCATCCGACACAGCACTGAACTTTGCTCTCTGCAATCTTTACCAACACCCTCAGTCCTCATCCGACACAGCACTGAACCTTGCTCTCTTGAATCTTTACCAACACCCTCAGTCCTCATCCGACACAGCACTGAACCTTTCTCTCTGCAAACTTTACCAACACCGTCAGTCCTCATCCGAAACAGCGCTGAACCTTGCTCTCAGCAATCTTTACCAACACCCTCAGTCCTCATCCGACACAGCGCTGAACCTGGCTCTCTGCACTCTTTAGCAACACCCTCAGTCCTCATCCGACACAGCACTGAACCTTGCTCTCTGCAATCTTTACCAACACCCTCAGTCCTCATCCGACACAGCACTGAACTTTGCTCTCTGCAATCTTTACCAACACCCTCAGTCCTCATCCGACACAGCGCTGAACCTTGCTCTCTGCAAACTTTACCAACACCCTCAGTCCTCATCCGACACAGCCCTGAAACTTGCTCTCTGCAATATTTACCAACACCCTCAGTCCTCATCCGACACAGCACTGAACCCTGCTCTCTGCAATCTTTACCAACACCCTCAGTCCTGATCCGACACAGCACTGAACCCTGCTCTCTGCAATCTTTACCAACACCCTCAGTCCTCATCCGACACAACACTGAATCCTGCTCTCTGCAACCTTTACCAACACCCTCTGTCCTCATCCGACACAGCATTGAACCTTGCTCTCTTGAATCTTTACCAACACCCTCAGTCCTCATCTGACACAGCACTGAACCTTGCTCTCTGCAAACTTTACCAACACCGTCAGTCCTCATCTGACACAGCACTGAACCTTGCTCTCTGCAATCTTTACCAACACCCTCAGTCCTCATCCGACACAGCGCTGAACCTTGCTCTCTGCAATCTTTACCAACACCCTCAGTCCTCATCCGACACAGCGCTGAACCTTGCTCTCTGTATCTTTACCAACACCCTCAGTCCTCATCCGACACAGCACTGAACCTTGCTCTCTGCAACCTTTACCATCACCCTCAGTCCTCATCCGACACAGCACTGAACCCTGCTCTCTGCAATCTTTACCAACACCCTCAGTCCTCATCCTACACAGCACTGAACCCTGCTCTCTGCAATCTTTACCAACACCCTCAGTCCTCATCCGACACAGCACTGAACCCTGCTCTCTGCAATCTTTCCAACACCCTCAGTCCTCATCCGACACAGCACTGAACCCTGCTCTCTGCAATCTTTACCAACACCCTCAGTCCTCATCCGACACAGCACTGAACCCTGCTCTCTGCAATCTTTCCAACACCCTCAGTCCTCATCCGACACAGCACTGAACCTTTCTCTCTGCAACCTTTACCAGCACCCTCAGTCCTCATCCGACACAGCACTGAACCTTGCCCTCTGCAACCTTTACCAACACCCTCAGTCCTCATCCGACACAGCACTGAACCCTGCTCTCTGCAATCTTTACCAACACCCTCAGTCGTCATCCGACACAGCACTGAACCTTGCTCTCTGCAATCTTTACCAACACCCTCAGTCGCCATCCGACACATCACTGAAACTTGCACTCTGCAATCTTTGCCAACACTCTCAGTCCTCATCCGACACAGCACTGAACCCTGCTCTCTGCAATCTTTACCAACACCCTCAGTCGTCATCCGACACAGCACTGAACCTTGCTCTCTGCAATCTTTACCAACACCCTCAGTCCTCATCCGACACAGCACTGAACCCTGCTCTCTGCAATCTTTACCAACACCCTCAGTCCTCATCCGACACAGCACTGAACCCTGCTCTCTGCAATCTTTACCAACACCCTCAGTCCTCATCCGACACAGCACTGAAACTTGTTCTCTGTAACCTTTATCAACACCCTCAGTCCTCATCCGACACAGCGCTGAACCTTGCTCTCTGCAATCTTTACCAACACCATCAGTTCTCATCCGACACAGCGCTGAACCTTCCTCTCTGCAATCTTTACCAACACCCTCAGTCCTCATCCGACACAGCACTGAACCTTGCTCTCTGCAATCTTTACCAACACCCTCAGTCCTCATCCGACACAGCGTTGAACCTTGCTCTCTGTATCTTTACCAACACCCTCAGTCCTCATCCGACACAGCACTGAACCTTGCTCTCTGCAACCTTTACCATCACCCTCAGTCCTCATCCGACACAGCACTGAACCCTGCTCTCTGTAATCTTTACCAACACCCTCAGTCCTCATCCGACACATCACTGAACCTTGCTCTCTGCAATCTTTACCAACACCCTCAGTCCTCATCCGACACAGCACTGAACCTTGCCCTCTGCAATCTTTACCAACACCCTCAGTCCTCATCCGACACAGCACTGAACATTGCTCTCTTGAATCTTTACCAACAGCCTCGGTCCTCATCCGACACAGCACTGAACCTTGCTCTCTGAAACCTTTACCAACGCCGTAGGTCCTCATCCGACACAGCACTGAACCTTACTCTCTGCAATCTTTACCAACACCCTCAGTGCTTATCCGACACAGCGCTGAACCTTGCTCTCTGCAATCTATACCAACACCCTCAGTCCTCATCCTACACAGCGCTGAACCTTGCTCTCTTGAATCGTTACCAACACCGTCAGTCCTCATCCGACACAGCACTGAACCTTGCTCTCTGCAAACTTTACCAACACCGTCAGTCCTAATCCGACACAGTGCTGAACCTTGCTCTCTGCAATCTTTACCAACACCCTCTGTCCTCATCCGACACAGCGCTGAACCTTGCTCTCTGCAATCTTTGCCAACACCCTCAGTCCCCATCCATAACAGCACTGAACCTTGCTCTCTGCAATCTTTACCAACACCCTCAGTCCTCATCCGACACAGCACTGAACCTTACTCTCTGCAATCTTTACCAACACCCTCAGTGCTTATCCGACACAGCGCTGAACCTTGCTCTCTGCAATCTCTACCAACACCCTCAGTCCTCATCCGACACAGCGCTGAACCTTGCTCTCTTGAATCGTTACCAACACCGTCAGTCCTCATCCGACACAGCACTGAACCTTGCTCTCTGCAAACTTTACCAACACCGTCAGTCCTAATCCGACACAGCGCTGAACATTGCTCTCTGCAATCTTTACCAACACCCTCTGTCCTCATCCGACACAGCGCTGAACCTTGCTCTCTGCAATCTTTACCAACACCCTCAGTCCTCATCCGACACAGTGCTGAACCTGCTGAACCTTGCTCTCTGTAATCTTTACCAACACCCTCAGTCCTCATCCGACACAGCGCTGAACCTTGCTCTCTGCAATCTTTACCAATACCCTCAGTCCTCATCCGACACAGCACTGAACCTTGCTCTCTGCAATCTTTACCAATACCCTCAGTCCTCATCCGACACAGCACTGAACCTTGCTCTCTGCAACCTTTTTCCAACACCCTCAGTCCTCATCTGACAGAGCACTGAACCTTGCTCTCTTGAATCTTTACCAACACCGTCAGTCCTCATCTGAAACAGCACTGAACCTTTCTCTCTGCAAACTTTACCAACACCATCAGTCCTCATCCGACACAGCGCTGAACCTTGCTCTCTGCAATCTTTACCAACACCCTTAGTCCTCATCCGACACAGCACTGAACCTTGCCCTCTGCACTCTTTACGAACACCCTCAGCCCTCATCCGACACAGCACTGAACCTTGCTCTCTGCAATCTTTACCAACACCCTCAGTCCTCATCCGACACAGCGCTGGACCTTACTCTCTGCAATCTTTACCAACACCCTCCGGCGCCATCCGACACATCACTGAAACATGCACTCTGCAATCTTTACCAACACCCTCAGTCCTAATCCGACACAGCACTGAACCCTGCTCTCTGCAATCTTTACCAACACCCTCAGTCGTCATCCGACACAGCACTGAACCTTGCTCTCTGCAATCTTTACCAACACCCTCAGTCCTCATCCGACACAGCACTGAACCCTGCTCTCTGCAATCTTTACCAACACCCTCAGTCCTCATCCGACACAGCACTGAACCCTGCTCTCTGCAATCTTTACCAACACCCTGAGTCCTCATCCGACACAGCACTGAACCCTGCTCTCTGTATCTTTACCAACACCGTCAGTCCTCATCCGAAACAGCGCTGAACCTTGCTCTCAGCAATCTTTACCAACACTCTCACTCCTCATCCGACACAGCGCTGAACCTTGCTCTCTGCACTCTTTACCAACACCCTCAGCCCTCATCCGACACAGCGCTGAACCTTGCTCTCTGCAATCTTTACCAACACTCTCAGTCCTCATCCGACACAGCGCTGAACCTTGCTCTCTGCAATCTTTACCAACACCCTCAGTCCTCATCCGACACAGCACTGAACCTTGCTCTCTGCAATCTTTACCAACACCCTCAGTCCTCATCCGACACAGCGCTGAACCTTGATCTCTGCAATCTTTACCAACACCCTCAGTCCTCATCCGACACAGCACTGAACCTTGCCCTCTGCACTCTTTACCAACACCCTCAGCCCTCATCCGACACAGCACTGAACCTTGCTCTCTGCAATCTTTACCAACACCCTCAGTCCTCATCCGACACAGCGCTGGACCTTACTCTCTGCAATCTTTACCAACACCCTCAGTCGCCATCCGACACATCACTGAAACTTGCACTCTGCAATCTTTACCAACACTCTCAGTCCTCATCCGACACAGCACTGAACCCTGCTGTCTGCAATCTTTACCAACACCCTCAGTCATCATCCGACACAGCACTGAACCTTGCTCTCTGCAATCTTTACCAACACCCTCAGTCCTCATCTGACACAGCACTGAACCCTGCTCTCTGCAATCTTTACCAACACCCTCAGTCCTCATCCGACACAGCACTGAACCCTGCTCCCGGCAATCTTTACCAACACCCCCAGTCCTCATCCGACACAGCACTGAACCTTGTTCTCTGTAACCTTTACCAACACCCTCAGTCCTCATCCGACACAGCGCTGAACCTTGCTCTCTGCAATCTTTACCAACACCATCAGTTCTCATCCGACACAGCGCTGAACCTTCCTCTCTGCAATCTTTACCAACACCCTCAGTCCTCATCCGACACAGCACTGACCCTTGCTCTCTGCAATCTTTACCAACACCCTCAGTCCTCATCCGACACAGCGCTGAACCTTGCTCTCTGTATCTTTACCAACACCCTCAGTCCTCATCCGACACAGCACTGAACCTTTCTCTCTGCAACCTTTACCATCACCCTCAGTCCTCATCCGACACAGCACTGAACCTTGCTCTCTTGAATCTTGACCAACACTGTCAGTCCTCATCCGACACAGCACTGAACCTTTCTCTCTGCAAACTTTACCAATACCGTCAGTCCTCATCCGAAACAGCGCTGAACCTTGCTCTCAGCAATCTTTACCAACACTCTCAGTCCTCATCCGACACAGCGCTGAACCTTGCTCTCTGCACTCTTTACCAACACCCTCAACCCTCATCCGACAGCGCTGAACCTTGCTCTCTGCAATCTTTACCAACACCCTCAGTCCTCATCCGACACAGCGCTGAACCTTGCTCTCTGCAATCTTTACCGACACCCTCAGTCCTCATCCGACACAGCACTGAACCCTGCTCTCTGCAATCTTTACCAACACCCTCAGTCCTCATCCGACACAGCACTGAACCCTGCTCTCTGCAATCTTTACCAACACCCTCAGTCCTCATCCGACACAGCACTGAACCCTGCTCTCTGAAATATTTACCTACACCCTCAGTCCGCATCCGACACAGCACTGAACCTTTCTCTCTGCAACCTTTACCAACACCCTCAGTCCTCATCCGACACAGCGCTGAACCTTATCTCTGCAATCTTTACCAACACCATCAGTTCTCATCCGACACAGCGCTGAACCTTCCTCTCTGCAATCTTTACCAACACCCTCAGTCCTCATCCGACACAGCACTGAACCTTGCTCTCTGCAATCTTTACCAACACCCTCAGTCCTCATCTGACACAGCGCTGAACCTTGCTCTCTGTATCTTTACCAACACCCTCAGTCCTCATCCGACACAGCACTGAACCTTGCTCTCTGCAACCTTTACCATCACCCTCAGTCCTCATCCGACACAGCACTGAACCTTGCTCTCTTGAATCTTGACCAACACCGTCAGTCCTCATCCGACACAGCACTGAACCTTTCTCTCTGCAAACTTTACCAACACCGTTAGTCTTCATCCGAAACAGCGCTGAACCTTGCTCTCTGCACTCTTTACCAACACCTTCAGTCCTCATCCAACACAGCACTGAACCTTGCTCTCTGCAATCTTTACCAACACCCTCAGTCCTCATCCGACACAGCACTGAACTTTGCTCTCTGCAATCTTTACCAACACCCTCAGTCCTCATCCGACACAGCGCTGAACCTTGCTCTCTGCAAACTTTACCAACACCCTCAGTCCTCATCCGACACAGCGCTGACACTTGCTCTCTGCAATTTTTACCAACACCATCAGTCCTCATCCGACACAGCACTGAACCCTGCTCTCTGCATTCTTTACCAACACCCTCAGTCCTCATCCGACACAGCACTGAATCCTGCTCCCTGCGACCTTTACCAACACCCTCTGTCCTCATCCGACACAGCACTGAACCTTGCTCTCTTGAATCTTTACCAACACCCTCAGTCCTCATCCGACACAGCACTGAACCTTTCTCTCTGCAAACTTTACCAACACCGTCAGTCCTCATCCGAAACAGCGCTGAACCTTGCTCTCAGCAATCTTTACCAACACCCTCAGTCCTCATCCGACACAGCGCTGAACCTGGCTCTCTGCACTCTTTAGCAACACCCTCAGTCCTCATCCGACACAGCACTGAACCTTGCTCTCTGCAATCTTTACCAACACCCTCAGTCCTCATCCGACACAGCACTGAACTTTGCTCTCTGCAATCTTTACCAACACCCTCAGTCCTCATCCGACACAGCGCTGAACCTTGCTCTCTGCAAACTTTACCAACACCCTCAGTCCTCATCCGACACAGCGCTGAAACTTGCTCTCTGCAATATTTACCAACACCCTCAGTCCTCATCCGACACAGCACTGAACCCTGCTCTCTGCAATCTTTACCAACACCCTCAGTCCTCATCCGACACAGCACTGAACCCTGCTCTCTGCAATCTTTACCAACACCCTCAGTCCTCATCCGACACAACACTGAATCCTGCTCTCTGCGACCTTTACAAACACCCTCTGTCCTCATCCGACACAGCATTGAACCTTGCTCTCTTGAATCTTTACCAACACCCTCAGTCCTCATCTGACACAGCACTGAACCTTGCTCTCTGCAAACTTTACCAACACCGTCAGTCCTCATCTGACACAGCACTGAACCTTGCTCTCTGCAATCTTTACCAACACCCTCAGTCCTCATCCGACACAGCGCTGAACCTTACTCTCTGCAATCTTTACCAACACCCTCAGTCCTCATCCATCACATCGCTGAACCTTGCCCTCTGCAATCTTTAGCAACACCCTAAGTCCTCATCCGACACAGCACTGAACCTCGCTCTCTGCAATCTTTACCTACACCCTCAGTCCTCATCCGACACAGCACTGAACCTTGCTCTCTGCAAACTTTACCAACACCGTCAGTCCTTATCTGACACAGTACTGAACCATGCTCTCTGCAATCTTTACCAACACCCTCAGTCCTCATCCGACACAGCACTGAACCTTACTCTCTGCAATCTTTACCAACACCCTCAGTCCTCATCCAACACAGCGCTGAACCTTGCTCTCAGCAATCTTTACCAACACTCTCAGTCCTCATCCGACACAGCGCTGAACCTTGCTCTCTGCACTCTTTACCAACACCCTCCACCCTCATCCGACACAGCGCTGAACCTTGCTCTCTGCAATCTTTACCGACACCCTCAGTCCTCATCTGACACAGCGCTGAACCTTGCTCTCTGCAATCTTTACCAACACCCTCAGTCCTCATCCGACACAGCACTGAACCTTGCTCTCTGTATCTTTACCAACACCCTCAGTCCTCATCCGACACAGCACTGAACCTTGCTCTCTGCAATCTTTACCAACACCCTCAGTCCTCATCCGACACAGCACTGAACCTTGCTCTCTGTATCTTTACCAACACCCTCAGTCCTCATCCGACACAGCACTGAACCTTGCTCTCTGCAACCTTTACCATCACCCTCCGTCCTCATCCGACACAGCACTGAACCTTGCTCTCTTGAATCTTGACCAACACTGTCAGTCCTCATCCGACACAGCACTGAACCTTTCTCTCTGCAAACTTTACCAATACCGTCAGTCCTCATCCGAAACAGCGCTGAACCTTGCTCTCAGCAATCTTTACCAACACTCTCAGTCCTCATCCGACACAGCGCTGAACCTTGCTCTCTGCACTCTTTACCAACACCCTCAGCCCTCATCCGACACAGCGCTGAACCTTGCTCTCTGCAATCTTTACCAACACCCTCAGTCCTCATCCGACACAGCGCTGAACCTTGCTCTCTGCAATCTTTACCGACACCCTCAGTCCTCATCCGACACAGCACTGAACCCTGCTCTCTGCAATCTTTACCAACACCCTCAGTCCTCATCCGACACAGCACTGAACCCTGCTCTCTGCAATCTTTACCAACACCCTCAGTCCTCATCCGACACAGCACTGAACCCTGCTCTCTGAAATCTTTACCTACACCCTCAGTCCGCATCCGACACAGCACTGAACCTTTCTCTCTGCAACCTTTACCAACACCCTCAGTCCTCATCCGACACAGCGCTGAACCTTATCTCTGCAATCTTTACCAACACCATCAGTTCTCATCCGACACAGCACTGAACCTTCCTCTCTGCAATCTTTACCAACACCCTCAGTCCTCATCCGACACAGCACTGAACCTTGCTCTCTGCAATCTTTACCAACACCCTCAGTCCTCATCCGACACAGCGCTGAACCTTGCTCTCTGTATCTTTACCAACACCATCAGTCCTCATCCGACACAGCACTGAACCTTGCTCTCTGCAACCTTTACCATCACCCTCAGTCCTCATCCCACACAGCACTGAACCTTGCTCTCTTGAATCTTGACGAACACCGTCAGTCCTCATCCGACACAGCACTGAACCTTTCTCTCTGCAAACTTTACCAACACCGTCAGTCCTCATCCGAAACAGCGCTGAACCTTGCTCTCTGCACTCTTTACCAACACCCTCAGTCCTCATCCAACACAGCACTGAACCTTGCTCTCTGCAATCTTTACCAACACTCGCAGTCCTCATCCGACACAGCACTGAACTTTGCTCTCTGCAATCTTTACCAACACCCTCAGTCCTCATCCGACACAGCGCTGAACCTTGCTCTCTGCAAACTTTACCAACACCCTCAGTCCTCATCCGACACAGCGCTGAAACTTGCTCTCTGCAATTTTTACCAACACCCTCAGTCCTCATCCGACACAGCACTGAACCCTGCTCTCTGCATTCTTTACCAACACCCTCAGTCCTCATCCGACACAGCACTGAATCCTGCTCCCTGCGACCTTTACCAACACCCTCTGTCCTCATCCGACACAGCACTGAACCTTGCTCTCTTGAATCTTTACCAACACCCTCAGTCCTCATCCGACACAGCACTGAACCTTTCTCTCTGCAAACTTTACCAACACCGTCAGTCCTCATCCGAAACAGCGCTGAACCTTGCTCTCAGCAATCTTTACCAACACCCTCAGTCCTCATCCGACACAGCGCTGAACCTGGCTCTCTGCACTCTTTAGCAACACCCTCAGTCGTCATCCGACACAGCACTGAACCTTGCTCTCTGCAATCTTTACCAACACCCTCAGTCCTCATCCGACACAGCACTGAACTTTGCTCTCTGCAATCTTTACCAACACCCTCAGTCCTCATCCGACACAGCGCTGAACCTTGCTCTCTGCAAACTTTACCAACACCCTCAGTCCTCATCCGACACAGCGCTGAAACTTGCTCTCTGCAATATTTACCAACACCCTCAGTCCTCATCCGACACAGCACTGAACCCTGCTCTCTGCAATCTTTACCAACACCCTCAGTCCTCATCCGACACAGCACTGAATCCTGCTCTCTGCAATCTTTACCAACACCCTCAGTCCTCATCCGACACAACACTGAATCCTGCTCTCTGCAACCTTTACCAACACCCTCTGTCCTCATCCGACACAGCATTGAACCTTGCTCTCTTGAATCTTTACCAACACCCTCAGTCCTCATCTGACACAGCACTGAACCTTGCTCTCTGCAAACTTTACCAACACCGTCAGTCCTCATCTGACACAGCACTGAACCTTGCTCTCTGCAATCTTTACCAACACCCTCAGTCCTCATCCGACACAGCGCTGAACCTTACTCTCTGCAATCTTTACCAACACCCTCAGTCCTCATCCATCACATCGCTGAACCTTGCCCTCTGCAATCTTTAGCAACACCCTAAGTCCTCATCCGACACAGCACTGAACCTTGCTCTCTGCAATCTTTACCAACACCCTCAGTCCTCATCCGACACAGCACTGAACCTTGCTCTCTGCAAACTTTACCAACACCGTCAGTCCTCATCTGACACAGTACTGAACCATGCTCTCTGCAATCTTTACCAACACCCTCAGTCCTCATCCGACACAGCACTGAACCTTACTCTCTGCAATCTTTACCAACACCCTCAGTCCTCATCCAACACAGCGCTGAACCTTGCTCTCAGCAATCTTTACCAACACTCTCAGTCCTCATCCGACACAGCGCTGAACCTTGCTCTCTGCACTCTTTACCAACACCCTGAACCCTCATCCGACACAGCGCTGAACCTTGCTCTCTGCAATCTTTACCGACACCCTCAGTCCTCATCTGACACAGCGCTGAACCTTGCTCTCTGCAATCTTTACCGACACCCTCAGTCCTCATCCAACACAGCACTGAACCCTGCTCTCTGCAATCTTTACCAACACCCTCAGTCCTCATCCGACACAGCACTGAACCCTGCTCTCTGCAATCTTTACCAACACCCTCAGTCCTCATCCGACACAGCACTGAACCCTGCTCTCTGAAATCTTTACCAACACCCTCAGTCCGCATCCGACACAGCACTGAACCTTTCTCTCTGCAACCTTTACCAACACCCTCAGTCCTCATCCGACACAGCGCTGAACCTTGTCTCTGCAATCTTTACCAACACCATCAGTTCTCATCTGACACAGCGCTGAACCTTCCTCTCTGCAATCTTTACCAACACCCTCAGTCCTCATCCGACACAGCACTGAACCTTGCTCTCTGCAATCTTTACCAACACCCTCAGTCCTCATCCGACACAGCGCTGAACCTTGCTCTCTGTATCTTTACCAACACCCTCAGTCCTCATCCGACACAGCACTGAACCTTGCTCTCTGCACTCTTTACCAACACCCTCAGTCCTCATCCGACACAGCACTGAACCTTGCTCTCTGCAATCTTTACCAACACCCTCAGTCCTCATCCATCACATCGCTGAACCTTGCCCTCTGCAATCTTTAGCAACACCCTAAGTCCTCATCCGACACAGCACTGAACCTTTCTCTCTGCAACCTTTACCAACACCCTCAGTCCTCATCCGACACAGCGCTGAACCTTGTCTCTGCAATCTTTACCAACACCATCAGTTCTCATCCGACACAGCGCTGAACCTTCCTCTCTGCAATCTTTACCAACACCCTCAGTTCGCATCCGACACAGCACTGAACCTTTCTCTCTGCAACCTTTACCAACACCCTCAGTCCTCATCCGACACAGCGCTGAACCTTGTCTCTGCAATCTTTACCAACACCATCAGTTCTCATCCGACACAGCGCTGAACCTTCCTCTCTGCAATCTTTACCAACACCCTCAGTCCTCATCCGACACAGCACTGAACCTTGCTCTCTGCAATCTTTACCAACACCCTCAGTCCTCATCCGACACAGCACTGAACCTTGCTCTCTGCAATCTTTACCAACACCCTCAGTCCTCATCCGACACAGCGCTGAAACTTGCTCTTTGCAATTTTTACCAACACCCTCAGTCCTCATCCGACACAGCACTGAACCCTGCTCTCTGCATTCTTTACAAACACCCTCAGTCCTCATCCAACACAGCACTGAATCCTGCTCTCTGCAATCTTTACCAACACCCTCAGTCCTCATCAGACACAGCACTGAATCCTGCTCTCTGCGACCTTTACCAACACCCTCTGTCCTCATCCGACACAGCACTGAACCTTGCTCTCTCGAATCTTTACCAACACCCTCAGTCCTCATCCGACACAGTACTGAACCATGCTCTCTGCAATCTTTACCAACACCCTCAGTCCTCATCCGACACAGCACTGAACCTTACTCTCTGCAATCTTTACCAACACCCTCAGTCCTCATCCAACACAGCGCTGAACCTTGCTCTCAGCAATCTTTACCAACACTCTCAGTCCTCATCCGACACAGCGCTGAACCTTGCTCTCTGCACTCTTTACCAACACCCTGAACCCTCATCCGACACAGCGCTGAACCTTGCTCTCTGCAATCTTTACCGACACCCTCAGTCCTCATCTGACACAGCGCTGAACCTTGCTCTCTGCAATCTTTACCGACACCCTCAGTCCTCATCCGACACAGCACTGAACCCTGCTCTCTGCAATCTTTACCAACACCCTCAGTCCTCATCCGACACAGCACTGAACCCTGCTCTCTGCAATCTTTACCAACACCCTCAGTCCTCATCCGACACAGCACTGAACCCTGCTCTCTGAAATCTTTACCAACACCCTCAGTCCGCATCCGACACAGCACTGAACCTTTCTCTCTGCAACCTTTACCAACACCCTCAGTCCTCATCCGACACAGCGCTGAACCTTGTCTCTGCAATCTTTACCAACACCATCAGTTCTCATCCGACACAGCGCTGAACCTTCCTCTCTGCAATCTTTACCAACACCCTCAGTCCTCATCCGACACAGCACTGAACCTTGCTCTCTGCAATCTTTACCAACACCCTCAGTCCTCATCCGACACAGCGCTGAACCTTGCTCTCTGTATCTTTACCAACACCCTCAGTCCTCATCCGACACAGCACTGAACCTTGCTCTCTGCACTCTTTACCAACACCCTCAGTCCTCATCCGACACAGCACTGAACCTTGCTCTCTGCAATCTTTACCAACACCCTCAGTCCTCATCCGACACAGCGCTGAAACTTGCTCTTTGCAATTTTTACCAACACCCTCAGTCCTCATCCGACACAGCACTGAACCCTGCTCTCTGCATTCTTTACCAACACCCTCAGTCCTCATCCAACACAGCACTGAATCCTGCTCTCTGCAATCTTTACCAACACCCTCAGTCCTCATCAGACACAGCACTGAATCCTGCTCTCTGCGACCTTTACCAACACCCTCTGTCCTCATCCGACACAGCACTGAACCTTGCTCTCTCAAATCTTTACCAACACCCTCAGTCCTCATCCGACACAGCACTGAACCTTTCTCTCTGCAAACTTTACCAACACTGTCAGTCCTCATCTGAAACAGCACTGAACCTTGCTCTCAGCAATCTTTACCAACACCCTCAGTCCTCATCCGACACAGCGCTGAACCTGGCTCTCTGCAATCTTTACCAACACCCTCAGTCCTCATCCGACAGAGCACTGAACTTTGCTCTCTGCAATCTTTACCAACACCCTCAGTCCTCATCCGACACAGCGCTGAACCTTGCTCTCTGCAAACTTTACCAACACTCTCAGTCCTCATCCGACACAGCGCTGAACCCTGCTCTCTGCAATCTTTACCAACACCCTCAGTCCTCATCCGACACAGCACTGAACCTTGCTCTCTGCAAACTTTACCAACACCGTCAGTCCTCATCTGACACAGCACCGAACCTTGCTCTCTGCAATCTTTACCAACACCCTCAGTCCTCATCCGACACAGCACCAAACCTTACTCTCTGCAATCTTTACCAACACCCTCAGTCCTCATCCGACACAGCGCTGAACCTTGCTCTCTGCAATCTTTACCAACACCCTCAGTCCTCATCCGACACAGCACTGAACCTTGCTCTCTGCAATCTTTATCAACACCCTCAGTCCTCATCCGACACAGCACTGAACCTTGCTCTCTGCAATCTTTATCAACACTCTCAGTCCTCATCCGACACAGCACTGAACCTTGCTCTCTGCAAACTTTACCAACACCGTCAGTCCTCATCTGACACAGCACTGAACCTTGCTCTCTGCAATCTTTACGAATACCCTCAGTCCTCATCCGACACAGCGCTGAACCTTACTCTCTGCAATCTTTACTAACACCCTCAGTCCTCATCCGACACAGCGCTGAACCTTGCTCTCTGCAATCTTTACCAAAACCCTCAGTCCTCATCCGACCCAGCACTGAACATTGCCCTCTGCAATCTTTACCAACACCCTCAGTCCTCATCCAACACAGCACTGAACCCTGCTCTCTGCACTCTTTAGCAACACCCTCAGTCCTCATCCATCACAGCGCTGAACCTTGCCCTCTGCAATCTTTACCAACACCCTCAGTCCTCATCCGACACAGCACTGAACCTTGCTCTCTGCAATCTTTACCAACACCCTCAGTCCTCATCCGACACAGCACTGAACCTTGCTCTCTGTAATCTTTACCAACACCCTCAGTCCTCTTCCGACACAGCACTGAATCTTGCTCTCTGCAATCTTTACCAACACCCTCAGTCCTCATCCGACACAGCGCTGAACCTTGCTCTCTGCAATCTTTACCAACACCCTCAGTCCTCATCCGACACAGCACTGAACCTTGCTCTCTGCAATCTTTATCAACACCCTCAGTCCTCATCCGACACAGCACTGAACCTTGCTCTCTGCAATCTTTATCAACACTCTCAGTCCTCATCCGACACAGCACTGAACCTTGCTCTCTGCAAACTTTACCAACACCGTCAGTCCTCATCTGACACAGCACTGAACCTTGCTCTCTGCAATCTTTATCAACACTCTCAGTCCTCATCCGACACAGCACTGAACCTTGCTCTCTGCAAACTTTACCAACACCGTCAGTCCTCATCTGACACAGCACTGAACCTTGCTCTCTGCAATCTTTACGAATATCCTCAGTCCTCATCCGACACAGCGCTGAACCTTACTCTCTGCAATCTTTACTAACACCCTCAGTCCTCATCCGACACAGCGCTGAACCTTGCTCTCTGCAATCTTTACCAAAACCCTCAGTCCTCATCCGACCCAGCACTGAACATTGCCCTCTGCAATCTTTACCAACACCCTCAGTCCTCATCCAACACAGCACTGAACCCTGCTCTCTGCACTCTTTAGCAACACCCTCAGTCCTCATCCATCACAGCGCTGAACCTTGCCCTCTGCAATCTTTACCAACACCCTCAGTCCTCATCCGACACAGCACTGAACCTTGCTCTCTGCAATCTTTACCAACACCCTCAGTCCTCATCCGACACAGCACTGAACCTTGCTCTCTGCAATCTTTACCAACACCCTCAGTCCTCTTCCGACACAGCACTGAATCTTGCTCTCTGCAATCTTTACCAACACCCTCAGTCCTCATCCGACACAGCGCTGAACCTTGCTCTCTGCAATATTTACCAACACCCTCAGTCCTCATCCGACACAGCACTGAACCTTGCTCTCTGCAATCTTTATCAACACCCTCAGTCCTCATCCGACACAGCACTGAACCTTGCTCTCTGCAATCTTTATCAACACTCTCAGTCCTCATCCGACACAGCACTGAACCTTGCTCTCTGCAAACTTTACCAACACCGTCAGTCCTCATCTGACACAGCACTGAACCTTGCTCTCTGCAATCTTTACCAATACCCTCAGTCCTCATCCGACACAGCGCTGAACCTTACTCTCTGCAATCTTTACCAACACCGTCAGTCCTCATCCGACACAGCGCTGAACCTTGCTCTCTGCAATCTTTACCAACACCCTCAGTCCTCATCCGACACAGCACTGAACCTTGCTCTCTGCAATCTTTATCAACACCCTCAGTCCTCATCCGACACAGCACTGAACCTTGCTCTCTGCAATCTTTATCAACACTCTCAGTCCTCATCAGACACAGCACTGAACCTTGCTCTCTGCAAACTTTACCAACACCGTCAGTCCTCATCTGACACAGCACTGAACCTTGCTCTCTGCAATCTTTACCAATACCCTCAGTCCTCATTCGACACAGCGCTGACCCTTACTCTCTGCAATCTTTACCAACACCCTCAGTCCTCATCCGACACAGCGCTGAACCTTGCTCTCTGCAATCTTTACCAACACCCTCAGTCCTCATCGGACCCAGCACTGAACATTGCCCTCTGCAATCTTTACCAACACCCTCAGTCCTCATCCAACACAGCACTGAACCCTGCTCTCTGCACTCTTTAGCAACACCCTCAGTCCTCATCCATCACAGCGCTGAACCTTGCCCTCTGCAATCTTTACCAACACCCTCAGTCCTCATCCGACACAGCACTGAACCTTGCTCTCTGCAATCTTTACCAACACCCTCAGTCCTCATCCGACACAGCACTGAACCTTGCTCTCTGCAATCTTTACCAACACCCTCAGTCCTCATCCGACAGAGCACTGAATCTTGTTCTCTGCAATCTTTACCAACACCCTCAGTCCACATCCGACACAGCACTGTACCTTGCTCTCTGCAATCTTTACCAACACCCTCAGTCTTCATCCGACACAGCACTGAACCTTGCTCTCTGCAATCTTTACCAACACCCTCAGTCCCCATCCATAACAGCACTGAACCCTGCTCTCTGCAATCTTTACCAACACCCTCAGTCCTCATCCAACACTGTTCACTGCCTCTCCATGCAAATCGCTCCCACTTTTAATTCCTCATCTTGGTCTTCTAATGTATTCATATGGTAGCACCCCAGAACCCCTGATTCTCATTCTCTCTCTCTCTCTCTCTCTCTCTCTCTCTCTCTCTCTCTCTCTCCCCCCAAGATTAGATCACTACCCCTGTCTACACTGTGTTTCTTCCCACCGCCACTCCTTCACCCTGCTGGTTCCCGAACACTGTAACTCCATACCCCTGCGTTCAAGTCTATACCCTCAGTGGTTGTGTTTAAGACCTCCCCAAAACGTCACGTCTGTCAATCAACGATGCCAGTCTGAAATGCATGGGCATCACTCACCCACTATGCCCACCTTACCCAAGCCTTTACCGCCGTGGTTGTAAACATTGGAAATGGATTAACTACATGCTGTATATAGGAAGTGCCTGATGTGTGTGTGTGCTGTTGCCATGTTATGCACCCATCCGTCCCCTCCAACAGCGGGCAATCGTGTCTCACTACTTCAGGGATCCAATATGATTAAGTGGACAGAAGAGACCGGCCCTTATACTCTGAAGGTAGGTTAGTGTTGTGCTGGACAGTGCCCTCAGAACTGCTGCTGAGCAGTTCCAATGTTGACACATTACGGAATTGAAGGTGGAATGAATCGGAGAAGTTATTGGCCAGGATCCTGCAAGTTCATCAATTGCAGGAGTCTGCACTGCAAAGCAGGCTTCTGGTTACTAAGTCAACAACTTCATCAGTATGGCACCAGACATCACTTCTCGCAACCTCACCTCGACTAGAGCAAATCTCCGGTAGGCCAAGTGGCCATTGCACCACAGCTGTGCAAGTGCACATCGCCAGTAGACAGCATAGTCACCAGATCACTGCTGCACTAGACCAGAGCTTCACAAGACTGTCCCAGCAATAGACAACATCAGCAAGTGAGCAAACACCTTCTGGACCATGTGTGTACTAGACCAAGTGCCCTCTAGATCACATGACCTCCATGCCAGATCTCCACTAGCCACATCTGCTCTAGATCACATGATCTTCAAGCCAGATCTCCACTAGCCACATCCGCTCTACATCACGTAACCTTGATGCTAGATCATCACTAGCCATATCTGCTCTAGATCACGTGACCTTGATGCCAGATCTCCACTATCCACGTCTGCTCTAGATCACAATTTGCTAGATCTCCACTAGCCACATCTGTTCTAGATCACATGACCTTCCAGCCAGATCGCCACTAGCCACATCTGCTCTAGATCACATGACCTTCAAGCCAGATCTCCACTAGCCACATCTGCTCTAGATCACGTGACCTTGATGCCAGATGTCCACTAGCCACATCTGCTCTAGATCACATGATGCCAGATGTCCACTAGCCACATCTGCTCTAGATAACATGACCTTGATGCCAGATCTCCACTAGCCACATCTGCTCTAGATCACGTGACCTTGATGCCAGATCTCCACTATCCACGTCTGCTCTAGATCACAGGATGCTAGATCTCCACTAGCCACATCTGCTCTAGATCACATGACCTTCCAGCCAGATCACCACTAGCCAAATCTGCTCTAGATCACATGAACTTCAAGCCAGATTTCCACTAGCCACATCTGCTCTAGATCACATGACCTTGATGCTAGATCATCACTAGCCATATCAGCTCTATATCATGTGACCTTGATGCCAGATCTCCACTAGCCACATCTGCTCTAGATCAAATGATGCCAGATGTCCACTAGCCACATCTGCTCTGGATCACATGACCTTGATGCCAGATCTCCAGTAGCCACATCTGCTCTAGATCACATGACCTTAATGCCAGATCTCCACTAGCCTCATCTGCTCTAGATCACATGATTCCAGATGTTCACTAGCCACATCTGCTCTAGATCACGTTACCTTGATGCCAGATTTCCACTAGTCAAATCTGCTCTAGATCACATGCCCTTGATGCCAGATCTCCAGTAGCCACATCTGCTCTAGATCACATGATGCCAGATGTCCACTAGCCACATCTGCTCTAGATCATGTGACCTTGATGCCAGATGTCCACTAGCCACATCTATTCTAGATCACATGATGCCAGATGTCCACTAGCCACAACTGCTCTAGATCACATGACCTTGATGCCAGATCTCCACTAGCCACATCTGCTTAAGATCACATGACCCTGATGCCAGATCTCCAGTAGCCACATCTGCTCTAGATCACATGACCTTGATGCCAGATGTCCACTAGCCACATATGCTCTAGATCACATGATTCCAGATGTTCACTAGCCACATCTGCTCTAGATCACGTGACCTTGATGCCAGATGTCCACTAGCCACATCCGCTCTAGATCACATGACCTTGATGCCAGATCTCTATTAGTCAAATCTGCTCTAGATCACGTGACCTTGAAGCCAGATCTCCACTAGCCACATCTGCTCTAGATCACATGACCTTAATGCCAGATCTCCACTATCCACATCTGCTCCAGATCACATGACCTTGATGCCAGATGTCCACTAGCCACATCTGCTCTAGATCACATGATTCCAGATGTTCACTAGCCACATCTGCTCTAGATCATGTGACCTTGATGCCAGATGTCCACTAGCCACATCTGCTCTAGATCACATGATTCCAGATGTTCACTAGCCACATCTGCTCTAGATCACGTGACCTTGATGCCAGATGTCCACTAGCTACATGTGCTCTAGATCATATGACCTTGATGCCAGATCTCCACTAGCCACATCTGTCCTAGATCACATGACCTTGATGACATATCTCCACTAGCCACATCTGCTCTAGATCAAATGATGCCAGATGTCCACTACCCACATCTGCTCTAGATCACATGA
This sequence comes from Ambystoma mexicanum, assembly GCF_040938575.1. Lineage (NCBI taxonomy): Eukaryota > Metazoa > Chordata > Amphibia > Caudata > Ambystomatidae > Ambystoma > Ambystoma mexicanum. The sequence goes on from NC_090930.1 coordinate 44,068,180, forward strand.
CCTTGATGCCAGATCTCCAGTAGCCACATCTGCACTAGATCACATGACCTTGATGCCAGATCTCCACTAGCCACATCTGCTCTAGATCACATGATTCCAGATGTTCACTAGCCACATCTGCTCTAGATCACGTTACCTTGATGCCAGATTTCCACTAGTCACATCTGCTCTAGATCACATGACCTTGATGCCAGATCTCCAGTAGCCACATCTGCTCTAGATCACATGATGCCAGATGTCCACTAGCCACATCTGCTCTAGATCACATGATGCCAGATGTCCACTAGCCACATCTGCTCTAGATCACATGACCTTGATGCCAGATCTCCAATAGCCACATGTTACGAAGTTTGTTGGTCGTGTAGAGTATGAACAACCCCTCTGTCCCCAAGAAACACCCTGACGGTTTAAAAATATCGTCAGTGTGAATATTAAGGCCACAGGTGGAAGTCCGGAAAACCAGGACGCGGGAACAGCCGGAAGAACCCCTTGAGCGCTGTAAGGAAAGGTACAGTGGTTAAGTAAAGAAACAGGGCCCGAATACCTATATGTGCATAACCCCAAAATCCCTGAATACCTGTGAGGTCTTGAGTCAAGGCGTGGGTCTCCTAGCTGTAGCTGGAACGAGCTGTAGGGTAGAACAGGTAACCACCTATTGTAGGACTGAGGCCCTAGCCAGTGAAGGGCTAGGCAAGAAGAATCCGTGGAGCAAGCGTGGGTCGGTAACAGGCAATCCAAAAGTACTTGAAGGGCTAGGCAAGAGGAATCCGTGGAGCAAGCGTGGGTCGGTAACCGGCAATCCAAAAGTACTTGAAGGGCTAGGCAAGAGGAATCCGTGGAGCAAGCGTGGGTCGGTAACAGGCAATCCGAAAGTACTTGAAGGGTTAGGCAAGAGGAATCCGTGGAGCAAGCGTGGGTCGGTAACCGGCAATCCAAAAGTACTTGAAGGGCTAGGCAAGAGGAATCCGTGGAGCAAGCGTGGGTCGGTAACAGGCAATCCAAAAGTACTTGAAGGGCTGGGAAGGAGCAATCCGTGGAGCGAGCCGAGGTCAGAATCAGAGCAGGTCCTTGAACGAAAAGAGAACGTCACGTGATCCAAAACAAGACAGCTGTGAAGCAACGCCCTCGGTTCACAGACTCCTTTTATCCTCGGAAGGGTCGTACGTAGAGTCACGTGTGATGCGAACCGAAAGCGTTGCCATGCTGCTAGGCAACAGAAGTCACGTGATCCGTGAAGCGCCGGGAAGCGCCGGTCTCCGCAAGGGATGTGAGTTCCTGAAATGACGAAGCCTCCAGTTGATCTGCCACCGCCGTGAGGGGCGATAAACACCCGTTACCCCAAACCTGTCATGCCGTGCCCTGCTGTGTGCGACGTGAGTGGGGAGCATAATGCATGAGTGTCGGGGAGTGCGGGAATGGGTAGACAAGGAGGGGCGAGCGGAATGGTGTGTCCGCGTTCTAGGTAGCGGTGTGACAGAATCCCCCCTCAAAGGCCCACGACCCCGTGGGCTCGCAGGATTGTCCCTATGAAAACGAGAAACCAGAAGCGGAGCCTGGACATCCCGGGAGAACACCCAAGAGCGATCCTCGGGACCGTAGCCCAGCCAGTCCACCAGGTATTGAAGCCGACCCCGATGGAAACGGGACCCAAGGATGGCACTGACCTCATAAACATCCTGAGAAGCCACCGAGACAGGAGCGGGCGGGACCAGGACACGGGTAGGAGCAAGGTAAGGTTTCAGGAGAGAAGTGTGGAAGACCGGGTGAATCCTCCAGGAAAGGGGAACCGAAAGCTTGAGAGCCACGGGATTCAAGACCCTGGAGATTCTATAAGGGCCCACAAAACGAGGCAACAACTTGCGACAACCAGGGATTCGCAAATGCCTGGTTGAAAGCCACACCCGGTCACCCACCCGATACTCCGGGGCTGCAGCCCGTTTACGGTCAGCCTTCTTCTTCATAACTGTTTGGGCCTCACGGAGATGGACCAAGGTCTGGGCATGGACACCGGCCAGATCACGAACACAGGCATTAGCAGCGGGAGTAGCAGAGGGAAAATCAGGAAGTGGAAGGGCACGTGGATGCTGCCCGTATAGAGCATAAAAGGGCGAGAAACCAGTGGTCGAATGACGGGAGTTATTATATGCAAATTCAGCAATATACAGTAGATTGGCCCAAGAGTCCTGGTACTGGAGGGACAAACACCGCAAATACTGCTCCAGAGCCTGATTTACCCGCTCGGTCTGCCCGTCGCTTTCGGGGTGATAAGCCGAAGAGAAGCGAGCATCGATCCCCAGGAGTCTGGTGAGAGCGCGCCAGAAACAGGACGTGAATTGTGACCCACGGTCTGATATGATGACCTGTGGCAAACCAAAGAGACAGAAGACAGATCTGAAGAACAAGCGAGCCAGGGCTGGAGCAGATGGTATACCAGTACAAGGGATAAAGCGGGCCATTTTGGTGTACGAATCGACAATAACCCATATAGTATCGTAGCCCTGCTTGCGGGGTAGGTCAGTGATGAGATCCATCGAGACGGTGTGCCATGGTCTGGGAGGTACGGGTAGCGGCAAGAGTAGCCCTAAAGGCCGTCCTTTGCGTGTTTTGCATTGGGCACATATGGAACAAGTGTTAACGTAATGTTCGACATCTTTTCTCATGGAAGGCCACCAGCACCAGCGTTGCAATAGGTCCAGAGTACGCTGTTGCCCGGGATTGCCGTTTACCGCAGCATCGTGTGACCATGTTAACGCCTGGTTGCGTACGTCACACGTAGGAAGGAACAATTTATCGTGGATAAAAGGTAACCCCTCGTGAAGGGCAATGTCCCATTCGTTGAGTGCCTGAGGGTTCTGGGAAACCCAACGCCTGATGTCAATAAGCATGGTGGGGGACGGAGTACAAGTACAGATGACATGGCCCTTTCCTAGCAGTGTGTCGGGGTACACGGACAAGGACTCCCCTCCGGGAGAACGGGATAAGGCATCAGCTTTGCCATGAATGCGTCCTGGTCTGTGCTTGACCACAAAATCGAAAGCGGCAAAAAACAAATGCCAACGCACCTGTCTGCTGTTTGCACATTTTAGAGAGGCCAGGTCCTGTAGGTTTTTGTGGTCTGTATATACCACTGTCTGATGTTTTGCTCCCATGAGATGATGACGCCACGTTTGTAAAGCATCCTTGATGGCCAATAACTCTTTTTCGGTTACCGTATAGTGTGATTCAGCCACCGAGAACTTACGTGAGTGATAGGCCACTGGATGAAGACAACCCGTGGTCGGGCATGGTTGAGACAACACCGCGCCTAGAGCAAACGAGGAGGCATCTGCCTCCAGAACGTACTGGAAATCGGGATCAGGATGCTGCAAAACAGGGGCGGACACGAACCTGGCCTTGAGTTCCTCAAAAGCCTTCTGATGAGTGGAGGTCCAAGTGAACGGGACCAGGGGGCTGGTCAGAGCGGTCAGTGGAGAAACAATAGAAGAGAAGCCGACGATAAATCGCCGGTAAAAATTTGCGAAGCCGAGAAAAGACTGGAGTTGTTTCAGAGTAACGGGAGTCGGCCACTCAGTGACGGCATGGACCTTAGATAAGTTCATGGACAGGCCTCCAGGGGATATGTGAAAGCCCAGAAACTCCACTTCCTTGGAATGAAATAGACACTTTTCAGGTTTGGCAAACAAGGCATTAGCCTTAAGGCGAGAGAGCACTTCCCTAACATGCCCGACGTGTTCCTCCAGGGAGGATGAATAGATCAGTATATCGTCCAGATAAACCACCACGAACGTATCCAGGATGTCCGAGAATACGTCATTGACAAAATGTTGGAACGTGGCAGGAGCATTACAAAGCCCGAAGGGCATTACAGTGTATTCGAATAAACCCTGTCGGGAGCAAAACGCCGTCTTCCACTCATCCCCAAACCGCATGCGAACCAGATTGTACGCCCCTCTGAGGTCCAACTTGGTAAAAACGGATGCTTTAGTCAACCTGTCCAGTAGCGTGGATATGAGCGGAAGAGGGTACCTGTTCTTTATAGTGATGGCATTTAGCCGTCTGTAGTCCACACATGGACGGAGATCGCCCTCTTTTTTCGGCACAAAGAAGATCGGACTAGCAGCTGGAGAACAAGAAGGACGTATATGTCCCAATTCCAGAGCTTTCTGTATGTAATCCTTAAGGGCTTGCTCCTCTGACCGTGACAACGAATAAATCCTACCCCTGGGAATAGGAGCATCCGGAACCAGGTCGATCGGACAATCGTACGGTCTATGAGGGGGTAGGCCCTCAGCAGTGGCTTTATCGAACACCATGTGAAAATCGTGATAGGCCGCAGGTATGTTGGCTGTGACAGCCCCCACAGTGTGTGACGGCACAGGGTCCGAAACCGTGTCATTGAGATGGGTGGCGGTCATGGCACCAAGAATCGAGGCAGGAGTGAACAGTGAATCTGTGTCGATGAGACAGTAATGTTGACACAGATCCGACTCGAACGTGACCTGTCCGTTGCCCCAATTGATCAATGGATTATGTTGCCGTAACCATGGTATTCCCAGTATGATGCCGAACAGTGGTGTGTTAATCAGATCAAATACCAGGGTTTCTCTATGGATGTTTTGAATCACCACTTCCATAGGAGCAGTTTGGAACCTGATCGGACCGGAAGATAGCGAAGTACCGTCCACAGCATGTACTGGTTCTGGATGTTCCTTCCTAACCAGGGGCAGGTTGAGACGATGGGCCAGGGAAATATCGATGAAACAACCAGTGGCCCCAGAATCGATCACAATATGGACTATGTGTTTGATCTCCCCAGTGGGTTTTAGCAGGGCATGGACCTCTATCGGTCGGACAGGGCCAAAGGCAGGTTCGGAGGGGGTCAGAGACAGGCTCGCCGGTGCCCCCTGTATCATGGGCGAGCCCTCGGAAAACCCGATGCTTTGTTCTTGGGGCGTCTGGGGCATTCCCTTACAAAGTGTCCGTTCAACCCGCAATAAAAGCAGGCATTGTCATTTCTCCGGCGTTCTCGTTCGGACAGGGTTATCGGACTACGGACACCTCCTATTTGCATGGGCTCAACAGGGGCGGTGGATATGGGATGTCCAGGGTGGGCAGAAAAAGATGTTTCGGCCCTTCTCTCGGATCTCCTTGCGTCTATTTGTAACGCAAGATCCACCAAATCCGAGAATACCGAGGGAAGGGCAGGAACCGCTGAGAGAGCATCTTTCATGGAGTTGCACAGGCCACGGTAGAATATGATTGCTTTTTTCTCCTCTGGCCAGGATGTCTCAGCAGCGAGTTGGTTATACTTAGTAATGTACTCTATCAAAGTTTGTTTGCCTTGTGTTAGATCTAGAAGTTCGAGGTCTCTGGAGTGGGCTTTATACCGTGTATCAAAGACTTTGGCCATTTCTGATACAAGAAGATCGAAGTCGTAGAGGGCGGGATGGTCATTCTCTAGCATCGGATTGGCCCAGGTGGCCGCTACCCCAGACAAATGGGATAGAAGAAATGCGGCCTTTGTAACAGAATCAGGGAACGCTAAGGGTCTACACAAAAAGTGTAGCTTACATTGATTAATGAAAGTACGATACTTCCGAGGGTCCCCCTGGTAACGTTCGGGGGCAGCAAGGGGAACAGGCGTAGGAAGCAGTATGGGAGTGGGTGCAGGAGCCATAACCGGGGCTGGTTGGTCTGAGGGGACTGTGTCACCGAATTCAGCATCCGAGGGTAAAGGAAAACGTGTGCTTTGGAGGGCATCCAGACGGTGGTGTATTGCTGCCGTGGCGGTAGTCATGTCGGTCCTAAGGGCCGCCACTGCTTGTAACAAGGCGGTCACTGGATCCCCGGCGGAGGGATTCATACTCTGGACGACCAAAAAAGGGCTTCACAGTCTGTTACGAAGTTCGTTGGTCGTGTAGAGTATGAACAACCCCTCTGTCCCCAAGAAACACCCTGACGGTTTAAAAATATCGTCAGTGTGAATATTAAGGCCACAGGTGGAAGTCCGGAAAACCAGGACGCGGGAACAGCCGGAAGAACCCCTTGAGCGCTGTAAGGAAAGGTACAGTGGTTAAGTAAAGAAACAGGGCCCGAATACCTATATGTGCATAACCCCACAATCCCTGAATACCTGTGAGGTCTTGAGTCAAGGCGTGGGTCTCCTAGCTGTAGCTGGAACGAGCTGTAGGGTAGAACAGGTAACCACCTATTGTAGGACTGAGGCCCTAGCCAGTGAAGGGCTAGGCAAGAAGAATCCGTGGAGCAAGCGTGGGTCGGTAACAGGCAATCCAAAAGTACTTGAAGGGCTAGGCAAGAGGAATCCGTGGAGCAAGCGTGGGTCGGTAACCGGCAATCCAAAAGTACTTGAAGGGCTAGGCAAGAGGAATCCGTGGAGCAAGCGTGGGTCGGTAACAGGCAATCCGAAAGTACTTGAAGGGCTAGGCAAGAGGAATCCGTGGAGCAAGCGTGGGTCGGTAACCGGCAATCCAAAAGTACTTGAAGGGCTAGGCAAGAGGAATCCGTGGAGCAAGCGTGGGTCGGTAACAGGCAATCCAAAAGTACTTGAAGGGCTGGGAAGGAGCAATCCGTGGAGCGAGCCGAGGTCAGAATCAGAGCAGGTCCTTGAACGAAAAGAGAACGTCACGTGATCCAAAACAAGACAGCTGTGAAGCAACGCCCTCGGTTCACAGACTCCTTTTATCCTCGGAAGGGTCGTACGTAGAGTCACGTGTGATGCGAACCGAAAGCGTTGCCATGCTGCTAGGCAACAGAAGTCACGTGATCCGTGAAGCGCCGGGAAGCGCCGGTCTCCGCAAGGGATGTGAGTTCCTGAAATGACGAAGCCTCCAGTTGATCTGCCACCGCCGTGAGGGGCGATAAACACCCGTTACCCCAAACCTGTCATGCCGTGCCCTGCTGTGTGCGACGTGAGTGGGGAGCATAATGCATGAGTGTCGGGGAGTGCGGGAATGGGTAGACAAGGAGGGGCGAGCGGAATGGTGTGTCCGCGTTCTAGGTAGCGGTGTGACACCACATCTGCTCTAGATCACGTGACCTTGATGCCAGATCCCCACTATCCACATCTGCTCTAGATCACAGGATGCCAGATCTCCACTAGCCACATCTGCTCTAGATCACATGACCTTAATGCCAGATCTCCACTAGCCACATCTGCTCTAGATCACATGACCTTGATGCCAGATCTCCAGTAGCCACATCTGCTCTAGATCACATGACCTTGATGCCAGATCTCCAGTAGCCACATCTGCTCTAGATCACGTGACCTTGAAGCCAGATCTCCACTAGCCACATCTGCTCTAGATCACATGACCTTAATGCCAGATCTCCACTATCCACATCTGCTCCAGATCACATGACCTTGATGCCAGATGTCCACTAGCCACATATGCTCTAGATCACATGATTCCAGATGTTCACTAGCCACATCTGCTCTAAATCACGTGACCTTGATGCCAGATGTCCACTAGCCACATCTGCTCTAGATCACATGATTCCAGATGTTCACTAGCCACATCTGCTCTAGATCATGTGACCTTGATGCCAGATGTCCACTAGCTACATCTGCTCTAGATCATATGACTTTGATGCCAGATCTCCACTAGCCACATCTGTTCTAGATCACATGATCTTGATGCCAGATCTCCACTAGCCACATCTGCTCTAGATCAAATGATGCCAGATGTCCACTAGCCACATCTGCTCTAGATCACATGACCTTGATGCCAGATCTCCAGTAGCCACATCTGCTCTAGATCACATGACCTTGATGCCAGATCTCCACTAGCCACATCTGCTCTATAACACATGATTCCAGATGTTCACTAGCCACATCTGCTCTAGATCATGTTACCTTGATGCCAGAATTTCCACTAGTCACATCTGCTCTAGATCACATGACCTTGATGCCAGATCTCCAGTATCCACATCTGCTCTAGATCACATGATGCCAGATGTCCACTAGCCACATCTGCTCTAGATCATGTGGCCTTGATGCCAGATGTCCACTAGCCACATCTGCTCTAGATAACATGATGCCAGATGTCCACTAGCCACATCTGCTCTAGATCACATGACCTTGATGCCAGATCTCCACTAGCCACATCTGCTCTAGATCACGTGACCTTGATGCCAGATCCCCACTATCCACATCTGCTCTAGATCACAGGATGCCAGATCTCCACTAGCCACATCTGCTCTAGATCACATGACCTTAATGCCAGATCTCCACTAGCCACATCTGCTCTAGATCACATGACCTTGATGCCAGATCTCCAGTAGCCACATCTGCTCTAGATCACATGACCTTGATGCCAGATCGCCAGTAGCCACATCTGCTCTAGATCACGTGACCTTGAAGCCAGATCTCCACTAGCCACATCTGCTCTAGATCACATGACCTTAATGCCAGATCTCCACTATCCACATCTGCTCCAGATCACATGACCTTGATGCCAGATGTCCACTAGCCACATATGCTCTAGATCACATGATTCCAGATGTTCACTAGCCACATCTGCTCTAGATCATGTGACCTTGATGCCAGATCTTCACTAGCCACATCTGCTCTAGATCACATGACCTTGATGCCAGATGTCCACTAGCTACATCTGCTCTAGATCATGACCTTGATGCCAGATCTCCACTAGCCACATCTGTTCTAGATCACATGACCTTGATGCCAGATCTCCAGTAGCCACATCTGCTCTAGATCAAATGATGTCAGATGTCCACTAGCCACATCTGCTCTAGATCACATGACCTTGATGCCAGATCTCCAGTAGCCACATCTGCTCTAGATCACATGACCTTGATGCCAGATCTCCACTAGCCACATCTACTCTATATCACATGATTCCAGATGTTCACTAGCCACATCTGCTCTAGATCACGTTACCTTGATGCCAGAATTTCCACTAGTCACATCTGCTCTAGATCACATGACCTTGATGCCAGATCTCCAGTAGCCACATCTGCTCTAGATCACATGATGCCAGATGTCCACTAGCCACATCTGCTCTAGATCACATGACCTTGATGCCAGATGTCCACTAGCCACATCTGCTCTAGATCACATGATTCCAGATGTTCACTAGCCACATCTGCTCTAGATCACGTGACCTTGATGCCAGATGTCCACTAGCTACATCTGCTCTAGATCATATGACTTTGATGCCAGATCTCCACTAGCCACATCTGTTCTAGATCACATGACCTTGATGCCAGATCTCCACTAGCCACATCTGCTCTAGATCAAATGATGCCAGATGTCCACTAGCCACATCTTCTCTAGATCACATGACCTTGATGCCAGATCTCCAGTAGCCACATCTGCTCTAGATCACATGACCTTGATGCCAGATCTCCACTAGCCACATCTGCTCTATATCACATGATTCCAGATGTTCACTAGCCACATCTGCTCTAGATCACGTTACCTTGATGCCAGAATTTCCACTAGTCACATCTGCTCTAGATCACATGACCTTGATGCCAGATCTCCAGTAGCCACATCTGCTCCAGATCACATGATGCCAGATGTCCACTAGCCACATCTGCTCTAGATCATGTGGCCTTGATGCCAGATGTCCACTAGCCGCATCTGCTCTAGATAACATGATGCCAGATGTCCACTAGCCACATCTGCTCTAGATCACATGACCTTGATGCCAGATCTCCACTAGCCACATCTGCTCTAGATCACGTGACCTTGATGCCAGATCCCCACTGTCCACATCTGCTCTAGATCACAGGATGCCAGATCTCCACTAGCCACATCTGCTCTAGATCACATGACCTTAATGCCAGATCTCCACTAGCCACATCTGCTCTAGATCACATGAGCTTGATGCCAGATCTCCATTAGCCAAATCTGCTCAAGATCACGTGACCTTGAAGCCAGATCTCCACTAGCCACATCTGCTCTAGATCACATGACCTTAATGCCAGATCTCCACTATCCACATCTGCTCCAGATCACATGACCTTGATGCCAGATGTCCACTAGCCACATCTGCTCTAGCTCACATGATTCCAGATGTTCACTAGCCACATCAGCTCTAGATCACGTGACCTTCATGCCAGATCTCCACTAGCCACATCTGCTCTAGATCACATGATTCCAGAAGTTCACTAGCCACATCTGCTCTAGATCACATGACCTTGATGCCAGATGTCCACTAGCTACATCTGCTCTAGATCACATGACCTTGATGCCAGATCTCCACTAACCACATCTGCTCTAGATCACATGACCTTGATGCCAGATCTCCACTATCCACATCTGCTCTAGATCACAGGATGCCAGATCTCCAGTAGCCACATCTGCTCTAGATCACATGATGCCAGATGTCCAATAGCCACATCTGCTCTAGATCACATTATTCCAGATGTCCACTAGCCACATCTTCTCTAGATCACGTGACCTTGATGCCAGATCTCCACTAGCCACATCTGCTCTAGATCACGTGACCTTGATGCCAGATCTCCAGTAGCCACATCTGCTCTAGATCACATGATGCCAGATGTCCACTAGCCACATCTGCTCTAGATCACATGACCTTCCCGCCAGATCTCTACTAGCCACATCTTCTCTAGATCACATGACCTTAATGCCAGATCTCCACTATCCACACCTGCTCTAGATCACAGGATGCCAGATTTCCACTAGCCACATCTGCTCTAGTTCACGTGACTTTGATGCCAGATCTCCACTAGCCACATCTGCTCTAGATCACGTGACCTTGATGCCAGATCTCCACTAGCCACATCTGCTCTAGATCAAATGATGCCAGATGTCCACTAGCCACATCTGCTACTGGTCTCACTTAAACTAGTCCATGTCTTCACTAGATCACCGCTGTTCTGAACTCGAACAAGACCCTGCAGATCACCACTCCCAGAGACCACATTCCCAGCACACAATATCACCAAATGACCACGTCCACACTAGACCAAACCTGCACGAGTTCAAGTCGCGACTAGACCATCAGGCTGCATCTCCACTAAGCCACATCTACTGATCACGGCTCTGCTGGATCATGTCTTCACCAGACCACATCTCCACTGGTCCCGTGGACCACCAAAAGAGGTACTTTCAAGGACCCCATGGCTTTATTGATGTCAAGAGATGATACAAACTGATCACCGTCCGTGAATTCCGTGCGCTGTGTGTAATCAAATTCCGCTAGATGATACCTGTCAAATGAAGGAAGTGGGAGGTGATGAGAATAAATCCATTTCCTCTTCCTGACCGCAAAGTATAATTGAAGGGGGAGTCTTTCTCTAAGCTATAACCAAAAAAGTGACGGGTGGAAGACTCTGCATGAATCTGAACCACTAGCACTACCCTGGGCGACCTTCCATTCCACCTTTTTTAGCCCTTCTGCGGTATGGCAAAAGTTCTAGCCATTTTTAAATAAGTCAGGTACTGCCACCTGCCCGAACTGCTAGGCCAGGTCCCATCTGAACAGAAACACAATCAACCCAGATGTGTTTCGGACTTCTTGGGACTTATCAGTGAGGTGCAGCTTTGTTTCCGATGGCTCAGCGAGCAAGGGACCCACGTCTGGGCATACCCTCTCTCATACAGGGAGACAAACTATAACCAAAAACCTGATAGGTGGAATGTTTTGAATAAATGTTAACCACTGGCACTACTCTGGGCTGCCTTCCACACCACTGTTTATTAGTCCATCTGCGCCATTGCAAAAGGGGTCTAGCCATATGCAAATCAGTCAGGTACTGCCACCAATGGTAGCAGCCCAGCCAGAACTGCTAGGCCAAGTCCCCTCTGCATGGAAACACAATCCACTCCAGACAAGTGTTGGCCTTGTTGGGCCTCATCAGTGAGGTGCAGCTTGGTTTCTTATGGCACAGCGAGCAAGGGAGGAACGTCTGGGCATACCCTCTCTCACACAGGGAAAAATACGTTAAGCTCCAGGAGGCCTAGTACTGGATATAAAGGCCCAATCTTGCTCCAATCAGTGCGCTCCTTCCACTTACATTTGGATTCACGTACAATTACATTTCCCTTCAGCATTCTTAGAGAGATTCATTTGCATATATCTGCATTTTCTTCCACAATAGAAATGTGCATATGGTTATGCACATTTTATTTTACGCTAAAGGTACTTTAGCCGTAATAAACTTCGGCAAATGCCTTCCAGCAGAGAGAGAGAGAGAGAGAGAGAGAGTGTGTGTGTGTGTGTGTGTGTGTGTGCGTGTGCGTGTGCGTGTGCGTGTGTGTGTGTGTGTGTGTGTGTCCATCTGAGATATCCAACCAGACATAGGCGGAGAGGGTGAGATTTAGGTGACTTTTAGAAAAAGGAGCCACATGTACTGTGCCAAGACGGGCAAGCACCTGGGGCTACTATCAGGGCGCGGATCAACTAGTAAAGGTCCAACTCAACAGGGGACTTATTCATAGAGAGGAGCTTTTAGAGCTTTACAGATGTTTATGAAGTCTGTCTCAAGTGTTTGTTCAGATGAGAGTATATTCCAGATGGTTGCGTCATGGACCTGCAGCAACCTACGTCTGAAGCCTGAAGCATTTGTATCTTGGCAGACCAATTATGAGAACTTTGGGCCTCATGATAAGTCAGGCAGTAAGGGGTTAACGGCGCCGGTAAAGTTGCCGGCTCCGTCAACCCCATACCGGCTGATTACGAGGTCCCCTCGCGGGACCCGCTCTGCACGTCTGGTTTTACCAGACGTGCAGACCGGGTCCCGCGAGGGGAAGAGGGAGCAAACAACGGACCGCTCGTAATCAGCCCGTTGTTTGCTCCCTCTCCTATTTCCATTCAGCCCTATAGGGGCTGAAATGTGAATGGGGAAGGTCCAGGCCCGGGTTCCTGAAGGGAGGAATTACCGGGCCCTCCGAACTCGGAATGGCCCGGTAATTCCCCATTCTGGGAACCCGGACCCAGACCCGATTTTGGCAGCAGCCATGCCGCCAATAGCGGCATGGCTACCGCCAAAGTCGGAATGACGGCCTTTGTGTGAGGTGTACCTCCTGTAGAAGGGTGGCTGGGTTGGCTTGAAGAGATTGGAGATACTTATTGGAGGAATACGGCCATGCCACCGCTTACCTACCAGAAACAGAGTCTTACTCTGCATTCTCTTCTTAACAGGCAGATGTACCCGAGTGAACGTTTTGAAATGAACATTCCATTTTCGGGCAAAATTGACTCTCTGCTGCCATATGTTCCTGTGAAAGAAGTGGTGGCCTTGATGGCTGCAGAGAGACGTAAAAAAGATCATATTTGGCACCCATTTTATCTCTACGCTTTGGCATCTGTGCTGTGTGCGTCTCCCTATCTCTCCAGCAGGACCTCTACTACCTGTTGGCATCTATGGAGAGGAGTGCCCCTATGCTGCTATCCTGGGAGTGATGGAAAGCCAGGTACATACTTGTCATACAGCACTACCAGTGATTTGCTGTCCAGTTCAGCTCGGTGTCCATGGCGCTGACGAGGCGACACTGCCATAGCAGTTGGAAGCTTCCCAAAAAGGCTCAGTCCTCAAGGTTCCATTCCCGAGTCAGAATTGATCTGATAGCTAAAGGGGGAAACGGTTTCAGAAGACGAGAGGGGTCCCAGGCCAGAGTGGAGTTGATTCCGTCCGTGGATCATGCTGTCATACCTCAGGCTCGGCAGCATTCGGTGTGGCATCGTTGGAAACACATTCGTACAGTTAGGACTTGCAACAAGATGGCGCCCCTTATGGTGAGTGCCGGCTGGAGGAGCCACATGGTAGACTCTCCTCTTCCTCGATTGGATCCTGCATCAGGAAGAGTATTTAGCCTCCTGTCACCATGGAAATGGCACGTTGCTACTTTCTCAGCGAGACGCTCTGTGGGTGTTTGCTTCCTAGGATTAGGCACACAATACTCTTGACTCTAATTTGGATTTTCATCTTTCTCCCTGGGCCTTGCTTTGCTAATCTTTTAGTTTCCACCATCTCTTGAAATCATCTACAGGATTGTGTCACCACGCTGCCCGAATTTCCCTTCGATCGTGTCTGCCTCTTTCTCTCCAGCAGAACGCAGTATGTAATCAGGACCTTTGGGTGCCACTTAACAAGAACTCGCGCATCGATTAGAAATATTTTCATATAATCTCTTTCTATTCTTGACACTGCCATGCTGCTCTTCATCCCTTTATCCAGAGCATTTGAGAAGGCCTGAATCCCAGCAAATTCCTCAGCACTCTTGCTACCGTCCCGAACCAAATCTGCATCAGAGGAGACACATTGGAGATTACTGCCAGTGGCGTAACACAAAATGTGGGGGCCCCCCTGCGAGCCATGTGCTGGTGGGGCCCCCCACACCGCGGGCCCCCCCGCACCGCGGGGGCTGCAGGGGCCCCTGTTACGCCAGTGATTACTGCACATCAAAAGAACACATCAGGGTTTTTTCACCAGAGGGTTTCCCGGAGGCTTCCGTCCTCTCGCTCTCTGTATTACTTCTAGAGGATCCCGAAGCAGGGGATATTCAGGGATATACTGCCCCGGCTTTATCCAACCGCTGCATCTAAACAGGTCAGTCTATTTCTTTGTACAACTAATGCTGACACATGATAGACAGCAGCGACAGTTTTGTCTGACTATGGGGCAGATACAGCAGTTGATTGCAATGGTACAAGCTCTCACATTATAAGTCCAAAGATTGAAACAAGAAAATGTTTCACTCAGACAACAAGCAATTCGATCACCTCCTGTCCCTGATTTACTGCCTGGGCCCTTCTCAGGTTGTACATTTGACGGTAACCCTCATAAACTCAAAGAATTCCTAGCTGAGTGTACTGTGCAGTTTGCATTTAAGGCCGTATATTTCCGGTCTGAAAGAGACAAGGTTGGACACATGATTTCTCATTTAACAGGTGCTGCTTTAGCACGGGCTGCCCCATTGGTGACTACAAATAATCCTATTCTATATTTTGTGAATAGTTTAAAAGCAATGTTTGGGAGACAAACAAATACTATTTCTTCCCAGGAACAACTTCTAGACTTCAAGCAAGGATCACAAGATATTCTAACCTACATCACTAAGTTCAAACAGATTGCCGCAGTTACCACCTGTCCAGATGAGGCATTCATTTGCACTTTTTAGGAGAGGTGTTTCTAAACAATTTAGGGATGAGATTTCCAGACTTCCCTGAACTACCAATCTAGCAGAAATTATTGATTTAACAATGCAATTAGGTTACCAGCTCCAGGAAAGACTCTCTGAACCTAGAAAAGGATGAGTAGCAAGAACCATGATAGACCCTCCTTGGTTACCCTGCAAAACCTATGGAGCCAGAGGAACTCATGCAGTTAGGAGCAACTCATGGTCCTTTATCGGCAAAAGAACGTAACCATTGAAGAACCTCAGGATTCTCTATGTATTGTGCATCTAAGGAACACCTAGTGCAGGATTGCCCAATTGCTCCTCCCCAAAGACAGGGAAGACATGAGAATAGCCAGAGAAATGATGGGTCCCAATTGTAGAGGGAACCACGAATAGGAAAGGAACACTGGGTTCCCATACACAGACACTATCCTCACTGCATCAAACTGTGGTGGTTCTTAGAGTAACCTTTCAATTCTACTCAGTTAAATTATAGAATGTGCCGGCTTTAGTGTATTTTGGAGTGGCAAGGTTATTCATAGATGACCTTTGGGCTCATAATAAAGGCCTCCCATGATTTACCAAAGATATTTCAGTCCCTGTAGAAGGGGTGGAAGCAGTCCTTTAGTGTCCGGTCCCACTAGTGAACAAACTACACCCCTTCAGATGTCCACTGCCTCACATGAGTTAATAGCTTTTGACATTACGAAGACAGCACATTACCCCATAATCCTGGGTTTACCCTGGTTGAGACAACATAACCCATTTGTTAATTGGGTTGCAGGCTTTCTTTTTCTAGGTTCTGAATATTGTGTCACTCATTCTCTGAATGAGGGTTCTGTGGGTATATGATCTGCCATCCATTCATCCTTTATCACTACACCAGCAGCAACAATAGATAATATTCAAGGACCTCCGGAGGAATACCTCGATTTTCAAGACGTTTTTTCCATCAACCAACATTCAGATTTACCACCCTATCGGAGGGATGATTGTGCCATCAACCTTCTCCCAGATCAATCTATCCCCTTTGGTTGCATGTACATGTTATCAGAACGGGAAAAACAGGTCTTATAGGAATTTTAGTGTGCAAAGTCTTTCCGAGACGGGGTGTGTGTGAAGTGCTGAGATCCGAAAATGGCCCACATTTTGTTAATGATCTATTTGAACAAATAGGGCTCATATTGAATATTAAACACAAGTGTTCTTCGGCTTATCACCCACAAGCGAAAGGGATATGTGAGAGATTCAACGGCCTCCTTAAAGAAAGGATTGCAAAGATTAAATTGACTTTATGTTATTATTACTCTATAATGCCTACCCTTAGCTTAATATGCCCTTCAGAATCAGCCAGGATAAGACCATGACCTCACCCCTCATGAACTAGTGACAGGGCAGTGTATGAGAACGCCCCTCACTCCTCCATCTAGAACCATCTAGAAGTATAGGTGATGCCCAGAGTGTAGCTAAAACCTAAAGTGATGAATTGCATGATTATCTGACATGTATGACCTCTAGCATCTCTCTCATTTTAGATCAAGTCAAGCAAGAGGGGGTTTGGTCTCAGAACACAGAAGAAGACAACTCAACAACCGATCCACTAGAACTATAACCCCTTCAGCTGTGAAGGTCCAGGGGAGACGAGCTTGGCTTCACTTAGGGGATGTAAAAGTCTATAAAGGTGAGACCCCACCCACCCTCCATTGCTGATCCAGAAGCAAGACAAGAAGAAGAATTTCAGCGTGTGCAGACTCGGTTGATGACAAAGAAGAAGGACGATAATGCAATGGTCATTAAATAATGCAGATTTTGCATTCAATCTAAGATTCATAGGACACTCCTTATAGATATTCTAGCAGGAGTGCAGAGACTTGCCAAGAATTTTAGAAATTTGAAAAAAACTTTAGAAACACATTGAAGTGTCAAAATTATGCCTAAACATCAGTTCATAATCAGAAATTGGAAATGAGAGCAATATCCAGATTCATTTCTCTCCGAATGCCTGTTCGGCTAACCACATGGTGCTAACTGACAGCGAGGCTCGTCGACTTTTGCTTGATGTTTTTGTGCTAATACTTCAAGCATATCCAGCCCTTGTTAGAAGAGACGTTGATATTCACACTTTTATACAGGATTCTAAAAATGGTCCAGTGATAAGAAGGCTCCTCATTGCAATAATCAAGCAAATTTTTCAGTTGCAATTATAAAGAAATTTGATGAATGTATAAAAAATTAGAAATATAGAAGCTGACACTGTTCTAGAGAATGAACAAGGGAGACAAGTACCAGGATGGCGCGAAAAGTGGATGCCAATGTTTTTGAGCATAATATATGCTTGTAAGTTTACTCTCGTCTTTCTGTTCCTCATTTTTCACAGTCTCCATCATGTTAGTACTTCTGCTGAGGTAGAAGTCTTATGGTTCTTCCTACTATGGGAACGTCCTTTGATATACTTCATGAATGATACAAGGTTCACATTAGAGATGCGGAGGAAGATGAGGGGATAAATACCTATCTAGATAATGCAGCACGCTTGGGTAATAATATGTGGTACCAGCACATGAGGAAAATGGGGTAGAAGACATCTAAGGAGAGTTGCTACGTCTGCGCTCTCATACCCTATGCCATGAATACAGTGCAAACTTTCATTTCCAGAGAAGTCCCAGAACACGATGCCAGATGCCTCATTCAGCATGTATGACCAGAGGAAAATTTCAGGGAAGTTGGGCCAGTTTGCGATGGTGGTCGAAATGGTTGTTTCCATTCCAGGATGATTACATTAAGACCACACAGATGGAAAAGGAGCCTGGATGGGAGAGCAAGATGCTTGTGTATCCTGCAGCAGGACAGGAAGAGGAAGTCATTGAAGACATGAAGAGAATGAATTGACCTGATGTGACAGAAATAGCTGGATCGTCTGGATGTTGGGAAAGAACTCAAGTCTTAGTCTATGGATGAGTGAAGACCAAGAAGGGATGGGAAGGAGGACTGATGTACTGCGCAGCTCATCTACTGAAGCCAGAATATGTACAAGAGGTGCAGCGAGTAAACGATGGATGTTTTGAAATCATGGCCTAAGCATGCCAAACTACTGAAGTGGGTAGAAGATTAATCAGCTCCAATGGTTGTGTTCCCATTGGCAAATATGACATTGTGCTTCCAGAGACATGGAAAGAATCATGTGGGAGACAACAAGAACTGCAGAACTACAGTGGACGTTTCCAGGATGGGAGAATGTACAGCTGTTCTGATTGATCCATATTGGGCTTGTGGGCTTAAGGCCTACATGAAGGTGCCCAGGGATTTGTGAGGAACGTGTTCTTTGGTGTTCATCCATGTTCCAGCCTTAGTGATTCCTCAGAGTGACCTAAAGATTGAAGAATTTCCAAATGGAAGATGTTGATTTAAGAAAAAGAAGTTCACTTGAATTTCATAATCGAACCAGAAGAGGGAATTACTTCTCAGCTAAGTCATTAGAAGCATATGAATCTATTCCATATAAGCACAGGTTGTTTAGCAAGACTGCTTCAATATTCATGACTACCTTCATGCCTAGGATCCAGACAATGGCCAATGCCAAATGGTTGCAGATTAGAAGATGGGAGCTTTTGCAGACAATCAACACCACCATAAAGGGATTCAATGCTATCAGAGAAGAGCTGAGGGCCATACGACTAATGACCCTATAGAACAGATATGTCCATGACATGATCACACCGATGGAAGGAGGAGTTTGCGCTAAAATCAGGCCATCATGTTGCACATTCAAACCTTCTCACGATAACGAAAATGGGACCTTAAAAGAGGCCGTAACATTGCTGATGAAACTGCACAACCAGATTAAAGACGAGACAGAAGACATTGCAGTTGACAGTTGGTTTGCTTCCATATTCTCATGGATTCCGCACTGGATAGCAAACATTTTCAAGTTTCTTGGAGCAATATTGGTGATGGTGATGTTTGGATTCCGTGTAATCAGAAAAATAATTGGAAAATGTAAGAAGACAGTGTGGGGTACATTTGCCAGCCCAGCAGAACTCTCCTAAATCCCCAAACTGCATTTTCAGTAGTTACAAAAATAATGGCTGCGCTGTGTCTGCTGAGCACATATTCCCTTGCATCAAAACTGCGTTTAGCAGTTACAAAAATAATGGCTGCGCCGTCAGTGCTGAACACATATGGGGCGAGATGGAACATGGAAAACCCTGAGTTTGGCTGCATTTCTTTTCTACATGTGCATCAAAGAAAAGAATTCAAAGGCAGCCTGGCTCAGCGCTGCTATGCTGCCAGCTCAAAACTTCCAACTGAAAAAAAAGAAAGTGTTCTGCATTTAAAATGACTTTGCACTGGAGCTATTTTCATCTTTCAACATTACACAGTTTGGTTCCAGTAAAATGCAACCATGCCCATCTATTTTCAGAATGAACCCCATCAAACGAGGGCCATTGTGTGTCAAGTAAAATCTTTGAAAAAACAGAGGAATTTGTTTCAAGCCGTATGGCAAGCATTTACTTTTATGCAACAATTTAACAGAGGCAAAACTCTTTACAGGAAGCTCTCTCTCTCCCTTTGATTGTGTCAGTTTCAAAGAACCCTTTTCTTGAACATATCCCTGTGTACAGAAAGTGACTAGAGCCCTGGAATCTGTCAGACAGCAAAATGCGAGGAAACCCGCATTTTGTTAAATGGATGAAAATAAAATGAATCTGTGTTTCTTTGCCTTGCAGAGAAATGAAAGGGCATGGTGAAGCTATATGGGAAAGAATACTGTAAAAAACCCAGAAACATGACTGTATATTGGGGGAAGAAAAGCTGCAAAAATATAAGTATATTTAACTCTGCGTATTTTCTTTTCTTTACAAAAAGACTTCAACAGCCTAGCTGAGGCTGGCATTCCTGTTAGACCAGTATGGCTCAAAGGCCCAAATCTCGCACCTCCTCATGATTTCCTATTGCCAGGGCAGGGACCCAGTTCTGTGGACTGCCAAGTATGATAATTACAAAGGGGCCTCAGACTGCATGGCAGGGATGCTCTTAAGAACAAAGGGGGGCTCCAACCTATGTGTTTCCCTCAGAAGTGGAAAATTCTCTGCATTCAAACTAAGGACTTCAAAGGAGAATCCATGGCAACCTCTGTGCAAGGTTGACCAGTGAAGGACATGTGGCTGGGGGTTGAAAAGACTGCCCACTTATGGGAACAAAGCTAGCCCACTTGATTCAAAAGACTTTTATGTTAAGACATTTATTTCCACAATCTGAAAACGCATTAAAGTGAAACTTTGACAGCTTGAATGTAATTTTTGTGCCATTAAAATAAGACGATGTAGATCTTCCTAACATGTGGGGAATGCAAACTCCAGTAAAATGACATTCCTGGGGAAAGCATACATGGTACTGTGATGAAACTTAAATGCAAATATGTCCGACATTGATAAGCTTCTGTATATCCATTTGTAGATTTTTAGGGGAAATATATTCCATAGAAATTGTGAAAGATTGCCAGAAGGACAAAACAGCATCGTACAAACTTGGGGTTTGGAATGGTAGATTAATTGTAAAATATGGAATCTGCCTGAGTTACAGGAGGCTAACAATTGTAAAAATTAGTATTTTGTGTCATAACTAATTTTGACAAAGGTAACTGTGGTATAACAATGCACATCATAAAACACACACCATAAAGCTGAAGTCACTTCCCTGAGTCCAATCTGCTTACAGTGAGGCGGCAACATCCACAGACTGACCTATCCCATTTTAGAGGTATGTCTAGCTAAGATCAGCCCACATAGTAAAAATCCTCTGATGTCATCCTGCCTATAAGAGGAGGAAGCTCAGAGAGGGCGAGGACATTCAAAAGTCAGGACATTCAAAAATCCAACCCGCAAAATCCAGAGATCCAGACATTCAACATTCACCCTGCAAGATTCCAGACTCCAGATCCAGGCAGAACCATCTATCCAGAATTAAACCCTACAAACATCCCAATAATTCAGGGAGAGAGGGAGAAATGCTGCAGACCCCTTTTGGGATGATCCAGTGACCCGACATGCCAAGCTGATGCACCCTGCTGTCTACTTTGACCAGACCCCAGTTGCCCCGCTCTGTCCCTAGAGGAGAGCCCAGCTTTTGCCCAAGTGACCAGATCCTTGTCCTGTTGTCCAGTGGCCTGGCTGTCTGTCAAACCTATCAATTTAAGTGCTTTTTGCCTTCCCCAGCAACCAAAAAGCTGCATCCAGTGCTTAGTCACCTTGTATTATGTCCAAGCCCATAGAAATCCTATAAATACCCTAGTCAATTCTTAAATTGTCAGACTCCATTGTGTAGCAATTCATTAGTAAAATCTGTGTTAATCTCCATGTGTTAGCGCAATTCTTTCCAAACCATTTTAGTTTGTTGCATAAGTCCCTAGTACTATTTGGAATAAATTAATTAATTCCCATATAAAGAGGCACACAGTGTGAATGGGTTAACATTACAAATTAACCTTTTCGCAGGCTGTGTCCTTCTTTAATAACCTAGCCACTAAAATATAGTCTCAGTAGAGCCTGTTGTTTTCCTCTTAAAAACAATTTTCCCTGTGTAACTGCTTTCATTATAAAATTCGACTTTCTCTCCTTATCAAGAATCCCATACTGTCACCCAACCAGAGTCACCCTTTCACTTAGTATATTATCATACCTGTTATGTGCCTTTGTACCCCTTCAGCAAAACCGATTTTCGATTCTGTTTGTTTAGTTCATTTCTGAAGTTGTTCGCATATTTTAAACCTGTAAAAACTAAGAAATTGCAATTTTGCCACGTGTGATTCTTGGTGCACTGTTTTCCCTTCCCAAAGTAAGTGTTCTAAATTGTATGCCCATTCTTTAGTACTTTGCCTTGTAGCATGTCAATTTTCGTGCTTCTTTAGTACAGCCACACACATTCTTGCCTTATCTATTCAACCGCACATGTAAAATAACCATTCGGTAATTTCAAGTGCCATTTTGCTCATTTTTCAAGGGAGCTCAATCCGATTTCTGCCTCCCATTCAGGGGTGGTAGGTCCGATTTTCATTCTGATTGTTGCCTAGTGTACCTGACTCCTTGCTACTCCACCCACACAAAACTTGGTTAACAGGGGTTTGATGGAGTGTTGCATGGGGAATGCCTCACTGTGGTGCTAATTGAAAATACCACCCGAAAAGCAATATTGCTTTCATTCAATTCCGCATTGATGTGTCTGATGTTAGAAAGTAAATTAAGTGTACCCTATAATTTTGCTGTGTAAATTATCACCCTATTGGTGATTGCTGCCCGATATTAAGTATGTTTATTTCATTTGAATTTAAAAATAAATATTCTATTATTGCACACCGGCCTGGTTCATGGTCCACTGTGACATGAGGTGCACATTAAGGGGGGGGGGGTGAGATGGGTTGGCTGCCTTCTCAAAGCTGAAACCAAATTCATACATTTCCAGCATCACAGGTACACACTGAAAAAACCCTATTAAATGTATCCCCGAAGAGACGACCATCAGATACATGAAAAGGAGCAAAAAGAGGATCTGGTGACGTCATGAAAAATGAGTGTGACGCCTTGAGAATACTGGCTGAAGAGGATGCATGGACCGTATAGAAATTGATGACGAAGTTAAGAATCAAGTAAACTTTCATATGGGAAAAGAAGATTGCCTGTGTGTGAAGCACTGCATAAAATGCAGGCCAATCAATAGCTGTACAAGTGGTGTAGCCCAAGTAGATTAAGTAATCTTGGAAGCTGGCTTTATGAAGTGAATAGACTGCAGGTGAAACTGCCATTGTATAGAAGCTGGACAACGGTGTCATGAATTTAGTAAGCCTAGATCCATGGAGAGAAAGGCTGAGAATTGTGTTGAAACACAAAGAAAGCTGGGATCATGGAATAGTCTGGAAGGGCTGTCTGGCCTGGTGTCAATGCTGAAGCAGCCAAGACCGGTATCTATTCTTGTAGGCGGTGATCGTGAGATGCTGAATCATCCCTTGTTAAGGTGCAAAGAAACAACACCAAGCATACAAAGTTGTATTCCTTTAAGACATTTAAATGCTGCAAAATTGACCAAATCATGGTCTCCTCTCACGTGAGCCAAGGATGGAAATAGACCTGAGCGTGGAGTTCTAGAACAATAATAGTGAAAGCCTGTACTCCCATATATTCCCAGAGACAAGCATACTTTGAAAGGCCAGGTTCAAAGACAATCTTCATGGCAGAAGGCATGGGTAATGAGAGATGATGTGCTAATTGGGTGGGGAGGTAAAGACAAGTCCACCTCCTGGCACCTGGGTCTGAGCTTACTTGCTGCTAAGTGAGCCGAATGTTCCAGAATGGCACGAGCGTGCAAACCAATTATAAAGGGCCATATAATGAAGGGTCTTATACTTTGAGAGCCAAAGATATATTGTGCACTTAATAATGTTGAAGATGACATGTTTTAGAAGTAGGCATAAATTGTCCACCTGACAGAAGATAACCAATCACAATCCCACCCCATATAGAAAGTATGCTTAGATGTTCCCCTTGAACCTATCACAACTCCGTGTAGGGTTTTCTCATTTGCCACACAGTATGACGTCACAAATGATGCATTTTCTGTATAAAAGGATATTTTTAAAGAAGTGTATTAAGAGCTCGAGCGAACGTCCGTTGATGTCTGTTTTAAACTCCCTGTTTTAGATCATCGTTAATAAAACAGCACCTTTGCCATCTTCCTTAGTTGGTTCGATTATTTGGTGTCAGAATTATTCTGTATCCCCATTCATTGCTTGCACGATACCCAAAGGGGCCTATGCTCAATTCTATGTATTTGAGGAATTTAAATATACTTTTTTTTAGGAAACCTTGTCAACTGAGAACATTGAATCAAGGGGCAATTCAACATATACCTCAATGGCAACTTGGGCAGAGGTGTGCCGCCCAAGTGGAGATCTGGTTATAGCCATTGGCATGAAACTTAATATAATGTCCAAACTCTGGTTTGCTGCAGATGGAATTTTGTCAGTGAGAATTTGTTTTCCCGGAACCAAACAAGAATGTTTACTTGTCAATATATATTGGAATCCGGCATAGCCCTCTATAACTTCATACCACTTTACTTTGAAGAATTAATTTGAGACATGGTTATTGGAAGGGCATGTCCATGTTATAATTGTGGCAGGTAATTTTAATGCTAACTGCGCCAAAGGCCATAAGTACAATAATGTTATATGCGCTCCTGGTATCCGGTATTAGTACCTGGCGAGGGAGAATCAGAATGAAAGAACCATTCATGGCAGCTCCTCAGCCAATGAGGAGGCTCGAAGCGGGGCCATCCCCGCTCCAAGCCTCCACATGGCTGGAGGCCGCCTTCGTCCCCCACCGGGGATTCAGGTATGTTTTTTGTTGTTGTTGTTTTTCCTCCCCCCTCCCAGCCCTCGCAACCCCACTTACCTTCAGGCTGCTTTGTCCCTGGCGGGTGATGATGGCAGCCTCCAGCCGTGTGGATACTCGCAGCGGGGCTATCCCCGCTCTGAGCCTTCACATGGCTGGAGGCTTCCATCGTCCCCCACCGGGGACCCAGGTACGTTTTTTCTTTTCCTTTTTTTCCCTCCCTTCCTCCTCCTCCCCCCCCGCCCTCCCAACCCCACTTACCTTCTTCTCTTTATTTTTACCAGAGCGGACGCGCTGGGAACAGAAGTGTTCCCAGCGCGTCCACTCCCGATGGCCGCCATGGAAAGGGAAACCAGACTTTGTTTTCCCTTCCCTGACGGCCATTTTCTTAATCATTATTTTTTTTTTCTGTTCCGAAATGCTGCAGCGTTTCGGAACAGAAAAAAACTGCTTTTAGTACCCCAGTCTCGCAGATCTTGCGGGCCGAGCGACTAACAGCAATATGCCCCTCGCCTTCACTCAGGCCTATAACTATGGGCCCCAGGGCATTACCTGACTCGGTAATGCCCCCACCGCGAGGGGCATATTGCTTAAATATTACCCCACACAAATGGTTACCATACATATAGTCTTTGGGAAAAGGCTGTGGCGACATTATGTATGGTGGCCATTTGTGAGGGGAGCGGGGCTGTCTCCCACTCACCTTGGGGAAATAAAATTAAATTAAAACGGAGGTTGCGGGGGTGTCTCTTGCAGGTGCACAGTGATGATGTTGCTTCAAACAGCAGCCTTTTTGCAGCAACTTGTTTGCCACACAGCCTTTTGCGGGGACATTATCACATGGAACCACACTCCTCACACTGCTCAACCCAGTATTAGGAGGGGTATGCGTTGGGACTTTGTTATGACTGATTGGGATCTGTTACAACTTCAGTCAACTGCTCACAATTGCCCCCAAAGTTCATACATGGCAAAGGGGTAGGACGTCATCCTGGATTGACTATTTGTATGTCTTGTGAGTGGGAATTTGTGTCTGCCTGACCCGTGCCTGGGGGATCATTTGATGATGTGTTTCAATTTGCAAGTTAGCATTTATAAACACCATGTGAGTGCAGTTCTGTTTCCAGCAGTTTCTATGGGAAGCGGACTAACTTGCAGATGGGATAACTCTATGTATTAAGGGTTCGTGGACACTCTGCTTGATAGGGTTGGACCATATCGTGAGGCACATCATACTGGTGGAACACGTGACATGGTTAGGGGTAGTCATCGAGTGGGACTTGATCTGCTCCATGTGACCATAGAGTCTGTCCTTTCAGAAAGACATGCTAACCTACAAGAGATATCCACACCCCTTTGGCATGGGAGTGGCGCATTCGAAGCGAGAGAAACAAAAAAATATTAGGACTCTGAGGAAAAGGGGTCTTCATTTGACTCAAAATCAAAAGACAAAAAGAAGTATCTGCTACCATCACAAAAAAATGGGTAATCGATAAACTATGATATGTTTATGAGAGACAATCAAACAATGTTGAGACTCTGGATGACCTCTGATTCTAGACAATATTGGGCACGCATTACCAACATCTCAGGTGCAATGGTACATAGTAGGGGGATGTTATACCACAATCTATGTGGTTTAGCTTTATTACTAAGAAATGTAAGTTACCCAGAACCTTCATGGCACTGTATGACCCCATGCGAGCCCCTACGGTCCCATGTGATTGTCCTTGAATCATTGAAGACCTCACATGGGCGATTACTAAACTTAAAGCATCCAGGTCTCCCGGCCCGGAGGACCTTCCTCCTTTTATATTGAGAAAGGTTGAGAATTTTCAAGTCCTACTTTGATGGGATTTATAAAGCACATGTTGTCCCTCTATCCTAGACCCAGTCCACGTTTATAGCGATCTACAAAAAGGGGGATCCTGCTGATTCCATTAATTATGGGCCGATCGCCCTGATTGATTCTGTGAGCAAGGTCTTTGCTCTTCTTCTCTTTAGGGACCTTAACAGAGACTTGAATACATCTGCTGGACTGTCACGTGTTCAAGTGGGTTTCAGGAGAAATACGGGTACTTCTCTCAATGCCACTATCCGGGCACATGTGCTGCACGATGTCACATGCAACCAAGCCGGCACTGTTTACACGGCTTCGCTGGACATGTCTTTAGCGTTTGACTGTGTGGTACGTGCCAAGCTACGGAATAAACTATAACGCCTCACCCAAGGTGGTCCTATGGATTGCACTGATTATACCAGAATACGACTTTGCAGATCTGTTGAATCAGGAAGAGGCGGTCCTGACATCTACTCCTGCCAACCTTGGTTTAATACAAGGTGCATCCTGGCCCCTTAATGTCAATCTTAGCGACATTGAGGTTGTGGGGCAGGCCAAGGACATCTCCCCAGAGAGGCTGGGACATCTGGGGATCCACTGGCTCGCCTTTGCAGAGGATCCCATATTGTTTGATAGGACTCAAGGGTCTGCAACACAAGATGAGCATATCCTATTCCTAGTCTCCAGGCCAATGGAAGGAAATGTCGAGTTGTGATGTCTTCTAACAGTAGGAAACCTACAACTATGTGATGTTCCCTGGGTGAAGACGAAGTAGAGCGGGCCGTTTCTATTCGCTATCTAACACCGACTCCCTAGATGAGTGGAAGATGATATTGAAAGCTAGGCTCACTCCTTTCATAACTCCCATGAATCGTCTGTATGTGAAATCGGGCACGTTTTCCTTTTTAACCAATCTTAAAATAGTATCTCTCTAGAATAGAGCCATTTCTACTGTTTGGCTTAGTGATAGCTTTGATGGATCTTGGCAGGTACCGCGACACCGTACAGGGAGAGATTTGGAAAAAGGTTTTAGGGCTTTCTCAATCCATACCTAATTCAATTATCCGGCATGAATTAGATTTAATTTCTCTTCAGGCTCGCTATTTATTTGTTTATTTATTTGTGTATAGGGCGCCGAAGCCTGCAGGCAACTGGGCGCCGCTATCACTGGAGACAGCGATTAACCTGTGCTAAGTGTCTTTCCCCACCGGACAACACTTTATACACAGACCTACACATCTACTGGAACATTCTTTTGCGAATTCTATTGAAACCTTTAAAAAAAACAATGGCAAATCTACTCGGGTGTATCGGTTCCTGTGGTGATGAGTTAATAAATCGCCCCAATACTGTTAAAGGCAAACTATTCAGGGAGGATTGAAGACTCTTGAAAACATCTCCATTTACTCCTCCTTCTCTGAATATGCCAAGTACCCTCGAGAAAAAAGATAGGCTCTCTGTATACTTGAAATGTTTTCCGTTTAACAAATTACCTTCACTATATCTACGTTTCAGGCTCAATAAAATCCACACGAGAGCAAGGAGCAAACATTGGGTTACAGGACCAATTAAAGACACTTGTCAACCAAGGGACGCAAGGGAAACTGTCAAACACAGGGCGCTAGAGTGTCAGGCACAAGAGAACTTTCCAACATTGGGCGCTAGAGTGTCAAGCACAAGAGAAACTTTACTAAAGTGTCAAGCACAAGAGAAACTTTCCAACATGGGGCGCTAGAGTGTCAAGCACAAGAGAAACTTTCCAACACGGGGCGCTAGAGTGTCAGGCACAAGAGAAACTTTGCAACATGGGGCGCTAGAGTGTCAGGCACAAGAGAAACTTTCCAACACGGGCGCTAGAGTGTCAGGCACAAGAAAAACTTTACAACATGGGGTGCTAGAGTGTTAGGCACAATAGAAACTTTAGAACATGGGGCGCTAGAGTGTCAGGCACAAGAGAAACTTTACAACAGGGGGCGCTAGAGTGTCAAGCACAAGAGAAACTTTACAACATGGGGTGCTAGAGTGTTAGGCACAATAGAACTTTACAACATGGGGGTCTAGAGTGTCAGGCACAAGAGAAACTTTACAACATGGGGCGCTAGAGTGTCAGGCACAAGAGAAACTTTACAACACGGGGCGCTAGAGTGTCAAGCACAAGAGAAACTTTACAACATGGGGCGCTAGAGTGTCAGGCACAAGAGAAACTTTACAACTTTAGGTGCTAGAGTGTCAAGCACAAGAGAAACTTTACAACATGGGGTGCTAGAGTGTCAGGTACCTCTTAATATCCTAGCACCTGCTTTTTCTAAAGAACTGGACAGCTTTCATTCTGGCTAATGAAAGAAGCTATTCTGGTCTAGACTAATGTGGGGCGAACATGTATCTTTATTGCCCTTGGTCGTTTCTAAACGACGTCTTACTATTAATTGTATGATCCAAGGTTTTATTTTGTATGCAGATGTATTTTGGATATTGAACTCGAATGTAAGATTGTTCTTCTTTCTTGTTTCTCCTTTTTTGTTTTGTTCTGTTTTGTGTCTCTGTCAGTGGCTTGATTCGCGATTTTTCTTTTGTGATTTGTGTACGGTTGTATGTAAAGCGTGTCACAATAAAAAAAAATAATAAGATTTCATGGTGCACTAATAATGCAGACCAACTCCTAGGACCTCTTTAGATGTCATGGTGCATTAATCATGCACCCCAAACTCCCAGTGATATGATATGAAATGATAGGATATGGCATTTATAACGCGCCTATACACAAGTGTTTCAAGGCGCGACGCGGCAAGGAAGGGGGAGCAGGGGGACGACAGAGACAGCGATCTTACTAGGCCAGGTGTCAGCGAGATCGCGCAAGTGCAGGGGAAGGGGGAAGGGGAAAAGTGCAGGGGGAAAGGGGAGGGGCCAGTGCAGTACAACAGTAAAATAAATAAAGACAATAAATAACAGATAATAGAGGGAGGGCTGTTGAGCAGCCTGGAAGATGGCTGCCTAGCTGATTAGCTCTGAGCTTTACCAACCAGGCATCCGCAAACAGTGGCGGTTCCTGTGCATGGTTACACATACAATTGCTCCCAGGTGCTGGAGAAGGGGGGGAGCACATCTGCCCTGAAAATCGTGTGGATTCATTGAACCGGTGCAGAGAATTGGCCCCTTGCCCCTGACATAGAGAGTGCCCACATTGGTGTGTGGGACGTGGCCTGGCGGCTGTGACTGCTGGTGTGGCTGTCCCGCCCCCGGGCCGGGCTGAGGCCGGTGGCTGCAGGGACGGATTGCTGTGGTCGGGTGTAAACGCTGTTGCAGTGCCGGAGATTGCATTCCTGTTGGGGAGCTGTGGCCTGGCGGCTGCCCTCGGCCCAGCGGCTTCACCCTGCTGCCGATCCTCGGGCGGGCTCTGGGCGGCGGGTCAACCCGACGTGCCTCACTGTGTGAAGGAGCGGACCAGCTCGCTGGGCGATGGGCGCACCCGGCCTCCAACCCCATAGACTGAATAGTGTGGGCCCCCCCCTTCGCTCTTGTTCCTTGTACCCCGACTATGGAATAACATGACAAGCAGACTTGGGTGTGGAAAACCTATGGGCCGTAGGCTTGTTTATTTTCTCCAGAAAATAACACCAAAACATAACATAACAGAATACATCACACCAGATGCTTTTGGGCACTTCGTGTCCAGGGTTGGAGGAGATGCCCAGCCTTCTCCTCAGCAAGTCTTTGTTACCCCTGGGCATCCGACCCCGGACACGTGCCGCCGTCTACGACTTTCTTCTACCGTGTACTGAAGAAAGTACTCGGCGTTCCGGTTCCTCCTTCTTTCTCCTTTCCTTCCTTTTTGCAGGGTGGGTTGGGTGGCAAAATGTTTCCTTCTCCCCCTTTTCCAGGCCCTAGGAGCTTACCCGAATGAGATGAGCTCCTTACCTGGTTTGTCCTTCTCTTGGTTTCTGTGGGGTTACTTATACTCCCCTGCTCCTTTGTTGTCCCTTTGGGGGCCGGACTTCCCCTGGCCCCCCTGTTGCTTTTCCTTTGCACCTTTCCCTGTTGTGTTGCTTGTTTCCTGTCAGCACCAGAGGTGGGGGCGCCGCCTGGCTGCCCCTCCCCTTGCTTTTCGGGCCATTTCATCCCCCACCCTGCGCCTAACCCCCCAGGCCCTCCATCGTGCCGTACTTTGTACGGTACGGGGCCTGGGGCAGAGTCCCGCTTGGGCCCCCTGTCTCGGCCTGGCAGGGTGGCCGACGGCCCTGCACCCTCCAGCCCGAGTTGCGGGCTGCGCTTACACTATATCCCGGCTAGTGCGGGCTGGAGCCCGAGCGTTTACTCTGTCAGGTAGGCCGGCCTCCTTGGTGCTGCCCCGCTCCTGCCTGCTGTCCCTGCCGCATCTGGTGTCCTCGCCCCGTCCATGGCGTCCTCCTCTCTGAAGTCTGGGCATGACCGCCCCATCAGCTCCATGCTCTCCCGGTCACCTGCATCACTACACTGCTGCTCTCGCCGCACTGCATGAGGGCCTACTTGAGCCCAGCACGGATCCCCAGGCAGCCCGCGAGGATTCTTGATCTGCGGACCCACACACCACCACTCCAGCCTCCTACCCACTACTCATTCATAGACCTTCCCATTGGACTGCAGCACCCCGGCGCATTGCACATTGCTACGCTGGCCTAGGACCCCTTGATTACGCCGGGCCCATCCGTTGTACATCTTAGGCCAGAACCTCAAGTGTTAGACGCTTTAATACTGCAACATATGTCGTGTTGGGGGATAACGGTTGTCAACTACTTTGCCGCTGGAGCATCTGCAGCTCCTCTGAGCAACAGTGACTATCCTGAACGTCTTTCTGAGCACATCCCTTTGTATACTGCTGGAGGATGATCTGGCCCGTTCCTTGCTTCCAGGGGCCCGTGTCAGAACTGCTGCTCCTTGGAAACTCAAATTTCTCTGAATCTCCTCGTAACAGGGCCCCCCCGGCTCTCTTTCTCTTCCGGGATCGACCTTCCCGACCTTCCCGACTGAACTGTTCCAATCCTACTGCCCCTGGGTGCAGCAGCGAAGCGCATCTGTCCTCCTTTTCCCCCCCTCTCACCGAGCAGGCAAACCCAACTGGGGGGAATCAACGAATGGTGCAATACTGACTTGGCCTCGGCGGTGCACACTTGGTCCCTCATCACTTTGCAGTCACATTACTGGCAGCGTCTTGGTTTTGGCGTTCCCCACCCGGCGGCGGCCACGAGGAACATCTTCCTATCCTTTCCTATAACAGGTAGATGTGTCTCGCCTCTGCTGACAACCCTGTGTCCTGCCAAACCCATACGCGGTGTCTTGCCACCTTAGCTGCATGACCTGGTGCCTGCAGGCACCGCGCATCTGGTCCTGGGGGAGATATC
The DNA here is from genome assembly GCF_040938575.1 of Ambystoma mexicanum. Taxonomy (NCBI): domain Eukaryota; kingdom Metazoa; phylum Chordata; class Amphibia; order Caudata; family Ambystomatidae; genus Ambystoma; species Ambystoma mexicanum. The sequence goes on from NC_090930.1 coordinate 44,099,908, forward strand.
AACTGCACAGACCATGTCAAACAGATCCTGGGGGGCTAATAAGGTTGGCGCCATGGACAAGTTTGCCAAGGCAGCACCCAGGTCTGAGCCGAGCCGATCATCAAACAGCTAAGAAGACGTGATTATACCAATGCATGCGCCCGTCCCTGACCTTGCCACAATGATGGAGTCCATGGCTCAAAACTTTGCATCCTTCCACGAAAAGTTGGACGACATAAACGCGAATGTTGCTTCACTCAAATCGCAACTTCACCATGCCGGGGCTAGGATCACTGAGGCCGAATCCAGGATTAGGACGAATGAAGATGGCATACACACGCTTCTGGACACAGTGGCCTCTCTGACCCGTGATATGAAACTCATGAAAGCAAAATGTGACAACTTGGAAACGCAGAAACAACGTTAGAATTGTAGGGGTTCCTGAGAATGCTCTTAAAAGACAGATGGAGCTGGCAGTCGAAAACCTGTTCAAAGAACTATTGGACAATCCCGACCTGACCCCCTTCTTTGCCGTTGAGCGGGCCCGTCGCGCTTTGGCTCCATGTCCCAGACCTGGGGACTTCCCCAGGCCCATCTTTGCCAGAATCCTGAGCTATAGAGACAGGGATCAGGTCTTCCGTCTCGCACGAGAAAGGGGAACTTCTACTTGGCTCTCAAATTATCAGAATCTTCCCTGATTTCTCTGTAGGGGTCCAGCAAGAGACACGCCAATTCACCGGAGTAAAGAAAATGCTCAGGGAATGACATATCCCATATGCCATACTTTTTCCTGCCCGGCTTAAGTTCACCTTCAGGGAGAAGCTCTATTTTTTCACGGTCCCTGATGAGGCAGTAAAATTCATTGAGGCCCAAATCCTACTGAATAACCCTGTCGGCGACCTCATGGAAAATGATTGATAGGAAAGCAGGCACCGCCTGTGCTTTCTGGACTCCTGGGCAATATCATCCTGTGGCTCATGTGTAGACAGCGGTGCTTGAATGGAAATGAATGAGCCTGCTATACTGCCTGGTTGGGCGGCTCCTTAGCCCCACCAGTGACTAGTAGATGGGGACACATGTTCAAATTAGTTGTCTACTGTATATTGTATATTTTTTAGTTCATTGGCACGAAATTCCTGCTGCTGAAGGACATTATCGTTATTCCCTGCTACCCTTATTACTGTACATTGATAAGATGTTGGGGTATCCTATGCATTAGAACTCGTTGGTTTCCCACTATACGTAGGAATGGTGCATTGCATCATGGCTCGCGCTATGACATGTGGGTTCTATGTGGGGGTCCTCTTGCATGAATCAGTAATTACTAGTATGAGACATGCGCTGGTAGTAACGGCCTATTGATACAATGCATTGCGCCTGTAATATCCGGAATTGATAGCCTATTGCGGGTTGCCATTGTCACTATTTTCTGTTATTCCCGGTTTTGGAAGGAGGTAACTGCATTATAGTGGCGCAAACTGCCTGTCATGTGTACTAGGTGTGGAATCCACCGCTCCTGTTAAGTTGGTTGCACGGCAATAGCGCACCCCACTGCGGTTGCAATCGCTGCTCTAAAGGTTCTGTTAAGTACATGCCCCTGTTGGGCCTGTAGTAGGGATGGGCCAAGTTCGGGGAGGTCCACTGATACTTGTGCGACGGGGGGACACTGCAGTTGGGATAGGGCGGTGAGGGCGTGGGGAGGACTTGTTGGGGGAAGTTATACCAAAAATGGCAGGGGCAAAATGGCATTTCACATTATGGAGGGGAGACACAGAGGAAATACTCATACCAGCAGAGTCATACTAGGCCATACTTTCTGGGATGTACCCTAGGACAATGAAATGGCTATAGGCATAATGTCATGGAACGTTCGGGGGTTGAGTAACTACACCAAGGCCTGTAAGATCACGGCCTACGCCCAAAGGCACGGAATTAAAATACTCATGGTACAGGAAACACATGCCCGTGGCCATTTGGCATTGGGTATCATGCCATTTTAGGGGCCCAATAGATTCTTTACAACCTACTCCACACAGGCCAGAGGAGTGCTGACACTGATCCATAAATCGATTAAATTTGTACTTAAAAAAGCTACATTAAAACCGAGGGCAGGTATGCCATCTTGTACTGCACAATGGTAAATAGAGAGTACCTTATAGTGAACACGTATGGACCCAATGTGGACGCCCAGACTTCTTCGATGCTGTTGCCTCTATCCTGTTGGGCTATGTGGGAGTCCAGATCATATGGGCGGGGGGACATGAACCTAATACTCAACACCGGGTTGGCTAGAACAGGGACTGCACCCAGAACCCTATCAAGGGCAGCATGTAGATTACAAATGCACAGTACAGCACTTGGCATCCTAGACATCTGGAGGGTTCTTAACCCCCAGCTGCGAGAATATACGTATTACTCATCCGTACATGATAGCTCCTCCAGGATTGATCTCTTTTTGGTCTCTAGCGACTTGGTAGGAAAGGTAGGAAAGGCCTGGATACTTACCGGTACACCATCTGACCACGCCTCTGTCAGTAGAGTTGGGATCGCCCGTATCTACGTGTAGCACATGGCGCTTTAAATCTGCTGCCCTCCTCGAATAGTGTTCAAAGCCGACATACTGGCGGATATCATAACCTTCTTCGAGTGGAACACCTTACATGCCACAACTGCAGGGGTCCGCTGGGAAGCTTTCGAAGTATAAATTATTGCAATGTCTATCTTGAGGGAAGTGGGAGTACTGAAAGCGATAAGGAAAAACCGAAGGCATTCTAAGTCTAAACTGCGGGAGTTGGAACTAGACTGCGACAGCAGCCGACCCTGGCAAACTTGCACAAATAAGGGAGGACCTTGAGGGCTTTGAGGCACATGTCATGGGGGAAGATCGCTATTTTAGCTGTCCACATGCCGCACAGAGATATGGGGAAGGCGAGAGACCGGGGAAGACACTAGCTAAACTGGTGAGAGGGGAATGGGGTCAGGCCCAGATCGGCTGCATCAAGGATACACGGGACATTCCACAATGGTCAGACCAGCAGATATTGGAGGTCTTCACTGAGTTCTACTATAACCTCTATGCATTACCTGAAGAAAACAGTGAACAACACATGAGAGACCTCCTCGATCAGATCCCTACAACATGCATCTCCCATTCAACCAAGGACCAACTTGATTCCCCAATCTTATTGGAAGAGATTGTTAAGGCCATCTTGGATCACCCGAAGGGCAAGGCTCCAGGACCAGACAGACTTACCCCCGAGTTTTACCAGGAACATGTGGTGATTCTTGCTCCCAAATTATTAGAGGTGTGGACTGAATCACTTCAAAAGTCCATCCTCCCTCCCTCCCTACGTGAAGCTGTCATAACGGTGTTGCTTAAGCCTGATAAACCTGGTGACGAATTTGGCTCATACAGGCCCCTCTCCCTCATGAACATTGACACCAAGATATTTGCAAAGGTAATAGTGAACCGCTTCCTCCCGATCATGTCACACTTAGTGCACAAAGTCCAAGGGGCTTTGCACCCGGGAGCTCTAGTTCCCACAACATCCGGCGGCTTTTTAATGTGATGGCTAGAATCAACCAGGACTCGAACGTGGTGGTGGTCACATTGGATGCCCAAAAGGCATTTGGCATGGTCTCGTGGCAGTACATGTGGTTGTTCCTAGAAACAATGGGGGTTGGTCCCAATATGATTGGATATATTAAATTGCTATATACAGCTCGGGCGGGGAGGGTCCCGGTAAATTCTCTAATGTCTATGTTATTTACACTCTTAAGGGGCACCCGTCAAGGTTGCCCGTTCTCCCCAATCCTCTTCGTGTTGGTGATAGAACCAATGGCGGACCATATCAGAGCATGCCATGTCCACAGAGGAATACGCTTGAAAGACACCCCCGAAATAATATCCCTATACCTATATGCTGATGATGTGCTATTATACATCAGAGACCCCGCCACCCACCTGGACCCCATTTTTGCAGGATATCACGCGTGTGGGCACCTGCTCGGGCTTCACGATTAACTACTCTAAGTCAGAGATTTTCCTGCTCACTAACACTGCTCAACAACCTGCCTCAGAGTACCCACTTCGCTGGTCGCCCGGGGAAATCAGGTATTTGGGAGTCCGGGTGTCCCTGTTTGAATCAACCCTGCTGGCCGACAACTACACTGCCGTAGCACAATTGGCCGAGTCAAAAATGGTGAGGTGGCGGTCTCTCCCACTGTCACTTGCTGGGAAACTCTCCCTCATCAAGATGATTCTGATTCCTAAACTACTCTATATATTTGGCAACGTACCTGTCTGGTCGGGTAAAACATATTTTGTGAGGGTACACAAATTGTGTGCGCAGTTCTTCTGGCATGCCGGCGCAGTTCTCAAGAAATGGCTGGACATGACGCTCCCATATGAGAAGGGGGGATTCACTGCGCCTATTGGACAGCTGCACAAGCCCAGTATGCCACGTACTGGTACCCAAGTCCTCTGACTCACCTGCATGTTAAGTTAGAAACACTTGCTGCGGCTGAGGTCAACATTATGACCCTGATATTCTATCGGGACTATGTGCCGGATTCTCCATTCGATCCTGTAGCGGCTACCCTACTAGCATAGGGCCGACTCCTGAACCCAACGTCGAATCTTACCCTTACTTCAAATGACTCCCTATCTGGGGATTCCCTGGCTGGAACCCACACACGATAAAGCCTTGGCTCAGCGTTGGAGTGCTCTGGGATATCAGGCTTTGACCGACTTCTTTCCTGAAGGGAAGTTTTTTGATCTACAGACATGAAGGCAGGGTCACTCCGGGTCTGCGCTTGAGATACTGCAGTACTATAGGCTCTGTGCTGCCTTCTGTGCCAGGTGGCTCTCTTTTCCAGATGAGCCTCCTGACGCCACAGAGGTCACTTACATAGCCAACTCGAGTGGTGCCTGTGGCGTGGTCTCCTCCCTATATAAAATTCTGTTGGCAGGAACCCCAATTCAACCTCCTAAAGCTCGTACTGAATGGGCAGATGAACTGGACCTCGAGCTCTCTGATCAATTATGGAAAAAGATGTGCTTGCACACAAACAGGATATCCGTTAATTTCCGTTTCCGATGTATGCATTTTAAATTATTGAACGGACTATATTACTCTCCCCGAAAAATGTCCATGTTCACCCGTAATAGTCTACATACCTGTGCCCGCTGCAAGATGGAGGGGGCGGACCACATACACATGTTCTGGACATGCCGCATACTGGGAGACTTCTGGGATGGGGTCTTAAAGGCCCTTACAGACATTACCGGTACAGTGGTTGATCCTTGCCCGCTGGGGATCCTATTTGGTATATGGAGTACTGATGACACCAGAAAGATGGCTAAATTCCTAGACTTAAGCTGTGTGGTGGCCAAGAAATGTGTGCTCCAGAGCTGGAAGATCCCCCCACCCCCAAGCCCCCCAACCTTTCAGAAATGGCTTAACGCACTTACCTGGTCCCAGACCTGTGAAGAAGAATACATTACTATGCTTCCGGTGCACTCCCGTCCCAAGAACATATGGTCCAATTTCAATAGTTACCTTGTCAATCAAGCTGAGAGTGCATCCAGAATGGACTCACCCAAGGTCTCGTAAGGGTGATCTAGAATGTCAAGGTGTCTTATAATTAGCAGTTAACTCCTCTTGAAAGTATGTGATCTTCCCCCATATGAACTGTGTCCTATAAGTGTGCTGATTATATTTTGTGCTCTTATGTGTGTGTTTGCTGTAAACCTCTGCCAATAAATAAAAATAAAAAAATAAAAATAATAATAATAGATAATAGATAAAAGTGCGGCCAGCTGGTGGCAAGTGCAGGGGTAAGTGCAGACATAAACTGTCAAGTGCTAGTAGGGTCTCATTAGATGTGCATCATTAGATTAGTGCATCATTAGATGTTATGCTGCACTAATAATGCACCCAACTCATAGGACCTCTTTATATTTAGTGGTGCACTAATCATGTACACCAAATCCCAGGACTTCATTAGATTTCATGGTACACTTTTCATGCACCAAACTCCCAGGACCTCGTGAGATTTCAGGGTGCACTAATCTTGCACCCCAGCACGCCGGAATTCATTAGTATTTCAGGGTGCACTAATCATGCACCCCTGCACCCAGGCATTCATTAGTATTTCAGGGTGCACTAATCATGCACCCCAGCTCCCAGGACCTCGTGAGATTTCAGGGTGCACTAATCATGCACCCCAGCTCCCAGGACCTCGTGAGATTTCATGGCGCAATAATCTTGCACTCCAGCACGCAGGACGTCATTAGTATTTCAGGGTGCACTAATCTTGCACCCCAGCTCCCAGGACCTCGTGAGATTTCAGGGTGCACTAATCATGCACCCCAGCTCCCAGGACCTCGTGAGATTTCATGGCGCAATAATCTTGCACTCCAGCACGCAGGACCTCGTGAGATTTCATGGTGCACTAATCTTGCACCCCAGCTCCCAGGACCTCGTGAGATTTCATGGTGCACTAATCTTGCACTCCAGCTCCCACGACCTCGTGAGATTTCAGGGAGCACTAATCTTGCTCCCCAGCTCCCAGGACCTCGTGAGATTTCATGGTGCAATAATCTTGCACTCCAGCACCCAGGACTTCATTAGTATTTCAGGGTGCACTAATCTTGCACCCCAGCTCCCAGGACCTCGTGAGATTTCAGGGTGCACTAATCTTGCACTCCAGCTCCCAGGACCTCGTGAGATTTCATGGTGCAATAATCTTGCACTCCAGCACCCAGGACTTCATTAGTATTTCAGGGTGCAATAATCTTGCACCCCAGCTCCCAGGACCTCGTGAGATTTCAGGGTGCACTAATCATGCACCCCAGCTCCCAGGACCTCGTGAGATTTCATGGCGCAATAATCTTGCACTCCAGCACGCAGGACTTCATTAGTATTTCAGGGTGCACTAATCTTGCACCCCAGCTCCCAGGACCTCGTGAGATTTCAGGGTGCACTAATCATGCACCCCAGCTCCCAGGACCTCGTGAGATTTCATGGCGCAATAATCTTGCACTCCAGCACGCAGGACTTCATTAGTATTTCAGGGTGCACTAATCTTGCACCCCAGCTCCCAGGACCTCGTGAGATTTCAGGGTGCTCTAATCATGCACCCCAGCTCCCAGGACTTCGTGAGATTTCATGGCGCAATAATCTTGCACTCCAGCACGCAGGACTTCATTAGTATTTCAGGATGCACTAATCTTGCACCCCAGCTCCCAGGACCTCGTGAGATTTCAGGGTGCACTAATCTTGCTCCCAAGCTCCCAGGACCTCGTGAGATTTCAGGGTGCACTAATCTTGCACTCCAGCACGCAGGACCTCGTGAGATTTCAGGGTGCGCTAATCTTGCACCCCAGCTCCCAGGACCTCGTGAGATTTCAGGGTGCGCTAATCTTGCACCCCAGCTCCCAGGACCTCGTGAGATTTCAGGGTGCACTAATCTTGCACTCCAGCTCCCAGGACCTCGTGAGATTTCAGGGTGCGCTAATCTTGCTCCCCAGCTCCCAGGACCTCGTGAGATTTCAGGGTGCGCTAATCTTGCACCCCAGCTCCCAGGACCTCGTAAGATTTCAGGGTGCGCTAATCTTGCTCTCCAGCTCCCAGGACCTCGTGAGATTTCAGGGTGCGCTAATCTTGCACCCCAGCTCTCAGGACCTCGTGAGATTTCAGGGTTCGCTAATCTTGCACCCCAGCTCCCAGGACCTCGTGAGATTTCAGGGTGCGCTAATCTTGCACCTCAGCTCCCAGGACCTCGTGAGATTTCAGGGTTCTCTAATCTTGCACCCCAGCTCCCAGGACCTCGTGAGATTTCAGGGTGCGCTAATCTTGCACCCCAACTCCCAGGACCTCGTGAGATTTCAGGGTGCGCTAATCTTGCACCCCAGCTCCCAGGACCTCGTGAGATTTCAGGGTGCGCTAATCTTGCACCCCAGCTCCCAGGACCTCGTGAGATTTCAGGGATCTCTAATCTTGCACCCCAGCTCCCAGGACCTCGTGAGATTTCAGGGTGCGCTAATCTTGCACTCCAGCTCCCAGGACCTCGTGAGATTTCATGGTGCAATAATCTTGCACTCCAGCACCCAGGACTTCATTAGTATTTCAGGGTGCACTAATCTTGCACCCCAGCTCCCAGGACCTCGTGAGATTTCAGGGTGCACTAATCTTGCACTCCAGCTCCCAGGACCTCGTGAGATTTCATGGTGCAATAATCTTGCACTCCAGCACCCAGGACTTCATTAGTATTTCAGGGTGCAATAATCTTGCACCCCAGCTCCCAGGACCTCGTGAGATTTCAGGGTGCACTAATCATGCACCCCAGCTCCCAGGACCTCGTGAGATTTCATGGCGCAATAATCTTGCACTCCAGCACGCAGGACTTCATTAGTATTTCAGGGTGCACTAATCTTGCACCCCAGCTCCCAGGACCTCGTGAGATTTCAGGGTGCGCTAATCATGCACCCCAGCTCCCAGGACCTCGTGAGATTTCAGGGTGCGCTAATCTTGCACTCCAGCTCCCAGGACCTCGTGAGATTTCAGGGTGCGCTAATCTTGCACCCCAGCTCCCAGGACCTCGTGAGATTTCAGGGTTCGCTAATCTTGCACCCCAGCTCCCAGGACCTCGTGAGATTTCAGGGTGCGCTAATCTTGCACCCCAGCTCCCAGGACCTCGTGAGATTTCAGGGTTCTCTAATCTTGCACCCCAGCTCCCAGGACCTCGTGAGATTTCAGGGTGCGCTAATCTTGCACCCCAACTCCCAGGACCTCGTGAGATTTCAGGGTGCGCTAATCTTGCACCCCAGCTCCCAGGACCTCGTGAGATTTCAGGGTGCGCTAATCTTGCACCCCAGCTCCCAGGACCTCGTGAGATTTCAGGGTTCTCTAATCTTGCACCCCAGCTCCCAGGACCTCGTGAGATTTCAGGGTGCGCTAATCTTGCACTCCAGCTCCCAGGACCTCGTGAGATTTCATGGTGCAATAATCTTGCACTCCAGCACCCAGGACTTCATTAGTATTTCAGGGTGCACTAATCTTGCACCCCAGCTCCCAGGACCTCGTGAGATTTCAGGGTGCACTAATCTTGCACTCCAGCTCCCAGGACCTCGTGAGATTTCATGGTGCAATAATCTTGCACTCCAGCACCCAGGACTTCATTAGTATTTCAGGGTGCAATAATCTTGCACCCCAGCTCCCAGGACCTCGTGAGATTTCAGGGTGCACTAATCATGCACCCCAGCTCCCAGGACCTCGTGAGATTTCATGGCGCAATAATCTTGCACTCCAGCACGCAGGACTTCATTAGTATTTCAGGGTGCACTAATCTTGCACCCCAGCTCCCAGGACCTCGTGAGATTTCAGGGTGCACTAATCATGCACCCCAGCTCCCAGGACCTCGTGAGATTTCATGGCGCAATAATCTTGCACTCCAGCACGCAGGACTTCATTAGTATTTCAGGGTGCACTAATCTTGCACCCCAGCTCCCAGGACCTCGTGAGATTTCAGGGTGCACTAATCTTGCACCCCAGCTCCCAGGACTTCGTGAGATTTCATGGCGCAATAATCTTGCACTCCAGCACGCAGGACTTCATTAGTATTTCAGGGTGCACTAATCTTGCACCCCAGCTCCCAGGACTTCGTGAGATTTCAGGGTGCGCTAATCTTGCACTCCAGCTCCCAGGACCTCGTGAGATTTCAGGGTGCGCTAATCTTGCTCCCCAGCTCCCAGGACCTCGTGAGATTTCAGGGTGCGCTAATCTTGCACCCCAGTTCCCAGGACCTCGTGAGATTTCAGGGTGCGCTAATCTTGCACTCCAGTTCCCAGGACCTCGTGAGATTTCAGGGTGCGCTAATCTTGCACTCCAGCTCCCAGGACCTCGTGAGATTTCAGGGTGCGCTAATCTTGCACCCCAGCTCCCAGGACCTCGTGAGATTTCAGGGTGCGCTAATCTTGCACTCCAGCTCCCAGGACCTCGTGAGATTTCAGGGTGCGCTAATCTTGCACTCCAGCTCCCAGGACCTCGTGAGATTTCAGGGTGCGCTAATCTTGCACCCCAGCTCCCAGGACCTCGTGAGATTTCAGGGTGCGCTAATCTTGCACCCCAGCTCTCAGGACCTCGTGAGATTTCAGGGTTCTCTAATCTTGCACCCCAGCTCCCAGGACCTCGTGAGATTTCAGGGTGCGCTAATCTTGCACCCCAGCTCCCAGGACCTCGTGAGATTTCAGGGTTCTCTAATCTTGCACCCCAGCTCCCAGGACCTCGTGAGATTTCAGGGTGCGCTAATCTTGCACTCCAGCTCCCAGGACCTCGTGAGATTTCAGGGTGCTCTAATCTTGCACCTCAGCTCCCAGGACCTCGTGAGATTTCAGGGTGCACTAATCTTGCACCCCAGCACCCAGGACTTCGGTACTACTGATCAGAATGAGTGACACCCATTGCAATGGTCACTGTCATGTAATTCGGTGGCCGCCACAGACACCCCATGTTCGCCTTGAATGCAAAGTTAATTAAAACGACGCGAAACAGCTTCTCTCTGCCGCCCGCTTCAATTCTCGAGGGGATTAAATAGTAACACCCCTATATAACGTGTGTTCTCAGGGGCGCATGCGCTTATTAATTCTTTTATTGGTAGCTGTGGTCTTTTGCTGCGTCGAGGGAGGCGGGGGTGGGGGCACATCCTTCCGGTATGCATTTTGGGGAGCAAGTTGCAGAACTCATTTCTCGCTGTGGGCAGGAAGTCTCTCTGCAGATGAGACACCTTCTGGTGTCAATAGGAAGTGGGAGATCTCTACTTCCTGTGCATTCTGGTCAAAATTCTGTGACCAAAAAGATGTAGGATTGGTCAAGTTTCAAAGATAATACTTAGTATAACAAGCACATCACAGGAGCACCACTGGAGGATTCTAAAATGCACAACCCACCCAACAGCACACCATGGAAAGATGACCACATGTTTCAAATGTATAACTCTGAATGGCAAGTAAACACCAAATTCAGTGACCTAGCTTCACAGAAGGTAATCACACAGAGCTGGTGGGCAACGCTTGCCACTGTTCTGTGGCAGCAGCCTGGGCCATACACATGTATTCCTGCAGTGCAGGTTGAACACTGAATGACATGGAGACTGATACCCTCCTCAGTCTGATAGGCAGATGCTGTGTGATGGTGTGACACCCTGCCACTTGCCTTCAGTGGTGGTTCACCGAAGGTCTGTCCTGGCAAGAGTGCAGGGCAGAGTCATGTAGCTGACGGGGCAGTGGATTGGTCTGAGCCCATCTCTCAAATGTATCACTTACCCGCCCACCCCACAGACAGAACTAATTTCCTTAGAGTCACATAAATCACCTGCCACTGTAACAAGCAGCAGGATCTGTCACCCAAATCTTTAGGCGGTAGGACTGCTTAAAAAGCAGTAGCCTACTGCCTAAATCAGTAGGGTTGGCAAGTGTGCCTGTACACAAGTGCCCACAAACCACTTGTTTCCAGTTCACAAAAGGTGTCCATTTCAATGTTTGCTGTGAGGGGAAAATGAGGTTATTTACTGGCACGCATATAGCGCTTTAGCCAAAGCGCTGTATACTTCTACAGATCGCTGCAAATGCATGGCCGGGTGGGCCCTAAAATTCCATCTGAAGCGCAGACGTTGGGAGTTAAGAGAGAGTAGAGAAAGGGTCAGGCTTTGGGTGGAGGTGAAGGATGTTGAGACAAGAGTAAGAGGTTTGGACACAAGGACGGAGGAAGAACAAACACGAGAAGGTGCAGAGGTGGGTCTGGGGCAAGTTGGGAGATCTTGATGGTGCGAGAAAAGGGGAAGGGAAATTAGGAGAGATAAGAGTAGGGGGTGGGGGGGCGGGACCATGACAGCTGTACAGAGGAAATGGGAAAGAGGCCGCGAGTCGTGGGAAGGTAGGGAGAGAGCGGAGAAGGGGCAATAGAGGAGCGAGGGGACGTGGGGAGAAGGAAGAGAAGACCTCTTTGGTATTAAATGAATCCGTTCAAATAACCTAATACAAAAAAACCGAATGAGAAATGCCCTAATTGATTTCACTGAAAATAGTAGGTATTTTGGTATATGTATGGTAAATAAAACATGGGGGTGGGCTAAGGGTATATGTTGGGGTAGAGGGTGAGGGGAGAGTGCAGGGGGACTCCCCCTTCATTGTAAAAAAAAGTTACAAAAGCAAAAAGTAATTTTCGTTTTTCAGTAAAGAAAATGTGGCAATTTCTCAATGCGTTTTCTTTTTTCGAAATGATCACGGATATCCGAATTAAAGACAGAGCGAAGTGGGGTGAGGTGAAAGGGGGGTAGACCCAGGAAGTGAGCGGAGGAGTCGTGGAGGGGAGAGAAAACGGAGGGAGTAATACGTTAGGCGGTGTGAAACGACAGAAAGGTACGAATATGGCGGACAGTGGGAAGGCGACAGCGACAGACACGACAGATTAGCTGAGAAAAAATGAAAACAGCCCTTTCCACGATAATTGCCACCCGGAAGCTGGGCAGCAGAGAGGGCGCTGTTAGGGAATCCTTGTGTTGGTGTCTTTTCGACTGGCCTTCTGACCCAGCAGGTCCCTAACAGGGCCAGCCTCGGGGCATTTCAACTGAGCTGGGCCCCGCAGCTTGGAGGGTGTTGGGGCTTTGACTCTCCCAAGTAAAGCTTAACAGCTTTCCTTAAGGGGTTCTTTTCAGATCCACCGCGTTAGGGGCTGGGAAGCACCTACTTTAGCACTTAGGCAAAAAGCTGTGGGGAACCTTTTTAATGGAAACTCTTAACAACCCAAATTTGATTTTAATTTACTTATGTATGGGCTCACGCAACCATGAGTAACACTGTTTTCTTTCGGAGCCCAAAAGATGGCGCTCATATTAGAAATAGAAAAAGGGCCCCTTTGGTTGCCTAGACAACCTCAGTAACAACTACTTAAAGCCACCATTTTGGCTTTTTCTGTGAACGCGGACGGAATTGTACGGAGCTCGTATTTTTGACTGCAGAGGTGAGACACAGACTTAAGCAAGCTTTTATCTGTAGCTCGTGCGAAGTAAACCCGCTAAAATTTGACCACAATACATTATGGGACAATATGATAGGGATCAGGACTCATCGCGCAGCCTCTTTTCACGGCACATGTATTATAACTAGAGGGTGTTATCCCCTAAGGGCTTCTGTCATCTCACGAACGTGTAGTATCAATTAATTTACAAATGCCGCTCCACTATAAACTTAAATATAAATGTACTTTTAGAATATTATACATATCATTTTATTTAACAGGCTGGGATTTAACCCGTGAATTTACTTTTCTGCTATGCTGACAAGCCACGTTCAATATTTACAACCAATACCATTGGGTAAGACATAATTAGCTCATTTTTTATAAAAAAAACTATGTCAACTGAATGCTAAGAGATAATTGAACTCATGATGTTTTTTTTCTCTTCTCCTTTTCTCTCTTGTCTCTTTTCTCCCCTCCCCGTCCTCCACCCCGTTCTGTTTATTTTCAAAATGTTTTCATGTGGACATTTGATGCAATAACGGATGTTTTTCAATTCATTTTGATATTTAATGACTCACTGTTTTCCCTGAATGATCCTCCTTACAAAACCCCCCACCCTTTTTTCTGTCTGTGTTATATTTGACATGATTGGTCCGTGCTACAATTGGTCACTATTTTTCTGTTGAATTTAAACATTGATTTTTGTTTGCATTATTGTATTAAAAATTAGCCCTACTTTGAGAAAGACGGCTCAGACCGTTGAAACACGTGTTATCACAAAGGGCACTCGTTCTAAATAATACAAATTCACAATTACTACATTCCAATTGAGTGGAGTCTCTTCTTTTTTTCATTTAACTAAAACTGGAGCATGAAGGAATAAGTGCAACTACCTTCTTCATTTTTACTTTAGCACTTACATGCTTTTGGGCACCCTGCATGCAGGAATTTTACTTCTAAAAACAGACAAAGTGCAAAACAAAGGATTAAAAACAGAGTAAGTCGCCTTTGCTCTTTACTTTCACTCTCCAGGGATGGAATCTCATGGAATCTGCATGCACTTAGCAGCCACCAGGAATCCATATATTTTTTTTCGCCTGCAGGTGTACAATAAAGAGGGTTTGTGGGCAGAGCAGGTAAACAGGGAGGACCTTGGCGCCTGCAAAGCACTTTAAAAAAAAGCCTGCAGCGGTAAAACGCGTGTAAAGGCTCGCGTAAGCCTTTCACTCCTCGTCTTTACATTTTTGTACCATACAGTTCATTTTTAAATCCTCCTGGACATGAAACCATGGGGGTTATTTTCTAACAAATGCAAATTGCATGCAGGAGACCACCAACATTAGCACATGGTGAGGGGGGATAGCTCAGGGGCAACGTGTTTGTCTAGGAAGCCAGACAACAGCAGCGGAACACAGGTTTGAATCCCCATCCAGCGCTTAGAAACCAATCGCTGGTGTTAAGCGCGACATTAAAGAACAGTTATAATGATAGTAACTTCTATGCGGATTCGTTTTCTGCACGAACTTTAAAACAGTTGCAAGGCGTGGGGTAAAAGGAAAGAGTAAAGCAAGCAAACTCGCCATTACTCCTTCTTTTACTCTCCTTCTTTCTCAAAAATAAATGCTGCCTGCAAATGATTCTTTGCAGGAAGTATTTCTTAATGCATTCCTATGGAATCCACCTGCTGTTTAGGAGGTGCTAAATCGAGGCGGATTCCAAAGGAACGATTAGTTTTACACCTGCACAAAAATCTCATGAAAGCGTAAAACAAAGAGTACTGGCAAGCCGGTGGAGGTCAGCAGGGCCAAGCTCTTATCTCGGCTCTGTGGCCTCCCTCCACCTCGTCACTACTGCAAAATCTGGCGAAAGCGGGAACTGGAGGCATAAAAGCATTACCCCCTTCTTTTATGCCTTCATTAACACAAAAGGAGGCTGCACACTTTTCACGCCAGCATGAAAATGTCATACCAGTAGCGGAAATGAGAAAGAGCATATTCCCCCTCCCGGCTCCCACTCTGGAGCGCATTGTTCTCTGTGGCGTAGTGTAACTCAGAGGCATAAAACCCTTGTGTAAGGCCTGCACACCTTTCATTCATTCCACACCACATTTTCTGTCATTTGTTTGGCAAATAGGAGGGTGGGAACGCAACTTGCGTTTCTGCCGCTCCCTTCTTCTCCGCCACAAATACTCCAGCAAATGCTGGGGATCCCTGTGAAGCCCGCCTGCTTTCTGCACCAGCAGCAAGAGCGGAAGCAGACTGGACAGGTATGGTGGGTTGTAGAAGAAGGGGGGTACCCATGGGTGCCCAGAGGGTCTGTGGCCCAAGCAGAGCCTCCAGAGGGCACGTGGTGCTCTGTGATGCTCAATGTATTGCATGTTAGAAGCTTTCAAATTCAGTTCAAGGGATATACCTGTGGCATGCATGCAGACATGTTTCCCTGTAACACTGCAGTGATGGACCTGGTATGCATTGCCATGAAGACAGTGCCACGCGGCAGGGTCATGCAGCACTGCTGCAGAATCCCTGCTGCATAGGATTGTGGAAGTGCTTGTCACTATCAAATGATGAACTTGGAGGTTTTGGCTACATGGGCCTCATCACAAATTTGGCAGTAACCCTTAAATGCGGCAGTAACGCTATTACCACCACATTTAAGGACTGCCAAATCACAGCCTTGGCAGAGTTCCCCCCAGCTCTGAGCTGGGGGTAAATCCGCTGCAATTTTGCTGATTTTTGGTGCTCTTGCCGCCGGTAAAACCACCAGCGGTAATAGCAGGAAAATTCCCCATTTGGGCCCAATGGAAACTGGGAATTCCCGAATGGGCCCAATGGGGAATGGGAACTTACCGTTCCGCCAAACCCGTGATCAGGCGCTAGTAGAGCCAGGGGTTTGGCGGTAGGGCTAATAGCCCCGGCAGTAATTCCGCCGGAGTTAGCGCCCAACTCGTGATGAGGCCCATAGTGTTTACTTACTCTGTAGTGTCCTGTGCATTTTGTGTGCCCACACCCTGTTGCCTCTCTGGGTTTTGGCATATAATAAAACAATATAAATAAATAAATGATGAACACCTGACAAGCACCTTGCGCTGCCCCCGACACGCTTTTCCCCAGATGGGAAAAAGCACCTGCAGGCCACTGAACACATCTGAGCATGTTAGAGTGTAGTCTGAGGCATGTCTCAGCTTGCCAACCCCTTTACCAAGGAAGGTGAAATGGGTGTCTGCTGTCCTCAAACTCCGGGCAGAACGTTCTCAGAACCAAAGATCTTGCCTCCCATCACCCTTAGCAGGTCACTCATGGGAGTTACCAGAATGTCACCTCTCCCTAATCTGCCAACTCTCAGGCGCTTGATTTGCTGCACTTGGGGTACAATGCATTTGTGTACAACAGAGAAAGAGTGGCAGACAGAGAAGGACTGTCATTGAAAGGAAATTAGCACTCAGGAAACGGTTACTTCCCACCTGCACCCATCAACACCATAGGTGTCTTACCTTCCTCTCCCACTAATGAATGCCCTTTCCTTACGGAGCCAAATGCAGCAAGACTACCAAATGTCACAGAAAGGCGCTATACAAGACCACTTACATTGCATTACATGTATGTTGTATTCAGCTTCCCTATATGCCTTAGCATGTTCTAATTCTATGCATTGTACACAAATTTGATACCCGCTCAGGCATCAGCTCTTGTTTGGACCTGTTGCGTAGGTGACGGCTGTGTTCAGGGAAGGGTCTAGGTGAGTCTGTAAGATTCTTTGGCCCCAGTGTAAACAATCTCTAACTCAGGTGAGTCCCACTCATGGATGCAAATGGACCGAAACTTTGGGGGTGGGAGCTAGTGCTTCAAATGGTGGGGGATGAGTTATCTTCAGAGACTTTGGGTGGGCTGTATAAATGTACTTGCATGAGACCCAGAAACATTGCCAAAAAAATGAATAGGCATATAAGGCAAAACACACTTGTTTATGGTCTCTCCCAGTTCAGTGATGTGGTTGCGATGTGTTGCGTGGTAGACATGGTCAGCTGGTAGTTTTTTGTTCATGTTCGTCATGGTACTTGCCGGCAGAGTAATATTCTGTTTGTGATGTGCTGCGTGGTTGGCATGGTCAGCTGTTAATTCATTGTGCATGTTTCTCATGGTACTTGCAAGCACAGTAATTCTGTGGTTATGATGTGTTGTGTGGTTGGCATGGTCAGCTGTTAATTCATTGTGCATGTTTCTCATGGTACTTTCCGGCAGAGTAGTGTTGCGGTTGAGATTTGGTGTTTGGTTGGCATGGTCAGCTGTTAGTTCATTGTGCATGTTTCTCATGGTACTTTCCGGCAGAGTAGTGTTGCGGTTGGGATTTGGTGTTTGGTTGGAATGGTCAGCTGTTAGTTCATTGTGCATGTTTCTCATGGTACTTTCCGGCAGAGTAGTGTTGTGGTTGTGATTTGGTGCATGGTTGGCATGGTCAGCTGTTAGTTCATTGTGCATGTTTCCCATGGTACTGGCTGGCACAGTAGTGTTGTGGTTGTGATTTGGTGCATGGTACTGTTGTGGTTGTGAAGTGGTGCGTGGTTGGCTTTCTCAGCTGCTAGTTCATTGTGCATGTCTCTCATGGTACTTGCCGGCAGAGTAGTGTTGTGGTTGTGATTTGGGCATGGTTGGCTTTGTCAGCTGCTAATTCATTGTGCATGTTTATCATGGTACTTGCCGGCACAGTAATGTTGTGGTTGTGATTTGGCCATGTTTGGCTTTGTCAGCCGATAATTCATTGTGCATGTCCAGCTGCATTGTACCATAATCCCATATAGGACTGATTGACATAACACTTGCAGGGCCTTCGAGGTGTCAGTGGGAAGTCACAAGGGTGGTCTCTGTGCAACTGACTAAAAACTGTCTCCTCAATTTCTGCAATGGCGTAGTGTTATCTGAGGTAGCACCACTCAGCCTAACATCACAGAATATGGCATAGCAAGGCAGCATAGAATGTAGAGAATAGATGTTGTGTATGGACACTGTGATGAATCAGAATGATTTCTCCAGAAACATGGCCTGGGACCCTTCTCATGTGGCCAGGGAAAGGCAGACGCTTCCTGATCCCGACCCTTGGGGTGGTGTACTGCGGCAGGATCACATGGGGTGGAGGAAAACAGGCCAGGAAGAGTGGGAAACCCCCCTGTTTAAATTTCCCTGCAATCCTACATGATTAATAGCTGTTTGCAAACAGCAGAAGTCAAAAAGTCTGTTATTGTTGTTGGGAACTAAAAGGACCATAATCCCATAAGTATTGGGACAAGGAAGAGGACTGAGGAGTCATGATGTAGTAATAGTCAGGCAATTGAGCCTAATAGACCACACCTGAGGGAAGCTGAACCTCTTAAAATGCCCCCTAAGGTGGAGGCAGTTAGAAGGACCTGGAACTAATGGGGCTGGAGGGTGTGGTGCAGTAGCAGAGGCAGACGGAAGAAGGGACGGTGGTGTGTTGGCAATCCAGGTAGAAGTGGAAGAACAAAAGGGACACTGGGACTCTTATGCCACAGATTTTCCCTGCTTATCCTGTGACGGTCCTGTTACCCCAACTTCTGGTGTGCAGAGCCTGCACAGCGGAAGGCGTGCAGGAAAGCTGTCTTTCCCCATGTGAGCCTAATTGCAGATGTTGTGCAGCAAGAAGCGTGCCAGAGACCAAGGTGAGCAGCTATCATGAAGTTATGGGTCTCAGGAGCAAGAGGGGCTCCTTAATTGAGTGGCTGGACCAGAGACACCTTCAGCAAGGAAGGGGGTGGGTCCCAATAGAAGCCAGAAGTCGCAGAATGTGAGTATCAAGTGGAGGAAGGAAAACAGAAGCCGGTGAGTTATACCTTAGGTTCTGATTCCTTGCGCAAGCACTGCCCGCAATGGTATCCAGCTAAATAATCACTTGCCTAAGAATAGAAGAGAGGCAAATTTCTTTGTTCAGTCTTTAACAATGGAACACTTGAAATGTAGCACTCACATGTGATCGGGAATTTTCTTTTTCACTCACTTGAAGAGCAAACGCTACAGAAAGCAATTGTTAAACTTTAACACTTTTAAAAGCCCATTCCAAAGTGGTCACATGTGCCTAATTGCGATTCCAAGTGCAAGAGTGACCTCTGAATCTTTATTAATGCAGACAATAATTGCTTATAAAGAGAAGTCATGTGTTGAAACCTTGTTATTTGAAGTTGTAGATAGCAAGCATTGCCGAAGCCAAGAGTGAACCAAATATTCCCCAATTAAGACTGAAACTAGCCTTTGCCAGAACCAGAGAACAATTGAAATAAATACTGTGAGCCAAGTAGAACTTCAGCATTGCCTACGATACAAGTGTGCAAGCATTACCTAAAGCCAAGAGAGTGGCACCAAAGCTTCTGGGTAATTATTCTGGCAAACATTTGGTAGAAGAATAAAGGCAAGGTTGGGGAAGGAAAACGTGCTGCTTATAAATATTCTTTTGGCTTTGTTATAACCTATATTGCCTAAGATAATGGGAAGAAGAGAGAGGTGTGTTTTAAAGGCAATTCCAGGTTATTTTTGGTTGCAGACAGACAAGAAAGCCCAAACTGCTGCCCCACTGAAAAGGAAAGGTTCAGAAGAAGAGTACCTTGCCTACTTGATGATGTTGAAGTACTTGAAGGTGAAACTTGCGATGACAAGTCACAAAGAACTGAAGCTGTGATGGTGTATTTGGTTGTCAGTAGATGTGAGACTTCAGTAGCACAAATGAAGTGGAATGCTATGCGGCAACGGAGTGTGCTCTCACGGCAAACTATTGTAGAAGTTGAAGCTGTTAAAGTGGAAGTAGAAGTGATGTGAAGTCACCCTGACAAGGATACCTACTCCTCTAAAGAGAGACCTAACAACTGTTCACCAAGAACTGTGCTTCACTGACATTTAAAGGAGTTGCTTTTCATCTGAATTGTGATAATTCCTCTTGGACAATTGGAAGTTTTGACAAAGCACCATGACTGGGAATTACATTGATGCTGTTTTGGTGAAGTGGAAAGTCTTATCACCAAGAGGAGAGGTTTTTCTGTTATTGGAACTTTGGTTAACAGACCCTTACTTTTGACATAGACGCATCAAGAACTGAATTGAGGCTGTATTGCATATCTGGATCTCCTTGTTTCTTTTTGTTGAACATTGGAGCGGAGTTTGCCTTGAATCCTGGGGAAGGTGAGTTTAACCAGGTTACTAAGAGGTTATCAAAAGAGACTGTGAATATTATTGTTGATGTAATTTGAAATGCCATATATTTTCTTAGTGTATTTGATGTTTAAGTGTGAGGGCCAGACATCCTCTGATAGAGCGTTTCTCTTTACGTTTGATTGGCAGCGAAATCCTCATCAGATTAGGGATAATGAGGTGTTTGATAACATTTAGAATTTAATAAAGTGGCATATTCTGAACACTCATCCAAAAGTTGTCCGCATCGCATTGCTGGCCCCTCACAATACAAACAAATGAATGTGACCCACTGTGATGTTTCCAAATTGAAGACATTGCGTCCTCTGTTGTTATATGGTTGTCTGATGGGCAAGTGTAGCAATAAGCACTTGAACATCATTGCACCTCCCACCCTAACCTGCAACACATCTTGACACAGAACTTCAACTCCAAAACAACAAAGGTCACAGAATAGAACGTATACCACTCAAAGACACGTGTCTACACTAAACTTCCCTAAACACCAGATTAACAGCTAGACCAATACAAATTGTCACACCCGGGTAATACCACTCTGACAGATACCCCAAAAAGCACTAAAACAATGTTGCATTAGCTTTCTGGAGCACACATTAACCAGTGTTCCAGTGCTCTTCCAAAATACTTCATCTTACACACGACAGGTAGCCTGATCTTTTCAGATCTGCACACCTGAAAATTGCAACAAAGCACAATTGCTCTCTCTGCACCTATGTTAGTTCCCTATCCCATCTCGCACAGGTTATGAGGCTCTTACAAATGGTGAAAATGCATGTGTTATACTAGACTCAATAACCTAGCATAACAGGGCATAGCAAGGAGTTTCACTCATTCTCCCGGGAGCATAATTCTGGCCGGGCCAAGCCGCTTCTGTGATTGGCTCCAAAAGGGGAAGACATTAGGTTTGGTTCTGCTGCAGTCAGTCCACTGTACTAAAATCTCTGGTTCACCCAGTGAGGCTATTTATCAGCCTTTTCAAATCAAGGAATATGGGACTTAGGAGGCGCTTGGGTAACAATAACACAATTAATTATTGATGATGTAATTTGAGTCCACTAACAGAGGAGCACAAGTGAAACCATTTTGCACCTAAAATCCTTAAAATAGATCCATTGTACATGAGTCTTTTTTCGAACAGTGTGAACTCAATTACTCCTAAGGACTCTATTTTTGTAAATTAAGATACAGTAAAATTAGATTATTTGCCCAGGAGCACACACTTTGTTTAAATAGTGACACTTGGATCTTAACCCACTCTGTAATGTAGACACTTGACCACCTGCCTTCCAAGCTCCACCTGGTATTTCGTATTCGTATGTATTACAATGTATTGAGTGCTGTCGCCAAAATGCTTTACAAAGCAGAAACATAAAACAGTACACGAGCATGTGCAGGAGTACCTTTTTTAGATAAGGTATTAGACACAAACCTATATGGACACAACAACTGAATAGGATATCTCATAGGCTTTTAATGGACCAACAATGAAAAACAAAATATTGAGGAAGTCTAAAAATGATGACATTTTGAGATGTGTGCTTATTTATGGGTAGAAACTTTGTAATCAACTAGTTCACAATAAAAAAAACAAATACAAATTTAAAAAACAGTACACAAACAGGTTATGGTGGAAGTAAAAAAAAGGATCAAAGCAATCGGAGAGTCAATTAAGAGTCAGAAAGGAGAGAGGAGCTCTTAAGCGAACATGCAACAAGCACAACTGAGATTGTAGTGATGAAGCGACAGACGAGGGCAGTGTTGGTGATATGTGAGTAGAGGGCATCATGTCCAAGTTTTGAGTTGAAGGAGAAAAAAAGCTAACGGCAGGGGGGAAGAGGAGGCCAGTGGGGGAGTGGGGGCAGGAAGGGGAGAGGAGGAGAGAAATAATAGAATTTCCAGCTTGGAAGAGTTAAGGTGGAGAAAGTGAGAAGATATCTGGGATTGGATGTTGTGAGGCAGGATGACACAGAAGTATGTAGAGAGTCAGAAAAAGAAGAGAATGCATGAAAGATGTGGGTGTCATCAGCACAGAAGTGATAGGAAAAGGTGAAAGAGTTAGTGCAGATGGAGGAATGGTTTATAAAGGGATCAGAATGGGACCGAGAACAGAACCCTGAGGGACTCCATAGAGCAGCAGGTGAGGGTAGGATCAATATCCAGCAAATAGACTGAGGAGAATCGATCAGAGAAATAAGATTGGAATCAATGGAAAGGAAACTCAGATAGACCCAGGGAGGAGAGGGAAGAGAGAATGGTCAGATAGACCCAGGGAGGAGAGGGAAGAGAGAATGGTCAGATAGACCCAGGGAGGAGAGGGAAGAGAGAATGGTCAGATAGACCCAGGGAGGAGAGGGAAGAGAGAATGGTCAGATAGACCCAGGGAGGAGAGGGAAGAGAGAATGGTCAGATAGACCCAGGGGGGAGAGGGAAGAGAGAATGGTCAGATAGACCCAGGGAGGAGAGGGAAGAGAGAACGGTCAGATAGACCCAGGGGGGAGAGGGAAGAGAGAACGGTCAGATAGACCCAGGGAGAGGGAAGAGAGAATGGTCAGATAGACCCAGGGAGGAGAGGGAAGAGAGAATGGTCAGATAGACCCAGGGGGGAGAGGGAAGAGAGAATGGTCAGATAGACCCAGGGAGGAGAGGGAAGAGAGAACGGTCAGATAGACCCAGGGGGGAGAGGGAAGAGAGAACGGTCAGATAGACCCAGGGAGAGGGAAGAGAGAATGGTCAGATAGACCCAGGGAGGAGAGGGAAGAGAGAACGGTCAGATAGACCCAGGGGGGAGAGGGAAGAGAGAATGGTCAGATAGACCCAGGGAGGAGAGGGAAGAGAGAACGGTCAGATAGACCCAGGGGGGAGAGGGAAGAGAGAACGGTCAGATAGACCGAGGGAAGAGAGAATGGTCAGATAGACCCAGGGAGGAGAGGGAAGAGAGAATGGTCAGATAGACCCAGGGGGGAGAGGGAAGAGAGAATGGTCAGATAGACCCAGGGAGGAGAGGGAAGAGAGAACGGTCAGATAGACCCAGGGGGGAGAGGGAAGAGAGAACGGTCAGATAGACCCAGGGAGAGGGAAGAGAGAACGGTCAGATAGACCCAGGGAGGAGATGGTACAGTGATCCACTGCATCACAGGCGGCTGATAGGCCGATAAGAATATGAATAAAGATTCATTATTCGTGACGGGAAGAAAGCAGAGAAGTGTAGAAGAATAGTGCATTATAGTAAGGTTTTTGTTTTAAAGGACTACACGGATACTTAGTTGTAGAGATTATGTGCAAAATACATAACTCACATAGTAAAACAACCTGCCAATATGTAGAGCCTTGTTGAAACAAAGGGATATTACTGTAGATTTATAATCCATATCCTGAATGGAAAATTACAAGCCCTCCAGTGGAACATATTCAGAGCTTGAACAATGTTCTGTTTTACATCACTGTATGCCCTGCACTTTAAGGCCCACACTAAAAGAGGTGCTGCAATAAGGCGATGGGTATCACACACTTCCAGCTTGCTGTCATGCATGATACTACTTGAACGTCTGACAATCCACATAAAAGCAAATCTGTTTTGCATGTCCGGCTACTTCATGCATATTAATTAATCTTTAAAGGGGAACTTTATTGTATGACTCACTTTAATTGTCCTGAAAGCAGATGCAGATGTGGAAGCTAATGGGGCTGTGTTGGGTCTTTCAGTTGAGAACGATCAATCGCAGTGCAATGTCCTAAACAAGGATGTAAATGAAAGGCATTGCTGGTAACAAAATAAACATGTTACAAAAGTACTACCCTTGAGCACGATTAGCCTCACAGTGTTGCACGCGTACTCCCACCCAGACAAAGGGCCTCATTACGAGGTTGGAGGTACTCCAAAACCCTTCCGACTCCGCCCTGGTGAATGGAGCAATTACCGGTCCATTCCAAGGTTGGCGGGAACGGTAATTCCCCATTCACCAGGGCCCTTCCCCATTCCCATTTGAGCCCCTATAGGGCTCAATGGGAATGGGGAAGGCGCTAATAATGGTACCGCAAATTGCGGTACCGTTATTAGCTCCAGAATCCCTTTGCGGGTCCCGTCCTTAATGCCTGGAAAAACCAGGTGTTAAGAGAGGACCCGCAAAGGGAACTCGTAGTAGGGCGGTAAGGGATTACCGGCACCGGTGCCCTTACCAGTGCCGGTAATCCCTTACCGCCCACCTCGTAAAGAGGCCCAAAAAAGTGTTCTTTCAAGTAACAGAAGCCGCGGGGCAGGAGTCTTTCCTCCCCATTCTCTACTAACGCGGCCACGTGACTACCTCAGCTGACACATATGTGCCGGGGAGGTCGGCAGTACATTGGACATGTGTAGCGGGCGTGACTAATGCATGCCGAAGGCGTGCAAAAGGCAAGCGCGTCTGTGCTTGTCCGTGCACAGTCAGGGCCTAGGGCTGGTAACCTGTTGGATGTACACTCTCGCTCTAATTTCATTAGCTACAGCAGGGATGAACTGCTGCAGCTTGCCACACCTGACTCGAACTTGCCCATCAGATCGACCCCTTGTCGGTCAGGGGGCCTACTTCTCACTTCTAAGGACACTATGTTTTTTTTAACTGTTTGCTTCTTAATGCACAGTCACTAGTTGCACACTGCAATGCATGTCACAATCTGCTTTTGGACACTCGTCCTGAGAAGATGTATATTCAGGAAAATTGGACGCAACTCTCCTAACCAGGAATACAAATTAAGAGATAATTGTAACCCGCATCGCCAGCAGCCAAGAGGTTGCATAAGCAGAAAACAGACTCCAGGAGTAAAGCCCTACTTGTATGAGAGACCACAGAGGAGAGAGCTGCAACCTGCATTGCACACAGCCAAAAGGAAAACAAGAGAACTATTATTCTTTTATGGAATACTAACCTGAGGAATAATTGTAGCCCACTCTGTTAAGAGAAAAGAGAATACAAATTGAGGCAGTTGTTGTTTCAAATCACTTCATGAGAGTTTTGGAACAAGGCTTAACACAAAGTACACTTGAAGTAGTAGGAGTGTTATCCTGGCAGGAGAGTATATCAGGAAAGGGACCAATCATAGTTAGACCCAGCAGTCATGTCTCGAAGTTCACCTCAAATTCAGAGTCAGTGAGTAAAGCATTGGGCCTCATTCCGACCCTGGCTTTAACCAAGGCGCTATTAGCGCCTTGGTTGATGCCGTTATCTTTCCGACTCCGCCATGGTGAATGGCGGAATTACCGCCCCATTCCAAGGTTGGCAGGGTCGGTAATTCCCCATTCATCAAGGGCCCTTCCCCATTCCCATTTTTACCTCATAGGGCTGAATAGGAATGGGGAAGGCGTTAATTATGGCACCGTAAATTACAGTGCCGTAATTAGCTCCTAGGTCCCTTTGCGGGTTGGTTTTTTAACGCCTGCAAAAAGCAGGCGTTAAGTACCAACCCGCAAAGGGAACTCGGAGTAGGGCGGTAAGGTTTTAACAGCACCGGTCTCGTTTACGGTGACCGTTAACCCTTACCGCCCGACTCGGAATGACCCCCATTGTATTCATACATTAGCTCAAACACATTCATTTTGCTCCATGAAATTATTGTTGCCTTAAGGGCAGAATTTCCTTTTGCATGTCTTCATCCACCCATAACCGAAAACTTGCAAGGATTCAAAATCCCATGAATGCATTTCTACCTAACTAGAGGTCATCAATGTAGCATAGCCTGCCATGCTTCTGATTAGAGCCTTGGGATATAGTTGGCAAACACTAGAATGTTATAATGGGGTTAAAGATGCATGAACCAAAGTCTCAAAGTCTTTCTACCTGAGATTAGGTATTAAAATAGGCAATTGCAGCTTACAAGAGTAACATGCCCCAGCATCATCCAGTCACCATCCTTGGAAGTGCACCTCCAAATCCGAACCACTGAGCAATGCATCATGGGTATGCACATTAGCCCAAAAACATGCATTTGCCTCCTGTCTTGTACGGCAGCCCTATTTTCTACATAGACTTATCATCCGGTCTGACAGCTCTCAATAATACAGATTGTCACGACCCTCGCCCAAAACCCCCTCTGACAAACCCATTGGCCAGGTGGAGTCAGGACTCTGGCCTCTAGAGCCTGGCATCCTCTTCAAAAGCCCTCATGGGGCCAGTCCTGGCACCTATGGCGCCAGGCTCATTCACCATGAAAAACAATGTGCTTGGGAACTACTTTATTGTATTGTCAGCCAACATGGAGGCATCCACATAGCTTGGTTCCTAGGAACCAAGCTATGTGGTCTAGTGTTTTGGGTGTGGTAGCCTAGGGACTACTTTACCTGGACTATTTTGTTGGGGCTATTTAAACCACACCCGAGCAAGACAACATGCTTCGCCTTACTTTGCAGCTTGCAACGTGACGCTCACAGTGTCCAGCTATTCCCTCGAACCTCGACGAAGCAGAACCTGCAAGGAAACAAAAGGAACATCATTACCAGCAGCATCTTACCTGCAGTCTTCATCTTTAAACACTCGCAGCTACTGAGAACAGCTTCCTCGAATCTGCACGCCTCCCGGACAGAACGACCTGAAAGAGGAAGATAGAGGCAACATTATAGAAAGCAGTAGAGACATTTGCAAGTTTCGAACTGCTCAAAAGGCTTACCTGGCTGATCGCCTCTCGGCTGGCACCACTCCGGACATTCCACTCACGCTGAAGAGCACCGTGACCTACAAGGAAGGGAATCACAGGTTAGCAAAGACAAGACTTTGCAGCGCTGCGCATAGCTCTTACTTACCGCATCAAAGCGCTCTTAATGCGCCATCATTTACCAGCGGGGCTCAACCAAGCCAGTTCGCCGCGCTGAAACTCCTCATACCTAAGGGAGAAAAAAGAGACATTTTAAACAAAAAAAGGCATGCAGGATAGCAACTAAACTAAAGAACAGCAATAAGACCTACCTGAACAATATCAAACGGGCCAGCGACAGTGAAGTAACTGGACCGCACTCGCCCATGAAAGACAACGCGCCCCTGCAAAGAAGGCAGGATGGAGAGCACGCCTAATTCTACCACAAGGTGAGGAGAGGGCACCAGAGGGACTGAAATCATACGGGGGTGGAGGGAGGATACTTACCCCAGTCGGTCAGACTTGAACACAGTCCTCCTGTGTTTTCAGGCAGAACCTTCCCTGCAGACCACATCAGGGCAAAGCTGAGAAGCATACCAGCGAGTAACCTGGCTGGGTGGCGTCCCTGTGGATACCAGGTGAGCGTAACACAGATGCCTGCATGTGGTGTTGACCTTATTCGGGAACATTGAGTGGTATATCTGTCATCCTGCTTCTTCTCCCTAAGATTTCACTGCGCGTCTCCTGTCAGATATGATGACGTCTGACCCCCCATATCTTTTCTCTAGAACATTCCCTTTGGCTTGTAGGGCAGCACTATTTTCTACCTTTACCAACCCATGACAGCATGTTACGCACCACCAGCGTGGTCTTGTCTGATGTCATCATTGTTAGTGTTAATATTAGCAGGATTATTATTAGGGTATTCATTGAGCGCGGATCTAGCTACGGGAAGCCAGTGAACGTTTTACAAGTCATAGGCGGAAGGACACAGTGAGGAAATCAGAGATACAGTGAGTGGGGAGCCAGCAAAGGGGGAGGCGGAGGGCAGGAAATTTGGCAGCAAGAAATCTACAAGCAAGCAGGGAAAGAAACAGTGGAGAGACGATCACCGGGTCTCAGATTAGGTGAGGAGTGGAGGGTGTGTGGGCCTAGGTGTTAGAGAGGAGCCATTCCTTGAAGAGGAGGGTATTGAGCTTCTTCCTGATATGTATAGTGAGGGGGTGAGTCTGGTGTGGACGGGCAGGAGGTTCTAGATTCTTGGGGCATAGACAGAGAAGGCCTGTCATCAGGTTCTTTCCTTCCTGCAGCGGCGGAGTTCAAGATTGTACATATCCTTACATCTGGCAGATTGCAAGCCTACGCAGATGCTGAGTTTTTCAGTGAGGTGGCTTTGGAACTTCAGGATGGCAGCCGTTTAGATGATGCAACAGGATTTGAAGATCATACGGGCTTGCAGTGGGAACAAGTGCAATTTGATGAGGGTTGGGTGATCTGGTTACATTTATGGAGTCTTTTGATGAGCCGTGATGCGGCATGCAGGACAGATCTCAGCGGTGCCGGGGTAGTTGCTTGGAAGCCTTCCAGAAAAGCATTGCCACTCATCCAGGTTGGAGAGGACCAAGGCTTGGGCAGCAGATCTGAAGTTGTTTTCTGGGTTGAAGGGCTTGATTGTCCACAGTCCAAAAAGTTGGTACAGAGCTGTTTGTGTCTTCCTTACTATGTTCTGCTTAAAGAAGAGGTATCTCTCGTTGTCAAACACCATGGACTTGACTCAGGTAGCCAGATGGGTGTGCAGCACTCCAGGTTCATAGCAGAGGGACAGGTCTGGATTTTAGGGTGTTGGATGTTGTTGGACAGCAGTAGGAATTCAGTCTTGGAGGGGCTGAGCTTCAGGTAAGCACTGGACATCCAGGCCTGGAAAAATGTGAGGCAGGCCTTCAGCCTGCGGATGTCTTCGATGGAGGATATCTTCAGGAAGAGCTGTGTGTCATCTATGTATTGGTGGCAGGGACGTCATTTCACCAAAATGCCAAGGGTAGCGGAAGTGACATCACATGACTCTTGCCCTCTGACGACATCACAGGAAGTGTTGTCATTTGACCCCACCCCAAAGTAACATCACAGGAAGCAATGGAACACAACCTTTTACCCCTTGACAAAACAGGAAATGGCATCACATAGTATTGTTCCTAAGTACACTATTAAAAATATAGTTACAATATCCCTGTAACGTGATAAACATTTCATACAAGAATGGATTACCATAAATATCTGCAGAAAAAAACATGCTATGACTGCAACTTGCGAAAGCAAAATACATAGTCCGAAATGGATGATTATTCTACTCTAAATGCTTTTTGGAGGATTTTGTCTGCATTGTGAGTTTGAGGTGTTTAAGAACAGACTAAATCAGCGACGCACCCCCTGAAGTGTGCCTGAAATAAACCTTTAATGAGTCTATCAATTATTGTATAGAATTCCATAAAGACAAAATGATTTGTTATTCCAATTCTTTCTTATTTAGGGTCACTGCTCAAAGTGTTACACTTGTTGAACCCACTGTTTCTTTTAAAGAAGCCTGAACAAGAAAGCCAGCCACTCTAGAAACAAAGAGCCACATAGCATTTGCCACGACCAAGGAGCTTCAATTTGTAATTGTTTTTTTTAACGTTTTGTAAAAAGACATTAGGGGTAGCAAGGGAGACCATAGGGGTAGCAAGGGAGACCTCAAGGGTTGGCAACCCCTAAATGACGTTGTGATTGGTGGATGTGGATGTTGTGTGGAGTCAGGAGGGTTCGAGCTGTTCCATGTAAAGGTGACGATCACAGGACACCACAAGTGATGGGTAGATTTGGTGATTTGGAGGAATCAATTGTGACAAATTAACGGCAATAGCAAGAAGGATTTGAACCATCCGAGGCCGATCTTTCTGATCGCTTTGCGGTGATGTACATTGTCGGTGAGTGTCTGGTGGTCTACTGTGTTGAATCCTGCTGTGGGATCAAGAAGAAGTAGGAGGCAAGGATGGCCATCATCAAATATTTTAAGGGCATCATCGATCACCTTGATGGTAGCCGTTTCTGGCCTGCATGTGGGTGAGAAGCAAGATAGGTAGGACTGAAGGAGGTTGTTGGCTTTGATGTGTTGGAGGAGTTGTGTGGCTCCTGCTTTCTCAAGGATCTTACCTCGGAAAGGAAGATGGGTGATGGGGCGGTAGTTGCTGAGGTCGTCCGGGTGTTGGATTCTTGAGGAGCAGGAGGATTTGTGTGGTGTTGAGGGTCGTGGAAAAGATCCCTCGAGTTAGGGAGCTGGTGATGATTGTCAGGTAAGGGAGGAGTGCTTTAGTAGGAAGAGTCTTGAGTATGGTGTCAGGGAGGATGTTGTTTGCATACAATGTGGCCTTGAGGTATGCTAGAGGGGCAGTGATGTAATCTATAGTGAGTGTCTTGAAAGTTGCACAGGGAGTTATGGGTTTGCGAGATGGGCTGTGTAGTGTGGTGTCAGTTTTGGTATTGCAGTCTATCTGTTGGTGGGCGGATCTTGCTGATCTTGTTGATGAAGAACGGTTTGATGGCCGTGGATTTCTCGATGGAGTGTGGCACGTGTGGGTTGACGCAGTGCTTGATGGCGTTGCAGAGGGCTCTGCTTTCATTGTTGGCCTTTGGCCTTGGTGTTTTGGTGGTAGTTGTCCTTGGCCCTGGTGATCAGTTGTCTGCAGCATCCCAGAGCCCTTGAGCAGGGCGAGTTTGATGGACCGCAGGATTTTGTTGGTTTTTTGCAATGTGCATCCTTGTGTTTGGAGCATTGAGTTATTTTTAGCGCACAGAAGCTTGGTGTCTTTTACAAAGAATAAAGACAGGTGAGAGACATTTGATATGGGTTCTGTCAAGATGATGCACAGTCTGCACCAGGTAGGGATGGTATGATATGATAGGTTATTTATAACGCGCTTAATCCCCAGAGGTTTGTAAGCGCGGAGACGGAGATCGACCTGTGTTGCTCCGTGTTGTCTTGCTTCCAAGGCGAGCACGTTGCCTCTGAGCTATCCTCCCGAGACTTGGTACTAGGGGAGAGGCAGGTGAGACTTGTGTGCTACCCCTGAATACTTCACAGTCATGGATACAGTTGGGGAGGGGTGCATGTCTCCCCAGGGGTTTAAGGCTCGGCTTGACAGGGAACCTTTTAGTGCAAGGGGGGTAAATCTTTGGTCGCTCCTTAAGAAGAGGTAATGGGGGTTCAGTCTGCCCCAACAAGGTATGGGTCAAGGCGTGGGGCGAAGACAGAGCGGGGTACTGATACCAGTCTGCGGTGGGATAGTGGCCAGCCGTGCAGGGGGCCTCCTCGGCAGTCGGCACCTCTGGGCAGCAGCCCTTCTGCTGACTCTGTGGTGTGCACTGACGCCTGAGGGGGAGTTTCCAGCACAGGAAATGGGTAGAGATCTCGAGCAGTGCACAGAGTGACAGCCAGGGGTCTATGCTCATTCCTCGCTTCCGTGTTGCGCAGAAGTGGCTGTGCCGGCACCCTGAGGTCTCCCCGCTAGGGGAGCAGTGCCTGACCCCGATACCCCGCACTCTGGGCTCGGTGTGCACCTGCTTCGGCACGCCTGGGCCCACGCGCACTTCCGAGGTCTCGGGCCACGTGCAAGAGGGCAAGATGCCGCTGGCGCTGTGGCACTTCCTCATCCTGGCATCGCAGCTTCTGGGCATTGCCACCGCGACCCTCACGCCTTCAGGTCAGAGATTGCCGTCGAAATACCCCCCGCCGCTGGAGGGATTCCATCCGCCCTTTCCTGCGTTCTCTCTTTCTTTGCCTTCTTTTTCTTGATCGTTTACTCCCTATTCTTCGCCTGTTATTAGTTTTTTAGTGGTGTTTCGCTTTCATTCTCTCTTTCTCAATGTGTGACTTGATTTCTCTAATTCTTCCTTCCGTTCCTAGTTTTGTTTCTTTCCCTTTCGTCATGTCTTTGTTGCTTCTCTAGTTATTTCGTTCTCTCTTTCGTGTTGTAGCTTTGCTTATTTCTTTCCCTTTCTCTCGTTCATTGCTGCTTTTTATCTTTCTTTCTTGCTGGCTTGGCCCACTCTCTTGCCTCTCATCCTGTGGAGGTTGTGTTTGAAGCCTGCATCGATGACCCCCCGCCCACCCCTTGTGCTTCTGTTGAGGGTTCACAGCTCCGATGGCTGGGCAGTGTTTTCGGAAGCGCCGTTGCAATCTCCTCCTCTTTCACCTCTGACCCCTTTGGCTGCTATTAATTGGCTCTATCACTCATTATCTTGTCCTGCTGTAGATCCGTTCCAGGTGTATACTTTGAAGTAATTCACTTTAGGAGTTTTCCTCATTGTGCTATAAGCTCCCAGAGCTGCCCCCTTCTTCTCATCCCGCCTCCTTTTTTAAAGCGAGATGTTCAGTCTTTCTATGTGTGATTCCCCATACCTTAGTATTTCTATGTGTGATACCCCCAGACCTTAGTCTTTCCATGTGTGATACCCCATACCTTAATCTTTCTGTGTGATACCCCTATACCTTAGTCTTTATATGTGTGATACCCCAGACCTTAGTCTTTCTATGTGTGATACCCCCAGACCTTAGTCTTTCCATATGTGATACCCCATACCTTAATCTTTCTGTGTGATACCGCTATACCTTAGTCTTTCTATGTGTGATACCCCATCCCTTAGTCTTTCTATGTTTGATACACCATACCTTAATCGTTCTATGTGTGATACCCCATACCTTAGTCTTTCTATGTGTGATACCCCCAGACCTTAGCCTTTCTATGTGTGATACCCCATACCTTAGTATTTCTATGTGTGATACCCCATACCTTAATCTTTCTGTGTGATACCCCTATACCTTAGTCTTTCTATGTGTGATACCCCGAGACCTTAGTCTTTCTATGTGTGATACCCCATTCCTTAGTCTTTCTATGTTTGATACCCCATACCTTAATCTTTCTATGTGTGATACCCCATACCTTAGTCTTTCTATGTGTGATACCCCCAGACCTTAGCCTTTCTATGTGTGATACCCCATACCTTAGTCTTTCTATGTGTGATACCCCATACCTTAATCTTTCTATGTGTGATACCCCATACCTTAGTCTTTCTATGTGGGATACCCCCAGACCTTAGTCTTTCTATGTGGGATACCCCCAGACGTTAGTCTTTCTATGTGTGATACCCCCAGGCCTTAGTCTTTCTATGTGTGATACCCCACACCTTAGTCTTTCTATGTGTGATACCCCATACCTTAATCGCTCTATGTGTGATACCTCTATACCTTAGTCTTTATATGTGTGATACCCCCAGACCTTAGTCTTACTATGTGTGATACCCCATACCTTAGTCTTCCTATGTGTGAAACCCCATACCTTAATCTTTCTACCTGTGATACCCCATACCTTCATCTTTCTATGTGTGATACCCCTATACCTTAGTCTTTCTATGTGTGATACCCCAGACCTTAGTCTTTCTATGTGTGATACCCCATACCTTAGTCTTTCTATGTGTGATACCCTATACCTTAATCTTTCTATGTGTGATACCCCTATACTTTAGTCTTTCTATGTGTGATACCCCCAGACCATAGTCTTTCTATGTGTGATACCCCCAGACCTTAGTCTTTCTATGTGTGATACCCCATACCTTAATCTTTCTATGTTTGATACCCCATACCTTAATGTTTCTATGTGTGATACCCCCAGACCTTAGTCTTTCTTTGTGTGATACCCCAGACCTTAGTCTTTCTATGAGTTATACCCCCAGACCTTAGTCTTTCTATGTGTGATACCCCCAGACCATAGTCTTTCGATACCCACACACCTTTCTGCAGTTGTCTCACCTTTTCTAAAGTTTCTCAAGTTTGTCTGCTCTCTCTCACACACACACTCACTCTCCCATTTCATACTCTCTTTCTTCCTCATCCCCTCTCTTTCTGTCTCCCACACATCTCATCTCTAACTCATCCACCCACCCCACTCTCTGTCATCACACCCACGCTAGATTTCTGTCGCTGGTCCCACCCACGCACCCCATCATCTCTTTCCCTACAACATCCACTCCCCTTGCCTGCATCACCCCATCACTCACCCTCTCACCTGCCACCGCCCCACTCACCAACCCTGCCACGTGCCATTGCACCCTCTCTCATCCAGTAGGCATCCAGACAGCAACCCTATACTAAAGAGCATCATCACTCCACTCACCCTCTATGACCTCACATAACTCATCACCTAGCCCACACACACACACAGCCGGCAGCACCCTGGACCTTTACATTTCAAGCAAAAATACTGTGTCTGTGGAAAATCGAATCTGGGTGTCGTGGTCACACCACTTTGCAATCCCCTTCACACTCACTCTACTGCACAAAATCCCTCGACCTGCCACACATCTCCCTCACCCCCAGCCAAAGAAACCAAACACATTACTGACACAGCCTAGCACCTCTCATACCATCCCCCGCAACCCCATATCCACATCCCTCCACTCCCCTCAACAAGTACACCACCATCTTCACACAGGCATGCTACACAATGGCCCTCCTCAAATCACAAAAGCCACTCTGCCACAACCATAAACCAGGGCTCAACAACTCCCCCCTCTCCATCAAGCAGGAAGCCAGACACATAGAAAGAGGCTGAAAAAAGAACCCATGCCTCGCCACCAGAACACGGCTCAAACTCTGCTGCAACAAATACAAAACAGCCATACTCAATGCCAAAGCCACCAATGTCCTCCCAAAACTCCAAGCTAACACAAATCACACACAAGAATGGTTCAACATTGTCAAATCCCTCTCGAAACCACCACCCTCACCTGTCACACGCCGATCCACTGCAGTATGCATAGCTCTCCTGTAATACTACAACTTCAAAATACATATTTGGGTAAACACTCTCCTCTGCTCTCTCCCTCCCACTCCAGCTCCCAACTATTACAAAACATGACACAACTTCCACCCCATCACCACAGACTACTACCAAAACAAAGCCTGCACACGCCCGGGATGATGCATGCACACCTCAAGCCACAGACTACTACCAAAACAAAGCCTGCACACACCCGGGATGATGCATGCCCACCTCAAGCCACATCCAATTGCATCACAAAACAGCCTTTCGCAAAATTGCCAAATCCTAGAAAAACGCAATTGTGATGACCAAAGCTAGTATCTATAATACTAGGATCAATGACGTCAGCTGGAACACAAAAGAGCTCTTCAAAATTCTCAAGGAGCTAGAATCCCCAGCCCGACCATTGCTAGCTTCCCAAAAGACAAAGCTTGGTGCTCTCTCGTCCAGTCCGCACTGACCAGTAAAACTCACAATGTCAGGGAGAAAACCATCCTCAAACGATCAGTGCTGCTTACCAACACTGCGCCCTCCACAACCCCTATCAACCCTGTGGAGCCCACCGCCCCCCTTCCACTTCTCCCCGCTCTCGCCAGCCGAAGTGCTCACCGCAATCAATCGCCTTAAAACCTCCAACTGCAAAGGATACATCTACCCCTCGCATCTCATTAAGATGTGTCCAGCCCCCTTGCACCCATCATCGCCTGATGTATATATGCCTCCTTTGCCCCCAGCAAAGTTCCTAGCTCCATCAAAGAAGCCTGGGTTATCCCCCTCCTCAAAAAACCCCTCACTTGATCCTAGCCTCCCCACCAATTACTGTCTGATGAACACAGTACCATACCTCCTGAAAATTCCGGACCGTACCGCCTTCACACAGATCCAAACCCACTTGGAAACCCACAACCTCCTTGGCAAGTGCCAATCAGGTTTCAGACCCAGACATAGCACAGAGTCAGCCCTCCTGGAACTTAAGATTCCGCTGGACAGCATCCGCGATGCAGGGGATCTTGCCTCCTCATTTTATTTGACCTATACGCAGTGTTTGATTTCGTAGATCGCGATATCCTATGTCACCACCTCACCTCCACCTTCAACCTCTCTAGCGATGCCACCAATTGGATCAACTAATTCCTGAGCGAGCAAACCTCAAGGATCTTTGCAGGGTTGGAAGCAGTCGATCCTATTCCCGTCCCCTACGGGGTCCGCCAAGGGTCATGCCTCTCACCCACCCTACATAATATGTGCACTAATCCTCTCTTTGACCACCTCGACCACCTCAAAATTCCCTACACTAACTTCGCTGACGATACACAAGTACTTCTCAAACTCACAGGTCACCATGAACTTGGCTCTGCCAACATCAACCGAGTTTATAGCATCATTCAGGCATGGATAGCGACCCACCACCTATGCCTAAATGATGATAAAACGGAGCGCCTTATCATAAGATCCCTGCATCGCTTTAAACTCCTTGAGCGGCCTTCACCTCCTTCTCTATCGATGGAAACATTACACCTGTTTCTAGTTCTGTCAAAACTCTAGGAGTCCACCATGAGTCTGTACTCTCCATGCACAAACACATCAACGCAGTCTCCTCCTCTGCAGCCTACTCTACTAAACTCATTAACCTCTCCAGAAAATTCCTTTCCTCTGAATGCTGCCTCACACTTGCCAGAGCCATCATAGGGAGTAAACTGAATTACTGCACTGTAATCCTCGCAGAAACATCCTTAAAAATTGTTGCTAAACTACAAATAATCTAAAATAATGCCCTTTGGGCAGTTTGGGGCCAGAGTAAATCCGGCCAAATATCACTGGTGAGACACGAAGCTCACTTGCTGCCCGGCAAGGCACGCTTTGAGTTGAAGATCGTCTCTATCGCCCACCGGTGCATTCACAACACTGCTCCTACAAGAGGCGTTGCTAGGGGGGGAATGAGGGGGCCATAGCCCTGGGTCTTTTGGTTGTAGTATCGGATAGAAGCTCAGGGGCTACAACCGAAAGGCTATAGCTAGCCCAAATCCCACCAGTCCCGACATTAGCTTAGCCCCTGACCTTTTCCAGACCTAGCAACACCCCTGGCTCATGCGTACCGTGCCAAGCACCTATCCAAAAAACACCACCCACGCTGCCTGCGGTCCTCCACATGCTCCCCCCTTGTGGCACCTAGATTCACCAGACAAAGAGCCGGAGGTGCTAGTTTCACTGTCTTAGCTCCTACCTTATGGAACGTACTCCCCACCTCCTTACAGGATGTGTCCTCCCACTTGATCGTCCATAAAAAAAACTCAGAACCACCTTGTTTAAGAAACATGACTAATTCAATACGTTCCCTGCATTTCTCAGTAACCGAGTGCTTGTCTTGCTTTTTAACCGGCACCCTCCTTTGATACTGTACCGTGCTGTTATTTTTGTAGCTTCTTTATCTCTTACTGCTGTAAGCAATGTAATCTAGCGCTGAGATACTGCTGGGTCCTGGGTGCTATTGACAAATGCAATAAATAAAATACGTCCCCATCATTGCTCCCCAAAGTCTCAACATCATCAACGTCTGCGTCTCACAAGGCACTTTCCACTCTGCACTCAGAACTGGACAAAACTCACCCCTCTGTAAAAAAGCATCTCCCAACCTCACGCCGCATCACTATCCTTCCATACCTGAGCAGAATCATGGAACACTTTGTCACTACCCAAAAACAATGACACATCACCACCAACAACCCACTCAACCCCTTCCAATCTGGCTTTTGACCTGGGCACAGCACTGAGACTGCCACACCTCACATCCTCAATGACGTCCACAACATCACTGACAAAGGACACACGCAACTATTTGGACTCCTTGACCTCTCTGCACCTTCAGCACCATCGGCCACACCATTCTAGCCAACATCCTATCCACCACAGGATGAAACCTTCAGACACCGTCCTCAACTGGTTCACCTCCTTCCTTACTGGCAAGACACACTTTGTCTCCAAGCCCCCTTTTCGATCTGACCTCATCCCAGTGAAGTACGTGGTCCCTCAAGTCTCCTCTCTTTCTCCACTCATCTTCAATCTACATGTTGAATCCCTTGGACAGACCCTTAGCAAACACAATATCCATTTCCACCAATATACAGATGGCACGCAGATATACGTCTAAATCTCATCCCCCTCACAAGTCCACATCCTCAATAGCTGCCTCTCCATCATCACCACCTGGTTGGCCACACACTTCCTCAAGCTCAACCCTTCCAAAATGGAAAACCTCTTCATCTGATCCTGTGTGGAATAAGACCATTCAAAATTGAATGATGGTAGATAAAAATACAGAAAATGTGTGGAGCTAATCCGCACACATTTTCCTATTCTCACCGCATAGCATACACATAGACACATGTACTCTGGGTGGACACAGCCTACAGGCGCAGTTCCCTCCTGTCATATTTAGTTGGGATCTGAAAGGTGGAGTACACAATGCATCTACAGAAGGGGGGGGGCAAACTTTCCTCCTGCCGTGGCCAGCCTGATTAACTGACAAAGGATCCATGGATCTGCCCTGTCCTTTTTCTGAGCCCTGTAGCTGGTGACAGCGATGTTGGAATACTATTCACAGGGTAATTCAAACAGGCACAGATGGGGCCTGGCTGCAGAAGCTAATAAAGGAGACAGGAAACCCCAAAAACCTTTCATATGCACTGCATCAACCTGAAGCCAGCATCGATTGACAGTGAAATTTCAAGTCTTGGGCTGCGTGTTTACAGTAGTCATCCCCGCAGGGGGACCGCATTCAAAAGGTACGAGTATGTGGTTTGACAAAGCCAGGAAATCTGGTCTCACTGCAGCTTCTAGGGAGACCTGTCGCTTTAATCAGGAACCACAAAGAGCTCCATTAACGAGAGGAACCCTTTGATCCACAACAGACAGGAACATGGGTGGGACTTGGTATTGCATGTTTTCACCCCTTTACCTTTTATGTTGCAAAGCAGTCTGGGTACGACCTAATGCATACCGGAGATTGTTACTGGGTGTTAGGGAGATTTATCGTTTTTATGCTTCATAACCTTCCTAGTAAGACCCTGAGCACTTTTTGCTGGACTTCTGGGCCTTTTTCTTTCTATCCTGAATGAGTGGAGCCTTTTCCCACTCATCCATTCCTATAGGTTCTGCCTTTTGTAACTCTGTTCTCTGTGTTTTACCTGAACTATGGAGTCTACTTTCCTCCATAGCTCTTTTAAGGCATCTGTATTTCTCTTTTGCAGCCCACAGCTCCTCATGGGCAGTGTTGCTGGGAACCCTTTGGGTTCTTCTTTGAGATTAGTTCTGTATCCTTACTTTCTGCTGTTCTTAAGGATAGAGAGATACCTTGTATCTCTCCTAAAACTTTATATTCTGAGAGATTGGTACACACCACCTTATGTGGAGTGCCAAGGGGATACCTGGTATCCCCCTTCTCTCTGCTCCTGTGACATTTATGTCACATTGACAATCTCCTAGTTATGGCTGGTGGTAGTGGACGTGTTCTACCAACTATTATGTAATTGTCTACTGCAGGCTATGTTCATAGCCTCGGTTATGCACAAAAGGGGCACCCAAGAACTAACTTGGTGGTTCCTTTCTTTTTTCGCCATTACTAGTGAAGTTGTTCTTTGCCAGCCCTTCTTCTACCATCCTGGGAGGGAGAGGCCTGTGTGTGTGTGGTTTGCCTTTGGTGAGATCCCTGAGGTTCCCCGCCTAGGCTCCAGTGTGTCTGGGCAGGCAGGACGTGGGAGAGGAGTTTTTCACTCCCCTGCCCATTGTCTGCCTGAGTGCCTGAAGGGAACTAGCTCCCACTGGGGGTCTGGCTGTCCTGATTGGACAGCCACCCACCCCTTTCTGTAAATTTCTGAGAGAGATTGCAGAGGAGTATGTGGTGGAACTGTATAAAAGGTGAAGGCTTCTGAGGTCAAAGGCAAGTCGACCACTGGAAACTGAAGTAACCGAACATGAAGACAACCAGAGACACCTGCAGACACTTTGCAACATCATGAAGTGACCAGTGCTGTCCTGACCTCGTATTCTGTGCGACAGAGGAACTCCGAAGAGGACGACTCCTTCCCTTTGACTGGTGGGAACAACCATTCCCAAGGCAAACTATAATCAGAGCCATCTCCTGAGGTGTGGTGCTTCTCCAGAGCTGCAGAACCGCAATACCAGGAGAGCTCCGACCCATTTGAAGTACTTTGTCTTGGAAAGGCCGAATCCCATCCAAGTCTTTGCAGAGCTCCAGGTGAACATCCAGAAATATAATCCGTCCCATTCAAGTCCCCCTCAACAGAGAGCAGGACTTCAGGAACCGAAGAAGATTGTCTGGGGGAATCGCGTCCTTTGTTGGTGCCAAAACTGCAGAATGCCCAGAGAAGTTCCTGAAAGCCGTGCCAGAGGTCCTCCCTCGAGACAGCTGCTGAGAGATCCCATCAGTTGTCGTGCCTTTTGTCACCGGGCTAAGGAATCCGGAGGTCAGCTCCAGTGCTGCCACATCAAGGAGAATCCAGCCAAAATCTTTTCTTCAAACCTAAGATAATGTGGGTAAAAAGGTGTTTCTTACCTTGATACGTGAAGTCGCTCCAGAGCGTTGGAGTGCACATAGAGGTGTCTAGGGAAACCCCATCTTACCTCTAACTCAAGCTGCTCCTTGTGTCCCTTTAGCACGTTCTTAACAGGGTCTCCAACATTGGGTTAACCTTGCTACATCTTAAAGACTAGAGACTCTAAAGTGTTCACAAGAACCTTTCGTATTCTGCTGCTTGTCGAGACTTTAAGTCCTCTGCGAACTGCCTTTAGCTAGGGTTACATTTGGGAACTCAAAAGACTTGTGCGAAGAAATTGACTCTAGAACCTTAAACCTTGAGGTTTAAAACTAATCAACTATTTTCCTTCCCAAAAGTCTCTATCTTATATATGTATGCAGAGTAAATGTCTTTACCGTATTTCTGCTAATATTCGTGAGTGTGCGTTATTACCGATAATACGATAGAACTGTCATTACTGGGAAAAGTTGTATCAAATGTAACCGCGAGCAACTACAAACTAGGCAGTGGCTTTTGAAAAGTATTCTGAAGTATTCCTAAGTGTCTTAATTTATCGTGCGAAGTATTTTAAAGTGATTCCTGTGTAAATATAATACATTTTACCTACCACTCCTTACTCTGCTAAAAGCCTAGCTTCCACCCTTGTACTTAGTCTACCTGTCTACTGTGCCTGTTTAGACCTATCCATGTCTTGCCCCCCCAACCTGACTACTACTAGCACCCCTCAATAGAGCACGTGCACCCATTGATCAGATTCTCTGCTCAAGCTCCTTGACCCTACATGACCTTGTTATAGGATCTCCCTAACCCCTGAAACTAGGCCTATGACCAGCATTCCTGTCTTGAAATCAGCTCTTAAAGCACATCTCACCCTCCTGGCCCTCCTGAAAAGTGCCCCCTCACTATCCCATCGCCGCAATGTCCTCTCTGGGGCACTTGACCCCCTCCCCTTCTACGTCCTTCCCTGTCAATTTGCGTTCTGCAGTCCCTGTTTTAAAGTTAGTCTTAACCTCAAGAAGTGGGCCTTATTTTTAGACTTTTTTGGCCCGTTTGTGGCTGCTCTGTTTTATGTATAAACCTGTGCACCTGTACGTGTTTCTGTTCGAAACCCCTCCTCCCACTACATACAAAAATACTTCCCAGCATTCCTGAAGTCAACCCATCCCCCTTTTCATACTAAGTTTACATTTTCATTTTTGCTTATTCTGGGGGGGATGCCTGGACTTTCTTTTGATATTGTGAGTATTTTTTCATTTTGTCTCATATTTAGTTTTGGATGATCGGTGGCGCAGCTTTTAATGGTCATCTGTTTTATTTTATGGATTTATATTATTTTGTCATTTATTTCTGGCGCAACCAAGAGGCCTGGAGGCATACAGGCGCCATGGACAGAGGTCCTAAACACAGATGGGAAGGACAAAGACAAACCTAACCTGGACCCTATCAAGTAGAGGCGATGAACTCCTAGCCAAATACATGCGCTCTTAGGAGCATAGGAGCGTGAAGAGACGGTCAACAGAACTAAGTACTGGGTTCCAGACATTCCATTCTGGGTTTTAAAGGGACTCCACCAGTTCCCAGAAAGAGTGGGAGCCAGCCCCAACACCCACTCTTA
This sequence comes from Ambystoma mexicanum, assembly GCF_040938575.1. NCBI lineage: Eukaryota > Metazoa > Chordata > Amphibia > Caudata > Ambystomatidae > Ambystoma > Ambystoma mexicanum. The sequence continues at coordinate 44,141,743 of NC_090930.1, forward strand.
GATTTGGGCTATTCCTTAGTTCCTTGGCTCACCTGGTGGTAGAACTGGTCAAGCCATCAAGGCGAGCTCATAGCAAAGGAGAGTGGGAGACAGTGTCACACAGTATTACTGGTACCATTAACACACAGAATAAAGGAACAGTCACACAGAGGGGATAGGAATATGTACTTTATATTTACGAAAATGTAGTTAGGAAGGCCCTTTATGATTAATCATTCGGTAGCCCTTCAGATTTTTGGGACTACAGCTCCCATGATTCTTTACTACTCACTATACTGACTACTGCTGGTGGGAGTTGAAGTCCAAAGGACCACACAATGAGTAACCATTTAACTTTTATATATCCTTTAAAATTAGGATGTCAATGCACAGGCTTTTCCTTTCAACCCCCGCCCCCTCCCATTAGGTGCTCTTATAAATGTAAGTGAGGCTCCCAAATCGAGTGGAGCGGCAGGTGTTAGGGCCATTTATTTTTCTTCCATTCAACTTCTGGTTCTTCTAATGAATATAAATATTCAAGCTTACAAACACTTTAATGTTAGGGTGAATGTTGTTGTACTGAGGAGACCCCCGGCCGGCCCATAGAGTCAGGGTTTGCTCCGAAGTACTTTAAGATGAGACAGCTGCACCTCGCGATGAATGGGGTGCAGATTCAATTACTCCAACACCAATCAATAAGGACAACTCAAAGGGAGTCCGTTTAATGACAAGTACAAAAAACGGGGAGTCATGGCAATCAGCAGTAATGCGATAGTCCGTCTCGCTTCAACTCCAAGGAACTTCATAAAAACAACATCATTTATACTAAAAACTCATCATAACTGACGTGTAACACTCGAAAGTTAATAAGCATTTCTATTGGTTCGGAAAAGGTAACTTTAATATAGGTGCTATATCTGTATATGGGAACGGGGCGGGGGGATTGGGTAAACACTGGTTCGGCGTCTAAGCCCTTCCTCCAAAATGATTACTGTAGACGTCACTAATAGTACGACGTCGCATTGGTTCTACTAACTGTAGGACTCTAGATTATTTGGCCCATTGTGATTGGGTTGGCATCAACACCATGCATATTCTTCCACTTTGCTTAGCAGCACGCAGAACGGTCAGCAGGTGCAGGGTGCCCCCCTCAGCTACCCGGCTTTTCTCCAATTAAGGTTACAATCAATCATCGCTACAACGACTAAGGGCCTCATTACACGGAAGACGGTGAGCCATGGCGCTATTAGCGCCATGGCTCATGCCGGTAAAATACCGGCACCGCCTTGGCGGAAAGGGGATTTACCGCCCCATTCCAAGGTTGGAGGGGCGGTAAATCCCCCTTCAGCCATTGCCCTTCCCCATTCCCATTTCTGCCCCATAGGGCACTATGGGAATGGGAAGGCGCTAATTACGGCACCGCAATTTTGCGGTGCCGTAATTAGCTCCGAGGTCCCTTAGCGGGTTGGATTTTAACGCCTGCAAAAAGCAGGCGTTAAAGCACCAACCCGCTAAGGGACCTCGTAGTAAGGCGGTAATGGTTAACGGCCACCGTTACCATTAACGGTGGCCGTTAACCATTACCGCCTTCCGTGTAATGAGGCCCTAAGTGTCAATTATCTCACTGTGGTTGGCCTAGAAACTGCATCTTCTGTCTGGAAAAGTTCTGATATCTCTTGCTTGGGGGGATGCCAGGCGTAGGTGTGAACTCGTGCTGCTCCTCGCTCGGCTGGTCACGTGATGCAGACACCATGAATTTGTCTCGTTTCTTGCAATTTCTGTATTTGATTCTCATTCGGCTTGCCACCTGCCCACACCTCCTTATCCTTGGCCTTTCAGAAGCAGGATATTCTGTTCTTAAGTTTCAATTATGTGAAGCTACTGTCCGTTCCTTTATTAGTATGACCTTGGCTCTCCTGGCACGAATTGCATCTGCTGTGTTTCGATTCAGCCGTCTCTTCTTGTTTTGCTAGAATATGAATCTTGTCTTGTTTGGCCTCTAGTAACCAAAGTTGATTCTGCTTTTAGTGCAAAGTGAACTTTCACTTATAATACTGTGCCTTGTTTTGAGGTACATTATGTTATAATGGCGCTTGCTGCTCTATTCTTCTACTTAAGCATAGCAAGCCGCACTGGTTTCTTAGCTTCTTGCGTTTCAAGCATATGTACAGGTGTTAGCGGGTTGGATATCTTCATTCTGCTTACAGCCTAAGCTTCTTGCATTTTGACATTGTCCTTTCATTCTATGTTCACGATATCTTTATTCATAGTGTTTCGTCTCTCTGCATCATTCTATGGTTGTCATTTCTTCTATCTGCAAGTCAGTCCTGTCCCCTGTGACGTCACCATTCGTCTTCCATTAAGGCCTTTTTGATTTCTTCCGGGACAGTACTTAAACAATCTTCATTTCGTTTCATTTGCTGGTAGGGATTTCTTAATGGATACCTTACTGTCCATGGTGTTCTTGGTATAGGTACGTCAATAGGTGCTGTTCTTCTAATGGGTTCTGGGCAGAGCCCTATTGCGGCTCTCTGCTGGTTTATTTGCTCATCATACGTCACATATCTCGGTGTGAACGTTCCTGGTACTTCAAAATGGACGATTGGAGTGCAGGCTTTATTTGGGGCCTCCTCTACACTCCCTCCTCTGGCCGATCCATCGACCACTTTCACTTCCTTCTCTAGATCCATTTTTTTCTGTTCTTCTCTATTCTCCTTCACTTCTTCTCTTGGGTTCATTCCTTCTTCATCCTCTGGATCTACACATGATGGCCTGAAGAAGTGTCTCTTTGGAGTCCATATCTTTATAACTCCCTTCAGGCTTCCTGCGTTTCTTACATGTTCGTCCTTGTTCCAGGTCATTAGTTGACATTGTCCATTCGGGCTGCAGTAAATCCATCTTCCCACATAGTTTCTGTGCTTTTTGGGATAGAGAAATTTTGTATCTTCTGGCGCGTGCCTGCTGGCCTTGACAAAGTCTCTTATTTTTTCATCAGGTCTTTGGGCTTCCATCCTGGCTCGACATCAATCATGATCTTCATCCCTATAGCTTTCTTCGCAGTCTTCTGGCATTGTGATATTATTATCTTAATAACACAAAATTCTAGTAATATCATTACTAGCAGGGCTCCCAGGAACATAAATATGTCTGTCATCCATTGTGGGACCCACGAGAACAGTGATCCAAACCATCTGTCATCATCTACTTCGTCAGTTTCATCAATCATTTGGTTCTGTAATTTTGTCAGCATACCTATGGCTTCAGTTAAGGTTCCATTCTCCTCATCGTGTGATGGTATAAACGTGCAACATGATTCTCCTATTTTTGCAAAAACTCCTCAATCCATAGGTGTGATCATGTCAAGCACATATCTGTTCTGAAGAGTCATCAGTCCGATGGCTCTTAATTCTTCTCTAATCGCATTAAATCCTCTTATGGTCGTGTTGATGGTCTGTAGTAACTCCCATCTGGTTATCTGCAACCATTTAGTATTTGCTCCAACCTGAAATCTTGGCATGAAAATCGTTGCGAACACTGATGAAGGGAGGCTAAACAGCCTGTGTTCATATGGGATTGCATGAAAGGCTTCTTCTGATTTGGCAACGAAGTAATTCTCTCTCTTCATTCGAGTTGTCATTTCCACAGATCTCTTCTTCCTCAGGTGAGCATCTGCTTTTGGGAAACTGTCAATATTCAGGTCACTTTTCGGGATCACCAATGCTGGAACGTGGACGTTCACTATTGTGCATATGCCTCCCCAGTCTCTTGGGAGTCTGATGTATGCTTTGGATCCACACACCCGATAATGGTCCATAATCACTGCAGTTACATGTACCATTCCTGGAGCGTCAAAAACTTATCCACAGTTCTGATTCTCTCCCATGTTCCTTGTGCCGTTATTTCTGAAACAGAACTTTGGGCTTTCTAGTGGCACTATCTGCAAAAGTCCTCCTCTGTCTTCGACCCATGTGAGTAGTTTTGCAAGTTTTGGCCATAATGGCTTGCATCCGTTTCCCACTATGTTAATGGTGGGCTCGTAGTGACCGAAGACCATCCATGCTCGGCATATCACTACTCCTTTCTCCCATCCGTCTGCTGAAAGCACTGTTCCCCAAATTTGCATTTGGCCTTGATTCTTCTGTAGTTTTTCCTTGGACATTTAGCTTCTGATTTGCTTCTCTTCTAATCTCTGCTCCTTTAACTCCAGGCTTCTCATATCTTATCACAATGTGTTTCGTCTTTCCATTGTTTCTTGTCTTTATGTCCTGCACATAAGCGCCTTCATTTCGATCAGTTGCTTCAGTTGCCCATTTCAGAGAGGCATCACTAACCATGAACTGGCTTCTGGTCTTACACATTGCTACGTGTGACATACAGTGTGCTGTCTGGACATCGATTTCTACAGCTACGAAAATCTTGGACTTCCCCATGCTGTATGGTAGGAGTGTGCAAACAAAGCATTCCCCTTCTGAACTTCGTCTTCCAACTTCTTTCATGTGCTGGTACCAAATGTTGTTTCCCAGATGTGCTGTGTTGTCCAGTTAATCGTTTAATTCATTGTCATCCCCATGCATGCTTTTCTTGATTCTTAGTGTTTTCCTGTAGTTGGCTATGACTACATCCCTGAAGGCATCTGTATGGCTTTTTCTTGCTGGAGGATTCTCAGGTATCCTGGTCCATGGTGCAGGCCTTCTCATCTGCGCCATTTGGGTAGATCGAATTCTGGCAGCTCTTTCTCTTTCTTTATACATCTTTCTCTGTCGTGTTATAAATGTTTGTATCCATTCCGGCATTTGTCTGGTGTATGGCTGTACTGTGGAACTGGTGCTTGTTCCTTTCGTTGGGACATATATGCTTTGCAATACAGTTTCTGCGGTTTTGTTCTTCAGTTCCTCTTGCATCTCCCTTGCTTTGGCTATGTACGGAAACAATGAGTCTACTATCCGTTGTGTCCATGTAGAGAGTTTCTCCGAGTTGGTTCTTGTTTTCTTAAGAGTTTCTGGTATGATGGTTTCTGTTGGATTTCCTGTTAACTCTTGTTTTCTCACAACGTCTGCTGGGGAGTTTCTTATGGCAGGCAGTCTCTTCTTCTCTGCTGTTTGTGTTTGTGGTTCTGTAGTCATTGACACTAGGCCTGTTTCGTGTGCATTCAGTGTTTGCGTGCGTGTAGTTGTCAGTGATGTTAGTTCATTCATCCCTTGCCGACCCTGTCTCCGGATTTCCTTTCCATTTGTTACCACAAGGGTGTGTGTATCACAGCTAATCACATTCATTTCAAGTTCATTCATTCTGCCATCAGATTTTCTAGGGATTGGAATGACTATATAAGGTCTGGGGGTTTTTATGGGTGTTATGCGTACATCATTAGGTGGGTACACTGAATTTGGAACACTTTGTGCACCAATAAAGAATGCAGTTCTGATCATTAATGACAATAAAATAATGATGAATATATGCATAGGTACATAATGCCCCTGTAAGTCAGGCGGCAGCATTTTCTTCCAGAGAAGCGGGGGTGCCTCTCTTCTTGTGGGAGAACCAGGTTGCTGTTCTGGGCCCCCATCCAGATCATTCGACAAAAATGTCAATGTTATTATTTCCTTAACCAATATTGTCTTTAGAATACTGTGTTCATGAGTGTTAGATGTTCCACAAGTTTCCCTCCTCTCGCGGGTGACAGATTGTCTCTTATTTCTGGATACAGTTCCTCCGTTAGACTATGGGAAAAAATCAAATTAGCTAACACTTCAGTAAGTCTTTTTACTGTACATGTTCAAAATAGGTGAGTTACCAATCCACCCCCCTAATTTGCTTCAATCCTGAGGACATGGTGTATGCTGGTCAGATACGAAGAGTAAGGACAGAAAATTCTTTAGAATCTCCTCAGATAGCTCTCTGATGGTTAGAAAGTTCCACTTGAACGCAGACATGGCGTCCCGGTCACTCCGGCACTGCGCTGGAACTACTACAATACTTCAGGTTGAGAGCGGTGTTCCGAGCCTGGTGAGCCCCCAGACTCGCCGGAGATTCACTATATATCCAATTCGGCCGGGGCTAGAGGGATAGTGTCCTCACTGTACAAAATGCTGATGGCCAACCCTAAAGATGTGCCACTTACGACACGTGATACGTGGAGCGATGAGCTGGGTCTCCCCATCACCGACGCAACGTGGAAGAAGATGTGCATACACACCCGAACCACCTCTCTAAATGCCAGACATAGGTGTATACAATATAAGCTCCTGAACAGATTATACTACACACCGCACAGATTGGACAGATTCGCACACACCCAGGCTCGCACCTGCCCTAGATGTAAATCTCCAGCTGCAGATCACATACACATGTTTTGGTCCTGTGATGCACTGGGCCCATACTGGAAAGCCATAATAGATGCTCTCTCAGAAATTACAGCGTCCCATATCCCTCCACAACCATTAGCTGTACTGTTCGGCCTGTGGGATAACCCTGAATAGAGGAAAGTTTCCAGGTTTCTGAATGTTGCCACCATAGTAGCCAAAAAATGCATACTACAATGTTGGAAGCGCCGATCCCCCCCTTTGTTTGAGATGTAGTTGAGGGCCCTCACCTGGACTCAAGCGTGCGAGGAGGACTACATCAATACCCTCCCGCTGACCTCTCGCCCCAAGAATGTATGGATGGAATTTTGTACCTATCTGAAATCCAAGGATGACCTAGAACTACTGTCTTCCCCTCCTCCTGGTGAAGTAAACTAGCCCATTGTTGAGCCTCACAGATTTGTATGATTTTATGCCTGCCCTTGCTTGTATTTCCCATGTATTGCATTACCACCCATGTACCTGCTACCTTGTTTATCTTGTGCATTGTGTTGATTGTCTGTTCTCTCATCATGCCAATAAAGAAAAGTTAAAACTTGAAGTATGATTCCATGCAGGAGCATTCCCATCTGTGCAACATTAGTTGGATCTCTGATGAAAGTGAGGACGTCAACATCGATTGGTCTCCCCATTAGCTCTGGAAAGTCAGTAACTAGGCGAAAAAGGACATTGTGTGCCAACCTGCTGTCTTCTGGTGACAGAGACATCTGTCCTGCCTTTGTTGAGGTTCAGGATTATATGTTCTTTCCTTGATGTAAACAATGGGCCTCATTACACGGTAGGCGGTAACCATGGTGCTATTAGCACCATGGTTGCCGCCGGTATTTTACTGTGTCCGTCTTGGTGGATGGCGGAATTACCGCCCTACTCCAAGGTGAGCGGGGGCGGTAATTCCCCATTTACCAAGGCACTTCCCCATTCCCATTTTTGCCCCCATAGGGCTCAATGGGAATTGTGAAGGTGCTAATTACGGTACCGCAAATTGCGGTACCGTAATTAGCACCAAGGTCCCTTTGCGGGCCCGTTCCTTAACGGCTGGTAAAACCAGCCGTTAAGGTCGGGTCCCGCAAAGGGACCTCGTAGTAAGGCGGTAAGGGTTTACCGGTACCGGTGCCCTTATCGGTACTGGTAAACCCTTACCGCCTACCATGTAATGAGGCCCAATGTCTGCACTGTCCGGTCGCATGGAGTGCAACCAGAATGATTATCTTATCTAAAATATGGCTCAAATGTTCTGTATTTGCTGGATCTCGAAGAAATGTGAGTGTGTCTGTTGTTCTCCCAATGAGAGTTGTACAATCTTCGATTATGCGAAAGAACATTGTGATGATGAGCTCATCTATTTCGGCCTGTGTTGGGATCATTTTGGTTCATCCTCACTGTACTCAGGGAGTAGAACAAATCGTTTGGCTATGACAGTGAGCAGTTGTCTTATTATCTTTTTGTTTTTCGGGATCTTGTAAAAAGTCAGTGACACTGGTGAGCCTTCCTACCAATGATGGGTATGACTTTAGCACTAAGTCAAAGTAGGTGATTACATCCTTTGTGATGTCACTACTGTGGGACACCACAAGTGATTCCGAACAGGGTTATTGTGCAGAAAGAGTCAGGATATTGGTTTTTCTTCAGCTTATATGTCCTCGATCAAAACTTCTCATGTTCTTCTTTCTTTATTAAGGCTTTTGTGTGTCTTAGTTCAGAGTTCAAAGTCATCTGACTGTATTGTGGCTTGTGCGTGCAATTTTCATCTTCACCCTGCAACTAGGATGCTGAGAGACTGCTTTTATGTCCTTATTTCCTTTTTTGCTTAGAGGATGTGTCCAATTTAAGCCACAATTTGCAAAAAGTTCCTTGTCTTTGTTTGGCTGATTATGCGTCTTTCGTCCGCCTCATGGATCTCGTCTGCATATGCTGTGGTTCTTACCCATCGCTCGTCGATTCCTCTTGTTGGGGTGCAGGCAGGGGGCCTTCTCAATGTAGGGTTTTATATCGCCGAGAAAAATCCACGCTCTCCTGCCTTGCAGTTTCACAGCGGACGGAGTGCAGTCCTCCACTGTAAAAGGACCATTGAACCTTGGCTCGGCCCTCGTTTTCCTCGTATGGTTTTTCACGAGGACGGTGTCTCCAGGGATCACAAGTGGAACACATAGACCTTGAACTTGGTCTGTTGTAGCATTTCCTTCTGTGTCCCGTGCTGCTCTGCACCCTTTTCTTCGACGCTGCAGCTGGTCTGAAATTACAGTAAGGCACAATGTCATGCAGTTCAGAAAGTTTTGCATTTCAGACCCTAAAACTTCTCCTGTTGACTGGGCATCACATCTATTTCTATCTCGGGGTGTCAGGGGAGTTCTCATTCTTCTTCCTATGGCTATCTTGTGTGGCATAAGATGATGGTCGGAGCCGGGTTGGTTCCAAACAGCATACAGTGCCAGTGGAAGGCAGTGCAACCATCCCTTTTTTAGAGTAAGCTTCAACTTGGCTATCCTTTCCTTTAACAAGCCGTTGAGCTTCTCACATATCCCATTACCTTGTGGATGATACGCCGATGAGAACTTGTGCTTTATACCAAGCAGCAAGCTAATCTGCTCGAATACAGCATTGACGAAATGAGGCCCATTATCTAATCTCATGACTTTGCAGACACCACACCTGGGGAACACTTCCCTCACTAAAAATGTGGCCACACAGGTAGAGTCTGGGTGTGTACATGGACCTGCCTCAAACCATCTAGAGAATGGACACACCACAACAATTAAGTGTCTGTACCCGTTACATACTTGAATCATGTCGACGTAATCAACGTGAAAGTGCTGAAAAGGACCATTTGGCCTGGAGATGACCCCTCTCATTACTTTTAATGTGTGTCCTGCCGTAAATTGCTGGCAAATTATACAGTTCACCATGAAGAATGCAACGTGCTCCGCTAAATTCGGTATGAACCAGTCCGTGAGCGTCGCTGCTAGATTCTCTTTTGTCATGTGGGCTGGGTAATGTAACTGCTCCAGCACTATTTTTAATAGGGCTACAGGCATCACTGGTTTACCAGTGCTGTCTTGTCGCCGCAAGCTGTCAGAGGGGTTTAAAGAACACCCTCGACGTTTCCACAGGTTTTTCTCTTCCTGCGGTCCCTCCCCTTGGAGTTCCATTAGCTGTGTTTGCCCCAAATCGCTATAACTCTCAGATGTAGTTCGTACCACCAGTATCCTTTCATTGATATGGATGACTTCCACTTCCATGATCGTCTCACTTTTGGATGCCATGCGCTTGGCCTCCGTGTCTGCTGCGTGATTTCCACGCGAGATAAAATCTGTCCCTTTCGTGTGGGCGGCGCATTTCACGACCGCTATGCCCACTGGGAGCTGTAGTGCTTTTTATGAGCCTGTCCAATAAGACTGCGTGCTGCACTGGCGTGCCGTCCGCTCTGAGGTAGCCCCTCCTTTTCCAGAGTGCTAAGCCTGTGTGCAATGTCGACGTCACATAGGTGGAGTCACTGTACACCGTTACTTCCTGGTCTGCATCATTCTCAATGGCGAGTACCAATGTCAATAATTCTGCAGCCTGTGCTGAATAATGAGATGGTATTCGTGCACTAAGAAGCACTCGAAATTCTCCATTTGCTGTGTGGTTCATCATAGCAATGCCTGTGTATCTTTGCCCATCAGTTTGGTCGATCCTTGAAGACCCGTCAATAAAGACGATCTCTCCTCCTGCCAAGGCATTTTCTTTCACCCTGGGGATTTCATCATAGAATTCTTCATAATTTGCACAGGCATGTATGGGCTCTCCTTCAGTGACTGGCTCTGCTATAAACATAGCTGGTTTCATGATCTTACATCTAACTAGTTTGATCGATGGGTTTGATATGATCACTTCATAAGCAGAAGCTCTCTGAGATGTCAATGTGCCCTTTGGTTTCTCTAGAATGGCAAATAGTGAGTGCTCGAAGTACAACATCATTGAGCATCCCATTACAATGGTTGTGGCCTTTTCTATGGCGAACGCTGTGGCAGCTAAACTTTGTTTGCACGGGAAGTGGCCTCTCATCACTGGGTCCAGATTCTCGCTGTAATATGCCAGGGGCTTGTACCCCAATGAGGTTCTTTTAGCGAGCACTGCCATCATAACGCTGCCATCTGTGTGCGAAAACAGATAAAAATCCTCTGCATAATTAGGAATGCCTAGAACTGGTGCTGTGCAAATAGCTCTTTTGAGTTCAGCAAACCCCTTTTCCATGGACTCAGACCATTCAATCTTCTCCTTCATCACTTGGGCCTTCTTTAAGGCCTGAAGTAAAGGCTTAGTGTAAGAGCTGTAGTCAAAGACCCATGCCCTGACATAGTTGCATAGGCCTAAAAAGCTCTACATCTGCTTTATCGTGTGTGGTTTAGCCGTGTTCAATATGGCTTCAGCCCTTTCTGGGGTCACCTTTCTTCTCTCATGTGAGATCGGTTGGCCTATGTACAGCACTTCTTGTCGACAACATTGTAGTTTTTCTTTGTCAACCTTGTATCCTTTCTCAGCCAGTATAGTCAATAGCTGAATAGAATCGTGCCTGCATTGCTCTTCTTTAGTGCTGCAGAAGAGAAATGCACTTTCTAATGCAGTGTTGTTCAAGTCCATCTGCAGGACTCTGTTGAAGATAGAAGGGGACTCACAGTACCCCTGTGGTAGCCTCGTGCTTTTCAGACGCATTTGTCTACGTTAGATCCTGTGAGTCACGGTACAACAGGATTGAGAAAAATGCATTTTTCAAGTCAATCACCTTGAAATACTTTGCCTCAACAGGTATATTACATAGGATTGTAGACGGGTTAGGGACTAGAGGGAACTCAGCCTCAACAAAATCGTTTCTTGGCCTTAGATCTTGCACTAGCCTGCAAGTCCCCCCTTTTTTCACAGGATACACTAACATATTACATGGTGACTCTGACATCACTAAGATGCCTTGGTCCATCATGGCAGAAATTGTCTTAAAAATCCCCTCATCTACCTCTCTAGACATGGGATATTGTTGCACCTTTGGTAAAATAGCTCCTAGTTTCAATTTATTTCTTACTTCTCCAACCCCCTTCAAGAGGCCTACGTCATAGGGTCCTGTAGTCCATACTGAGACAGGCATCTGGGCCATGTCGCCATCAAAATATTCAGGACGATTTAGCGCAACATCATTCTCTGGGGCACCTCTCTTTTAATCATTTTAACCCAAAAGGTGAGACTCACTTCTACCATTGTCCCTCCCATATCTGTTGGTTCTTCAAATAGATTGTCATCGGTGACGTCAGTCACTCGATATCCTTCTTCAATGGGGACTATCGCACACCATTGTCTGCCCTCGTCATCGTAACCGTCAATCAAGACTACTTTCCCTCGTACTACAGCTGTGTGTATCATCAAGGGAAATACTTGTCCCTCCTCCACCTCATGCTTCGGTATTCTGGGTCTGAATAAGAACTCATCAGGGGTTCTCATGGTTTTGTCTGCCAGGCCTGGTAATCCTGCCATAAGCACACACATACCATATGCAAACATTTCAGGCTCTAATGGTATGGCCCTCATGGCTATACGTCCTGAGTATGCCCTGATTATTTTGCATACATTTGAATAGTGCATTCCTGGAGTTGAACATACCATGCCCTCCTCCGTGAACCAGAATCTCATGTTTAACTTCGTCATTAGATCTCTCCCCAAAATGTTTGCTGGGGTCTGACGTGAATATAATAAAGGCACGTTCATTTCACATTCTCCTATAGAGGCTGGAAGTGCTTTGGTAAAGAGAACACGACTTGTCGCTCCCGTGAAACTCTGAGTATTTATGGCCTCACCGGACAACGAAAATGTGCCTTCACGAATACACAAGCGTGTTGCACCCTTGTCAGCAAGGAAGGAATATTCTTTATCCCCTATAACGACATCTACCCTAGGTTCCCTTTGAGGCTCTGGTGTCACTGATAGGAGAGAACACATCTTACATCTCAGGGTTCCCAGTGAGCTGTCCTAGTCCATATACTAATTTGGCCCACCATGTGTTGGTGGATTTCCCCCATTTCCATAGTTACTTCCCATTCCAGGGTTTGTGGTCTGCCCTGTGCCCCTCATTTGTGCCAGACACTTGCAGTGGGGACTGTTGGGACTGTCCTTGTGGGAAATTCCCCATGTTCTGAGGTTGTGCACTTTGTTGCGCTCCTGGCGCTTGATGCTGCACCGTGTAATTCTGTTCAACTCCCTGCTGTAAGGCTGCAGGTGGATTCACCATACCTGCTCCTGTCCCTTGGCCGTTCTGCATCATGCCTTGGCTTCGGCATGTGCGCGCCAAGTGCCCTGTCATTCCACATAGCCAACACACTGGCGGCGGTCGGATTATTTGCCCGTTTGACATATCTTGATTACCATTTTTCATATTTTGAAAACCTCCTTGATTATTTTGGAAACCTCCCTGATTACTCTGCCATCCTCTTCCCCTAAATCCTCTTCCTCATGGGTAAAACCCTGCATTACCCTGATTATTTTGCTGTGGACTAGCCACCTGCTGCATGCTCGATTCAGCTGAGCTAATTATCATGGCTCTCTCTCTAGAGCATATTTTGACAAATTCTTTTGCACCAATTTCGCTTCCTCACCTTTTCGTGTTGCTTCCTTTTGATTCTTTTCCTGCAGCAGCCTACAATAATGTGCGATGGTTAACTGTATTTCTGCCCAAGGTTTAGCTTCAATTCCCACCAGTTTCTTGAGCTGTTTCTGTACCGGTTCCGGCAGTCCTTGGCACAGTATATGGTAAAACACAGGTATAGATTTTGTCCAAGATTCGTGAGTTTCGAGCACCCATGCGTCTTGAAAATTCTGTATATAAATCAACGGATCCTCAGACTCTTTCATTTTCCGTGTCATCATAGCTCCCATATCGGAAGTATCTGGATCTAGCACTCGTAGCGCTTTCCATACTGCGGCTCTACAATTGTTAAATTGAGCTTCGGCATGTGAGGTATTAATCGTGGTTACACCAGGGTAGCCTGCTCGTGCCCACACATCGTCTGCTCTCTCATCGAGTATGGTGATTAGGAGACCTTTAATATCCCCAATAGCTAACGTGGTCCCTCCTGTCATTTTTTCTAACTCGTGTATCTATTTTCCGGCTCCCGATGTCAGCATTGGAAGCTTGTTTTTCAAATTTTCTCGATCCATGTGTGGCCATGGAATATATTACAGTTTTATTCCCCCCTTCTCAAGCAACGGAAATTGGAATGTGTAGCCCTCTCTCTCTTCTATCATTGTTCTCCTGTCTATTGCGTGGGTAATATTTCCACATCGCCGTCTACCTGGCAATGTCCTTAGTCTTCCCACATAGGGCGGCGAAGACACCCCCCTCTTACCGTGAGATACTTATTCATATCGGTCAGGCTGCGTCGCTGACTCTGATGCCCTCGGTGCAGACTCGCTAGTGTCTGACCATCTTATTCCTTTTTCCCTCGGGAGTCGTCTTTTGCTCCTTTCCTCCTCCTCATTTTCCTCGCACTCCTCCCTTTCGGAGTCGGATTTTGATTGTCCCCATCTAGTGCGACTGCTTGTATCCGCTTTGTTCCTACTTATTTCTAATCTATCCAGGGATAGTTCCCTATTCCCACTACTTCGGGAGACATCCTCAGTGTCGTAAAGCTGAGTGCTCTATAGGCGCTCGTCTTCCCCCTCCCCTCGGGGTATTCGTTCTAGCCCCATTTCATCATATATTCTATCGATAGTTTCTCTGATGCTTCTGGTGTCGAAGTTATTGTCAATATTTGCTGTAGACGTGTCTGGTACTAAGTCGTACTGAGGAAAATATTCTTCGATGTCTTCCCAATCTACCACTGGAGTGTTTTTCTTTAACCTCTCTCCCCAGATATTCAAGATCGCATGCTCTCTGTCTTCGCTTATGTTCTATGTCTTCATCGAACTCTTTGCGTTTCCTCGCCTCTTCTCTGACCCTATCTTCTTGCTTTCTTTTTTCATTTCTACGTTCATCTGCCCTTCGAATTGCCTCATCTCTTCGTCTTTTTATTCTTTTCTCACGTATCCTTTGCTCTTCTTCTAACCTTTGCTGTTTCTGTCTGTCTTGATCATTGGTTGCTCTTGGGTTGCGATTGAGCTGTTTTTCTTGCTCTTCGCGATATAGCTGTGCTCGCCTTTGTCTGTCTTTCTTCCTTATCCTTTCATCTCTTAATTTCTTCTCTTACCCCTTTCTCTGTGTCTCATCTAACCTCTACTTTTGTCTCGCGTCATCAATGGTTTTGCCATCGAGTTTCAGTAAAATTTGCCCTCCCATCCATTCGTCCTTTGCGAATGCTATCTCATCAGTTCTATCCTCACTTCCCTGCCATCTTTTTCTTCTCTCTCCTTGTTGAGAGATGTACTTGTCTGTGCCTGATCTCTTCTTGCGTCATCACGTCTCTCCTTGTCCCGTGGGACTGCAGAGGTAACATTCTTGCCCTTATCCTTCCCTTGATTTTCGTCAATACTATGTGTAGGTTACTCATATGCAGAGTTGCTGTACCCGTGGCTGCTTTGAGCTCTCTCAGTGGGTATAACTCCTTGTCCTTACTTTCTTCAACTTTTGTTTCGAGTGGGGCAGGTGGCGCGGTAGGCATCTCACCCCCCTCTGTGCATACATTAAGTATCCAATCTCTTGGCGGCTCTTCCTCCTTTCCCAGTTCATACATTTTCCACAACAAGAGAACAGCAAGGTGTTTTTCCAACTTCTTGCCTGAATATGTTGCATGCAAATATGTCATCATATGTTGTAAGACGGCTTTAGATAAAGACCCATTTTGTGGTCATGGCATAAACATCTTGTGGGCGGTACCTTTAACCCACTAGGTACTATGTTTCTTTAGCTTGGGTGCGTGTTTTGGCAACTGGTTGCATTACTGTGCCAATGAAGTTATATCTCTCATGCTTAACTCTGTTTCCTTTCCGTTTATACAACACTTGTCCATGTTTTCGTATGACTTAAACAACTTCTAACAATATGAGCGTGCACCAAACACTGCAAGCTCCAATCCAAATTTTCACTAAAATGTTATATCTTCCAATAAAGAAATGTTTTTAGACATATGATGTCACAAACATATATGATAGACGCTTGACAGACTAAACAGACACCAGCTGTACAGAGATATCTCTGCCACTAATCATTACCCCTTCATGGAGTGTAAACGTACCCTTTCACAACATCTTTAAATGTTGTGGTAGTCTAATCGTTCCCCATGATGTGGGACTCTGGTTACACGTTTCTTCTAGCTGCTATATTAAAGCGTAGAAATAAGGCGAATCCTCTCACTTCTCGGGTGTCTCCCCCGGTATCCTTTCGCTTGTCTGGTGTCTCCCCCAGTAACCTTTCACTTCTCGGGTGTCTGCCCCGGAAAACTTTCACTTGTCGGGTGTCTGCCCCGGTAACCTTTCACTTCTCTATTCTTGAGTCATTGGGCCTCATTACGAGTCTGGCGATAACCGTGCCGGAAATTCCAGCAGGTTACCGCCGGACTCGTATTACCATTCTGCCTCTGTGATTGCCTGAATCACCAGGGCATTACAACCCCGGTGACCGGATAATTCCGGAGGCAGAATTCTGTTAACCCCATTCCCATGGAGTCCCATCAGACTCCATGGGAATGGGGAAGTGGAAACACTGCCATCATGCTGTAATGGTGCCAGTGTTTCCATGTCCGCCTGCAGGCGGGTGGTGTTAAACCCACCAGGTCAGACCTGGTGGGAGTGACACCTCCCGCCTGAAGGAATCTTAATCAGCCGGTCTGGAAAGAACGGTGGTGGCGGATTTACCACCACCATTCTTTCTGGACTGGCAGGGTCGTAATGAGGCCCATTATCCCATAATATATATACAGTCTTCTCTACTTCTAACTATATTTTGTTTTCTTCCCACCTCCCTCTGTTACCTTTTTCCTTTCCTTGTTCTAAGGCACGCACTATTTGCCAAAACATTACATTTTTTGTTTCACTCACAGTTCGCATAGTTTCTCTCTGGACCCTCAGGATCACCGCCTTTGTTACCGCCTTCTTCAGTTTTCCGCCTGCTCAGCTGCCCGTAGGAATGGGAAGGGCAGTGTGGTGAACAGAGGTCCCTTCAGGCCCTGACTGCAGTCTTTTTTAACTTGCTACTGTCTACGAGGAGCTTCACGGTCTACTCAGCCGAATGGCAAAGGACTCATGATATTGCCGAAGACCTAGGGCCTCAATACAAGGTAGGCGGTAAGAGTTTACCGGTACCGGTAAGGGCACTGGTACCAGTAAACCCTTACCGCCTTACTACAAGGCCCCTTTGCGGGACCCGACCTTAACGACTGGTTTTACCAGCCATTAAGGAACGGGCCCGCAAAGGGACCTTGGTGCTAATTACGGCCTTGATGAATGGGGAATTACCGCCCCCATTCACCTACCTTGGAGTAGGGCGGTAATTCCGCCATCCACCAAGGCGGACACAGTAAAATACTGGCGGCAACCATGGCACTAATAGCACCATGGCTACCGCCTACCATGTAATGAGGCCCCTAGAGTTACTTTATGTCGACGGTCAATAGGTGTCTTACTTTAATCAATAATCGATAGTCGATAAACCATCCTCTGCTACCAAGTGTACTGGGGAGTCCCCCGGCCTGCCCATAGAGTCGGGGTTTGACCCGAAGTAATTTTAAGACGAGACAGCTACACCTCGAGATGAATGGGAGGGTGCAGATTCAATTACTCCAACACCAATCAATAAGGATAACTCAATGGTTTGGCAAAGGGAGTCCGTTTAATGACAAGTACAAAAAACGGGGAGTCATGGCAATCAGCAGTAATGCGATAGTCCGTCTCGCTTCAACTCCAACGAACTTCATAAAACAACATCATTTATACTAAAAACCTGTCATAATTGACGTGTAACACTTGAAAGTTCATAAGCATTTCTATTGGTTCGGAAAAGGTAACTTTAATATAGGTGCTATATCTGTATATGGGAACGGGGTGGGGGGATTGGGTAAACACTGGTTGGGCGTCTAAGCCCTTCCTCCAAAATGATTACTGTAGACGTCACTAAAGTACGACGTCACATTGGTTCTACTAACTTTAGGACTCTAGATTATTTGGCCCATTGTCATTGGGTTGGCATCAACCCCATGCATATTCTTCCACTTTGCTTAGCAGCACGCAGAACGGTCAGCAGGTGCAGGGTGCCCCCCCTCAGCTACCCGGCTTTTCACCAATTAAGGTTACAATCAATCATCGCTACAACAACTATGTGTCAATTATCTCACTGTGCTTGGCCTCGAAACTGCATCTTCTGTCTGGAAAAGTTCTGATATCTCTTGCTTGGGCAGATGCCAGGTGTAGGTTTGAACTCGTGCTGCTCCTCGCTGGGCTGGTCACGTGATGCAGACACCATGAATTTGTCTTGTTTCTTGCAATTTCTGTATTTGATTCTCATTCGGCTTGCCACCTGCCCACACCTCCTTATCCTTGGCCTTTCAGAAGCAGGATATTCTGTTCTTAAGTTTCAATTATGTGAAGCTACTGTCCGTTCCTTTATTAGTATGACCTTGGCTCTCCCGGCACGAGTTGCATCTGCTGAGTTTCGATTCAGCCGTCTCTTCTCGTTTTGCTAGAATATGAATCCTGTCTTGTTTGGCCTCTAGTAACCTAAGCTGATTCTGCTTTTAGTGCAAAGTAAACTTGCACTTATAATTCTGTGCCTTGTTTTGAGGTACATTATGTTATTGCCATGACCACTCTGAGGGGGCACAAGTTGTGCCACAAGCAGGCTCCCACCAGAACCCTGAGGGCCTTAAAACCACTGCAAAAGGGCTCCCTGAAGCCAGTCCTGGCACCTTTGGCACCAGGCTCATATGTAGGAAGGAAGGGCTGTTCACACTAGGTCCCATTTATGTACATGGGCCTTTAAAACCAACATGGAAGCACCCACACAGTCTAGTTCTAACCACCAAGCCATGCAGTCTAGTGTTTTGGGTGTGGCAGGCCTGGAACTACTTTCCCAGGCACTACTTTACCTGGGCTATATAAACCACACCCTGACTGGAGAACATGCTTCATGTTATTCTGCAACCCGCAGCGTGACGCTCACTGTGTCCAGCTCCTGGTCTTCAGCAGCTTCCTGTAATCCTGCAAGAACAAGAACAAGATTATTCCCTCTTACCTGAGAAAACACCATCCAGCACAAAGCATCTCAACTGGGCTGCAATCTGTGGAAACCGAGAGAAGACGAAACATCACTCACCTGTGAGTACAAGCTTAAGGACTTCCGGTGACCCGCTACCACAGCTGCTGTTCGAAAATTGCGACCTGCAATAACGAGAAAGGGAAAAACATCATTAGAACACGTGCTTCCAAAACATCTAATTCCATCAGTCTTACCTGAATTCCATCGCGCTACGCCACGCTTACATCCGGAGCACCACAGCAACATCTGCAAAGGAAAAGAGACATATTCAGGTTCGCTTTCAATATTAAACAAGTGCACAGCGCTGTAC
Organism: Ambystoma mexicanum; assembly: GCF_040938575.1. NCBI lineage: Eukaryota > Metazoa > Chordata > Amphibia > Caudata > Ambystomatidae > Ambystoma > Ambystoma mexicanum. Next base: position 44,160,596 of record NC_090930.1, read on the forward strand.
TTATCTTAACGGATTCCGGGGGCCTGTTGTTCATTGCGCTCCCATCCACTCGCAGCACCACAGCGGCCTGTGAGGAGAAGAGGAAGAAAACACAGGTTAGCTTTAAAAGACAATAAAGGTGCTGCGCTTCGCGCTTTCTCTTACCTGGAAAACGTCCCTCTCCATCCGGCACGCCAGCATCAAGACCTTCGCACCTGAAAAGAAGGAGATAAAGACATTAACGAATTCCCACCATAAAAAGAACAAAGACTTACAATTAACAAACCTACCTGCCTACCAGCAGATTCAGGGTCACAGCAGGCCTGGTCCCAAGGAAGGCGTACTGCACCAGTGAAGCAACTCGGGCAACTCGCCAACAACCGTCAAGCGCCCCTGCACAAGAAACGCAGGACGTATAGCTCACCCTACAAATAACTAAGGTGAGAAAAGAACCCAGTGGGAAGGGAATCGGTCAGAGGGGGGTGGGAGAGTCACCCATTAGACACAGTTATCCCACATCCTCCCTTCTGTAATTACAGATTCATTATTCAGCACTGGGCAACTACACATCCAGGGCTCCAGATCTCAGAGCCTTCCAGAGGCCTCCAGGGATATCAGGTGAGCTTAACATTTATAATGGCGCTTGCCGCTCTATTCTTCTACTTAAGCATAGCAAGCCGCACTGGTTTCTTAGCTTCTTGCATTTCAAGCATATGTACAGGCGTTAGCGGGTTGGATATCTTCAACCTGCTTACAGCCTAAGCTTCTTGCATTTTGACATTGTCCCTTCATTCTATGTTCACGATATCTTTATTCATAGCATTTCGTCTCTCTGCATCATTCTATGGTTGTCATTTCTTCTATCTGCAAGTCAGTCCGGGCCCTCGTGATGTCACCATTCATCTTCCATTAAGGCCTTTTTGGTTTCTTCCGGGACGGTACTTACGCAATCTTGATTTCGTCTCATTTGCTGGTAGGGTTTTCTTAATGGATACCTTACTGTCCATGGTGTTCTTGGTATAGATACATCAAGAGGTGCTGTTCTTCTAATGGGTACTGAGCAGAGCCCTACTGTGGCTCTCTGCTGGTTTATTTGCTCATCATAAGTCACATATCTCGGTGTGAACATTCCTGGTAATTCAAAATGGACGGCTGGAGTGCAGGCTTTATTTGGGACCTCCTCTACATTCTGAAAAATGAAAGGCGCATCGAGCCCTGTGTTCATTATGCACTTTGTGATTCACGCATACAAGCCCTTTAATAACAAACACACATGCCAAATATAAAGACCTGTGGTCATTTTTATGTCCCCAAAATACTTGTTCATTTTATGCAAAGTAGCCAGGAACCTTTGTTGGTGCTACTTGCATCCTTTCCTTTTCCCTTGGGGATATTTCAAAAGAGCCTAATAGGAGTGTTCCGACTATCCACCTTACAATGACAAACTTCTATCAGAAAACTATTTATGTGTTTTTTTCTAGGTTTTGATAATGTGCTTTGCACAGAAATACCAGTGCCATGTTCTTCCAACCACTACTCTCTATGCTGGATGGAATCATTTCCTTTTTTAAATATTATATTTTTCTGAGAACACACATTTTGTTTCTCAAAATATCCGTTTTTCGAAGAAAAGGCTCATGCTCAGATTAAAAGCAAGGACAATTTTCAGAAGAATTCTGTCAAGATGCCATTAGGTCTTGGGCCGTGAGGCAATGTTTGATTATGTGTGCTAGCGACTGCCTGGATTGTAGATCTGCTGGGCCTATGCATTTGTTACAATATTCACAAATATGATTAATTAACAAAAAATAGAAGTTAATGAATGCAATTCTAACCCCTGTAGCCTCAGTCTCAGGTGGGTCGCTCGGTCTGTTAGAACCCCATCACTACAGCCAGAGCCTAGTCGCATGCCCCTTACCACCTCCCTTTGTTTGATGGCAACAGACATGCAAGATAACGGCCAATGAGAATGTATGTCTCCAAATAACAGGCCTGTCCCCACCCCAGACTAGTCTTCTGTTGCTGATGCTCTCTGTCTACTTTTAAACATAAAAAAACAAAGCACCTCACTCCTTCAAGATGTCTGTGTTTATTCTATGGTTGCGCTGCGTTCAGCAACAGCTGGGGTGTCTCTAGCAAAAGCACCCTTCACAAAGCAACTGTCTCCCAGAGAGCGGCAGCGATAGAGTGAGATAGATGGAGAAAGATGGCACAGAGAGCGAGAAAGAGAGTGTTCAGCTGGGGAGAAACAGAGCACAGAAAGATACAGAGAGAGAGAAAGAGGAAGAGAGGGAGGGAGAGGTGAGAACTGTAGCAGAGAATACAAAGCCAGGTACAGCCAGTTGTAGTCACTTTTATTCTGATAATAGGCCTTGTATTGAGATTCGGAATGATTCAACCTGATTTAGGCAAGTGTTTACCTGTGGTTCAAACTGGTTCAATCCAACTCCAAGAAGGTGAATTGAGTTTCATTTGGCTCCCCTCAGAAATCAACACGATAATCAAACTGCTTCAAATCATTAGTTAAGGGTTTGAACCATTATTGAGTCGAGCACTTTGATGCTATGGTGTTAACAATAAGCCAATGTGGTATTTTAAGTACCTTCTACTTTTCAAATACCACCAAATTATGAGTTGGGTTCACACAAAATATTTAATGCATGTGGTAAAAAAAGTACTTGCTGAGGTATTTAACCCATATTTGCCCCATGTAATGCTTTCTATATACCACATGCAAGGAATATGTACTAGAATCCCAATGCTTAGTTAAATGGTATTTTAAAAAAAAGGGTTGAAAATGTCACATGTTTTTTCCACCATCCTCCTAAATGGGCCCAATGCTCTCTGAACCCCTGGTTACATCATTTACTGAGGTAACATTCTTCTTCTTGCTTACGTAATTCTCTAAAGTAATCCTACTATGCCTGCTTGTTTACATAACTCTGAAGTAATCCTACTCTGCCTGCTTGTTTACATAACTCTGAAGTAATTCTACTCTGCCTGCTTGTTTACATAACTCTGAAGTAATTCTACTCTGCCTGCTTGTTTACATAACTCTGAAGTATTCCTACTCTGCCTACTTGTTTACATAACTCTGAAGTAAGACTACTCTGCTTGCTTGTTTACATAACTCTGAAGTAATCCTACTCTGCCTGCTTGTTGACATAAATCTGAAATATTCCTACTGTGCATGTTTGTTTGCATAACTATGAAGTTAGACTACTCTGCTTGCTTGTTTACCTAACTCTGAAGTAATCCTACTCTGCCTGCTTGTTGACATAAATCTGAAATATTCCTAATGTGCCTGCTTGTTTTTATAACTCGGAAGTAATCCTACTCTGCCTGCTTGTTTACATAACTCTGAAGTATTCCTACTCTGCCTGCTTGTTTACATAACTCTGAAGTAAAACTACTTTGCTTGTTTACATATGTCTTTAAAGTAACAGTACCCTGCTTGTTACACAACTCTCATGATTCTCTAAAGTTACCCTTTCATGCTTGTTCACTTTACACATTTGGGGAGGCAATTTACATGTTTGTTTTACACGCAAATAAAGGGGTGCGCTAGCCAATCCCTAGAACATCCCTTCACTTTTTTTCCCGTTCCGGTGCCCTCAAGCTCCCCAGCCCTTGTACCTAATTGCACAACCTAGATGGTGCAGGGAGGCCTTTGCATGCATTTCAAAAGTGTGCACACTGCAATGCATAAAACGAGACAACAACCCCAGGCTCGGAGCGGGGCACAATGTCTGGAAGGGTCATTTCTAAACCATTTCTCCACTTGTTTTGCCAGAGCAGCACCAGCATGAACTGGTGCAGTCACAATGCTTCACCTCGGGCGGAAGGTCCTTAAGCATCCCTTCTGGTGATATGTGCTCCCTACCTTGATGTGGGGGCTGAGAAACCCATTTAAGGCATCACACAGAGGCCTCATATCAGGCATTTCTCTTTTCAGGTATTTTCTAGCAACAAATGAAAACAAGCATTGGCAAAGCCACCAGTTTTGGTTTTTTGTCTAATCATGGGATAGGCATTTCCAGACACTGCCACCCTAAGTTACTAGGGGAATTCAGACGTGGACCCCTTACTCAGTAAGTCTCTCGTAACCAGGACTAATGTCCGGCAGAGGGACTCCCAGGAACCCCCTTGCTTTTTGCAGTCTAACCCCAAGTTACTAGGAGAATCCAGACATGGACCCCTTGCTCACTATTCCTAGAGAGGCACAGCTCCATCCTACTGATGAGGTCCAACCAGACAGAAACAATTGTTCAGAGGAGAATTGCCATGCATTTCGGTGCTGGACTGCCCCAGGGCAGAATAAAGACTGATATGCTTTGGATATTTCTCCTCTGTGAAAGATAGTGAGCTAAAGAATCTGGGTAAGGCTCTCATAACCGGGACTAATGTTCGGCAGAGGGACTCCCAGGACCCCCCTTATTATTAGCATATTTTAAGTAACTTTGGGTCTCCCCCGAAGTTACTAGGGGAATGCAGATGTGGGCCCCTTGCTCACTATTCTTAGAGAGGCACAGCTCCACCCAACTGATGATGTGCAACCTGACCGAAACAAGTGTCTGGGGTTGCTGTTGGTATTCTTGTTCAGAGGAGAATTGCCTAGCATTTCGGTGCTGAACTGCCCCCCCAGGGCAGGACGAAGACTGATATGCGGGGAAATTTCTTCTCTGTGAAAGGGACAGTGAGCTAAAGACTCTGGGTAAGGCTCTCGTAACCGGGACATATATCCGGCATAGGGACTCCCAGGACCCCCCCCCCCCTTGTTTTTTTGCATATTTCTAGTAACTTTGGGTCTTACCCTACGTTACTAGGAGAATCCAGACGTGGAACCCTTGCTCACTAGTCTACTGAAGAGGTCCAACCAGATGGAAACACGTGTCTGGGGTTTCTGTTGGTACTCTTGTTCAGAGGAGAATTGCCTAGCTTTTCGGTGCTGGACTGCCCCAGGGCAGGACAAAGGCTGATATGTTTAGGATATTTCTCCTCTGTGAAAGATAGTGAGCTAAAGAAACTGGGTAAGTCTCTCGTAACCAGGACTAATGTCTGGCAGAGAGACTCCCAGGACGCCCCTTGTTTTTTGCATAATGATAATACCTGGCCATGATATGGCAACAGCTGGCACACAGGGTTAGTACCTGGGCATATTTGGATGTGTCTGCAAAGGAATATCTATTGCCTATATAGAAGCAAAACTGTTGGCTTTGCCAGTGCATGTTTTAACAGGCATTCAGCGCCAGGACACATACATTGCTCATATATCAAGTGGCTAAAAGCACACTTGCTTAAGCATTTCTATTGCACCAGTAGCTGACTTACATCTGCATCGTTCAGAAGATTTCCTAGAAATAACATCTGTATTCCCTTGGGATAGTCTATTAGGCAAGTGGCTTAAGGGGGTAGTGGGTGTGAATGCCCATAAAGACCAGCATGGTCAAGGGGTAGGTAAACAGCCACAGGCTCTGCCCCCTCCTCACATGCCCCATCTCGCTCCTACCTGCACTTGCTATGGTTTAAAAGTAGCACTTACAGTGCCAACTAATGGCCAAAACCAACGACTGCCCCCAGGACCCTCTCGCCCACCTGTCCATTTATCCCAAGCCTACGTTGATCCTCTTCTCTTCTGACGTGTTCCCTCCTACGTAGGCAGCCTCTGTTCTGCGCAGCCTATGAGAAAAACACTCCTTGTATGTTGCAATCTTACTCTTAAGCTCGAAGCATTAAGGTTGAAGCATTAAGCTTGAAGTATTAAGCTTGACAAGCGTGTCGCTTACATTGACTAATCTAGCAGTGATGGTGGAGTCTTGCCTCAAATGTCCTGCACACCCTGTTATGGCATTTGAGAGCACATCTGATTATAAGAGATATCCGGATGTCATCACCGGTATTACCCAAATTGACCTTTTACAATCGACCTTTAGTGGTCCTAATTGACCTTCTGCACGACTGACCTTTATATTATTTTTGTTATATTATTTTTGTTATTTTATATATTTATTGGGTTGGTTTTGGATTATAAATAATATAAGGGGATTGGGTGGGGGGTTGCCAGAGTTTTTTTGATTGGGTGGGGGTTGCGGACGGTTTGCCCCGCATATATGTCCTAATTGACCTTTTAAATTAGGTCAACTCTCCCGAAGGTCAATTCTCCCGAGGTCAATTGTGAAAAGGTCAATTAGTATACAACCGTCATCACCTGGTGGCATTTTAAACCTCTCTCTTCCTTGGGAGGCAATCTTGCCACCTGTTTTCCATTCCTTGACCCAATAAAGTAATTGATAAAGTAGTACTACAAGTTTCGGGAGCAAAGCACCACTCAGGCCAGTGGATGTTTGATCCATCTAAATTGACACTTATCATGTCAAAAGAATGTTCCCATCTAATGATGTGGTGGGATACGTGTTGCCGGCTCATGACCCAAGATGGGACCTATGTCTAGAGACACCATAGAGGTCCAATGGGGCAGACCTTATCTGCCAGTTAAGGATGTCTGTGCTGCTCTGGTGGGTCTATTCTAATCAAAGGGAGGTACTGGTAAAGAGGGGACATAAAGGGTTCCTTCGAGCATAGAGACACCATAGAGGTCCAATGGGGCAGACCCTATCTGCCAGTTAAGGATGTCTGTGCTGCTCTGGTGGGTCTATTCTAATCAAAGGGAGGTACTGGTAAAGAGGGGACATAAAGGGTTCCTTCGAGCATAGAGACACCATAGAGGTCCAATGGGGAAGACCTTATCTGCCAGTTAAGGATGTCTGTGCTGCTCTGGTGGGTCTATTCTAATCAAAGGGAGGTACTGGTAAAGAGGGGACATAAAGGGTTCCTTCGAGCATAGAGACACCATAGAGGTCCAATGGGGCAGACCCTATCTGCCAGTTAAGGATGTCTGTGCTGCTCTGGTGGGTCTATTCTAATCAAAGGGAGGTACTGGTAAAGAGGGGACATAAAGGGTTCCTTCGAGCATAGAGACACCATAGAGGTCCAATGGGGCAGACCTTATCTGCCAGTTAAGGATGTCTGTGCTGCTCTGGTGGGTCTATTCTAATCAAAGGGAGGTACTGGTAAAGAGGGGACATAAAGGGTTCCTTCGAGCATGGCGAGCAACCACATCATACCTTGCAAACCCTTCAAGGTACCCTGTGTTCCTTCGAGCATGGTGGATGACCATCTCATCCCTTGCACACCCTTCACTTTCCCCTGTTCCTTCGAGCATGGTGAACAACACCTCATGCCTTGCAAACCCTTCATGTTCCCTTGTGTTCCTTCGAGCATGGTGGACGACCATCTCTGTGAGGCATTCGACCATCCGCACAGGGAGAGAACGCTCGTCTGGGCTTTTTGATTTTTTAATAATGAGAATGAATGATGGGAGATCAACCTCTGAGGACTGTGTAAGGCCATTCCGCACCCAGTCCCTCTGCTTGCCGCACAAAACGCATAGTCACGTGTACTCTGGGAAAACACAGCCTACAGGCGCCATATTCCTCTTCCTTTCTGTCATATTCAGCTGGAATGTGACAGCCCCAGGTATATCAAAGCATCTCCAGAAGGGGGACGGCACACCTTCCTCTAGCCAAGAGCAGCCTAATTTAAATATCAAAGGCTTGATGAATCTGCATTCCTTTTGGCTACTCCGGCTAGTGGCAGTGCATACTAGCGAGGTAATTGAAGCAAGCCTAGAGGAGAGGCGTGGTTGCCAGAAGAGACAACAGGAAGGCGGGACTAACACCCCTTTGGCATGCAATGTGTCAACTTGAAGCTAGTTCCCACCTCTCTGTATGAAAGGCGGTGAATGGCCTGTCTGGGTCCAGCAGTTACCGCATATGTCCCTGCAGAGCAGACTCCTTTCAGAGGGACAAAGGATGTGATTTCGGTGAGACCGGAAGTCTTCTCCCAGCACATACTTCAAGGGAAGCCTGCACTTTAATCAAGAGTCACAAAGGGCTCACCTACCCAGAGAGACACTTTGATCTACAAAAGACAGGAAGATGGGTGGGACTTATGGATACGTTGTCACCCCTTGTCTGTCCTGTTGCAGAGCACCCTAGCCCTGACCCCTTGCATAACAGAAGATTGTTGGTGGGGACCCAGAATTGGTTTGTTAAGGTAGGTTTAGCCTACACCATGGCTGCACAACATACGGCCCGCGGGCCAGTTGCGGCCCGCCATGCCATTTTGTCTGGCCCGCGAGGCACAAAGACTTTCCTAATGGAAGGCGGCCCGCAAGCAGCAACGGCCGCCCTCCATTAGGAAAGTCTTTGTTGTCTTCCGGGCCGGACAAAAGACTCGCCCTCATTGGCTCAGCACACACGCACCACGTCGCTCCTACGAGCCACGTAGTGCGTGTGTGCTGCACCAATGGAGTGCCAGCACTACGGCTGGCATGGTCCATAAAGCTTGGTGCCAGAAGGCATTTCAGCCTTGGACAACAGCAACCGTAGTAGGATTCCAGTTACCTCACCAGCGTTCCAGCTTACCTGCCTTCCAGCACGCCTCCGGTAAGTGGTCTGTTTTGCTGTATGTTTGTGTTGTGTATGTTGAGATGGGGGCGTGGGGGTTGGCGGGTATGCATGAATGTTTGTTTTTGAATGTTTGTGTTGTGTATGTTGAGATGCAGGGTGGCGGGGTTCTCGGATGTCCATGAATGTTTGTTTTTGAATGTTTGTGTTGTGTATGTTGAGATGCAGGGGTGGAGGGGTGTCAGATGTGCATGAATGTTTGTTTTTGAACGTTTGTGTTGTGTATGTTGAGATGCAGGGTGGGGGGGTTCTTGGATGTCCATGAATGTTTGTTTTTGAATGTTTGTGTTGTGTATGTTGAGATGCAGGGGTGGGGGGGTGTCAGTTGTGCATGAATGTTTGTTTTTGAACGTTTGTGTTGTGTGTGTTGAGATGCAGGGTGGCGGGGTTCTCGGATGTCCATGAATGTTTGTTTTTGAACGTTTGTGTTGTGTGTGTTGAGATGCAGGGTGGCGGGGTTCTCGGATGTCCATGAATGTTTGTTTTTGAACGTTTGTGTTGTGTATGTTGAGATGCAGGGGTGGGAGGGGTGTCGGATGTGCATGATTGTGTGTTTTTGAATGTTTGTGTTGTGTATGTTGAGATGCAGGGTTTGGGGGGTGTCGGGTGTGCATGAATGTTTGTTTTTGAATGTGTGTGTTGTGTATGTTGAGATGCGGGGTGGGGGGTTTCGGATGTGCATGTATGTTTGGTTTTGAATATTTGTCTTGTGTATGTTGAGATGCGGGGGTGGGGGGTGAGGTGTGCATGAATGTTTGTTTTGGAGTGTAAGTGCGGTGTATGTTGAGATGCAGGGTCTGTATGTGTGCATGCTTGCTAGTTTGTATGCTGATTTGGGGGTCGGTGGGGTACGGGTCTGTGTGGGTGCATGCTTAAGAGTGTGTGTGCTGAGTGGGGAGTGGGGGGCTCGGGTCTGTATGGGTGCATGCTTGAGAGTTTGTGTGCTGAGTTGGGGTGGGGTTTCAGGTCTGTATGGGTGCATGTTTGAGAGTGTGCTGATTTGGGGGTGGGGGGTTCCGGTCTATATGGGTGCATGCTTGAGAGTGTGTGTGCTGAGTTGGGGGTGGGGGGTTTGGGTCTGTATGGGTGCATGTTTGATTGTGTGTGCTGAGTTGGGGGGGTGGGGGATTCGGAGATGGGGGGTGGGGGGTTCGGGTCTGTATGGGTGCATCTTTGAGTGTGTGCTGATTTGGGGTGTGGGGGATTCGGGTCTCTATGGATGCATGCTTGAGTTTGTGTGCTGAGTTGGGGGGTGGGGGGTTCGGGTCTGTATGGGTGCATGTTTGAGTGTGTGTGCTGAGTTGGGGGGTTGAGGGAGCCATGGGGCATAGTGTTTGGTTGGGAGTGAGGGGGCCATAGGGCATAGTGTTTGGTTGGGCGTGGGAGCCATGGGGCATAGTGTTTGGTTGGGGGTGAGGGGGCCATGGGGCATAGTGTTTGGTGGGGGTTGAGGGGGCCATGAGGCATAGTGTTTGATTGGGGAGGGAGCCATGGGGCAAAGTGTTTGGTTGGGGTGAGGGACATGGGGCATAGTGTTTGCTTGAGGGGCGGGGGCCATGGGGCATAGTGTTTGGTTGGGGTAAGGAGGTCATGGGGCATAGTGTTTGGTTGGGGGTTGAGGGAGCCATGGGGCATAGTGTTTGGTTGGGGGTGGGAGCCATGGGGCATAGTGTTTGGTTGGGGTGAGGGACATGGGGCATAGTGTTTGCTTGAGGGGTGGGATCCATGGGGCATAGTGTTTGGTTGGGGGTGATGGGGCCATGGGGCATAGTGTTTGATTGGGGGTTGAGGGAGCCATGGGGCATAGTGTTTGGTTGGAGGTGGGGGGTTCGGGTCTGTATGGGTGCATGTTTGACTGCGTGTGCTGAGTCGGGGGTGTGGGGGGTTCCGAGTTGGGGGATGGGGGATTCGGGTCTGTATGGGTGCATGTTTGAGTGTGTGCTGATTTGGGAGGGTGGGGGTTCGGGTCTGTATGGGTGCATGCTTTAGTTTGTGTTCTGAGTTGGGGGGTGGGGGGTTCGTGTCTGTATAGGTGCATGTTTGAGTGTGTGTGCTGAGTTGGGGGGTTGAGGGAGCCATGGGGCATAGTGTTTGGTTGGGGGTGAGGGGGCCATGGGGCATAGTGTTTGGTTGGGGGTGGGAGGCATGGGGCATAGTGTTTGGTTAGGGGTGAGGGGGCCATGGGGCATAGTGTTTGGTGGGGGTTGAGGGGGCCATGGGGCATAGTGTTTGGTTGGGGGTTGAGGGGGCCATGGGGCAAATTGTTTGGTTGGGGTGAGGGACATGGGCATAGTGTTTGCTTGAGGGGTGGGGGCAATGGGGCATAGTGTTTGGTTGGGGGTGAGGAGGCCATGGGGCACAGTGTTTGGTTGGGGGTTGAGGGAGCCATGGGGCATAGTGTTTGGTTGGGGGTGGCGGGGGCCATGGGGCCTAGTGTTTGGTTGGGGGTGGGAGCCATGGGGCATAGTGTTTGGTTGGGGTGAGGGACATGGGGCATAGTGCTTGCTTGAGGGGTGGGAGCCATGGGGCATAGTGTTTGGTTGGGAGTGATGGGGCCATGGGGCATAGTGTTTGGTTGGGGTTTGAGGGAGCCATGGGGCATAGTGTTTGGTTGGGGGTTGTGAGGGGGCCATGGGGCATAGTGTTTGGTTGGGGGTGGGAGCCATGGGTCATAGTGTTTGGTTGGGGTGAGGGACATGGGGCATAGTGTTTGCTTGAGGGGTGGGAGCCATGGGGTATAGTGTTTGGTTGGGGGTGATGGGGCCATGGGGCATAGTGTTTGGTTGGGGGTTGAGGGAGCCATGGGGCATAGTGTTTGTTTGGGGGTGATGGAGGCATGGGGCATAGTGTTTGGTTGGGGGTTGAGGGAGCCATGGGGCATAGTGTTTGGTTGGGGGTGAGGGGGCCATGGGGCATAGTGTTTGGTTGGGGGTGGGAGCCATGGGGCATAGTGTTTGGTTGGAGGTGATGGGGCCATGGGGCATAGTGTTTGGTTGGGAGTTGAGGGAGCCATGGGGCATAGTGTGTGGTTGGGAGTGGTGAGGGGGCAATGGGGCATAGTGTTTGGTTGTGGGTGGGAGCCATGGGGCATAGTGTTGCACTCCAAGAGTAAACCCAATAATACAGCTAAAACAGGCACAGTTAGGAGATGTACATCCTTTCCTTTTTGAGGAAACCTGACTCAACGAAGGCCATACTCCTCTTGGGCAACCCAAACAGCAAACTATAGCAGTCCAAAATAACAGAATGTCCAATCAGGGGGCAATAAAATATATATAATTTAATTAAACAGACGATATACAATAACTAAATAGAAATAAATTATAACAATGGAAAATGTGCAGTACAAAATGTAAGTTTGAAATGCAAATAAAAATCGTTACCCCTCAAAAACATTCTTTTTCCATGTGTTAATACAAATTGGAGGTTGAAAAAGCCTCCTGCCACGCCCCGCCTACCGCCCCGCCCACATTTACTTTTCGGCCCACTATAGCCCTCATGTAAGGTACTTTCGGCCCTCTGTCAAAATCAGTTGTGCACCCCTGGCCTACACCAATCACTGGGGCCCATTTGTGTTAAAACGAGGGATGAACGCCTCATTTAGCAGATCATCTGAAGACTTAGAAAGCAGTAAGAAGAAGGACTAATTTGGACCCGAGCCGAAGGTACAGTCTACCTTACATTTTCCACCAGTGAAGGAAGGCCAGGAGTTCCAAGAGGGAAGCAAGATCCCTCCCCTAAACATCTCCCAGGGAACAGAGAGAGAGATACCGGACTAAGAGGACCCGTCCAGCATCTCCAGAACCAGTACCCAGCCAGCACACAACGTGCCCTGCTAGGTTCTGCCAACAAGCTTCCTAGTTGGGAAGTGCCGGAGAGTCTCTGGACAAAGGCAGTCACAAGAGCCGTCCGAGTCGTCTCGACCTGCATACCAGATCCGCTAACCCTAGAGACAGTTCAGAGCCTTTGCCCCCTTGGTGCTGGAACCGAAAAACCTTGAACTGTAAGACTAATTACTTTACCAACTAGCCTCCTGTCAGTATCCAGAGTGCATCCCATTCCTTCGTGAAACTGTCTGTCCTCTGTGATCCTTTACAGTATGGGTTGTATTTTGTAGTGTTGCTAGAACTGTCTGTTGTAGTAATAATAAAGTAGATATTTGTATACAACCTTGACTGGACAGCCCCTTTATCATTGGGTAGTAATTGTATTTTCACTGTGTTGTAACTAACCAGCGATCCACGACCTTGGGGAGATAAGCCTGCCTTTCTGTGCAGGTTACCCAAATTGGTCAAGGAGTTCTTATAATTCACTTGAATTCCAATCTGTTCTGATCCCTTCTGGTGAGCTCGAGGTATGGGGTTGATTGATGGTTTAGAAAGCGATACTCACCCCTCGACCACTGGTGCCCCAGAAGTTGATTTGTCACAATAACCTCACTGAATCACTTTGGATCAAGTATGTTACAGAGATTAACTATTCTCGACCGTGAGGAGACTGTTTGTATTGATAATCCTACTTTGGTGAAAAGAAAGCTCTTCGACTTGGACTCGTCTGAGACTTTTGGCAAATGATGTTGCTATTTACTTTACGAGGAATACAGTCACTTCCTTAGGAAAAGGACATTATTATCCAGACATATTACTCCTTTTCCCTGCAATAAAGCTTGGGATATACATTTAAGGTTTACATTTCACCACCTCCCTACTTTGGAATGCATGGTTCCAAGAGTAGCCCGCTCAAAGTGTTCTAGAACCTGTCGCTTGTGAAAAAAATAGATTGTATAGAATCAATTAAACATCTCGTTCTTTTTTGTGATACCACCGCTCATTTTAGGTGCAGGCACTTTAGTTATTTCTTGGACTTCCTCTCTAGTGCAAGAGATATTATTTTATGGTTGGATTTGATGGTGTAAACAGTATAACTAAACTGTTTGATCGTTTGATCTTTACTGGAGGTTAATAGGGGCATTTCCCTTTTAATTGCCGTAAGAAAAAGACATGATTTTTTAATATATATTTTACTTATTTGATGCGTATGATGAATTTTGTATATTTGTATATTTTGTATACCTAGTGGAAATGTTTCATTTATTAAACCAACTCACTAATAAAATAAATTAAAAAATCTAGCTCAAAGAGATCTCAGGAGGATGTGTTTTGGCTGGATGGTTATGAAATGGGTGGTAATAGCCTGGTGGATTAGCATGGCGGGCTGTCAGTGGGTGGGTAAAAGACTAAACAACACCTACAAGCTTTGTGTCCATCCTCATATGTCATTTATACCTAGCTTTACTCTAATGCAATAGTTTTGCCATATAGGTGGTCATTTAGCACCAACTAACAGCCACAAATAAAAATTGGGTCTAGGGATCAATGATGTGTTTGCAGCTTGGTCTATGAGGCTTCTTCTTTACCTGCAAAATTGGAAATCGGGTATTGTCTTTATAACACTCTTTTGGACCTCCCAAGCATGGTTCTTGGAAGTTTGGGAACTGCCTCTAGATCGTCTGATTCTTAGGGAATTCTTAGAGAATTCTTGGGGACTCGTAGTGGATTCTTGGGGATTCTTCGAAGATTCTTAGGGGATTCTTGGGGGATTCTTAGGAGATTCTTGGGGATTCCTAGGAGATTCATGGGGATTCTCAGGGGATTCTTAGGGGATTCTTGGGCATTCTGGAGATTCTTGGGGATTCTTGAGGATTCTTAGGGGATTCTTGGGGAGTCTTAGGGCATTCTTGGCAGATTCTGGAGATTCTTGGGGATTCTTGGGGATTCTTAGGAGATTCTTAGGGGATTCTTGGGGGATTTTTAGGAGATTCTTAGGGAATTATTGGGGGATTCTTAGGGAATTATTGGGGGATTCTTAGGTGATTCTTAAGGGATGCTTGGGGATTCTTAGGAGATTTGTGGGGATTCTTGGAGATTCTTAGGGGATTCTTAGGAGATTCTTAGGGGATTCTTGGGGGATTGTTGGGGATTCTTACGAGATTCTTAGGGGATTCTTGGGGATTCTTAGAAGATTTGTGGGGATTTTTAGGGGATTCATGGGATTCTTATGGGATTCTTGGCAGATTCTGGAGATTCTTGGAGATTCTTGGGGATTCTTGGGGATTCTTAGGAGATTCTTAGAGGATTCTTGGAGATTCTTAGGAGATTCTTAGGGGATTCTTGGAGATTCTTAGGGGATTCTTATGAGATTCTTAGGGGATTCTTGGGGGATTCTTGGGGATTCTTACGAGATTCTTAGGGGATTCTTGGGGATTCTTAGAAGATTTGTGGGGATTTTTAGGGGATTCATGGGATTCTTATGGGATTCTTGGCAGATTCTGGAGATTCTTGGAGATTCTTGGGGATTCTTGGGGATTCTTAGGAGATTCTTAGGGGATTCTTGGAGATTCTTAGGAGATTCTTAGGGGATTCTTGGAGATTCTTAGGGGATTCTTAGGAGATTCTTAGGGGATTCTTGGGGGATTCTTGGGGATTCTTACGAGATTCTGGAGATTCTTGGGGATTCTTTGGGGATTCTTAGGAGATTCTCGGGGATTGTTAGGAGATTCTTTGGGACTTTTAGGAGATTCTTGGGGATTCTTAGAAGATTGTTGGGGATTCTTAGAAGATTCTTGGGGATTCTTAGGAGATTCTTGGGCTCGAGGCAGAGATAGAGCATACGCTTCTGCTTGGGGTGCTTGTCTCGCTGTATCTTCCCAAGGCATTTGGATCCCGTCCAAGCATTGCTAATGCAGTTTCTGGGTTTGTTGGACATCATTTCTCAGAGAGATTCATACGGGATGGTTGATCCACACATATCCACAATGAATGGATGATGATAGTCCAGTTGGGGAGGATCTCATGCTCTGCAGTTTAGTGAAGGGTATTAGATGCTGCAATGCACTGAAGTTATTTGATGTCAGTTTAGTGACGTGTGTGTATTTAAACTGTCTGGAAAATCAACACCTTTCCTTACAGGCTCTCTTGGACAATTGTGTGATGTTTATGTGTTGGGTGTCCTTTAGAAGGATATCTGAGGTCAGAGATTTTCACATTACACTTCAAACCTTTCCTCCGAGTAGGGTTCATTTTTTGCTTTACTCGTCCAACAAACGTCATATATCATTCTATTAAAAACGAGCTGCTTTTTGGCATGCCCTAAATTGTGTGTTCTTACAGTGTTTCACTTACCTAGCAGCTGTGTGATATCTCAGGGCTCCTTGTTACCGTGCTACAGACTGATATCACACATGCAGTGAGTTCATTCTTGTGTGTTAGTGCTCTGACGGTGAATGCTGCGCTCCTGATCTGCATGCCTGTTTGTGTTTTCAGGTGTGAAGTGCATGATTTTCAACACAGAGTACATGACATGCATGTGGAACAACCAAGGGAAGCCCAACGCCAACTATTCCCTCTATTACTGGTAGGTGGTGCACGAGTTACGCTAAAGGTGAACACAAACCCATTGTTTTCTTTGCTTTCTAAGTACTTGCGCACTATTTCCAATGTAGCTGTTACTTCTTCGAACAAATACAATTCCAGTCCAGGGTTCTCCAACTTCTCAGTTCTTCCCTCTTAATCACATCATTGAGCAATGCGCGGATCAAAGGCCACACACCTGATTGTTGAAGGGTCTTCCTCTGATGCTGGTGTCATATGTTCCATAAACAGTTGCCCTATCTTGAGCTTAGATGCTAGTGACGTGCAATTCAGTTGCACAAATAGTTGGCATCCCACGATTACACAATAACCCATTCCATTGACCCTAAATATTTATCTGGTGGGCCAGATGGCACTCGTACCAATGTCATCCATCTGTGTGCCGCAACCGAGGTCTGTAGACAGACTTTCCAAAGATGCTTATTATTATAATCCTTTTTAATTGTATATGTGATTTAAATATGTACCTTAGTACTCTACAGACTTTCCCTTATTATACATGTCCCGGCTTGCATGCCAGATTTAGGGAGGTCCCTCTTCTTCATGACACCCCATGCATTTACCTGTTTGCATAATACCGAACATCGGTCACCTTGTGGTGTGATATATTGTGTCAATATTCTTTAAGTGAATTAATTTATGCTTCGAGTTTACTGAGAGAGTCTAGGCCAAATGACAGCGCCCGCCCCACCACTGTCAGTTCCGAACCTGTGTTTGCTCCCACTTTTCCCTCTTGTTATCGAAAACTTGTTTGCAAGCCCCATCCGTGGCTTCACAATGATTGGCCTTTTTGTATCTTATCAGCTGCTGGCATGAGCGACCCCAACATGGATCATCCACAGCTTCTTAATGAAATGGTTCAGTGCATCCCAGCGCTGCATATTGCCCACATCGAAGAGGTTTGAGACCTGCTCTATCCAATCTTCTATGAAGCCTAGTAGGAGCCTTCTCTTTCAGTGTCACAACAGTCTACCACACTAATGCCACCAAACAATGGCGTTGGACATTCAATTAGATGCTTTGAATCACTTCCCGCCGGAATGGCTGCCTTTTTGAATGTTCACTGCCTTGCATGACACTGAACCGTATGTGTCTCGTTGACCACTACCCAACCTCCCTTGTTCATCTGATCGTTTAAAGCGAGGGTTGCCTAATTTACTGTGCACTTCTTTTGCAATGGCCAATAGCAATGCAGTATATCCAGTACACCGCCATCTCTCTTGCCCCCTAAAGCACTCATGACATAGCATATGAGTGATATTTAAGGATAAAATCTGAAATCACCAATTGACATCCAAGTGGGACTGACCCTAATCTGCCACTTAAAGATGAAATTTGCAGTGGATTCATAGATGTTCAAGTCTGAGTACTGCGGCCTAAATGAACATTTGGATTGGTCATACTTCACAGACCTTTGAATAATTTGGGAGCAGACTATGCTGTGGTAAGAATGAGGAAATGGGCTACTCCACCCATAATGCATTGCAACTATTCATCCATGTTCCATAGGTAAACAGTGCAGTGCTAAGTGCAGGCGAGTGGACTGCTCCTATCAGAACCCAACGCAAGAAATCCAATCAACTACCGGAGGAAAGTCATGGCCATTTCTTCAGTTCCCATGTGGAAGTCACTTCCTTTCATGAAGTTAATTGCAAAGTGTAATGTATGCAAAATGGTGTTAAGGGCAGGGGAAATGTAAGCTCTACCAAGTGCTTGGCTTCCTCTATGCTTAGATGCCCTCAGCCCTCCTATCTCCAGGGCACAACCCTGTGGCATCCTCAGGGTGGCTCCTCAGACCCATTGGCAGAGTGGTTCAGAGTCGTGAACTCTAGGGCATCTCCATCACCATCGAGGAACTCACCTAAATGTTCAAATAAGGGTAACCGCGGCATAAGAATGCAAGAGGTCCATGTAAATGGGGAGCAAAGCTCTCTTAGCTGTCCTGTAAGAAAGGGAGAAAACCTGTAACCCGCTACATCACAGAACCCCAGATTATTGACTTACTGGACCCTGGCTGCCAACAGGACATATAAGAGGTAGAAGCGCTGTAACATAACTCATCACTTCTCCTTAATTCTCTTCTCCCTTAGGTACAATTATGAGGACGCGGCTGCCGTGGAATGTCGGCGTTACCTCCAGGAAGGGGGTACCAAAACAGGATGCTGGTTCAACAGCAGCGAGCTTCAATACTTCCGTCCATTTCAGATCCATGTGAATGCAAGCGTTGAAGGCGAAAACACCATCATTCCCACTGTGGACATGAGATTACAGAACCTAGGTAAGACAGAGCATGGCAAATTCCCAATAAAAGGCAAGAAAATGACCCCCACCTCAGCATGCAAACACCCCCCCACATCTTGGCACTACCATCTGCAGCAAATCAACCTCTCATGTGTGCCACTGGTCCAATCCTTTAATCTCAGTGAGCAAGGGTGACAACACCCTCACCTGCATCTAAATCCCCCTCGACCCTCAACTAACTCCTCACTACTAAAATCTTTTATCATTACATATGTGATGGCATAGTAAGGATATGACGGTAGTCCACAGGGAAATGTGTTCTTCAGCTGAATGTGGTTTACTTTGCTCTTACTCCATTCAGGTATGTCTGGGTGCAGCTATGGGTGAGCCCCCCTTCACCTCCTGCAGAGGGAATGAAACCAACCGTTTCCCACTGTAGGATTGGCACAGTAATATTCCCCGGCCACAAAATGAACCTCTGCCTTTACATGAAAACAGTATGCACTTTAGCTGAGCTTGGGTATGCCAGCATTTCCCTGGAAGGCTGCGATTGAGGCCCTGTTGGCATTCCTGCCTCACAAAAGCCTTATGCACCACTAAAGGGCCAGAGTCAATACTGGGGAATTGGAGGGCCATCAAGAGAGGTGGGGTGCCTCAAAATAGAATCTCTAAAATTGGGCCTGTATCCTTCCACCATCTTTCTGTGTCATGCCAGGGCTGGCGGTAAACCCAGGTGCCGCCAAGGAGGTCAGAAGGTGTCATCTGTTTACTAAGCATTCCCACTCTACCCCGAGTCTCTGATCCAATCCCTCCTGGCCCAGTCAAAGTCTCAACCAAATTATCCACTTATATGTCACTTCTTATAGTGTCCAAGGAGTGCTATTCTCTTTGCAACAAACACTGGGCACGGGAGAGGTCAGTAGAATCTCAAGCTCTAGACCAGCTTGACTGTAATATTTGGCAGCCACTAAAGTGACTTTATAAACGTGATAGCCGGTGGGTCGGCTGCTTATGAGCCTTCCCTTTCAGGGACGTGCCAGGGTATTTGCCTTGGACCAGCTTCCTGCCTAGATCCTGTGCCATGGAGTGAGAAGCATGAGCTCTTCTAAGTCACAGTTCACTTTGCCTGGGGATCCCGATGGCCTGCACTCGTCAATGCTAAGCTCCACCTATGATCTTTGAGAGCGGACTCCACGTGTTGCTCCAGTCCTGTGGCTCAAGTTGGGTGGATAACCATGTTCTGCCTGAGTCCAGCTCCAGGTCCTAGACTGACCCGTGATTGACTAATTCATGCGGCACTGAAGTCAGATCAGTGCAGTATATGCACCCCAGCTCTAAAGTTCCTATCAATATGTATCTAGTGGTTAGGTCCTGCCAAGATCTGCAACTCCGGCTTCACCTGTTCCATTGAGTTTAGAGTGAACAGCGGGGCTGGGGGATTTCCTGTAGACACGCTCGTGGTCAAGACATCACTTGGAGAAAGGCAGTCTATCAGGTAGAGTTTCTCTCTAAAAAGTGGAACAAAATCCATCATTTCAGCCATCAGGAACAAAAACATCTGAAAAGTAGGCAGACATTGGGACCTTTTCAAAGTCCTTCAGATAGGTTTGTAGATATGTTTAATTCTTGATAAGATCGGCCGACACATGTTTTGACCTTGGTCATTCTCAGCTTGAGGATAATTCTGATGGTCAGCATTAATGAAAGGAACGTATGCATGGGGCAACTGGGGAGAAGCAGATGAATATGTGGGTGCCCCGACGTCTACGACTAGAAAAGATAAGCAAAGGGATAAACGGGTGGCGAGTTTAGAGCATCAAACAACTTGCAGGGAAATGCAAGGACCAAGAGAATCTCTCCAGGACAAATAATATTAGAATCAACACTCTTAAGTATAGCACCAAAAAGTGCGATGTAACCGAATGTGCGAATAAACATTTTAGAAACAAACTGTTGCCCCCTGACCTTGTAGTGGCAGGGTAAATTATTGACATGTGGCCATTTCGATAGGTTAATGAACTACAGGACAGGCTCCGTGGTCTCTACTTCAGGAAGCATCTCAAAGTGCCTCAGAACTCGATTTAGACAATGCCTACATCTGTTTGATACTTGACGAGAAACATGCAAGGCTGCAACTGTTTATATTGTGTCCTGGTGCATACACAAAACATGTCCATGCACAGACTATGCATTGAGAATCTGGTGTTTTCTATTGAACATGTGAAAGTCTAACATCGGGGACAAAGCAACCCATGACCATGCACAGACCACGGGCAAAGCTGAGCCGTGAGCTGGCCAGACTGCAGAGAGTCGTCAAATTACTTTTCCAGGACCTTCACAATAAACAGATGATCAGGAAGCAGGATAAGGATGTTATATGCTCAATATGATAGTCAGAATATTGATAGTCAGAATATTGATAGAGTAAAGAATGACCGAAGTCAGTGATGAGGGGAACGTTGACAGCACTTGCTGCGATTCAGGGATTGAGGAAACTCACACAGTTATAGTTGCAGGGCAATGACAAGACATGAGGAAACTGATGCAGCTGATACATATCAGATCCAACTCAAAACACTACTAGCCATGGAAGCCAAATTCCCGCTGGTGGGAACAAGGCAATCATTTGCCATGACAGGAAATAGGTAGAAGAAAATGGTGGCTTGGAGTCTGAAACCTAACAGGACTCACTGAATGACCCCCATTAATGAAATCTACAACCACTGAAGATGAAACCATCTTATAGGAGTCCAAGAAATTCGAGGATATCAAGCATTGTACAGTTCAGCGTATACCCTAGGCCAGGGATCTGCAACCTTTGGCTCTCTCTGTGTTAGACTGCAGTTCCTATCAGCCTTAGCTAGCATGCTCAATGGTGATGGATCATGGGATCTGTAGTCCATAACATCAGAGGTTACATGCTCCACCCCTAGGCAGAGATTACAAGGCCTTGTAGAAAAACCTCCTTAATTAAAAAAACTCCCCAAAAATCACAGACACAAAATAATTACTTAGGGGTGATTAAAACAGTTTTATAAAAGGTAAACCCACAGCATAGCATAGACCATTGCACAGGAATTGGGTAATACTTTAGCAGAGCTTTTTTATTTCTTCCTGCATAGTTGAGAGATAGTGGTAGACGCTACCAGCTCTTATAGACAAATGGGAAGGACCTAAACTAATGTGTCTCATATAGAGTAATAGCACTACTACATTTCAGTGCCAAAATCTACATAGAAATTCTGTTGAGCACAATAGATTAACTTTTCTTTCGCTTAGTCAACCCAGATCAATAAGATTTCATAAATGGTGCTAAGACATTGGATAATAAATAAAAAAAGAACAGTCCACTGTTCATACAGACAAAGATAAAATGCATATTGCTCTCACTTAACAGAAGAGAGTATATACCTTGAGTGGCCCGGACCTTTCTACAAATAGCTCTGGTTAAAATGAAACTGTGTGAAAACTATGTTGCAAAACTAAGTGCAAATTACGAGCGCTTATCAACACAAATACCAATGAATGGTCCTAAACCGAACAAACCTAACAAACTACCGCTCCAGATGTTCTTGCATGGAACCACTCAGTATTCAGGATAGTGGACAGAGAAAGAGTATTCATTTGGTAAAAGTGATCGTAAGTGTGATGATCTGCCGGTGTCTTTAATGCCCTCAGAATCTTCACGGCTCGAATCTATAACAGAACTAACAACCAAAGTTGAGTTTTGGCATCTGAAATCCAGATGAATATATACAAAGTCATAACTTGTACCCTGAACCAATAAGAGAGAGAGAGAGAGAGAGAGAGAGAGAGAGAGAGAGAGAGAGAGAATAGCCGAGCTAGGAGCCTTGAAAGAAGCTGAAGATACAACCAATACTTGAGTGTCAGCCTTGCAAGTGAAATGGAAGAGCAGCCATGGCCAACTTCCGACCGCTAGTAAAAGCCACCAAAAGTGGAACTAAACCACCAGAAACAACAGTGTATCTCTTGCTTTAAAATTGATCACATTGGGGTGAAGGAAGGAGGAAATATGTACGTTAAATGAATATTTTCCAAGCATTAGAGGGGATTTGGCGTTCCCTAATATCTTAGGATGCTACAGAACAGCTCAGTTAAGAGTTACTATATGGAATGTTATAAGAAAGACACTAAAAAAACATACTGACCATGTCTACCGGGCAGATCACTGTGGGTTGGAAAAGGAAGCCTAAAGCTCTGAGATTCTAGAGTCAATGAAACGCAGGTGCCATTTTCCCATCTCATCCCACGGATGGCTATACATTAAAGCATGCAAAAACAATGGGTACTCTATTAGTACTGTCCTTGTGTTGTACACATTTAAAATTCGAACGATGCTGCTGTATTCTGCTGAAATTTGGGGACATAAATATGTTAACAAGATTAAGTTGTTAGAAGCCACAATATTGCGTAAACTCTTGAGGCTGCCAAAATGTATTTCTAAAGAATATTTTTATTTAGAATTCAACGTGAAAGGTGTTGAACATGAACTCATTAGAAGACCCGTTATGTGCCATTTCAATCTCAATAACTTAGCAAATGACAGTATTGTGGTTCCCTTTATTGCAGCATTTACTCAGGTAGAAAGATATAGAGAAATAGGAATCTACTAAAATATCAACTGTTTATGAGTAATGGTGAGACCAGTATGTTCAATATACTGTGCTCTTTGGTGCCTCTACCTGTAAAGGCTGGTTAAAAAGAATGTATCAGCATTAAGCTATGAATGCTGTGTGGTTGAATTGGTAACCAAATCTCATAGTGGTCCCTTCCTTTTCTTTCTGCAAGAACGTATCTCAATCCCACTCTATATGAACTCCTACCCTAGTCCTAAATTGGTCTGCAACTATTTGCTGATGAAGTTCAACAATAGAGACGCATTGGATACCAAGGGTGGGCAGCTAGCTTTGTCTCAATCAATATGTATGAGCCGCTTACGTGGTAATGAAATAGTGGAAACATTAGAACATTTGATGATTCAATGTGAGTGCCTAACGGAACTGCGAAATAAGTATCTACCATCATCCGATAATAAGATAGATACTAATAATCTTTCCAGAATATGGCACCTCTTCTTGAATGGCAAAGATTGTAACTTAATATTCTTCATGGTACGATTTTATATGCATATAGTCGAGATCTTAAAAATAGTCTACTATTAGAAATGTTGTTGTTAGTCTGGTTTTGACAGTTTTTCTGATTCCTTGTGATTGCCTGCCATAATTGTATCATAGAATTCTTTTATGAGCGACTACATTGTGTATGATCTAATAACAGAAATGAACATGGCAGAAATGTATAAATGATATGGCCTAATCCAGACCACACAATGTCATATGGTTTTAGTTTACCAAGGTATTGTAATGTAATTTGGATCAATGTTGTCTGTGTATGTTTTAAATGTTGTATATACAAAGCCTATTTGGTTATTAAGTATATTAATAAAAACCATTAAAGCATGCATTACCCTGGCTAGGATAGGGAGTGCCATCCGGAGGCAGAAATAGATGAATAATTGATATGTGTGACAGATGTAAGAAGGACATTTGGATGACAGGACAAGATTCTTAGGTTCGATGGTGGATAATGCAGCTTATTGACCGAATAGCAGGCAATATGGTATTGACAGCCTTCAAATCTCCAGTGAGGAAGGGCCCGGACTGCCAAGGAAAAGACCATTATAGGATCTCAGCTTTGCCGGTGAGAGATAGAAGCAGTTTAGAATTTTCAATCTCGCAACCATAAGCCTACAAAAGGAAAGGGCAAGCTACAAATGTTCCACAAGTACTACATTGTGGCTAAACTCAAGGCCATGTTTCCCGATACTTTGGATAGAAGCTAGAGGAACTGGGGTAGTGCGGGGCTATGGCACACGTATGGTGTTTCTGCCCCAACCTACAGATACCATGGAAATTAATGTTTATGATTATCAATGATTCCCTGGGTCAACCACTCCTCACTGGTCATAGATAGATGTTTCTGCGGTGGCAATATAGTTCACCCAGGGCCTTCCTATCTACTCACTGAAGGTAGCATTGATGATCGAAAAAGGTTTCCACAGCCAATATTGACATTTGACACAAAGTGCATGAGAGATTCCTGTCCGAGAGCAGATGTCCAATACGCTATGTAATGGGCAACCCATGATGCCATGGTCCTGGCAACCTGGCAGGCCTTCCAGACCATGCTTCCAAACAGCGCAAAGAGATAACAACATGGTCTACACAATAGGAAATAGAAACATGTCCTTAAAGAGAGTTGACAAACAAGAATTCAGTCTCCTGGTAATGAGGTCCAGTCTGAACATGTAGACTGCATTCATGGGCACACTAACACCTCCCCTACAAGCGATAGGGTAGTGTATCGTTATAAGAAGGGGGTAGCGTTCCTTACCAGTGCCTCTTACTAGGAATGAGCTATTGTCCCTCACAAGGGATGGCGTAGTGTAACTTTCCAAGAAGTGGGCAGTGTCCCACACCAGGAATAGGGTAGTGGCTCCTCCAAAAAATGGTACAAGCATAATGTTATATGGAAAAGAAATGGTCATCAGTGACATAAACATATACAGTAGAAATGTGCATGGCTGGTTGGTTAGACCCTACACATGGTCAGCTCGCTCCATAGGAGATGCCAGGCCATTGGCCCTAGCCCCGTCCGTCCGTCCTCCATCACGTGGGGTCTGCTGAGCTCATCATCTACAGGGAACGAAGGTCGAGTTTGCATTTAGTTACTATGTGAGACAATTCTACTCAATCATTATGGCGTGCACCTTGGAGGATCGGGGATTGGCACAGGGGAAGGGTTAAGATCACGCTCACCCACACATTCTTCACTTATTCTGTATCGCACTCTCTGCACCCAAGGCTTCCACCCTCGCCTTGCACTACAATTTATTCCACCCTGTGCCTTGCATTAGAAATCTTGTCATTATGAAATAAGGCGGAGTGCTCGTGTTCGTTTAGATCTTTTATGACCATTGTTTTTATGGTTGGTGGTCTGGTGCCCCTACTATCGTGGAATTCAGGGGTCTTGGACAGGGACAGCTGTGGGTGCCATAGCTCATGGTGGGCTGGGTGGGGGGCGGAGGCCTGCTTGGGCCTGGCAGCGATAAACGTGCAGTGTGAGGCACCTGGTACTGTTTTGCGGCCTTGCAGGGTACATTCTTTCTCAGGATAACACGTATTGGCAACAGTTATAGAACAGAGGAGAGTTTCTATGGGACCAAACCACGTGGGGCTCTCTATCGTCAGTGCTTGGGCCTATTCAGGTTTCTACATTGGGTCTGTGTTTACCGCGCAGCGATGCAGGGCCGAATGCTTCTACCATAGCTATGATAATAGTGCCTACTTATATTCGTGCACTAAGTCTAAGCATCAATATTTTGCATAACATTGTGTCCGTGCAGGGTGTTTTACCACCGCCCCCCCCCCAGCACATCGCAAGTGTATTTATGGGATTTGCCTTACTCTAAAGCGCCAAGGGGGGGTGGGAGAGGTTCATTTCCTTCCCAACACTGGGCATAGAGTAGAAACCCTTGCAAGGTATGGGATAGTGTCCCTCACCAATAATGTGGTAGTGTCCCTCACCAGGGATGGGATACTGTCCTTCCCTCATGATAGGATAGTAGTCTCTTAAACGTCATGGGGTAGTGTCCCTCATGAGGGATGGCAAAGTGCCTCTTACCAGAGATGGGGATTGTGCCTTATCAGGGAAGAGATCCAGAGATGCGATAACGTCCCTTACCTGTGTTGATGAAGTGCCTCTTAAGAATATATGAGGAGTGGCTGTAACCCGGGATGTGACAGTGCCCCTAACCTGGGATGGGATAGTTTCTCACCAGGGAAATAAGGATCTCTGTACTAGGGGTATGGAGTGTGGTTTATGAGATATGGGTAGTGCCCCTTTCCAGAGATGGAAGTGTCCCTTACTAGGGATGGTAAAGTGACCCTTAACAGGGATGGGTAAATGTCCTTACAAGGGATGGGAAATTGCCCCTTTGCAGGGATGGGATTGTATCCCTTACCAGGGTCGATTAATTGCCTCTTAAGAATGGATGAGGTGTGGCTCTAACCAGGGATGTGACAGTGCCCCTAACCAGGGATGGGATAGTTTCTCAACAGGGAGGTAAGGATCTCCTTACTTGGGGTATGGAGTGTTCTTTATGAGACATGGGTTGTGCACCTTTCCAGAGATGGGATTGTATCCCTTACCAGGGATGGGATATTGTCTCTTATCAGGGGTGAAATATTGTCTCTAAGCAGGGATGGGATATATCCACTTTTAGTTTTCCTTACCAGGGATGGTGAAGTGTCCCTTATAGAGGATGGGATAGTATCGCTCAGCAGGTATAGGATATTTCCACTTAACACGGATGCAACAGTGTCCCTTATTAGGGATCAGAAAGTGTTGCTTATCAGGTATATTGAAGTGCCACTTACTAAGGATGGGATAGTGTCCCTTACCATAGATGGAATAGTGTCCCTTACCAAAGATGGGACCGTGACCCTTATCATAGATGGGATAGCGTCCCTTACCAAAGATGGAATAGTGTCCCTTAACAAAGATGGGATAGCATCCCTGACCATAGATGGGATAGCATCCCTTACCATAGATGGGCTAGTGTCCCTTACCATAGATGGGAAATAGACCCTTAGCAGGTGGGATTATGTCTCTTGTAGTGTCTCTTACCAGAAATAAGGAACTCTCTACCTGCACACATCAGAAACCGACAATCCCTCACCACCTTCAAAGAACTGGTCAAGACCTGGTTCTTTGATGAATGTGAGTAATATCTGATTCTCTGTTTCTACCTTTGCTGTCTTTATATGTATATTCTGGGCAATGCTGCATGGGCATCCCACAAGCGAGGCAGGGTAACTGCTGTTACCATCGGAAGCTGGGAGAGGGGCAGACCCAACCTCCCCGTGCCTGCTCCTCTCCTCCCCCCAGCTACAGAGACACGCAGTCTCGGCAGCACAAAGCCACGGAAGGGTAATGTGCGAACAGTCATCTCACCCTTCCTCCAAACAGCAAGGTGCTAAGCGCCATAAGGAAAACAACCGTCAGGCAGGGCCCAGGTTCTAAAGATCTGCCCCCACCAGGGGGCCAGAGAGTTGGCTATCCGGCCGGGGGCTGCGACAACAGCAGCCCCCACCACATACACAACAAAGACCCAGGGCCTCCCTGGGTCCTATAAATATGAGCAGCATGCTCAGAGTAAACACAATCTGTTTGTGGACCCTGAACGGGGACCCAAGCAAACAGGAGGTTCACTGTTTACTCAGTGTCTTCCAAATCTTCTTGCTTCTTTAGGAATTCTTGAAGTTCGCTGTACATCGCAGCGTCTTTTTTCTTTCCTGAACATTGTACTGTTCAAAGCAATTGCATTGCAGCCTTAACGAAGGAAGAAGAGGCAACCGAACAGCCAGCGCGGACGGCGTCAATCTCAACATCTCGGCATAGAGGAAAAAGCGAGCGGAGAGCGTGTCGAAAACAAAACAAACAAAGACGCATGCTGCGGAATCATCCCAAGCCAGAGCGAACGAAGGAGAGAGGGGCACCCAAGCAGCCCAGCGCGGACGGCGGCCGATTCAACAACTTACAGGTGAGCCACCACGCTGGGGCAACGAGGGAGGAAAAATAGACATTTGTGTCCGGAAGAGATACAATTTGTTACAGTGGACCAGAGCCCCCGCGTTATAAGGCAAGCGGGGCAAGATAACACAAACCAGTTTTAAACTCGGGCAGAGTCACAGCCAGCTTGGTAGCATGGCGAGCCGGGAGCTCGTTTTTTCTTGACATCCACGCAGAGCTTGCGACCACAATTTCAAGCTCGGCGGGCCCAAATACTGCAGTTTTAAAATAATTTCTACAATATTGCACGGGCGCCCTCACAGCGAAACCAATTAGTTAAATACCAGTGAAACAAGCCTGGGGGCTGCCCATTTTTAACATTAACACCACACAAACTGGACACTAGGAGACAATTTTTCTTTGAACCCTGTCAAGAAGGCACCAGCCAACAGTTACCCAGCACGTGCAACAAATAGAACAGGCTCAAAGAGCTTGCCGATGGCAACATCTTAACTCCTTGATAAAACTTTTTCCTTTTCCTATAACAGGCATAGAAGACCATGGGGCCCAAATGGAAAACACGGGCACCCTCAACACCGGTGCAGAAGCCCAAATCACCAAAATTGTTAGCAGCCATTGAAGCGGCAGAGCACTATGGATGGGCATGGGTTAGAGAAAACATGTACGGCCTACCCAGGAAAGGAATTACCAGCCCACCCATCCAAGAGGAGGTTTCTGCACCATTAAAAAGGAGAAAAGTATCCGAAAGCGCCAAAAAAGATACCAAAAAATTGTCAAAACTATGTGAGAAGGTAGCAGAATTACAGCAACTAATGGTAGAAATAAGGGGGAAACAGACACCGCCCACAAGGGAACCTGGGGCCTCAAACCCTACCGTCGCAGTAGAACCTACAATAACGGTTGTCAACCCACCCGTAACACTACCTACAGCAATCCCGCCACAACAAGTACAGCAGTTGCCAGTAGCACCGACAGCATAAATACAACAGCCTCCACAACTCCAGCAACAGATTCAGCAGGTGCTTTAAAAGCATGGGCAACCCCCAGCACAGACAACACGGGTGTGACAGGGACACCCGGCAGCAATACAACTGACATTGTAACAATCTGTAATGCACAGTTAGACCAAAAAATAAAATCTTTCCAAACAGAGATATTAAATAGATACAAAAGATATCTGGCACGGAACATTGATACCACAATCAAAGAAGCCATATAGGCCAAGGAATTTATAGACATCTTTTCCCTAATAAAAGACCAACGCAAAGGGAAAGACGCTTTCAGAGACCCCAAAAAGATAGAAGAGAAAGCTATTGCCAGAAATGCCCAGGTTGAACAAAACTGGGACAACTGGTTACAGGCCTTTGCCATTTTAGCAACAATATATGAATAAAAATTCCCCTGGATGGTAGGAAGATATGGGCATACGTTGATAAAATAAGGGAAGTAAAAGTAACACAGAGGGGGAAGACATGGCTAGCATACGACATCAGATTTAGGAGGAGCATGTCAGAAAGGCCAGCCATTGGGTGGGATGAAGTCCAGTACGATTTATACACCCTCAACGCCGAACCTCCCCAGGAAGAAGATACCATGCATTCTTCTTCCAAAAATAGCAAAAATTTGCAAGGAAGCAAATCCCATGACAATGATAAATCCAAAAAAGGGGAGCAGCCCTTTCGGAGGAACCAGCCTTGGGCAGCTAAAAATAATGCCCACAGACAGAACAAACAGCAGGCTGCCAAATCCAACATCCCATGCAGACATTTTGGGAAAAACCAGTGTACATGGGGCAATGAATGCTGGTACAAACACGCCTGCACAAACTGCAACAGCGACCATGCAGCAAGCAACTGCACCAGACTACCAGCCAAGAAAGAATGATATCCCAATTTTAGAACCAGGATGAACACCCATCAACCCGGGCAACTTTAGGGACGCCCTAAACAACTACCCAGACAAGGAAACCAGCAGGATACTATGGCGGGGTTTCACCAAAGGTTTTCCATCCCATTTAAGGGCACTGGGTCACATAACATCCCGATGAACCGAAAGTCAGCCAGGGACAACCCCCAGATAGTAGAAACCAAAAGCAAGAAAGAACTGCAACTAGGCAGGGTAGCAGGTCCCTGGGACGCCATGCTTTTAAAGAACTATTTAATATCTCCACTAGGCCTGGTCCCCAAAAAAGAGCCTGGGAAAATGGGGCTAAACCATCACCTCTCCTACCCTAAAGGCCAGTCTTTAAACGACGGCATCCCACACACAGAATCCGCCGTATCTTACACGCATTTCCAAGAAGCGGTAAGGCTCATACTAGTGCTACGCAGATGATAACCCCCCCAGGGTTCTAACCTCTCCCCCTGGCTGTTCAACCAGTATCTGGCACTTCTTGCTCACCGCATCGCCGCTCTCTGTCCCAACTTTCAGTGCTACGCGGATGATACCCAGCTCATTTTCAGGCTACCCACAGCCTCCTCTTCCCCTTCCCTCATCTCTGACTGTCTCTCTGCTATCCAGGAATGGTGTGCCGCCAACGACCTCTGCCTTAATGCCAGTAAGACTGAGATCTACTCATCGGTACACCCACTCCCTCCTTCCCTGCAGCTCTCTGGCCAGCCTCCCTTGGTCCTCTTCCTGCGCCTACCTGCAAGGCAAAAAACCTTGGGGTCATCTTCGACTCCACACTCTCTTTCTCTCCTCACATATCTGACCTCTCTAAGAAGTCACACTACCAGCTACACCTCCTCAGAGGTATCCTCCCTTTCCTCTCCTTCCCCCAGAAGCTCACTGTCTCCAGAGCCCTGGTTCTCTCGAAGCTGGACAACTGTAACAGCCTCTATCTAAATCTTCCTGCCTCTACTCTCTGCCCTTTGCAACTCATCCAGAACAGGACTGCGAGACTTGTCCTTGGCCTCAAGCCCAAGGACCTTATCTCTCCAGGACTGAAATCACTACACTGACTCCCAGTGGCTGTGAGGATTAAGTTCAAAACCCTCTGCATTGTCCACAAGGTCTTCTGGGGCCATGGGCCAAAATACCTTCAACTCTCTCTTCCTAAATATCTTCCCTCTCGAGCTCTTCGCTCATCCACCTCCAACTACCTCAGGGTCAGCCGCTTCTCCAAGCAACAAGCTGGGGGTAGATCTCTCTCCGCAGCTGGGGCCTCCCTCTGGAACAGCCTTCCTGCCTCCCTGAAACTTGAGGAGAACCATCTCAGGTTCCGGAAGCACCTCAAAACCTTCCTCTTTGCCTCTGCTTTCTCTCCCTCTATCTCCTGCGAAAATCACTGAACCTGCACTGAATCTGCAACTGGGCCACTCACCGATCTCGGTCCTTGGCCAAGCCTCTCTTCCCTGCACTGCCTACCTGCACTACGGGACTGTCTCTGTATCCTACAGCCCCTTCTCCCGGCACTTACCTTGCACTTGCCACCAGCTGGCCCTATTATTTATCTTGTATTCTACTAACCACGTATTGCACTTTCCTTGCACTTGCCACCAGCTGTCCCTATTAATTATCTTGTATTCTACTAACCATGTACAGAACTTTCCCCCTCTCCCCTTCCACTTTTCCCAGTCCCCTCTCCCCCTGCACTTGCGCGGTCTGAATGACACCTGGCCTAGTAGGATCGTTGTCTGTCTCCCTTTGTTCCCTCTCCCCTCGCCTCGTCGCGCCTTGAAACACTTGTGTATAGATGTGTTACAAATGCCATATCATATCATATCATACAAGAGTGCGGGTGAAACGCCTTGATGGCCAAGCTGGACATCGAATCTGCTTTCAGACTCTTGCCAGTCCACCCAGAGTCACAGCAGTGGCTAGGTTTCACTTTTAACAACAAATTCTATGTAGATAGATGCCTCCCCATGGGATGCGCAGTATCCTGAGCACTATTTGAGCAATTCAGTTCCTTTTTCCAATGGGCTTTCCTAAAGCAGAGACCAGGGACAAAAATAGTGCATTACCTAGACGATGTCATGGTCATAGGGCCACCAAACTCCGGGGAATGCGGCAGGGCTTTAGCAAATCTGGAGCACATGGCCGCACAGTGGGGAATTCCCCTAGCGGGGGAAAAAAACCACCAAACCAGACACAAACATAATCTTTCTGGGCATCGAAATAGACACAGCAAAGGGGCTCTGCAGAATCCCCAAAATAAAAATATCAGAACTCCTGGTAAAAATACAAAACCTGATAACGAAAGAAAAGGGGACAGTAAAGGAAATACAATCCTTAGAAGGCAGCCTCAATTTCGCATCCAGAATAATACCTCAAGGGAGGATATTTTCCAGAAGCCTAGAGTTCAAAATCAAATCACTCACCAAACCACACTTGCATATCCGGCTAGGCAGAGAGGTGAAACAGGACCTGGAAACATGGGGAAAATTCCTCAGAGATTTCAACGGGTCTTTACTTTGGTGAACGCCTTTAAATACCCGGTCAAACAGGGTCCTATACACCGACGCAGCTGGGAGCAAGGGGTTTGGAGCCATACTAGACTCTGAATGGGTGGCAGGACACTGGCCCAATTCATGGCAAGCTGCAGGGTGGACAAGAAACATCACCTTACTAGAAATATTCCCCATCTGGCTAACATTACACATCTGGGGCAGGCGACTAGCAAATACGAAACTTTTGATCTGGTGCGATAACATGGCTGTAGTGGGCTCCATAAACAGAAGGTCTACGAAATGCCCTTTAGTACTGAAAGTATTACGAGCCATTACAACAGTCACACTACAAGTAAACGTTGTACTCAGAGTGGAGCACATTTCAGGGGCAGATAATAACATTGCTGATGCCTTATCTCACTTCCAGTGGACAAGATTCTGAGAGCTAGCGCTGCACGCCCAAGAACAGATGACGCCAATGCCAGGAGAATGCTGGACAATAATGGGAAGACAAGAATAATGGCATCAACACCAACGCCAGAGAGCACAGGCCGGGATGCCCAACGAAACCAGGCACCTCTAAAACGGGTGCCAACAACACATTGGCCTCAACGCCAGCACCAGAGAGTGCAGGCTGGGATGACCAATACAAAGTAGGCACCTCTAAAACGGGTGCCAACAACACATTGGCATCAATGCCAGCACCAGAGAGTTCAGGCCGGGATGACCAATACAAAGCAGGCACCTCTAAAACGGGTGCCAACAACACATTGGCATCAACGCCACAGCCAGAGAGCCCAGGCCGGGATGCCCAACAAGAATCAGGCACATCAACAACGGGTGCCAACAACCTCACAGGCTTCCTAACAGAGATGGCAGAGAGGGCGGTGGCAAGCACCATTGCAACACAGTACAGTAAGTGTTTGCAAACAGTATTTAAGGCCACAGGTGTAAACCACGTAGAATTAATAACGATTAAAGATATAGAAGTATTTTTAAAATGGGCTCGGGAACAAGGTTTCAAAAGGGATTGGGCTAAAAGACACCTGGTGGCAATTTCATATTTTACAAAAATACGGGGCGATTCAGACCCCGCCCAGAACGCCCTCATCTCTTATGCAATGAAGGGATGGGGCAGAATAGAGGGTGTCCAAGTGGACACCTGCCGACCCCTTGATTTAAGCAAACTGGTGCAGATAGCAAGCCAGTTGGAAGCCATATGTTGGCACCCATACGAGATAATGTTGTTTAAAACAGCATTTTTCCTAGCCTACTTTGGGGCTTTCCGGGTAGGAGAACTCATCGCTTCCAGCATCAAGGCCACAAACGGCCTGGGTGTCATGGAAATCAGGGTGAGACAGGAGAGTGTTAACATAGAAATGCAACAGTCGAAAACGGGTGCAAAAAGAACCATCAACATTTGTTGCATTGATGAAGCAACAAACTGTCCGGTTTGCATCACCAACCTCTATTACGCACAACGACCCAAAGTGGGGGGGAGTTTTTTAATCCACAAGGATGCATCGGCCCTAAGCCGCTACCAATTTAAAGGAGTGCTGATAAAAGCAATCAGCAAAGCAGGGTGGGATCCCAAACAGTTCGGCATTCATTCCTTCAGGATAGGTGCCGCCACTGCAGCATGGCAGGGAGGCTTAGCACCGCAACAGCTAAAAAACATAGGGGGATGGAAGTCAGACTGTTATAAAAGATATATCAGACCACAACTGATATAGCCATCCTCCCTAAAAAATGTCTTTCTTTTCCCTCCCTCCCACCACCACAGAAACAACAGGCGAATCGAGGACCACACTCCGATCAGCATGGATAGTGGGCCACTCATTCGTTTTCAGGACAGGCAGATGCGCAGAAGAGCCTAAAGAAGGGCCACCTTTCAGAAAAACACCATTACTTCATGGTGGGGATACAGAGGCCTGAGGTGGGCCGACGTCCACGAAACACTAGCAGAACTGGTGCCATACAGGGACCCCCCAGAATTCCTGATCTTCCATCTAGGGGGCAACGACCTAGTCAACACGGCTAGACGCATCCTATGCGAAGAAATCTGCTCCTCCCTAACAGGCATCTCGCACAACTAGAGGGGTACTGAAATATACTTCTCAGCCATCTTACCAAGAAAGAAATGGCTAGGGGCCAACCGCTACAAATCTGTAGACATATCCAGAAGAAAATTGAACAGGACGATAGAGAGATTCTGTATGACAAGAGGACTGGGTTTCATAAAACACCCAGCCATTACACTAGGCAACCCAGACCTCTTTCTCGACGGCACCCATCTGTCTAGCCAGGGCATGGAGCATTTCTTTCAGGAAATCAATGCAACACTTGCTCACAGGGGCTGTCTCTAGGACATACTCTTGTGGGAACAGGGTCAGCCGGCAACCTGCCCGTGTGTGTGGCGGCACAGGTCAGAGGGGGTAACCTCAGGACCCGGTGCCCAAAAGTATGATACCATCATGATATGTGCTATTGTTATTGCCATAACCCATATCTGTACAATAAAATCCTATGGCCTTTTATTGCCAACACTGGACACAAGTTGTGAGCCTATCATTACGGGAGAGGGTTTGGGGTTCGGCCAATACTAATGCATGCATATGGGTTCAGCAGTTATGGGCAATGCTGCATGGGCATCCCACAAGCGAAGCAGGGTAACTGCTGTTACCATCGGCAGCTGGGAGAGGGGCAGCCCCAACCCCCCGCGCCTGCTCCTCTCCTTCCCCCCAGCTACGGACACACGCAGTCTCGGCAGCACAAAGCCACGGAAGGGTAGGGTGCGAACAGTCATCTCACCCTTCCTCCAAACTGCAAGGTGCTAAGCGCCATAAGGAAAACAATCGTCAGGCAGGGCCCAGGTTCAAAAGATCTGCCCCCACCAGGGGGCCAGACAGTCGGCTATCCGGCCGGGGGCTGTGACAACAGCAGCCCCCACCACATACACAACAAAGACCCAGGGCCCCCCTGGGTCCTATAAATGAGAGCAGCATGCTCAGAGTAAACACAATCTGTTTGTGGACCCTGAACGGGGACCCAAGCAAACAGGAGGTGCACTGTTTACTCAGTGTCTTCCAAATCTTCTTGCTTCTTTACCACAGACCCCACCCACCCTACAAAAAGGGGGGAAGAACAAAAAGAAGTACAAGGCACTGTACGGTGCCCACAAGTCGTGGGACACAAGAAGCCGGCACGGGTCAGAGGGGGTAACCTCAGGACCCGGTGCCCAAAAGTATGATACCATCATGATATGTGATATTGTTATTGCCATAGCCCATATCTGTACAATAAAATCCTACGGCCTTTTATTGCCAACACTTGATACAAGTTGTGAGCCTATCATTATGGGTGAGGGTTTGGGGTTCGGCCATTACTAATGCATGCATATGGGTTCAGCAGTTATTCCACTTATGAACAAAACGTTGTGATACCCTTGGGTCTGGGTGTTACAAAAATGTTAAAAATAAATTAATAAATTAATTAGATAGTGCTCCTTACCAGGGATGCATCAAAGAAGCCTTCCTATGAACTAGGAAAGCAGCATCTTGCAGAAAGGACTGCCCCTATTGGTTACTTTAAGTGTGGGTGTCCCCAATGGGAGTGACCTACAGAGAGAGCACAGGGGAAATGGTGAGCTAGGCGCAGTGCACGGCTCAGCCACATTTCCTGCCAGTCACTATTACCCCCCAGCAGCATGCAACCCGTCACAAACAGGGGCACTGACTTCTGTTTTTCCCGAGTCCCCCCCCCCAGAAACAAAAATGTCCTGTTGAAAGTATAGGGACTTTTACGCAGATTGCCTTTCCTGGTGGGGCGGGGCGTGGGGTCTTGGGCACTGGAACCCCCGCGTGCTCGGCGTCCTTGGTCTGAAGGCTATTGTAAAGGGCAGTGAATGGCATACCAAGAACCCTGCGGCTCAGTTAGCTCTGGCCGTCAGCGTGAAACACAGTCACTGACACTCTATTGAGGCTTGATAGGAAATACCTACTCAAGGTATTGCATGTGGCTGCCACCACCAAGCTAATGGCTCACAGGAACCACACTACACCATGGAAAACCTAGTATCAGATGGCTTGAATCTGCTGCCACCACCAAGCTAATGGCTCACAGGAACCACACTGCACTGTGGAAAACCTGGTATCAGATGGCATGTTGCTGCCACCACCAAGCTAATGGCTCACAGGAACCACACTGCACCATGGAAAACCTGGTATCAGATTGCATGCTACTGCCATCACCAAGGTAATGGCACACAGGAGCCACACTGCACCATGGAAAACCTGGTATCCGATTGCATGCTGCTGCCACCACCAAGCTAATGGCTCACAGGAGCCACACTGCACCCTGGAAAACCTGGTATCCGATTGCATGCTGCTGCCACCGCCAAGATAATGCCACACAGGAGCCACACTGCACCATGGAAAACCTGGTATCGGATTGCATGCTGCTGCCACCACCAAGCTAATGGCTCACAGGAGCCACACTGCACCCTGGAAAACCTGGTATCTGATTGCATGCTGCTGCCACCACCAAGCTAATGGCACACAGGAGCCACACTTGACCATGGAAAACCTGGTATCAGATTGCATGCTGCTGCCACCACCAAGCTAATGGCACACAAAAGCCACACTGCACCATGGAAAACCTGGTATCAGATTGTATGCTACTGCCATCACCAAGGTAATGGCACACAGGAGCCCCACTGCACCATGGAAAACCTGGTGTCCGATTGCATGCTGCTGCCACCACCAAGCTAATGGCTCACAGGAGCCACACTGCACCCTGGAAAACCTGGTATCCGATTGCATGCTGCTGCCACCACCAAGATAATGCCACACAGGAGCCACATTGCACCATGGAAAACCTGGTATCCGATTGCATGCTGCTGCCACCACCAAGCTAATGGCTCACAGGAGCCACACTGCACCCTGGAAAACCTGGTATCCGATTGCATGCTGCTGACACCACCAAGCTAATGCCACACAGGAGCCACACTGCACCATGGACAATCTGGTATCCAATTGCATGCTGCAGCCACCACCAAGCTAATGGCTAACAGGAGCCACACTGCACCCTGGAAAACCTGGTATCCGATTGCATGCTGCTGACACCACTAAGCTAATGCCACACTGCACCATGGAAAACCTGGTATCAGATTGCATGCTGCTGCCACCACCAAGCTAATGGCTCACAGGAGCCACACTAGACCATGGAAAACCTGGTATCAGATTGCATGCTGCTGCCACCACCAAGCTAATGGCTCACAGGAGTCACACTGCACCGTGGGAAACCTGGTATAAGATTGCATGCTGCTGCTACCACCAAGCTAATGGCTCACAGGAACCACACTGCACCGTGGAAAACCTGGTATAGGATTGCATGCTGCTGCCCCCACCAAGCTAATGGCCCACAGGAACCGCACTGCACCATGGAAAACCTTGTATAAGATTGCATGCTGCTCACTAACAAGCTAATGGCACACAGGAACCACACTGCACCATGGAAAACCTGGTGTCCGATTGCATGCTGCTGCCGCCACCAAGCTAATGGCAGACAGGAACCACACTGCACCATGGAAAACCTGGTATCCGATTGCATGCTGCTGCCACCAACAAGCTAATGGCTCACAGGAACCACACTGCACCATGGAAAACCTGGTATCAGATTGCATGCTGCTGCCACCACCAAGCTAATGGCACACAGGGCCCACACTGCGCCATGGAAAACCTGGTATCCGATTGCATGCTGCTGCCACCACCAAGCTAATGCCACACAGGAGCCACACTGCACCATGGAAAACCTGGTATCCGATTGCATGCTGCTGCCACCACCAAGCTAATGGCTCACAGGAGCCACACTGCACCATGGAAAACCTGGTATCAGATTGCATGCTGCTGCCACCACCAAGCTAATGGCACACATGAGCCACACTGCACCATGGAAAACCTGGTATCCGATTGCATGCTGCTGCCACCACCAAGCTAATGGCACACAAAAGCCAAACTGTACCATGTAAACCTGGTATCATATTGCATGCTACTGCCATCACCAAGGTAATGGCACACAGGAGCCACACTGCACCATGGAAAACCTGGTATCCGATTGCATGCTGCTTCCACCACCAAGCTAATGGCTCACAGGAGCCACACTGCACCCTGGAAAACCTGGTATCCGATTGCATGCTGCTGCCACCACCAAGCTAATGGCACACAGGAGCCACACTGCACGATGGAAAACCTGGTATCAGATTGCATGCTGCTGCCACCACCAAGCTAATGCCATACAGGAGCCGCACTGCACCATGGAAAACCTGGTATCAGATTGCATGCTGCTGCCACCACCAAGCTAATGGCACACAGGAGCCACACTGCACCATGGAAAACCTGGTATCCGATTGCATGCTGCTGCCACCACCAAGCTAATGGCACACAGGAGCTACACTGCACCATGGAAAACCTGGTATAAGATTGAATGCTGCTGCCACCACCAAGCTAATGGCTCACGGGAACCACTCTGCACCATGGAAAACCTGCTATCAGATTGCATGCTGCTGCCACCACCAAGCTAATGGCTCACAGGAGTCACACTGCACCGTGGGAAACCTGGTATAAGATTGCATGCCTCTGTCACCACCAAGCTAATGGCCCACAGGAACCACACTGCACCGTGGAAAACCTGGTATCAGATTGAGTGCGGGTCGTGTCAACACTGGTGAAATAGGGGTGCTCACATCAAGATCGTACATAAAGTTACATTAATACTAACTTAATGCGGGTTGCAGGTCGGCAAATATTGATCTTGGCACCTCCTGAACCCTATAATTAATTTTTAACGAGGACCGAAATTCGAATCCTAACTCTCCATTAACCCAGCCTCTAAACCCCAAATTCGAACTCTAAACCAACCCTGCTCATCTCGTCGCATTTCCCTAACACTCACCCTACCGTGGTGACTCTTACCTTTTGGAAAGTGGGCAAAGACGGCCCATTGCCACTGCCCTGAGGGTTGGGTACTGCCCCCAATGAACTGCACTCATTCTCAGGCCTGGCAGGGACTTGGGTCCCTTCCTGCCCTGCCACACAGGGCGGTGGTAAACATGACCGACCCCTTCCCAGGGTACAGAACAGAAAGTAGAAGGCACACTGGTCTGCTGCATTCTTCCCATCTGAAGTGTATAGCATGTATGAAACAGACACCCTAATGCACAAGAGGGTCACCCCAGAATCATGTCAAGCAACTATGGAGTTATGAGGAAATCACATGGAATTGAAACAAAGTAACCATCAGATGAGTGGAAAATTTGTGAAATAATGAATTGTGCCCAATTTACAATAAAGTGCCCTTTGAGGACTCTGCACAGTGTACATCAATTGTTGAGAAGAAACCTGGGAAGTAAGACAACTGTTACTTCCAACAAAATAAAGGGGACACACAGTGTCCTCACGGCCCTCCATGAAAGATGGCTTGTGTTGCACGACTAAAGCACATGTCATACAAGACAAAACTGACATCCGCAGTACTGGCAGGGACAGGGGCCACACAGTGCACTCAAAGCGCCATAGGGCATGGGAAAGGAGCCCCTGGCAGCACTTCACAGAAAGTGGGGGGTCAGGGGTGTCATAAGGAAACCTCAGATGCTAGAGTAATGGGAGGGGGCCCCCAGCATTGGTAATCCAAAAAAGTGACCCCGTGTCCCTGGAACAAAAATGAATGCAGCAGGGAAGTGAGGATGAAAAGCCCTCCCTCACTTTCCAAGTCAATGGAAAACTCCAGATAGTGCAGCGGTAG
The DNA here is from genome assembly GCF_040938575.1 of Ambystoma mexicanum. NCBI lineage: Eukaryota > Metazoa > Chordata > Amphibia > Caudata > Ambystomatidae > Ambystoma > Ambystoma mexicanum. The sequence continues at coordinate 44,200,583 of NC_090930.1, forward strand.
TGCAGCCCTGCGGCAGTGCAGCGGTAGTGCAGCCCTGCGGCAGTGCTGTCGACGATGAAAGGAAGTGAAGGGAAACATTCCGAAAAGAAAACCTTTCCTGAGTACCACACAAACAACACACCTGATGTATTCCTTCAACATGCCCTGTCTAGCCCTCCCAAACAGAAAACCCTCATTGACATCAAGGAGGCACCACACATGTTCCTCCTCCATAGACACGCCACACCGACCTCCTAAATATACACCTATAAGTAAACCCCTGAAGTACACCTGCTGAGCAAACAGCTGACAGCCCCGTTCTCCAGCACAGCTGCACATGAAAGAGAACCTACATCTATGTGGTGGCTACAGACATGGAAAGGGCATTCTATAATATAGTGTCTGGACTTATTGTTTTTGATGTGTAACATGTCTATTGCAAAAAAGGGAACTGAACAGTGGAGTTGAAACGGAGAATGAAGGTGGCATGCAGAGGGAATGGGGGCTCTGGATACCATTCGCAGCAGCACCAAAGTTGTTCCTCTGAGTCTCGGGTCATTAGCAATGTGTGCGAGTGATGAAGCTGGCCTTTGGTGAGTGCTGGTTGAGCTGTAGCCCAGCACTAGCCTGCCATTCAGGTCAAAGCCTGAACCTCTAAAGGCTCGTCTTGAGCGCTAAGCATTGTTTCTTTCATAAAGCATAAGACGTTCATTCACTAAAATGACCCGTTCTATGTTTATTCATCGACCAGTTTTTTTCCGCAGCACTTTTTGCTGAAAATGTTTTGCCGAAAAAGATCCTCAATTTTTATTTGGGGGCTGCCGTCCCATCCCTAAACCCCCCTTCCCGTCATTTTATTACACAAGCGGAATCCAACACAAAATAACTTTTTAAGATTCTAAAATAACTAGAATCCCCTATTGCCCCGACTGACAAATGTGTTACTGACGCACTATGGTGTAGGAATATTCAGAAGGCCTTATTAGATAAAATAGTTCGCCTACAATCTAAAATCAACGCGAAAAAATCCCTGCTACTAGCTGACCCTGACTACAAACAATTACCTAACAAATCACCTACCTCTAAGTCAACTTGTAAACCTCTCAGTTTCTCACCCCTCTCAATCTGGGAAGTAGAAAACATCATTAGGACACTTAAACCATCAAACTGACAAGGTGATCCCTGCCCGGCCCCGATCATCAAAGCAGCCGCACACGACTTGGCACCATTTATTACCAACTTCATCAATGCCTCCTTCAAATCCGGAGTAGTACCTGACAACCTAAAAGACGCGTGGGTCATTCCACTTCTCAAAAAACCTACTCTTGACCCAGCCAACCCGTCTAACTATAGGCCGATAACTACCGTACCTTTCTTATTAAAAATACTGGACAGAGCAGCCTATCTACAAATACAGACCTACCTAGAATCAAACAATCTCCTGGGACTAAGGCAATCCGGCTTCCGACCCAGACACGGTACGGAAACTGCATTAATAGATCTCACTACCCAGATCCAAATCCTGAAAGACAATGGCAAACTTGCACTCCTCTTACTGCTTGACCTGTCAGCAGCTTTTGACTTGGTTAACCACCAAACACTTTGTCACCACTTGAAAACTGCAGCACACTTTTCAGACGCAGCCACTGCTTGGATCAGTTCCTTCTTGGCGAACAGAACCATGAGGGTATTCTCTCCCACTGATTCTGCTGACCCCTCACCAGTACCTTGTGGAGTCCCGCAAGGATCTTGTGTGTCCCCGACGCTCTATAATGTATTCACAAAGCCCCTCTTTGATATCCTTGACTATCTGGGTGTCACGTATACTAATTACGCGGACGACACCCAGATACTCATTCCTATCTCGGGTAACTATGAAACAGACAGCAAAACCCTCAATGAAATATACTCAGTAATACAAGCATGGATGGCACATCATGGACTGTGTCTCAATGACGAAAAAACTGAGTTGATCATCCTTGGCACTCACGCCAAACTCAAAAATCTTAATTCCGCTTTCAAATCTTTCACTATAGATGGCAATCCCATCCCCGTTTCAAATAACACTAAAACCCTTGGCATCTACATTGATGCCACCTTATCCTTTTCCAAACAAACTAATGCAGTAGCTTCATCAGCCGCTTACACCTGCAAGCTGATCACTGCATATAGGCCGTTCATTTCCTCACCCAACTGCATTACTCTTGCTAGAGCATTAGTCCTATCCAAAATAGACTATTGTAATGCCCTTTACTTAGGCACTAGCCACAAAAATATCAACAAACTGCAAGTAATCCAAAATAACATCAGGGTTGCCCTCAACATCCCTAAAAAGGCGCATATTTCTGAGACGAGACGCAAACTACACTGGCTCCCAGTAGAGCACAGAGTATCCCTCAAAACCCTGGCCCTCACACACAAAGCCAGGGCCAACCTTGCACCAGCCTACCTTACCAACCAACTCACACCCCACACATCATCAAGACCACTTAGAGCAGCACAAGCTAACACTATGTCCATACCGAGATTCAAACTCCATAACTCGGGTGGAGCCAGCTTCCCCGTACAAGCTTCTAAACTATGGAACACACTCTTGCGCTCCTTAGGTCAGAACCTTCATTTAACCTATTCAAACGCAACACGAAGCGTTGGCTTCACAATATGGACTCTATGACAGCCTAACCTTCCAGATCCCAGATCGACCGACTGCTGACGGCACATCCTGTAATTTACTGTATTTATCTTAGACTATGTATGTATGTATCTGTAATACTAAGTATGTACCTATCTGTAACTGTAACGTAACTCTTGTTTACTGCACTCAAATGTAACTGTAACCAGATCTAATTTACGCGCCCGTATGCCCCCAGGCCTGGCTGCGCTTTATAAATAAATAAATACAAATACAAATTCCTATACACCACCCCACCCTACCCTTTATATGCTCGCCCCTATTTTTTAGATTTTTTTTTCCAGGAAAATATTTTCGGAAAAAAGTGCAGCGAAGAAGAAAAACGTGCAATGAATGAACGTCGTACCAAAATCCCCATGTTCAGGACAGAATCTAATTTGGTAGTAAAATGACTTGGGGGGGGGGAGGGGGTCAGGTGAAGAGCTGTATCAGGCATTGCTGTGGCATTTCCACCTTCCCCTGCAACATCTGGTCTTCAAGTCACATTCTCTCACCTCATTGTAAAGCACCCATGTCCTCCACTCTCTTATTAATGGTTAATTTTGCACATGTTTTTGTGCCGAAAATGCATAGCTTTCCCTGTGATTTCCATAAATAAATAAATAAATGCGTACATATCTGTGTCCGCTTCCTCTCTGCTCCGGCTTAGCCTCTGGTGTATGCAGGCGTTTATTTGTGAACTTGTGGGAGTGCCCTGTGTGATCAGGATTGTCCCAGAGGCCTTCCCAAGCTTGAAGAGGTGCTCAGGCAGTAGGGCATTGCGCAGGATGGGTCCTTGATGGGAGAGGAGCTTTGCGCCAGGGGGACCCGCAGAGGATCGCCCACTGATAGTCAGTGTCTTATTTTGCAGTAAAGCTGGATCCACCTGTGAACCTGACCATAGAGAGCACAACCAACAACCAGCTGCTGCTGAGGTGGGACTCCAGCTACCAGAGCAACTGCGTGGAGTTCAGAGTCAAGCACACCAGCAACAAGGAGACCGAGTACACGGTAAGGGCCCGTCTCCATCGCTGGTCCCCTTTTTACTCCCACTACCTCGTCCAACTCCCTCAGCAGCAACAAGGGGACTGAGTACACCGTAAGGGCCCGTCTCCATCGCTGGTCCCTTTTCTACTCCCACTACCTCGTCCAACTCCCTCAGCAGCAACAAGGAGACTGAGTACACGATAAGGGCCCGTCTCCATCGCTGGTCCCCTTTCTACTCCCACTACTGCCTTCCTACTCCCACCCTCACCAGTAACAAGGAGACCAAGCACACATTGAGAACCCCCTTCAGTAACAAGGAGACGGAGTACACAGTAAGGGCCAGTCTCCATGGCTAGTCCCATTTCTACTCCCACCTCCTCGTTCAACTCCCTCAGCAGCAACAAGGAGACTGAGTACACGGTAAGTGCCAGTTTCCATTGCTAGTCCCCTTTCTACTCCCACTACCTCGTCCAACTCCCTCAGCAGCAACAAGGAGACTGAGTACACGGTAAAGGCCCGTCTCCATCGCTGGTCCCCTTTCTACTCCCACTATCTCGTCCAGCTCCCTCAGCAGCAACAAGGAGACTGAGTACACGATAAGGGCCCGTCTCTATCGCTGGTCCCCTTTCTACTCCCACTACCTCGTCCAACTCCCTCAGCAGCAACAAGGGGACCAAGCAGGTCAATAACAAGGAGATGAGTACACGGTAAGGGCCCGTCTCCATCTCTGGTCCAATTTCTACTCCCACTAACTCGTCCAACTCCCTCAGCAGCAACAAGGAGACTGAGTACACGGTAAGGGCCCGTCTCCATTGCTGGTCCCCTTTCTACTCCCACTACCTCGTCCAACTCCCTCAGCAGCAACAAGGAGACTGAGTACACGGTAAGGGCCCGTCTCCATCTCTGGTCCCCTTTCTACTCCCACTACTGCCTTCCTACTCCCATCCTCCCCAGTAACAAGGAGACCAAGCACACATTGAGAACCCCCTTCAGTACCAAGGAGACTGAGTACACGTAAGGGCCAGTCTCCATTGCTAGTCCGCTTTCTACTCCCACTACCTCGTCCAACTCCCTCAGCAGTAACAAGGGGACCAAGAAGGTCAATAACAACGAGACTGAGTACATGGTAAGGACCAAGCTCCCTCTCTAGCACTAGTCCTCTTTCTACTCCCACTGTTACCACCTCACTCCCTCCAGCACTAGCAACAATGAAACCGAGCATATGTAAGGACTTCTAGCAGTCTAGTCCACTTTCTACTCCCACTACTGCCTTCCTACTCCCACCCTCACCAGTAACAAGGAGACCAAGCACACATTGAGAACCCCCTTCAGTAACAAGGAGACTGAGTACACAGTAAGGGCCTGTCTCCATCGCTGGTCCCCTTTCTACTACCACTACTGCCTTCCTACTCCCACCCTCACCAGTAACAAGGAGACCAAATACACATTGGGAACCCCCTTCAGTAACAAGGAGACGGAGTACACGGTAAGGGCCCGTCTCCATCACTGGTTCCCTTCCTACTCCCACTACTTCGTCCAACTCCCTCAGCAGCAATAAGGGGACCAAGCAGGTCAATAACAAGGAGACTGAGTACATGGTAAGGACCAATCTCCCTCTCTAGCACTAGTCCTCTTTCTACTCCCACTGTTACCACCTCACTCCCTCCAGCACTAGCAACAATGAAACCGAGCATATGTAAGGACCTCTAGTAGTCTAGTCCACTTTCTACTCCCACTACTGCCTTCCTATCCCCACCCTCACCAGTAACAAGGAGACCAAGCACACACTGAGAACCCCCTTCAGTAACAAGGAGACAGAGTACACAGTAAGGGCCTATCTCCATCGCTAGTCCCCTTTCTACTCCCACTACCTCGTCCAACTTCCTCAGCAGCAACAAGGGGACCAAGCAGGTCAATAACAAAGAGACTGAGTACATGGTAAGGACCAAGCTTCGTCTCTAGCACTAGTCCTCTTTCTACTCCCACTGTTACCACCTCACTCCCTCCAGCACTAGCAACAATGAAACCGAGCATATGTAAGGACCTCTGGTAGTCTCGTCCACTTTCTACTCCCACTACTGCCTTCCTACTCCCACCCTCACCAGTAACAAGGAGACCAAGCACACATTGAGAACCCTCTTCAGTAACAAGGAGACAGAGTACACAGTAAGGGCCAGTCTCCATCGCTAGTCCCCTTTCTACTCCCACTACCTCGTCCAACTCCCTCAGCAGCAACAAGGGGACCAAGCAGGTCAATAACAAGGAGACTGAGTACATGGTAAGGACCAAGCTCCCTCTCTAGTACTAGTCCTCTTTCTACTCCCACTGTTGCCACCTCACTCCCTCCAGCACTAGCAACAATGAAACCGAGCACATGTAAGGACCTCTGGTAGTCTCGTCCACTTTCTACTCCCACTACTGCCTTCCTACTCCCACCCTCACCAGTAACAAGGAGACCAAGCACACATTGAGAACCCTCTTCAGTAACAAGGAGACGGAGTACACAGTAAGGGCCAGTCTCCATCGCTAGTCCCCTTTCTACTCCCACTACCTCGTCCAACTCCCTCAGCAGCAAAAAGGGGACCAAGCAGGTCAAGAACAAGGAGACTGAGTACATGGTAAGGACCAAGCTCCCTCTTTAGCACTAGTCCTCTTTCTACTCCCACTGTTGCCACCTCACTCCCTCCAGCACTAGCAACAATGAAACCGTGCATATGTAAGGACCTCTGGTAGTCTCGTCCACTTTCTACTCCCACTACTGCCTTCCTACTCCCACCCTCACCAGTAACAAGGAGACCAAGCACACATTGAGAACCCTCTTCAGTAACAAGGAGACAGAGTACACAGTAAGGGCCAGTCTCCATCGCTAGTCCTCTTTCTACTCCCACTACCTCGTCCAACTCCCTCAGCAGCAACAAGGGGACCAAGCAGGTCAATAACAAGGAGACTGAGTACATGGTAAGGACCAAGCTCCCTCTCTAGTACTAGTCCTCTTTCTACTCCCACTGTTGCCACCTCACTCCCTCCAGCACTAGCAACAATGAAACCGAGCACATGTAAGGACCTCTGGTAGTCTCGTCCACTTTCTACTCCCACTACTGCCTTCCTACTCCCACCCTCACCAGTAACAAGGAGACCAAGCACACATTGAGAACCCTCTTCAGTAACAAGGAGACGGAGTACACAGTAAGGGCCAGTCTCCATTGCTAGTCCCCTTTCTACTCCCACTACCTCGTCCAACTCCCTCAGCAGCAACAAGGGGACCAAGCAGGTCAATAACAAGGAGACTGAGTACATGGTAAGGACCAAGCTCCCTCTTTAGCACTAGTCCTCTTTCTACTCCCACTGTTGCCACCTCACTCCCTCCAGCACTAGCAACAATGAAACCGAGCACATGTAAGGACCTCTGGTAGTCTCGTCCACTTTCTACTCCCACTACTGCCTTCCTACTCCCACCCTCACCAGTAACAAGGAGACCAAGCACACATTGAGAACCCTCTTCAGTAACAAGGAGACGGAGTACACAGTAAGGGCCAGTCTCCATTGCTAGTCCCCTTTCTACTCCCACTACCTCGTCCAACTCCCTCAGCAGCAACAAGGGGACCAAGCAGGTCAATAACAAGGAGACTGAGTACATGGTAAGGACCAAGCTCCCTCTTTAGCACTAGTCCTCTTTCTACTCCCACTGTTGCCACCTCACTCCCTCCAGCACTAGCAACAATGAAACCGAGCATATGTATGGACCTCTAGTAGTCTAGTCCACTTTCTACTCCCACTACTGCCTTCCTACCCCCACCCTCACCAGTAACAAGGAGACCAAGCACACATTGAGAACCCCTTTAGCAACAAGGAGACAGAGCACATGGTTAGGACTCCTCTGCCTCTCTAGTTACCTTTCTACTGCCACTACTGCCCCACCTTTCCTGCACTAGCAACAAAGAGACTGACTACATGGTGTGGACCCCTTCAAACCCCCAGGGCCCTTTTCTCATTACTTCCTCCTCACTCACTCCCCCACCACCAACAAAGGGACCAAGTGCACACATACGGTTCAGCAACTGTTAATAAAGACATTAGTGACTGTGTTATATGGTACTACCTAAATTATTCGTTTACAATTGTTCGAATGAACAATTGACCCAATTTAAAGGGTCCCAATTGACCTTTTCACAATTGACCGTATATATATATATATATATATATATATATATATATATATATATATATATATATATATATATATATAGGGGTTTTGGGGGGTTTGACGTTGGGTGGGGGGTTGTGGGGGGATTCCCCCCACATATATGTTACAATTGACCTTCACAATTCGGTCAATTGTGAAAAGGTCAATTGTAATTCGAACAGTTGTAAAATGAACAATTCGTATACAACCTGTTATATTTCAATCATGCTTTATCAATGTCTGTCTGATTTGGCCTGTGTGGAAAATGGTGTGCGGAACCCAGGCACACGGGAGCAGGCCTTCACCGCCGTGCACAGCTAGTGACATCAGGACAGTCTGCTGAGCGGAAGTAGACTGACACATCACAAAATGGCAGTGGCCCTCTTCTGCTTTTGCCCTAGGGTTCCACCCAGTACTGTCTTCTGGAACAAAGCCCCACCCATGAGGCGGGTGAGTATGGTAAGAGTGGCTCTATGGACCAGGAAAGGCCGCACACTCTCTGATGTCAAGCCCGTAGGCCGTATAAGCAGGACCACCGAGGACCTCTCTCCCATTCATGACCTCTATTCTCTTCCTAGCTCTACTCCACGCCATTGAGAAAGGATCAGGAAGACAAGTCTATAGTGATTGTTGTCAGTCAGACTCGCCGTTCACAGACTTTACCAGTGAGTGGGAGGGACGGGAACAGGAAGTGGACTTGAACGGGCTTGTGTCCCAAGTTTCACCATACCTAGGGTGTGCCTGACTTTGGATGGCTTCCGGGGCTGTGATGCTGCACGCATGAAACTAAGGAGAGTGTCATAGAGGATAGTGCGCCCCCTTCTAGTAAGGTCGGCCCGAAGAGCTGTGATCGCCTATCAATTCATGTACTGCCCTCGGGACGGGGTGAGAATGGGGCCAAGCAAACACCACCAATACCTAAGCTTGATATATAAGCCAGCAGCGGTGTACCCGCTTAGGCACTCAAGAAACCACTCAAGGGAGGAGGTAGAGTATAAAAGAAGGCCAGTCTAGACCAGTGGAGTCAGAGTTTGGGGACATGGTGCAGGAGTGGAGGCAAAGCCCGGAGAGAGAGCAAGCTGACAAGCATAAGGAAAGGCACAAGCTTTAGGAGAGAAAGAGCAATGGGACGAAGGAAGTGGTGTGAGAAGGGAGAGCCGCAAGTGGGAGAATACTAAGAAGAATAATCTAGGACAGCAGTCCGTCAGGAGCGGGGAAAGGAGGACAGTGGCAAAAGATGGGGGAGACCATAAGATCCAGAAGGATCCTGACATTAAGTCCATGGGGGTCCAAGCAGAAAGATGTGCACGGAAATGAGAGGCACAACTAGAGGGCCCTGATATGGGGAGAGACCCCGTTTGTGGCCTTGTGGACCTGGAGCCAGGGACTGGTGGGGCCAAAATATACCAGACCCCAAATCACAATACAGCTGCCCCAACGATAGGCTACTCAGAATCCATATTGCAGATCATTTGGAAGAAAAGGCATAGCAAATCCGCTGTCCACAACCAAAAAACAGAGAAGAGGCCATGAAAAAAGATTTTTTGTGGTCATCAGGGAATTGAGCGAACAAAACTGTAGTTGTATGATACAATATCATATGATGGCATTTATAACGCGTCTGTACACAAGTGTTTCTAGGCGCAATGAGGCAAGGGAGGGGGAACAAACGGAGGACAAAATAACAATCCTACTAGGCCTTGTGCCATTCAGATCGCGCAAGTGTGGGGAAGAGGGAAGGGGAAAAGTGCCAGGGGGGAAGTGCAGTTAACTCACAAGTGCAGCCAACGGGTGGCTGATAAGTGCAGAGAGAAAGGACTGTAGGGTTGCAGATACAGACCCCTAAGTGCTGGGGAGCCCGGAGGCAGTGCAAGGGCAACTGGACATGCAGGAGCCTGGGCCTGTGTTCAGAGGGTTACCAGGTGACCAGTGCGTGGAGCAGTGAGGTGCATCAGCAGGGGAGAGGAAGAGAGAAAGCGGAAGCAAAAAGGAAGGTCTTGAGTTGCTTCCCGAACCGGAGGTGGTTCTGCTCAAGTTTGAGAGAGCCGGGAGGCTGTTCAAGAGGGAGGCCCCAGCCGATGACATAGATCTTCCCCCAACTCTCTGCTTGGAGAAGCGTCTGACCATCAGAGATTTGAAGGTGGATGAGCAGAGAGCTCGAGAAGGAAGATCTTTTGTTAGAGAAAGTTGGAGGTAGAGCAGTCCGAGGCCAAAGAAAGCCTTCTGGATGATGCAGAGGGTCTTGAACCTGATCCTTGCAGCCACAGGGAGCCAGTGAAGAGATTGCAGAGCTGGAGAGATACGATCCCTGGGCTTGAGGCCAAGGACAAGTCTTGCAGTCCTGTTCTGGATATGTTTTAAAGGTCAAAGAGTAGAGGCAGGAAGATGTAGAAGAGGCTTTTCAATAGTCCAGCCTAGAGAGGACCAAGGCTCTGAAGACAGTGAGCTTCTGGAAGAAAGTGATAAAAGGGAGAATACCTCTGAGGTGGTGCAGCTGATAGTTTGACTTCTTTCAGACGTCAGAGATGTGAGGAGAGAAGGAGAGGATGGAGCTGAAGATGACACCAAGGTTCTTAGCCGCACAGGAAGGAAGAGAGAGAGAGAGAGAGAGAGAGAGAGAGAGAGAGAGGAGAGAGAGAGAGAGAGAGAGAGAGAGACCCAATGAGGAGGATTTCAGTCTTACTGGCATTTAGGCAGAGATCATTGGTGGCACACCATTCTTGAATTGCAGCCAGACAGTTTGATATGAGAGAAGAAGCAGAGACAACTATCAGCCGCATAACGTTGCAAATTGGAGCATAGGCTAGAGGTGCCAGGTAATGGTTGAAGAGCCAGGGTGAGAGGTTAGACCTCTGTGGAACACCACAAGTAGAGAGATAGAAGAGTGGAAAGACCCCAGTTGGACCTGAGAGGGATGGTCAGTGAGAAAGGAGGTCAACCAAGCCAGGGCCTGATCAGCAATACCAAGGTTGTCATGGAAGCGATTGAGCAGGATGGCATGGTTGACCGTGTCAAAAGCAGAGGATAGCTCAAGGAGAATGAGGACAGAAGGAAGATTAAAGTCAAGATTGGAGAGCAAGTCTTCTCGGGTGTTCAGGAGAGCAGTTTCTGTGCTTCGGGCAGCTCTGAAGCCAAAATTGGTGGTCATGGAGGCAACCAACAGATTCAGTATTTAGATTAAGCTGGGAGATGGCCAACTTTTCCAAGAGTTTGCCCAGGAAAGGAGTGATGGCGATCGGGCGATAGCAGGAGAGGAAGGATCGGCAGAGGGCTTCTTGAGAAGGGGGTGCACAAGAGAGTGCTTAAGGGGGAGGAGAAAGTTCCAGTGGCAAAGGAGTGATTGCCGAAATCATCCAAGGCTGGAGCAAGGGTGTCGAGGTGGTCCTTGATGGTCCTGGATGAGCAGAGGAGAACCTGCTTTGACAAGACTTAGATCGGACTTGTCTAGAAACATCATCAGGGGTGAACAGGGGAAAGGAGGACAAGGAGGAGGAGAGACGGCCTCAGATGGGCCAGGAGTGGTAGAGGAGGAGCAAGAGGAGGTAGAGGAAGAGAGGGTGGACAGGATTTCCTGAGTTTTAGTAGTGAAATGAGAGGTTAAGGCCGTTCAGAGGTGCCTGCTAGGGAACAGGAGAGGTAGACACTGCAACAGGATTGGCCAGCTCCTTGCAGATTTTGAAAAGTTCGTCCGAGTTGTTAGAAGCCGCAGAGACACGGGCTTGGATGTAGGTCCTCTTCTTATAGAGGAAAGAGAGTCTGCACTGCCTTTGAAGCAGGCGGCAGGCAAGTTTGTCAAGGAGTGCACCCGATGCTCTCCACTTCCTCTCTGCCGCCCTACACTTGTGTTTAAGAGCAGAGCGGTCAGAATTGTACCAAGAGTTGCACTTGGATTTGGGCTTAAAGCGGATCCTCATGACAGAGTAAAGGACATCCAGAGTGTTAGAGATAGAGAGATGAAGGTTAGAGAGGGCTTGTTCATGGTGTGAGTCAGCTAAAGGAGAAGGAGGAGGAGAGAAAGTAGCAGCAAAAGCCTCAACTGACACACGCTTCATGGGTCAGAAGACCGAGAAGGTACATAGCAGTGCTGGAGTTGGCTTGACCTGCAGGGAAGAGAGAGAGAGGTGGGACGAAAGGAGAAAGCGATCATCGAAGAGAGGGGAGGGTGAGAGGGTTAGAGAAGGGGAGGTCTGAGGAGATCAGAACATCCAGAGTGTGCCCTGCAGAGTGAGTCAGGCTAGAGGGAGAAAAGAGAGAGAGAATCTCAGAGGTTGCAAAAGAGTCGCGAAGAAGGGCTGGAAGCTTCCAGGTAGATGTTGAAGTCTCCGAGAAGGAGAAGTTGAGAGTCAGAGGCAAGGAGCGAGGAGGAGAGGTCATCCCACTCAGAGAGGAAGAGGATGACCTGGCCAGGCGGCCTGTAGATAGTGGCCACAGTGAGAGAGAGTCCAGGAGAGATCGAGAACCTGCAGACCAAGCATTCAAAGGACGAGTAGTGTTGCATTAGAATGATAGAAGCAGGGATCCACTCTGGGTAAATCAAGGAAGCACCCCCACCGGGACGGTTGGTTCTGGGTTCGGAGAGGTTCTTGTAGCCATCAGGAAGGAGAGTGGCGAAACTCATGACAGACCTGGCTGTGAACCAAGTCATGGTGAGACTGAGTACATCCAAATCAAGCTCTTCCAGGAGACGGCAGATGTCAGAGGAGTGTTTGACAGCTGAACAAGAGTTGAGGGTAGCGATCTGGAAAGGTTGCCACATTTGAAGGACTTCTGGGGAGGGGTAGAGGCCAGAGGTACACCCTGCAGAAGTGTTGGAGGTGACAGACGATGGGAAGAGTACGATGGAAGAGAAGGCAGTCTATTCAGAGAGGGAGAAGAGAGTGCCAGAGGGGTGGCGGAGGAGGGAGGCAACAGGGTAGCCAGAGAAGCAGCAGGGGGGGCTGAAGAGGCGGCAGAGGAAGGAGGCAGCAGAGGAGCCAAAGAGGGGTAAAAGGGATAGCAGGAGAGAAAAGAAAGTTGGTAAGGCACGGGAAGCATCTATCAAAGCGGAAGAGTTTGGCCTGAGGGCCCTGGACCAAGGCAGTGCCATTTAAGTAGACTTTAATGATGGTCTTAGAGGAGTGGAAGGGGGCCAGGCGGGCCTCCCACCGGGATCCACCATTAATAGGAGGAGAAGAAAAAGTAAAGAGAACTGGTCATGCGGGGAGGTGCAGACAGAAGGGAGGCACAGGGGGGGACACGAAAGGGAGGGGGCACAACAAAGAACAAGAACAACAGACCTACAAATCAAAATGCAGTACAGAACCATCAGAAAGGAAAGAGCACAACAGGGAACCTAGAAGTAGAGAATGCAGGCACTTGCAATGTGATGCCTCAAACCGTGGATAGCAACACAATATCAAGAACCACAGAGGCACAAACACAGTCAATACAGTTAACAAGGCACAGAACGCAACAGTAACCTAGAATAAGAATGCAGGCAATGCAAAGTAATGCCAGGAAAACAGTGGAGCACGATACAATGTCAGAATAGTACACAAAAGATTGAAGAGGGAAGGCTGAGAGGTCAGAGGAAGGAGGGGAAACGCAGGAGGAGGGGAACAGAACAGGATGCTGGGACCTAGGATGTGAGGGAGGCCACACGGCTAGAGAAGCAAGGGAGCGCACATGGCCAAGTTGTGCGCTTGAAGTTGTGGGCTAACCCCAAAGTGACTTTCCTAGACTGGGAAAAGGCTAAGATTTCGAGCATGGCACAATACAACACACCCAGATTCGACTTTCCTAGAAGAGGAAAAAGGCTACATTTTTGAGCCTAGAACAATACAGCACACCCAGATTCGACTTAGTGCCAGATTATTTCAGAGACGAGGGCCTAGGACAGAGAAGCATCTATCGCTTCTGATAGAACAAACTTCAAACGGGATGTGCAGTAAAATGTTGGTACGCAGAATGGAGAGTGCAGAATATAGAATATGCTTCAATTTTAGAGCATAAATATTTAGGGGCCACGACATAAACGCATTAAAATATCAAACACAATATTTTGAAAACAATCCGTTGAGAGACCGGTAGCTAGTGTAGAGAGCGCATTGCAAGAGAAAGAGGAGAGAACTTGGGTATTTTGCACACAAGTCTAACTGCTGCATTTTGGATGGTTTGGAGATGGCCCAGCAGGTAGTTTGCCAACCCGGTAATTCAGCTTCTCATGTTTGCCGCCTTCAAGAATAGCTAACCGGCCTTGGCGGCTTTGACTTTGATACCATGTCAAACAGGCTCACCATCCGTTTCCACAATCTCAGCTAATTCTTGCTGCGATACAGTTGTCAGGTTTTCTTCTCCATGGGTCCGGGTTTACTAAATACATGACACTGATGTCCAGCTTCTATACAATGGCGGCTTCGCCTGCTGTCTATTCACTACATATAGCCAGCTTCTAAGTTCACTTAGTCTACTTGCGTTACAGCATCTGTACAGTTATTGAACGGCTCACATTTTCTGCAGTGTGTAACACACGTGCAATCTTCTTTTCGCATATGAAGGTTTACTCGATTCTTAACTTCGTCATCAGTTACTATAAGGTCCATGCATTCTCTTCAGTCAGTATTCTCAGTGCATCACGTTCATCTCTTGTGACGTCACCAGCTTCTTTTGCACTCTTTTCATATTCCTTCGGGAAGTTCCTCCCTCAGATTGTCGTCACTTTGGGAATACATTTGATAAGGTTAACTCAGAGGGTACCTTTTTTCGAATATTCGTCGTGGTATGGTCACAACTGCTGGTGTCAAGCATGGCACAATCTCAGGCTCCCAACACACAGAAGGCAGGCGGGCGGGATTTCCTGCAGAGGCAAGCAACTGCTCCTCTACATTCCCCCCTCCGGTCGAGTCATCGACCACCTCTTCACCATTTTCCACATCTTGATATTTTCTCTTAAAACAGTGCTTCTTTGGAGGCCAGATCTTCATCACCACCCTCAGGGGGCCGGCTGATTTAACATGTTTATCCAACCTCCAGGTCATGTAATTGCACTGTCCTTTCGGGTTACAATAAAACCATTGTCCCACATACTTCTCGTGATTTTGCGGATACAGGAACTTCATTCCTTCAGGTGCTATGATGCTGACCTCTTTGTATTTTCTGACATCTTCATCTGTCAATTCCTTGGGTCCAAACCCTGATTCGACATAGATCATGATCTTCATTCCTACGGCTTTCTTTGCTGTCTTCTTACATTGGGCAATTATTATACTGATCACACAGAATCCAAACATCACAATCACTAATACTGCTCCAAGAAACTTGAAGATGTTTGCCATCCACTGCGGAATCCATGAGAATATGGACGCAAACCAACGGTCAGCTGCAATGTCCTCTGTCTCATCTTCCATCTGGTTAAGCAGGTTCATCATCAGCATTATGGCCTCTGTCAAGGTCCCGTTCTCTTCATCATGAGAAGGTATGA
The DNA here is from genome assembly GCF_040938575.1 of Ambystoma mexicanum. NCBI lineage: Eukaryota > Metazoa > Chordata > Amphibia > Caudata > Ambystomatidae > Ambystoma > Ambystoma mexicanum. The sequence goes on from NC_090930.1 coordinate 44,215,862, forward strand.
ATGTGCAAAATGATGGCCTGATTTTGGTGCAAACTTCTCCTTCCATCACAGTGATCATGTCAAGGACATATCTGTTCTATAGGGTCATCCGTTGTATGGCCCTCAGTTCTTCCTTGATAGCATTTAATCCCTTTATGGTGGTGTTGATTGTTTGCAGAAGCTCCCATCTGGTAATTTGCAACCATTTGGCTTTGGCCATCGTCTGGATCCCAGGAATGAAGATAGTTGTGACATTGAAGCAGTCTTGCTGAGCAACCTGTGTTCATACGGAATGGATTCAAAGGCTTCTATTGACTTGGCTGAGAAGTAGTTCTCTCTTCTGGTCTGATAGAGAAATTCAAGCGCTCTTCTCTTTCTCAAATGGGCATCTACTTTTGGAAACTCTTCAATGATCAGGTCACTCTTGGGAATCACTAACGCTGGAACATGAATGAGCACCAAGGAACACATTCCTCCCCAACTCTTGGGCATCTTCATGTAGGCTCTAGGCCCACAAGCCCAATATCGATCCATTAGGACGGCTGTCCCTGCTCCCATCCTGGGAACGTCAACTGTAGTTTTGCAGCCTTTTTTATCTGCCACATGATTTCTTCCTTCTCTTCGGAAGCACAATGTCACATTCGCCAATGGGATCACAGTCATTGGACCTGATTTGTCTTTTACCCATGTCAACATTTTGGCATGTTCAGCCCATGACATCCGTCCTTTACTCTCTGTACCTCTTGTACATATTCTGCCTTCAGTAGATGAGCTACACAGGAGATCAGCCCTCCTTCATATCCCTTCTTGGACATCACTTGTCCATAGTCCAAGACTTGAGTTTGTTCCCAACATCCAGGCGATCCAGCTATCTCTGTTATATCAGGGCATTCCATCCTCTTCCTGTCCTTCTGCAGGATACACACGCATCTTTCTCTCCCATTCAGGTTGCTTTTGAATCTGTGAGGTCTTGATATAATCATATTGAAATGGAAATTACCATTTCGATCTCCATCCCAAAGTAACCCAACTTACCTGGAATTGTCCTCTGGTCATACATGCTGCAAGATGAACGAGGCATTTGGCATCATGTTCTGGAACTTCGGTGCAAATGAAAGTTTGCGCTGCATTCATGGCATACGGTATGAGAGTGTGGATGTAGCAATTGTCCTTAGATGTTTTTTCTCCCACATTTTTCATGTGCTGATACCGCATGTTATTACCCAAGGGTGCTGGATTGTCTAGTTAGGTACAGAGCGGTTTGTGGACTGAGCCGACATACTAGAATTTCAGCGGCCAGGAGGAAGCTCCACTGGCTCCCGGTCGAACAGAGGATCAAATTCAAAGGCACTGTTATAGTCTATAAAAGCCTAGATGGCACTGCTCCTAACTATCTTGCTAATAAGAAGAGATCTCCGTTCCAATTGTGATTATGACCAGTACCAACGATGCCAAACTCTTAGAAGAGTAGGCGGCACCAGCTTTGTTTTCTGGGCACCTACAGCATGCAACTCCCCGCCCCCCATGCTCAAGAATAGTGGGTCTCTTACTGTGTTCAAGAAACAACTCAAGACCCGTCTATTCGATGAAGGAGAAAGCAAGCGAGATGCTAACCCTGTTCCACGCCTTTGTTACTAATCCTTAGCCTTGTTGTTACTTGTTGTCTGTCTCTGTGAGTGCTCTGAGGCCTGTGGGCGACTTTGCACTATATAAAAATAAATATAGATAGATAGATAGATAGATAGATAGATAGATAGATAGATAGATAGATAGATAGATAGATAGATAGATAGATAGATATATAGATAGATAGATAGATAGATAGATTTATCCCCTCATTATCTTCATCTGCACTTCTTTTATGTCTTCCAAATGTAAAAGTTGTGTAATACTCATGAAGCAAATCAAAAGCAATTCTCCTAATGGGGCGGGGGGACCTTAGGGGCCTCTGTGTCAGTGTAGGTAAAGGAACCAAAAGCAGCTGCTGTAGTGGGGGGAACCATAAGGGTAGCTGTGTTAGTAAGAGTACTAATGTGATAAAGACTGTGAAAGAGGAGAAATAGAAAGACAAAGGGCCTCATTACAACTCAGGCGGTAAGGGGTTTACGGCGCCGTAAACAGCGCCGACCCTTACCGCCTGAGTACGAGGTCCCTTAGCGCCATGGCGGATTTAACACCTGCTTTTAGCAGGTGTTAAAATCCATGGCGCTAAGGGACCATGGAGTTAATTACGCCACCGTAATTTACGGTGGCGTAATTAACGCCTTCCCCACTCCCATTATGCCCTATGGGGCAAAAATAGGAATGGGGAAGGGTAAATGGGGATTGGGGACTTACCGCCCCGCCAAACTCGGAATGGGGCGGTAAGTCCGCCAACCACCATGGCGTAAACGTAGTTTACACCATGGTGGTAAAGTCACGGCCCAGGCGGTAACTTACCGCCTGGGTCGTAATGAGGCCCAAAGAGTATGATCGTGCAGGCATACATTATACACCAAATATAGGCAACCAATATTTGTGACATTTTAGTATCTGTTCATTTTGTAGAACCGTGACAGCTTCCCCATTTCTCATCTTTAATATACTTTGTCAAATTTCTTACAGGTGTAATTGCAATATCTGTTTAATGATGGCAATGAGCAGTCTTCTAATCACAGGGCCCTTTTAGGATCCTGTAAGAAAGTGTGAATATCAACGTCTCTTCTGACAAGAGCAGGATATGCTTTAAGTATAAATACAAAAACAGCAAGCACAAGCCTATGCAAATGAGTACCATAGGGTTAACTTCTTAGAACATGCATGCACCACGAAATCAATCTGGATACTGGGCCTCATTACACGGTAGGCGGTGAGCCATGGCGCTATTAGCGCCATGGCTCATGCCGGTAAAATACCGGCACCGCCTTGGCGGAAAGGGGATTTACCGCCCCATTCCAAGGTTGGAGGGCCGGTAAATCCCCCGTCCACCATTGCCCTTCCCCATTCCCATTCCTGCCCCATAGGGCTCTATGGGAATGGGGAAGGTGCTAATTACGGCACTGCAATTTTGCGGTGCCGTAATTAGCTCCGAGGTCCCTTTGCGGGTTGGATTTTAACGCCTGCAAAAAGCAGGCGTTAAATCCCCCAACCCGCAAAGGGACCTCGTAGTAAGGCGGTAAGGATTTACCGGTACCGGTATTTTACCGGTACCGGTAAATCCCTACCGCCATCCATGTAATGAGGCCCACTGATCTCGTTTCCTATTTCTAATCAAGAACTGATGTTTAGGCATCATTTTGATCTTTCAATGTGTTTCTAGAGTTCATTTTTGGCCTACTAAAACTCACTGCAAGTCTTTTTATACTCCTGCTAAAATTATCTATAAGGAGTATCACCACAGTTTTAGTCCAAACTAAATCTGCATCGTTCACAAGTTATTGCTTTATTGTCCTCCTTCTTCGTCATCGATCGAGTCTGCAGACGCTGACATTCTTCTTCTTGTCTTGCTTCTGGATTGGCAACGGTGGGAGGGAAGGTCTCACCTTTATAGATGTGCACGTCACCCAAGTGTATCCAAGCTTGTCTTCCTTGGACCTTTACAGTTGAAAGGGTTAGATTTTTAACGCAAAAGGGGCCATTAAAAAGTGGTTCATGCCATTTCCTAGTGAAGTTCTTAATCAAGACAGAATCACCAACATATAACTTTGGTGCCAATAGAATTTCAGATGTGCTGGTTGTTGAATTGTCTTCATCTGTGTTCTGAGACTGACCCCCCTGGCGCTTGAGTTGATCTGAAATGAGAGAGATGTTAGAGGTCATACATGTCAAATAGTTATGCAATTCATCACCTAATGTTTTAGCTACACTCTGGGCATCACCTCTACTTCTAGACAGAGGAGTAAGAGGTGTTCTCATTCGACACCCTGTCACTAGTTCATGAGGGGTGAGGTGATGGTCTGAGCCAGGCTGATTCCGAAGGGCATACATGGGTAGGCAGTATAGACATCCCTTCTTCAAAGTCAATTTAATCTTGGCAATCCTTTCTTTAAGGAGGGTGTGGAGTCTCTCACATATCCCATTCACTTGCGGGTGATAAGCAGAAGAAAACTTGTTTTTAATATTCAATAGAAGCCCTATGTGTTCAAATACCTCATTCACAAAATGTGTCCCATTGTTGGATCTCAGCACTGCACATACCCCAACTTGGGAAAACCTCTCGTACTAAAAACTTTGCTCTGCATGTGGCATCAGGGTGTGTGCAAGGACCTGCCTCAATCCACCTAGAAAAGGGAGCCACCACCACTAATAGATACCTATATATGATATGATATGATATGGCATTTATAACGCGCCTATATACAAGTGTTTCAAGGCACGACAATGTATCCATTGCACACATGCAGCATATCGACATAGTCGATATGTAAACGCTGAAAATTGACCATTCGTTCAAGGTATTACCCCTCTAATTGTTCTCAATGTATGCCCAACAGTAAACCTTTAACACACGATGCAGTTCACTATAAATAGTGCAACGTGTTCCAACAAATTCAGACTGAACCAGTCTTCCACAGTCATAGCAGCAAGACTCTCCCTAGTTCCATGCACAGGGTAATGCAACTGTTCAAGCACAACTTATAATAATTCTACTGGCATCACCGCCATTCCAGTGCTGTCTTTTCACCATAATGCTTCGGTGGGGGATAAAGAACACCCCCTTCACTTCCATAATTCCTGCTCTTCCTGCGGTGCACTCCCTTGAATCTCCATTAGTTGGGTTATTGATAATCTATAAAACCCTTCTTGCACTAACATGGCTGTGACTACTTTTTCATAATGTTCTCTGTATCAAAACTCAAAATATCTGGAGAATATGCTACCCTTTTGGCCTTTTCATCTGTGGCTTCGTTCCCACAAGAGATAAAATCTGTTTGCTTAGTGTGAGCTCCGTTTTTAATGACTGCTATGGCCACCGGGAGTTGTAATGCCTTTTTAAGCCTGTCCAATAAGGATGCGTGTTGTACTGGAGTGCCGTCCACACAGAGGTAGCCCCTCCTTTTCCAATGTGCTAACCCTGCATGTACAGTTGATGTCACATAGGCGGAGTCACTGTACACCGTCACTTCCTGCCCTTCGTGTTTCCTGCCCTTCATGTTTTTCGAGCATGACAATAAGCGCTACCAATTCTGCTGCTTTTGCTGAAAAGTGAGATAGTAGTCTTGCACTTGCTACAACTTCAAATTCTCCATTTAGTCTGTGTCTCACTACTGCTGCGCCTGAATCCTTTCTAGTTTGATCAATTTTGGAAGAACCATCAATAAAGATATTTTCCACTCCCGCCAAAGCATTCTCCTTTACTTGGGGTATATCATCATACAATTCAACATAATTAGCACCATCATGCACATGATTGCCGTCTGCTATTGGCTCAGACATAAATGTGACAGGGTTCACTATTTTACATCTGACAATCTTAATTGTTGGATTTGAAATCATTACTTCATAAGCCGAAGCTCTGTGGGATGTCAATGTACCTTTGGGTTTCTCTAAAATGGCAAACAGAGCGTGCTCCACGAAGAGAGTCATAGAGCAGCCCATGCCAATACTTGTAGACTTCTCAATTGTGAACGCGGCAGCTGCCAATGACTGTTCACAAGGGAAGTGTCCTCTCATTACTGGGTTTAAAATCCCACTGTAATACGCTAAAGACTTGTACCACAATGTGGTTATCGGTGTAAGCACTGCTGCCATGACTGTCCCATTTGTGTGCAAAAACAGATAAAATTCTTCGGCATAACTGGGAATTCCCAAAACAGGGGCAATACAAATTGATTTTTTCAGTTCCTCAAACTCTTTCTCCATTTCGTCAGTCCATTCTATGTTTAACTTATCCACTTGTGCTCTCTTTAAAGCTTTCATAATGGATCTTATTTATGAACTGTAACCATACACTCCGGCTCTAACATAGTTGCCTAGCCCGAAAAATGGTTGCATCTGTTTCACTGTATTTGGCTTTGCAGTTTTCATAATTGCCTCAGCTCTTTCAGGTGTTACCTTCTTTCCTTCATGTGAAATCAACTGCCCTATGTATAACATCTCTTTTTGGCACTTCTCCTTGTCTACTTTATATCACTTGTCGGCTAAAATAGTCATCAACTGAATAGAATCTTGTCTACACTCATCTTCCATGGTGCTACAAATTAAAATGTCATCTACGTATTGTATCACTGCACTCTTAAGATCAATATTGCCTAGCTCCATCTGTAGGACTCTGTTAAAAATCGATATGTAGACTCACAGTACCCCGGGGCATACAAGTATGTTTCAGTCCAGTTTGGCAGAACGTACAGGAAGTCAGATCTTGTGAGTCTTTGTGCAACGGGATCGAGAAAAACACATATTTTAACTCGATCACCGTGAAATATCATGCTTCCACCAGGATACTGCACAGTATCGTCGCCGGATTAGGAACTATAGGAAACTCTTCATCTACAATCTGGTTAATCAGTCTCATATCTTGTATAAATCTCCATGACCCTCCTTTGGATTTTTTGATTAGATACACCGCAGTGTCACACGACGATTCCGATGGCACCAGAATTCCTTGTTTAATCAGTGCTGAAATAGTCTGAAATATACCTTGATTAGCCTCTCAAGACATGGGGCACTGTCTTGCTCGAGGTAAAATTGCTCCTGGCTTCAGTTTTATTTTGACTTGCCCTATTCCCTTTAATAAACCTACGTCATAAGGGCCTGTGGTCCAAAGGACGCTTGCCACCTTCTCCAAGTCTTCCTGAAAATATGCTGGATGCTGCTGCATTATTGCCATTTGCTGTGGAACTTCCCTTTTCTCTATTCTTATCCACTACGTGATGCTCATAAAGAACACCACTTCGTCATTTGTTCGGTCTTCCCTAAACATGTTGTCATCAGTAATGTCAGTCAATCTGTACCCTTCCTCGAAAGCTATTACTGTCCTGCATGGACTACCCTCATCGTCTACTCCTTCGAGCATTGCCATTTCCCTTCGTACTATAGCTGCTTCTAATTCTATAGGGATAATCTGCCCCCTCTTCGTCCATATGTATTAGTGGTATAAACAGCAACTTATCAGGTATCCTCACAATGTTTACCACTAAGCCAGGTAGCCATGTCTATAGAATGCTCACTCCAACAGAAAAACCTCTGGATCTTCTGGAACGCCTTGCAGAGCCACTTGCACTGTGAATGCCAGTATAAATTTGCCTATGTTTAAATTGTGTATTCTTGGAGTGGAGCACAATATCCCTTCATCAGTGAATTAAATCGTCATGTCAAGTTTTGTCATCAAATCTCTTCCCAAAATATTAACTGGTGTCTGTTGTGAATCTAATAAAGGAACAGACATATCACACTCTCCAATAGAGACTGGTAATTCATCAGTAAAAGGAACTCGATTCCTAACTCCAGAGAATCCTTGAGCATTCATGGCAATTCCCGACATTGGATAGTTTCCCTCTCGTATACATGAACGAGTAGCTCCACTGGCTACAAGAAAAGTATTTGCCACCAATCGTCACATTGACACTGGGCTCCTCTTGGGGGTCCGGTGTCACAGATAGTACTGAACATATCAAGTCAACCTGTGACCCATCCTATTGTGGTTAGAGGCTCATGTCCGTCCGTTTAAAAGGATTTCCTCCTACCACAGTGACACCTCCTATTCTGGGTGTCAGCACTTGTCCTGTGTTTGCATACTGCTGGGGCTTGTTGTGACTGCCCGTGTGGTGGGTTCATTTGTATTCTCTCTTGCTGCTGTACCTGCTGTACTCACAGCGCTTGTGTCTGATATACTGTGTGATCTTGGGCAAACCCTTCCCTAGTTTGTGTGCTATATGGTGGAGGATAAGATGCCCCCCTCTTGAAAATTGGCCATTTTGTACATTCCCTTAGCTCCCACATAAGCGTGCAATGTGCCGTGTCATCGTACAACTCCAACATACTGGGGGTGCTTGTCTCAGAAGTCCCCCTTGGTTATACCCTCCCTCAGTACTGTGATTTTCATTCTGTGTATTCTGAAATCCACCTTGATTATTTTGGAATCCTCTTCCTCTATAGCTCATACCTCTGCCTCGTCGCACAAACCCATATCCACCTTGGTCCATCGGGCGCTGATTATTCGCCTGCGATGTACTTATTGCTTCCTGCATTTCCAATCCTCTCTGCTTGTCAATTCCGCCCCTTTTATGGCAAATTCTGATAATTTCTTCTGAACTAACTTGGCTTCCTCTATTTTCCTAGTTTCATCTTTCTTCCTATTTTTCTCTTGTAACAACCGACAATGGTGTACTATCGTCAGCTGTATCTCAGCCCAAGTCTTTGCTTCCATCCCCACTTGTTTCTTCATCTGTCTCTGCACTGGCTCAGGTAACCCCTGACATAAAATGTGGTAAAATAATTCCACTGTTTTTCCCATGGGTCACGAGTTTCAAGTTGCCATTTCTCCTGAATGCCCTGAATGTAAGCAATAGGGTCTTCATCTTCCTTCATCTTACGTGTCATAATTGAACCCATATCTGTTGTATCAGGATACTGTACCCTGAGAGGCCTCCAAACATCTGCTCTACAATTGTTAAACGGCACCCCGTCATGCGCTGTGTTTTGTGCTGTCACACTCGAATACCCAGCTCTCCTCCATATGTCATCATCCCTTTCTCCATGAATAGCTGCCAGGAGACCCTAAATGTCCCCTATGGCCAGCGTTTTTCCTCCTGTAATTTTTTAGAACTCATAGATCCATTTCCCAGCGCCCAAAGTCAAACACGGGAGCTTGCACCTTAAATTATACCTATCCATCTGCAGACATGGAATATACTGTGGTCTTGCTCCCTCTTTTTCCAATAAGGGAAACTGCGTAAACCCCAACCCACAGTTGGTTCCCATCTTTAGTCTATCCATGGCAGGGACGATTGTACCTGTCCTCCTCCTTGCCAGTAGTGACCTTAATCTGCTCACATATGGCAGCGATTCTCCTTCTCACTATACAATCATCCTCAGAGACGCTCTGGATGTGCTATGGGATCTGGCGTCCTGTCCATAGGTTGTTCCAGATCCAACCATCTTACTTATGTATCCATTTGCAGGGGTCCCTCTGGGAGCACATGCTCCCTCCTCCTACGTCACAGATGGACTCCCTTTCCTCGTCTGACATGTCTTGTCCCCAACTAGTGTGACTATCATCCCCTTCACCTTTGTATAAGTTCAGTCTACTTAAGGACAACGCTCTTTGTTCGTGACTGAACGGAATTTCTTCTTTGCTTTGTAACTGAAATGGCAGGGATTGTTCCCTTTTCCCCCAACTTCCACAGTTGCTAGCTTCCTTTAATTTTTGATAGACCTTATCGATGCTTTCCTCGATGCTTCCTACATCAAAGTTTTCTTCTTCCAATAATACTCTAGATGCCCCTGACGTTACTTCCTTTCTAGGAAGAAACTCTTCTGTTCTATCCCATCGTATTGCTGGGCTTGGCCCTACTGGCTCTTTATGCACGACACTAGTATAAAGACCCTGCTGTCTTCTCCCTCATTCTATTTCTTCATCCAATTCTCATTGCTTTCTCGCCTCCCTTCTAAATCTTTCTTCCTCTTGTCTTTGTTCTTCTCTCCTTACTCCTTCCCTTCGTCTCTGTATTCTTTTGTCCCTTCATTTTTGTGCTTCATCCACTTCTCTCTTCCCTTCTCTTCTATCCCTATCTTCTTTCACTCTCTGTCTATTGTCATATTTTATTTGTTCTTCTGCCCATTCTTCTTTTCTCTCTTGCTTCTCTTGATACATCTGCTCTAGTCACTCCCTGCTCTTCCTTTTTTGCTTATATTCTTTCAGTCTCTTCTCTTGTTTTTTGTCCCTTCTTTCTTGCTCATCCTTATTTTCTCTTTGCCTAACTTCCTCGATGCTTTTCCCATTGATTTTAAGTAATATCTGTACTCCCATTCATTTGTTCTGAACGAGCGCTATCTCATCAGCTTTATCCTTCTCTCCATTCCATTTCTTAATCTCGCTTTCTATTTCTGTTGATATATTCAACTGCTCACTCTTTTATTCTTTGTCTTGTGTGATCTTACAGATCTCTTCTTTTCTCTTATTCTCTAGACTATCATTGCTGCTATAAGCGGGCAGTTCGTATATCGGATTACTATACCCTCTCGCCGCTTTCAGCACCTTTAAAGGGTACAACTTTATTTCTTAGGTACTAGCACCTTTTTCTTCAGGTGAGGTAAGGGGAGCTGAGGGCTCAACACCTTCCTCCTTTCTCTGACTAAGCATCCACTCCTCAGGTGGCGGATCTTCTTTCTCTTCCTGGTACATTTTCCAGAGCTCTAGAATTGCTAATCTTTTCTCCAATTTCTTCCCTGTGTACGCAGTGTACAAGTATTTGGTCATGTGTTGCAATACTGCTTTTGACAGCGATCCCCTTTGTGGCCATGACATGAACATCCTATCTGCCATGCCTTTCACCCATTCCGCACCATACTGTTTGAACTTGAGCAACGTGCTTTGGCAGTATCCTTCATAAGTGCATCAGAGGAATATCTCCTATAATGACAAGTCTCAATTGACTGACAATACTTACCAGACTTATAAAATAGCCTATATACCTTTTTGCTTTTAATCACCACTTTTTCAACTTTTTAAAACAACAAATATGAGTGTGCACCATCAATTGCTGCTCAAGCCTCGAATTTCTCGATGAGCTCTCTCTACCTTTGGATTGCTACCAACCTACTAATTTGAGGAGAACCATCTCCAGTTCCGGAAGCACCTCAAGACTCTCCTCTTTGCTCCTGCCTTCACTCCCCTTCTCCCCTGCTGATCTGTTCTCTTGGCACTTTGCACCAGGCCACCCTCTGTCCCCTGGGCCCAGGTACCTGCTCACCCTGCCACCATCCTGCACTGCCTCCTGGCCACCCCTCGCACTGGGTTCTGTATCTGTACCCATACAGTCCCCCACACCCCTATTTCTTCTTTTTCTGCACTTATCAGACTTACCCAGTCTGCTGCCGTAAACACAGCACTTGCCACTTGCTGACTGCACTACCACTGTTTATTGCCTCCGTTATCTATCTATTTATTTTTATTTATTAATATTTGTTTCTCCTCTGCCCTGCACTCTCCACTCTCCCCCTTCCATGGACATTCCCCCTTTCCCTTTCCCATGCACTTGCGCGTTCTTAATATCACTGGGCCTAGTAAGATCGCTGTTGTGTTCTCCACTGTTCCCCTCCCTTGCCTTGTCGTGCTCTGAAACACATGTGTATGAGCGCGATACAAATAAAAATTCATATCATATCATAACCACTTCGCTATGGTAGTCACACAGCTCCTCAACTTTTCTCAATGACTTCACATTTTCTATCGCTCTTCGATATTTCTACTCAACAAACAGCATGCAGACTACTCGACTATACACATTAATAAACACCCCGGGATCACCTTCTCTTTCTCTCGCCCTTACTTATACCCTGTACAGATTTTGAGACATCACCTTACATGAACCTGTTCACTTTATTCCTATGTGAGTTTGAGATGTCTCCTTCTGAGCTCCCTTGAGCTATGATTCTAGGTGCTATATTTTCCTCATACAATATTTCCCATTACTCAAAGATTATCACAACCCCATCCCCTTAATTAGTCATTCCCCTTAGTTGACTCGCCATTAGTTTGTTAATTGATTCGAGGCCTTCGGTATCAACTCCTCCTCCAATCGACCACTTCACCTTCCGGCCGCAGAGTGCCCATGGAAACCGGGCAGGGATTTTGTTAAACGGGAACCTGCTTACCCTCTTGGTTCATCTTACAAGTTTATTTCTACTCGGCCACTCTCCACAGGATACCCTGTGACCTTCTGGCTAATGGCAGAGGATGCCCGATTGTCCGAAACTAGTTTTGATCTTTTAACCATCCACAGTGCTAGCACGTGAGCTTAGAGCCCTTTGGAGATAACGCATGCATTGGATGGGATGCAGAATAACTCTGACACCAAATAATCAAACAAACTCAGGAAGATGGCAAAGTTTTGCTGTCTTATTAACAACTGTCTAAAATAGGGAGTTACAGCGGACTTCGACGGATGTTCGCTTGGGCTCTCGTTAAAATTCACATAAAAATACATTTATATACAAAAAATTCATCATACGTGATGTCATACTATGTGGCAAATGAGAAAAACCTATGAAGGGTTGTGATAGGCTCAAGGGGAACATCTAAGTATACTTTCTATAAGGGGTGGGATTATGATTGGCTATCTACTGTCAGGTGGACAAGTTATGCCTACCTCTAAAGCAAGTCATCTTCAACACTATGAAATACACTGTATATCATTGGCTCTCAAACTATAAGGCCCTTCATTATACAGCCCTCTACCTCTACAATTGGTTGGCATGCTTGTGCCATGTCTGGAACATTCAATTAATTCAGCAGCACGTAAGATCATACCTAGGTGCAAGGAGGTGGACTTGACTTTACCTCCCCACCCAATTAGCCCAAGGTCTCTCATCACCCATGCCTTCTGCCATGAAGGTGGTCTTTGAATTGGCCTTGCAGAGTATTCTTGTCTCTGGGAATATAAGGGAGTGCGAGCATGCACTATCGCTGTTCTAGAACTCCAAGCTCAACTCAATGTTCATCCTTGGCTCACGTGACAGAAGACCATGATTTGGACTATTTTGCAGCATTTAAATGTCCTAAATGAATAAAACTTGGCACGCTTGGTGTTCTTTCTTTGCACCTTAACAAGGGATGAATCAGCTTCTCACATTTGCTGACTTTAAGAATAGATAACCAGACTTTGCTGCTTTGGCTTTGATACCAGGCCAGACAGCCTCACCATCCATATTCACGATCTCTGCTAATTCTTGCTGCGATACAGTTCTCAGGTTTTCTTCTCCAGGGGTCCGGGCTTACTAAATTCATGACACCGATGTCCAGCTTCTATACAATGGCGGCTTCACCTGCAGTTTATTCACTACATATAGCCAGCTTCTAAGGTCACTTAGTCTACTTGCGTTACAGCATCTGTACAGTTATTGAACGGCTTGCATTTTCTGCAGTGCGTTACACGCACTTGCAATCTTCTTTTCACATATGAAGGTTTACTCGATTCTTAACTTTGTCATCAGTTTCTATAAGGTCCATGCATTCCCTCCAGCCAGTATCCTCAGTGCGTCACGTTCATCTCTTGTGATGTCACCAGCTTCTTTTTCACTCTTTTCATATTCCTTCGGGAAGGTCCTAACTCAGATTGCCGTCTCTTCTGGAATACATTTGATAAGGTTTTCTCAGAGGGTACTTTAAAAAAAATATTTGTCTACAGCAACATTTCTTGAGAAAGGCACGATGGATTGGTGAACATTTCTACAATAGAGAACATTTTGGCTGGTTTATTAATGACCAAGCTGACCCGACCATGAAGAAAATAGGATTTGGTATCCTTAATTACATTTGGTATCCTGGCGTGCTTTCCGTGCCTCATCGCGGTGGGAGCAGGCTTGAGATTTTCTCTTTCCTGTGCTACATTTGTAGTAGTGTGGCTCGGGTGTAGTTTGGTATAGACATGAATGTGTTGCCACAGTCTTCTAGGAGTGTGGCGGCAGTGTTTTGGCAGAGGTTTGCAGTAGTTTGGTATAGTCATGAATGTGTTGCCACAGTCTTCTAGGAGTGTGGCGGCAGTGTTTTGGCAGAGGTTTGCAGTAGTTTGGTATAGACATGAATGTGTTGCCACAGTCTTCTAGGAGTGTGGCAGGCAGTGTTTTGGCAGGGGTCTTCAGTAGTTTGGTATAGACATGAATGTGTTGCCACAGTCTTCTAGGAGTGTGGCGGCAGTGTTTTGGCAGGGGTCTTCAGTAGTTTGGTATAGACATGAATGTGTTGCCACAGTCTTCTAGGAGTGTGGCGGCAGTGTTTTGGCAGAGGTTTGCAGTAGTTTGGTATAGACATGAATGTGTTGCCACAGTCTTCTAGGAGTGTGGCGGCAGTGTTTTGGCAGAGGTTTGCAGTAGTTTGGTATAGACATGAATGTGTTGCCACAGTCTTCTAGTAGTGTGGCAGGCAGTGTTTTGGCAGGGGTCTCCAGTAGTTTGGTATAGACATGAATGTGTTGCCACAGTCTTCTAGGAGTGTGGCAGGCAGTGTTTTGGCAGGGGTCTTCAGTAGTTTGGTATAGACATGAATGTGTTGCCACAGTCTTCTAGGAGTGTGGCGGCAGTGTTTTGGCAGAGGTTTGCAGTAGTTTGGTATAGACATGAATGTGTTGCCACAGTCTTCTAGGAGTGTGGCGGCAGTGTTTTGGCAGAGGTTTGCAGTAGTTTGGTATAGACATGAATGTGTTGCCACAGTCTTCTAGGAGTGTGGCGGCAGTGTTTTGGCAGAGGTTTGCAGTAGTTTGGTATAGACATGAATGTGTTGCCACAGTCTTCTAGGAGTGTGGCGGCAGTGTTTTGGCAGAGGTTTGCAGTAGTTTGGTATAGACATGAATGTGTTGCCACAGTCTTCTAGGAGTGTGGCGGCAGTGTTTTGGCAGAGGTTTGCAGTAGTTTGGTATAGACATGAATGTGTTGCCACAGTCTTCTAGGAGTGTGGCGGCAGTGTTTTGGCAGGGGTCTCCAGTAGTTTGGTATAGACATGAATGTGTTGCCACAGTCTTCTAGGAGTGTGGCGGCAGTGTTTTGGCAGGGGTCTCCAGTAGTTTGGTATAGACATGAATGTGTTGCCACAGTCTTCTAGGAGTGTGACGGCAGTGTTTTGGCAGGGGTCTTCAGTAGTTTGGTATAGACATGAATGTGTTGCCACAGTCTTCTAGGAGTGTGGCGGCAGTGTTTTGGCAGAGGTTTGCAGTAGTTTGGTATAGACATGAATGTGTTGCCACAGTCTTCTAGTAGTGTGGCAGGCAGTGTTTTGGCAGGGGTCTTCAGTAGTTTGGTATAGACATGAATGTGTTGCCACAGTCTTCTAGGAGTGTGGCGGCAGTGTTTTGGCAGGGGTCTCCAGTAGTTTGGTATAGACATGAATGTGTTGCCACAGTCTTCTAGGAGTGTGGCGGCAGTGTTTTGGCAGAGGTTTGCAGTAGTTTGGTATAGACATGAATGTGTTGCCACAGTCTTCTAGGAGTGTGGCAGGCAGTGTTTTGGCAGAGGTTTGCAATAGTTTGGTATAGACATGAATGTGTTGCCACAGTCTTCTAGGAGTGTGGCAGGCAGTGTTTTGGCAGGGGTCTTCAGTAGTTTGGTATAGACATGAATGTGTTGCCACAGTCTTCTAGGAGTGTGGCGGCAGTGTTTTGGCAGAGGTTTGCAGTAGTTTGGTATAGACATGAATGTGTTGCCACAGTCTTCTAGGAGTGTGGCGGCAGTGTTTTGGCAGAGGTTTGCAGTAGTTTGGTATAGACATGAATGTGTTGCCACAGTCTTCTAGGAGTGTGGCGGCAGTGATTTGGCAGGGGTCTTCAGTAGTTAGGTGTTAGGGTTCTGTGCTTTAGCACTAGTTTACTGTTGTTTGCTATAAAGATACAGTGGCTTGGCACAGGCTTGTGGTAGTTTATTATAGAGAAAGTCTTTAGCACAGATGCACAGTGCTTTGCCAGAGACTTGCAGTGGTTTGGCCCAGTCCTCCAATAGAGTAGCAAAGAAATACAGTGATTTACAAGAGGCTTGCACAGGAAGTCTTCCAATAGCTCAGCACTGGGATACAATATCGATCAATTAATCCAACTTTATTTCGAAATTTCTATTTCATAAAAGTACAAAATACACACACAAAAGTGCAAAAAATATAAAATATAAAACATCACATAAAATAAATATTTTGAAGAAACAGTGATTTTCCCAGATATAAATAGTATTAGGTTCTGGAAGACAGTAGCAAGGGGTCAAGACACCACACAAAGTCAGAGTGATTCTCCTCTGTCCAGTGGGTGAATCATGTTTCCACACTTTTGTGATCTGAACGTACCATGCCTTGAAGAAGGTCTATCCTTTCCTCCCTGTCTCCCCTCCCGCATGGTGGTGTTTCTATGCTCTTGGAAAAACATCAGAATCGGCGTCAGACCTATTTGCTGTTATCTTCACTGTTAATTGTATTTATGCACTTACTCTGCCTGGCAGACTGGTTATCGTTCAGAAACTCAAGGGGTCTGAATGACTGTTGTTTTTCTTCCCTGTTCCCTCCCTCCTTGAGCGCCTTGAAACACTTGCATGTGTTTAGGCGCTTTATAAATAAACATTACCATTACCAAACAACCTTCCACCATCGGCAATGCTTCTGCCACCTAGAAATTATCTATGGGCTGGATCTTTGATGCTCTGCACAAATGACGAGTTCATTTTGTTCTGTCCCCTAGAAGTTGAAAAGGCTCTATTAACTTTGGCTAACAGGAAATCTCCTGGAAGCAATATGCTGCAGCTAGATATCTTAAAGTTAAATGTAGCGTTTTGGGTTCCAGAATTTACAAAGCTGTTTAATGCATTTATCAGAAACCATCTCTTTCCTACTTGTTGGAAGGAGGCTATCATTGTCCCATTCTTCAAGAAGGGCACAGGGCAAATTCTTGTTGCTATCTACCTGTCTCCCTGATTGACTCTCCAGCAAAATGGTATGGGAGGTTCATTTGTGTTGGAGTCTGGAGCAGTGCTATGGTACAAGGTTTGTTGCAGTTTGGAACAATGGTACAAGCTGTTGGCAAATGGCTTTTAGTGGTTTTCTACAGGGTCACAGTGGTTATGTTGCGGGGTCTGCATTTGTCACAAGATTGTAATGGGTTCTCACAGAACTTTGCTACAGTGTTACAGTGGTTTGTGTAGAGGAGAACTGCAAATACATGTGCATTAATGATGTTGATGAGGAATTTAATTGCAAGTTGCAATACTGTAGTTATAGGAAAGTGAGTAATTTTGAAAAGGTAGGCTCAAATTAGTCGAGAAACGGAAACCATTTTGAATGATGTGTTTTCAACTAGAATAAAGTAAAACATTTAGAAAATACTGATGCATTTACTCATGCATTTGAAACTGCTGCACCAGAACAATTCTTTAGTGGAACCCTTTCACTGCTGCAATTCTGTTAAAGCACAAAGCACACTAATAGAGGCTGCTTTCATACTAACATTTTTGATGTTTAATAGTATTTCTTGATGGTAGCTGTGAATTTATCTCACTCAGACTTCGTTTTTGACCTTGGTTGTCTTGGATGACCTACACATGATCTGGTATTGAATTAATTAGAGAAGATCAGCACTTATGATCTTATTGTAATCTTCCAATCAGTGTATTAAAACTAACAGACTCAAAAATGATACAAAGAGGAGTCATTTTAGTGGGGCATGGGATAATGGATTGGAATTGCAGTAGGATATGCATGTCTCTGTGTTCTTCTTGTCCCATAGTGCTGCTAGTAAAGATTTGATGAACCAACCTCACCCGAAATCGAGTCCGGTAATATATTTCTTCTATACTCCGGACAATGCACAGAAATTTGGCACAGCGTCATAGTGGTTTGAACCTGGAAACAGGTTTTTGGGATAGAGTTCCTTTTATTTTTGTTTGAGTACAGGGCTCTGGTACATAGTTACAGTGGCTGAGCAAAGGGTTAAAATAATTTTGAACAGGTTTAAAGTGGTTTGGCAAATAGGCAGTGGCACGGCACACTGATGTTAGTACAGGTGTTTAATAGAGTTTTCTGGGAGATTGCTACAGTGCTATGGCACATACTGGTTTGGAATAATAGTAAAAATTGATGGCACATGGCATTTAGTGGTTTAGCAAACAGTAAAAGGAGAAGTTCGGTTGGCTAATGGGTATTTGTTAACACACTGATGCAAGTACAGGGGTTAAATAGAGGGTTACAGTTGTTTGTGAAACTGACATATTGCCAAAGCACAAGGGCTGTAACGGTTTGGGGCAATGGTACAAGGTGTTGGCACAGATCTTGTAGTGGTTTGACAAAGAGTAAAGTTGTTGATACAAGGTGCAAATGGTTTATTAAAAAAAGGCTGACTTTTATGGTACAGGGCTGTAGTGGTTTGGCAAAAAGTTGTGGTTCTTTGGATAAGAGTGATATTGTGTTTGTACACAGTTGCAGTGGTTTGGTTCAGAGACACAATTACAGGGGGTATTTACAGTGGCCTGATACAAGACTGTGTGGTTTGACTCCAGTGGTCAGGAGTTAGTCAGGGGCTACAGTGGTTCAGCAAATAGTCACAGTAGTTTTGTACATGGTTTTGTAATGGTTAATTGAGAGGCCACCCTCAACACAGGGAGTTCCTTCCCTCCCCAATCAAACTCAACAAACTGTTTAATGGATTCTTTGTTCAGCCCTATTTCAGAATCATATTGTGCCACTCAGATTGTACCCCCTATGCCACCAATGAGCAAAGAACTAGGCCGGTGTACAAAATATATAAATATATTTATCTGAATTATAGGTTTAATGAAGATCGCACTAAAACTACACACGCCACCTACTCATTGGCTCACAATTAAGCTTCTTTAAGTCAGTTTGGAGAACACAAATCCCAATCTTTTCTGAGGTTCACTTTTCTATAGCATGTAGCACATCAAAACCTGGCAACATGACAAGTTGCACACTTTAATTTATGCAGATTTCAATTGGAAGATTAATCAACACTGGTCCATGAACAAAATCAATTTACATATGCAGTGCTGGGCAATTTCGATTTTCCTGCCCGTTTAAAAAGGCTTGCAGTTTGGTTCAACTTGACCACATTTAAAAAGAATGTAGACTAATAATAATAATAACTGGTGCTGCGCTCTACGCAATACTTCACAGCTCCTAGTTTAACCCACTTTTAGTACACAGTGCACTTTTCTAATCAGAAGCTTTATTCAATTTGCCGTTGAGGAAACACTGTTTCTGCCCCAACCCCAAAACCAGACATCCAGCTTCTTGCAGCACCCCTCTAATGAAAGGCCAGGGTTAATAAATAGGGACAGTTAGTAATTATGTTATTTTCTAGACCCCCTTTGCTTAAAGGCCTGTTTTGGGGGATGTGGATAGATGTGAATGGGGTTTTCAGACCACCCTTCACGTCAGGGCCCGAGTAGGGAAAGGTGGACAGGAAAATGGGGATAGTTATTAATTTCGTGGTTCAGACCCTTCTCCACTTAGGGACTATGACACTCCTCTTCTTTAAACAAGTCAGGGTTAACAGGAAGAATAGGATTACCCAATTACATTAACAGCTACAGTTTTTAGCATGTACTGCGAATGAGCTTTGTTAATTTCGAATGCTAACAAAAATCACCCTGTGGTGTTTGGCTATAGGGGGATTAATTAAATTAATATTCAGTCAAATATGCTAAGGATCTACACAGTTTGCCCCCTTTCCCCTCCCACCCCACCCTCCCAATATTAAGGAAACATGTTAAGGAAAAGGGCTCAATTCTACTTACATTGAAAACCTCTCTTTAAAGTTCAGGAAAGCCAGCTGCATTTCAAGACTCTCTTTGGGACCGGGCAGGGGTCTGGTCACACCACTGTCAAGGATGTCCCCAGCTCTTCACCATAGAGCCCAGTCAGCTTTTTGCCCCCCCAGTTTGTTTCTTTTATTGTGATTTTAGTCAACATTATGACTTTTTACATAAAATCCAACATACCAAATAAAAAAACCATCAGTTCGTCTATGAATCATACACGCAAAAAAGAAAATCAACCAACCTTCCCGATAAAGGAGAGAAAAAACAAAAAAAATATAAAAATCTAAATGTTTGCATAGTATGATAACCAAGAATCAGAACAAAAAAACAAACAAATTATAACAATTAATTCTTCAAAAAATCTAAAAACCTTCCTGATCAAACTAAAGCATTCGAATCTACTTAGTCAAATAAGAAGAAATTAAAAAACAAACAGTTGTTTCAATATCTAAAAATACATTGTTCCAATTAAACATTCAGATTAATTCCATTTTTTTTAAAACAAAGATCACTTCCGACGTAAGAAAAGTTTCTTGACCCAGAGGCAATCTTTGCCAAAACAATTTTTTATTGAGCATTCTCGGATCATGCAAAAATCGTCGAAATCTTTTCAATCTAAGATTCCAGGTTCCTGGATACTCTGATAACAAATGAGCAACAGTTTGTTTTACACTTTCTAAACATCTGTCACATACATTTGAAGAAAAGGACACCGGATCCCTTATATTTATTTATTTTATTTATATAAATTTTTGTAACGCGCCACATGCCCATGGGCCTCAGGGCACACACGAAGACAAAACAGGAACAGACGAACACAAAGGCAGAAGAAGAACGAGGAGACATGAGCAGGTTATTCCAGGTTAAAAAAAATAGTTTTTTTGGCCCGTTTAAACACAGTGTAGCTTTGGATCTGCCGTATCCGAGCTGGTAGTGTATTCCAAAGAAGGGGACCCTGTGCATCAAGGGTGGTACCCCCAAATCTAGCTGTCCTAAATCTGGGGTGTTTGAGGACGACCGCTGTGGATGAGTGAAGGTTCCTCTCATTAGACTTGATACTGATGCGTGCAGACAGATATATAAGACTGCTGAGGCTCAGGCATTTGTGCGTCGTAGTTAACACCTTGTGTGTCATACGATGTTTTACCGGGAGCCAATGAAGTTTATTCCTAAAGGTGGCAATATGGGTGCGACGAGATTGGTTGAAAATAGTGTGCACAGCGTTATTCTGGGCCACCTGCAGAGATTGAACGTTGGTAGCTGTGGTACCAGATAGAAGACTATTACAGTAGTCTAATCTAGAATTGATCAGTGCCGAGGCAGGAGAGCACAGTTTTTTTTCCGTGATAACTGGGAAAATATATCCTATTCGATTGTTGATCAGTACGCAGCTAGACTTGATGTTAGAGACGTGGGACTTCATAGATAGCTCTTCATCAAGGATAACTCCTAGGGTCTTAACTTTCTTTTGGACAGTGGTGATATTATCTGCAATAGGGATGATGGCATAATTGGGATCAAGTTTAGTCTGGGTGCTTTTAGAGGACACTATTAGGAGCTCTGTCTTTTTATCATTCAAAGCCAGGGAATTACAGGCCATACAGTCCTGTATGGCTTTGTATATGTTATTGATAATTCCGACATCGTTACCGTATGAGCCCCTCAGTTGCATAACTACCTGAGTGTCATCTGCGGAGTTTGTATATTGCACTCCAAGTTTACTTAAAAGGTCGAGAAGAGGGCGGATATACAGATTAAGGAGCAGAGGCGACAGAGAGGAGCTGAATTTCCTGAGAAAATACCAAGTTCAGTCTGAATCTTGAAAAATTCATTCTAAAGACAGGGCTGACTGATCTTTTCAAGTAGGCTGGAAGGAACAATCTAGGTTTATCTGTTTCGGTCCATCAGGCAGATATGTTGGCAGTTCCCATGTTTTCAATGGTTCTAGTCCAATCCGTTTGTTTAATACAGTCTTTGACCTTCAGAGGGTTTTGACTTAAGATTCCATCTGTAGTATTGGCAGCTTCTAGAATTTCATTGCATTTTGATCTCAGAGAATTCAGAAAGAGATTATTGTAAAGCAATAGACTGGGCACAACAAGTTGAACAAATGGTTTATTGCTTGTAGGGATAAGCTGGGTAGTAGAGACCCCCAACCATCTGCACAAGTAGACTGACTCCTCAAAGAATAACATTCTAACACAAAGCTCAGGATTGCTCTGATGTCATCAATAGCTAGGATTCCATCAGTAGAACAAGGAATGGGAATCAGATAACACATTAACATATAATAGAAAAGACATCAACATAACACACCCCCTCCCTTATCTGAACACCAAATTTCTATTTACACAAAACAATTTATAATACATGTTATTCGAACGATGACATTATATAGAGAAAAAGGCGTCTGTTTGCTCAGCAATTTTACCTCCTCACCTTCGCAACCCTTGACAGGCTCCAGACCTGTCCACTCTCCCATTTCACAGAACGGTCAAAAACTTGTACAACCGTAACCGGATCCGAATACAACGGATCACCCTTTTTCTTTATAACAGCTTTCCTTATTCTAACTAGATCGCCCACTTCAACTATTGTCTTCTTTCTTGGAAATTTCTCATTAACTTTCTCAGCACACTTCCTCTTTCGTTCATCCATATTCCTTTTCACTTCATCCACCACATCATCCGTTTCTCTGGCCCGGCCTAACCAAGCTGGGGATAACATCGTGTTACTCCTCCGTCCTCTCATTAATTCAAATGGACTCACTCTTGTTTCGGCATTGGGAGCCATCCGCAACGCATACATTTGTTCCTTTACCGCAACTTTCCTGTCCAACCCACACGCATTGGCATTCCTAATACCTTCCATTTTACAGCGGTTGACCCTCTCGATCATACCATTGGCTTGAGGGTAATACAATGCAGTCTTTTTATGCTTGATTCCACATCTGTACATGTACTCTTGAAAGAAACCTCCAGTAAACTGTGGACCGTTGTCCGTCAACACACTCCTTGGCAAGCCCTCTCTCTCAAATATCTCTTCCAGAAATGCTACAATAGATTGACCCGTGACTTCTCTCAATATTTTGAACTCCGTCCACCTTGAAAACATATATACTATGGCCAACACAAACCTACCACGACCTCTGCCCATATCCACTGGGCCTAAGATATCCATGGCAAGGTCTTGCCACACACCCTTCGGACCTTCAACTCCTTTCACAGGTTGCACTACAGCAGATATGCTCTTCCCTGACTTTATGCAGTCTACACATCCTCCCACTGTTTTCTCAATCTCGCAGTCCATACCTGGCCACCAATAATCGGCCTTAATTACTCCCTTGGTTTTATATGTACCAATATGGCCTTGATGCGCAATAGCAATTCGTTTTTTTCTAAAACACACTGGAACAACAAGCTTATCCCATCGATATATTAGACCATTCTTCACAGATAATTCCTCTCTCACCTCCCACAAAGCCCGCTCTTCTCCAGATAACAATCTTTTCTCTGGCCAACCATCCTTGATAAAATTGGTTATCCGCCTCCACATTTCATCAGACAACAATGCTTCAACCCATTCTTCTTTGTGAAGTACACCTTCCACCGTAGCAAATACCATACTTTCAACTTCAACAGACTCCTTCTCATCTTCCTCATCACTAATCCTTACTCTAGATGCATGATCGGCCTGCACATTGTCCTTACCGGCTACCACTTCAATGTTAAACTTGTGACATTGCAATCTTGTCACCCAACAGGCAACTCTCCTTGAAACTTTGTCCAACCCTTTGCTTTCAAATATAGCCTTCAGTGGCTTGTGGTCTGTTCTTAACACAAATTCCTGACCCCACACAAAGTTTTTCAGTTTTTCTATACCCCAATGGCATGCCAAAGCCTCTTTTTCCAAAACCGAGTAGTTCAATTCAGGACCTCTCAACATGCGCGAGGCATGTAACACCACGGATTCTGCACCATCCATTCCCACTTGTGACAGAACCACTCCAATACCAGTTTCACTCGCATCAACAGACAAGATTGTCCTTTTTTTAGTATCATACATGGCTAAGGGTTTTGGCATATCAATCTCAGACTTAATCTCAACAAATTCCTTTTCACACTCTGCAGTCCAAACAAATTCCACTCCTTTTCTCAACAATGCTCTCAGCAAGGTAACCTTATCCGCATATTTTTCAATGAAACAATGGTAAAACTCTATTGTCCCCAAAAATTAACGTAACTCTGCCTTATTCTTTGGATACTCCATTCTTTTAATTCCATCTACCAACACTTTTTTGGGCCTTAAACCTTCCTCCGATATTTCGTGTCCTAAATACTCTACTACTTGAGTAGAAAAGACACATTTCTCACTTTGTAAGGTAATACCTCGTGTTCTGAAAATTTCTAAAACCTTATTGAGTTTCCTTTTTAAATCTTCTTCAGTACTGCCACAAACCAACACATCATCCTGGAAGCACCAAACATTGTTAATACCTTTGAATAATCCATCTATGACTTTTTGGAAAACTGATGAAGCTGATATTAATCCGAAAGGCATGCGCCGAAACTGGTAAATGCCTTCGTATGTGATAAAAGCCGTCAGTTTTCGTGACTCGGCATCAAGGTTACTCTGATGATAGGCGCTCGCCATATCCAATTTGGCAAAGTATTTGGCATTTCGTATCCTAGACAGAAGTTCTCCCATATTTGGAAGGGGATGGCGGTCAGCAACCACACATCGATTCAATTCTCTTAGATCTATGCATACTCTAAAATCCCCAAATGACTTTTTCACAACAACCACGGGGAAAATCCATTCAACCGCCTTCGCTGGTTCAATAATGCCAGCTTTCTCCAGTTTCTCCAACTCCACTCTCACAGCATCACGCAATGACATCGGTAACGGTCTAAGTTTTGCTGCCACGGGCCTGGAACCCTCCTTCAGCACAATTTTGTGAATCATCCCTTTCAAACACCCAACGCTATTATTAAACACATCTGGATACTTGGCAATGAAACTTTTAGAACTATCATCCAAACTACAGTCCATGGATAGTTTTTCTACATTTAACACTTGTTCTTTACTATTGGGATCTAATTTAATACATAGTCCCCTTTGTTCTCTCCATCCCAACAGCGTCTCACCCTTCTTGGTGATATATATTTTTCTGCGCGTAACCCTGTCTTTAAATTTAAAAGTTGCAGGACAACATCCTACCACATTGATCCTACTGCCACTATAGCCCCCAGGTGTCTTGTCTGACGGGCTTAATCACACATCCTACCTCCCAGCACATTTTCATACAAAATCCGCTTGCGGGACTCGCTAAGGACGTCTGGTAAAACCAGGCGTCCTGAGCGGGTCCCGCGAGAGGACCTCGTAATGGGGTGGTCAGGGGTTAACAGCCCCGCAACTTTACAAATGCCGTTAACCCCTTACCGCCCTCCTCGTAATGAGGCCCCTAGTGTTTCTTTCAAAAAATGTCCTTCCAATGGCCTTTGACATCAAAGTGATTTTGGAACATGAGTCCACTAGCATTTTAACTTGGCAACCATTCACTTCCACCCAAGCTGAAGGATGCTCGCATTCATCCATTCCGGAACATTGAACCATATTCACAGTAACAATTTCATTTTCTGAACCTTCATATTCATCTGAGGATGGCCCATCTGGCTCCTCAACCAACATAACGCTCCTCCCAGAACCAACACTGTAATTGGCACAACAATTTGCAAAATGTCCCCATCTTTTACAGATGTTAGATATAGCTCTTCTTCCAGGGCAGATCGGAGAATTAGATAGGTGGCAGGCACTCCCACACCTAAAACACAGGCGCTCCTGTCTCCTTTTTCCCACTTGTACATTTTCTTTTTGCACAGATTTATTTGCTATTTGGTTACCATTACCACCCTTGCTTTGATACATGACAGTCGATTTGGCCCTTTTGCCCTTCTTTTTCTTTTGGTCTTTTGCGGTTTCTTTCCTCTTGTCACCTACTTTCAAGACCTCAACCTGTTGGACAGCTTTGGATTCTTTCACAGCAAGTTTTGCCCCACATTTCAAAGTATGCTCCATTCTTTTTGCAATCCCAATGACTTCATCTAAGCAAGGGTCATCTTTTAGCCACACTTCCTCTCTCTCTGATCCTGTCATTGGCACAATGTAACATGAACTGATCTCTAATATGTTCATCCAGACTTACACCACATTTGCAGTTCAGCGATAAATGCCTAAGTGCAGTGACGTATTCCTCTACAGTTTCACCCTCATGCTGAGATCTCATACCAAAGTGTTAGCGTTCCAACACAGTACTTATCTTTAGTTCAAAATCCAGTTTTGCCAATCCTGCATCAAAGTCATTCATACCTTCCTCAACATCCAGTTCGCTCAATTCAGGTAAAGTTTCAAAAATGTGCTGCCCCTCATACCCTAGAAGATGCATAAGCATAGCCAATTTTCTTTCTACTGACATGCCATTGCCCCCCGTGGCTTTCACATAATGGAGAAAACCTTTTTTCCAGGGCCCCCATTTAATTCTCGGGGGGCCCGGGGTCGGTAAAAACATCTGGGGACCCGGGATTCCGGATACAGCCATGGTGCCAATCCAAGTCTGTAGTGCTCTCCGAAATCAGCTACCAATCCACCAAAAGCGAAAAACAGAATGTCACTCACTTGCCACCTGCAGCCAATGTTTCAAAATATAAGCGCTCACCTCCTGTAAAAACACTGCTCTCCTCTTAACAATTCCACCATGTGATATCAAAACCAAACATGCGCAATATTCCTTGCAGGTCTCCAGAAGGTAAGCTCAGAGAAGGTTCAGCGCACTTTCCCTTCAGTCCAACGTCGTAGGCCAGGTCGGGGGGGGGGGCAGCTCCTCACCCGTAGGCCTGGCGGTTGGAGGCCTCAGTCCGGCTCCAGCTCCTCAGCTCCAGATAACTACTCCCACTCCAGCTGCTGCTTTCCTCTTGCAGCACATCCCATCCTCGTCGCCAATGTAAAGCAATAGACTGGGCACAACAAGTTGAACAAATGGTTTATTGCTTGTAGGGATAAGCTGGGTAGTAGAGACCCCCAACCATCTGCACAAGTAGACTGACTCCTCAAAGAATAACATTCTAACACAAAGCTCAGGATTGCTCTGATGTCATCAATAGCTAGGATTCCATCAGTAGAACAAGGAATGGGAATCAGATAACACATTAACATATAATAGAAAAGACATCAACATAACAATTATTATTCAATTTCATTTGTTGTGCAATTTCCTCAAATAAAGTCGCTTTTGGTGGTAACAGCACTAACCTATATGAACTGAGCCATTTCCATTCCATAAATGAGATCAGGGAAGCTAAACCTAATTCATATTGAGATTGGGACAGAGTTTGGAAGACCTAGGGCCTCATTACGAGTTTGGAGGTAGCCATGCCCTTAACAAGGGCATGGCTACCCCCAAACCCGGGTCTGGGTCCGGGTTCCCTGAATTGGGAAATACCGGGCCATTCTGACCTTGGAGGGTCCGGTATTTCCCCATTTAGGGAACCCGGATCCGGTCCATCCCCATTCCCATTTGAGCCCCCATAGGGCTCAAATGGGAACGGGGAGCATGCTAACAATGGGCCCATTGTTAGCATGCTGGGCCGCTTGCGGGACTCGCTAAGGACGTCTGGTAAAACCAGGCGTCCTGAGCGGGTCCCGCGAGAGGACCTCGTAATGGGGTGGTCAGGGGTTAACAGCCCCGCAACTTTACAAATGCCGTTAACCCCTTACCGCCCTCCTCGTAATGAGGCCCCTAGTGTTTCTTTCAAAAAATGTCCTTCCAACCTATCCCAACTAACACTAAAGGCCTGTAGATTACATTCCAAACCGTATGTAAATAGATGGAATCACCTTTCCAAAATAGAATTTTATTAATGGTAATAATGTAAATCTACAATATTTAGAGAGAATTCTCTTCATTTGAGCCAATAGTTTTATCAGCTTGGTCTCAATGGTTGAAAGAAAATGGGACATGGTCGGAAACGCTGAGATCTCAGAACCCAAATAAGTCACTTCTTTGGCTGTTGAATACTTAAATTATTTAAATGCCATTCATATGACCTGGTGAATCTTAATGAATGTTTAAAGATCACGATTTTTGACTTATTTGGGTTGATTGTCAAGCCATTCAGCAAGGCATAATCTTCTAAAGCTGTTAACAAATGCTGAAGGACTACTTGAGTGTGGCCGATGACCACAAAATCCTCAGCATAAGCAAGCCAATTAATTTTCCTGCTTCCAATTTTAGAAGCTGCCAAGCCCTTCCCCCATCAGCCATTGAGACAAATATGCAAGGAACAGGATAAATAGGAAAGGGGCCAATCGACAGCCTTGACGAACACCCCTCTCAACCTTAATGGGTTCAGAGAGATAACCCATGTTCGACATCCTCTAATGACTGTTCCTTTATGAAACTGTACTAAAACATTTAGCAGACGGTCTGGTATACCCCAATTTTTTTATTTGGTCCATAGTTTATTTCAATTTACAGCATCAAAGGCCTGGGAGAGATCGACAAATGCACTGAAAAGTGGGGGGCAACCTTCACCCGTGAGGGTGAAGTAATGCATCTTAGTATCATGTGTTCAAAGAAGTAGGTATCCCTCTTCAGGATCTGGTCTGTTCCCTAGGGAGGATTCCCATGAGCTCTGCCCAACTTTCTGGTTCTTCCAGAATCACTTTTCCCGTCCCCGCTACCCCTGCACTTGCGCAATCTGAATGACACCTGGCCTAGTAGGATCGTTGTCTGTCTCCCCTTGTTCCCCCCTCCCTGCCTCGTCGCGCCTTGAAACACTTGTGTATAGGCGCGTTACAAATGCCATATCATATCATATCATATCAATCCACAGAAAATGTTTCCATCCGCGTCCAACAATGATATGGGGCGGTAATTTGCCGCAGCCAGACGGTCTCCCTTTTTATAAATTGGTATAATAATTGTGTTTTCCACAACTCTGGAATTATTTGCGACTCCAAAATATTCTCAAACAAAAGCTTAAAAATACGTGCCCAAATTGTTGGATTTTTCTTCAGGATTGAATTTGAAAGACCATTTGGGCCAGGAGCTCTCGAGGTAGATGACTTCACTATCAAATGCTTTATATCATCGGTCTTAAAATGCAGAGACCATTTTGCTTCTCGCCGATATTGCGCCTTTAAATTTACAGAGGCATAGACCGTGATCATTTTTAGCAGACCCCCCCTTCTTTCATAGTGCCTCCCCTTTATATACCCCTCATCACACCCACAAACTTAATAATCTAAGGAAGTGCCAACTTATTATCTCTCAGCCAGGATTGGACAGTTACCCTTCTCGCTCCACCCCCTGACTACCGATAGGTTCCGGTAGGAGGTGACATTCAAATTATGGAAAAAGGAAGGGAGGAGATAAATGCTCTGTTTAGAGTGACATTTTTTGTATGTTACTTTGCAACATTTCCACCAAAAAGTCCCTACATGGTAACTATTTTTATTTTACAAATAATCATCATAATATATAGATTGTTGTGCTCCTGTCATTGTGACAAATCTATCTAGATGTCTCTCATGTTCGCATCATGTTGCCTGCGCAATTGGTGTTAATTTTTTCAATTGCCTGCAAACGATAGCAGTGATTATGATCAAACCTTACCACCACGTATGTGATACATTTAGCCACTATTGTCCCAGGTTTCAGCTTCTTCCCACTTTCTGGGGAGCTGTGTTCACTTTTTGGCTAGGTACCAGAGTTCTAAAGGTCAGACTTTTATGTTATATACTCCAACAGAATCGCATTGATATTATCTTTCAAATTACTCCTCAAGGGTTTTTCTCACCCTTACGATGATGGTGAGAATCACACAATTGTGGTCCTATGGGTAATTCAATGGCAAAATACATGATACATATTCTCTCTCATTAATTCCACACCTAGTTTCACTTTAGATTTTTTAGGAGATTCATTTCTTGGAACCCACGTGAAACAGAGTCTGTTGGGCAGAAATGTTGACACTGTCTACAATAAATCCTCTATCTTTTTGTACTTTGTGCTGCTGGTCGTAAATAGTTGGTATGCATCGGCCACACAGAGATCTCCCATTACAGATAAAGAGCCAGGCCGGCCTTCCTTGAAAGGTCACTTGAGAACTCTGCCTAACAACCCAAAATAAATGTATGTTGTGTTTGTGCTCAGATATATTCACATGTTGTATCTGAAGCAACATGGCCTTTTCAATTGTGGCATGTATTCTTCATGTGAAGCCTGTTCATTGTTTTGATATCTTGCGTCACACACCAAGTCTTTTTCCTGATATTCTTATTTTAGCAGGGGAACATTTTTGTCATGTCTTGATTTAACTACAAAATAAACCCACTTTAGGGCATTTCAGTTCCAGTCCCTTGATTGGCACACAGCCATTTTTATCAATGTTGCAAACTTTAAATGAAGGGCTTCTGTATTGGAAGGTGGGCATTATTCTCTTTAAATGAAAATGCTACTTGGCTTTAACTCTCACTTGCGAGGCCCAGTTTTCCTTACTTTTCAGCACACACAGCATTTCAATGTTTGGCATTTACAGTGAAAATGTTGCCTTTATCTCTCAGCCAGCAATGTAATGTGCCTTTCCAATCTGCACTCTGATTATACCTTTCAGCATTATCTTGGTTTACTGCAGAAAGACACACACTTTCCTTAATCCACTGTGTCATCTTCAGCAAGACCCATGTGTTCATTCACCAGGCCCTTGAACTTTATTATAGTCTAGGTCTGTCATTTCCCTTAGGGTACCTTTCCGGTAGATGCAATGCCTCTTGCAGCAGAGGCCTCCTTGGCATTTCAGTTCATGTCATTTGAGGTTGTCATTTAACCCAAGGATAGAGTGCATAAGCATGGAGTTTGTAGTGGCTTTGGAAAAGTGTTACAGTGTTCTGTTGCTGTATTGAATTGTTTTGGTGCAGAGTCATAGTGGTTTGACATCCAGGTGCAATGCATTTGCATAAGGTTTGTAGTGGCTTGGCAAACAGTTGCAATTGGGTGCAGTAGTTTGGTAAAGGTTTACAGTTTTCTGGCCAGGTGCTTGCAGGAATTTGCTAGAGTCTTGGTTTCAGTGGTTTATGACAATGTTACAGTGGTTAAGTACAGTGTTGAAATGTTTCGGTATCGGGTTTAAGTAGTATGTCACTCTGGGAAGTGGGTTGTCACGCTGACTGGGTTACATTGAATTGGCACAAATGTTTGACACCGTTCTTTGCAGGGTTTACGCACAGGGTCACAATTCATTGGTACTGTGTCATAGTGCTTTTTTGGACAGTGCTGGAGGAGCACAATAGTTTGGAACAGGGTTGCAGCAGCGGCTTCACAGTGCACTTGTCAAGGAAACTCTTTCGACTGTTAGTGTCTCCGTAACATTTCTGGTTCTATAGATCAACTTAATTCACACAAGCTTTGACCATAACTCAGGGTGCAATGATGGCTAATGATCATATGAAGGCTGAGACATAAGTTGCAGGAATGTGTCTGGAGCATCAAGGTAGCTTGGGTAGCTGTTGTAAAACAGCATATGGTATAAGGACAGTACAATGAGAACATTTGCTACATGTCTATAAGATGGCGGCACGTTTTATGACTTCATGCTTAGAATAATTTGAATATGGGCAGGTGGGGGGGTGGTGGGGATTCAGGCTGCTTCAACTTCCCAGGTGAAGCAAGGACTGTGCCAATGGACTAGGAAGATCATTTAACAGAGCATGTGGCAGTGGTGAATCGGTTCATGTAGTGGGCGGGGTACTTACTCCTAGCTTGGTACGGGTTGATGGTGGTGCCAGAGGCAGGATTTTTGAGGACTCATATTTTGTAGATTGCATTGAAATAAATCCCATTAAATGGACTTTGTTAGCATTCTTGAAAGACAGAACATGTTGCCTGTGCAATTGATGCGCAAATATATCCTTAAACGTCAGGCTAAGTTGATGTCGATTTGGTATTTCGCAGACCCATATTCATTTCATGAATACTTTGATTGCTTACTGGTAATCTTCATTACTCCTAGGCCTACCCTTCCTCGTTACAGTACTTACTCTTTGAAGGCGGATCACCTTGAAAGAGTAAGTACTGTGAGGAGGAAAAGGGATATGGAGGAACAGGAATGTATGTCTCTATAGTTACCCTAAGGAACACTTACTAAAACGTCCACCTGGCTACCACCGCTAGTAGGCAAAAGGGCACCTGCGGCTCACATTGTCTCCTTTGCCATTTCTCTTTCCTTTGACAGAGCAAAGAAGGACTCATTGCCCTTGGTATGCGCGTTGACTTTGACGTCTGGTTAAGGGAATCCACTGTTTTGTTTCCTTTTTGCAGGAACTCCATGTTCAAAACCAGTTTGAGTTTTCCTACTCCAGTGTCGATCCAGAGAAGTTCTACACCTTCTTCGTGAGCGCCAAGGTGTACAGCATGTGTGCCACGACAGACCTGTGGAGCGAATGGAGCGTCCCCATCTACTGGGGGAAGAACACAACACTGGGTAAAAAATATGATTCACAATTGAGAAGATTGAATGAGGTGTAGAAGGGGAAACGCGGGCAGTTGTTATTCGGTGGTACGAAAAACGATAATGTAAGCTCCTTATACAGCAAACTTTACCCTTCCCTCACTCTACCACTTCTCCTGCTTAATTCACCCACATCATCATTGCAACTACATTGGCCCCCACATCCAAAACCTTTGCAGGCATTTGAATTAAATCCCTCGCTTCATCTCACTGAATCGCTATGCTTGACTCTGCAGCCGATATTAATGTCTGGACGTCAGTCAACCTCGAATCAAAACATTGATGGGGAGTTTTGCTATAGTTTTGGTAATAGCATTTCTACGTGTGAACTCAACAACATGCTACTCACGTGCGGCACCCAACTCATGTACTCCTGCCCCTCCTTGACCACAGCTGTCGTCTGTCCAACAATGGTCCACTTTTAGATGCTGCTACGATGCATTTGCTCAACCGCCCGCAGAGAATTGCTCCCATCGTCCACAGCCTCCCAAACTTGTATCATTCGATTGTAACATCATAGTTGCAACTCCCTGCACTATATCCCTCCACCGGGGTACACTTTGCCAACCACATGCACCTTTCTCACTGAATTAACTCTGCCATTGCCCCAAATCCAGCAAATCTAGCCCCATCTTGCGCTACAAGTGGCCAAACCGATGAGTAACCTTCAGACATGACCACCCCTACTGGTCTCGCTCCCTACTCTCTACTCTCTCTTCAGCTGGTTCCCACTCGCTCCACCACCACACTATTCAGCCATGCAGGGACCACTGCCTCCGCTTCCTAGCCGCTTGACAGATCTGTGTGCAACACGACTGAATCCCAGTCTAGCCAAAACAGGACTTCATCCTCTTGAGGTCCCAACCATGACTAGACCACTGCCTCCGCTTCCAAGCCGCTTCACCAATCTGTCTGCAACGCGTCTGAATCCCAGTCCAGCCAAAACAGGACTTAATCCTCTTGAGGTCTCAACCAAGCCTAGACCACTGCCTCTGCTTCCTAGCCGCTTCACCGATCTGTGTGCAACGCGTCTGAATTCCAGTCTAGCCAAAACAGGACTTCATCCTCTTGAGGTCTCAACCATGCCGGGACCACTGCCTCAGCTTCCTATCTGTGTGCAACGCGTCTGAATCCCAGTCTAGCCAAAACAGGACTTCATCCTCTTGAGGTCTCAACCATGCCGGGACCTCTGCCTCCGCTTCCTAGCCGCTTCACCGATCTGTGTGCAACGCGTCTGAATCCCAGTCTAGCCAAAACAGAACTTAATCCTCTTGAGGTCTCAACCAAGCCTAGACCACTGCCTCTGCTTCCTATCCGCTTCACCGATCTGTGTGCAACGCGTCTGAATTCCAGTCTAGCCAAAACAGGACTTCATCCTCTTGAGGTCTCAACCATGCCGGGACCACTGCCTCAGCTTCCTATCTGTGTGCAACGTGTCTGAATCCCAGTCTAGCCAAAAAAGGACTTCATCCTCTTGAGGTCTCAACCATGCCGGGACCACTGCCTCGGCTTCCTAGCCACTTCACAGATCTGTGTGCAACGCGTCTGAATCCCAGTCTAGCCAAAACAGGACTTCATCCTCTTGAGGTCTCAATCATGCCGGGACCACTGCCTCTGCTTCCTAGCCGCTTCACCGATCTGTGTTTAACACGACTGAATCCCAGTCTAGCCAAAACAGGACTTCATCCTCTTGAGGTCTCAATCATGCCAGGACCACTGCCTCCGCTTCCTAGCCGCTTCACTGATCTCTGTGCAACACGACTGAATCCCAGTCTAGCCAAAACAGGACTTCATCCTCTTGAGGTCTTAACCATGCCGGGACCATGGCCTCGGCTTCCTAGCCGCTTCACCAATCTGTGTGCAACGCGTCTGAATCCCAGTCTAGCCAAAACAGGACTTCATCCTCTTGAGGTCTCAATCATGCCGGGACCACTGCCTCTGCTTCCTAGCCGCTTCACCGATCTGTGTTTAACACGACTGAATCCCAGTCTAGCCAAAACAGGACTTCATCCTCTTGAGGTCTCAATCATGCCAGGACCACTGCCTCCGCTTCCTAGCCGCTTCACTGATCTCTGTGCAACACGACTGAATCCCAGTCTAGCCAAAACAGGACTTCATCCTCTTGAGGTCTTAACCATGCCGGGACCATGGCCTCGGCTTCCTAGCCGCTTCACCAATCTGTGTGCAACGCGTCTGAATCCCAGTCTAGCCAAAACAGGACTTCATCCTCTTGAGGTCTCAATCATGCCGAGACCACTGCCTCTGCTTCCTAGCCGCTTCACCGATCTGTGTTTAACACGACTGAATCCCAGTCTAGCCAAAACAGGACTTCATCCTCTTGAGGTCTCAATCATGCCAGGACCACTGCCTACGCTTCCTAGCCGCTTCACTGATCTCTGTGCAACACGACTGAATCCCAGTCTAGCCAAAACAGGACTTCATCCTCTTGAGGTCTTAACCATGCCGGGACCATGGCCTCGGCTTCCTAGCCGCTTCACCAATCTGTGTGCAACGCGTCTGAATCCCAGTCTAGCCAAAACAGGACTTCATCCTCTTGAGGTCTCAACCATGCCTAGACCACTGCCTCCGCTTCCTAGCCGCTTCACCGATCTGTGTGCAACGCGTCTGAATCCCAGTCTAGCCAAAACAGGACTTCATCCTCTTGAGGTCTCAACCATGCCGGGACCATGGCCTCGGCTTCCTAGCCACTTCACCGATCTGTGTGCAACACGACTGAATCCCAGTCTAGCCAAAACAGGACTTCATCCTCTTGAGGTCTCAACCATGCCGGGACTACCGCCTACGCTTCCTAGCCGCTTCACCGATCTGTGTGCAACACGACTGAATCCCAGTCTAGCCAAAACAGGACTTCATCCTCTTGAGGTCTCAACCATGCCGGGACTACTGCCTACGCTTCCTAGCCGCTTCACCGATCTGTGTGCATCGTGCCTGATTCCCAGTCTAGCCAAAACAGGACTTCATCCTCTTGAGGTCTCAACCATGCCTAGACCACTGCCTCCGCTTCCTAGCCGCTTCACCGATCTGTGTTCAACGCGCCTGAATCTCAGTCTAGCCAAAACAGGACTTCATCCTCTTTAGGTCTCAACCATGCCAGGACCACTGCCTCCGCTTCCTAGCCGCTTCACCGATCTGTGTG
Source organism: Ambystoma mexicanum (assembly GCF_040938575.1). Classification (NCBI taxonomy): domain Eukaryota; kingdom Metazoa; phylum Chordata; class Amphibia; order Caudata; family Ambystomatidae; genus Ambystoma; species Ambystoma mexicanum. The sequence goes on from NC_090930.1 coordinate 44,251,004, forward strand.
CAACACGACTGAATCCCAGTCTAGCCAAAACAGGACTTCCTCATCTTGAGGTCTCAACCATGCCAGGACCACTGCCTCCGCTTCCTAGCCGCTTCACCGATCTGTGTGCAACGTGTCTGAATCCCAGTCTAGCCAAAACAGGACTTCATCCTCTTGAGGTCTCAACCATGCTGGGAACACTGCCTCTGCTTCCTAGCCGCTCCACAGATGTGTGTGCAACGCGTCTGAATCCCAGTCTAGCCAAAACAGGACTTCATCCTCTTGAGGTCTCAACCATGCCGGGACCACTGCCTCGGCTTCCTAGCCGCTTCACCGATCTGTGTGCAACGCGTCTGAATCCCAGTCTAACCAAAACAGGACTTCATCCTCTTGAGGTCCATAAATGGAGGCCCAATGATTAACATGAACAACTGTGACTGCAGCCAATGAAAGTGGAATGGATCCAGCATGAAGCACTATATTAATACAGCTTGATAAATAAGCTGCTTAATGCCCCAGCTAGCTGCAGTTTGTTAGCCCTCAGCATCAATGCCTTAAATTAGCCTATAATCGGTACTACAGCCTACCCGCTCCCCCAAGAGGACACATATCAACCATCAAGATTGTCTGGAGGCCCCGATTTACAAACTTGCTTTTTACTTGGCCACCAAAACCATGGCCTGCTAACCCACCACCACAAAGACAAGTCACCAAACTGATGATTCAGAAAATGACTCCTTTCTATTTAGTGGCTGCTGGGTGTGAGCTGTCTCCTACTGTGTTACCAACCTGACCCTCTTTGCTATCCCCTCTCTGGTTAATTTGAGCCAATTTGCATAATGTTCTTGTGTACCCTTATCCAGAATCTGTACATACTTTCTAATAAAAATAAAAAATTCATATCCTGAAGCCAAACTATCGAAAGACAAATTATTTTGTCCCTGGTGGATCTTCCAGTTGACCAGTTACAAACGGTCTCGTGTGGACCCACTTCCTAGCACATGGGCTGTTGTAAGTGTTCTTGTATTATATTAAGCATGTTGTGTTACTGCTTCGCCCACTGAGGGCATGCATGAACAAGCTCACGGATCAACAATCTTTGGCTCTCCAAATGTTTTGGACTACAGCTCTCATCAGCTCTGGTCAGTATAGTCAAAGGTGAGTGATCGTAGGGGTAAAAGTTCAAAACATGCCGAGAGTTGCACATTGCACTAATTGGTGAAAACAGTCTTTAGGACACACACTGCCGTCCCAGAACCGTAGCACCCCGCAATGCTGTGCCCTGCTACCTCCCCTAATGAGTGACAGAAGAAAGGACCACCAGTTATCCAAGCACCTGGCAGAGGCACCCACACCATCCCAAGCCGTCACTCCATTACCCTACCTATCCAAGCGCCTGGCCTTCAAACCAACAACAACTGAAGCATCAGAGCCCACGTAAAGCACCCAGAAGTGGAACCCACACCCCTCGAAAACACCTGGCAGAGAGAAATATACACCTCACCATGCACCGGAGGACCATGCAGGGGGCAGATGCCCACCTCTAAAGCACCCACTTGAAGCACCTGCACCCCCAAAACACCGAACCCACACCCCCAGAACACAGGCAAAGGACCCTGCAGCCTCTGTCCCCACAGCACGAAGCACAGTGCAGTGGTACCTGTGGCCTTCCCCACCCCCCGCCCCCTTCCCCCGAAACAGAGGCCCCGGGGAGTGTGCCATCTGTTTAGCCAGTCTCTATTTCCAGGCTGGAGGCAGCCACCCAATCTCTCTTTCGGGAGTCTTTGGGTGCCACAATCATGACTCCACGGTGTCCCCGATAAGCTTTCATTACATTCCTTTTTTTCTTATAGTTTTGAAGAATGCTGGCAGTGATTCACAGTGCCTTCTTCGTTTGTGTCTTATGCTCGCTTTCTGAGCTGCCCGTGTCCTTTTTGGGCTGCAGTTCGGAGAGGCACAGCCAGTGGAATCACTCTTATGTGAAATGTTTGCCGTGGCCTGGAGATGGAAATTTAAAAATATACTATTGCTAGTCGGCCTCATTACAGAAAAATTACAAAGCGGCGAGGGACACCTTTTACCACCCACTTGGCCATCCTACCCCCAGCGGTGCAATGGACCACTTGGCCGACAAGCCCTCCAATTGTGGGAAGGGCAACATTGGGGCCCCTTCCACATCTGGGGTATGTTTCCGCATGGCGCCCCCAAAGATACAGTGGATATCCTTGAGAGAAAACAGGTTAAATCTTAGACCAGCTGTGCATAGAGGCACCCACCAGTAGTATTGATATCACTGCTGGGACGCCCCTCCTAGTGCCATGCACCCACCAGTAGCATTGATATCACTTCTGGGACGCCCCTCCTAGTGCCATGCACCCACCAGTAGTATTGATATCACTTCTGGGACGCCCCTCCTAGTGCCACGCACCCACCAGTAGTATTGATATCACTGCTGGGACGCCCCTCCTAGTGCCACGCACCCACCAGTAGTATTGATATCACTTCTGGGACGCCCCTCCTAGTGCCACGCACCCACCAGTATTGATATCACTGCTGGGACGCCCCTCCTAGTGCCACGCACCCACCAGTAGTATTGATATCACTGCTGGGACGCCCCTCCTAGTGTCACGCACCCACCAGTAGTATTGATATCACTGCTGGGACGCCCCTCCTAGTGTCACGCACCCACCAGTAGCATTGATATCACTGCTGGGACGCCCCTCCTAGTGTCACGCACCCACCAGTATTGACCCTCCTAGTGTCACGCACCCACGCACCCACCAGTATTGATATCACTTCTGGGACGCCCCTCCTAGTGTCACGCACCCACCAGTATTGACCCTCCTAGTGTCACGCACCCACGCACCCACCAGTATTGATATCACTTCTGGGACGCCCCTCCTAGTGTCACGCACCCACCAGTATTGATATCACTGCTGGGACGCCCCTCCTAGTGCCACGCATCCACCAGTAGTATTTATATCACTGCTGGGACGCCCCTCCTAGTGCCACGCACCCACCAGTAGTATTGATATCACTGCTGGGACGCCCCTCCTAGTGCCACGCACCCACCAGTAGTATTGATATCACTTCTGGGACGCCCCTCCTAGTGCCACGCACCCACCAGTAGTATTGATATCACTGCTGGGACGCCCCTCCTAGTGCCACGCACCCACCAGTAGTATTGATATCACTTCTGGGACGCCCCTCCTAGTGCCACGCACCCACCAGTAGTATTGATATCACTGCTGGGACGCCCCTCCTAGTGCCACGCACCCACCAGTAGTATTGATATCACTTCTGGGACGCCCCTCCTAGTGCCACGCACCCACCAGTAGTATTGATATCACTGCTGGGACGCCCCTCCTAGTGCCACGCACCCACCAGTAGTATTGATATCACTGCTGGGACGCTCCTCCTAGTGCCACACACCCACCAGTATTGATATCACTGCTGGGACGCCCCTCCTAGTGTCACGCACCCACCAGTATTGATATCACTGCTGGGACGCCCCTCCTAGTGCCACGCACCCACCAGTATTGATATCACTGCTGGGACGCCCCTCCTTGTGCCACGCACCCACCAGTAGCATTGATGTCACTGCTGGGACGCCCCTCCTAGTGTCACGCACCCACCAGTAGTATTGATATCACTGCTGGGACGCCCCTCCTAGTGCCACGCACCCACCAGTAGTATTGATATCACTTCTGGGACGCTCCTCCTAGTGCCACGCACCCACCAGTAGTATTGATATCACTGCTGGGAAGCCCCTCCTAGTGCCACGCACCCACCAGTATTAATATCACTGCTGGGACGCCCCTCCTAGTGCCACGCACCAACCAGTATTAATATCACTGCTGGGACGCTCCTCCTAGTGCCACGCACCCACCAGTAGTATTGATATCACTGCTGGGACGCCCCTCCTAGTGCCACGCACCCACCAGTATTGATATCACTGCTGGGACGCTTCTCCTAGTGCCACTCACCCACCAGTAGTATTGATATCACTGCTGGGACGCCCCTCCTAGTGTCACGCACCCACCAGTATTGATATCACTGCTGGGACGCCCCTCCTAGTGCCACGCACCCACCAGTAGTATTGATATCAGTGCTGGGACGCCCCTCCTAGTGCCACGCACCCACCAGTAGCATTGATGTCACTTCTGGGACGCCCCTCCTAGTGTCACGCACCCACCAGTAGTATTGATATCACTTCTGGGACGCCCCTCCTAGTGCCACGCACCCACCAGTAGTATTGATGTCACTGCTGGGACGCCCCTCCTAGTGCCACGCACCCACCAGTAGTATTGATATCACTTCTGGGACGCCCCTCCTAGTGCCACACACCCACCAGTAGTATTGATATCACTTCTGGGACGCCCCTCCTAGTGCCACGCACCCACCAGTAGTATTGATATCACTGCTGGGACGCCCCTCCTAGTGCCACGCACCCACCAGTAGTATTGATATCACTTCTGGGACGCCCCTCCTAGTGCCACGCACCCACCAGTATTGATATCACTGCTGGGACGCCCCTCCTAGTGCCACGCACCCACCAGTAGTATTGATATCACTGCTGGGACGCCCCTCCTAGTGCCACGCACCCACCAGTAGTATTGATATCACTTCTGGGACGCCCCTCCTAGTGCCACGCACCCACCAGTAGTATTGATATCACTGCTGGGACGCCCCTCCTAGTGCCACGCACCCACCAGTAGTATTGATATCACTGCTGGGACGCCCCTCCTAGTGTCACGCATCCACCAGTAGTATTGATATCACTGCTGGGACGCCCCTCCTAGTGTCACGCACCCACCAGTAGTATTTATATCACTGCTGGGACGCCCCTCCTAGTGTCACGCACCCACCAGTAGTATTGATATCACTGCTGGGACGCCCCTCCTAGTGCCACGCACCCACCAGTAGTATTGATATCACTGCTGGGACGCCCCTCCTAGTGTCACGCACCCACCAGTAGTATTGATATCACTTCTGGGACGCCCCTCCTAGTGCCACGCACCCACCAGTAGTATTGATATCACTGCTGGGACGCCCCTCCTAGTGTCACGCACCCACCAGTAGTATTGATATCACTTCTGGGACGCCCCTCCTAGTGCCACGCACCCACCAGTAGTATTGATATCACTGCTGGGACGCCCCTCCTAGTGTCACGCACCCACCAGTAGTATTGATATCACTTCTGGGACGCCCCTCCTAGTGCCACGCACCCACCAGTAGTATTGATATCACTTCTGGGACGCCCCTCCTAGTGCCACGCACCCACCAGTAGTATTGATATTACTGCTGGGACGCCCCTCCTTGTGCCACGCACCCACCAGTATTGATATCACTGCTGGGACGCCCCTCCTAGTGCCACGCACCCACCAGTAGTATTGATATCACTGCTGGGATGCCCCTCCTAGTGTCACGCACCCACCAGTAGTATTGATATCACTGCTGGGACGCCCCTCCTAGTGCCACGCACCCACCAGTAGTATTGATATCACTGCTGGGACGCCCCTCCTAGTGCCACGCACCCACCAGTAGTATTGATATCACTTCTGGGACGCCCCTCCTAGTGTCACGCACCCACCAGTAGTATTGATGTCACTTCTGGGACGCCCCTCCTAGTGCCACGCACCCACCAGTAGTATTGATGTCACTGCTGGGACGCCCCTCCTAGTGCCACGCACCCACCAGTAGTATTGATATCACTGCTGGGACGCCCCTTCTAGTGCCACGCACCCACCAGTAGCATTGATATCACTGCTGGGACGCCCCTCCTAGTGCCACGCACCCACCAGTAGTATTGATATCACTGCTGGGACGCCCCTCCTAGTGCCACGCACCCACCAGTAGTATTGATATCACTTCTGGGACGCCCCTCCTAGTGTCACGCACCCACCAGTAGTATTGATATCACTGCTGGGACGCCCCTCCTAGTGCCACGCACCCACCAGTAGTATTGATATCACTGCTGGGACGCCCCTCCTAGTGTCACGCACCCAGCAGTAGCATTGATGTCACTTCTGGGACGCCCCTCCTAGTGCCACGCACCCACCAGTAGTATTGATATCACTGCTGGGATGCCCCTCCTAGTGTCACGCACCCAGCAGTAGCATTGATGTCACTTCTGGGACACCCCTCCTAGTGTCACGCACCCACCAGTAGTATTGATATCACTGCTAGGACGCCCCTCCTAGTGCCACGCACCCACCAGTAGTATTGATATCACTGCTGGGACGCCCCTCCTAGTGTCACGCACCCACCAGTAGTATTGATATCACTGCTGGGACGCCCCTCCTAGTGCCATGCACCCACCAGTAATGATATCACTTCTGGGACGCCCCTTCTAGTGCCACGCACCCACCAGTAGTATTGATATCACTTCTGGGACGCCCCTCCTAGTGCCACGCACCCACCAGTAGTATTGATATCACTTCTGGGACGCCCCTCCTAGTGCCACGCACCCACCAGTAGTATTGATATCACTGCTGGGACGCCCCTCCTAGTGCCACGCACCCACCAGTAGTATTGATATCACTGCTGGGACGCCCCTCCTAGTGCCACGCACCCACCAGTAGTATTGATATCACTTCTGGGACGCCCCTCCTAGTGCCACGCACCCACCAGTAGTATTGATATCACTGCTGGGACGCCCCTCCTAGTGCCACGCACCCACCAGTAGTATTGATATCACTGCTGGGACGCCCCTCCTAGTGCCACGCACCCACCAGTAGTATTGATATCACTGCTGGGACGCCCCTCCTAGTGTCACGCACCCAGCAGTAGCATTGATGTCACTTCTGGGACACCCCTCCTAGTGTCACGCACCCACCAGTAGTATTGATATCACTGCTGGGACGCCCCTCCTAGTGCCACGCACCCACCAGTAATGATATCACTTCTGGGACGCCCCTCCTAGTGCCACGCACCCACCAGTAGTTTTGATATCACTGCTGGGACGCCCCTCCTAGTGCCACGCACCCACCAGTAGTATTGATATCACTGCTGGGACGCCCCTCCTAGTGCCACGCACCCACCAGTAGTATTGATATCACTGCTGGGACGCCCCTCCTAGTGCCACGCACCCACCAGTAGTATTGATATCACTGCTGGGACGCCCCTCCTAGTGCCACGCACCCACCAGTAGTATTGATATCACTGCTGGGACGCCCCTCCCAGTGCCACGCACCCACCAGTAGTATTGATATCACTGCTGGGACGCCCCTCCCTGTGCCACGCACCCACCAGTATTGATATCACTGCTGGGACGCCCCTCCTAGTGCCACGCACCCACCAGTAGTATTGATATCACTGCTGGGACGCCCCTCCTAGTGCCACGCACCCACCAGTAGTATTGATATCACTGCTGGGACGCCCCTCCTAGTGTCACGCACCCACCAGTAGTATTGATATCACTGCTGGGACGCCCCTCCTAGTGTCACGCACCCACCAGTAGTATTGATATCACTGCTGGGACGCCCCTCCTAGTGCCACGCACCCACCAGTATTGATATCACTGCTGGGACGCCCCTCCTAGTGTCACGCACCCACCAGTAGTATTTATATCACTGCTGGGACGCCCCTCCTAGTGCCACGCACCCACCAGTATTGATATCACTGCTGGGACGCCCCTCCTAGTGCCACTCACCCACCAGTATTGATATCACTGCTGGGACGCCCCTCCTAGTGCCACGCACCCACCAGTATTGATATCACTTCTGGGACGCCCCTCCTAGTGCCACGCACCCACCAGTATTGATATCACTGCTGGGACGCCCCTCCTAGTGCCACGCACCCACCAGTAGTATTTATATCACTGCTGGGACGCCCCTCCTAGTGCCACGCACCCACCAGTAGTATTGATATCACTGCTGGGACGCCCCTCCTAGTGTCACGCACCCACCAGTAGTATTGATATCACTGCTGGGACGCCCCTCCTAGTGTCACGCACCCACCAGTAGTATTTATATCACTGCTGGGACGCCCCTCCTAGTGCCACGCACCCACCAGTAGTATTTATATCACTGCTGGGACGCTCCTCCTAGTGCCACGCACCCACCAGTGTATTGATATCACTGCTGGGACGCCCCTCCTAGTGTCACGCACCCACCAGTAGTATTGATATCACTGCTGGGACGCCCCTCCAAGGGCCACGCACCCGCCAGTAATATTGATATCACTGCTGGGACGCCCCTCCTAGTGTCACGCACCCACCAGTATTGATATCACTGCTGGGACGCCCCTCCTAGTGCCACGCACCCACCAGTATTGATATCACTTCTGGGACGCCCCTCCTAGTGCCACGCACCCACCAGTAGTATTGATATCACTGCTGGGACGCCCCTCCTAGTGCCACGCACCCACCAGTAGCATTGATATCACTGCTGGGACGCCCCTCCTAGTGCCACGCACCCACCAGTAGTATTGATATCACTTCTGGGACGCCCCTCCTAGTGCCACGCACCCACCAGTAGTATTGATATCACTGCTGGGACGCCCCTCCAAGGGCCACGCACCCACCAGTAGTATTGATATCACTGCTGGGACGCCCCTCCTAGTGCCACGCACCCACCAGTAGCATTGATATCACTGCTGGGACGCCCCTCGTAGTGCCACGCACCCACCAGTAGTATTGATATCACTTCTGGGACGCCCCTCCTAGTGCCACGCACCCACCAGTAGTATTGATATCACTGCTGGGACGCCCCTCCTAGTGCCACGCACCCACCAGTATTGATATCACTGCTGGGACGCCCCTCCTAGTGCCACGCACCCACCAGTAGTATTTATATCACTGCTGGGACGCCCCTCCTAGTGCCACGCACCCACCAGTAGTATTGATATCACTGCTGGGACGCCCCACCTAGTGCCACGCACCCACCAGTAGTATTGATATCACTGCTGGGACGCCCCTCCTAGTGTCACGCACCCACCAGTAGTATTGATATCAGTGCTGGGACGCCCCTCCTAGTGCCACGCACCCACCAGTAGTATTGATATCACTGCTGGGACGCTCCTCCTAGTGCCACGCACCCACCAGTGTATTGATATCACTGCTGGGACGCTCCTCCTAGTGCCACGCACCCACCAGTGTATTGATATCACTGCTGGGACGCCCCTCCTAGTGCCACGCACCCACCAGTATTGATATCACTGCTGGGACGCCCCTCCTAGTGCCACGCACCCACCAGTATTGATATCACTTCTGGGACGCCCCTCCTAGTGCCACGCACCCACCAGTATTGATATCACTGCTGGGACGCCCCTCCTAGTGCCACGCACCCACCAGTATTGATATCACTGCTGGGACGCTCCTCCTAGTGCCACGCACCCACCAGTAGTATTTATATCACTGCTGGGACGCCCCTCCTAGTGCCACGCACCCACCAGTAGTATTGATATCACTGCTGGGACGCCCCTCCTAGTGTCACGCACCCACCAGTAGTATTTATATCACTGCTGGGACGCCCCTCCTAGTGCCACGCACCCACCAGTAGTATTTATATCACTGCTGGGACGCTCCTCCTAGTGCCACGCACCCACCAGTGTATTGATATCACTGCTGGGACGCCCCTCCTAGTGCCACGCACCCACCAGTAGTATTTATGTCCCGCTGGGACGCTCCTCCTAGTGTCACTGGGCTTCTGTAATGTTAAAGGTATTTGTACCATGCACCGTCACCACCGGAGTGGTCCCCAGGCGCTCTGGCGGGTCTGAAAAGGAGAGTGTAAAGAAAGTGGGGATGGAGGGGTTAGTAGGGTGTAGTGGGAAAAGGAAAGTGAGAGTTGTCAGGTCCTGCTGGCATCTTCAGCTCGGTTTGCACAGTTCGCTGAGCTTAAGTGCGGTTTACGGGTCTGTGCAAATTCCCATGTGCTGTTGTGCTGCGTTATGTGTTGTTAGTCTGTTGTTGCAATGTGGTAAAGTGTGTGCGGATTGCTGTGCCGAGAGGTGGTTGTGTGAGTTTCTGTATGAGAAGTGTATGTGGAAAGTTGAGAGTTGGGTTAGCGGGTTTAGCTCTTTGTCTTTGCGTTTCTGTGCTCAACATCTGTGATTATCCTGTGTGTTTGGGGTGGTAGTTTGTCTGCCTAGTTGGCAAGCCTGTTGAGGAGTGGCAGTTTCCCTCTGTGTTACTCTAGTGGTAGGTGTATCTGGCTTTTGCCGGCGTGTTCCACCACCTTGGGGTTGGGGATGTTTAGGTTAGAGGATTCTGGTCCTTCCCTGCCCATCCTGTATGGGGACCTTACCTACCTAGGTTTCCTCTATGGATTAGCACTATGTGGACATGGGTGGTCGGGGTGCCCCCCCCTGCCTTCTGGTTAGGGAAGATTAAGTTAGGGGTGATAGTTTCCTCCCTGGGATTCTTGTTTCCCGTTGGGTCTATGCTTCATAGTCATTTACTCCTGTGTCTGGGGCAAAGAGCAAAGTTTTGAGTCGTTTTCTAAAATCCAGCTGATCCTTTGTGTTGCGTGTGGTTTTTTGGTGGGTGATTCGAGGTGAGGGCTGCCAGGTGAGAGAAAGGTGATCCTCGGAATGTTCTTTTATTGTAAGGTTTTGATACTAAGGGAATGTCATTACTTGATCTGAGTGGTCTTGTCGGGTTGTAGACAGTTATTTTCTCCTTTAGGAACTCAGCTCCTTGGCCGTGGATAACTCTGTGTGTTATGCACATGGTTTGAACTTTATTTGCTGTTTTATTGGTAGCCAGTGTAGCAGTTTCAGCGCCCGGGTGATGTGTTGTCTTTACAGTATTTTTGGTAGGAGTCCATCTGCAGCATTTTGGATGCACTGAGGTTTTTTTAATAGTCTTTCTGGCATTCCTAGGTATAGGCTGTTGGCGATGATGGTGCGTGTTTTGCTCAGTGAAAGAGAGGAATGGTAGGACCCTTTTTAATGCGTGTAGGAGGAAGAAACATTTCTTGATTATAGCGTTTACTTGTGACTCAAGTGTTAGTTCATTGTCCATTAAGACTCCCAGGTTCTTTACTACCGTTGAAGGAGTCAGTGCTGTTCCCAGTTCATTCGGCCATGGGATGTAGTGTTTGTTTTCCCCGTTTTGGGTATGATCATTATTTCTGTTTTCCCTGGGTTGAGTTTGAGGCTGTTAGTGTTCATCCAGCTGTAGAGTTCTTGTAGCCAGTCGTGCAGTGTTGTGTTTCGTTCCTGTGTATCTTGTATTTTGTCGACAATCTGTGTGTCGTCAGCCTAGTTGGTAGTCAGCAGGGCTTCTGCTAGGTCTTTTACTACTGCTCATTTTAGTACAGCCGAACTTTTCAAAGTCTGTAAGGAACTGGCCAACCCTACTGTAGCCTCATACTCTATTTCACCTAACTTCTGGCCAACTTCTAACTTGCACTCTCTAATTGGCGCTAACTTTAGAACCTGTGGGGGAGGGGCAAACCTACTTGTGTGGGCACATCTAACATCTTTCAACATTCGAATGAGACTATTCTGGTGAAGCGTCAATGTTACAAGCAGCTAACTCTCTCCTTCGTTTCTGAAACATCACACTTAAGGAATGCTGAGAGAATGAAATGTCTCATGTCATCACTTCCCTTCTAATCACTCCCCTGGCATGCAAGTGCTAACCCCACATCACGATTACAATTACCTAAACATGTATGCATATGAATGCAGGTGCTAACAGTGAAATGTTTTATGTTAGTAATTTCAGGGCCGTGAAGCACAGGCACAGTTTAACGTCTCTGTCTTGTTCCGTCTGGCCACGGCTCTGTTTGTCAGCCCAGCAGGAGCTGGATGACAGATTTGAAAGCGGATAGTGAGTGGGGCCAATGTGGGGCCAATAAACCCATTGCACTGTCGGTCTCCCCACTTAGGAATGGCGTCTGGGTCTTTCAGCTTTTGCAGTTGAAATGGTCCCCCAAGCAGCTGCCCCCATGTTGGCAGTCTTATGACACAGGCACCTACTGATAATCAGCAGCTTTTAACCACCTTGCTGTATTATTTTGACTTCATTATTGATTTAAGTACTTCACAGGTGCCTTGGCCTATTTTTCCAATCTGTAAGGCCAGGGGTGCCACACAAACATTGCAAAGAAATGGGCCGCCACCAGCCCTGACACATCAGCAACCAGCCCTGCTCCCACTTCCCTCCCAATTCCTTGAGCCCAGCTAGGAAGCTGAATAGCTATTTCACCTTCCCTTTGGCCACTAGTCGTACCTTTTACACCAATTCAGAGGCTGGTTACTTTCATAATGGTATACTAATCTCTGGGGAGGTGGGACATCTAAAAGCTGAGACCAGAAGTTAAGACTTGGGCTTTATCAAAGTGAGTCTGTTGATATCGCATGGATAGGCTTTTGTACTCTGCATGTTTGATGCTGCTGCTGCTCCGTAACGAGAGCTATGGGCTGGCGACACATCGAAAGAGGCCTCCTGCCTCAAAGTGGGAGGGCTTCAGCCCTCACTAGCCAGGGGCTGGCTCTGCCCATGCAGCCAGGTCGAGTCAACAAAACCCAACATTTCAGGAGGGGGCTAGAGCCCGATCTGCTCAATGGTGTTGTACCCTACGTGTCTTTCACTGAAGTCCTGGTAAAACAAACATTGGCAAAGCCAACAGTTCTGACTTGAGCATAAAAATTAGGCATTTTCCAGGCACTGCTATTAGATGCTCAGGTACTCAAGCCAGTTTGCACCTGCTACTATCAACGGCCAGTTGATACCAATACAGCAGTGCCTTTACCATGCCTACATGAAAACCCAAACTGTTAGCATTGCCAATGCTTGTTTTACATTACCCATGTTGCACAGGACTATGCATCAAGTTTAAAGCAAACATACTAAATTGGCTAAATTGGCCAACATTGAATTTAGGGCAATCTAGCCAGGAATAACACTTATGGTACACAGTTAGCCTGGACATACTTTCTTTGGCATGGCATGTTTACTGGCTGGGAGTCCGTACATGCTAATAATGGCATATATTGGTGCAGCCTGCATGGACCACATGGGAACAACCAGCATGAATATATTTATATGCTAGCACATGCTGTGTGCAACAGCAGCATGAAATGTATTGGAAAATGTTCCTGTGCACGGTTGGTGACTTGCAACTATTGGGTTTTTCCATGTGCTTCCATACAAAACCATTTGCAAACTGTATGGATTCCTACCCAATTTTACAAAGAAAGTTCTGTAAAATGCCTAATTTTAACCCAATGTTTCAAACTTTTTCTTGGGAGTGAGAAACCCCCTCAAATAACCCTTGTTTGGTTTGGGCTCCCTCACTGTGCTCTGTCGATCCTGCATAATTGGCACAAACATTTAAGCCTCTTCAGTTCAGAAATTCACCAGCCTCCACTGTACGTCATCCATCTGTCACTGTGTAGGATGTGTGTTTAAATGCGCACACAGGGGCAGGGTGCTCCTTAATGCTGGCGTCATGCACCACATGCCGCCATGCCATCCTATAAATATTGATGCATATGATACAAAAGTTAGTCTGGCATAAACCTTTCTCCAGTAGAGAAATCTAACTTTGCTGTAGCTGATTTGCATTTGTAGTAATAAACCATATTTGGTTTCCTCCACACAAACTCAAGGGGAGATTTCTCAAGTCCCCTGTTTGCGAAGGTGACGCCGCCGCTGGCGCAGTGCTTAACATCAAAAGGGGGCCTTCACCAAATGTTTTGCCCCGGGCCTCACCACATCTTGTGACAGCGCTGCCCCCGCTGTTCTTGTACTGCGTGTTTAAGGGCCGCGCCAGGCGCGTGTGATTCTTAGGTGCTGCCACCGCACCATCTGAACCAATAGCAGATAAAGGGTGCTTTGCCTCCAGCTCACTTGCATGACAGTGGAGGCAAAGCGCCGTTTATCTGCGTCGCCCGGGGGGGACTTTTGCGGCCGCACCCTCTGAGCACCCTCTGAGCGCACCTTGAGTTTGAGCTTCTAACCGGGGCTACAACCAAAATACCCAGGGCTATAGCTGCCTAGCCCCCCTCCCCTAGAACGCCTCTGGTCATTATCAGCGCACTTAATTGATTAATGCATTAAAATGCATAGCGCCCCAGCATAGGGTGATGCGCCAGCTTCCAGTTTGTAAGTTGTCTGGTCGCCCAACTCAAGGTGCAACTCCAGCCGTCACCGGCCACCTTGTTAAGGCCTACTCACCCCAAACTATTGAAAAAGGGGGAATTTGTTAGCCTTCTGCACAAAGTCACATCAGTGAGATTTTATGTTTAATATTTTAAAGAGTGATTATCAATGTACTTTTTTTAAACCCGAGTGGACTTGCTGACTAGCAAACAGGCCGCTGCGTAGAACTCCTCCTATAGTCAAAGCTATTGGGCAAAACTATTCGATATCATGTGGGTCGGTTATCAGACACAGGACCAAACACAGCCAACTATGACCAGAAGGCAAACCTGGATACTGCGAGAAAGACATCCTCTGCCGCTTACTAGAAATATCATGATTTTAAGCCTCGTAGAGCATCAGTAGCGGTACCAATACAAAAGCGCCATCCTCCTGCCAGACGTTCTCCTCGCATCCCAGAGGGGAGAGTGCAGGTTTTAGTCTCTCTCACTCTCCAACAGCATGGACTTGGGAGGACTTAAAGGCATTCCTTGGATGGCTGCCCAAGAGACCCCACCTGGCTTTCCTCCGCGTGCGCAGTGCCTCCGGGAACACCGGAGCGCTCTAGGCGCTTGATTCATCTTGCAAACCGATGAGTGGCTGCTTCATTAGGCGCTACATAAATGACCCCACTCACTCACTAGAAGTGAACTATAAAGCTTGCTAAGCGGGCGGAGTGTGAGCTGCGAGAGGAGGGGTATGCTCTGATTTGAAGAATAGATTTAGGTAATTATCATATTTATTTATTTATTGTTCATTTGTAAGGCGCTAATACAGCAAGACATTGTGTTTCAAAGCGCCCGCAGGGGAGGGAACATGGGACACGGGCAATAGAATACAATAATGAACAGGGTAGCGGTGATCCTACTAGGCCTTGTGAGCATTCAGATCATGCAAGTGCAGAGAGAGCGAGAGAGAAGGGACAGGGGAGATTCCCCGGAAGGGAAGTGCCATGGAGTAAGTGGCCAGGAGCCGGTAAGTGCTTGGCAGAGGTCAAATAGTAAGGAGTGGTCATCTGCTGATACAATAAGTGCAGTCCTGTGAAGGAACACTGGACAGTGGGTGCCCATGAGCAAGTGCTGGAAGAGGGAGGACCTGGGGGCGATTGGGAGGAAGGCCAGGACCCAGAAGGTCACATAAGGGCAAAGGCCACCAATCTCAGCGACTGAGGGGTTTAGCACAGGGGGGAGAGGGGGAAGGAGGAGGTGAAGAGGAAAGCCTTGAGGTGCTTATGGAATTTGAGGATATCCGGCTGAAGACAGAGCGGGAGGGGGAGGCTGTTCCAGAGGAGGGAGCCAGTTGAGGAAAGAGATCAGCCTCCAGCTTGCTGCTTAGAGAAGCGCTTGACACGCAGAGAGTTGGAGCCGGAGGAAAGTAAAGATCTGGAGGGAGAGTATTTGGTGAGAGCAAGTTGTAAATAGTGTGGTCCCAGGCCCCAGACAGCCTTATGGATGATGCAGAGGGATTTGAATTTGATTCTTGCAGCAACCGGGAGCCAGTGGAGAGATTTTAGGGCTGGAACATACGGTCCCTGGGCTTGAAGCCAAGGCTATGTCTTGTAGTCCTATTCTGGATAAGCTGGAGGGGGCGGAGAGAAGAAGAGGGTAGATTAAGGAAGAGGCTGCTTCAGTAATGCAGCCAGAGAGTACCAGAGACATTGGGCCTCATTACAAGAATCGCAGTAAAAAACGACCATTACCGGCATGCCGGTAATAAAGCGTCTGAGTAGCCTTGACGCCACAAATAGTGGCCGATTACGATAGTGCATGCACGCGCATGCCGGCATGCTGGTAACATCCTTACCGCCATGCCGCTAATGACCCTCAAACCCCGATAGCGGCATCATGTAATGCGCTGATGCCGCCTCCACCTCTGACCACCCCTAAACAACAGACCCGGCAGTACCATTAATGGTATGACTGGGTACGTCAATATCGGACCCGGAAGTAATGTCATTGCGCCAGAACGGGAAATGCACCGGCGGCCATCTTTAAAAACACAATCCATTGCAATCCTCCAAACACAGGACCCGGACTGACTACAGAGCGCACACAATCTGTATACAATGCAAATGCTACTAAGAAAGGCGCCCCCCCGGCAGCGTAAGAAGCGATTTTCAGATGATGAGCTCAACATGTTAGCGGACACACTGGTTGAGCATGCGGATGAAGTGTTTGCTGCAGACCTGAGGCATCCCGCCCAAATCCACAAGAAGGAAATACAGGAGGAAGTGGCCAGGAAGGTCAGTGCAGTCGGCACCACTGCCCGCACTGTCAAAGATGTGAAGAAGCGGTTGGACGACCTACGGCTCCGCGTCACAAATATTTTGTCTGCCAACCGCAGTCAGGGGCTGGCAACAGGCGGCGGCGACCACTCTCCCACCAAACTCACCAGGTGGGAAGAGACATGCAGTACAACCATAAATATGGAGGGAATCAAAGGATTCGGAGATGTTGAGGTGGGAGTACCGTCATCGGCAGATGAAGGTGAGTGTCCCCACAAACCATAGATAACCAAAGCATAATGTCATAGTGAAGAAAGGCAATGCATGACCTATCATACACATGGACATATCTCTGTTCAGATGGTGGCACAACCACTATCACATTAACATGCATGCTGCATGCCAATTCCATACCCAATATACACCCTACACAGAGCAAAACTGCATGTGTGACACAGTACGCAAACCAAAACACAACGGTAGGCCCCACAGCAGACACCACCGCAAAAATGTGAGAACCCGACGTATGCCAATATAACCCCCCTCCCCTATTGCAAGCACCCTGTCCGCCACTACTACAAGAATGCAATGAATCATGTGGGAATAACTGCACTGACACCAATGTATGCATGATGCATGTACTACCATCACTGATGCCCTGCCTCTCTTGGTCCCCTACAGGCACGGATGCTGACAGTGACGGACAGGTAGCAGCCACACAGGCCAGGATACCAATTACAAAATCGAGGCCCAGGGATGATGGTACCAGGACGTCAACATCGAGGGGCGCATGACGTGTATGGAGGGGCACCAGGAGCAGATGACCGAGCTTGTTCGGCAGTATGTGGCAGAGGGGGAGTTAACCCGGCGCCAATTCCATGACAACACTGCGTCAATCGTAGAGGCAATGAACAGGAACACACAGATTATCAGTGAGGGCTTGGCAGCAGTAACCCAGGTCTTGGGAAGGATTGCAGATAACTATGAGCAGTGGCGTCCTGCACCAAAAGAGTCACAACAAGGCACATCAACATCATCTGGCACACCAGCCAGCTCGACCCAAACCAGGCCTGCGAGGATGGCCAGGCGCAGCACACAACGCTCAGAAATGCAGCCCCCAGATCCAGAGAGAGGCCGCCAGTAGCAGGGGCACCCAGCATGTGCTGACTCCATTTGCACCCAAAAACATTTATTGAAGATCATGTACGGGGTGTTTTTGGGGGCGAGGAAGGAGGGGGTGTGTGGGGGTATTGGGGTAGAGAGCGGGCAGGGGGGAGGGGGTGTTTGGGGGTGTTGGGGGGTGTGTGGGAGGTGAAGGGTCATTTGAAATTGATGTTTACAGTTGAATACACCCGCTGTGTGCAAAAAAATACCATGAGTGGACATTGGTTCTTTGGCGTGTGTTTATTCAATACATGACAGTGCACGGTGGCCATCTACCCCCACACCCTGTGGCCATATGCAGACCATCCCAGTGCCCAGTGTACAGCATTCATTGCACCCTCTGCATCCCAGTGTCTCAGTAATAACGGTCTATCACTGATTGGTGGACTGCACATCCATCTGGTGCATCGCGACCTGGCCGATGTGCTATATCTCCTCCCTCCTCATCCTCATCCTCACCCGTTGCTTGCTCATCAACGTCAGGTGGCAGAGGTATGTTCCGCCGGATGCACATGTTGTGCAGCATGGCACAGACCATGATGATCTTTCCCACCTCTCAGACCCGTAGGGGAGTGCGCCATCAGACCTGCTGAGGCAGCGAAACCGTGCCTTCAATAGGCCAAAGGTCTGCTAAATCACAACACGGGTACGGGTATGAGCCCGATTGTATTCCTCGTTGCGCCTGTTCTGTGGATTCCTGACAGGGGTGAGGAGCCACAGCTTCAGGGGATAGCCAGCATCACCTGCATAGGAGCACAATAAGGTATGAGTGAGGCTATTTCTTCTATGACACCTGTACTTCGCCTGTTCATTGTTCATGTTGATACGCAGGATATCTCTGATGGCAGCCATTGGCTACACATATGTGCAACGGACTGGCCTGTTGACAACTTGGCCAGGACATGGTGGAGGGCATGTGTGACATACAGGACTGAGAGTCCTTCACATCGGACTCACCACTCACCAGATTGTGTGAGAGGGACCATGATGTAGGCACCAGTGAGGGATGTGTGTCAGGTGATGTGACAGATGTCTTGTTGGCCAATGTTCGGTGCTTTAGGCTTATGTCCACCATGTCACATGCACTTTGCACTCTCATGCTTGCATCTATTTGATGGCGCCATGCACATGTCCCGGGATGTCTGCACACATGTGACTATGCCACAATGTGGTGGGTGATATGGTACACTGGTGTGGGCCTGCGTTCCTATGATGATGCAGGGTGTCCGCTTGCATGGTGGTACTCATGCACTGTGGATGCCTTCCACTCAAATCACACTCATATAGGTGATGTTGACTACTTGATAGGTAAATCTACTAGCAGTCTTGTCACATGTTTGTCATTGCGCTTTCATTCATCTGTTCATTTGGCCATGGTGGCATGCAGCGCTACTGTGGTGGAGGGACAGTGACAATCAGTGGATTCCCTGGGTGGGATTTATCCATGCGCACTCACGGATGCATGACCTGTGTGGTGCTTTGACGCGGTCATGTATATCTTGCTTACTGACTGCATGTTGCTGAATTGTGTTGCTGAGGGTACGGTCTGATGATGTGCAGTGGACATGATGAGGGGTGTGGGCTGCTTGCTAGTCTGACATTTTGGCATTGGTGTGCCACATATTCAGTGTCATGTTCAGGTTGGGATGTTTAGGGGCACAGTGTTTTGCAGTATGGACAGTGTACAGCCACAACCCCAGACACACCCAGGTGGTATATGCATCTCCCCCCCAGACTCACCCAGGTGGTATTTGCATCTCTCACCCCCGACTCACCCAGGTGGTATATGCATCTCTCCCCCCCAGACTCACCCAGGTGGTATATGCATCTCTCCCCCCCAGACTCACCCAGGTGGTATATGCATCTCTCCCCCCCAGACTCACCCAGGTGGTATATGCATCTCTCCCCCCCCAGACTCACCCAGGTGGTATATGCATCTCTTCTCTCCCAGACTCACCCAGGTGGTATATGCATCTCTCCCCCCCCAGACTCACCCAGGTGGTATATGCATCTCTTCCCTCCCCCTGACTCACCCAGGTGGTATATGCATCTCTCCCCCCAGACCCATCCAGGTGGTATATGCATCTCTCCCCCTCAGACTCACCCAGGTGGTATATTCATCTCTTCCCTCCCCCAGACTCACCCAGGTGGTATATGCATCTCTCCCCCCAGACCCATCCAGGTGGTATATGCATCTCTCCCCCTCAGACTCACCCAGGTGGTATATTCATCTCTTCCCTCCCCCAGACTCACCCAGGTGGTATATGCATCTCTTCCCGCCCAGACTCACCCAGGTGGTATATGCATCTCTTCCCCCCCAGACTCACCCAGGTGGTATATACATCTCCCCCCACCACAGACTCACCCAGGTGATATATGCATCTCTCCCCCTCCCATTTCAAAACCATGGGCCTGTCAGCCGATTTACCCAGCAGCCAGACACGTTGTGCAGCATGTCGCTCCATGAAGTGGGGTAGTGTGGAGTTCTGCAGCACCATTGCATCATGAGTTGATCCGGGGTATTGGGCACAGCAATGTGTGATCATCTTGCTGGAGTCACATACCATCTGCACATTGATGGAGTGGTATATCTTACGATTGCGGTACGCTACCTCCATGGCATGAGAGACCACCAATTCCAGATGGGTGCAGTCGAGGTCACCGATGCAATAAGGCATTCCTGCCAGTGCATGGAAATCTATTTTTGTGTCATTCACCTCCTGGGCAGTCCGTGGTAGAGCTATGTAGTCCCTTGCGTGCTTCAGGAGGGCATCCAGCACTTGGTTCAGCATGCGTAAAAAACAAGGTTGTGATATGCCATGCAGCTGCCCAACTGTGTGCTGGTAGGTGCCTGTGGCCAGGAAATGGAGCACAGACACTACCTTCAGTTGTGGGCGGATGGCGGTGCAGATTTCAATAAGGCTGACTATGTCGTTGTGTATCATGTCCAAAATGGAGGTGATGGGGTCCCGGTCCCGGCGGTACAGGGTGTGTAGCTGCACAGGGGTTCGGTTGAATGCACTTGCCCTGATGCGAGGGATTGGTGGCTGCTTCCGTGGAACCACTGCCTGCACTGGTGGGACTTGCTGGGCCTGTCTCACCCTCCTTCTCCGCCTGTGTCTCCTCTGTAGTGCCTGTTGTAGTTTCTGCTCATGGAGTAGCAGTGCAGGCATGTCCTCCAGCCCCAGAATTGCAACAGCAAGTGGGATCATTTTGGTGTGGGAAGGGGTGTGGTGTGTGGGTGTGCTCCTTTTGTGCTGGCCCCGACTACATTGCCTCCACCTGTGCTGATTGTGTGCACCTGTGGCAGTGGGGAACACAGCAGATTGCTGTTAACAGGTGATCCATGATGCCGGTATTGCCGGCATCATGTGGTCCTTCTTACCGGCATCTGGATGCCGGTATTTGCATGTCCGTGCTACTCGTAATGTCCTCTTCCTTGCGGCATGCCTGTGTTACTGGCACGGCGCTTGTGCGAACGCCGGTATGGTGGTGCACGGCCAAAGCGGGTCCCTGTCGATGCCGGTAGTACCGGCTTCTAGGGTCCTAATGCAATGGCCCGGTAATGGATGCCAGTATTGCCTTAACGGTACCGTTATTACCAGAGCGCAAACCTTGTAATGAGGCCCATTGAGCTTTTGGGGAAAGTTGAGGAAAGGAAGGATATAGCATGAGATAGCTCGAGTGTAAAATCGTGCACCACACACTGCTGTCTCATCGGTAGTAATTGGAGGAGGTACTCCCCTAGAAAATGTACAAAAATAATGAGTTGAAATAGCTCATTTTGCAACACGTTTTATGTGTTAAAGTGGGGGGGTCATAATACAGGACGCAGTAAATGCGCCCTGTAAAACCCCTCCGCATACTGCATTCCCAGAGCAGTGTATACGCCTAATGTTTGTCACTTTCCGCTTAGTGTGGTAGCGCAGATCCGAACAAGTCAAGACTGGAACCGAAGATGAGGGCACAGCGTATGAGGAGTGTTTGGGAGGGATTTTTCTGATACCTCAACCTGAGCCCTCCCTTCCTCTACTCTAACTTGTGCACCGCAGCCTCCCACTCATCTCTGCTGCCATGTCACTCAAAATGTGTGCGAATGGTGCCAACACAAACCCCTACACAGCTGGGCCAGATTATGAAAGGTGTGCGCTGAGCACAGTGTGCTAAGTGTTTATTAGCGCTTATTTTGTGAAAGCCTGAAATACCCTATTATCGTGCATTATCGTGCATTGCCTGGATTTGCCCTGAAACACAGGCACTAACCCTTGCATTTATCGTATAAGCGCAAAGAACGCTCACGGTCCTTTTGATTAATGAGCTGCTTGCGCTTTAGAAGCACTTCAAAGCCAGCAGCATTTCCTGAGGAAAATGCAAGCAGCTGCAAGTGCAAGAGACATTATGGGCCTGTTTTAGAACGCATTCGGAATGGGACTTTCCCATTCAGGCCCATCGTGGTAAATAAAACCGGACTTGCCTGCGGGCCACATTTAAGGAATCTTAATGTAAAGCAGAGAGGTTACATTTACAGGGTTTGCTGTATGCAGGGCTTAATTAGTGCACGCATCACCTGCCGTGTGCCAGGAAATGCACAAACTGAACTGTGAACACACGCTCCCGCCCCTGTTGCAGCTCGTATTCCTTTGCAACCTCTCACAACATGAGTGCATCAACCCCTT
The DNA here is from genome assembly GCF_040938575.1 of Ambystoma mexicanum. Taxonomy (NCBI): domain Eukaryota; kingdom Metazoa; phylum Chordata; class Amphibia; order Caudata; family Ambystomatidae; genus Ambystoma; species Ambystoma mexicanum. Next base: position 44,273,145 of record NC_090930.1, read on the forward strand.
TGCTTTTGCTTGTGCTGCCCTCTCAATGTGCATGCCTTCTTGCATTGGCATGGCAACTGTAGCACATGCCCCTCATTAGCATTCTGAAGAAATTGGCTCCCAACTCACTGACTGAACTCACTGAAGTGTTGCCGCAATTCCGTGAGAAGCCCTCTGTGACCCCAAGACTCTCCGCTGGTGGAGCCTGCTTGTGTCTGCTGCCCTGTACACGTGTCTGATGCTGTTTACTTTTCACACGTGGAAAGTGAGGACACACAGCTCAATCTGTCCACTACAACCACAGAGATGTCCTCTGATGGGAACGAAGGGTGTGACACAGGAAGTGATGACAGGCAGCGTGCTGGGAGGTTTTCCAATGGGATCAGGGTTAGAATCCTGTGACGGTATTGTTCGAGGGAAGATTATCTTTCCGAAAATAACCTTTGGTCTTTTCTCCCCTGAATATTTCCCCTCGACGTGGCCCACGCCCCCACACAGACCCCTACCCCTACCTCCCTACTTACCTTGCGGCGGCACACTTCGCTGCGTGCCGCAAACTCGCTGTGTCCCTGCAACGCCTGTTCCCTTTCACTTTGTGATCGGGAACCGGCGGCACAGGGTCCTTTCCTTTTTTAAAAGCTTTTAGGGGTCTGCTGTGGGGGATACCCCTGGAACCCCTGCCCACAACATAGTGAACAAGGGTGCAGGGGACACCCCTGCAGCCTTTATCACCGAATGGGGGATTTGGTCAAACTTTTCATCCAAATCTCCCATTCTGGCTTTTTTTTGCAGGGTTTTTGGACGTTTCCTTCCAATGAAGAGGTGTCCGTGCTCGCCACACAGGTCCAGAAACATTATGCTGAACTGTTTGGAAAAGTGTCACAATCTGTGACAATGAGGCGCACAGTGGGCTAGCACAACACACAAAGCAAATGCCGTTGGGCGTGGCGGCCGAAGTGCATCAAGCTTTAAAAAAAAGGTGCTGTGACCTGTCGGGATGTGGGAAAAGCAAAGCTCCCTTGCAGCAAGTGGAGCTGGTGCTCCTCCCTGAAGAGCCCGTCTGCTGCTCGTGCCCTGGCGGGGGAACAGCTGAGTGGCTGCTCACAGGCCGACACTCAGCTGCTTGCTAAGCACCGGCTTGTCATGTCTGTAACTCACATGTGGTGTGGCAGAATGTGGACACAAGCTTGTGTGCAGTTACCGGAAACACAGACTACCCGGTGATACTAATGTGGTACTCACTACCAGTTGAGCCGAGAAAGAGTGGCAGCACCCATTTGTTTACTGAGGCTGGCAGGGGCCCCCTGTAGGGTGAAGTGCAGTGCCCCCTTCTGCGAGTATGTGCTAGCAGCATCATGGTGTGCCCATCCTTCCAAGGTCTTCCTACACTGCCATAGACACAGATCACAGAAGCCCATGACCGTGTCATGTCCCTAACATAGTAAGCGTGCACCTTTCAGCACATGGTGCACAATGTAGTGCTACATGCATATCCCTGTGGTGCCAAAGCTGCCCATACTTTGAAATCCCATAGAAAGTACTGCATGGACAGAGGGCAAACTATTTGGAGGAGCCTCGCTTCCTGTCTACTCATAGTACTGCTTCTAAAAGCATTTCTTCACAAACCTGCAAATACATGCACCGTGGGTGGAGCAAGTCAGGCTCAGGGATATTCTCACGTCTGAAACTATTGTCCTCGTGACAGGCAAAGTCGCTGCGAGAAAGAGACCAAAGGAGAAGATGGAGAGGATGCGCGTGGCAGCCACCAAGGTGACAAAGAAGCACTGTCTGCCCTAAGCCATCGATAGCACAGCGAGTAGAGCGCTCGCTTTGACATCCGTGCAGAGCCTGCTGACGCAGGTTCGAATCCCCACACGGCCAAACTCAGCCTTTCATCCTTCTGAGGTCCATAGATGAGCACCACACATTGTGGGTAATAATAGGCAGCGCTCAGATCCCTGAGGGTTCGTAGCGCTATATAAATGCCAAATTATTATTATTAGCCAGAGGCCCACGCAGAAAAAAGTGCAAGTGAACTGGGGACACATTCAGACACATTGGACAGTGAAGAGGAGGGGATGAAAAGTAGTACTGCTTCAGTTGGGGCAGAGGCTCGAAAATGAACTCTGAATGGTAAGGTGGCTAAGAAGCAAAGTCCTGGAGGTGGTAAATCACTCATGACACCAGTATTGGGCCTCACGGTGAATATGGGCCACAGTAGCCATAATGGGGAGGGGTGGTCTATGAGAGAGAGAGAGAGACCCATGCTAAAGCTTGCTAGCCACACCCATGCTAGAGCGTATCCAGGCTAGTATCAGCACCTCAGGAACCGGCATTGCCAGCCACACCCATGCTAGAGCGTATCCAGGCTAGCATCAGCACCTCAGGAACCGGCATTGCCAGCCACATCCATGCTAGAGCGTATCCAGGCTAGCATCAGCACCTCTGGAACCGGCATTGCCAGCCACACCCATGCTAGAGCGTATCCAGGCTAGCATCAGCACCCCCAGGCTAGTATCAGCACCTCAGGAACCGGCATTGCTGGCCACACCCATGCTAAAGCGTATCCAGGCTAGTATCAGCACCTCAGGAACCAGCATTGCTAGCCACACCCATGCTAGAGCGTATCCAGGCTAGTATCAGCACCTCAGGAACCGGCATTGCCAGCCACACCCATGCTAGAGCGTATCCAGGCTAGCATCAGCACCTCAGGAACCGGCATTGCCAGCCACATCCATGCTAGAGCGTATCCAGGCTAGCATCAGCACCTCTGGAACCGGCATTGCCAGCCACACCCATGCTAGAGCGTATCCAGGCTAGCATCAGCACCCCCAGGCTAGTATCAGCACCTCAGGAACCGGCATTGCTGGCCACACCCATGCTAAAGCGTATCCAGGCTAGTATCAGCACCTCAGGAACCGGCATTGCCGGCCACACCCATGCTAAAGCGTATCCAGGCAAGTATCAGCACCTCAGGAACCGGCATTGCCGGCCACACCCATGCTAAAGCATATCCAGGCAAGTATCAGCACCTCAGGAACCGGCATTGCCGGCCACACCCATGCTAAAGCGTATCCAGGCAAGTATCAGTACCTCAGGAACCGGCATTGCCGGCCACACCCATGCTAGAATGCCACACCCATGCTAAAGCGTATCCAGGCAAGTATCAGCACCTCAGGAACCGGCATTGCTAGCCACACCCATGCTGGAGCATATCCAGGCAAGTGTCAGCAACATATCCAGGCAAATATCAGCACCTCAGGAACTGGCTTTGCTAGCCACATCCATGCTAAAGCGTATCCAGGCAAGTATCAGCACCTCAGGAACCGGCATTGCCGGCCACACCCATGCTAAAGCGTATCCAGGCTAGTATCAGCACCTCAGGAACCGGCATTGCTAGCCACACAAGTATCAGCACCATATCCAGGCAAATATCAGCACCTCAGGAACTGGCTTTGCTAGCCACATCCATGCTAAAGCGTATCCAGGCAAGTATCAGCACCTCAGGAACCGGCATTGCCGGCCACACCCATGCTAAAGCGTATCCAGGCTAGTATCAGCACCTCAGGAACCGGCATTGCTAGCCACACAAGTATCAGCACCATATCCAGGCAAATATCAGCACCTCAGGAACTGGCTTTGCTAGCCACATCCATGCTAAAGCGTATCCAGGCAAGTATCAGCACCTCAGGAACTGGCATTGCTAACCACTGGGATTTGCTAGCCACATCCACGCGGTGCGGTGCAAATTCTTTGAAACAAGGAGGTTGTTGTCTGCTTTTAAAGCAGGAGCCTACAATCTGCTTAGTATGTGTGCTACCCAATTGGCATCCCAAGCAGAGGAATTGCACAGAACATAGGCAAACTGCCGAATTATCCCACTGGCGGCATAACATTGCAACATTGCCTACTGAAAACCCAATGCCAGCAGACACGCTCACCAGCAACACCGCCACCAAGCATCAGCCCTCATCACACACCTCCACCGCTGACACACTGCAGCATAGTGCCGACACTGATTTGCACCCTACTCGCAGCACTAGGTGTGCACGCAGTACAGTAGCTGCCAGGAAAGGGAAGGCTCCACTCAAGGGGGGAGCACGGGTAGAGAAGCATCGCTGAACTTTGTCATTTCATTATTACGTCATGTGCTGCTACCTGTGAATGGGAGCCATTGACTTATGCCACAGTTCAGATGGTAGAGCCACATGAATCTATGCAATATATTGTTAACGTTTTTTCGGTCATATGCTGTTTGCTTGTATAAGGGTGAGGGGTACCCCCCTGCACTGCTCTCTGGGCCTACACCTGCATGTCGGGTGATTTGCTTCCACCCTGCACTTACCTGTTTGGGGGGTAGACCTCCCTCTTCGCCTGGGATGTCTCCGCCCTTGCACTTACCCGTTGCCTACCCAACAGGCACCTCTGGCACTTCCTCATCTAGGAGACCCTAATAAGCACTCACCCCTACCCCACCCCCCACCCTGTTTTCCTTTTTCTTTTCACTGCACGTGCACGCTCCATATGTCACAAGGCCCAGTAGAACCGTTGTTCTTTTCTATTTGACTGGCATTTTCATTGTTTATTTGCCCCCTTGTTCCCCTCCCTTGTGCGTCTTGGCGCTTTGAACCATTGTCTTGTTGCATAAGCGCCTTATACATATCCTATACATAAATAAATAACTCTATGTGAGAAAGGTCCTGTTCACAAAGTTTGCCAAATAAAAAGTCATAATGTGTCACTTTGCAAATCAAAACAGTCCCTGTGTGATGCTTAACATGTTCAGATAAGTCATGACAGAAAGACAGACATTGTGCAGGCGTCCAAGGATTTCTTTCAGCAATGTTTCTCTGGGGCGAAATGCTGCAGACGCATGACCCTGAGTGGGAGCAGGGTCTGGGGTCATATCGCTCCATCGTCTTCCGGCTCCAGAGTACTCCATCCGGATCAGGGAGTCCATTACGGATTGCAATGTTGTGAATAATCTCGCAGGCAAAACTAGGATTGTACACGCAATCACGATATAGTAAAACACTCAGGAGAGGCATGTGTCCCTAAGAAAGTAGATTATCAATGGATAATTGCCCAGAAGCCGCCACCTGCATCTACCCTTTCACACGACTTGCAGCAGCCGGGCCTCTTTCCTGGACGGAGAGGTTCCCCATCCAGCCGAATGCACTGGTGCAATGGCCTTCCAGCCCAGCCACAGAAGAAATGCAACCAAGAGGGGTGTTGTGTGGGTCTGGAGCAGGGCCTGCACGCATTGGGTGGGGGAGTGTACACAGAGACACAGACACAGTATGGCCAGTGACTGGAGCGGGAACTGCCGTTTGGCGGGCTCACGCTTCTCTTTATTTCCTTGTCCACGTGACAGGGATAACGTGGACATCACATCCCTTTATCAACTTTGGATAAACATTCAACATGTAAAACATTAACAATATTCAAAAGATTACAGCTTGAACGAAGTCTAATTTTTGCCAGGATGGGCTGGCTCAGGGTGCTGCTTCTTGGTCACACGTAGATCCCATTGAGGACGTAGCCTTTTAGTGTGTAGATGGCACTGGCTGTTTTCGGAGAGCATAATGTTCTCCTCGTTCTCGGTGGGGAGTATGATGTGTGGCACTGTTTCTCTCTTCTTCATTTTGGTCTGGAGGCCCCAGGGTTGGTTCTTCTGTAAGTCTTTCTCTCACTTTCGGGCTACCTGCTTGTGCCGGTTGGTCCTCTGCAGGACTGCTGTCTGCCTTTTCTTCTTCCCATAGGGTCGGTGAAACTTTCTGGAAGTGTGAGACGTTTCTGGTCACTCTCGATCGGAGACTGTCCATGGTGCCGACTCGTATGGGAGTGACATCTTCCCTTTCTGGCCCCTGTTCTTTACCAGTACTGTGTCCCCGATTTGGAGATCACTGGGTGTGCCCTTCTGACCCGATCCTCTTTGGCGTTGTGTCTGTGCCTTCTAGCTTCCACACACTCTAAGTCGACTGGGGCCGGTCTCCAGGAGTGGTGTAGGGGCAGGCTCCCTTGGATGGGGACACCGAACATCATGTCCGCTGGGCTGACACGGGTTGAGGAGTGGGGTATCAACCGATAAGCGCGTAGGAATCTATAGAGCTCTGGGAGCTGCATGCGACCTTTGTCCTTGGCTATTCTCACAGTCTTGTTAATGGATGCCATGAATCTTTCGGCGTCTCCGTTGGCTTGTGGCCAGTATGGGGTCACATGATGGTGGTGTATTCCCAGGTCGTCCATGAAGCGTTGGAAACCCCTGCTTGTAAATGGTGGTCCATTGTCACTCCAGATCGCTGACGGGATGCCGTGTGTCGCGAACATTATTTCAAGTGCGGTGGTGACAGACGTGGCGTCTTTGGTGGAAATAGGTTCGAACTCAGGATACCTCGTTTGCTCGTCAATCGCTACTAGCAGTTAAGTATTGTTTGCGATCGTGCAAAAGTCAATGCTGATGGAGTCCTACCTGCGGTTGCTCCGGGGTGGGCATTCCATGGGTTCTGGCGGTCCTGGTCGGCGTGTGGACAGGCATGCAGAGCAGGTTTCTAGGAGGGCCATGACTTTTCGTTGCATCTGGGGCAGCCATAGGCGTGATTTGAGGTATTCTTGTGTCTTTACGATGCCCTGGTGCCCTTCATGCGTTAGTTGGAGGGCCCTCTCGTGTAGAGACATTGGTAGCACGATCCTGTGTCCTTTTAGGATTACGCCGTCCACTGACATGGACAACTCATAGCGTATTCCAAAAAGTGTGTGTATGAGTTCTTGGGCTGTGGCCGTCCTTCTGGTTATGGCTGTCAGGAATGTCTTCCACTCTCCTGACAGGATGACAGACTTTGTTAATTGCAAGCACGGGTCTTTGTCTGTTTCTGCTTGTATTTCCTCCAGTGTTATGGTTTTTGGTCTGGCACATTCGACTATTTGGCAGACATTTTCCTCTGTGATTTTTGCTGCCTCGCGTTCTGTCGTGGTGGCTGGGTGGGGGTGTCGGGACAGGTAGTCTGCTGGGTTGTCAGCCCCTGCCCGGTATTGGACGTCTAGGTCGAACTGTTGTACTTGTAGTAGCCAGCGCTCAATCCTGGCGGGGGGGGGGTGGTGCCGAGCCTCCAAAGATCCAAAGATAGGGATGAGTGGCTTGTGGTAGTTAGCACCTTCGCTGGGTGTCCCAAAATGTACACATGAAAGTGTTTGCACCCCCAAATGATTGCTAACGCCTCTTTTTCAATATGGGCGTAGTTTTATTCTGTCTGCATAAGTGCTCTGCTTGTGAATGCGATGGTGTAGACTGTTCCTTCGTGTCCCTCTGCATCAGCACAGCCCCTAGCCCTACCGGGCTGGCGTCGATGAGTAATTCTGTGGTGCAGTTGATGTCAAAGAACGCCATGGTGGCATCACTTGAAAGGGAGTCCTTTATCTTCTTGAATGCCTGTTCTTGATCGACGCCCCACTGCCATGGAGCTTCCAATTTTTGTGAGCTCACGTAAGGGGGCGGCGGTGGTGGCTAGATCGGGAATTAATTGACCACAGTAGGTGGCCATTCCTAGGAAGCTTCTGACTTCCAATGCCGTGGATGGGGCTTGCGCATTTTTTATGTCATTGACCTTGCAGGGGTCTGGGGAGACTCCCTGCTCGTTGAATACGTAGCCGAAAAAACAGAGTGATTTCTTTGCAAACTCACATTTTTCTTTGTGGAGTGTGAGCCCAGATTCCTCTAGTCGCTGGAGTGTCGCTGCTAGCCATGTGGTGTGTTCAGCTTCTGTTTTTCCGTAGACCAGGATGTCATCACTGACGTTGGTCACACCTTGTAGGTCCTGGAGCACTCTGCGTATCTCTTTCTGAAAAACTTCTGCCGCAGAGGAAATGCCGAAGTTGATGCGACGGTAGCGTCGAAGGCCCAGGTGCGATGAGAAGGTGGTAGTGTAACGTGATTCCTTGGCAAGGTGGATCCGGTGGTAGCCTGACCAGAGGTCAAGCTTGCTGAAGACATTTGTGCCCGTTAGATCGATGATCAGTTTGTCTATTGTTGGCGTGATATGTCTTTCTCGTCCTATCACTGTATTGGGGAGATGCATGTCAATGCATATGCGGACTGCATTTGGTTGTTTAGGTTTGACTGTAAATACCATGGGGGAGACCCACGGGGGGGTTCCTGACGTCTTCTCAATGATTTTGAGGTCTTCCAATATGCTGTGTTCAACGGTCTGGTGAAGGTGGAGTTTCACTGACCGGCGTTTGAGGCATCCAATGCCGGTGAAGAGTTTCTTGTGTTTCTTGAGCAGGTGGTCTATGTCTTTGGGCTGGATGGCGAGGTTGAATTGGATGACCTTTAGGCGTTCAGCTGTAGTGCAGCTGAGCAGAGTCTCAATTCCGGCATCGACGATGTGAATTCGTGTGTTGCAGCTGATGCGTCGGTGCAAGAGTGTTGTTTAGAAATACCCTGCTACTGGGAGAGGCTTTTTGCATCCGTAGGCGTAAAGTAGAAGTGAGCGTCGTCGAAGCATCGGCTTGGGCTCGAGTTTGGCAAATCTGGAGACAGGCATGACGTTCACGGTGGCCCCTGTGTCTATCATCATGGTTACAGGAATGTCTCCTACTAATATGGTGCATCGTTGTGATCTGGTTCTACTGTGGTTGTTGCTGTTTCCTGGTTTCACTGCCGAGATCATATGCGCTCTCTCCTTCTTGTGGTTGAGGGTCCGCCTGTTATGGTCAGGAGATGGCTCTCTGCTGGATGAGTCTTCGTCGTTGCTGGAGCTGTCTGTGTTTTTGCCATCAATGGCGCGCCCACTTCTGCCGCATCGTGTCCCGCCGGTTTGTCTCTTCTGACGGTGAGTTGGTCTCTCTAGGTGCCTTGTGTGTCTTCGGGCTCCCACATCGTCTCTGTGTCGTGGGGTGTTCTCCCTGTGAGTAGTGTCTTTGGGCTGTCTGGAGCTCAGGCACACTGATGCATAATGATTCTCTTTTCCACATTTGTGGCATGTGGTGCCATATGCCAGGCCTGGGTAATTTCTGCTGCGTTGTCCTCCGCACCTTATGCAGTCCTTCGGTCTAGTGGTAGGTGGTCCTGCCTGTGGCTTCTGTTGTCTCAGGGCGTTGATCGTCGAGGCGTTGTTTTTTGAAGGGTCGGTGTCTAGGGGTAGGCGGCTTATGATCTGCCCCATTTCCGTCGCATACTCATCTGTTCTTTCTCGTAGTCGTCCCATGGACAGGATGGTGTCGAGCAGGAGGTCTGTTTCTGCGAGGATGGCGCGTCTTAGCTTCTCTGAGGACAACCCATGTATGACTTGCTGTCTCACTTAAAATTCCTCGTTTGGGAAGTCACACGACAGTGCCATTTCTATCAGGCAGCTCTGAAAGTCATCTATATTCTCATGCGGGCGTTGTCTGGCCTGGCTCATCTTAAACCTCTCAAAATCGTGGCTGGCTTTTGGCTTGAATTTCTTCGTGAGAACATCCTTGGCTGTTGCATAGTCGTCATCAGTGCCTCGGTTTGGTAGGGCATTGAAGATGCGAAGGGCCATCGTGCCTAGGTTGAGCATGAGAAATGCTCTTTTCATTTCTTCGTCATTGATCTTGCGAGTGTGGAGGGATAGTTCAAACTGTTGTATCCACAGTTCTCACCGGAGACCAGTTTGAGCTCCGAATGGCTGGAAGGGTTGCATGAATGTGCCTTGCGTGGTGTCTAGCCATGTGCTGGTGTCCGGGTTTGCGGCCCGACAGTCTCTGCGGCATAGTGATGTCGTCCGTCATGGCGAGTTGGGCTTCTCATATTCTCTTGCCGGTGGGCGCGGTTTGGCCTGCGGTCGCTGGGTCTGCGTGAGAGAGGTTGGTGGTTGCTACCGATGTTCTGGCGTGATTCCTGCGTGGCTTGGGTGTCTTTTAGGCGCTGTGGTGCTGTCTCCATGTTGGTGAGTGGTGGTCCTTGCAGGGTGAGCGTGGAACCTACCTGTGGGGTGCACCGGGTGTCGGCAGGTGCTGGGCGATTCTGGCGCCTTTTTCTGTGGGTGGCGTCATGTGACACCTGCGCTGGTTGCTTGGTGTGATGGCAGCTTTGCCTGGGCCTGTGCTAGTGGGTGTGTGCTCTCAGGCCTGTATATGTGGTGCCATGCACAGTCTGGTTCCAGCGTGTTGTTGGAGATGCTGGTTTGACTTAAGCAGAAGAAAACATTTTCTTTTTTTCCACATTTATTTTGCCCACATGTCATATGGGTGTTGGAGTGTTGCTGTGGGGGCCCAGCTTGAATGGAGCAGCTGGTGAGCGGGGCGCAGCGGTGTGCAGCACACTTACTTCTGAGTCTGTGTCAGCTGACTCTTTTTTTTTTTCTTTTTCCACGCTCCCGGGCCTTTGATGGCAGGCGCGAGGAAACTCAGCGACCCTGGGTTGCCGGGGGAGCGCGGTCATCTGCCGTTGGGCAGTCCGGGATGGATCCCGCCTCGTCGCCAGTGTTGTGTGGGCCTGGAGCAGGGCCTACACGCATTGTGCGGGGGAGTGTACACAGAGACAGAGACACAGTATGGCCAGTGACTGGAGACGGAACTGCCGTTTGGCGGGCTCACGCTTCTCTTTATTTCCTTGTCCACGTGACAGGGATCACGTGGACATCACAGGGGGCATGTGACCCCCACACAAAAGATTCTGCTGAGATCATTCCGTGCGCTCACCCCGCCGCACACCCCTATCCTCAGTGCGTCCCTGCTACATAGACAGGTCCGCAACCAGAAACAGTACACTGGTGAAAATGCCCTCAAGGCTAGGGACGGACAAATGCAACCTTTCCAGGGATTGTGAGGAAGAGAGGAACACGCATGCGCAGCAAAGAACAAAGAAAGGAGACTAATCCACAGACAATACGCCACACAAATTCCCCCCTGCTTACAAAGTACAACACTTTGCATGAACACTGCTGGCAGTGGTTAACCAGGTGGCAGGTTTGCACTTGTCTTTAGCAAGACGATGTGCAGGGGAGATTGACAAAGACACAGGCAATGTGACATCAAAGAACACCCTGCATCAGCAAGATCACCTTACAGTTGTATTTATTTATTTATTGGACATTTCTATGGCGCCCACATACAAGTGTTTCAAGGCGCCACAAGACAGATTGCGGGGAGGGGACATAGGAAAAGAAAACTACAAAAAAACAGCAATAACGGTTATATTGGCCTTGTGACAATCCTACCGTGCAAGTGCCGACAAAGATGGTAAGTGCAGGGGAGGGGGAGATGGAGAAGTGCAGGATGTAGTGCCCAGAAAGGGAGCTGGGGTGGTGAGAAAGTGCTGGGGGGGCCAAGACAGCTAGTGTCTGGGGAAAGACGGGGAAGGGAGGGTAAGTGCGATGGACTGGGTGGACCAGGTTGGGCTGGTCCAGGAAACGGTGCCCGAGGGCAAGTGTAGTCAGGGGAGATGCTGGGAGGACTGATAGGTGGGGTGGTCTCGCCCCTGTAGGATTCAGGAGGGACCAGGCCCCAGTCTCTGCGCTAGAGGGACCAGGCCCCAGTCTCCGTGCTAGAGTGATGTTAGCAGGGGAGGGGGAGAGGGAAGGAAGAGGAGAAAAGGAAAGACTTCCGGAAACTTAAGAAGATCCGGATCAAGTCTGAGGAGGGCAGGGAGGCCATTCCAGAGGGAGGAGCCAGCTGAGGAAAGGGATCTACCTCCCACTCTCTGCTTGGAGAAATGTTTGACCAGCAGAGAGTTTGAGCCAGAGGACCAGAGAGGAGAAACTGGATGTAGAGAGGTCCCAAGCCCCAGACAACCTTGAGGATGATGCAAAGGGTCTTGAATGTGATCCTTGCGGTCACCGAGAGCCAGTGGAGAGACTTTAGGGCTGGAGAGATGCAGTCCCTGGGCTTGAGGCAAAGGATAAGTCTTGCAGTCCTACTCTGGATTAGGAGAAGAGGGAGGAAGGGAGGAAAGATGCATATTGAGGAAGTGGCTGTTGCAGTAGAGTCCAGCCTAGAGAGAACCAGGTTATTATTATTACGCCACCTTCCCATGGGTGGAATGTGCCAGAGTGATGTGACCTATGATAATGGCACTGGGCCACCTACACACTAACTACTTGCACTGTGTGCACGCAGATAAGCTTCTGTGCTTTGCCTTTACAGAAGAGTGCAGAGGAAAACACAGCGCAAACAGAATGAAGAACGCGCCAGCACTTGTCTTAGATAATTTCCAACTGGTGCTATTGCTGGCACTCACACCATTGTAATACGCGCTGAGCTTTGATAATCTGGCCCTGGTCCCTGTGCCCGCGCAGGGTCTCCTGGGATAGCGTTGGACCCTCGCAGCCTCCGTCCATTCCCCTGTTCCTTCCGTGTCGACCTTCCCTCCTTACTTGATTGTGTTTGGACTGCATCCTGCATCCTGTGTCCCACACTATGGCTTTTAGCTTTGTTTGGGTTTCCCTTGTGCTTCTTCATCATCCACATTTCCCTTGACTCCCCCTGCAATGGACCCTCCCAGGTCACCTGATGGAGAATGGATCGCCCCTGGCCCCCTACCCATGCCTGCGGAATCATTGCGTTTGCAGCCACATTTCCCTTGACTCCCCCTGCAATGGACCCTCCCAGGTCACCTGATGGAGAATGGATCGCCCCTGGCCCCCTACCCATGCCTGCGGAATCATTGCGTTTGCAGCCACATTTCCCTTGACTCCCCCTGCAATGGACCCTCCCAGGTCACCTGATGGAGAATGGATCGCCCCTGGCCCCCTACCCATGCCTGCGGAATCATTGCGTTTGCAGCCACATTTCCCTTGACTCCCCCTGCAATGGACCCTCCCAGGTCACCTGATGGAGAATGGATCGCCCCTGGCCCCCTACCCATGCCTGCGGAATCATTGCGTTTGCAGCCACATTTCCCTTGACTCCCCCTGCAATGGACCCTCCCAGGTCACCTGATGGAGAATGGATCGCCCCTGGCCCCCTACCCATGCCTGCGGAATCATTGCGTTTGCAGCCACATTTCCCTTGACTCCCCCTGCAATGGACCCTCCCAGGTCACCTGATGGAGAATGGATCGCCCCTGGCCCCCTACCCATGCCTGCGGAATCATTGCGTTTGCAGCCACATTTCCCTTGACTCCCCCTGCAATGGACCCTCCCAGGTCACCTGATGGAGAATGGATCGCCCCTGGCCCCCTACCCATGCCTGCGGAATCATTGCGTTTGCAGCCACATTTCCCTTGACTCCCCCTGCAATGGACCCTCCCAGGTCACCTGATGGAGAATGGATCGCTCCTGGCCCCCTACCCATGCCTGCGGAATCATTGCGTTTGCAGCCACATTTCCCTTGACTCCCCCTGCAATGGACCCTCCCAGGTCACCTGATGGAGAATCGATCGCCCCTGGCCCCCTACCCATGCCTGCGGAATCATTGCGTTTGCAGCCACATTTCCCTTGACTCCCCCTGCAATGGACCCTCCCAGGTCACCTGATGGAGAATGGATCGCCCCTGGCCCCCTACCCATGCCTGCGGAATCATTGCGTTTGCAGCCACATTTCCCTTGACTCCCCCTGCAATGGACCCTCCCAGGTCACCTGATGGAGAATGGATCGCCCCTGGCCCCCTACCCATGCCTGCGGAATCATTGCGTTTGCAGCCACATTTCCCTTGACTCCCCCTGCAATGGACCCTCCCAGGTCACCTGATGGAGAATGGATCGCCCCTGGCCCCCTACCCATGCCTGCGGAATCATTGCGTTTGCAGCCACATTTCCCTTGACTCCCCCTGCAATGGACCCTCCCAGGTCACCTGATGGAGAATGGATCGCCCCTGGCCCCCTACCCATGCCTGCGGAATCATTGCGTTTGCAGCCACATTTCCCTTGACTCCCCCTGCAATGGACCCTCCCAGGTCACCTGATGGAGAATGGATCGCCCCTGGCCCCCTACCCATGCCTGCGGAATCATTGCGTTTGCAGCCACATTTCCCTTTACTCCCCCTGCAATGGACCCTCCCAGGTCACCTGATGGAGAATGGATCGCTCCTGGCCCCCTACCCATGCCTGCGGAATCATTGCGTTTGCAGCCACATTTCCCTTGACTCCCCCTGCAATGGACCCTCCCAGGTCACCTGATGGAGAATCGATCGCCCCTGGCCCCCTACCCATGCCTGTGGAATCATTGCGTTTGCAGCCACATTTCCCTTGACTCCCCCTGCAATGGACCCTCCCAGGTCACCTGATGGAGAATGGATCGCCCCTGGCCCCCTACCCATGCCTGAGGAATCATTGCGTTTGCAGCCACATTTCCCTTGACTCCCCCTGGAATGGACGCTCCCAGGACACCTGATGGAGAATGGATCGCCCCTGGCCCCCTACCCATGCCTGCAGAATCATTGCGTTTGCAGCCACATTTCCCTGGAATGGACCCTCCCAGGACACCTGATGGAGAATGGATCGCCCCTGGCCCCCTACCCATGCCTGTGGAATCGTTGCGTTTGCAGCCACATTTCCCTTGACTCCCCCTGGAATGGACCCTCCCAGGACACCTGATGGAGAATGGATCGCCCCTGCCCCCTACCCATGCCTGTGGAATCATTGTGTTTGCAGCCACATTTCCCTTGACTCCCCCTGGAAAGGACCCTCCCAGGTCACCTGATGGAGAATGGATCGCCCCTGGCCCCCTACCCATGCCTGTGGAATCGTTGCGTTTGCAGCCACATTTCCCTTGACTCCCCCTGGAATGGACCCTCCCAGGACACCTGATGGAGAATGGATCGCCCCTGCCCCCTACCCATGCCTGTGGAATCATTGTGTTTGCAGCCACATTTCCCTTGACTCCCCCTGGAATGGACCCTCCCAGGTCACCTGATGGAGAATGGATCGCCCCTGGCCCCCTCCCCATGCCTGTGGAATCATTGCGTTTGCAGCCACATTTCCCTGGAATGGACCCTCCCAGGTCACCTGATGGAGAATGGATCGCCCCAGGCCCCCTCCCCATGCCTGCGGAATCATTGCGTTTGCAGCCACATTTGCGGTGTACTGGTGGCTTGTCATGTGGGCATACTGAATGGGGAAGTGAGGAGTGGTGCGTAGAGACACACCTCTATGGGAAGAAGTTGTTGATGACTTCCTCCCGCACATGAAGCCCATCCAGCTGAACCTCTTTCTGCCTAGACCCTGGAGGCTCCCCATCACGGCCATGTGTGCCATCATCTGAATCGGGGTCACTCTGCGCCGCATCCTAGCACTGGCACATTCCGGCATCAGGCAATGTTGAGGTGCATGCATGGCCATAATGCGGCAGACCTTCTCCGGATGCTACATGGAATCTCCACCTGCCCCGGGGCGGCACCAGTTCTTTAGTTTGCCACTTTCACAGGTGTGTGTATGTATTCCCCTATCATCTGGCAGTGTTGGCTACAGGCCTTGGCATCTGGTGGTTGCCATACAATGAGCAGGCATGTGACATACAGGCACAGGCAAAGGGTCATACAAGGTACAGGCAGACTCAGCACATTCCTACTGGTGTGGGCCCTGCACGTCCTTTTCCACCTAATCACGGGTGGTGGGGAGGTGGGGGGGTGAGGACGAGTGGGAGCCGCTTCCACTGCCTTGGCTGTTCTGTTGTACTATTTGCGTTGCCACTGGGGCACACACATAGCAAGGTGTGCAGGGTAACGTGCAGCGTTCTATCCCAATGGAATCTGACCACAGAGCACCGGGTGCACATGAAGGCATATTGCATCGTGTTCACATCTTGGCCTGCCTGGCAGGATATCTGGTGCAATTATTCAGGAGTGGTGTGGTGTGCACACCGTGTGGGGGGGAGGGGGGGCTGCATGCCCCTCCTCCACCTTGGGCCAGCAGGGACCTAGGTCAGCACAAACACTGCAGCCAACTGTAGCTGTAGACATGGCATTGACGCCCCCATTTCTCTCTCCTCCTTTTGGATAGTGACCCCCTCGCTGTCAGGACACGTAGGACGTTATGGGGCGCAGTGTGATGCACCTTAATATCTGTGATGGTCTGGCATGGGTACTGGGCATGGACATTGCCTGCTGCATTGCAGGGGCGGCCAGTAGAGGCGTGTGTGTGTGAGAGAGCTGGTCCTTGTCCAGGTGGCGTGACCTGAGACATGCGGTGTGGGATTGGATCTGACACCTGCGCATTCCCTCCGGTGACATTCAAAGATGCATTGAACCTGTATCTGCATGCATGCTTTGCAATGTGTGCTGCGTGATGCAGCCTTCATGCATGGTGAAGTGTGTCACTGGATACAGAGTGCTGATCATGGCACTTTGCAATGCAGGCTGTCCATCTGTGGCATGGCTGCATTGAGGAGTGCTTGCTGCACATGACACATGTCCATGCAGGGGTCAGTTTGTTCCATGGCAAGCATGCATGTGGGCAGGTGCTCCCTGGGACACCTAGGCTGTCTTTCTACTGTGTGCACTCCTCTCGGTTATGATGGCGTGCTTCTGCTTTGCCTGACTAGGTTGCCCGTGCATGGCTCATGCTGCTTACATATCCCCTGCACATGCCTTGTCCCCACTGCATGAAACATTCCATCAGCAGAAACATGGTTGTATTGAAAAGGATGTGTTTCCCTTAGAGATACTTTGCCTTCCTTAAACGTCTCTTCATGAGCATTCCATCCTTATTCCTGCACCTGCTCACGCTACTGCAGTTGGCCCCTGCATGCAAATGTATTGTGCAATCTTTGACGACATTGTTGTGTTCTTATTTCTTTGGCCATGCACCTCTTCGTCACTGGCGTATCCTCAAAATACCCGGGGAATTTCTCCTCATTGTTTATTGGCTGGCTATGCCAAGCCTCATATGTTTGTAGACAAGCAGACGTGTACGTCATTGATAGAACCCGCCCCCACACCTCTGACATACTGGATGTAGAACAAGAAGACACTGTGATGACACCCGGTATCATCCCAATACCACATTCAGTGTATGAGAGACGGTATGCACTCAGACAACCGTACCGAATGTACCCGCGAACTGAAGTGGTAGTAGGAGATTTACAGAGACCACTGAACATCGAAGAGCTGTTAAAGAAATCTGACAAGTGCAAAGTGATGTCATCAGGAGAAGACACGATGATGCAGAGAAACGATATGAGGATACTTAAAGAATGAAGATGTAGGGGGGCGAGGCCAGCCAAGAACGCTGACGGATGCAGCTCTGGTTAGCTCCCGTGCCTGACCCGTTCCAATGCCCAATCCCTCCCCATTATGGTGCAAAAATATGAAATAATGCCAGGCATCGGTGGCGGAAAGGCAGGGGCATCTCCGGTGCTGTGTTACAGGGCATCGGCCCGCTGTGAGCTGCAGGGGACAGGATGCAGCTTGTTCGGAGAATACCTGATTCTACAGCAGGAAAATGGCGGCCAAGACACGTATGACTGGTGGGGCAGAGAGGAACAATGGTGAGGCAGGCCCGCGGAGTGTGAGAAGCGAGATCCGGCAGCCGCGGGTGAAGTGAAGATAGCAGGGTGGCTCTGCCCCGCAGGGCTGCTCCCCGGATAAAGACAGTGGTTTCCGGTGCCCGCGGCGGTGGAGGCTCTAAGGAGTGGAGCAGAGCAGCACCACAGCAAAGGCTCCCCCAGATAGGGAGAAGGAAGGAGGAGCATGCTGACCACATGAAAGCGCAGCTAGATCCGGCTTCCTGGGAGCAGAGCAGCAGGAGGTGCTGTAGGGGAATGGGAGTCTGAAGGTAGGAAGAATGTGTGGTGCCCTATACGATGTACGCTGGTGGTGTTTTGTGGAGCGGGGACCAAGGAGCACGTAACATGCGCTCTGTTAGCCTGTTATCCCCCGGGACTGACCGGACCACATGGAAGCGCAGCGAGGTTGGATCACCTGACAGTGTAGTGACAGAAGGCGGCGTTGGGGAGCATAAGGTGGTAGGCTGAAGAAGACAGCACTGTGTCCCCTGCAATGTGAGTGGTGGGTGCCTGGTGGAGCGGGGGCCGTAGAGCGCATGACACACACCTTTGGTGGCCTGCCATCTGCCCCCCCCCCCCCCCCCCCGATCCCCCCGGATTTCAGTGAGGTCTGGGCCTGGTAGGGCCTTGCTTTCAGGAGGGGGTCTGGGGAGGAAAAGTGGATCAACGTAGACAGCTTGTGGAGAGGGGGACAGGGGGGCTCCATGAAACTGTACACAAAGGCAGAGGGGCTTGGTGTCTCACCCTTGGTACAATGACTCTGAGCGCTTTTCACCATGGGGGCCAAGGGCGCTGCCAGCCAAGTGAACTAACCCACTCAGTTTCACTCCCCAAGAGGAGGGACTTCTACTGAAGGCATTACGCATCACAGCCCCTCTAGTGGTATTGCGGTTGGGGACTGAGGAGGGGGTTTCCTCTTGCAGCGCCTGAGTCCTTCGGACTGACTAAACTTACCAGCACCTCCAGGAAGAGGAGGATCCGCCTATAAGAAGATCAGACCTGGCAGCGATGCTAATGGAGCTAAACAAAAGACATCAAAGAGAGCGCCTCTGACCTGGCCAAGTCAATCTCTGATCTTTAATAGAAATGTCCTGACAATAGAAAGAAGAGTGGGTGAAGTGGAAACTGCAGTGGCGGAGCAGGGGCATGAACATGATGAGCTTGCCACTGGAGTGCAGCAGCTGGATCAACAGATGGACCTGGTCCAGAATAGACAGGACGATGCAGAAAATAGGTTGCAGCATAATAATACACGCATCAGGGGGATCCCCAAACCTATACGAGACGCCAGCCTACCACAATACGTGATGGACTTGTTTTGCCATATACTGGGCCGAGTGGGCGGCAAGGAACTTGTCCTGGATCACACTCACAGAGTATATTCCTCCTATCAGGTAAGCAGAGACCTGATTCCGGACATGCTGACTAGGGTTCACCTATTTCATCTAAAAGAAAAAATGATGCGGGCAGCCCGGAATCCAGGAACGGTTTGCTTTCAGGCAGCATAGATATCACTGTATCAGGATCTGTCCCAAGCAACCTGGCTAAAAAGAAAGCGCTTAAAGGTGGTCACGGACTGGCACCGATTGGACCCTACATTTCCCAGGTAGGAATTAAGACCCACTGAGTTCTGTTCTACAACAATAGTGCATATTTGTTAGAATGGGAGAGTTTTGAGGGGGTTGAGAGGGGAGGGAGATGGACAGGTTTTCCAAAAGTTTGAGGTGACACACCATGGATTTCTACAAAGAAAGGAGAAGGTCAGAGTCTTAATAAGTTGTAATGCAAGCAAGTCAGACTACGGCTGACCTGACCGTTATTACCTTGAATGCACAGGGCTAAATTCTCCAATGAAGAGGAAGTCGCTCCTGAGGAAGTTGTTAGAGTTGCAGGCCTCTGTGGTGTGGGTATAGGAGACGCACCTACTTCCGGGTGATGAACATCGTCTAAGACATAGGGCCTTTCCCATGCAGTATATGGCACTAAAAAGTGTGGGGATACTGTTTGCAAAAGGTGTGCATTTTGAGAAACAATTTATACGCCGAGACCCGGGGGTACGATATCTGGTGTTGGGGGGTAACTTGATGGGCCAACTGATAACTCTGATTGCGGTATATGCACCCAACGACAAACAGGATCACTTTCTGTTGAGCTTGCTAGCTAAGGTGGCTGGGTGGTGTGGGGGACAGGTTCTAATCAGAGGAGACATTAATTGTGTGATGGACACCTCAATGGACAAGACTCTCCTCGCCACACCTAACAATAATAAATGTAGGGAGGCACTGGCTCGCTTCCTTAGGGAGCTGCATCTTATAGAAACCTGGCAGTTCTATTACCCACAGGATAAGGCATTTACCCATTACTCAGCAGCACACAGGGGCTTTTCACGGATAGATATGATCCGGATCTCAGAGCCACTGGTCCCACAGGTCACTGGGTTGGAAATAGGATTGAGATACCTGTCAGATCATGCACCCGTACTGCTCTGGGTGGAACCGAGAGATGCACTCCCAAATTCTGAAAACCATGGTGACTAAACGAGCTGATATTAAGGGTCCAGGCCCTTAGGACGCCTATGGAAACGGCCTTGCGGAACTACTTTAAAGAAAATGTTCCATCAGGTCTAGACTGGGGGACAATATGGGATGCCAGTAATGCGTGGAGAATGTATCGCCCAAACCATTAAATTCTTGCTGGAAAAAGTGCATCAGAGATTGGGGGGAGAGGTTAGAAATGCTGAGGTACAACACAGGGCAAGGGGATCACAAAAGGCCTGGCGGGATTTTATGAAAGCAAGGGCAAAATTAGAGGCACATAGGGCGGACAAATCCGCGCAGCTCCTTCTACAAACGAAACAGACGTACTACATAAAAGGGGATAAAGCCAATCGGTTCCTAGTGGCCAAACTGCGTAAACGAAAGTCCAAAAACTATATTAGCCAACTTAAAAATTCAGGAGGGGAAATGAAAAGGGGGGAGATCGAAATAGCAGAGATCATGCACGCCTTTTTTGCACAGAATTTCGCGATAGAGAACTTGGAGGAGGAGGCGCAACAGGAAATCTTGAGGAAAGTTGAGCTGCCACAGAATTTGGAGTTTGATAGGCTAATGCTGGAGGCTCCAATATCAGAAGAGGAAGTAATTCCATAAGCTCCAATATTAGAATGGACCAAAGAATTCAAGGGGTATCCACGGCAGCAGATGGCATGCAAAAGATAGCATTATATGCAGATGATGTCTTACTGTTCCTTAAAAACATGACACACTCCCTTCCCAGTGCCATCACGTTATTGGATACATTTGTGAAAGTCTCAGGGTTCCACATTAATTATGCTAAATCAAAAGCGCTTAACATCACAGAGGACCCCGCACGGGTAAGGGAATGGGGCACATGCTATCCCTTAAAATGGGAGCAGAAGACAATAGAATATCTAGGGGTGAACTTAACATCTACATATGAGAGGTTATATGGTGTTAATATTCCCGGGCTGTTAAAAACCCCAGATGGGGGATCTGAAGAGGTGGGACATGCAGGAGCTGTCGTGGTTTGCATGGATAACGGCTATAAAAATGTCTATACTGCCAAGGTTCCTGAACTTAGCAATTCAAAATCTGCAGAAAGAAATTATGCGCTTCATATGGAAAGGGAAGAAGCTGAGAGTACCCAGAAAGGCCCTATTTTGCCCTCTGGCTCTGGGGGGCTTGGGAGTCCCGGACTTTAGTCGTTACCTAATGGCGGCGCAGGTAGCCCTGATGCTTCAGTGGGACCCAAGGGAACACCCAAGCGGGTGGTCCAACATAGAAAGAGGCGCGACTAGCTCGAGAACCCCGGCCTACTGACACCAAAACACAGGGGCCTGGGGGGCATTCTGCTGAATACTACTAAGGCCACCTTCTGTTACTGGGACAAAGTGAAGCGGGGGAAGAAAGAAAAGTGGGGGGTGGTCCATTCACACCAAAGGCTCATAACCCTGACTTCACCCCGGAATGCAACCCAGGTTTGGAACTCAGTTCGAGACATCCTCGGACAATGGGAGACTTTTATTCAGGCTGTCACCCTTTGATGTTCGAAGATTGTAAAAATAAATTTCAGATTCCAGAAAGTGAACGGTTTCATTAAACACAGATAAGACATTGGATCTCGAATAAAAAAGTAAAAGAGAGAGCCAACAGAACTCCAGTAGCGCTGGAACTCACAATGAAAGGCGGGACAGCTGCGAAAGGGGTTTCCAGGCTATACCGATTGCTAGATGGGTCAAGCTCGGGAGAGGTCCTTCCATATCAAGCTCGGGAGAGGTCCTTCCATATCAAGCTCGGGAGAGATCCTTCCATATGTTAAAGTGGGAACAAGATGTTGGGGAACCAATCACGGAAGAAATGTGGGATCAGATTTGGCACAGGGCATTGAAAGGTTCCAAACGTACGCCAATCAAGGAAGCAGCCTATAAGATATGTTTTAGGTGGTACATGACGCCACAACGCCTACATTCCATCATTCCAGGCTATCCTTGAACATTCTGGTGGGGGTGCGGACAGACTGGGGATCTGATACGCATGTGGTGGTCATGCCCTTTGGCGGAGGTGTACTGGAAAGAAATCCTAAGCCACATAAAAGATATTACAATGGTACAACTCCCCTTTAAGCTAGTAGTGGTACTATTGGGAGCCACCGCAGAGGGAAGTTACGCTGCCACAGGAAATAATGCCACACTTATCACCCATATGTTGATTGCGGACAGGATCACGCTAGGGCACGCTTGGAAGATAGAGCAGGGGCCGATGGTAGCCATGTGGTGGGTGCGGCTATGGGGAGGGATGGCTATGGAGAAGGTGACGGCTCTGACTAATGGCTCATATCAGAGGTTTCTGACGGTTTGTCTTCCATTTAATGAATTTGTTGCAGAGAGGGAGCAGGTTTACTTTAGGCCAACATTACTTTGTAATTTCTCTATTCTATGATAATAGGCGGAGTTCAAGGGCAATGGTTCTGTTAGGCAAGAATGCCCAAGTGCACAGGTAAAAGGAATGTGCTCTCTTCAACCTATGTTAAGAAGTTCAATGGAGGAGGGAGGGAGGGGAGCAGGAGGGGGAACTGACGGGAGTTATACAGATGTCATGGGCACTAAGGTTGGACATTGCAAGAATGGAACTGAAACATATTAATGCATATGTGACAATATGTGTTCTGAATTGTAATTGTGCCTCATGTCTAATAAATAAAGTTGATTAAAAAAAGAATGCAGAAGTAATTGAAGAAGAAAAGTAAACATATATATGAGTGAGAAGAAAGCATATATGCAAAGAACATAAGTGACCAGATGAGTAGGAAATGTATATATGCAGAAACGCAAGGTAGATGAGTAACATAGGAGCTTGCTGCAGTAGAAGCTATAACGTGAGTAGAGCGCCATGATGAAAAGATGGACCTCGATGTCGTTCTAAATTGTTCAAACTACCTCAGGGACAGACCAGGGCTGCATAGCTGAAAGGCAAGGAACAAAGAATAGCTGTTGCCCAGAGATCAAGGATGTCACAGCAAGAAGCAACTGCAGGGTTCAAAGGGAGTGATTGAGTGGATTATCAATGTACGCATTACATATTTCTCGTAGATTAAGCAGAGGCGAAAACATCTGCAAGTACCAAATATTGAACAATCAAGGATGCAAAATGTATATGTGAGATGGAGCAACCACGGCACCAGAGGCCGAAGAGGGCAATGACACCTTACATAATTGAATCAAATAGCACTAAATAAAAGGATGAAATGGACACATTTGTGGTCTTCTAACATGTGGTGCAAGACCAGAAGACAAGGCTTATTCACGAGCACTCCAGGCGAAGATAACGATGCACCTTAACTCCACTTAATGTTCATGGGAAGAGACCGTTCAACAAGGTCAAGTACAAAGGAGAAGCCTTGGCTGAAGGCTCGCCTGATGAGAGATGGTAGACTAATTGGGCAAGTGGGCAGTAGTCTGACTTTGTTCTCTGCACCTGGGTTTCCTTTTGCTTACGTGCTGCTAATGGGCCAAATGTCAAAGGTTGGGAGAGAATTGTGAAACAGGCATAGTATCAAGAGAGACACAGACTCACAGATAACAGTTTCAAAAACCTTTATTTAATAAAATTCTGGGGTTGGTGTAATGCCTAACTGGCCCTAACTCTAAGGGATTAATCCCTCAACTGATGTTTCTAATGGACGTTGATGTCTGTAAATCCAAAACAAAATCTGTCTCAATCTAAACCTATGCTTGCCCTCATTCTTTGCCAAAATGTGCTAGGAAGTCTTCTTAAAAGAAAGATAGTGGTTCCAAAAAGAAAGGCTGGTTCAGGTGTTTTTCCCACAAGGTGTAGTTCTGCCAATGTCATAAAAATGAGTACCATCAAAAAGGGTTGTTCGTGAAACCTTCTCCACAGGGTTCTTGCAATATTTTCAAACAACCTTTAAGGTCTCTTGTTCCTTGGGATTCCTTTCCCCAAGCTTCAATTCTTCCAAGTTTCAAACAAAATGTAACACAGTTCCTCGCAGGCTTCTCAGGGTTCTCTTCACCGAGCGTATACCTCTTTGTTTCAAAATAAGTATTCGACTTTGTTGGGCTTCACAAGGTTCCCTTCCTCATGATTAGGCCCCTCTGCCGCAACACACAAGTGTTTCAATTGCGCTCCAGGCACCCGCACCCTACTGAGTTTCTCTCTTCCTTTTCTAATGAAACTCACCGGTAAGCACAGTGCTGGCAAGCATTCTTCCTCTAGTTGCTTGGGTCGAGGTTAGGGTCTCAGCACCTGCCCCCCTGACACTGTTGGGACTGGCACACGTCCCTTGGGAACAAGTAGGTCCTTAAACATGGCCAGCAGCCTGCAGTCGAGTTCCTCACTCCAGCTCCTTCGAGACTCGGCTCCATAGCCACGCTGCACCCCATCTGGCATACTGCGTCAGCATCTCGGCTTTCCATTTTTCTCCAGGTTCTCCCGTCTTCCGGTCATTGCTGGTCGACGGCTGCACGGCAAACTCACACTCTGCGTCGCTGCCCCTTCATCGCAAACACCTGTGCGCACAACGCCACAGCCTTGTCCTGCGCAGGCTTTGCCACAGAGGGACTGATCCTTGGTTCTTAAAGGATACGCTGCGTGGACGTAGCACAACGGGCAACATATGAAACGGCCAGCGTCTCCTGCGGTCCTGAGGTGCACAACACTGCAGCCTTGTCCTGCGCGGGTATTGCTGCAGAGGGTCCTACCCTCGGTTTTTAAAGGATACGCTGCATGGACATAGCGCAACGTGCGCGTTTAGAACGCCCAGCATCTTCTGCGGCGCACAACACTGCAGCCTTGTCCTGCACAGACTTTAGGCTCTCTTTTAGGCAACCTCTGGCTCTCCAGAGGTTTTGGACTACAACTCTCATCGACAATACCCTCGGGCATCAAAGAGCCAGGGTATTTCAGTTGTTGCACGAGCTGCTAGAGAGGGCAAGTCGGGAGCTCAGTGGAGTGATTTCCAGACAGACACTCGTGCTGATTTACCTACTGGCCATCGTCCCTTCAGGGATTTTAGGGCAAATAGTTTACGTACGTGCCCGCTCAACTTGCCATCCTTACATATTAAAGCTCTGATTGTTACTTGCCACAAGGAATTGTAAAGCGGTACGTGCAATAACATCCCAACCCGCAAAAGGCAAAGGATTGCGTGTGCGCAAAGGGACATGATTTGTGCAGTGCACAAACCAGCGCTTTGTCTGGATTGCCAAAAAGAGTGCGCTTGGCAGGCGGCGCAGGATGGGGCAGCTGTGCTGGGCGCAGGATGGGGCAGCTGTGCTGCTGGGTGCGGGATGGGGCAGCTCTGCTGGGTGCGGGATGGGGTAGCTGTGCTGGGTGCGGGATGGGGCAGCTGTGCTGCTGGGTGCGGGATGGGGCAGCTGTGCTGAGCGCAGGATGGGGCAGCTGTGCTGCTGCGTGCGGGATGGGGCAGATCTGCTAGGCGCAGGATGGGGCAGCTGTGCTGGGTGCGGGATGGGGCAGCTGTGCTGGACGCGGGATGGGGCAGCTGTGCTGCTGGGTGCGGGATGGGGCAGCTCTGCTGGGTGCGGGATGGGGCAGCTGTGCTGCTGGGTGCGGGATGGGGCAGCTCTGCTGGGTGCAGGGTGGGGCAGCTGTGCTGGGTGCGGGATGGGGCAGCTGTGCTGCTGGGTGCGGGATGGGGCAGCTGTGCTGAGCGCAGGATGGGGCAGCTGTGCTGCTGGGTGCGGGATGGGGCAGCTGTGCTGGGCGCAGGATGGGGCAGCTGTGCTGCTGGGTGCGGGATGGGGTAGCTGTGCTGGGTGCGGGATGGGGCAGCTGTGCTGCTGGGTGCGGGATGGGGCAACTCTGCTGGGTGCGGGATGGGGTAGCTGTGCTGGGTGCGGGATGGGGCAGCTGTGCTGCTGGGTGCGGGATGGGGCAGCTGTGCTGAGCGCAGGATGGGGCAGCTGTGCTGCTGGGTGCGGGATGGGGCAGATCTGCTGGGCGCGGGATGGGGCAGCTGTGCTGGGTGCGGGATGGGGCAGCTGTGCTGGACGCGGGATGGGGCAGCTGTGCTGAGCGCGGGATGGGGCGGCTGTGCTGGGCGCAGCGGGATGGGGCGGCTGTGCTGGGCGCAGGATGGGGCGGCTGTGCTGGGCGCAGGATGGGGCAGCTGTGCTGCTGGGCGCGGGATGGGGCAGCTGTGCTGGGCGCAGGATGGGGCAGCTGTGCTGCTGGGTGCGGGATGGGGCAGCTCTGCTGGGTGCGGGATGGGGTAGCTGTGCTGGGTGTGGGATGGGGCAGCTGTGCTGCTGGGTGCGGGATGGGGCAGCTGTGCTGGGCGCAGGATGGGGCAGCTGTGCTGCTGGGTGCGGGATGGGGCAGCTCTGCTGGGTGCGGGATGGGGTAGCTGTGCTGGGTGCAGGATGGGGCAGCTGTGCTGGGCGCAGGATGGGGCAGCTGTGCTGGGCGCGGGATGGGGCAGCTGTGCTGCTGGGTGCGGGATGGGGCAGCTCTGCTGGGTGCGGGATGGGGTAGCTGTGCTGGGTGCGGGATGGGGCAGCTGTGCTGCTGGGTGGGGCAGCTGTGCTGGGCGCAGGATGGGGCAGCTGTGCTGCTGGGCGTGGGATGGGGCAGATCTGCTGGGCGCGGGATGGGGTATCTGTGCTGGGTGCAGGAAGGGGCAGCTGTGCTGGGCGCGGGATGGGGCGACTGTGCTGGGCGTGGGATGGGGCGGCTGTGCTGGGTGCCGGATGGGGCAGCTGTGCTGGGCGCGGGATGGGGCGGCTGTGCTGGGCGCGGGATGGGGCAGCTGTGCTGGGTGCCGGATGGGGCAGCTGTGCTGGGCGCAGGATGGGGCAGCTGTGCTACTGAGTGCGGGATGGGGCAGCTGTGCTGGGTGCAGGCTGTGCTGGGCACAGGATGGGGCAGCTGTGCTGGGCGCAGGATGGGGCAGCTGTGCTGGGCGCAGGATGGAGCAGCTGTGCTGCTGGGTGCAGGATGGGGTAGCTGTGCTGGGTGCAGGCTGTGCTGGGCGCAGGATGCGGCAGCTGTGCTGGGCGCAGGATGGGGTGGCTGTGCAGGGCGCAGGATGGGGCGGCTGTGCTCGGCGCAGGATGGGGCGGCTGTGCTGGGCGCATGATGGGGCAGCTG
The DNA here is from genome assembly GCF_040938575.1 of Ambystoma mexicanum. NCBI lineage: Eukaryota > Metazoa > Chordata > Amphibia > Caudata > Ambystomatidae > Ambystoma > Ambystoma mexicanum. The sequence goes on from NC_090930.1 coordinate 44,300,176, forward strand.
TGCTGCTGGGTGCGGGATGGGGCAGCTCTGCTGGGTTCAGGATGGGGCAGCTGTGCTGATGGGTGCGGGATGAGGCAGCTGTGCTGGGCGCAGGATGGGGCAGCTGTGCTGCTGGGCGCAGGACGGGGCAGCTGTGTTGCTGGGTGCAGGATGGGGCAGCTGTGCTGCTGGGTGCGGAATGAGGCAGCTGTGCTGGGTGCGGGATGGGGCAGCTGTGCTGGGCGCAGAATGGGGCAGCTGTGCTGGGTGCAGGATGGGGCAGCTGTGCTGGGTGCAGGCTGTGCTGGGCGCAGGATGGGGCAGCTGTGCGCTGGGCGCAGGATGGGGCAGATGTGCTGGGCGCAGGATGGGGCAGCTGTGCTGGGTGCAGGAAGGGGCAGCTGTGCTGGGTGCAGGAAGGGGCAGCTGTGCTGGGTACAGGATGGGGCAGCTGTGCTGCTAGGTGCGGGATGGGGCAGCTCTGCTGGGTGCGGGATGGGGCAGCTGTGCTGGGTGCGGGATGGGGCAGCTGTGCTGGGTGCAGGCTGTGCTGGGTGCAGGATGGGGCAGCTGTGCTGGGTGAAGGATGGGGCAGCTGTGCTGGGTGCAGGATGGGGCAGCTGTGCTGGGTGAAGGATGGGGTAGCTGTGGTGGGCGCAGGATGGGGCAGCTGTGCTGGGTGCAGGATGGGGCAGCTGTGCTGGGCGCAGGATGGGGCAGCTGTGCTGGGCGCAGGATGAGGCAGCTCTGCTGGGCGCAGGGTGGGGCAACTGTGCTGGGTGCAGGGTGGGGCAGCTGTGCTGCTGGGTGCAGGATGGGGCAGTTGTGCTGGGCGCAGGATGGGGCAGCTGTGCTGGTCGCAGGATGGGGCAGCTGTGCTGGGCGCAGGATGGACCTGGGCGCAGGATGGGGTAGCTGTGCTGGGTGCAGGATGGGGCAGCTGTGCTGGGCGCAGGATGGGGCAGCTGTGCTGGGCGCAGGATGGAGCTGGGCGCAGGATGGGGTAGCTGTGCTGGGTGCAGGATGGGGCAACTGTGCTGGGCGCAGGATGGAGCTGGGTGCAGGATGGGGTTGCTGTGCTGGGTGCAGGATGGGGTAGCTGTGCTGGGTGCAGGATGGGGCAACTGTGCTGGGTGCGGGATGGGGCAGATGTGCTGGGCGCGGGATGGGGCAGCAGTGCTGGGTGCGGGATGGGGTAGCTGTGCTGGGCGCGGGATGGGGCAGCTGTGCTGGGTGCAGGATGGGGCAGCTGTGCTGGGCGCAGGATGGGGCAGCTGTGCTGGGCGCGGGATGGGGCAGCTGTGCTGGGCGCGGGATGGGGCAGCTGTGCTGGGTGCGGGATGGGGTAGCTGTGCTGCTGGGTGCGGGATGGGGCAGCTCTGCTGCTGGGTGCAGGATGAGGCAGCTGTGCTGAGTGCAGGATGGGGCAGCTGTGCTGGGTGCAGGATGGGGCAGCTGTGCTGGGTGCAGAATGGGGCAGCTGTGCTGAGTGCAGGATCGGGCAGCTCTGCTGCTGGGTGCGGGATGGGGCAGCTCTGCTGGGTGCAGGATGGGGCAGCTGTGCTGGGTGCAGGATGGGGAAGCTGTGCTGGGCGCGGGATGGGGCGGCTGTGCTGGGCGCGGGATGGGGCGGCTGTGCTGGGTGCCGGATGGGGCAGCTGTGCTGGGCGCGGGATGGGGCGGCTGTGCTGGGCGCGGGATGGTGTGGCTGTGCTGGGTGCCAGATGGGGCAGCTGTGCTGGGCGCAGGATGGGGCAGCTGTGCTGGGCGCAGGATGGGGCAGCTGTACTACTGGGCGCGGGATGGGGCAGCTGTGCTGGGTGCAGGCTGTGCTGGGCGCAGGATGGGGCAGCTGTGCTGGGTGCAGGCTGTGCTGGGCGCAGGATGCGGCAGCTGTGTTGGGCGCAGGATGGGGCGGCTGTGCTGGGCGCAGGATGGGGCGGCTGTGCTGGGCGCAGGGTGGGGCAGCTGTGCTGCTGGGTGCGGGATGGGGCAGCTCTGCTGGGTTCAGGATGGGGTAGCTCTGCTGGGTGCGGGATGGGGCAGCTGTGCTGCTGGGCACGGGATGGGGCAGCTGTGCTGCTGGGCACGGGATGGGGCAGCTGTGCTGCTGGGCGCGGGATGGGGCAGCTGTGCTGGGTGCAGGATGGGGCAACTGTGCTGCTGGTTGCGGGATGAGGCAGCTGCGCTGGGTGCGGGATGGGGCAGCTGTGCTGGGCGCGGAATGGGGCAACTGTGCTGGGCGCGGGATGGGGCAGCTGTGCTGGGCGCTGGATGGGGCAGCTGTGCTGCTGGGTGCGGGATGGGGCAGCTGTGCTGGGTGCAGGCTGTGGTGGGCGCAGGATGGGGCAGCTGTGCTGGGTGCAGGATGGGGCAGCTGTGCTGGGTGCAGGAAGGGGCAGCTGTGCTGGGTGCGGGATGGGGCAGCTGTGCTGCTGGGTGCGGGATGGGGCAGCTGTGCTGGGTGCGGGATGGGGCAGCTGTGCTGGGTGCGGGATGGGGCAGCTGTGCTGGGCGCGGGATGGGGCAGCTGTGCTGGGCGCGGGATGGTGCAGCTGTGCTGCTGGGTGCGGGATGGGGCAGCTGTGCTGGGTGCAGGCTGTGCTGGGCGCAGGATGGGGCAGCTGTGCTGGGTGAAGGATGGGGCAGCTGTTCTGGGTGCAGGATGGGGTAGCTGTGCTGGGTGCAGGATGGGGCAGCTGTGCTGGGTGCAAGATGGGGCAGCTGTGCTGGGTGCAAGATGGGGCAGCTGTGCTGAGCGCAGTATAAGGCAGCTGTGCTGGGCGCAGGGTGGGGCAACTGTGCTGGGTGCAGGGTGGGGCAGCTGTGCTGCTCTCTGCTGGGTGCAGGATCGGGCAGCTGTGCTGGGTGCAGGATGGGGCAGCTGTGCTGGCCGCAGGATGGGGCAGCTGTGCTGAGTGCAGGATGGGGCAGCTGTGCTGGGTGCAAGATTGGGCAGCTGTGCTGAGTGCAGGATGGGGCAGCTGTGCTGCGGGATGGGGCAGCTGTGCTGGGCGCGGGATGGGGCAGCTGTGCTGGGCGCAGGATGGGGCAGCTGTGCTGGGCGCGGGATGGAGTAGCTGTGCTGGGCGCAGGATGGGGTAGCTGTGCTGGGCGCAGGATGGGGCAGCTGTGCTGGGCGCAGGATGGAGCAGCTGTGCTGGGCGTATGATGGGGCAGCTGTGCTGGGTGCAGGATTGGGCAGCTGTGCTGGGCGCAGGATGGGGCAGCTGTGCTGGGTGCAGGATGGGGCAGCTGTGCTGGGCGCAGGATGGGGCAGCTGTGCTGGGCGCAGTATGGGGCAGCTGTGCTGGGCGCAGGATGGGGCAGCTGTGCTGGGCGCAGTATGGGGCAGCTGTGCTGGGCGCAGGATGGGGCAGCTGTGCTTGGTGCAGGGTGGGGCAGCTGTGCTGGGTGCAGGATGGGGCAGCAGCTGTGCTGGGTGCAGGATGGGGCAGCGGTGCTGGGCGCAGGATGGGGCAGCTGTGCTGGGTGCGGGATGGGGCAGCTATGCTGGGTGCGGGATGGCGTAGCTGTGCTGGGTGCAGGATGGGGTAGCTGTGCTGCTGGGTGCAGGATGGGGCAGCTCTGCTGCTGGGTGCGGGATGGGGCAGCTCTGCTGGGTGCAGGATATGGCAGCTCTGCTGGGTGCAGGATGGGGCAGCTGTGCTGGGTGCAGGATGGGGCAGCTCTGCTGCTGGATGCGGGTTGGGGTAGCTCTGCTGCTGGGTGCGGGTTGGGGCAGCTCTGCTGGGTGCAGGATGGGGCAGCTGTGCTGGGTGCAGGATGGGGCAGCTGTGCTGGGTGCAGGATGGGGTAGCTGTGCTGGGCACACGATGGGGTAGCTGTGCTGGGCGCAGGATGGGGCAGCTGTGCTGGGTGCGGGATGGGGCAGCTGTGCTGGGTGCAGGATGGCGTAGCTGTGCTGGGTGCAGGATGGGGTTGCTGTGCTGCTGGGTGCAGAATGGGGCAGCTCTGCTGCTGGGTGCGGGATGGGGCAGCTCTGCTGGGTGCAGGATGGGGCAGCTCTGCTGCTGGGTGCGGTTGGGGCAGCTCTGCTGGGTGCAGGATGGGGCAGTTGTGCTGGGTGCAGGATGGGGCAGCTGTGCTGGCTGCAGGATGGGGTAGCTGTGCTGGGTGCAGGATGGGGCAGCTGTGCTGGGTGTGGGATGGGGCAGCTGTGCTGCTGGGTGCGGGATGGGGCAGCGGTGCTGGGCGCGGGATGGAGTAGCTGTGCTGGGCGCGGGATGGGGCAGCTGTGCTGGGCACAGGATGGGGCGGCTGTGCTGGGCGCAGGGTGGGGCTGCTGTGCTGGGCGCAGGATGGGGCAGCTGTGCTGGGCGCGGGATGGGGCAGCTGTGCTGGGCGCGGGATGGGGCAGCTGTGCTGGGCGCAGGATGTGGTAGCTGTGCTGGGCGCAGGATGGGGCAGCTGTGCTGGACGCAGAATGGGGCTGCTGTGCTGGGCGCAGGATGGGCAGCTGTGCTGGGCGCAGGATGGGGCAGCTGTGCTGGGCACAGGATGGGGTAGCTGTGCTGGGCGCAGGATGGGGCAGCTGTGCTGGGTGCAGGATGGGGCAGCTGTGCTGCTGGGTGCAGGATGGGGCAGCTGTGCTGCTGGGTGCAGGATGGGGTAGCTGTGCTGGGCACATAATGGGGCAGCTGTGCTGGGTGCAGGACGGGGCAGCTGTGCTGGGCGCAGGACGGGGCAGCTGTGCTGGGTGCAGGACGGGGAAGCTGTGCTGGGCGCAGGACGGGGTAGCTGTGCTGGGTGCAGGATGGGGCAGCTGTGCTGGGTGCAGGATGGGGCAGCTGTGCTGGGTGCAGGATGGGCAGCTGTGCTGGGCGCAGGATGGGGCAGCTGTGCTGGGTGCAGGATGGGGCAGCTGTGCTGGGCGCAGCCGGGGTAGCTGTGCTGGGTGCAGGATGGGGCAGCTGTGCTAGGCGCAGGATGTGGTAGCTGTGCTGGGCGCAGGATGGGGCAGCTGTGCTGGACGCAGAATGGGGCTGCTGTGCTGGGCGCAGGATGGGCAGCTGTGCTGGCCGCAGGATGGGGCAGCTGTGCTGGGCACAGGATGGGGTAACTGTGCTGGGCGCAGGATGGGGCAGCTGTGCTGGGTGCAGGATGGGGCAGCTGTGCTGCTGGGTGCAGGATGGGGTAGCTGTGCTGGGCCCAGGATGGGGCAGCTGTGCTGGGTGCAGGACGGGGCAGCTGTGCTGGGCGCAGGACGGTGCAGCTGTGCTGGGTGCAGGACGGGGAAGCTGTGCTGGGCGCAGGACGGGGTAGCTGTGCTGGGTGCAGGACGGGGCAGCTGTGCTGGGTGCAGGACGGGGCAGCTGTGCTGGGTGCAGGATGGGGCAGCTGTGCTGGGCGCAGGATGGGGCAGCTGTGCTGGGTGCAGGATGGGGTAGCTGTGCTGGGTGCAGGATGGGGCAGCTGTGCTGGGCGCAGCCGGGGTAGCTGTGCTGGGTGCAGGATGGGGTAGCTATGCTGGGTGCATGATGGGGCAGCTGTGCTGGGCGCAGGATGGGGCACACCATGCATTCAATTCTGAAAGAGTGTTGTGCTTACCCTGGCTCCTGGGTGCACTCCCTGACTCGTGTGGGAGGACTGAGTTCCCCATGTGTGGGTGCCGGGGAGAAGATCTGAGGGCCTGAAGGTGCCCGCCGAAGGCCTGTACACTGGATAGGCATGGGCACGTCCTGCTGTCAGTGCAACGCTGACCGATGTTCCCATCTGAAATGAGATGCGCCCTGACACCCACCTCAGGTCCAGGGTCAAAGCAGACATGTAACGGGGGTCCTTCTTATATAGAAACTGTTCCCGAATGGCGTCGTTTTCAAATTAAAGTGTAGGAAGAAGTTTAAACAGCAGGTGCATTTGTTTGGCGGTTTGGGTTGAGCATGGTAGGGGCATGCCAATGGGATTTGTGTGGAGCAGGACAACAAAGAACATAGTTCCACTTATTCTTTTCTTACAATTCAACCACCGCCTACAGGTGAAAATTAAACACCCCAAAACATTAAAAAAGTGCCACACAAACAATTGAGGCCTTTAGCATAATATATGTCACAGAAGGGAACAGGTGTACTGTGGGCGCACCACACACTTTTGGTAATATGCCCCAGCATGTTTCTCGATTACCAATGGGTGTCTAATGGGGGCGACAGTTACTATAATTAACCAATCATATACCTGCTGCTTAAGAAAGCCTGCCACTCTTCCTCTCCCCCAGCCTGACCATCTCCCATTTTCTCTTCTTTTGCAGCGTCCAACCAACATCTGTTCAATTTAACAACTGGGGGCATCCCTTTCATTTTCCTTCTGATCCTGTTGCTGGTACTTGTGGCAGTGTTCTTTCTCTACTTCCATAGGTAAGTGCATGGACACCCCCACCTATAAGCACAGTCGAACCGTACATATAGAGAGATGGACAACTCATGGACAGAGAGAGGGGGAGGGGGAAAAGCGAGCAAATAGAGAGAGAGCAAGAGAAAAGATACCTTCACAGAAAGAGAGAGAGAGAAAAGGAAGAAACATGACAGAGAAAGAAGGCACAGCATGAGAGGAAAGAAAGAGAAGAGAAAAAGTGAGAGGACAGAGAGAGAAAAGAGACCAGGGAGAGAAGAGATGACCTGAGAGGGGGAAGAAAAGGAAAAGAGATGAGATAACGTGAGAGGACAGAGAGAGAAGAGGAGCAAAAGTGAGAGAAGAGGCAACGTGAGAGGACAAAAAAAGCAGAGACAACAGGAGAGAACAGAGAGAGACGACAGCACCTGAGAGGAAAGAGAGAGAAGAAGAGAAAAAGTTAGGGGACAGAAAGAGAATACAAGGAAACGTGAAAAGACAGAGAGAGAAGAGAGAATGTGAGAGAAAAGAGAGACAAGCTATGACCTGAGAGGAAAGTGAGAGAAGAGACTGAAAAGTGAGGGGACAAAGAGATAAGACAAGGAAATGTTAGAGGACAGAGAGAGAAGAGATAATGTGAGAGAAAAGAGATAGGAGAGATGACCTGAGAGGGAAGAGGAGGAAAAGTGAGATGACAGAGAGAAAAGAGGAAGAGAAGAGAGGGGACAGGGAGTGAAAAGATGCTGTGAGAGGACAGAGAGTGAAGACAGGGAAAAGTGATGTGGCAGAGAGAGAAGAGGCAACGTAAGAGGACAGAGAAATAAGAGAAAACATTAAATGACAGAGTGGGAAGAGACAACATAAGAGGAAATAGAGAGAAGGGGAGGAAAAGTGAGGTGATAGAGAAGAGGCAAAGCGGGGGACAGAGAAGAGATAACCTGAGAGGGAAGAGGAGGAAAAGAGAGGGGAAAGAGACATGAGAGATGATGCGAGGGGAAAGAGCGAGAAGAGGAGGAAAAGTGAGGGGCAGAGAGAAAAGAGGAGGAGGAGAAGAGGGGGGACAGAGAGAAAATAGATGACCTGAGAGGGAAGAGGAGGAAAAGAGAGGGACAGAGAGAGAGAAGAGATGATGTGAGATGACAGAGAGAGAAGAGATAATGTGAGAGAACAGAGACAGGAGAAATGACCTGAGAGGGAAGACGAGGAAAAGTGAGATGGCAGAGAGAAAAGAGGAAGAGAAGAGAGGGGACAGGGAGAGAAAAGATGCTGTGAGAGGACAGAGAGAGAGAGAGAGAGAGAGAGAGAGAAGAGGAAGAAAAGTGATGTGGCAGAGAGAGAAGAGGCAACGTAAGAGGACAGAGAAAGAAGAGAAAACATGAAATGACAGTGAGGGAAGAGACAACATACGAGGAAATGGAGAGAAGGGGAGGAAAAGTGAGGTGATAGAGAAGAGGAGAAGCGGGGGACAGAGAAGAGATGATCTGAGAGGGAAAAGGAGGAAAAGATAGGGAAAAGAGAGATGAGAGATGATGTGAGAGGACAGAGCGAGCAGAGGAGGAAAAGTGAGGGGGTAGAGAGAAAATAGATGACCTGAGAGGGAAGAGGAGGAAAAGAGAGGGGAAGAGATGATGTGAGAGGACAGAGAGAGAAGAGATGGGAAAGTGAGGGGGCAGAGAGAGAAGAGGCACGTAAGAGGACAGAGAAAGAAGAGACATCATGAGATGAAAGAGAGGGAAGAGACAACATAAGAGTGAATAGAGAGAAGGGGGAAAGTGAGGTGAGAGAGAAGAGGAGGAGGAGGAGAAGCAGGGGACAGAGAGAGAAGACAAGGAAATGTTAGAGGACAGAGAGAGAGAATTTGAGAGAACAGAGAGAGAAGAGAGAATCTGAGAAGGATGAGGTGGAAAAGCGAGGGGACAGAGAGAGAGAGAATAGATGATGTGAGAGGACAGAGAGAGAAGAGAGGGAAAAGTGAGAGGACAGAGAGAGAAGAGGCATGTAAGAGGACAGAGAAGGAAGAGACAACATAAGAGGAAATAGAGAGAAGGGGAGGAAAAGTGAAGTGAGAGAGAAGAGGAGGAGGAGAAGCAGGGGACAGAGAGAGAAGACAAGGAAATGTTAGAGGACAGAGAGAGAATGTGAGAGAACAGAGAGAGAAGAGATAATCTGGGAAGGAAGAGCTGGAAAAGAGAGGGGACAGAGAGAAAGAAGAGATGATGTGAGAGGTCAGAGAGAGAAGAGAGGGAAGAGTGAGGGGACAGAGAGAGAAGAGGCACGTAAGAGGACAGAGAAAGAAGAGACAGTATGAGAGGAGCGAGAGGAGGAGGAAAAGTGAAGGGACAAAGAGAGAGGACAAGGGTAAGTTAGAAGACAGGGAGAGAATGTGAGAAAACATAGAGAGAAGAAATGACCGGAGAGGGAAGAGGAGGAAAAGAGAGTGGACACAAATAGAAGAGATGATGTGAGAATACAGAGAGAGAGAAGAGGATGAGGAGGAGAAGACGCGGACAGAGAGAAAAGAGATGACCTGAGAGGGATGAGGAGAAAAAGTGAGGGGGCAGAGAGAGAAGACAGGGAAAAGCTAGAGGACAGTGAGATAATGTGAGAGAATAGAGAGAGAAGAGAGGATCTGAGAGGGAAGAGGAAGACATGTATGGTGACAGAGAGAGAAGAGGAGGTAAAGTGGGGTTACAGAGAGAGAAGAGGAGGAGAACAGAGGGGACATAGAGAGAAGACAAGGACAAGCGAGAAGGCAGAGAGAGAAGAATGAATGTGATGGAACAGTGAGAGAAGTGATACCTTAGAGCAAAGAGAGAGAAAAAATGGAAAAGTGAGGGGACAAAGAGAGAAGACAAGGACAAGTTAGAGGACAGAGGGAGAGAAGAGAGAATGTGAGAGAGAAGAGATGACCTGAGAGTGAAGAGCAGAAGAAACGAGATGACAGAAAGAAAAGAGGAGGAGAAGAGAGGTGACAGAAAGAGAAGAGTAGGAGGAGAAGAGGGGGGCAGAAAGTGAAGCGATGACCTATGAGGTAAGAGTTGGAAAATAGAGGTGACAGAGCGAGATGAGGAGGAGGAGGAGGAGAAGAGGTGGGACAGGGAGAGAAGAGATGACCTGAGAGGGAAGAGGGGAAAAGGTGAGGGGGCAGAGAGAGTAGATGAGGGGGCAGAGAAAGAAGAGATGGCATAACAGGACAGAGGGGGAAGAGACAACATAAGAGCAAAGAGAGAGGTGATGAGGGAAAGTGAGGGGACAGAGAGTGCAGACAAGGAAAAGCTAGAGGACAGAGAGAGAATGTGAAAGAACAGAGAGAGAAGAGATGACCAGAGAGGGAAGAGGAGGAAAAGTGAGGTGGCAGAGAGAGAAGAGGGGGAAAGTGAGGTGACACAGGGAGAAGAGGAGTTGGAGGAGAAGAGAGGGGACAGAGAATGAGAGGGGACAGAGAGAGAATAGTTGACGCGAGAGGGCAGAGAGAGAAGAGGAGGAAAGGTGCCAGGGCAGAGAGAAGAGAACATTAGATGACAGAGGGAGGACTTGGAAGTGAGAAGACTGAATGTGAGAGGACAGAGAGAGAAGAGACAACGTGAACAGACATAGAAATAAGAGGTAACGTGAGAGCACAGTGCAAAGTGATGGTGAGAGGGACAAGGTGAGAAGGTATTGAGATGAGAAGAGCAAAAGTGAGAGGTCCGAGAATAGATAGGAGATAGGACAAAGGGAGAAAACTGAGAGAGGACGGACAACAAACGGGAAGAAGAAAGAAAGAAAGAAAGAAAGAAAGAAAGAAAGAAAGAAAGAAAGAAAGAAAGAAAGAAAGAAAGAAAGAAAGAAAGAAAGAAAGAAAGAAAGAAAGAAAGAAAGAAAGAAAACTTGAGAGGCCCGAGAGAGAAGACCTACGTGAGGACATTGGGAAGAGTAGAGGGAAATGGGGGAGAACAGAGACAGAACCAGAGGGGAGAAGTTATGTAGCCAGAAAGAGAGAGAGAGAGAGAGAGAGAGAGAGAGAGAGAGAGAGAGAAAGCAACAGGCATAGAGAGCGAGTGGGAGAGATGCAGATAAGGACAGGCTGCAAGGATGGCAGAGAAGCAGGCAGACATGGAAAGGGATAGGAGACTTGCAGAACAGAGAGGCAGATGTACTCACTGAAGCTAAGCCTGAGCTGCAGAGTTGCATGGCTCGGTAGAAGGCCCCGTTAGCCCCCCTCCCAACATTCGCAAGTTGTCCCAAAGGTCCAGTGTCCCACCTGAAGATTCAGGGGGTTCGCTGGACATGCTCACTGCCTCTGGAACTCCATGCCATTGGAGATCGGGTGTATTTCTAATTTCTCAACCTATTGCAAATCTTTGAAAGAGTTAATGTTTAATTGAGACGAGTGTGTTGCCTGGTCTCTGAAGCTCTGATGGCGGCTGGATTTTACTGTGCGGACGTTACATATATTCAAATCAAAAATCCATCACAAATCGAATTGCCATTCACTGTTAGAGAGAGAGAGAGAGAGAATCCAGAGAAAGGGAGAGGGAGACTTTGAGACTGAACTAAGACTGTACAGCATTGAGAGGGTGGCAATATTAATAAGGAAGTAGCTGAGGCATGTCCAGAAACCTCCAATGAGAAACTGGAGGTTTCAGACTCTGGAACCTCCTCCCCGTCCAAAACACTGGACTCAAGCCCTCACTGTCAGGAAGGAGCTCCCAGAGCAGGATCAAGCAAATCTGGAAGGAAAGAACCAGAAGACAGACCTTCTCTGGCTACATCGCCAGACTCTGGAACCTCTTCCCCGTCAGCAACACCGGAAACAACCCCTCACTGTCAGGAAGGAGCTCCCAGAGCAGGATCAAGCAACTCTGGAAGGAAAGAACCAGAAGACAGACCTTCTCTGTCTACATCACCAGACTCTGGAACCTCCTCCCCGTCCACAACACTAGACCCAAGCCCTCACTGTCGGGAAGGAGCTCCCAGAGCAGGATCAAGCAACTCTGGAAGGAAATAACCACAAGACACACCTTCTCTGGCTACATCGCCAGACTCTGGAACCTCCTCCCCGTCCACAACACCAGATTCGAGTTCTCACTGTCAAGAAGAAGCTACCAGAGCAGGATAAAGCAACTCTGGAAGGAAAGACCCAGAAGACAGACCTTCTCTAGCTACATCGCCAGACTCTGGAACCTCCTCCCAATCCACAACACCGGACTCAAGCCCTCACTGTCAGGAAGGAGATCCCAGAGAAGGATCAAGCAACTCTGGAAGGAAAGAACCAGAAGATTGACCTTCTGTGGCTGCATCGCCAGACTCTCAAACCTGCTCGCCGTCAACAACACCAGATTCAACCCCTCACTGTCAGGAAGGAGCTCCCAGAGCAGGATCAAGCAACTCTGGAAGGAAAGAACCAGAAAACAGACCTTCTCTGTCTACATCGCCAGACTCTGGAACCTCCTCCCCGTCCACAACACCAGACCCAAGCCCTCACTGTCAGGAAGGAGCTCCCAGAGCAGGATCAAGAAACTCTGGAAGGAAAGAACCAGAAGACAGACCTTCTCTGGCTACATCGCCAGACTCTGGAACCTCCATCCCATCCACAACACCGGACTCAAGCCCTCACTCTCGGGAAGGAGCTCCCACAGCAGGATCAAGCAACTCTGGAAGGAAAGAACCAGAAGACAGACCTTCTCTGGCCACATCGCCAGACTCTGGAACCTCCTCCCCGTCCACAACACCAGATTCAAGTTCTCACTGTCAAGAAGAAGCTACCAGAGCAGGATCAAGCAATTCTGGAAGGAAAGACCCAGAAGACAGACCTTCTCTGGCTACATCGCCAGACTCTGGAACCTCCTCCCCATCCACAACACCGGACTCAAGCCCTCACTGTCTGGAAGGAGCTCCCAGAGAAGGATCAAGCAACTCTGGAAGGAAAGAACCAGAAGACTGACCTTCTGTGGCTACATCGGCAGAATCTCAAACCTGCTCGCCATCAACAACACCAGACTCAACCCCTCACTGTCAGGAAGGAGCTCCCAGAGCAGGATCAAGCAACTCTGGAAGGAAAGAACCAGAAGACAGACCTTCTCTGGCTACATCGCCAGACTCTGGAACCTTCTCGCCGTCCACAACACCGGACTCAAGTTCTCACTGTCAGGAAGGAGCTCCCAGAGAAGGATCAAGCAACTCTGTAAGGAAAGACCCAGAAGACAGACCTTCTCTGCCTACATCGCCAGACTCTGGAACCTCCTCCACGTCCACAATGCCAGACTCAAGCCCTCACTGTCAGGAAGGAGCTCCCAGAGCAGGATCAAGCAACTCTGGAAGGAAAGACCCAGAAGACAGACCTTTTCTGGCTACATCGCCAGACTCTGGAACCTTCTCACTGTCCACAACACCGGACTCAAGCCCTCACTGTCAGGAAGGAGCTCCCAGACCAGGATCAAGCAACTCTGGAAGGAAAGACCCAGAAGGCAGACCTTCTCTGCCTACATCGCCAGTCTCTGGAACCTCCTCCACGTCAACAACACCGGACTCAAGCCCTCACTGTCAGGAAGGAGCTCCCAGAGCAGGATCAAACAACTCTGGAAGGAAAGAAACAGAAGACAGACCTTCTCTGGATACATCCCCAGACTCTGGATCCTCCTCCCTGTCAACAACACCGGACTCAAGTTCTCACTGTCAGAAAGTAGCTCCCAGAGCAGGATCAAGCAACTCTGGAAGGAAAGAACCAGAAGACAGACCTTCTCTGGCTACATCGCCAGACTCTGGAACCTCCTCGCCATCCACAACACCGAACTCAAGTTATCACTGTCAGGAAGGAGCTCCCAGAGAAGGATCAAGCAACTCCGTAAGGAAAGAGCCAGAAGACAGACTTTCTCTGCCTACATCGCCAGACTCTGGAACCTCCTCTCCGTCCACAACGCCGGACTCAAGCCCTCACTGTCAGGAAGGAGCTCCCAGAGCAGGATCAAGCAACTCTGGAAGGAAAGAACCAGAGGACAGACCTTCTCTGGCTACATCACCAGACTCTGGAACCTCCTCCCGTCCAAAACACTGGACTCAAGCCCTCACTGTCAGGAAGGAGCTCACAGAGCAGGATCCAGCAACTCTGGAAGGAAAGAACCAGAAGACAGACCTTCTCTGGCTACATCGCCAGACTCTGGAACCTCCTCCCCATCAACACCAGACTCAACCCCTCACTGTCAGGAAGGAGCTCACAGGGCAGGATCAAGCAACTCTGGAAGGAAAGAACCAAAAGACAGACCTTCTCTGGCTACATCCCCAGACTCCGGAACCTGCTCCCCGCCCACAACACCGGACTCAAGCCCTCACTGTCAGGAAGAAGCTACCAGAGCAGGATCAAGCAACTCTGGAAGGAAAGAACCAGAAGACAGACCTTCTCTGGCTACATCGCCAGACTCTGGAACCTCCTCCGTGTCCACAACACCAGATTCAAGTTCTCACTGTCAAGAAGAAGCTACCAGAGCAGGATCAAGCAACTCTGGAAGGAAAGACCCAGAAGACAGACGTTCTCTGGCTACATCGCCAGACTCTGGAACCTCCTCCCCCTTGTAAAGGACCGGTGGGGGGTGCCTGTACGTCTGCTCTCTATATGGTAGAAGAGAGGCACAGAAGACCCCAGCCAAGATTCTCTATTACGGTAGCAATGGACGAGCAATCAAGGCCTAGCTTCTCAGGAGGTGATGCAGGCTGGTTCTTAAGTACAGTGTAGTGCCCAAACCCCCACAAAGGAATGTCCACACACTGTATTGGTTAGAACACAGTCTTTATATAATCAATATTCAAGGTTATGTACACTTATCATAATAACTCTCTTTGTACTTAGGAAAATCAACAATGGCAAATATATACAATTCTAAAGTGGTACCACCCTTTGTATTAGATCTTATTAAAGTGCATCAACAATACTGAAACAATGTCACACAGATCAATAGAGTGAAACCAGCAATAGAGAGAGGAGAGAAAATAAGATGGTTGAGCAATAGGCAGAATACTGGCCCCTACCACTAGACACAGTTCTGTGTGGAGATCCCCCCACCTGGGCAACCTGTAAAATAAAGATATAGCACAAGCCCAGTCCATATATTGTTCTGCAAGTCTTATTCCCTCCTATAATGTTTTTACCCCCCCAATGTACCTGGTGGAGTCGAGTTCTTCGAAGAGGCGTCGACAGATCCTTCTTGAGCGACCCCCTTTCAAGCGGGAGTCACGGATCGTCGAGAGGCGTCGAGAAGCGTCGAGGAACTTGGCGTTCGGCGGCGGGGAATCGACGGCCCTTCTTGAATGCCTTCCCTTTCAAGCGGGAGACACGGGGCGTCGAACGCCCGTCGACAAACAGGGTAGAACGGCGTCGATGAGGCGACAGCTTCGTCCGAGCGGTGCTTGTCGGCGTCGGAGCGTCGGCGTCCTGCAAGACAGAGGCGTGCGGGGTACCTCGGTGACAATAGTTCTGGACCGCAAAGATTGTGGAGACGGAGGCCCAGCAAGGGCGTCGAGTCGTTCGAGTCTTTGTGGTCTTCGGGTGGCAGGAAACCCACCGGCAGGTTTCTCCTCGGCGCGTTGGTCATCCTCGACTTTATCCGGCAGGATAAAGCGGTCGACGGTGCGGACGAGGGAGTCCTTCGATTCGAATGTTCTTAGGCAAAGGAGCGGGCGGCTCCGGTCGTCGGCGGCACAGCGTCAAGTGGTTCCCACAGCTGGGCAACACAACTTCGACGGGCCTCCAGCGGTTACACAAACCTGCGAACCCTGGTCGACGGCAATGGACTTCGACGGCGGCGATGTCCGGGTGCTTCACTTTTATCTCCTCGGCGGTCCCGTCTCGGGTCGGCAGCCTTTCGAGCGTCTGTCTTCCAGGGCGCGTCTTCCAGGGCGCTTCGGCGAAGATGGAGCGGTGCTCGACGGTCCCTCGGAGCACGGGAAGAGGGCGCCAGTCTTCGACGATTTCGGCAGCCTTCGGATCGGTCGAAGCAAATGCCACAGCAAGTCTTCTTCTTCCAGCTGGACGTCGAGGATCAGCAGTTCCAGTTACTCTTAGAGTGGAGACTCAACTCCAGAATGCTTCTGAACCTTCTGAACGCTTCTGAACCCATTACCAGTGGTGAGAGAGCCCCAGATATACTATTCTGTCTCTCATCCACACTGCTGGCACACACTCAGCAGCCAATCATACAGGAGGGCATTCATGCAGTCAGTCAGCCAATCAGGCACACAGTGCATTCAGGCCACACTCCTCCCTTTCAGACATTCACAACAAGGAATGTGGATTGGGACAAGTACCCAGCCATTCAACACTACACACTGCATTCAGGCCAGTTTCGGGCAGGGCTGTCTCAGTCTTTGTCTCTCATGCCAGAAACCAGACAACCACAACACGGAGTGTATATTGGTCACACACTCCATTCACCCAGGTCCCACCCACAGGAGGTACCCACAACATACAGTCACTGGGAAGGCTCCAGTCAGTCTAGCTGGGCCTTCACAACAACACCATATATGGAGCTTCCACCCAACAGCCAGTCAGGGGGAAGGGACAGAGTCAGGGCTTCCCAGGACTTTGGGAAACAAGGTAACAGGCAATAGAAAGCAAGAGGCCACAGGGGCCATCTTGTTTCCTATCAGGAATCAACTGATCCCAATGGCAGGGCCTGGGTATCCCAAAATGGAGGACACCCAGAGCACCTGTCAAATTCAGCATGGAGCTGCCACCAGCCCATACCCTGCTCTGTGGGCCACCCACAGGTGCCCAAAAACATACACTAGGGGCACAGGGTTGTACCCCTACCCATGGGTGCCATAAGGGTATCCCGTGGGTCTGTTCACCAAACCAAAAGAGAGAGCTGCACTGCCAGGAGTCCCACATGGACTCCTGGGCAGAAAACATGACAGAACACACGATAAAAAGCAGTAAAGGACAAGGATTCAGAGGCCCTGTCCCTCTGATGCATTTCCAGCATCACAGTCGCCCCCCCCAGACTGAGGTGGAGGGTGTCTAATCTCCCACGGGATAGACACCCTCATCCAGACGGTCAACATACCTTCTGGAAAGGCCATCTGCATTATCGTGACTCTTCCCTGGTCTGTGCTCTATGGTGAAGTCTAGCCCTTGCAGGCTAATGGACCACCTGAGCAATTTCGGATTCTCACCCTTCATCTGCATAAGCCACTTCAGGGGCTTATGATCTGTTTGGACCTTGAAGGTAGACCCCGTAAGGTAGGGCCTAAAACGCCTAAGGCTCCAAACTATGCTAAAACACTCCTTTTCAACAGTAGCCCACCTAAGTTCTCTACCCTTGAGTTGTCTACTGATGAATAGGATAGGATGTTCTCTCCCTTTGTCATCTAACTGGGACAAGACAGCTCCAATTCCGGTATCGCAGGCATCCGTCTGGACGATAAAGGGTCGGCTGTAGTCAGGCGCACACAACACAGGTGCCCTACACAGACGTTCTTTCAAGCCATCAAAGGCCCTCTGACAGTTTTCGGTCCAATTAACCTTCCTAGGCTGTTTGGGTGAAGTTAGAGCTGTCAGGGGTGCAGCTATGGTTCCATAGTCTGCCATGAAATTGCGATAGTACCCAGTCAGGCCCAAAAAGGCTCTCACCTGAGTTTGAGTAGTGGGAGTCTCCCAGTTCTGTACATCCTGTACTTTACTGGAGAGAGGTTGGATTTGACCCCCTCCTACCTCATGACCAAGATAGGTAACTTTCCCCTGAGCTATCTGGCACTTGGTGGCCTTGATAGTGAGGTTAGCCCTTTTCAAGGCCTGCAACACCTTATCCAGATGTGTCAAATGCTCTTCCCAGGTGGAACTGTAGACGGCAATGTCGTCTAAGTAAGCCACACAAAAGGCTTCCAGCCTACTGAGCGCATGGTTGACCAATCTCTGGAAGGTGGCAGGGCCATTCTTCAACCCAAAAGGCATGACCCTAAACTGGTAGAGTCCCTCAGGTGTTGAGAAGGCCGTCTTTTCCTTGGCATGGTCCGTCAGAGCTATTTGCCAATAGCCTGAGGTAAGGTCAAAGGTGCTCACAAATTTGGCAGCACCTATGGTGTCCACGAGCTCATCAGCCCTGGGCAATGGGTGCGCGTCAGTTTTGGTGACGGCATTGACTCCTCGGTAGTCCACACAGAACCTCCAATCCTTGGTACCCGCATGGGAACTTGCCTTGGGGACAAGGACCACTGGACTGGACCAGGGACTGGTTGAGGGTTCAATAACACCCAGATCCAACATCTTGGCGACCTCAGCCTGGATGTGGTTCTTGACGGTATCTGACATACGGTAGCACCTGCTTTTGACAGGCACACTGTCACCAGTGTCAATTTCATGCCTACACCACGGTGTAAGGCCTGGCGTCAGTGAAAACAGAGAGGCATACTGTTGGAGCAAAGCCCTGCAGGCCCTCTGCTGCTCTGTTGTCAAATCTGGAGAGAGATGTACTCCCTCCACTGAGCCATCCTGAGGGTTGCTATGCAGCAAATCAGGAAGGGGCTCACTCTCATCCTCTTCTTGCCCTGAAGCTAGCAAGAGACATGAGACTTCTGCTCGCCTGTGGAAAGGCTTGAGCCTGTTGACATGGAATACCTGGGGGGCTACCCCAGAGGCTCCCATGTCAACCAGATAATTGACTTCGCCCATCTTGGAGATGATCCTGAAGGGTCCAGTCCACTTGTCTGCCAAAGCTCTAGGCTTGGTAGGCTCCATCACAAGGATTTCCTGTCCCGGAGTCCGATCCACTTGCGAGGCTTTAAGGTCATGCCAGTACTTATTCAATTCCTGGCTGGCCTTGAGGTTTGCTGTTGCCTGACCCATCATCTGTGTCATCCTCCGTCTGAGGCCTAACACATAGTCCCCCACTTGCTTGGCGGGACCTGGAGGGGTGGCTTCCAAGCCTTCTCTGATCAAGGCGAGGGGACCCCTCACGGGATGTCCAAAGAGTAACTCAAAGGGGCTGAAACCAACACCCTCTTGAGGTATCTCTCTGTAAGCAAACAGCAGGCATGGCAGGAGGAGATCCCATTTCCTCCTTAGGGGTTCTTCCAAAGCCCCTAGCATGCCCTTGAGAGTTTTATTAAATCTCTCAACCAGACCATTGGTCTGGGGGTGGTAAGAGGTGGAGAACTTGTAGGTTACCCCGCACTCTTTCCACATGGTTTTCATGTAACTAGACATGAAGTTGGATCCTCTGTCAGAGACAACCTCCTTGGGGAATCCAAAACGGGTGAAAATGCCCAGGAGAGCCCTGGCAACCACCTTGGCAGTAACAGTCCGAAGGGGTATTGCCTCAGGGTACCTGGTGGCATGATCTACCAAGACCAGGATGAACCGATGTCCACCTGAAGTGGGAGGGTCCAGGGGACCGACGATGTCGATGCCCACCCTCTCAAATGGTGTGCCAACCACTGGAAATGGCTGCAGTGGGGCAATGACACTGCCTCCAGTCTTGCCAGACAACTGACAAGTTGGGCAGGTCCTGCAGTGGGACTCCACCTCTACTCCCATCCGTGGCCAGTAGAAATGGGCAGAGAGCCTCTGCTTAGTCTTCTTGGTCCCAAGATGACCAGCCAAGGGCACCTCATGCGCCAACTGCAGTAGGAAGGGCCTGTAAACCTGGGGTACCACCAACCTCTTGAGGGCACCAGGTTCAGGCTTAGTGGGCTCACTAACAAGGAGCTCACCTTCCCAATAAATCCGAATGTCCTAGGCACTTCTCCTTGTGCCTGGGACAGGGCCTGTTTCCTCAGTCCCTCGAGAGAGTGGCACTCTCTTTGTCCCTTACAGAAGTCTGCCCGGGAGGGTCCCTCTTCAGCTAACAAGCATTGAAGGTCGGGATGATCCTCCGGGTTGAGAACCTCTCCCACAGGAGAGTCTTCTGTCTCTTCTCCCACAGGAGTTGAGTTTGGGTTTTCCACTGGACCCAGCCCGTCCGGAGCATGGATCCCAATGGGTGCTGTCGGAACAGCAGGAAGAGAAGGTGTTCCCTCCACAGAGGTGGCCTTCTTGGTCTTCCTTCTTCTTGCCTTAGGCCTCGCCTTTGGCTCGGGTACCTGACCCACAGCCAGACCCGATGTCACCTGTGACCTAGTGACTGTAGCAGCAGTCATGGGAAGACCATCCGAGATCAACCCCTACTCTACTAGATCATTTCCTAATAGAATGTTAGCAGGGACATTGTCCTGAACCAGGACAGGAAGCTTTGCTGTCTTGTCTCCAATCATGAGTGTGACTAAGGCTACAGGCGATACTTTGGGAGGCCCACCAGCTAACCTGGTGGTTCTCAGAGGAGCACCTACATAGTCCTCTGGCTTGAGCAGGGTCCTGTCCACCACTGTCATGCTTGCCCCAGTGTCTCTCAAACCAGTAGAAGGCTGGCCATTCAAGAGGACACTTCTCAAAAACCTACGGGTGTTCTGTGGGATAGTCGCCAGTACTTCTGCATACTGGTCCCAGGCCCCAAGGGACAGTAAGGAAATCTCTACTGGAGCACCAAATGTGATCCCGGTAGAGGAGGGGAGGAGAGTGGCCTCCACCTCAGACACGGGGTAAGGGTAGGTCAGGCTGACAGCCTGTACTCCAAGTGCCTTACCTTTACACTTGGAGTCACCCCTTTTGTGATCCAGAGCCCCACAGTCCCAACAAGCGCCAGGAGTGCGGGGTACGGTACTGGAACCACTGGGAGCCTGCTTTGCAGCAGGTGGACCACTACTCTTATTCCCACCCACAGATGACTTATCCCCACTAGATTTTTGGGTCTTGGGAGAGGAATGTTTAGGTTTACCCGACTGTGACTGCTTGTGGGACTCCTCAGCTTTCTGAGAGGCCCCCTTTTCTTTGTCCTTGTCCTTCCCACTGGAGTCCTTAGGGGACACCCGTTGGGAGACCCACTTGTCAGCCAACCTAGCCAGCTTAAAGGGGTCCAAAATGTTCTGGTCAGCCACATACTGACGCAGCTCTGGTGAACAGGCTTCAGAAAAATGCTCAAAAAACAAGAGGTGGGACAATTCAACAAAAGTCTTAACCTTGTATCCATCGATCCACCCCATCATGTTCATGTGCGCAGCACTCATCCAGTCAACCCAAGACACATTCTCTCTTTTCTTAAAATCCCTGAACCTTCTAAGGTATTGGGTAGGTGTCTTGCCAAACTTTGCAATCAAAGCAGACTTCATACACTCATACTGACCCCTTTCTTCCACACTCAGCTTCAGAATACAGTCATATCCAGTTTGAGGCACTCTGCTTAACAAACACTTAGCCCAATCTCGCTTATCAACATCATGAATCGCACAAGCCATTTCAAATGCTTCAATCCATTGGAGGATATCTGAACCCTCCACAAATACACCAACCAAATCTTTCATAAACTTGGTGGCTGGGGACCTGACACTCTCACTGGTTTTAGCTGAAGTCTCCACTCTAGCTGGATTCTCTGACATTCAGTGTCCTGGCTCTTGAGTTCAAGGTCCTTATTTCTGAGTTCAAGATCCCTATTCTTGAGCTCCACTTGTTGCGCCAACTCCTCTCTCTTAAGTTCAGCATCTATTTCCAACTTGCGGTATTCAAAGGCCAATTTCATCCTTAATAACTCAAGCTCCAAGGAATTGCTGGGGTTTGGAACAGAGGCAGCAGGAATGGCGGCATTCCCAGAAACAGATTCAGCAGAAACCCCAGGGGCAGCGTCCTCATTGGTTGCATTCCCCCCCTCATCAAGAGTTTCACCATCAGTCTGGTAGTCCACCAGGGCAGCTATCAGCTCAGCCCTAGACTTATCCACAAAGTCTAACTCCCTGGCTTCACAAGCACTCTGGAGAGCCTCCAAGCTCATCCGAGTCAATTTGCCATTTGCAATAGACTCCATTGTTTGTAATGCAGTTATCTTGTACAGAACTAAACCTTAATTTAATAAAGTGCAGATATTTTGTAAGTGGCACGGTTATACACTGATTCTTAAAACCATAAGCATCCCACCGCTTGCCACCAGAGTAAAGGAACGGTGGGGGGTGTCTGTACTTCTGCTCTCTATATGGTAGAAGAGAGGCACAGAAGACCCCAGCCAAGATTCTCTATTACGGTAGCAATGGACGAGCAATCAAGGCCTAGCTTCTCAAGAGGTGATGCAGGCTGGTTCTTAAGTACAGTGTAGTCCCCAAGCCCCCACAAAGGAATGTCCACACACTGTATTGGTTAGAACACAGTCTTTATATAATCAATATTCAAGGTTATGTACACTTATCATAATAACTCACTTTGTACTTAGGAAAATCAACAATGGCAAATATATACAATTCTAAAGTGGTACCACCCTTTGTATTAGATCTTATTAAAGTGCATCAACAATACTGTAACAATGTCACACAGATCAATAGAGTGAAACCAGCAATAGAGAGAGGAGAGAAAATAAGATGGTTGAGCAATAGGCAGAATATTGGCCCCTACCACTAGACACAGTTCTGTGTGGAGATCCCCCCACCTGGGCAACCTGTAAAATAAAGATATAGCACAAGCCCAGTCCATATATTGTTCTGCAAGTCTTATTCCCTCCTATAATGTTTTTACCCCCCCAATGTACCTGGTGGAGTCGAGTTCTTCGAAGAGGCGTCGACAGATCCTTCTTGAGCGACCCCCTTTCAAGCGGGAGTCACGGATCGTCGAGAGGCGTCGAGAAGCGTCGAGGAACTCGGCGTTCGGCGGCGGGGAATCGACGGCCCTTCTTGAATGCCTTCCCTTTCAAGCGGGAGACACGGGGCGTCGAACGTCCGTCGACAAACAGGGTAGAACGGCGTCGATGAGGCGGCAGCTTCGTCCGAGCGGTGCTCGTCGGCGTCGGAGCGTCGGCGTCCTGCAAGGCAGAGGCGTGCGTGGCACCTCCGTGACAATAGTTCTGGACCGCAAAGATTGTGGAGACGGAGGCCCAGCAAGGGCATCGAGTCGTTCGAGTCTTTGTGGTCTTCGGGTGGTGGGAAACCCACCGGCAGGTTTCTCCTCGGCGCGTTGGTCGTCCTCGACTTTCTCCGGCAGGATAAAGCGGTCGACGGTGCGGACGAGGGAGTCCTTCGATTCGAATGTTGTTAGGCAAAGGAGCGAGCGGCTCCGGTCGTCGGCGGCACGGCGTCAAGTGGTTCCCACGGCTGGGCAACACAACTTCAACGGGCCTCCAGCGGTTACACAAACCTGCGAACCCTGGTCGACGGCAATGGACTTCGACGGCGGCGATGCTTCACTTCGATCTCCTCGGCGGTCCCGTCTCGGGTCGGCAGCCTTTCGAGGGTCTGTCTTCCAGGGCGCTTCGGCGAAGATGGAGCGGTGCTCGATGGTCCCTCGGAGCACGGGAAGAGGGCGCCTTACCAGGTCCTCTCTCGGGTCAGTCTTCGACGATTTCGGCAGCCTTCGGATCGGTCGAAGCAAATGCCACAGCAAGTCTTCTTCTTCCAGCTGGACGTCGAGGATCAGCAGTTCCAGTTACTCTTAGAGTGGAGACTCAACTCCAGAATGCTTCTGAACCTTCTGAACGCTTCTGAACCCATTACCAGTGGTGAGAGGTCCCCAGATATACTATTCTGTCTCTCATCCACACTGCTGGCACACACTCAGCAGCCAATCATACAGAAGGGCATTCATGCAGTCAGTCAGCCAATCAGGCACACAGTGCATTCAGGCCACACTCCTCCCTTTCAGACACTCACAACAAGGAATGTGGATTGGGACAAGTACCCAGCCATTCAACACTACACACTGCATTCAGGCCAGTTTCGGGCAGGGCTGTCTCAGTCTTTGTCTCTCATGCCAGAAACCAGACAACCACAACAAGGAGTGTATATTGGTCACACACTCCATTCACCCAGGTCCCACCCACAGGAGGTACCCACAACATACAGTCACTGGGAAGGCTCCAGTCAGTCTAGCTGGGTGTTCACAACAACACCATATATGGTCAGGGGGAAGGGACAGATTCAGGGCTTCCCAGGACTTTGGGAAACAAGGTAACAGGCAATAGAAAGCAAGAGGCCACAGGGGCCATCTTGTTTCCTATCAGGAATCAACTGATCCCAATGGCAGGGCCTGGGTATCCCAAAATGGAGGACACCCAGAGCACCTGTCAAATTCAGCATGGAGCTGCCACCAGCCCATACCCTGCTCTGTGGGCCACCCACAGGTGCCCAAAAACATACACTAGGGGCACAGGGTTGTACCCCTACCCATGGGTGCCATAAGGGTATCCCGTGGGTCTGTTCACCAAACCAAAAGAGAGAGCTGCACTGCCAGGAGTCCCACATGGACTCCTGGGCAGAAAACATGACAGAACACACGATAAAAAGCAGTAAAGGACAAGGATTCAGAGGCCCTGTCCCTCTGATGCATTTCCAGCATCACACCCCTCCACAACACCGGACTCAACCCCTCACTGTCAGGAAGGAGCTCCCAGAGAAGGATCAAGCAACTCTGCAAGGAAAGAACCAGAAGACTGATCTTCTGTGGCTACATCGCCAGACTCTCAAACCTGCTCGCCGTCAACAACACCAGACTCAACCCCTCACTGTCGAGAAGGAGCTCCCAGAGCAGGATCAAGCAACTCTGGAAGGAAAGAACCAGAAGACAGACCTTCTCTGGCTACATCGCCAGACTCTGGAACCTCCTCGCCGTCCACAACACCGGACTCAAGTTATCACTGTCAGGAAGGAGCTCCCAGAGAAGGATCAAGCAACTCCGTAAGGAAAGAGCCAGAAGACAGACCTTCTCTGCCTACATCGCCAGACTCTGGAACCTCCTCCCCGTCCACAACGCCCGACTCAAGCCCTCACTGTCAGGAAGGAGGTCAAGGCCTTCCTCATGAAGGAAGGGCTCGCCCTAACACCTAGGTGCCCACACCCTTCACTCCCCACCTAACTTTATATGGGACAATCTGCTCCCCCTTCTTTCCTCCCCTGGTTGCTTGAAGATCACTTGCTGCCTTATTGCCCCCCACCCTTCCCCTGTTGTTAACTCCCCACTCTCTGCCTCCCTCGCCCTGCCCCTCTCCAATGGTTTCTAAAGCACTCCATTGGTTCCTGAAGCTAGGTCTGCAATCCATAAAAACCCTACAAAAATATTACAAAATAATATGCAAGAAATCGCCCCTTCTGGAAGAGGGGGTACTTGGTGTGCTGATCCCCAAGTCACAGTGATCTTCCATTTGTTATTGGGTGGAAAACATAATGCAGGCTCCTAAAAGGCATGAGGGGTACAACCTCTTCCAGATGAACCAATTGTCATAAATAGAATCCCCATGAAAAGGGACCCCACATAGAATAGCCTCCACTGCTCTAGTGAAGTCAATGGGGCTGCAGTGAATACACATTCATTACTATGCAGAAGCAATGCTAATCACCCAGGAAGCCACTGCTTCCCTCCATGGTGGAAAAGCTCACATCACCTGTAATCAGTGCCCAGTGAATGCCCTCCTCACTGGAAAGGCACTGGGGCAGTGCCCCGTGAATGCCCACTCACTGGACAGGCACTGGGGCAGTGCCCCGAGAATGCCCACTCACTGGACAGGCACTGGGGCAGTGCCCCGAGAAGGCCCTCCTCACTTGACAGGCACAGGGGCAGTGCCCCGTGAATGCCCACTCACTGGACAGGCACTGGGGCAGTCCCCAGAGAATTCCCTCCTCACTGGACAGGCACAGGGGCAGTGCCCCGTGAATGCCCACTCACTGGACAGGCACTGGGGCAGTGCCCCGAGAAGGCCCTCCTCACTTGACAGGCACAGGGGCAGTGCCCCGTGAATGCCCACTCACTGGACAGGCACTGGGGCAGTGCCCAGAGAATTCCCTACTCACTGGACAGGCACTGGGGCAGTGCCCAGTGAATGTCCTCCTCACTAGACAGGCACTGGGGCATTGCCCAGAGAATGCCCTCCTCACTTGACAGGCACTGGGGCAGTGCCCAGTGAATGCCCTCCTCCCTAGACAGTAAGATGTGGCATTGGTCCTTCTCTGCTTCTCTTCTTCTGTTTTGGGGGACTCCATTGTGTTCATCCATGACGCTGGCAAGTGGGTGAAGTGCCAAGCAAATGTGGCCAGCTCTTAGAGTACCCCTTCTAGGCATTGGCATCAGACAGGAGTTAGCGGCAAGACAAGGGTCTCAGTTGACCCTATTCATTATGTAAATGAATGACCCGACACTTTGGGAGAATCATTAGACCATTGAGTGACCCCCAGTCTCCTTAGACAAATTACTAGCCGTTGTGAGTGACCTCCTAGCCATCACAGAAGAAATGCCTGCCCTTACACAAGACGTCCCAGCCTCCTTAGAGGAATCACCAGCCATTGCCAGTGACTTCCCAACCACCTTAGAGGAATCACCAGCCCTTGAGAGTGACTTCTCAGCCACCATAGAGAAATCATCTGCCCTTGAGAGGGACTTTCCAACCACCTTAGAGGAATCATCTGCCATTGAAAGTGACTTCCCATCCGCATTAGAGGAATCACCAGCCCTTGAGAGTGGCTTCCCAGCCACATTAGATGAATCATCAGCCCTTGCGAGTGACTTCCCAGCTACCTTTGAGGAATCGCCAGTCACCTTAAAGGAATCATCTGCCATTGAGAGTGACTTCCCAGCCACCTTAGATAAATCATATCATCTGTCCTTGAGAGTGACTTCCCAGCCACCTTAGAGGAATCACCTTCCACCTTTAGAGGAATCATCTGCCCTTGAGAGTGACTTTTCAGCCACCTTAGAGAAATCTCCAGCCACCTTAGAAGAATCATCTTCCCCTTGAGAGGGGCTTCCCAGCCACCTTAGATGAATCATCTGCCCTTGGGGGTGACTTCCCAACCACATTAGAGGAATCACCAGCCCTTCAAAGTGACTTCTTAGCCACCTTAGAGGAATCATCTGCCATTGAGAGTGACTTCCCAGCCACCCTAGAGGAATCATCTGCCCTTCAGAATGACTTGCCAGCTGCCTTAGAAGAATCACCAGCCCCTGCCAGTGACTTCCCAACCACCTTAGAGGAATCACCAGCTCTTGAGAGTGAATACCCAGCCACCTTAGAGGAATCATCTTCCCTTGAGAGTGACTTCTCAGCCAGCTTAGAGGAATCATCTTCCCTTGAGAGTGACCAGCCAGACATCATCAGATAAATCAGCACTTAAGAGTGACCTCCCAGCCATGTCATAGGATTCACCAGCACTTTTGAGTGACCTCCCAGCCATGTCATAGGATTCACCAGCACTTTTGAGTGACCTCCCAGCCATGTCATAGGATTCACCAGCACTTTTGAGTGACCACCAAGCCGTGTTAGGGAGGTCAGAACAGTGAATTGTAAGTGGATTAAATAAATGATAGTGATGAAACACTGGAAGTCTCAGAGACGGTTCAAGGATTTGTTTTGGAATTATCAGAGACCTTGCACCATCCCACTCACTCTCTCCTTTACAAAGCACTAATTGTCTGTAATCCAGGCACCCCTACCCCATGGCTAGTGTGTACCACAGATTCCACCCCACTATTTAAGTTATGACCAGTACTAAGAGTGAACACTGAGAGGCCGAACGCCTTCTCTAATTAAACTCCTTCAGGGGTTTCCTAGATTGTGCCTACTCTATCCAGATGTTAGTGGGGAAATAGAGGCACTGGATTGTTCCCCCTTGCACTCCTCTCCCTTTCACTTTCTTGTGTTCTCTGTTCACTGATCTCATCCTTCAACCTCCCATTCCACCCTCCTTCATGGCTTCTACTCCCTGCATCTTCCTTCACTCTCCCTCCGATGTCACCCACTCCTTCCAAGCCTCGCCTCTGCCCTTTGCTGGTACTATTTACTCCCTGATATTACTACTCCCTCCTCCACACTTCGACTCTCCCTTCACACTCCTGCTCCTTCCCCCACACTCCTGCTCCCTTCCCAATACTACCGCTCCCTGCTCCACACGACAGCTCCCGCCTCCACATTACTACTGCCTCCTCCACACAACTACAACTCCACCCCACCTTCTACTCAAACAACCTCCTTTTACTCACACAATCACTTCGGATTCTCTCCCTAAATGTCCTCTCCTAAATTTACTTGCCACTCTCTCATGCACATTCACAATGAAGTACTACTTGCACTCAGTAACCAATTCCGAGCAGCACTCGGAATTGCTAGAAGGGATCATATCTCCGGAACTATAAGATCTAACGATTGGCTCTCAACATATCCAGTTGAAGGCTTTATCTCTCGCGCATAAATGTCTGAATAACGCAGCACCCGGTTATCTTTCAGAGAGACTTGTTACAAAAACCCCCACAAGACTCACCAGACTATCGAACACTAATTACCTTTCAGTCCCAAGATTTAAACTCTCCAGAGTCGGGGGACGCAGCTTCCCGGTCAAGGCAGCTCAACTGTGGAGTTCATTAACCCCCCTCTACGAGTAGATCAATCTTACCTGCAATTCCGCCAGAACCTTATAAGATGGTTCCAAGACTCTGACAAGTAATCCTGCCAGATCTCTTTAGACCACCTTTCTTCCTTCTACAGTTTTGTATATATTATCGTATATGATTGGATTCCTCAGATGATATACTGCTGCTATATGGAATAACACTGTAAATAGTTGATCTGCTTCTGTTACGTAACTAACCTGTATTTTGTATTTTGTATGTGTCTACACTGATCTGTAACCAAGCTGTAAATTATCATATGCCATGCGCCCTGATACCCTTGGGTCTGGTGCGCAATACAAGTAATAAAACAAACAAACAAACAATGTGTCACTTGCTTCAAAGATTGCTTCCACAACCCACTCACTCCTTCATCCTTCCTCCTGCTGGTCTCTTGGTCTGCCTCCTCTGACCTCGCCCGGACATCCCACACCTTCCTGTTTCCTATAGCTTCTTTTAACCCCCTACCTACTTCCTGATAGGTCCCCTGACCCTGGCCAACTGGCCTTGTCTTCTGGGAAGGCATCATGAAGCAGACACAGACAACAGGTTCAAGTTTAGTACACAAAGTTTTATTAATTTAAGATGTAGGGTTGGAGAAGGCCTAACTTTCCCTATACTAAAATGGGATTATCCTACCTAAATAAACTAAGGATAGTCTGTGTCCGGATGGCCAAAGTAAAAATCTGCCTGCGTCCAAACCTATACTTACCGTCACGTCTAACTGTATACAATGTGTAGAGATGTCAGCATCAAAACAAAAAGTGTTCAAAGTAAAGTTCAGAGCTTCCAGCTAATGGTGCCTAATCAGCTCCCCTTCCCCAGGTTCAAAATAGTTCATAAGGCACAGGGGTTCCCTTCCGCAATAGTTCACATCTTCTAGCTTTTTAAACAACACAATTCCCTGGGACACCTCCCAGCTTTCAGGAGATTATCACTTTTCACTAGTTCATATAGGCAGTACAGTTTTTTGACTTGAAAACACATAAGAGGTTGTTATTATTATTATAATAGGTTATTTATAACGTGCTTAACACCGAGGGGTTTATATGCGAGGACCCGGGGATCTAACCTGTGTTGCTCCACGTCGTCTTGTTTCCAAGGCGAGCGCGTTGCCTCTGAGATATCCCTTCTTAGCTTCTTTTCCATCAACTCTATGCCGCTGCTTTAACATGACAGTGAGGTTTGTTTCGTTCATCTGTGTCACACTCTTCTGACACTGTGTTGTGACTTGTTTGGCCACCATGCATTTGTAACACTTTCTTGCACTCTCCTGGCTGTTGCCAATACTTGGTTTCTCGTATAATACACAGTGGGCCTCATTACGAGTCTGGCGGTAGCCGTGCCGGAAAAACAGGCAGGCTACCGCCGGACCCGTAATACCATTCCGCCTCTGTGATTGCCAGAATCACAGGGGAATTACAACCCCGGTGACCCGGTAATTCCGGAGGCGGAATTCTGTAAATCCCCATTCCCATGGAGTCCCATAGGATTCCATGGAGATGGGGACCATGGAAACACTGGTTCCGTCCATGACAGAGCCGGTGTTTCCATGTCCGCCTGCAGGCGGGTGGTGTTACTCCCGCCAGGTCAGACCTGGCCGGAGTGACTCCTCCTGCCTGCAGGACTCGGAATCAGCCAGTCCGGAAACAACAGTGACAGCAGATTTACCGCCACCGTTGTTTCCGGACCAGCTGACTTGTAATGAGGCCCAGTTTCTTGAATGCTTTTGGCTTTTGCCAATACCTGTTTGCACAGTTCATTGTATCAGGCAGATTCCCAATCTTTCTTTCACTCTGCTCATTGTTAAAGAATGCTCATAACCTGCAACCGCTTTGTTCGGCATTCACAAGGGTTTATGTTTGCTTTTCACTTCATTCGATATTCAAAAGTGCTTATTCTGCTTTCAGTTCATTGTAAAACAACATCCGTTGCCTGATTGTCATATGCGCCGGCCAGCCTGGTGTTCCCCCTATTGCTTTCACTCACCAGTTGGATCTTACGGCTCTTCAGCGAGGACCTCAACCACCACAGACTTTCTCCTTCCCGTGCAGTACCTCGCTCCCAGCGGCTTCTCATGGCTTTGCTCACTTAGCGTTGTTCCACCTGCAGCTCCATATTCTTCCGACTGCTTCGCTCGGTCGGGCCAGACTCCCTCCTGCGTTTGTTATCAGCTTCCAGCATGCTCCCGCTTCACTTCCTGCTGCATAAACTCTGCAATCGTGAAAGGGTCCCGAGCGCGCCTCCTGCCACACCACCAATCTGGAGAGGTCTGCCTGCACGTAGCAGTCTGTTTCACTGCCTTCATTTCTAAATGGATGTCAGTTGTTAAGGCTCCCGCCATCAAAATGAGACCAGGAAAACTAGACTGCTCAACATTAGAACAGTAGTTCTGCCTTACTCGTGCTATCATCCTCCTCGTCCCAGTACACAGCTGAGGCTGAGATGGATCTGTATTACCAAAATGAGGCTGACATGTTTTTTTATTACCAACATGTGGCTGATATGTGTTTGCATTAACAAAAGGATAATGTGCCTTCCTAGTTGGTCTCTTCCTTGTCCCAGTATTAAGCTGGTGTTTCTTGGTGACAGTTTGGGTGGAAGAACAGGGAAAGGGTTGACAATAGCCTATACATGCTTGAGGGATAGAGAGTTCATTACAAAAGGGAAATGGGGGGTGCTATGTCTCGCCTAAGGATGTCCTCTCCACACTACCCAAGTCTCCTCCACTGAGGTGAGCCTCCCTTGCATATCCACCCCCAGGGTCAGGATCAAAAGCAATGGCCTTTCCCTGGCCACCCGAGAGGAGGCTACAGGGGGAAAGAAGTGAGGACACCTTCAGGTTCCTCACACTTCCCAGCCCGGTAGGGATCAGCATTACAGAATCTTTTAAATTGTCATGACCACTGTGAGGGGGCACACGTTGTGCCACAATCAGGCTCCCACCAGAACCATGAGGGCCTTAAAACCACTGCAAAAGGGCTCTTGGAGCCAGTCCCGGTGCCTTTGGCACCAGGCCCATATGTAGGAAGGAAGGGCTGTTCAAACTAGGTCCCATTTATGTACATGGGACTTTAAAACCAACATGGAAGCACCCACACAATCTAGTTCTAAGAACCAAGCCATGCAGTCTAGTGTTTTGGGTGTGGCAGGCCTGGAAGTACTTTCCCTGGTACTATTTTATCTGGGCTGAATAAACCACACCCTGACTGCAGAACATGCTTCGTGTTATTCTGCAACCAGCAGCGTGACGCTTACCGTGTCCAGCTTCTGGTCTTCAGCATCTTCCTGTAATCCTGTAAGAACAAGAACAAGATTATTCCCTCTTACCTGAGAAAACATCATCCAGCACTCAGCATCTCAACTGGGCTGCAATCTGTGGAAACCGAGAGAAGAAGAAACATCACTCACCTGTGAGTACTAGCTTAAGAACTTCCGGTGAACCGCTACCACAGCTGCTGTTCGAACATTGCGACCTGCAATAACGAGAAAGGGAAAAATAATATTAGAATGCGCGCTTCCAAAACATCGAATTCCAGCAGTCTTACCTGAATTCCACCGCGCTACGCCACGCTTCCATCCAGAGCCCCACAGCAACATCTGCAAAGGAAAAGAGACATATTCATGTTCGCTTGCAATATTAAACAACCGCACAATGCTGTACTTACCTTAACAGATTCCGGGGGCCTGTTTTTCATCGCGCTCTCATCCACTCACAGCGGCCTGTGAGGGGGAGAAGAAGAAGAAAACACAGGTTAACTTTAAAAGACAATAAAGGCGCTGCGCTTCGCGCTTTCTCTTACCTAGAAACGTGCCTCTCCATCCGGCACGCCAGCATCAAGACCTTCGCACCTGAAAAGAAGGAGATAAAGACATTAACAAATTCACACCATAAACAGAACAAAAACTTACAATTAACAAACCTACCTGCCTATCAGCAAATTCGGGGTCACAGCAGGCCTGGGCCCAAGGAAGGTGTACTGCACCAGTGAAGCAACTCGGGCTGCTCGCCAACAAACGTCAAGCTCCCCTGCACAAGAAACACAGGACGGATAGCTCACCCTGCAAATAACTAAGATTCACTATTCAGCCCCGGGCAACTACACATCCAGGGTTCCAGATCTCAGAGCCTTCCTGACGCCCCCGGGATATCAGGTGAGGGTAATATAAATGGTGGGTTACGCGCTGCCCCTTTTCTCCACCCTGGGATGCCGTGGTCCTGGAAAGGTGGCTTGTGCTGTACAGCATCTGTGTCTGTGTTGGGGAACTGCGGAGCCAAGTACAGGCTGTCTATTCCAAGTCCTTAGTGGCCTAGCGTCCACACCCTGGCCTTCTCCCCAGGCACCCTGGTGCTGGCATGTGGCATGCAACTTAGACCATTGATGCGTCTGAGCTCCCACTCCTGTCTCTGTTCTTCTCCTTCCTGCGGCCCTGATAGCATGGCTCTCATGCACGTTGGCGTTGGTGGAAACCATCTCTCTCACTCGTCAAAGGATTCTTTCCTTCACTGAGGTGCTCAAAATCTCTGTTTGGGGCACTGATGATTCTCTTCTTTAGGGGTGTTCACCTTCAAGTTGTATAGGGTTTCTGTAATGTGAAGGGATCACTCTGCCAGCATTCTGGCTGGCAGGCATGGGGTGATGCAATTTCGTACTGAACATATGCAAGTTGCACAGGGGAAGGACACAGGAATTTGGGCCCTCCCAACGGCCAGCACCCCCACCCCTTGGCTCGGGCTGCCAACACATTTCTCCCTGTTATGCCTCCCATCTCAGACTGAGAGAAGTTTCCATCCCCTCTTGGCACTGACCTTGGTGCAAAATAAATACGAAATAAATAACAGTGCAACTGTGGGGTGGCCTCTGCAGTCAATAACATTCAAGGCATATCCATAAAGTGCAGTTAATAAATGCGTCACGCTACGTAACTGGCCAGTAAAGATCTGGGAAAACAGGATATAGGTTATTCTTCCTAAATATAGTCCCTCTCACGTTATCGCTTCATAAAGTGGCTGCGGAACAGTCTGCAATTATGAAACTGTCCCACAGACACAGTCTTCTTATGCCAGTCTTTCCTCTGAAATAGTAAAACTGGATGGACGCCAGCCGGCCCATAAGACTGGGGGTCTCCAAACAGCCCTTTAAGATGAGCAGCGGCACCCTCGAGGGGGATGCGGATTCGTACTCTTGCACCAAATAATTATGACAACTCAATAGTTTGGCAAAGGGAGTCCTTTAATGACAAGTACAGAAAACAGGGAGTTCCATGACCATCAGCAACCGCTTGATCTTCCTTCTCGCTTAAACTCCAATTAATTTCAGACAAAACACAACGTTTATACCAAAAAATTGTCATCATTGACGTGTTATCTTAAAAACCTAACATGCAACTTGATTGGTTATAGGAAGGTAACTTTAACATAGGTACTATATCTGTATATGGTAACGGGGAGAGGGGATTGGATAATCAACGTCAGGTGGGGCAACTAAGCCCTTCCTTAAATCTGGCCATTGTAAACCTCACTAAAAGTGCGACGTCCCATTGCCCATTGGCTCTACGTTCTATAGGACCCTAGATTACATTGTCCACTATTATTGGGTTGGCATAGAACCCACACATACTTTTCCACTTGCGCTTAGCAGCATGCAGAATAATTAGCCAGGTGCAGGGAGAAAGTCTGCACCGCAGCTTCCCTCCAATTTATGTTACAACCATTCATCACCTCGGTGGCCGTGTGTCAATTACTGTTTTGTAGTTTGGCCTCGAGTCTGCTTCTTGGTCTGAGAAAGTTAAGGAGTATTGGTACGGCAAGGCTCCATGCGTAGGTGTGAAAGTCTCATCCCTTTCAGCCTGCCTTGCCAAGTGACTAGGACACTGTGAAATTGGGCTCTCCTTCATGCATTTTCGTGTATTTGATTTACGTCTGCCAGTCTTCTACCATCTGTGGCTTATCTCGACCTTGCTGAACAGGAGACTCTGTGATTTTTTCTCTTTAATTGTCGGCATTGCTAGCCTGTTCCAGCCTGATACGACCTTGGCTTCTTTGCATGGTTACCTTCAGCTGAGTTTCTCTCTGTCCTTAATTCTTGGTTTATTTGCTGCAGCCCTCTCCTCTTGAGACCTTTAGTAACCTCTATTCAATTCTGCTCATGTGCGTAGTGGATTTTCACTCATCTATAAAAGTGCTTTTGAGGTAGATATATGTATAGTTGGCGCTTGCCGCAATCTATTTTACTACCAAGCATAAGCAAGCTTCACGATTTCTTTGCTCTTGCGGTCTCTTGCGTGTGTACACATTTAAACTGGCTTAATGTCTTCCTCGTGCATATGGCATAAGTTTCTTCATCTTGAAATCAACTGTTTCACCTTAGGCCCAAGATGTCACTTATCCATGGCATTTAGTCTCTTTATCAGCATTCTTAGGTCATTATATACTCTATATGTGCATCAGTCCAATCTCTCATGACGTCATCAGTCGTCTTCTTTTAGTATCTTCTTGGCTTCTTCGGTTATTCCATTCTGACAAACGTCCTTTTGACGTGTCTGTAGATATGGATTTCTCAGTGGGTACCTTACTGTCCAGGTTTGCTTAGGTGTCGGTACTTCAATAGGTGCTGTTACTCCAATAGCCATGGGCAGAGCCCAACTGCGGCTCTCTGCTGGTTTATTTATTCTCCATATGTCACATATCTTGGCGTGAAAGTTCCTGGCACTTCGAAGAGGGTGGCTGGAGTGCAGATGATGTCTGGCACATCCTCTTCACTGTCCCTCAGACACAGGGCCTCATTACAACCTTTCAGGTCTGGACCGCGGTGATTTCGTGACGGCGGTAACAAAGTTACAAAACCATCTGATTACGTGCTGTCGGTCGCACGCACCACACGGACGCGGAAACATTGTTACCGCCATCACGGAAAAAGCCACGGAAATGGACATAGCGCTGCCATAAGTAGCGCAAAGCCCGTGTCCGCCACCGTCGCCACGGAACCGGAAATACCATGATCGCCAAAACAGGAAACAGAGAGGCAGCCATCATATAAAGCACAATCCATTGCCATCCAGAGTCAGCACAAGCAGAAATCCACACTGTGAGAAGCCAAAAGGGACCGCCAGCATGTCTGCAAGGATTCCAGCCCAGAGGCAGTGCAAACAGCGCTTTAGTGAGGCGGAGCTAACCGTTCTGGTGGAGCACATAGTGGAGCATGCAGAGATGCTGTTCAGTGCCGATCAACGGCGTGCCACACAGCAGCGAGGAAGGACGTGTGGGCGGAAGCAGCACGCAAGTGCACCGCTGTGGGCGTGACTGTGAGGAGTGTAACGGACTGCCACAAGCGGTGGGACGACCTCAGGCTGAGGGTCTCCACACACCGCCAGCGCAGTAGTGGGACAGGTGGAGGACCCCCTTCCTCACTGAGGCTGCAAGCATGGGAGGAGCGTTGCAGCAGTGTCCTCCACCTTGAGGGCATCCATGGGATCGGGGAGGCTGAGGCAGGAGGGAGCCCACCTGCAGATGCTGGTAAGTGGTCAAACATGAATGCCATATGAGTATATGTTGATGGCATGACTGGGCCAAAGGACCCATTAACAACCCCCCCAGGCAGTGCATGACTGGGCCAAAGGACCCATTAACAACCCACCCAGGCAGTGCATGACTGGGCCAAAGCCAAAGGACCCATTAACAACCCCCCCCCCCCAGGCAGTGCATGACTGGGCCAAAGGACCCATTAACAACCCCCCCAGGCAGTGCATGACTGGGCCTAAGGACCCATTAACAACCCCCCCAGGCAGTGCATGACTGGGCCAAAGGAACCATTAACAACCCACCCAGGCAGTGCATGACTGGGCCAAAGCCAAAGGACCCATTAACAACCCCCCCAGGCAGTGCATGACTGGGCCAAAGCCAAAGGACCCATTAACAACCCCCCCCAGGCAGTGCATGACTGGGCCAAAGGACCCATTAACAACCCCACCCCCCCCAGGCAGTGCATGACTGGGCCAAAGGACCCATTAACAACCCCCCCCAGGCAGTGCATGACTGGGCAAAAGGACCCATTAACAACCCCCCCCCCCAGGCAGTGCATGACTGGGCCAAAGCCAAAGGACCCATTAACAACCCCCCAGGCAGTGCATGACTGGGCCAAAGGACCCATTAACAACCCCACCCCCCCCAGGCAGTACATGACTGGGCCAAAGCCAAAGGACCCATTAACAACCCCCCCCCAGGCAGTGCATGACTGGGCCAAAGGACCCATTAACAACCCCACCCCCCCAGGCAGTGCATGACTGGGCCAAAGGACCCATTAACAACCCCCCCAGGCAGTGCATGACTGGGCAAAAGGACCCATTAACAACCCCCCCCCCCCAGGCAGTGCATGACTGGGCCAAAGCCAAAGGACCCATTAACAACCCCCCCCCCAGGCAGTGCATGACTGGGCCAAAGCCAAAGGACCCATTAACAACCCCCCCCAGGCAGTGCATGACTGGGCCAAAGGACCCATTAACAACCCCACCCCCCCCAGGCAGTGCATGACTGGGCCAAAGGACCCATTAACAACCCCCCCAGGCAGTGCATGACTGGGCAAAAGGACACATTAACAACCCCCCCCAGGCAGTGCATGACTGGGCCAAAGGACCTATTAACAACCCCCCCAGGCAGTGCATGACTGGGCCAAAGGACCCATTAACAACCCCCCCCCCCAGGCAGTGCATGACTGGGCCAAAGGACCCATCATGATCCATATGGTGACCAATATCACTACAATGCATACCCCCAACAAGCAGATGCATGTAACTGCCACTATTAAATGATCAACCTGTATGATGCATGTGATGCACCCATCAGGCACCACCACATAACTAAATGCATGCCCTCTGTGTCCCCACAGCCGTATCAAGTGACAGTGATACTGCAGAACAGCCCAGTCAATCAGCACCGGCACGTGTCCAAGCCACCACCCCTGCACATGAGGATGCTGCCAGCAGTTCTGCATCTCGGCCCCCAGTAGCATCTGCCACACATGTGCCGGCCACCATCACCAACATCCCCAGCGTCTCCACGCTGCCTGATGCAACACAGGTGCCACGGGCACCCATCATGCACATCCAACCCTCTACAGAAAGCATCTGCACTGCAGAGGAGGCAGCATGTAGTGACAACAGTGCCCCGGCACTGCAGTCTGATAATGGGCCACAGGGGGAGGTGCCCAACCTGGATGACTTTGAATCCTTCCATCAGCTGGAGTTCAGCCCCACAACACTCCGAAGTCCCATGAGGTCACCCACCCCATCAATGGCAGAGCTAAATTCCTGCATGCAGTGGATGGAGGAGCAGCAGGCTACCCTCACCCAGCTGGTGGAGAGGCAGCTCGAGGAATCTAGGCTGCAGAGGGAGTGCTACAGCACGTCAGTATGTCGCCTCTCAAGGTCCATTGGACGCTTTGCCAGCACTATAGTCACCCTGGCACGCCATGTGCGGGAGGGCAATGACAACACCTCCAGGCTCATAGAGTCCATGTTGATTGGCCAACAGGCAAATCTTGCACATATGCCACCTACTCCTGATTCTGTGCCATCCAATACCACCCCCCCATCCAGCTCCACCACTGCCAGTCCACGGAGGCGCTCGAGTCAGCTAACAGGGCTCTCGGGCAAGGATGCACAAGCACAGAAGCGCACACGGAAGTGATGGCATGTGTGTCGGGCACTGCAGGACACATGTGGACTTGAAGGGTGTGAGGGGTGGGTACGTTTGGGTGGTGGGGGAGGTTGTTTGGGGGGTTTGAACATTGGGGCCTGGGTGGGGGTGGGTTTGCAGTACAACATTTAATTTATTGTCATCACCATGTCCATGCATTGCTGTGAATGTGCTGTGTCTCAAAAGTAAATGCGAATCAGTTCATGCCGTGCTCTTTGTCCATCTAGTGAACCCCCAGGAGGAGGTGGTGCCATCCCATCCCCATCCCCATATCCATCCCCATCTTCTTCATCTGCATCTGGGGGCATTGGGATGTTCCTGCGCAGGCAGAGATTGTGCATCATGGCACATATGAGCGTGATTTTACCCGTCTTCACTGGACTGTACAGCAGTGATCCACCAGATCTGCTCAAAAAGCGGAACCAGACCTTCAGCAGTCCAAATGTCCTCTCAATCATTGCACGTGTGCGGACATGTGCCCTATTGTACGTACGCCTCTTCATGCCTGTTCCTTGGCCTCTGTACAGGTGTCATCATCCATGGCGTGAGTGCATATCCAGCATCACCTACATGGGATGTAGATGGGGGGGACTTGTCAGTGTTTGTGGTATCATGTCTTCATCTGATGCTGTGCCATCTTGTGTCATTGTTCATTCATGCATATGTGCCATGCAGTGGTTGGATCGGTGGGTGGATATGTTCTTTGGCCATCGTAGAGGACGTTGGCAACTGGACATTGACCAACGCATTGGTGTGCATGTGTACTCTGCCCTGCCAGTGACATTGGCTTGAGAGTATGGAATTGTGCAGTGATGTGCACACATTGCAGAGTAACTCCACTGTGATGAAGTAGTCGATGCAGAACGTCTCATGTACAGGCATCATGTGCATTGGGAGGGCAGTGTTCCATATTGTGGGTGTGGGTTTGCAGTGGCTCCAGGCATATGTGCCAGCGGCAGTTCAGGCTGTGTGTGTCATGTGGCAGGGTGTGTACGGGCACACTGTGTTGACCTGTCATGTCTTCCTTTGTGATGTTTGGGATCCGCTGTCTATTCGGTTGATGGCCGGGGGGGTGATGCATGTGCAGTCACAGCAGCACACTCACATTGATCATTGCCCTGGACACACACACACCACTTCCACAGGGTTGGTGCATTGGCAGCTGTACTCACCCAATAGCCATGTGCTTTGTCCGGCATAGCATTCCATGTACCGCGGCAACGTGGAATTCCGCAGTACCATTGAGTCATGGGTTGAGCCTGGGAAACGTGCGCAGCAATGTGTTATCAGTTGCGTGGCATCACATACCATCTGTACATTCAGTGAGTGGTACTGTTTCCTATTGCGGAACACCATCTCAATTGCACGTGGTACTGTCAGCTCAATGTGGGTGCAGTCGACTGCACCTATGCAATT
This sequence comes from Ambystoma mexicanum, assembly GCF_040938575.1. Lineage (NCBI taxonomy): Eukaryota > Metazoa > Chordata > Amphibia > Caudata > Ambystomatidae > Ambystoma > Ambystoma mexicanum. The sequence goes on from NC_090930.1 coordinate 44,339,019, forward strand.
TGGCATGCCTGCTATGGCATAGAAGGCCAACTTGGTGACAATGACCTCAGGGAGGGTACGGGGTAGGGCTATCTGTTCCGACACATGGCATCTAGTACCTGTACCAGGATTTTTAAGAAACAGGGTTGTGATATGCCGTGCAGCTCACCAACTGTGTGTTGATAGGTGCCAGTGCCAAGGAAATGCAGTACAGACTCAACCTTCAGGAGGGGGGGGTGGTGGGGGTGTCTATGTGGCTGCTGATGTCGTCCTCAATCATGGCGGTGATGTGCAGGATTGTTGGACGATCCAGCCGGTATAGTGTGTGGATCTGTCCTGGGGTAAGGTTCCAGGGTGAGGCCCTGATGTGTGGTATTGCAGGCTGCCTGTGGGGTTGTGCGGCTGGACAATGGGGTTTGCCATAGGTGCAGGGTTGGCTGGATGCCGCCTGCGCCTCCTACGCCTCCGCCTCCTCCTCTGCACCATTACTGCCATCATGTGCAGCGCTGCCTGTTGGTTGAGTAGGCCCAGTCCAAGTGCTACTAGAGCTGCTGCCTGCATGGTTCTGTGTTGTGTTGGGCTGTGTGTGGCCCTTTTGTAGGCTCCCAGTGGGTTGCTGGGTCCAGCTGGGCTGATTTGGTGCACCTGTGCCCTGATTCAGTTCAGCAGGCACTGTTTAACGTCATGTTCGCGGTGGCGGCGGTACTGCCACTGTGATCATAGTTTTAACGCCATTTTTCAGGCGGTGTTTCCATGTCCGCGCTAGTTGTGATGCTCGCAGTGTTTCGTATAGCCGGTAACGGAGGGGTTTCTGGGCAGGTGGACTTTACGGGACCCTTAACTCCGCGGTGGCGGTTGGGGGTGGTGCTAACTCCGGGGCCGCAGGTCATGATTGGGCAGACGTGGAAACGGTGCCGGTATGGTTATAACAGCGGCGTTAAGTCCGGACTGATGTACTTGTAATGAGGCCCACAGTCTTGTTATGCCAGTCTTTCCTCTGAAATAGTAAAACTGTCCCCCAGACACAGTCTTGTTATGCCAGTCTTTCCTCTGAAATAGGATGCATTCGCCTGATGTGTGCGGCACAAAGAAGGACAGTGTACATATTCAGCTTCCTTCTTTTGTGTTGCTGTAGGAGAAACTACTTGCAGTAGCTGATTTGTGTTTGCCTTACTCCTTATGTGTGTTCTCCCTCATGAGGGATGTATTAGCTGGCAAGTGCAGTCTCCCATATGGGTAGGAGTGGGCAGAGCCTAACAAAGCTGGTGGGGCTGGGATGAGCAGTTTCCTGATGGACTAATTCGGTGTCCAGTTAAAGTTTCGAAAACAAAAGGATCGAATGCCAAAGGTGAGAGTGCATTCGACGGAAAACAAAAGGAGCGAAAACATTTTTTAAATGTATATATTTTGTTTTTGCTCTAGTTTAGCTTAAAAGGGTGTTTTTACACCAAAAACAGAGGTTTGGGGGAACCCCCCCAACAAAAAAAAAGTCGATCCTTTTTTTCAGTCGATTTGACTCGACCCTTTTGTCATTCGACCCTTTTGATTCAATGCTATGACCTATAACCGACTAATTCTGCTACAAGGCTTACTATGAGCTGACCTGCTTCTCTTATGGGGCGTGGTATGTGTTAGGGAGGATTCTCATTTATGGCTAATTTCCCTCACCTAGTGATTCCCCCAGCAGCTTTGCTGGACTTCTGGAGTTTATTTTTTTCGACTTGGTAAGAGTGAGAGCTTTTCCCCCACTCTTACCTGTGTTTTGCTATGTGTTTCCATCTGTTTTTGTGATTGTGGACTCTGATGTTCACCACTTCAGTAGCCCCCATCTGTTTGAGTGTCACACAGCACCTTCAGTGCCGTGGCACAGGGTTGTCTTTGAGACTTCCCTCGACTCCATTTCTGAGGCGACTACTGTCCCCCAGAAAACTTTACTTAGTCAATCTACCACAGATCCAGTACACCCCATCTTCCATGGAGTACTGGAAAGGGTTAACTCGTATCCCTTTTTATCTGTACCTCCTAGAGCATTGTTTCGCTCTTTTAACATTTACACTTGGCTGGTGGCAGTGGTATCTAACCTAACTTTTCTACCGCGATTATATTAGATAAACGTGGTACTGTTCTTGGCTATTATATTAGCCCCGAACATAAACCCGCTTGACCAAATCGTCTTTCTTTTGGCTCCGGTTGGGTTTATTCGCCATTTCTTTTTGTTAAAGTCCTTCTTGTGTTTCACTTTGCGCGGCAAACTAGGTTCGCCTTCTTATTGTCTTTTGGCGGGCTTCTGCTCAGAAGCCCTCCTCAAGGCGCCTGGGTGTCTAGGTGGGCTGAATGTGAGGGAGGGGTGAAGTCACCCCCTGCACAGGGTATCCTAGGAAACCCAAGTCGCACTTTGTCATGATTGGCCAGGGTAGTTGCCCGTGCTGGACAACCCCCCTGCTGGATGATTGACAGCCAGGCGGCGTGAATGGGGTTTTTTCGCATAAAAGGCAGGTCTCTTGGGCTAGAAGTCAGAGAGTCGCCACTGGAACTACAAGGAACCAAAGAGAAGCGGAGAGAACGATGGCTGCTGCAACTACCCCGTCCCGGTGAAGCCTTGCTGCAGTCCTGAGCTATCTGCCCTTCAACGACTCAGAGAAGATCCAGTCCGGAGTCTTCTTCCCTTGAGCTTGGTGGGGATAACCAGCTCATCTTCTACAGCCAGAGGATCCTGTTCCGTGGTCGAAATCGCTGCACACTGCTGTAGTGGTCCGGATAGCCACCTAAAGAGCCTCTCCTGTTTTTAAGGAGCGCACCTTTTATTCTGTGTTGCTGCTGCCGGCCTCTTCCCTGTGTGGTGCAGACCCCCTTCAGACGTCCTCCTTCTCGACGAAGCTCCAGGAATCGTGGGTCTGCAGGAAACCAACAGGAACAACTGCCAGGGCACCAGCTGCACCATTGGAACAAGGTACTGTGTTCTGTTGAGGAAACTGGGTGAACCCCTTGTGGTTTTTTATTGAAGTTTAATAGAAGTGTTGTGTTTATAACGAAAGGTTTAAAAATAAATGTACTTATATTTTTCTACCTGAAACCTTGAGTCAGTGTTTGCTTGAGTCACAGTAATTGTGGTCCCTTTGTGTAATCTCTGCTACTGCTCATATACTCTTGAGATAGGCCTGGCTGCTCCGCCACTGCGACCACTCTGACATAGTAGTACAGGCTTTTACCAAAGGTAAAACTTGTACCACCACCTGTAGTCTTAATTGTGTGTAGTGGTCCCTAAGGGCACTGTACAGGATTCTGCCTAACAGTATGCAGGATATTGTGGCATGAAATGTTTAGCTGCATAAGAAATGAAGGTTTTGCAGCACAAAACTGCACTTTTTTCTGATTTGGAGGCCTCGTAAAAATGCAGCAATAAATGCAAAGCTGTGCTGCAAAACCTCTGGCACAGGTGGTATAGCTCCCTGTAGGGCTTTGAATGAGAGCTGAGGTCTGATAAAGCCTTACCTCCCTGTGCTGCAGTCCCCTGCTGGACCACCTTGCTAAGTGTGGGCTTTACCTTCCTTGCTAAGTGCGGACTGGTCCTTACTTGCTACGTGTGGGCTGAACCTTCCTTGCTGAGGGGGGGCTGGAGCTTCGTTGCTATGTTTGGCTGGTCCTTCCTTGCTACGTGTGGGCGAGTCCGTTCTTGCTAAGTGTGGGCCGGTCCTTCCTTGCTAAGTGTGGGATGGACCTTCCTTGCTACGTGTGGGCCGTTCCTTCCTTGCTAAGTGGGGGCTGTACTTTCCTTGCTAAGTGGGGGCTGGACCTTCCTTGCTAAGTGTGGGCTGGACCTTCGTTGCTAAGTGTGAGCTGGACCTTCCTTGCTAAGTGGGGGCTGGACCTTCTTTGCTAAGTGCGGGCTGGGCCTTCATTGCTAAGTGTGGGCTAGACCTTCCTTGCTAAGTGTGGGATGTGCCTTCATTGCTAAGTGTGGGCTGGACCTTCCTTGCTAAGAGTGGGATGTGCCTTCATTGCTAAGTGTGGACTTGACCTTCCTTGCTTAGTGTGGGCTGGACCTTCTTTGCTAACTGTGGGCTGGACCTTCCTTGCTAAGTGTGGGCTGGACCTTCTTTGCTAAGTGTGGGCTGGACCTTCCTTGCTAAGTGTGGGCTGGACCTTCTTTGCTAAGTGTGGGCTGGACCTTCCTTGCTACATGTGGCCTGGACCTTCCTTGCTAAGTGTGGGCCGGACCTTCCTTGCTAAGTGGGGGCTGGACTTTCCTTGCTAAATGGGGGCTGAACCTTCCTTGCTAAGTGGGGGCTGGACTTTCCTTGCTAAGTGGGGGCTGGACTTTCCTTGCTAAGTGGGGGCTGAACCTTCCTTGCTAAGTGGGGGCTGGACTTTCCTTGCTAAGTGTGGGCTGGCCCTTCGTTGCTAAGTGTGGGCTGGGCCTTCTTTGCTAAGTGTGGGCTGAACCTTCTTTGCTAAGTGTGGGCTGGACCTTCTTTGCTAAGTGTGAGCTGGACCTTCTTTGCTAAGTGGGGGCTGGACCTTCTTTGCTAAGTGTGGGCTGGACCTTCCTTGCTACATGTGGCCTGGACCTTCCTTGCTAAGTGTGGGCTGAACCTTCCTTGCTACATGTGGCCTGGACCTTCCTTGCTAAGTGTGGGCTCGACCTTCCATGGCTGTCTACCTCTTGAATGTAGACTGCACAAAACGGATTGATTTGAACAGTTTGAAGAGCCACTGTACCCACAGAAGTCTGAAGGGTCGAAGTTGTACAGTATCATAGTAGAATTTAACACACGCCCAGAGTTGAACATTAGGCTGGGAAAGGCCCCATCCTCCTCTCCTATCCTCTCCCCTGCCCTCCTCTGCCCTCCCCCCATGTTTCCCTTTTCCGTGCTGGGGCACAGCATGACCCATCAGGCAGGCATTGTGATGCAATTTAATTGTGTTCTTGTCCTTTCAAACAGCAGAGACCCAGACAAGCCCAGCTATGAGAGGGGGAAAGAACAGGTAGCAGCGTAGGATTTAGTTCACTCCCACTGCAAATAAGGGTCTCTTAATGTAAATACCAGCAACATTATGGTGGGTTTGAAAGACTTGGAGAAAAAACATCTACCTAAATATGAAACCAGAAATAGCAGCTTCAGCCAAGTCACACACCGCGCAGCGCCACCTAGAAGCCATCACTGGAAGCTCACCTGCAGTTCAGAGCCAAATGTGCAATGCATTCTGGGCATGCAAATGAGCTCAAGCGCCAAGTCTTTGGAACAGGAAAATGCTGGGGATGGGTTTGTGCCTGAATGCACATCTATTTCCTAACCAGATTACCTCTCTTCTGTCCAATTCCATATAGCCTCTCCTCCTGGTCTCCTTCCAAGGCCCGCCCCCAAACCTCTGCACTGTCTGCTAGCATGCTTGCACTTCCCTGGCACCAGGCTTGCAACCAGCACACCCTTGTCAACCCTGCCCACTATCCAGCGATGGACTTTCAGGCTGACACAAACAGGTCTAAAACCCTATACCATTGCTTGCAGCTCACACGCTTTTGGCGGGCGTCACCCGCCTTGCAATCAGATGACTCGCACGCAAGCCCCCTAAACGCCCATTCACTTCAATGGGCTCTCACCCGCCAAAAGGAAAAACAGGGTTTTCACCCGCCTTGGCGACAAAAAAGGTTGAGAGCTTTGCCTAAACACAGGGTTGATCACAGGGAAGGTGGCCGAAATAGGTACAGGAATGAAAAAGGATCTAGACGCAGGCATGTAATGAGCAAGCATAGGGCAAGTGATCACAGGCTGGAGACAAAACATTAGCAGGAGAATATCTATAACTTGAGAAAGGCAACACCAGGAATTGACAGGCATTCTGAAAGGTGGTAAAAAGAGGAAGGAGACACAGGGGAAAGACTTCAATAAATAGAAATTGGATATCCACGCAGGGAACACAGTGGGTAGAAAACAAAACCACAATAAACCCAGAACCAGACAACAGACCCCCAACAAAAGAGCAACGCTACCGGGCTTACCGCCTATAACCCAAACACTGCTACCCGAGATACACTAAGACACACTAAGACACCTTGGAGGACAACGCACAAGTGCCCACAGGGGCTGTCGGCACCAGTAAACCCCTTGGCAGGAACCACATTGAGGGCTGCATTCCACAGACTGTCCAGCGCTTTTGTGCTACAGCCACACAATGATCAGGGACAAAGATGGGAAGAATGGATGGAAGAATTTGAAGACTTCATGAAGGCCATAGGAGACCAGGACTCACCCAATAAAACAGACATCTTTGCTAATCTGGCTGGAAAAGAGATCAGAGGCATCCTGAAAGCCATCCCGATGCAGGACAAGACCACGTATGCCCTGATGATAGCGGCTGTCAATAAGAAGCTAGTCATCTTACCCAATAGAGACTATGAAGATACTCCTTTAATCAGTGCACATAACTCCCCCATGAAACCATTGGAGAATTTGTCATACGTCTACAAAGGAACATAACCCACTGTGATTTCGCAAATTTCTCAGACTGAAAGGCCATTAGACTAAGGATAATAGAAGAGTGCACATCCTCAGTGTTCAATAAACACCTCCTAAATAAAACCTGTCGCCACCAGAGTTCATAGATCAAGTTTATGAGGGAGTAGATGGGCAAGCGGCAGCCACTGAAAACTCCGGGAAGAGTGACAGTATCGCAGCTATGCATGCTGTGTCAGCTATGGGTGCCAGAACCCAGGTGCCACCACCCAGACCCGGACTGAGGAGCCCACACCAAAAACCCTAAGGAGAGAGACGGTGCAACCTATGTGGTTTTGAATACCCTCACAGGGGGCAATGCCCAGCCATAGAACAGATGTGTATGAGGTGCGGGCAGGAGAACCATTTCCAAGCAATGTGCCAAGAGAGAAACCTGGATCTCCCGAACCACAGGCCACCCATCAACCCCAGGTCAATGAGACAGCAAGAACAAACCCAAGGACTTGGTTACAGGATGCACCCAGATCAATATACCCAGAGGGTGAAGCCAGGATGAAACACAGCGACATTCCTACCCCAGACCAAAATGGTAAGAGCGATGGAAGACCTGGCGCTACAACTGCCACCAAAATATCCAGAGGACTACGACTACCCACCAAGCCCTGCAGGGTATTACACCCACCAAACTGGAGCCCACACCAGCAACTACGAGACAGACCCATATACAAATTCACAACCCAACCACAGGCCGGATTCATTTGATAATCCACCCAGAGACCAAGAAGATGAAAGACAAGACCAGAGAAGGTACCATCAACAAGATCGATATTGCAGTACGTGAGATTGATCAGCGAGGCACCGGGCGACAGTGCAGCCCCAAAGGTTACTGTCCTGATTGGGTGACTGAACCATCAGTTCATTGTGGGGTTTCACCTGTAGGCACAAGTGACATAAGAATTATAACGCCTACAAGATAATGACATTATTGAAAGGGTAAGTGGCCCCACCCCATGGGTGTAACCACTAGTTGTCGTGCCAAAATAAAGTGGCCGACTACACCTCTGTGTCGACATGCACGTATCAAATGCAGCGATCCAAAGAGAAAGAAAGCCCGGGCCCAAATATAGAGGACATGATGGTCAGACTGAACTAAGCCACCCAATTCTCCAAATTAGACCTCAACCGGGGGTACCACCAGTTGGTCATTCACCCCAATTCAAGGCCCATTACTATATTCACAACACATGAAGGACTCTTGCACTACAAGCAGCTTAACTTTGGAATATCCTCAGCTGCAGAAAGATTTCAGGAGACTATCCGCAGACTAATTGCATCAGTACCCAATGTGCTCAACTACAGTGATGACATACTCATGTTCGGCACCTATCAAGAACCACACGATCAAGCCCTAACCCGAGTGTGCGAGATCCTACACTTAGCAGGCCTTATCTTAAATGGGTACAAATGTGACATTAACAGAGACAGCCTCAGATTTTTCGAGCACATCTTTTCAAACCAAGGGATAATGGCGGACCCAGAGAAGATCAGTGCGATAGTTGCACTGGCTCCACCGACAGGGGTTGCCGAACTGCGATCATTCCTGGGCATGGCAGGGTACTGTGCTCGCTACCTTCCAAACTATGCCAAACCTCACCGACCCCTTAAGGCAACTACTCAAAAAAGACATGCTGTTCACATGGGACAAACCTTGCCAAGAAGCATTCCAGACAATAAAGGCAGAGCTTGTCAGCAACCGCAGACTAGCATACTTCAACCCAGGTAGAAACACAGAGATAACTGTCAACGCCAGCCCAGTGAGCCTTGGTGCCATACTCACCCAAACTGAACACGACAGCGGAAGAGGTACATCGTTGCGTATGCCAGCAGGGCACTGTCCTCCACCGAACAAGCATACTCCCAAGCTGCATGAGAAAGCTTTGCGGCTGTATGGGCATGCAGGAAATTACATCACTTTGTCATCAGACAGCCATTTACACACATAATGGACCCCCAGGCACTAATTTCTATCGTTAGAAACCCTGAAAACCAAAATGCCTCCACACATTTGGAGATGGGGCATCAGAGTCCAGGAATACGACTTCTGCATCATCTACAAACTCGGTTGTGACGCAAACCCAGCGGACTACCTATCCTGGTACCAGTCAGGGCACAGTGAAGAGACAATGGGAAAGGAAGTGGAACATTACATCAGATATCTGTCAGAGAACGCACTCCCACCGACGCTCACCATCACACTATTCGCTAGCCACCACCGAGCAAGGAGTCCTACTGCGAGGAAGTTGCCTAGTGGCCCCTAAACACTCGAGAAAGACATTGCAAATACCAAAAAGATACTACCCATCCAAGTATGGTTCCCATATATAGAAGCAGTAGTCGAGGACACTTTAACACACTGCCAAGCCTGCCTAAAATCTGCATCAAATACACACCCATGCCCCCTGCAAATAGTGACACTTCCAGAAGGACCCTGGCATTGAGTGCCGATGGACTTTAATGGACCCATAGAAGGAGGGGGCAACCTATTAGTAGCGATGGAGGAATACTCGAGATTCCTAATAATCAAGCAAGTGCAGTCCATGGCTTTCCTGCAAATAGTGGGAGTTATAGAGAAACTATTCAGCGAATGGGGGGTGCCAAATGTTGTGAAGACAGACAACAGACCCCAATTCCAAGGACAGGAATTCAGGAAGTTTGCGGGCCACTTAGGATTCCAGCATCAAGCACCACTGTGGCCATAGGCCAATGGGATGGTGGAGTGCTTCATGTCCACCATCAAGCGGACCAGACAGAAGGCCCTCCTCAATCAAACAGCTTTTCCCCAAGCACTGTGCCAAAGGCTGAACCAGTACCGGGACACACCACATGAAGCTACGGGGAACACACCAACAGAGATAATGATAAGATACAAACCCTGAACGCGCCTAATACAACTCGAGAACTACACGGCGGAGCAAGACGCAGAGATAAGAGAACAAGACACAGAGAAGAAAAGGAAAAACGAGGAATGGACCGACCAGCGAAGAAGGGCGAAGGAACATAAAGTACAGATAGGTGAGCCTGTCCTGGTATGACAAAGACAACAGAGGAAAACAGACTTGAGATATGACCCTGAACCATTCCTCGTGACCGAAGTCAAATGGTCGATGGTCACTGCGACAGGAGACAGACGCAAAATAACTTGGAGTGCATTGTTCCTCCGCCGGCTCCATCCACCTGAACTAGAAACCCCTGAACCGACACAAGAAGAAGGGGAACAGAAAGACAGAAGGACCAACGGAACGGGGACCGACGGGAAGCTGAGGAAAGACTAGGCGGACCCGCGAATCACCGGGAAGACCGCATCGACTGGTGAAGACACCATCACGGCTGATCGAAAAAATGTGAGCTGAGAACTTTTATGATAAACAAGGCGAGGTGTTGCAGGGTAACAGTTAAATCCCCAAAGGCAGGTCACGTGACCTCGGGAGGGTGTGGGAGTGGGAGTTAGCGGAGGGACAAGGGAAGGGGTTTCTGTTTGGAATAAAGAAAGGTGAGACATACCACAGCTCTGTGTGATTTATGGTTGATTGAGTTGGCCTAGGCTACAACAATGACCAAGTATAAAGCAAGTGATCACAAGCTTGAGACGGAAACAGGCACCGGCATGGCTTTGGACAGAGACACAGGAATGTAATGACCAACTGCAGGGCAAGCAAACACAGGCTGGAGACTGAAGGAGGCACATACCAGGTATTCAGACAGTGGTTGAAGTGTACAAAAAGAAGTAGTGGAACTATGTTCCCTGCTGGCTTTCCCTCGTTGCCCACAAACCCCATTACCACGCCCCCTCCCGCGCACAATACAAACCCCTGAACAAATGCACCGGCTGTTTAAGGGAACGTTCAGTGCAGTGCACTGAAGTGCAAGTTTCAACATCTTCCTACACTTTTATTTTAAAACAAAACCAATGGTTTTAAAAAAAAATAAAAGTATAGAAACAGTCAAATTTGATTTAAAAAAGTAGAGGCGCACTGCTCCCAACTGCTCCCGCCCACTTCGACCACTGGATTCAGACAGAGGCGTGTAATGATGCATGAAATTACCGCTCGGACGAATACAAATCCTGCACTCCCTCCCCCAACAGTAACGTGCTACTGCATAAAAGGCCAGGTCAATGCTGGCCCCTCCCATTATAAACAACTCCACTTCTCTTGAGCTAGGTTCGTGCTATAAGCAATTAAAGTTAAAATAAAATATAATGAGGATGTGAGATTCTCGAGGTTGGAAACAGGAACAGCCACAGTCCATACATGCCAACATTGTGACATACCTGGGAGGGAGATTTCCCCAAGGAAATCGGGAGACATGCATTTTCCCATAGGAATGCATTGGGGCTAAGGAGATTTTTAAGTGGGAGAGGGTGAAAAATAGCAATATTTTTCACTGAAAAATCGGGACTCTCCCGCCTAAATCGGGAAGGTTGGCATGCATGACAGTCATACATACAAATGAGAACATGAACCATGGGGGCAGCAATGAGACCTTTTCATTATTCGGTAAAAATTGAAATAAACTTCCTCATACGCTGCTCGAAACATGGGTGAAGGCGTAACTGCTACTAAGGGCAATTCTCTAAGAAGCTCAGCGCAGAAAGAAAGAACAGTTTAAATCTTCTGAAATAAAAGCCAGAGCGGTCAGAAAAGACAGCCGGCAGCATGTCTACCTGCGATACACCCAGATACCTAACAGGCGTGTGCAAAATGGCGGCCATGCCTGAGAATCTGTGCAGCATTGGCAACTTGTAAATCTTCTTAAATGCTGCTAAAAGCACCCTATTTTAGCCTCAGAGTGATTATATCATGTGAACCCAGGTTATGGAGACATCTAGTGGCAGCTGTAGTTTAGCTCTACATTACCGCATTAATATCCCAGTGTAGCAAGATGGCAGCCATTAGAGGACTAATGCATTTTTTAAGTCCTTCTCTAAGTCGTTTTGTTTCTGGCTATTCCTTTGTCTGTGGGGGCAACGATCAGACCTAAAATGGCTTCTAAACAAAATGGGCTCACTCTGAGAATAAGACCTACACCCTGCAGATTGGTTTAAACTAGCCTAAGCCACTTTCCTGCACCGGATATCCCCAGTAAACATTCAGGGCCGGATTCAGGGATTTTTTTGCACCATGCAAAGTGACTTGGCACCACAAACACCCTGATTCATGGAACAGTGCAAAGGGTATTTATGCAGTGCAAAGTCACTTTGCACCAGCAAAACGTCACTTGTCACTGCTCCACCCTGATTTGTGGAACAGTGCAAAGGGTATTTATGCAGTGCAAAGTCACTTTCCACGAGCAAAAAGTCACTTTGCACTGCGCCACTCCGATTTATAGAGCAGTGCAAAGATTATTTTTGTGCAGTGCAATGTCACTTTGCACCGTGCAAAACATTCTATGAATCAGGCCCTCAGTGTTTAAGGCCATCCTGATTGGATGGGCCCCAAAACCTTTATTTTCTATTTGGTGTGTGATTGGAAGACTGCCGCTAGTGCATGAGTGAATGGGTACATTCCCCAGATCAGTGGGTTCTCACCAGACTTGCTGGAGAATGTTCATTTGTAGAAATGCCTATGTACAGGTTTATTTATAGTTTTGGCAAGTGCAATATGAGTGTTCTAATGCCCCCTGATGTACACTCCCAACTCTCACAATTCTGGGCAAGGAAACAGTGTGATTCGCAAACCTCAAACTTTATTGAAAAGAATTGACTCCAATTTTAAATCAAGGTGGTCTCCAACTTTACACCATGGAGATCCCCACAATATTATAGACTCATAAACCAATAATCAACCAAACAAGATTTTGTAAATCTCTCTACACGTTTACATGCAAACATTCATTTCCGATCTCAATTTTATATGTATGTTCTATATGTATAGTAGATGGGGTATTCGGCGTTGCCCGTGTCCTGATCGAGTGGCGTCTCATGTGCCCTGGTGGATGTTGCTATTGTCCTCTTGTCAGCAAGTCTTGCTCCAGTTTGCTCTGGTGTCTCCTGTGCTCTGGAGGATGTTGCTCTTGTCCTCACACCAGCAAGACTTGCTTCAGTTTGCTCTGGCATCTCATTTGCCCCAGAGAAAGTTGCTCTTGTCCTCTGGTCGTTAAGTTGTGCTGCTGTTTGTTGTGTTTCAGAAACCCTTGATATTGATTTTCGCTTTGCATTAGATGGAGCTTTTCCAAGTGATGTTTCAAGCGGCATGTTTCAGTCACTCAATGGATTCAGCACATTTGAGAATATGTCCAAGAAGGATTGATTGATTGATTGTGCGCTCTTCTCGTGAATGAACTTAAGTAAACTGTAACCTTGCCATTTCCCATGTTTGGAGTGGTGTGATAAAACATTTTTTAATTTTGTTTTTAATCCCCTTTAACACTTTCAAACTGTATACAGTAGTAAAACACCAACACATCAAACATTTTGCTTCAGACACTTTCACAAATTTTGATTCCTTCTACTACTGTAGTGAATCGGGGGAGAATCTGTAAATGAGAGTATCTACGGAGGTGAAATTTTTGCATCCAAACATAAACTACAATCTTGCCCCAGGCAAAAGAGTAATCCAGGCAAAATTTGGTAGCAGTGGGTTCAACGGTGTGGCTTTGCATAGCCGTACAAGCATACACACACACATACATACCTTCAGCTTTATATATAAAGATATATTGGGCTTCATTCGAATGTGGCGGTAAGGCAACAACGGCACTGGTAGTGCCACCGGCGCTATTGTTACCATACCGCCACATTACGAGTTCTGCTTACGGGTGCCGCTCAGCACGCCTGGTCAGACCAGGCGTGCGAGATGGCACCCGCGAGCAGAACTCGTGATTGCACCGGCACTGTTATAAACGGTGCGGGTGCAACCATGCTCTCCACCCCCATTCTGCCCGATGGCGCAGAATGGGGATCAGGAGCCCGGCCATACCGTAACCCGCGAATGGCCAATTACTGGCCCATTCAACTTGTAATGGGCCGGTAATGGCCCATTCGCGGGTGCCTGTAACGAGTTTGGCGGTAGCCGTGCCCTTATGAAGGGCACGGCTACCGCCAAACTCGTAATGAGGCCCATTGTATTGTCTGCCATGTTGAATACACTCCTTCTCTGTTTGCTTCAATCTAGACAACCCAGTTCACTTTAATGATAACATTGCTGCTTTTCGGCCAGTGTAGGCATTTGGCTCAAAACTCTTAATTTTCTCCTGCATTAAGACAAGTATGGTATTAAAGAAAATTACTTGAACAAACAACATTTCAAACATGTATTATTTCACCTTCCCTCCCCTGAGTGTGGGGTTGTGAATGTATTGGCTAAGTGCTGGTTATGTAAATGTAGACAATGGCCACCTACCATTTGGCTCACACAGGTTTGGATTCATAAAAGAATGCTCTTAGGGATTTTTCACTGTGCGCTGAACCTACATGTATGCAGTCTTTTCAAAATATGTATGTACAGCTTTCAATGAACATGTGTGTGCAAACCTCACTAAACATGTGTGTGCTACTTTCAAACTATATGTGCTTTTCGGCTACAGATGTGCTATTCTCCAGTAACAGATCCCATGTCAAAATACTCCTGCCCTTTCACTATGTACACAAGTCTGTCTGTGCATTTCAAAATAAGGGACTGCAAAGGTTTTTACACTTTGCACGATTTTCTATGAATCTAATGAATTATCCGTGTTGATTTCGATTGCGCAAATATCTGATTTATGACTAGACATGGCCTGGAATGCAAAACTGGTGCATGTTATCACATTAGGCGATAGTGTGTGCGAATACACCATGACCTGTGTGATGCTGTGTCGACATGAGCCAAGGGTTCCATTTCATGTTGCTTAGTCTTACAAAACCGCTCTGCATTTAAATTACATCAAAAAGCTGTGTATTTTTAAATGACGCCTCTCAATACAAAAGGCATTGGGCCTTAAGGAAATGGCATGTTATTTTAAATTCAATGTAACTGGGAGAAACAGGGCGTTATTTTTAAAAATGTACCTATATCTTTGTCACAGTTGCATTTCCCTTCAATTCCCAGCTTTCTATTCCCCAGATTTACCATCAACAGCACTCTGGCACATTTAAATTTATATTGGGGTTTCTCTTATTTACTTTTCGAAAGTGGTCTAATGTTTTTGGGAATCAGCTTGGATCCCCTCAGCCTGGAATTTCTCCCTCGACCAGGGTGGCTGGTTGCCTGGATCCCAGATTTCTATCTCTGTGAGGAGCTCTCTCTCTAGCCTGCCTGCAAAACAGTTGTCAAATGGTTTGAGCTCTCCCCTACCACCTCCAGTTGTAGTTGTATTCCGAAAATATTTAATGTGCATCTGTATTAGTAAACAATCTCTCTATTCTGTGTGCATACTGTTAAATATTGTTGACTCCTCTCTTGAGACTGTGCCAGAGGTGTTGCTTTCTCAGTCCTACGACCTGTAAGAGAGGGGTGATGCTCACTCCTAACTTCTGGAGAAGTATTTCTATTTTCTTTTGTATAACTTTGGAATTCATTGTGCAAGTTTAATATCATATAGATTACTCTAATCTGTAGATCAGTGCTCACAATCACATTTGCCACCTGTCCCACAATGATTTATACTTTCAGAGATAAGCATTTTTCTAATTATCTCCTAATGTTTCCAGACATTCCTTACATATTTCCTATGTAAACAGACATATTTTGTATTTACAATCTGCAACTAAACCTGAGTTGATCGCACCTTGCATCACAAAGATCTTATTTTTTAAATAATTAAATGTTTCTTCAAAAGTGCACACAAAGGACTTTTCTTCAATTTGTAAATTATGAAGAGGCTGACTTTAACCTTGAGACATCAGTGTTGCTACATTCCCAGCATCTTCTCTTTTCTGATATGAAAATAGGGTGAAGCCGGGTTTAATTTTGCTGTGCACAGAATATCAGATAGCAGTCCCATGACTGTTAGCTGATGGATTTTATGAGGGGTCTGAAATTATATATTTGCAGGTCTCTCTGAAGTTTATTCATTAAGCCAGCCATCTGGCATTATCCACAAGCTTAATGTCAAAAAACTGTTTCAGCACAATTGATCTGATCTTGTGTGACCTCATATGCTGTGACTGCATTCCTGAACTGCGGTTAGGATTTAGAAAAGTCAATTTCAAACAATTTCAAATTACCCCAAACAATAGGCTCAGGGGTGTTTCTTCTCAACTTTTAAATACATCACAGTATTAATAAAATTGAAGTGAAAACATGGCAAAATAAAGAAACTGTGACTATGAATGAGATTTGGTTTCTACCTGGATTTCACATTATTTTAAATGAAAACTCACAAGGGTACCTATTCATTTATAATTGCATTTTTTAATAAGTTCACCATTGAAAAGAAAGGGGCGCATTTTAAAATTACATACACATTTTCTCTGCACATGGAATTGAAATTATTCAAATGATGAGATATGCTGAGAAATTGAGTTTTTCTTAAGTTATGAGGCTGTGAAGTGTTCTGGGAGCCAGGCTGAGTTATTTTGCTGATAACCACATGCTGGGCCTTCGTATTTTTCAACAAGTGCCAAGAGTTCAGACTTCTATGAATTGTTGTGCATCGCCCAGCCAGTCTCTGGACTCATATCCAAAGGCCTCGGAAACGGTTGCAGTTGACCAGGTTCATTTGTTCACTTGTTGAAAAATATTCTGGAGCGTGCATATTTATAGGGATTCTGTACTTCAAACAGACAAGCTTTCTATCATGACAGCCAGCAAAATATGCAATCCAACAGGATGCATAATTTTTGATAAGTGCCTCTCACTCTTCCAGAAAGGCTTTTCTCATTTCACTTCATTTTAGGCCATTATCTGAACTGCATTTTCTCTGACAAGTGCAAATTCTCACTACACCATGACGATGGGCTCTTGCTTTTCTAGGATGAAGTTTAGCCATACTGGCCGGGCCCTGAGTCCTTTATTTTCACTATGGTTTCTTCTTTTGGCTACTGGATGTCATTACTGAGTTGTCACTCATCTTCCCCCCAGTCCTCCTTACTAGCTGGACTGGCTGTACCATGTTAGGGCCTGTTTTCTGTGCCATTGATTTATTTATAGGTTATTTATAATGCGCCCATACACAAGTGTTTCAAGGCGCAACCAGGCAGGGAGGGAGAAAACAGGGGAGAACAAGACAACCGTTCTTACTAGGCCTAGCATCATTTAGATCTTGTAAGTGTTCAGACAAGACGTGCAAGGGAGGGGAAGGGGGAGTGGTGCACCCAGTAGGACAGGGCCCTGGGTTAAGTGCAGGAAGGCTGGCCTCCAAGGGGAACATGCCAAGGAAGTGCAAGGAAGGCCAGGTGGCAGTGCAGGAGTGCCTGAAGGCAAGTGCTTGGGACTGGGCGGGTGGGTCTAGGTGTCCTATATGACTCAGAGGAGCACCAGGCAGCCAGTCATTTTGCCTACCCTCCAGGACCAACTGCCACGGGTTAGGGAGTATTTGGTGCAGTGTGTCACCATTATTCTTCCCCTGCTTCTTACTGGGCCGTCCTGGGTCACCTCCACCATTGCCCTCACAGTGGAACCATTTTCTGTTGGCTGGCTGCCTCATTTTGCCCCTTGGGCTGTCCTCTTCTGCTTGGTGGGCTCTCTCGCCTTCTAGGTGCCTACTTTGTCTTTGCTGCTTCTTCTGGCGGGTGGTTTGTCCTCCTGGGGAAGTACCTTATTCTTCTTGTAGGTTGTCTGGATCGCCACTGGGCCATGTTGCAAGGTACTGGGTACCGCATGCTGTATCCTGCCCTTTTTGGGAGAAAGCTTTCACTCACTGGTGTGTTTTGCCATTCCTGAGTCAAATCTTCTGAATATGACACTGTGGGTAGTTGCCCCCTGGATTTCTTGCACAGGGTGCCCTGGGTCCTGGAATGATGGTAGGCTGCAGTCTCCCCTTTGCTGTAGTTCACCATTGGAATCCATTGGCCAGAATACTGATCTGCTCCCTCCCCTCTCTGGGTGTCTGGGCCTCAAAAATGGTGGCACTGAAGGTCTTCAGGGGGTTACACTGGGGTTGGTTGTCCCTTGCCCGCACCTACGAGGTTAGCCAGTACTTACCTGACTTTGAGGCCTCATTACAAGTTTGATAGTAATTTGAAGGTCCTGTGGGTTTACAACAGGATTACAAGTGGTGGTAATTCCCCATTTTTAGAATCCATGCGGCTGCAGGGGGATTGTTGTCAGATTTACCAAAGGACAAATCCAACGGTTTTTGGATGTCAAAAGGCCAATTTACCTCCAGCTTCTTGCTGGAGGTATATCCGACACATTAGCTCTAGAGTAATAACTTGGCAGTGCAGGAAAAACGCCAATAATTCCATTGCCGGAACAGAATTACCGCCACTTTTTTACTGCACCACCGAACTTGTAATGAGGCCCAACCACAGTTCTGTCTGTGAACTTTTACACATTTCATACAATGGGGAACTTTCTATAATGTTAAACCTCCCCCCTCCCCTGCCCATAACTGACTAAGAAGGGTACTTACCTGCACGGAGACAGTTTCTGTGGGTCACTTATTCAGCTGGAATGTTAGCAATAAGCCCCACTTTCTGCAGTTTTAAATGTGTGAGTGAGAAATAGAGATGGAGACAGGGATAGAGATAGGGAGAGTGAGAAAGAGAGAGAGATAGAGATGGAGATATTGATATAGATAGGGAGAGTGAGAAAGAGAGCGAGATAGAGATGGAGACAGGGATAGAGATAGGGAGAGTGAGAAAGAGAGAGAGATAGAGATGGAGACAGGGATAGAGATAGGGAGAGTGAGAGAGGGAGAGAGATAAAGATGGAGACAGGGATAGAGATAGGGAGAGTGAGAAAGAGAGAGAGATAGAGATGGAGACAGGGATAGAGATAGGGAGAGTGAGAGAGGGAGAGAGATAAAGATGGAGACAGTGATAGAGATAGGGAGAGTGAGAAAGAGAGAAAGATAGAGATGGAGACAGGGATAGAGATAGGGATAGGGAGAGTGAGAAAGAGAGAGAGATAGAGATGGAGACAGGGATAGAGATAGGGAGAGGGAGAGAGGGAGAGGGATAGAGATGGAGACAGGGATAGAGATGGGGAGAGAGGGAGAGGGATAGAGATGGAGACAGGGATAGAGATAGGGAGAGTGAGAGAGGGAGAGAGATAGAGATGGAGACAGGGATAGAGATAGGGAGAGTGAGAAAGAGAGAGAGCTAGAGATGGAGATAGGGATAGAGATAGGGAGAGTGAGAAAGAGAGAGGGATAGAGATGGAGACAAGGATAGAGATAGGGAGAATGAGAGAGGGAGAGAGATAGAGATGGAGACAGGGATAGAGATAGGGAGAGTGAGAAAGAGAGAGAGATAGAGATTGAGATAGGGATAGAGATAGGGAGAGTGAGAGAGGAAGAGAGATAGAGATGGAGACAGGGATAGAGATAGGGAGAGTGAGAGAGGGAGAGAGATAGAGATGGAGACAGGGATAGAGATAGGGAGAGTGAGAAAGAGAGAGAGATAGAGATGGAGACAGGGATAGAGATAGGGAGAGTGAGAAAGAGAGAGTGATAGAGATGGAGACAGGGATAGAGATAGGGAGAGTGCGAGAGGGAGAGGGATAGCGATGGAGACAGGGATAGAGATAGGGAGAGTGAGAGAGGGAGAGGGATAGAGATGGAGACAGGGATAGAGATAGGGAGAGTGAGAGAGGGAGAGGGATATAGATGGAGACAGGGATAGAGATAGGGAGAGTGAGAGAGGGAGAGATAGAGATGGAGACAGGGATAGAGATAGGGAGAGTGAGAAAGAGAGAGAGATAGAGATGGAGACAGGGATAGAGATAGGGAGAGTGAGAGTGAGAGAGAGATCGAGATGGAGACAGGGATAGAGATAGGGAGAGGGAGAGAGGGAGAGAGATAGAGATGGAGATAGAAATAGGGATAGGGAAAGTGAGAGAGGGATAGAGATAGAGATTGAGATAGGGATAGAGATAGAGATAGAGATTGAGATAAGGGGAGAGAGAGATGGCGGGATAGAGATAGAGATAGAGATTGAGAGAGAGAAAGAGAGAGAGAGAGAGATAGAGAGGGGGGGGAAAGAGAAAGAGAAAGAGAGAGAGGGGTACAGAAATACTTGCCAGAAACGAAAATAGGTTTAGTGTAGATTTAGCAACAAAGGTATTAATATAGACACAATATGGAAATAAGAGCGATTTCCACAATATCAGATAGTGTTGCTTGTTTCGCAGTAACTCTCCATCAGATCACAGAAATAACTGTTCTGCTCTTTCTCATTTTCCAGGATTCGGGTGGTCATCCTCCCACAGATCCCGAACCCAAGCAAGAACTTTGAAGATCTATTCAACACGTACAATGGCAACTTTTCGGTAAGTGACTATCTACCAATCATATGAGCTTCCAAGTGTCACAAAGTTTATAGCTTGGTGATGTATGGGTTCAAAGCGATAGAACTTGCTGATGTTAGAGCTTGGCGATGTTAGAGCTTGTCTATGTTAGAGCTGGCTATGCTAGAACTTGGCAATGTTAGAGCTGGCTATGCTAGAACTTGGCAATGTTAGAGCTGGCTATGTTTGAACTTGGAGGTATTAGAGCTTCGCTATGTTAGAATGTGGCGATGTTAGACGTAGCAATGTTAGTGCTGGCTATGCTAGAACCCGGCGATGTTAGAGTTTGGCTATGTTTGAACTTGGAGGTGTTAGAGCTTGGCGATGTTAGAGTGTGGTGATGTTAGACGTAGCAATGTTAGTGCTGGCTATGCTAGAACCCGGCGATGTTAGAGTTTGGCTATGTTTGAACTTGGCGATGTTAGAGTTTGGCTATGTTTGAACTTGGAGGTGTTAGAGCTTGTCAAGGTTAGAGTGTGGTGATGTTAGACGTAGCAACGTTAGAGCTGGCTACGCTAGAACTTGGCGATGTTAGAGTTTGGCTGTGTTTGAACTTGGAGGTGTTAGAGCTTGGCTATGTTAGAGCATGGCGATGTTAGATGTAGCAATGTTAGTGCTGGCTATGCTAGAACCCGGCGATGTTAGAGTTTGGCTATGCTAGAACCCGGCGATGTTAGAGTGTGGCTGTGTTTGAACTTGGAGGTGTTAGAGCTTGGCTATGTTAGAGTGTGGTGATGTTAGACATAGCAATGTTAGTGCTGGTTATGCTAGAAATTGGCGATATTAGAGTTTGGCTATGTTTGAACTTGGAGGTGTTAGAGCTTGGCTATGTTAGAGCATGGCGATGTTAAACGTAGCAATGTTAGTGCTGGCTATGCTAGAACCTGGCGATGTTAGAGTTTGGCTGTGTTTGAACTTGGAGGTGTTAGAGCTTGGCTATGTTAGAGTGTGGTGATGTTAGACGTAGCAATGTTAGTGCTGGCTATGCTGGAACTTGGAGATATTAGAGTTTGGCTATGTTTGAACTTGGAGGTGTTAGAGCTTGGCTATGTTAGAGCATGGCGATGTTAGATGTAGCAATGTTAGTGCTGGCTATGCTAGAACCCGGCGATGTTAGAGTTTGGCTATACTAGAACCCGGCGTTGTTAGAGTTTGGCTGTGTTTGAACTTCGAGGTGTTAGAGCTTGGCTATGTTAGAGTGTGGTGATGTTAGACGTAGCAATGTTAGTGCTGGCTATGCTAGAACCCGGCGATGTTAGAGTGTGGCTGTGTTTGAACTTGGAGGTGTTAGAGCTTGGCTATGTTAGAGTGTGGTGATGTTAGACATAGCAATGTTAGTGCTGGTTATGCTAGAAATTGGCGATATTAGAGTTTGGCTATGTTTGAACTTGGAGGTATTAGAGCTTGGCTATGTTAGAGCATGGCGATGTTAGACATAGCAATGTTAGTGCTGGCTATGCTAGAACTTGGCAATGTTAGAGTTTGGCTATGTTTGAACTTGGAGGTGTTAGAGCTTGGCTATGTTAGAGTGTGGTGATGTTAGACGTAGCAATGTTAGTGCTGGCTATGCTAGAACCCGGCGATGTTAGAGTTTGGCTATGTTTGAACTTGGAGGTGTTAGAGCTTGGCTATGTTAGAGTGTAGTGATGTTAGACATAGCAATGTTAGAGCTGGCTATGCTAGAACCTGGCGATGTTAGAGTTTGGCTATGTTTGAACTTGGCGATGTTAGAGTTTGGCTATGTTTGAACTTAGAGGTGTTAGAGCTTGGCTATGTTAGAGTGTGGTGATGTTAGACGTAGCAATGTTAGAGCTGGCTATGCTAGAACCCGGCGATGTTAGAGTTTGGCTATGTTTGAACTTGGAGGTGTTAGAGCTTGGCTATGTTAGAGTGTGGTGATGTTAGACGTAGCAATGTTAGAGCTGGCTATGCTAGAACTTGGCAATGTTAGAGCTGGCTATGCTTGAACTTGGCAATGTTAGAGCTGGCTATGCTAGAACTTGGCAATGTTAGAGCTGGCTATGATAGAACTTGGCAATGTTAGAGTTTGGCTATGTTTGAACTTGGCGATGTTAGAGTTTGGCTATGTTTGAACTTGGAGGTGTTAGAGCTTGGCTATGTTAGAGTGTGGTGATTTTAGACGTAGCAATGTTAGAGCTGGCTATGCTAGAACTTGGCAATGTTAGAGCTGGCTATGCTAGAACTTGGCAATGTTAGAGCTGGCTATGCTAGAACTTGGCAATGTTAGAGTTTGGCTATGTTTGAACTTGGCGATGTTAGAGCTTGGCTATGTTAGAGTGTGGTGATGTTAGACATAGCAATGTTAGTGCTGGTTATGCTAGAAATTGGCGATATTAGAGTTTGGCTATGTTTGAACTTGGAGGTGTTAGAGCTTGGCTATGTTAGAGCATGGCGATGTTAAACGTAGCAATGTTAGTGCTGGCTATGCTAGAACCTGGCGATGTTAGAGTTTGGCTGTGTTTGAACTTGGAGGTGTTAGAGCTTGGCTATGTTAGAGTGTGGTGATGTTAGACGTAGCAATGTTAGTGCTGGCTATGCTAGAACTTGGCGATATTAGAGTTTGGCTATGTTTGAACTTGGAGGTGTTAGAGCTTGGCTATGTTAGAGCATGGCGATGTTAGATGTAGCAATGTTAGTGCTGGCTCTGCTAGAACCCGGCGATGTTAGAGTTTGGCTATACTAGAACCCGGCGTTGTTAGAGTTTGGCTGTGTTTGAACTTGGAGGTGTTAGAGCTTGGCTATGTTAGAGTGTGGTGATGTTAGACGTAGTAATGTTAGTGCTGGCTATGCTAGAACCCGGCGATGTTAGAGTTTGGCTATGCTAGAACCCGGCGATGTTAGAGTGTGGCTGTGTTTGAACTTGGAGGTGTTAGAGCTTGGCTATGTTAGAGTGTGGTGATGTTAGACATAGCAATGTTAGTGCTGGTTATGCTAGAAATTGGCGATATTAGAGTTTGGCTATGTTTGAACTTGGAGGTATTAGAGCTTGGCTATGTTAGAGCATGGCGATGTTAGACGTAGCAATGTTAGTGCTGGCTATGCTAGAACTTGGCAATGTTAGAGTTTGGCTATGTTTGAACTTGGAGGTGTTAGAGCTTGGCTATGTTAGAGTGTGGTGATGTTAGACGTAGCAATGTTAGTGCTGGCTATGCTAGAACCCGGCGATGTTAGAGTTTGGCTATGTTTGAACTTGGAGGTGTTAGAGCTTGGCTATGTTAGAGTGTAGTGATGTTAGACATAGCAATGTTAGAGCTGGCTATGCTAGAGCCTGGCGATGTTAGAGTTTGGCTATGTTTGAACTTGGCGATGTTAGAGTTTGGCTATGTTTGAACTTAGAGGTGTTAGAGCTTGGCTATGTTAGAGTGTGGTGATGTTAGACGTAGCAATGTTAGAGCTGGCTATGCTAGAACCTGGCGATGTTAGAGTTTGGCTATATTTGAACTTGGAGGTGTTAGAGCTTGGCTATGTTAGAGTGTGGTGATGTTAGACGTAGCAATGTTAGAGCTGGCTATGCTAGAACTTGGCAATGTTAGAGCTGGCTATGCTTGAACTTGGCAATGTTAGAGCTGGCTATGCTAGAACTTGGCAATGTTAGAGCTGGCTATGATAGAACTTGGCAATGTTAGAGTTTGGCTATGTTTGAACTTGGCGATGTTAGAGTTTGGCTATGTTTGAACTTGGAGGTGTTAGAGCTTGGCTATGTTAGAGTGTGGTGATGTTAGGCGTAGCAATGTTAGAGCTGGCTATGCTAGAACTTGGCAATGTTAGAGCTGGCTATGCTAGAACTTGGCAATGTTAGAGCTGGCTATGCTAGAACTTGGCAATGTTAGAGTTTGGCTATGTTTGAACTTGGCGATGTTAGAGTTTGGCTATGTTTGAACTTCGAGGTGTTAGAGCTTGGCTCTGTTAGAGTGTGGTGATGTTAGATGTAGCAATGTTAGAGCTGGCTATGCTAGAACCCGGCGATGTTAGAGTTTGGCTATGTTTGAACTTGGAGGTGTTAGAGCTTGGCTATGTTAGAGTGTGGTGATGTTAGACATAGCAATGTTAGTGCTGGCTATGCTAGAATTTGGCAATGTTAGAGTTTGGCTATGTTTGAACTTGGAGGTGTTAGAGCTTGGCTATGTTAGAGTGTGGTGATGTTAGACGTAGCAATGTTAGTGCTGGCTATGCTAGAACCCGGCGATGTTAGAGTTTGGCTATGTTTGAACTTGGAGGTGTTAGAGCTTGGCTATGTTAGAGTGTGGTGATGTTAGACGTAGCAATGTTAAAGCTGGCTATGCTAGAACCCGGCGATGTTAGAGTTTGGCTATGTTTGAACTTGGAGGTGTTAGAGCTTGGCTATGTTAGAGTGTGGTGATGTTAGACGTAGCAATGTTAGAGCTGGCTATGCTAGAACTTGGCAATGTTAGAGTTTGGCTATGTTTGAACTTGGCGATGTTAGAGTTTGGCTATGTTTGAACTTGGATGTGTTAGAGCTTGTCAAGGTTAGAGTGTGGTGATGTTAGACGTAGCAACGTTAGAGCTGGCTATGCTAGAACTTGGCGATGTTAGAGTTTGGCTGTGTTTGAACTTGGAGGTGTGAGAGCTTGGCTATGTTAGAGTGTGGTGATGTTAGACGTAGCAATGTTAGAGCTGGCTATGCTAGAACTTGGCAATGTTAGAGCTGGCTATGCTAGAACTTGGCAATGTTAGAGCTGGCTATGCTAGAACTTGGCAATGTTAGAGTTTGGCTATGTTTGAACTTGGCGATGTTAGAGTTTGGCTGTGTTTGAACTTCGAGGTGTTAGAGCTTGGCTCTGTTAGAGTGTGGTGATGTTAGACGTAGCAATGTTAGAGCTGGCTATGCTAGAACCCGGCAATGTTAGAGTTTGGCTATGTTTGAACTTGGAGGTGTTAGAGCTTGGCTATGTTAGAGTGTGGTGATGGTAGACGTAGAATTGTTAGAGCTGGCTATGCTAGAACCCGGCGATGTTAGAGTTTGGCTATGTTTGAACTTGGGGGTGTTAGAGCTTGGCTATGTTAGAGTGTGGTGATGTTAGACATAGCAATGTTAGTGCTGGCTATGCTAGAACTTGGCAATGTTAGAGTTTGGCTATGTTTGAACTTGGAGGTGTTAGAGCTTTGCTATGTTAGAGTGTGGTGATGTTAGACGTAGCAATGTTAGTGCTGGCTATGCTAGAACCCGGCGATGTTAGTGTTTGGCTATGTTTGAACTTGGCGATGTTAGAGTTTGGCTATGTTTGAACTTGGAGGTGTTAGAGCTTGGCTATGTTAGAGTGTGGTGATGTTAGACATAGCAATGTTAGAGCTGGCTATGCTAGAACCCGGCGATGTTAGAGTTTGGCTATGTTTGAACTTGGCGATGTTAAAGTTTGGTTATGTTTGAACTTAGAGGTGTTAGAGCTTGGCTATGTTAGAGTGTGGTGATGTTAGACGTAGCAATGTTAGAGCTGGCTATGCTAGAACTTGGCAATGTTAGAGCTGGCTATGCTTGAACTTGGCAATGTTAGAGCTGGCTATGCTAGAACTTGGCAATGTTAGAGCTGGCTATGCTAGAACTTGGCAATGTTAGAGTTTGGCTATGTTTGAACTTGGCGATGTTAGAGTTTGGCTATGTTTGAACTTGGAGGTGTTAGAGCTTGGCTATGTTAGAGTATGGTGATGTTAGACGTAGCAATGTTAGAGCTGCCTATGCTAGAACTTGGCAATGTTAGAGCTGGCTATGCTAGAACTTGGCAATGTTAGAGCTGGCTATGCTAGAACTTGGCAATGTTAGAGTTTGGCTATGTTTGAACTTGGCGATGTTAGAGTTTGGCTATGTTTGAACTTCGAGATGTTAGAGCTTGGCTCTGTTAGAGTGTGCTGATGTTAGATGTAGCAATGTTAGAGCTGGCTATGCTAGAACCCGGCGATGTTAGAGTTTGGCTATGTTTGAACTTGGAGGTGTTAGAGCTTGGCTATGTTAGAGTGTGGTGATGTTAGACGTAGCAATGTTAGAGCTGGCTGTGCTAGAACCTGTCGATGTTAGAGTTTGGCTATGTTTGAACCTCGAGGTGTTAGAGCTTGGCTATGTTAGAGTGTGGTGATGTTAGACGTAGCAATGTTAGAGCTGGCTATGCTAGAACCCGGCGATGTTAGAGTTTGGCTATGTTTGAACTTCGAGATGTTAGAGCTTGGCTCTGTTAGAGTGTGCTGATGTTAGATGTAGCAATGTGGCTATGCTAGAACCCGGCGATGTTAGAGTTTGGCTATGTTTGAACTTGGAGGTGTTAGAGCTTGGCTATGTTAGAGTGTGGTGATGTTAGACGTAGCAATGTTAGAGTTTGGCTATGTTTGAACTTGGCGATGTTGGAGTTTGGCTATGTTTGAACTTAGAGGTGTTAGAGCTTGGCTATGTTAGAGTGTGGTGATGTTAGATGTAGCAATGTTAGAGCTGGCTATGCTAGAACCCGGCGATGTTAGAGTTTGGCTATGTTTGAACTTGGCGATGTTAGAGTTTGGCTATGTTTGAACTTCGAGGTGTTAGAGCTTGGCTCTGTTAGAGTGTGGTGATGTTAGACGTAGCAATGTTAGAGCTGGCTATGCTAGAACCTGGCGATGTTAGAGTTTGGCTATGTTTGAACCTCGAGGTGTTAGAGCTTGGCTATGTTAGAGTGTGGTGATGTTAGACGTAGCAATGTTAGAGCTGGCTATGCTAGAACTTGGCAATGTTAGAGTTTGGCTATGTTTGAACTTGGCAATGTTAGAGTTTGGCTATGTTTGAACTTAGAGGTGTTAGAGCTTGGCTATGTTAGAGTGTGGTGATGTTAGACGTAGCAATGTTAGAGCTGGCTATGCTAGAACCCGGCGATGTTAGAGTTTGGCTATGTTTGAACTTGGAGGTGTTAGAGCTTGGCTATGTTAGAGTGTGGTGATGTTAGACGTAGCAATGTTACAGCTGGCCATGCTAGAACCCGGCGATGTTAAAGTTTGGCTATGTTTGAACTTGGAGGTGTTAGAGCTTGGCTATGTTAGAGTGTGGTGATGTTAGACATAGCAATGTTAGAGCTGGCTATGCTAGAACCCGGCGATGTTAGAGTTTGGCTATGTTTGAACTTGGCGATGTTAGAGTTTGGCTATGTTTGAACTTAGAGGTGTTAGAGCTTGGCTATGTTAGAGTGTGGTGATGTTAGATGTAGCAATGTTAGAGCTGGCTATGCTAGAACTTGGCAATGTTAGAGCTGGCTATGCTTGAACTTGGCAATGTTAGAGCTGGCTATGCTAGAACTTGGCAATGTTAGAGCTGGCTATGCTAGAACTTGGCAATGTTAGAGTTTGGCTATGTTTGAACTTGGCGATGTTAGAGTTTGGCTATGTTTGAACTTGGAGGTGTTAGAGCTTGGCTATGTTAGAGTATGGTGATGTTAGACGTAGCAATGTTAGAGCTGCCTATGCTAGAACTTGGCAATGTTAGAGCTGGCTATGCTAGAACTTGGCAATGTTAGAGCTGGCTATGCTAGAACTTGGCAATGTTAGAGTTTGGCTATGTTTGAACTTGGCGATGTTAGAGTTTGGCTATGTTTGAACTTCGAGGTGTTAGAGCTTGGCTCTGTTAGAGTGTGGTGATGTTAGATGTAGCAATGTTAGAGCTGGCTATGCTAGAACCCGGCGATGTTAGAGTTTGGCTATGTTTGAACTTGGAGGTGTTAGAGCTTGGCTATGTTAGAGTGTGGTGATGTTAGACGTAGCAATGTTAGAGCTGGCTATGCTAGAACCTGGCAATGTTAGAGTTTGGCTATGTTTGAACCTCGAGGTGTTAGAGCTTGGCTATGTTAGAGTGTGGTCATGTTAGACGTAGCAATGTTAGAGCTGGCTATGCTAGAACTTGGCAATGTTAGAGTTTGGCTATGTTTGAACTTGGCGATGTTAGAGTTTGGCTATGTTTGAACTTAGAGGTGTTAGAGCTTGGCTATGTTAGAGTGTGGTGATGTTAGACGTAGCAATGTTAGAGCTGGCTATGCTAGAACCCGGCGATGTTAGAGTTTGGCTATGTTTGAACTTGGAGGTGTTAGAGCTTGGCTATGTTAGAGTGTGGTGATGTTAGATGTAGCAATGTTAGAGCTGGCTATGCTAGAACCCGGCGATGTTAGAGTTTGGCTATGTTTGAACTTGGCGATGTTAGAGTTTGGCTATGTTTGAACTTCGAGGTGTTAGAGCTTGGCTCTGTTAGAGTGTGGTGATGTTAGACGTAGCAATGTTAGAGCTGGCTATGCTAGAACCTGGCGATGTTAGAGTTTGGCTATGTTTGAACCTCGAGGTGTTAGAGCTTGGCTATGTTAGAGTGTGGTGATGTTAGACGCAGCAATGTTAGAGCTGGCTATGCTTGAACTTGGCAATGTTAGAGCTGGCTATGCTAGAACTTGGCAATGTTAGAGCTGGCTATGCTAGAACTTGGCAATGTTAGAGTTTGGCTATGTTTGAACATGGCGATGTTAGAGTTTGGCTATGTTTGAACTTGGAGGTGTTAGAGCTTGGCTATGTTAGAGTATGGTGATGTTAGACGTAGCAATGTTAGAGCTGCCTATGCTAGAACTTGGCAATGTTAGAGCTGGCTATGCTAGAACTTGGCAATGTTAGAGCTGGCTATGCTAGAACTTGGCAATGTTAGAGTTTGGCTATGTTTGAACTTGGCGATGTTAGAGTTTGGCTATGTTTGAACTTCGAGGTGTTAGAGCTTGGCTCTGTTAGAGTGTGGTGATGTTAGATGTAGCAATGTTAGAGCTGGCTATGCTAGAACCCGGCGATGTTAGAGTTTGGCTATGTTTGAACTTGGAGGTGTTAGAGCTTGGCTATGTTAGAGTGTGGTGATGTTAGACGTAGCAATGTTAGAGCTGGCTATGCTAGAACCTGGCAATGTTAGAGTTTGGCTATGTTTGAACCTCGATGTGTTAGAGCTTGGCTATGTTAGAGTGTGGTCATGTTAGACGTACCAATGTTAGAGCTGGCTATGCTAGAACTTGGCAATGTTAGAGTTTGGCTATGTTTGAACTTGGCGATGTTAGAGTTTGGCTATGTTTGAACTTAGACGTGTTAGAGCTTGGCTATGTTAGAGTGTGGTGATGTTAGACGTAGCAATGTTAGAGCTGGCTATGCTAGAACCCGGCGATGTTAGAGTTTGGCTATGTTTGAACTTGGCGATGTTAGAGTTTGGCTATGTTTGAACTTCGAGGTGTTAGAGCTTGGCTCTGTTAGAGTGTGGTGATGTTAGACGTAGCAATGTTAGAGCTGGCTATGCTAGAACCTGGCGATGTTAGAGTTTGGCTATGTTTGAACTTGGAGGTGTTAGAGCTTGGCTATGTTAGAGCATGGTGATGTTAGACGTAGCAATGTTAGTGCTGGCTATGCTAGAACCCGGCGATGTTAGAGTTTGGCTGTGATTGAACTTGGAGGTGTGAGAGCTTGGCTATGTTAGAGTGTGGTGATGTTAGACGTAGCAATGTTAGTGCTGGCTATGCTAGAACTTGGCGATATTAGAGTTTGGCTATGTTTGAACTTGGAGGTATTAGAGCTTGGCTATGTTAGAGCATGGCGATGTTAGATGTAGCAATGTTAGTGCTGGCTATGCTAGAACCCGGCGATGTTAGAGTTTGGCTATGCTAGAACCCAGCGATGTTAGAGTTTGGCTGTGTTTGAACTTGGAGGTGTTAGAGATTGGCTATGTTAGAGTGTGGTGATGTTAGACGTAGCAATGTTAGTGCTGGCTATGCTAGAACCCGGCGATGTTAGAGTTTGGCTATGCTAGAACCCGGCGATGTTAGAGTTTGGCTGTATTTGAACTTGGAGGTGTTAGAGCTTGGCTATGTTAGAGTGTGGTGATGTTAGACATAGCAATGTTAGTGCTGGCTATGCTAGAAATTGGCGATATTAGAGTTTGGCTATGTTTGAACTTGGAGGTGTTAGAGCTTGGCTATATTAGAGCATGGCAATGTTAGACGTAGCAATGTTAGTGCTGGCTATGCTA
Source organism: Ambystoma mexicanum (assembly GCF_040938575.1). NCBI lineage: Eukaryota > Metazoa > Chordata > Amphibia > Caudata > Ambystomatidae > Ambystoma > Ambystoma mexicanum. The sequence continues at coordinate 44,368,907 of NC_090930.1, forward strand.
GAACTTGGCAATGTTAGAGTTTGGCTATGTTTGAACTTGGAGGTGTTAGAGCTTGGCTATGTTAGAGTGTGGTGATGTTAGACGTAGCAATGTTAGTGCTGGCTATGCTAGAACCCGGCGATGTTAGAGTTTGGCTATGTTTGAACTTGGCGATGTTAGAGTTTGGCTATGTTTGAACTTAGAGGTGTTAGAGCTTGGCTATGTTAGAGTGTGGTGATGTTAGACGTAGCAATGTTAGAGCTGGCTATGCTAGAACCCGGCGATGTTAGAGTTTGGCTATGTTTGAATTCGGAGGTGTTAGAGCTTGGCTATGTTAGAGTGTGGTGATGTTAGACGTAGCAATGTTAGAGCTGGCTATGCTAGAACCCGGCGATGTTAGAGTTTGGTTATGTTTGAACTTGGAGGTGTTAGAGCTTGGCTATGTTAGAGTGTGGTCATGTTAGACGTAGCAATGTTAGAGATGGCTATGCTAGAACTTGGCAATGTTAGAGTTTGGCTATGTTTGAACTAGGCGATGTTAGAGTTTGGCTATGTTTGAACTTAGAGGTGTTAGAGCTTGGCTATGTTAGAGTGTGGTGATGTTAGACGTAGCAATGTTAGAGCTGGCTATGCTAGAACCCGGCGATGTTAGAGTTTGGCTATGTTTGAACTTGGAGGTGTTAGAGCTTGGCTATGTTAGAGTGTGGTGATGTTAGACGTAGCAATGTTAGAGCTGGCTATGCTAGAACTAGGCAATGTTAGAGCTGGCTATGCTAGAACTTGGCAATGTTAGAGCTGGCTCTGCTAGAACTTGGCAATGTTAGATTTTGGCTATGTTTGAACTTGGCGATGTTAGAGTTTGGCTATGTTTGAACTTCGAGGTGTTAGAGCTTGGCTCTGTTAGAGTGTGGTGATGTTAGACGTAGCAATGTTAGAGCTGGCTATGCTAGAACCCGGCAATGTTAGAGTTTGGCTATGTTTGAACTTGGAGGTGTTAGAGCTTGGCTATGTTAGAGTGTGGTGATGTTAGACGTAGCAATGTTAGAGCTGGCTATGCTAGAACCCGGCGATGTTAGAGTTTGGCTATGTTTGAACTTGGGGGTGTTAGAGCTTGGCTATGTTAGAGTGTGGTGATGTTAGACGTAGCAATGTTAGTGCTGGCTATGCTAGAACTTGGCAATGTTAGAGTTTGGCTATGTTTGAACATGGAGGTGTTAGAGCTTGGCTATGTTAGAGTGTAGTGATGTTAGACGTAGCAATGTTAGTGCTGGCTATGCTAGAACCCGGAGATGTTAGTGTTTGGCTATGTTTGAACTTGGCGATGTTAGAGTTTGGCTATGTTTGAACTTGGAGGTGTTAGAGCTTGGCTATGTTAGAGTGTGGTGATGTTAGACATAGCAATGTTAGAGCTGGCTATGCTAGAACCCGGCGATGTTAGAGTTTGGCTATGTTTGAACTTGGCGATGTTAGAGTTTGGTTATGTTTGAACTTAGAGGTGTTAGAGCTTGGCTATGTTAGAGTGTGGTGATGTTAGACATAGCAATGTTAGAGCTGGCTATGCTAGAACTTGGCAATGTTAGAGCTGGCTATGCTTGAACTTGGCAATGTTAGAGCTGGCTATGCTAGAACTTGGCAATGTTAGAGCTGGCTATGCTAGAACTTGGCAATGTTAGAGTTTGGCTATGTTTGAACTTGGCGATGTTAGAGTTTGGCTATGTTTGAACTTGGACGTGTTAGAGCTTGGCTATGTTAGAGTATGGTGATGTTAGACGTAGCAATGTTAGAGCTGCCTATGCTAGAACTTGGCAATGTTAGAGCTGGCTATGCTAGAACTTGGCAATGTTAGAGCTGGCTATGCTAGAACTTGGCAATGTTAGAGTTTGGCTATGTTTGAACTTGGCGATGTTAGAGTTTGGCTATGTTTGAACTTGGAGATGTTAGAGCTTGGCTCTGTTAGAGTGTGCTGATGTTAGATGTAGCAATGTTAGAGCTGGCTATGCTAGAACCCGGCGATGTTAGAGTTTGGCTATGTTTGAACTTGGAGGTGTTAGAGCTTGGCTATGTTAGAGTGTGGTGATGTTAGACGTAGCAATGTTAGAGCTGGCTATGCTAGAACCTGTCGATGTTAGAGTTTGGCTATGTTTGAACCTCGAGGTGTTAGAGCTTGGCTATGTTAGAGTGTGGTGATGTTAGACGTAGCAATGTTAGAGCTGGCTATGCTAGAACTTGGCAATGTTAGAGTTTGGCTATGTTTGAACTTGGCGATGTTGGAGTTTGGCTATGTTTGAACTTAGAGGTGTTAGAGCTTGGCTATGTTAGAGTGTGGTGATGTTAGACGTAGCAATGTTAGAGCTGGCTATGCTAGAACCCGGCGATGTTAGAGTTTGGCTATGTTTGAACTTGGAGGTGTTAGAGCTTGGCTATGTTAGAGTGTGGTGATGTTAGATGTAGCAATGTTAGAGCTGGCTATGCTAGAACCCGGCGATGTTAGAGTTTGGCTATGTTTGAACTTGGCGATGTTAGAGTTTGGCTATGTTTGAACTTCGAGGTGTTAGAGCTTGGCTCTGTTAGAGTGTGGTGATGTTAGACGTAGCAATGTTAGAGCTGGCTATGCTAGAACCTGGCGATGTTAGAGTTTGGCTATGTTTGAACTTGGCAATGTTAGAGTTTGGCTATGTTTGAACTTAGAGGTGTTAGAGCTTGGCTATGTTAGAGTGTGGTGATGTTAGACGTAGCAATGTTAGAGCTGGCTATGCTAGAACCCGGCGATGTTAGAGTTTGGCTATGTTTGAACTTGGAGGTGTTAGAGCTTGGCTATGTTAGAGTGTGGTGATGTTAGACGTAGCAATGTTACAGCTGGCCATGCTAGAACCCAGCGATGTTAAAGTTTGGCTATGTTTGAACTTGGAGGTGTTAGAGCTTGGCTATGTTAGAGTGTGGTGATGTTAGACATAGCAATGTTAGAGCTGGCTATGCTAGAACCCGGCGATGTTAGAGTTTGGCTATGTTTGAACTTGGCGATGTTAGAGTTTGGCTATGTTTGAACTTAGAGGTGTTAGAGCTTGGCTATGTTAGAGTGTGGTGATGTTAGACGTAGCAATGTTAGAGCTGGCTATGCTAGAACTTGGCAATGTTAGAGCTGGCTATGCTTGAACTTGGCAATGTTAGAGCTGGCTATGCTAGAACTTGGCAATGTTAGAGCTGGCTATGCTAGAACTTGGCAATGTTAGAGCTGGCTATGCTAGAACTTGGCAATGTTAGAGTTTGGCTATGTTTGAACTTGGCGATGTTAGAGTTTGACTATGTTCGAACTTCGAGATATTAGAGCTTGGCTCTGTTAGAGTGTGCTGATGTTAGATGTAGCAATGTTAGAGCTGGCTATGCTAGAACCCGGCGATGTTAGAGTTTGGCTATGTTTGAACTTGGAGGTGTTAGAGCTTGGCTATGTTAGAGTGTGGTGATGTTAGACGTAGCAATGTTAGAGCTGGCTATGCTAGAACCTGTCGATGTTAGAGTTTGGCTATGTTTGAACCTCGAGGTGTTAGAGCTTGGCTATGTTAGAGTGTGGTGATGTTAGACGTAGCAATGTTAGAGCTGGCTATGCTAGAACTTGGCAATGTTAGAGTTTGGCTATGTTTGAACTTGGCGATGTTGGAGTTTGCCTATGTTTGAACTTAGAGGTGTTAGAGCTTGGCTATGTTAGAGTGTGGTGATGTTAGACGTAGCAATGTTAGAGCTGGCTATGCTAGAACCCGGCGATGTTAGAGTTTGGCTATGTTTGAACTTGGAGGTGTTAGAGCTTGGCTATGTTAGAGTGTGGTGATGTTAGATGTAGCAATGTTAGAGCTGGCTATGCTAGAACCCGGCGATGTTAGAGTTTGGCTATGTTTGAACTTGGCGATGTTAGAGTTTGGCTATGTTTGAACTTCGAGGTGTTAGAGCTTGGCTCTGTTAGAGTGTGGTGATGTTAGACGTAGCAATGTTGGAGCTGGCTATGCTAGAACCTGGCGATGTTAGAGTTTGGCTATGTTTGAACTTGGCAATGTTAGAGTTTGGCTATGTTTGAACTTAGAGGTGTTAGAGCTTGGCTATGTTAGAGTGTGGTGATGTTAGACGTAGCAATGTTAGAGCTGGCTATGCTAGAACCCGGCGATGTTAGAGTTTGGCTATGTTTGAACTTGGAGGTGTTAGAGCTTGGCTATGTTAGAGTGTGGTGATGTTAGACGTAGCAATGTTACAGCTGGCCATGCTAGAACCCAGCGATGTTAAAGTTTGGCTATGTTTGAACTTGGAGGTGTTAGAGCTTGGCTATGTTAGAGTGTGGTGATGTTAGACATAGCAATGTTAGAGCTGGCTATGCTAGAACCCGGCGATGTTAGAGTTTGGCTATGTTTGAACTTGGCGATGTTAGAGTTTGGCTATGTTTGAACTTAGAGGTGTTAGAGCTTGGCTATGTTAGAGTGTGGTGATGTTAGACGTAGCAATGTTAGAGCTGGCTATGCTAGAACTTGGCAATGTTAGAGCTGGCTATGCTTGAACTTGGCAATGTTAGAGCTGGCTATGCTAGAACTTGGCAATGTTAGAGCTGGCTATGCTAGAACTTAGCAATGTTAGAGTTTGGCTATGTTTGAACTTGGCGATGTTAGAGTTTGGCTATGTTTGAACTTGGAGGTGTTAGAGCTTGGCTATGTTAGAGTATGGTGATGTTAGACGTAGCAATGTTAGAGCTGCCTATGCTAGAACTTGGCAATGTTAGAGCTGGCTATGCTAGAACTTGGCAATGTTAGAGCTGGCTATGCTAGAACTTGGCAATGTTAGAGTTTGGCTATGTTTGAACTTGGCGATGTTAGAGTTTGGCTATGTTTGAACTTCGAGGTGTTAGAGCTTGGCTCTGTTAGAGTGTGGTCATGTTAGATGTAGCAATGTTAGAGCTGGCTATGCTAGAACCCGGCGATGTTAGAGTTTGGCTATGTTTGAACTTGGAGGTGTTAGAGCTTGGCTTTGTTAGAGTGTGGTGATGTTAGACGTAGCAATGTTAGAGCTGGCTATGCTAGAACCTGGCAATGTTAGAGTTTGGCTATGTTTGAACCTCGAGGTGTTAGAGCTTGGCTATGTTAGAGTGTGGTCATGTTAGACGTAGCAATGTTAGAGCTGGCTATGCTAGAACTTGGCAATGTTAGAGTTTGGCTATGTTTGAACTTGGCAATGTTAGAGTTTGGCTATGTTTGAACTTAGAGGTGTTAGAGCTTGGCTATGTTAGAGTGTGGGGATGTTAGACGTAGCAATGTTAGAGCTGGCTATGCTAGAACCCGGCGATGTTAGAGTTTGGCTATGTTTGAACTTGGAGGTGTTAGAGCTTGGCTATGTTAGAGTGTGGTGATGTTAGATGTAGCAATGTTAGAGCTGGCTATGCTAGAACCCGGCGATGTTAGAGTTTGGCTATGTTTGAACTTGGCGATGTTAGAGTTTGGCTATGTTTGAACTTCGAGGTGTTAGAGCTTGGCTCTGTTAGAGTGTGGTGATGTTAGACGTAGCAATGTTAGAGCTGGCTATGCTAGAACCTGGCGATGTTAGAGTTTGGCTATGTTTGAACCTCGAGGTGTTAGAGCTTGGCTATGTTAGAGTGTGGTGATGTTAGACGTAGCAATGTTAGAGCTGGCTATGCTTGAACTTGGCAATGTTAGAGCTGGCTATGCTAGAACTTGGCAATGTTAGAGCTGGCTATGCTAGAACTTGGCAATGTTAGAGTTTGGCTATGTTTGAACTTGGCGATGTTAGAGTTTGGCTATGTTTGAACTTGGAGGTGTTAGAGCTTGGCTATGTTAGAGTATGGTGATGTTAGACGTAGCAATGTTAGAGCTGCCTATGCTAGAACTTGGCAATGTTAGAGCTGGCTATGCTAGAACTTGGCAATGTTAGAGCTGGCTATGCTAGAACTTGGCAATGTTAGAGTTTGGCTATGTTTGAACTTGGCGATGTTAGAGTTTGGCTCTGTTTGAACTTCGAGGTGTTAGAGCTTGGCTCTGTTAGAGTGTGGTGATGTTAGATGTAGCAATGTTAGAGCTGGCTATGCTAGAACCCGGCGATGTTAGAGTTTGGCTATGTTTGAACTTGGAGGTGTTAGAGCTTGGCTATGTTAGAGTGTGGTGATGTTAGACGTAGCAATGTTAGAGCTGGCTATGCTAGAACCTGGCAATGTTAGAGTTTGGCTATGTTTGAACCTCGAGGTGTTAGATCTTGGCTATGTTAGAGTGTGGTCATGTTAGACGTAGCAATGTTAGAGCTGGCTATGCTAGAACTTGGCAATGTTAGAGTTTGGCTATGTTTGAACTTGGCGATGTTAGAGTTTGGCTATGTTTGAACTTAGACGTGTTAGAGCTTGGCTATGTTAGAGTGTGGTGATGTTAGACGTAGCAATGTTAGAGCTGGCTATGCTAGAACCCGGCGATGTTAGAGTTTGGCTATGTTTGAACTTGGAGGTGTTAGAGCTTGGCTATGTTAGAGTTTGGTGATGTTAGATGTAGCAATGTTAGAGCTGGCTATGCTAGAACCCGGCGATGTTAGAGTTTGGCTATGTTTGAACTTGGCGATGTTAGAGTTTGGCTATGTTTGAACTTCGAGGTGTTAGAGCTTGGCTCTGTTAGAGTGTGGTGATGTTAGACGTAGCAATGTTAGAGCTGGCTATGCTAGAACCTGGCGATGTTAGAGTTTGGCTATGTTTGAACCTCGAGGTGTTAGAGCTTGGCTATGTTAGAGTGTGGTGATGTTAGACGTAACAATGTTAGAGCTGGCTATGCTAGAACTTGGCAATGTTAGAGTTTGGCTATGTTTGAACTTGGCAATGTTAGAGTTTGGCTATGTTTGAACTTAGAGGTGTTAGAGCTTGGCTATGTTAGAGTGTGGTGATGTTAGACGTAGCAATGTTAGAGCTGGCTATGCTAGAACCCGGCGATGTTAGAGTTTGGCTATGTTTGAACTTGGAGGTGTTAGAGCTTGCCTTAGTTAGAGTGTGGTGATGTTAGACGTAGCAATGTTACAGCTGGACATGCTAGAACCCGGCGATGTTAGAGTTTGGCTATGTTTGAACTTGGAGGTGTTAGAGCTTGGCTATGTTAGAGTGTGGTGATGTTAGACGTAGCAATGTTAGAGCTGGCTATGCTAGAACTTGGCAATGTTAGAGTTTCGCTATGTTTGATGAACTAGGAGGTGTTAGAGCTTGGCTATGTTAGAGTGTGACCCTTGTTAGACGTAGCAATGTTAGAGTTTGGCTATGGTAGAACTTGGCGATATTAGAGTTTGGCTATGTTTGAACTTTGAGGTGTTAGAGCTTGGCTATGTTGGAGCGTGGCGATGTTATACGTAGCAATGTTAGAGCTAGCTATGCTAGAACTTGGCTATGTTAGAAATTGGCTATGTTTGAACTAGGAGGTGTTAGAGCTTGGCTATGTTAGAGTGTGACCCTTGTTAGACGTATCAATGTTAGAGTTTGGCCATGGTAGAGCTTTGCGATATTAGAGTTTGGCTATGTTTGAACTTTGAGGTGTTAGAGCTTGGCTATGTTAGAGTGTGGTGATGTTAGACGTAGCAATGTTAGAGCTGGCTATGCTAGAACTTGGCAATGTTAGAGTTTGGCTATGTTTGAACTTGGCGATGTTAGAGTTTGGCTATGTTTGAACTTAGAGGTGTTAGAGCTTGGCTATGTTAGAGTGTGGTGATGTTAGATGTAGCAATGTTAGAGCTGGCTATGCTAGAACCCGGCGATGTTAGAGTTTGGCTATGTTTGAACTTGGCAATGTTAGAGCTGGCTATGCTTGAACTTGGCAATGTTAGAGCTGGCTATGCTAGAACTTGGCAATGTTAGAGCTGGCTATGATAGAACTTGGCAATGTTAGAGTTTGGCTATGTTTGAACTTGGCGATGTTAGAGTTTGGCTATGTTTGAACTTGGAGGTGTTAGAGCTTGGCTATGTTAGAGTGTGGTGATGTTAGACGTAGCAATGTTAGAGCTGGCTATGCTAGAACTAGGCAATGTTAGAGCTGGCTATGCTAGAACTTGGCAATGTTAGAGCTGGCTATGCTAGAACTTGGCAATGTTAGAGTTTGGCTATGTTTGAACTTGGCGATGTTAGAGTTTGGCTATGTTTGAACTTGGAGGTGTTAGAGCTTGGCTCTGTTAGAGTGTGGTGATGTTAGACGCAGCAATGTTAGAGCTGGCTATGCTAGAACCCGGCAATGTTAGAGTTTGGCTATGTTTGAACTTGGAGGTGTTAGAGCTTGGCTATGTTAGAGTGTGGTGATGTTAGACGTAGCAATGTTAGAGCTGGCTATGCTAGAACCCGGCGATGTTAGAGTTTGGCTATGTTTGAACTTGGGGGTGTTAGAGCTTGGCTATGTTAGAGTGTGGTGATGTTAGACGTAGCAATGTTAGTGCTGGCTATGCTAGAACCCGGCGATGTTAGTGTTTGGCTATGTTTGAACTTGGCGATGTTAGAGTTTGGCTATGTTTGAACTTGGAGGTGTTAGAGCTTGGCTATGTTAGAGTGTGGTGATGTTAGACATAGCAATGTTAGAGCTGGCTATGCTAGAACCCGGCGATGTTAGAGTTTGGCTATGTTTGAACTTGGAGGTGTTAGAGCTTGGCTATGTTAGAGTGTGGTGATGTTAGACGTAGCAATGTTAGAGCTGGCTATGCTAGAACCTGGCAATGTTAGAGTTTGGCTATGTTTGAACCTCGAGGTGTTAGAGCTTGGCTATGTTAGAGTGTGGTCATGTTAGACGTAGCAATGTTAGAGCTGGCTATGCTAGAACTTGGCAATGTTAGAGTTTGGCTATGTTTGAACTTGGCGATGTTAGAGTTTGGCTATGTTTGAATTTAGAGGTGTTAGAGCTTGGCTATGTTAGAGTGTGGTGATGTTAGACGTAGCAATGTTAGAGCTGGCTATGCTAGAACCCGGCGATGTTAGAGTTTGGCTATGTTTGAACTTGGAGGTGTTAGAGCTTGGCTATGTTAGAGTGTGGTGATGTTAGATGTAGCAATGTTAGAGCTGGCTATGCTAGAACTTGGCAATGTTAGAGTTTGGCTATGTTTGAACTTGGCGATGTTAGAGTTTGGCTATGTTTGAATTTAGAGGTGTTAGAGCTTGGCTATGTTAGAGTGTGGTGATGTTAGACGTAGCAATGTTAGAGCTGGCTATGCTAGAACCCGGCGATGTTAGAGTTTGGCTATGTTTGAACTTGGCGATGTTAGAGTTTGGCTATGTTTGAACTTCGAGGTGTTAGAGCTTGGCTCTGTTAGAGTGTGGTGATGTTAGACGTAGCAATGTTAGAGCTGGCTATGCTAGAACCTGGCGATGTTAGAGTTTGGCTATGTTTGAACCTCGAGGTGTTAGAGCTTGGCTATGTTAGAGTGTGGTGATGTTAGACGCAGCAATGTTAGAGCTGGCTATGCTTGAACTTGGCAATGTTAGAGCTGGCTATGCTAGAACTTGGCAATGTTAGAGCTGGCTATGCTAGAACTTGGCAATGTTAGAGTTTGGCTATGTTTGAACTTGGCGATGTTAGAGTTTGGCTATGTTTGAACTTGGAGGTGTTAGAGCTTGGCTATGTTAGAGTATGGTGATGTTAGACGTAGCAATGTTAGAGCTGCCTATGCTAGAACTTGGCAATGTTAGAGCTGGCTATGCTAGAACTTGGCAATGTTAGAGCTGGCTATGCTAGAACTTGGCAATGTTAGAGTTTGGCTATGTTTGAACTTGGCGATGTTAGAGTTTGGCTATGTTTGAATTCGAGGTGTTAGAGCTTGGCTCTGTTAGAGTGTGGTGATGTTAGATGTAGCAATGTTAGAGCTGGCTATGCTAGAACCCGGCGATGTTAGAGTTTGGCTATGTTTGAACTTGGAGGTGTTAGAGCTTGGCTATGTTAGAGTGTGGTGATGTTAGACGTAGCAATGTTAGAGCTGGCTATGCTAGAACCTGGCAATGTTAGAGTTTGGCTATGTTTGAACCTCGAGGTGTTAGAGCTTGTCTATGTTAGAGTGTGGTCATGTTAGACGTAGCAATGTTAGAGCTGGCTATGCTAGAACTTGGCAATGTTAGAGTTTGGCTATGTTTGAACTTGGCGATGTTAGAGTTTGGCTATGTTTGAACTTAGACGTGTTAGAGCTTGGCTATGTTAGAGTGTGGTGATGTTAGACGTAGCAATGTTAGAGCTGGCTATGCTAGAACCCGGCGATGTTAGAGTTTGGCTATGTTTGAACTTGGAGGTGTTAGAGCTTGGCTATGTTAGAGTGTGGTGATGTTAGATGTAGCAATGTTAGAGCTGGCTATGCTAGAACCCGGCAATGTTAGAGTTTGGCTATGTTTGAACTTGGCGATGTTAGAGTTTGGCTATGTTTGAACTTGGAGGTGTTAGAGCTTGGCTCTGTTAGAGTGTGGTGATGTTAGACATAGCAATGTTAGAGCTGGCTATGCTAGAACCTGGCGATGTTAGAGTTTGGCTATGTTTGAACTTGGAGGTGTTAGAGCTTGGCTATGTTAGAGCATGGTGATGTTAGACGTAGCAATGTTAGTGCTGGCTATGCTAGAACCCGGCGATGTTAGAGTTTGGCTGTGTTTGAACTTGGAGGTGTGAGAGCTTGGCTATGTTAGAGTGTGGTGATGTTAGACGTAGCAATGTTAGTGCTGGCTATGCTAGAACTTGGCGATATTAGAGTTTGGCTATGTTTGAACTTGGAGGTATTAGAGCTTGGCTATGTTAGAGCATGGCGATGTTAGACGTAGCAATGTTAGTGCTGGCTATGCTAGAACCCGGCGATGTTAGAGTTTGGCTATGCTAGAACCCGGCGATGTTAGAGTTTGGCTGTGTTTGAACTTGGAGGTGTTAGAGCTTGGCTATGTTAGAGTGTGGTGATGCTAGACGTAGCAATGTTAGTGCTGGCTATGCTAGAACCCGGCAATGTTAGAGTTTGGCTATGCTAGAACCCGGCGATGTTAGAGTTTGGCTGTATTTGAACTTGGAGGTGTTAGAGCTTGGCTATGTTAGAGTGTGGTGATGTTAGACATAGCAATGTTAGTGCTGGCTATGCTAGAAATTGGCGATATTAGAGTTTGGCTATGTTTGAACTTGGAGGTGTTAGAGCTTGGCTATATTAGAGCATGGCAATGTTAGACGTAGCAATGTTAGTGCTGGCTATGCTAGAACTTGGCAATGTTAGAGTTTGGCTATGTTTGAACTTGGAGGTGTTAGAGCTTGGCTATGTTAGAGTGTGGTGATGTTAGACGTAGCAATGTTAGTGCTGGCTATGCTAGAACCCGGCGATGTTAGAGTTTGGCTATGTTTGAACTTGGCGATGTTAGAGTTTGGCTATGTTTGAACTTGGAGGTGTTAGAGCTTGGCTATGTTAGAGTGTGGTGATGTTAGACATAGCAATGTTAAAGCTGGCTATGCTAGAACCCGGCGATGTTAGAGTTTGGCTATGTTTGAACTTGGCGATGTTAGAGTTTGGCTATGTTTGAACTTAGAGGTGTTAGAGCTTGGCTATGTTAGAGTGTGGTGATGTTAGACGTAGCAATGTTAGAGCTTGCTATGCTAGAACCCGGCGATGTTAGAGTTTGGCTATGTTTGAACTTGGAGGTGTTAGAGCTTGGCTATGTTAGAGTGTGGTGATGTTAGACGTAGCAATGTTAGAGCTGGCTATGCTAGAACCCGGCGATGTTAGAGTTTGGTTATGTTTGAACTTGGAGGTGTTAGAGCTTGGCTATGTTAGAGTGTGGTGATGTTAGACGTAGCAATGTTAGAGCTGGCTATGCTAGAACTTGGCAATGTTAGAGCTGGCTATGCTTGAACTTGGCAATGTTAGAGCTGGCTATGCTAGAACTTGGCTATGTTAGAGCTGGCTATGATAGAACTTGGCAATGTTAGAGTTTGGCTATGTTTGACCTTGGCGATGTTAGAGTTTGGCTATGTTTGAACTTGGAGGTGTTAGAGCTTGGCTATGTTAGAGTGTGGTGATGTTAGACGTAGCAATGTTAGAGCTGGCTATGCTAGAACTAGGCAATGTTAGAGCTGGCTATGCTAGAACTTGGCAATGTTAGAGCTGGCTATGCTAGAACTTGGCAATGTTAGAGTTTGGCTATGTTTGAACTTGGCGATGTTAGAGTTTGGCTATGTTTGAACTTCGAGGTGTTAGAGCTTGGCTCTGTTAGAGTGTGGTGATGTTAGACGTAGCAATGTTAGAGCTGGCTATGCTAGAACCCGGCAATGTTAGAGTTTGGCTATGTTTGAACTTGGAGGTGTTAGAGCTTGGCTATGTTAGAGTGTGGTGATGTTAGACGTAGCAATGTTAGAGCTGGCTATGCTAGAACCCGGCGATGTTAGAGTTTGGCTATGTTTGAATTTGGGGGTGTTAGAGCTTGGCTATGTTAGAGTGTGGTGATGTTAGACGTAGCAATGTTAGTGCTGGCTATGCTAGAACTTGGCAATGTTAGAGTTTGGCTATGTTTGAACTTGGAGGTGTTAGAGCTTGGCTATGTTAGAGTGTAGTGATGTTAGACGTAGCAATGTTAGTGCTGGCTATGCTAGAACCCGGCGATGTTAGTGTTTGGCTATGTTTGAACTTGGCGATGTTAGAGTTTGGCTATGTTTGAACTTGGAGGTGTTAGAGCTTGGCTATGTTAGAGTGTGGTGATGTTAGACATAGCAATGTTAGAGCTGGCTATGCTAGAACCCGGCGATGTTAGAGTTTGGCTATGTTTGAACTTGGCGATGTTAGAGTTTGGTTATGTTTGAACTTAGAGGTGTTAGAGCTTGGCTATGTTAGAGTGTGGTGATGTTAGACATAGCAATGTTAGAGCTGGCTATGCTAGAACTTGGCAATGTTAGAGCTGGCTATGCTTGAACTTGGCAATGTTAGAGCTGGCTATGCTAGAACTTGGCAATGTTAGAGCTGGCTATGCTAGAACTTGGCAATGTTAGAGTTTGGCTATGTTTGAACTTGGCGATGTTAGAGTTTGGCTATGTTTGAACTTGGACGTGTTAGAGCTTGGCTATGTTAGAGTATGGTGATGTTAGAGCTTGGCTATGTTAGAGTATGGTGATGTTAGACGTAGCAATGTTAGAGCTGCCTATGCTAGAACTTGGCAATGTTAGAGCTGGCTATGCTAGAACTTGGCAATGTTAGAGCTGGCTATGCTAGAACTTGGCAATGTTAGAGTTTGGCTATGTTTGAACTTGGCGATGTTAGAGTTTGGCTATGTTTGAACTTCGAGATGTTAGAGCTTGGCTCTGTTAGAGTGTGCTGATGTTAGATGTAGCAATGTTAGAGCTGGCTATGCTAGAACCCGGCGATGTTAGAGTTTGGCTATGTTTGAACTTGGAGGTGTTAGAGCTTGGCTATGTTAGAGTGTGGTGATGTTAGACGTAGCAATGTTAGAGCTGGCTAAGCTAGAACCTGTCGATGTTAGAGTTTGGCTATGTTTGAACCTCGAGGTGTTAGAGCTTGGCTATGTTAGAGTGTGGTGATGTTAGACGTAGCAATGTTAGAGCTGGCTATGCTAGAACTTGGCAATGTTAGAGTTTGGCTATGTTTGAACTTGGCGATGTTGGAGTTTGGCTATGTTTGAACTTAGAGGTGTTAGAGCTTGGCTATGTTAGAGTGTGGTGATGTTAGACGTAGCAATGTTAGAGCTGGCTATGCTAGAACCCGGCGATGTTAGAGTTTGGCTATGTTTGAACTTGGAGGTGTTAGAGCTTGGCTATGTTAGAGTGTGGTGATGTTAGATGCAGCAATGTTAGAGCTGGCTATGCTAGAACCCGGCGATGTTAGAGTTTGGCTATGTTTGAACTTGGCGATGTTAGAGTTTGGCTATGTTTGAACTTCGAGGTGTTAGAGCTTGGCTCTGTTAGAGTGTGGTGATGTTAGACGTAGCAATGTTAGAGCTGGCTATGCTAGAACCTGGCGATGTTAGAGTTTGGCTATGTTTGAACTTGGCAATGTTAGAGTTTGGCTATGTTTGAACTTAGAGGTGTTAGAGCTTGGCTATGTTAGAGTGTGGTGATGTTAGACGTAGCAATGTTAGAGCTGGCTATGCTAGAACCCGGCGATGTTAGAGTTTGGCTATGTTTGAACTTGGAGGTGTTAGAGCTTGGCTATGTTAGAGTGTGGTGATGTTAGACGTAGCAATGTTACAGCTGGCCATGCTAGAACCCAGCGATGTTAAAGTTTGGCTATGTTTGAACTTGGAGGTGTTAGAGCTTGGCTATGTTAGAGTGTGGTGATGTTAGACATAGCAATGTTAGAGCTGGCTATGCTAGAACCCGGCGATGTTAGAGTTTGGCTATGTTTGAACTTGGCGATGTTAGAGTTTGGCTATGTTTGAACTTAGAGGTGTTAGAGCTTGGCTATGTTAGAGTGTGGTGATGTTAGACGTAGCAATGTTAGAGCTGGCTATGCTAGAACTTGGCAATGTTAGAGCTGGCTATGCTTGAACTTGGCAATGTTAGAGCTGGCTATGCTAGAACTTGGCAATGTTAGAGCTGGCTATGCTAGAACTTGGCAATGTTAGAGTTTGGCTATGTTTGAACTTGGCGATGTTAGAGTTTGGCTATGTTTGAACTTCGAGATGTTAGAGCTTGGCTCTGTTAGAGTGTGCTGATGTTAGATGTAGCAATGTTAGAGCTGGCTATGCTAGAACCCGGCGATGTTAGAGTTTGGCTATGTTTGAACTTGGAGGTGTTAGAGCTTGGCTATGTTAGAGTGTGGTGATGTTAGACGTAGCAATGTTAGAGCTGGCTATGCTAGAACCTGTCGATGTTAGAGTTTGGCTATGTTTGAACCTCGAGGTGTTAGAGCTTGGCTATGTTAGAGTGTGGTGATGTTAGACGTAGCAATGTTAGAGCTGGCTATGCTAGGACTTGGCAATGTTAGAGTTTGGCTATGTTTGAACTTGGCGATGTTGGAGTTTGGCTATGTTTGAACTTAGAGGTGTTAGAGCTTGGCTATGTTAGAGTGTGGTGATGTTAGACGTAGCAATGTTAGAGCTGGCTATGCTAGAACCCGGCGATGTTAGAGTTTGGCTATGTTTGAACTTGGAGGTGTTAGAGCTTGGCTATGTTAGAGTGTGGTGATGTTAGATGTAGCAATGTTAGAGCTGGCTATGCTAGAACCCGGCGATGTTAGAGTTTGGCTATGTTTGAACTTGGCGATGTTAGAGTTTGGCTATGTTTGAACTTCGAGGTGTTAGAGCTTGGCTCTGTTAGAGTGTGGTGATGTTAGACGTAGCAATGTTAGAGCTGGCTATGCTAGAACCTGGCGATGTTAGAGTTTGGCTATGTTTGAACTTGGCAATGTGAGAGTTTGGCTATGTTTGAACTTAGAGGTGTTAGAGCTTGGCTATGTTAGAGTGTGGTGATGTTAGACGTAGCAATGTTAGAGCTGGCTATGCTAGAACCCGGCGATGTTAGAGTTTGGCTATGTTTGAACTTGGAGGTGTTAGAGCTTGGCTATGTTAGAGTGTGGTGATGTTAGACGTAGCAATGTTACAGCTGGCCATGCTAGAACCCAGCGATGTTAAAGTTTGGCTATGTTTGAACTTGGAGGTGTTAGAGCTTGGCTATGTTAGAGTGTGGTGATGTTAGACATAGCAATGTTAGAGCTGGCTATGCTAGAACCCGGCGATGTTAGAGTTTGGCTATGTTTGAACTTGGCGATGTTAGAGTTTGGCTATGTTTGAACTTAGAGGTGTTAGAGCTTGGCTATGTTAGAGTGTGGTGATGTTAGACCTAGCAATGTTAGAGCTGGCTATGCTAGAACTTGGCAATGTTAGAGCTGGCTATGCTTGAACTTGGCAATGTTAGAGCTGGCTATGCTAGAACTTGGCAATGTTAGAGCTGGCTATGCTAGAACTTGGCAATGTTAGAGTTTGGCTATGTTTGAACTTGGCGATGTTAGAGTTTGGCTATGTTTGAACTTGGAGGTGTTAGAGCTTGGCTATGTTAGAGTATGGTGATGTTAGACGTAGCAATGTTAGAGCTGCCTATGCTAGAACTTGGCAATGTTTGAGCTGGCTATGCTAGAACTTGGCAATGTTAGAGCTGGCTATGCTAGAACTTGGCAATGTTAGAGTTTGGCTATGTTTGAACTTGGCGATGTTAGAGTTTGGCTATGTTTGAACTTCGAGGTGTTAGAGCTTGGCTCTGTTAGAGTGTGGTGATGTTAGATGTAGCAATGTTAGAGCTGGCTATGCTAGAACCCGGCGATGTTAGAGTTTGGCTATGTTTGAACTTGGAGGTGTTAGAGCTTGGCTATGTTAGAGTGTGGTGATGTTAGACGTAGCAATGTTAGAGCTGGCTATGCTAGAACCTGGCAATGTTAGAGTTTGGCTATGTTTGAACCTCGAGGTGTTAGAGCTTGGCTATGTTAGAGTGTGGTCATGTTAGACGTAGCAATGTTAGTGCTGGCTATGCTAGAACTTGGCAATGTTAGAGTTTGGCTATGTTTGAACTTGGAGGTGTTAGAGCTTGGCTATGTTAGAGTGTAGTGATGTTAGACGTAGCAATGTTAGTGCTGGCTATGCTAGAACCCGGCGATGTTAGTGTTTGGCTATGTTTGAACTTGGCGATGTTAGAGTTTGGCTATGTTTGAACTTGGAGGTGTTAGAGCTTGGCTATGTTAGAGTGTGGTGATGTTAGACATAGCAATGTTAGAGCTGGCTATGCTAGAACCCGGCGATGTTAGAGTTTGGCTATGTTTGAACTTGGCGATGTTAGAGTTTGGTTATGTTTGAACTTAGAGGTGTTAGAGCTTGGCTATGTTAGAGTGTGGTGATGTTAGACATAGCTATGTTAGAGCTGGCTATGCTAGAACTTGGCAATGTTAGAGCTGGCTATGCTTGAACTTGGCAATGTTAGAGCTGGCTATGCTAGAACTTGGCAATGTTAGAGCTGGCTATGCTAGAACTTGGCAATGTTAGAGTTTGGCTATGTTTGAACTTGGCGATGTTAGAGTTTGGCTATGTTTGAACTTGGACGTGTTAGAGCTTGGCTATGTTAGAGTATGGTGATGTTAGACGTAGCAATGTTAGAGCTGCCTATGCTAGAACTTGACAATGTTAGAGCTGGCTATGCTAGAACTTGGCAATGTTAGAGCTGGCTATGCTAGAACTTGGCAATGTTAGAGTTTGGCTATGTTTGAACTTGGCGATGTTAGAGTTTGGCTATGTTTGAACTTCGAGATGTTAGAGCTTGGCTCTGTTAGAGTGTGCTGATGTTAGATGTAGCAATGTTAGAGCTGGCTATGCTAGAACCCGGCGATGTTAGAGTTTGGCTATGTTTGAACTTGGAGGTGTTAGAGCTTGGCTATGTTAGAGTGTGGTGATGTTAGACGTAGCAATGTTAGAGCTAGCTAAGCTAGAACCTGTCGATGTTAGAGTTTGGCTATGTTTGAACCTCGAGGTGTTAGAGCTTGGCTATGTTAGAGTGTGGTGATGTTAGACGTAGCAATGTTAGAGCTGTCTATGCTAGAACTTGGCAATGTTAGAGTTTGGCTATGTTTGAACTTGGCGATGTTGGAGTTTGGCTATGTTTGAACTTAGAGGTGTTAGAGCTTGGCTATGTTAGAGTGTGGTGATGTTAGACGTAGCAATGTTAGAGCTGGCTATGCTAGAACCCGGCGATGTTAGAGTTTGGCTATGTTTGAACTTGGAGGTGTTAGAGCTTGGCTATGTTAGAGTGTGGTGATGTTAGATGTAGCAATGTTAGAGCTGGCTATGCTAGAACCCGGCGATGTTAGAGTTTGGCTATGTTTGAACTTGGCGATGTTAGATTTTGGCTATGTTTGAACTTCGAGGTGTTAGAGCTTGCCTCTGTTAGAGTGTGGTGATGTTAGACGTAGCAATGTTAGAGCTGGCTATGCTAGAACCTGGCGATGTTAGAGTTTGGCTATGTTTGAACTTGGCAATGTTAGAGTTTGGCTATGTTTGAACTTAGAGGTGTTAGAGCTTGGCTATGTTAGAGTGTGGTGATGTTAGACGTAGCAATGTTAGAGCTGGCTATGCTAGAACCCGGCGATGTTAGAGTTTGGCTATGTTTGAACTTGGCGATGTTAGAGTTTGGCTATGTTTGAACTTAGAGGTGTTAGAGCTTGGCTATGTTAGAGTGTGGTGATGTTAGACGTAGCAATGTTACAGCTGGCCATGCTAGAACCCAGCGATGTTAAAGTTTGGCTATGTTTGAACTTGGAGGTGTTAGAGCTTGGCTATGTTAGAGTGTGGTGATGTTAGACATAGCAATGTTAGAGCTGGCTATGCTAGAACCCGGCGATGTTAGAGTTTGGCTATGTTTGAACTTGGCGATGTTAGAGTTTGGCTATGTTTGAACTTAGAGGTGTTAGAGCTTGGCTATGTTAGAGTGTGGTGATGTTAGACGTAGCAATGTTAGAGCTGGCTATGCTAGAACTTGGCAATGTTAGAGCTGGCTATGCTTGAACTTGGCAATGTTAGAGCTGGCTATGCTAGAACTTGGCAATGTTAGAGCTGGCTATGCTTGAACTTGGCAATGTTAGAGCTGGCTATGCTAGAACTTGGCAATGTTAGAGCTGGCTATGCTAGAACTTGGCAATGTTAGAGCTGGCTATGCTAGAACTTGGCAATGTTAGAGTTTGGCTATGTTTGAACTTGGCGATGTTAGAGTTTGGCTATGTTTGAACTTGGACGTGTTAGAGCTTGGCTATGTTAGAGTATGGTGATGTTAGACGTAGCAATGTTAGAGCTGCCTATGCTAGAACTTGGCAATGTTAGAGCTGGCTATGCTAGAACTTGGCAATGTTAGAGCTGGCTATGCTAGAACTTGGCAATGTTAGAGTTTGGCTATGTTTGAACTTGGCGATGTTAGAGTTTGGCTATGTTTGAACTTCGAGATGTTAGAGCTTGGCTCTGTTAGAGTGTGCTGATGTTAGATGTAGCAATGTTAGAGCTGGCTATGCTAGAACCCGGCGATGTTAGAGTTTGGCTATGTTTGAACTTGGAGGTGTTAGAGCTTGGCTATGTTAGAGTGTGGTGATGTTAGACGTAGCAATGTTAGAGCTAGCTAAGCTAGAACCTGTCGATGTTAGAGTTTGGCTATGTTTGAACCTCGAGGTGTTAGAGCTTGGCTATGTTAGAGTGTGGTGATGTTAGACGTAGCAATGTTAGAGCTGGCTATGCTAGAACTTGGCAATGTTAGAGTTTGGCTATGTTTGAACTTGGCGATGTTGGAGTTTGGCTATGTTTGAACTTAGAGGTGTTAGAGCTTGGCTATGTTAGAGTGTGGTGATGTTAGACGTAGCAATGTTAGAGCTGGCTATGCTAGAACCCGGCGATGTTAGAGTTTGGCTATGTTTGAACTTGGAGGTGTTAGAGCTTGGCTATGTTAGAGTGTGGTGATGTTAGATGTAGCAATGTTAGAGCTGGCTATGCTAGAACCCGGCGATGTTAGAGTTTGGCTATGTTTGAACTTGGCGATGTTAGAGTTTGGCTATGTTTGAACTTCGAGGTGTTAGAGCTTGCCTCTGTTAGAGTGTGGTGATGTTAGACGTAGCAATGTTAGAGCTGGCTATGCTAGAACCTGGCGATGTTAGAGTTTGGCTATGTTTGAACTTGGCAATGTTAGAGTTTGGCTATGTTTGAACTTAGAGGTGTTAGAGCTTGGCTATGTTAGAGTGTGGTGATGTTAGACGTAGCAATGTTAGAGCTGGCTATGCTAGAACCCGGCGATGTTAGAGTTTGGCTATGTTTGAACTTGGCGATGTTAGAGTTTGGCTATGTTTGAACTTAGAGGTGTTAGAGCTTGGCTATGTTAGAGTGTGGTGATGTTAGACGTAGCAATGTTACAGCTGGCCATGCTAGAACCCAGCGATGTTAAAGTTTGGCTATGTTTGAACTTGGAGGTGTTAGAGCTTGGCTATGTTAGAGTGTGGTGATGTTAGACATAGCAATGTTAGAGCTGGCTATGCTAGAACCCGGCGATGTTAGAGTTTGGCTATGTTTGAACTTGGCGATGTTAGAGTTTGGCTATGTTTGAACTTAGAGGTGTTAGAGCTTGGCTATGTTAGAGTGTGGTGATGTTAGACGTAGCAATGTTAGAGCTGGCTATGCTAGAACTTGGCAATGTTAGAGCTGGCTATGCTTGAACTTGGCAATGTTAGAGCTGGCTATGCTAGAACTTGGCAATGTTAGAGCTGGCTATGCTTGAACTTGGCAATGTTAGAGCTGGCTATGCTAGAACTTGGCAATGTTAGAGCTGGCTATGCTAACACTTGGCAATGTTAGAGCTGGCTATGCTAGAACTTGGCAATGTTAGAGTTTGGCTATGTTTGAACTTGGCGATGTTAGAGTTTGGCTATGTTTGAACTTCGAGATGTTAGAGCTTGGCTCTGTTAGAGTGTGCTGATGTTAGATGTAGCAATGTTAGAGCTGGCTATGCTAGAACCCGGCGATGTTAGAGTTTGGCTATGTTTGAACTTGGAGGTGTTAGAGCTTGGCTATGTTAGAGTGTGGTGATGTTAGACGTAGCAATGTTAGAGCTGGCTATGCTAGAACCTGTCGATGTTAGAGTTTGGCTATGTTTGAACCTCAAGGTGTTAGAGCTTGGCTATGTTAGAGTGTGGTGATGTTAGACGTAGCAATGTTAGAGCTGGCTATGCTAGGACTTGGCAATGTTAGAGTTTGGCTATGTTTGAACTTGGCGATGTTGGAGTTTGGCTATGTTTGAACTTAGAGGTGTTAGAGCTTGGCTATGTTAGAGTGTGGTGATGTTAGACGTAGCAATGTTAGAGCTGGCTATGCTAGAACCTGGCGATGT
Source organism: Ambystoma mexicanum (assembly GCF_040938575.1). Taxonomy (NCBI): domain Eukaryota; kingdom Metazoa; phylum Chordata; class Amphibia; order Caudata; family Ambystomatidae; genus Ambystoma; species Ambystoma mexicanum. The sequence continues at coordinate 44,389,717 of NC_090930.1, forward strand.
TAGAGTTTGCCTATGTTTGAACTTGGAGGTGTTAGAGCTTGGCTATGTTAGAGTGTGGTGATGTTAGATGTAGCAATGTTAGAGCTGGCTATGCTAGAACCCGGCGATGTTAGAGTTTGGCTATGTTTGAACTTGGCGATGTTAGAGTTTGGCTATGTTTGAACTTCGAGGTGTTAGAGCTTGGCTATGTTAGAGTGTGGTGATGTTAGACGTAGCAATGTTAGAGCTGGCTATGCTAGAACTTGGCAATGTTAGAGCTGGCTATGCTTGAACTTGGCAATGTTAGAGCTGGCTATGCTAGAACTTGGCAATGTTAGAGCTGGCTATGCTAGAACTTGGCAATGTTAGAGTTTGGCTATGTTTGAACTTGGCGATGTTAGAGTTTGGCTATGTTTTAACTTGGAGGTGTTAGAGCTTGGCTATGTTAGAGTATGGTGATGTTAGACGTAGCAATGTTAGAGCTGCCTATGCTAGAACTTGGCAATGTTAGAGCTGGCTATGCTAGAACTTGGCAATGTTAGAGCTGGCTATGCTAGAACTTGGCAATGTTAGAGTTTGGCTATGTTTGAACTTGGCGATGTTAGAGTTTGGCTATGTTTGAACTTTGAGGTGTTAGAGCTTGGCTCTGTTAGAGTGTGGTGATGTTAGATGTAGCAATGTTAGAGCTGGCTATGCTAGAACCCGGCGATGTTAGAGTTTGGCTATGTTTGAACTTGGAGGTGTTAGAGCTTGGCTATGTTAGAGTGTGGTGATGTTAGACGTAGCAATGTTAGAGCTGGCTATGCTAGAACCTGGCAATGTTAGAGTTTGGCTATGTTTGAACCTCGAGGTGTTAGAGCATGGCTATGTTAGAGTGTGGTCATGTTAGACGTAGCAATGTTAGTGCTGGCTATGCTAGAACTTGGCAATGTTAGAGTTTGGCTATGTTTGAACTTGGAGGTGTTAGAGCTTGGCTATGTTAGAGTGTAGTGATGTTAGACGTAGCAATGTTAGTGCTGGCTATGCTAGAACCCGGCGATGTTAGTGTTTGGCTATGTTTGAACTTGGCGATGTTAGAGTTTGGCTATGTTTGAACTTGGAGGTGTTAGAGCTTGGCTATGTTAGAGTGTGGTGATGTTAGACATAGCAATGTTAGAGCTGGCTATGCTAGAACCCGGCGATGTTAGAGTTTGGCTATGTTTGAACTTGGCGATGTTAGAGTTTGGTTGTGTTTGAACTTAGAGGTGTTAGAGCTTGGCTATGTTAGAGTGTGGTGATGTTAGACATAGCAATGTTAGAGCTGCCTATGCTAGAACTTGGCAATGTTAGAGCTGGCTATGCTTGAACTTGGCAATGTTAGAGCTGGCTATGCTAGAACTTGGCAATGTTAGAGCTGGCTATGCTAGAACTTGGCAATGTTAGAGTTTGGCTATGTTTGAACTTGGCGATGTTAGAGTTTGGCTATGTTTGAACTTGGACGTGTTAGAGCTTGGCTATGTTAGAGTATGGTGATGTTAGATGTAGCAATGTTAGAGCTGCCTATGCTAGAACTTGGCAATGTTAGAGCTGGCTATGCTAGAACTTGGCAATGTTAGAGCTGGCTATGCTAGAACTTGGCAATGTTAGAGTTTGGCTATGTTTGAACTTGGCGATGTTAGAGTTTGGCTATGTTTGAACTTCGAGATGTTAGAGCTTGGCTCTGTTAGAGTGTGCTGATGTTAGATGTAGCAATGTTAGAGCTGGCTATGCTAGAACCCGGCGATGTTAGAGTTTGGCTATGTTTGAACTTGGAGGTGTTAGAGCTTGGCTATGTTAGAGTGTGGTGATGTTAGACGTAGCAATGTTAGAGCTAGCTAAGCTAGAACCTGTCGATGTTAGAGTTTGGCTATGTTTGAACCTCGAGGTGTTAGAGCTTGGCTATGTTAGAGTGTGGTGATGTTAGACGTAGCAATGTTAGAGCTGGCTATGCTAGAACTTGGCAATGTTAGAGTTTGGCTATGTTTGAACTTGGCGATGTTGGAGTTTGGCTATGTTTGAACTTAGAGGTGTTAGAGCTTGGCTATGTTAGAGTGTGGTGATGTTAGACGTAGCAATGTTAGAGCTGGCTATGCTAGAACCCGGCGATGTTATAGTTTGGCTATGTTTGAACTTGGAGGTGTTAGAGCTTGGCTATGTTAGAGTGTGGTGATGTTAGATGTAGCAATGTTAGAGCTGGCTATGCTAGAACCCGGCGATGTTAGAGTTTGGCTATGTTTGAACTTGGCGATGTTAGAGTTTGGCTATGTTTGAACTTCGAGGTGTTAGAGCTTGCCTCTGTTAGAGTGTGGTGATGTTAGACGTAGCAATGTTAGAGCTGGCTATGCTAGAACCTGGCGATGTTAGAGTTTGGCTATGTTTGAACTTGGCAATGTTAGAGTTTGGCTATGTTTGAACTTAGAGGTGTTAGAGCTTGGCTATGTTAGAGTGTGGTGATGTTAGACGTAGCAATGTTAGAGCTGGCTATGCTAGAACCCGGCGATGTTAGAGTTTGGCTATGTTTGAACTTGGCGATGTTAGAGTTTGGCTATGTTTGAACTTAGAGGTGTTAGAGCTTGGCTATGTTAGAGTGTGGTGATGTTAGACGTAGCAATGTTACAGCTGGCCATGCTAGAACCCAGCGATGTTAAAGTTTGGCTATGTTTGAACTTGGAGGTGTTAGAGCTTGGCTATGTTAGAGTGTGGTGATGTTAGACATAGCAATGTTAGAGCTGGCTATGCTAGAACCCGGCGATGTTAGAGTTTGGCTATATTTGAACTTGGCGATGTTAGAGTTTGGCTATGTTTGAACTTAGAGGTGTTAGAGCTTGGCTATGTTAGAGTGTGGTGATGTTAGACGTAGCAATGTTAGAGCTGGCTATGCTAGAACTTGGCAATGTTAGAGCTGGCTATGCTTGAACTTGGCAATGTTAGAGCTGGCTATGCTAGAACTTGGCAATGTTAGAGCTGGCTATGCTAGAACTTGGCAATGTTAGAGCTGGCTATGCTAGAACTTGGCAATGTTAGAGTTTGGCTATGTTTGAACTTGGCGATGTTAGAGTTTGGCTATGTTTGAACTTCGAGATGTTAGAGCTTGGCTCTGTTAGAGTGTGCTGATGTTAGATGTAGCAATGTTACAGCTGGCCATGCTAGAACCCAGCGATGTTAAAGTTTGGCTATTTTTGAACTTGGAGGTGTTAGAGCTTGGCTATGTTAGAGTGTGGTGATGTTAGACATAGCAATGTTAGAGCTGGCTATGCTAGAACCCGGCGATGTTAGAGTTTGGCTATGTTTGAACTTGGCGATGTTAGAGTTTGGCTATGTTTGAACTTAGAGGTGTTAGAGCTTGGCTATGTTAGAGTGTGGTGATGTTAGACGTAGCAATGTTAGAGCTGGCTATGCTAGAACTTGGCAATGTTAGAGCTGGCTATGCTTGAACTTGGCAATGTTAGAGCTGGCTATGCTAGAACTTGGCAATGTTAGAGCTGGCTATGCTTGAACTTGGCAATGTTAGAGCTGGCTATGCTAGAACTTGGCAATGTTAGAGCTGGCTATGCTAGAACTTGGCAATGTTAGAGCTGGCTATGCTAGAACTTGGCAATGTTAGAGTTTGGCTATGTTTGAACTTGGCGATGTTAGAGTTTGGCTATGTTTGAACTTCGAGATGTTAGAGCTTGGCTCTGTTAGAGTGTGCTGATGTTAGATGTAGCAATGTTAGAGCTGGCTATGCTAGAACCCGGCGATGTTAGAGTTTGGCTATGTTTGAACTTGGAGGTGTTAGAGCTTGGCTATGTTAGAGTGTGGTGATGTTAGACGTAGCAATGTTAGAGCTGGCTATGCTAGAACCTGTCGATGTTAGAGTTTGGCTATGTTTGAACCTCGAGGTGTTAGAGCTTGGCTATGTTAGAGTGTGGTGATGTTAGACGTAGCAATGTTAGAGCTGGCTATGCTAGGACTTGGCAATGTTAGAGTTTGGCTATGTTTGAACTTGGCGATGTTGGAGTTTGGCTATGTTTGAACTTAGAGGTGTTAGAGCTTGGCTATGTTAGAGTGTGGTGATGTTAGACGTAGCAATGTTAGAGCTGGCTATGCTAGAACCCGGCGATGTTAGAGTTTGCCTATGTTTGAACTTGGAGGTGTTAGAGCTTGGCTATGTTAGAGTGTGGTGATGTTAGATGTAGCAATGTTAGAGCTGGCTATGCTAGAACCCGGCGATGTTAGAGTTTGGCTATGTTTGAACTTGGCGATGTTAGAGTTTGGCTATGTTTGAACTTCGAGGTGTTAGAGCTTGGCTATGTTAGAGTGTGGTGATGTTAGACGTAGCAATGTTAGAGCTGGCTATGCTAGAACTTGGCAATGTTAGAGCTGGCTATGCTTGAACTTGGCAATGTTAGAGCTGGCTATGCTAGAACTTGGCAATGTTAGAGCTGGCTATGCTAGAACTTGGCAATGTTAGAGTTTGGCTATGTTTGAACTTGGCGATGTTAGAGTTTGGCTGTGTTTGAACTTGGAGGTGTTAGAGCTTGGCTATGTTAGAGTATGGTGATGTTAGACGTAGCAATGTTAGAGCTGCCTATGCTAGAACTTGGCAATGTTAGAGCTGGCTATGCTAGAACTTGGCAATGTTAGAGCTGGCTATGCTAGAACTTGGCAATGTTAGAGTTTGGCTATGTTTGAACTTGGCGATGTTAGAGTTTGGCTATGTTTGAACTTCGAGGTGTTAGAGCTTGGCTCTGTTAGAGTGTGGTGATGTTAGATGTAGCAATGTTAGAGCTGGCTATGCTAGAACCCGGCGATGTTATAGTTTGGCTATGTTTGAACTTGGAGGTGTTAGAGCTTGGCTATGTTAGAGTGTGGTGATGTTAGATGTAGCAATGTTAGAGCTGGCTATGCTAGAACCCGGCGATGTTAGAGTTTGGCTATGTTTGAACTTGGCGATGTTAGAGTTTGGCTATGTTTGAACTTCGAGGTGTTAGAGCTTGCCTCTGTTAGAGTGTGGTGATGTTAGACGTAGCAATGTTAGAGCTGGCTATGCTAGAACCTGGCGATGTTAGAGTTTGGCTATGTTTGAACTTGGCAATGTTAGAGTTTGGCTATGTTTGAACTTAGAGGTGTTAGAGCTTGGCTATGTTAGAGTGTGGTGATGTTAGACGTAGCAATGTTAGAGCTGGCTATGCTAGAACTTGGCAATGTTAGAGTTTGGCTATGTTTGAACTTGGCGATGTTGGAGTTTGGCTATGTTTGAACTTAGAGGTGTTAGAGCTTGGCTATGTTAGAGTGTGGTGATGTTAGACGTAGCAATGTTAGAGCTGGCTATGCTAGAACCCGGCGATGTTATAGTTTGGCTATGTTTGAACTTGGAGGTGTTAGAGCTTGGCTATGTTAGAGTGTGGTGATGTTAGATGTAGCAATGTTAGAGCTGGCTATGCTAGAACCCGGCGATGTTAGAGTTTGGCTATGTTTGAACTTGGCGATGTTAGAGTTTGGCTATGTTTGAACTTCGAGGTGTTAGAGCTTGCCTCTGTTAGAGTGTGGTGATGTTAGACGTAGCAATGTTAGAGCTGGCTATGCTAGAACCTGGCGATGTTAGAGTTTGGCTATGTTTGAACTTGGCAATGTTAGAGTTTGGCTATGTTTGAACTTAGAGGTGTTAGAGCTTGGCTATGTTAGAGTGTGGTGATGTTAGACGTAGCAATGTTAGAGCTGGCTATGCTAGAACCCGGCGATGTTAGAGTTTGGCTATGTTTGAACTTGGCGATGTTAGAGTTTGGCTATGTTTGAACTTAGAGGTGTTAGAGCTTGGCTATGTTAGAGTGTGGTGATGTTAGACGTAGCAATGTTACAGCTGGCCATGCTAGAACCCAGCGATGTTAAAGTTTGGCTATGTTTGAACTTGGAGGTGTTAGAGCTTGGCTATGTTAGAGTGTGGTGATGTTAGACATAGCAATGTTAGAGCTGGCTATGCTAGAACCCGGCGATGTTAGAGTTTGGCTATATTTGAACTTGGCGATGTTAGAGTTTGGCTATGTTTGAACTTAGAGGTGTTAGAGCTTGGCTATGTTAGAGTGTGGTGATGTTAGACGTAGCAATGTTAGAGCTGGCTATGCTAGAACTTGGCAATGTTAGAGCTGGCTATGCTTGAACTTGGCAATGTTAGAGCTGGCTATGCTAGAACTTGGCAATGTTAGAGCTGGCTATGCTAGAACTTGGCAATGTTAGAGCTGGCTATGCTAGAACTTGGCAATGTTAGAGTTTGGCTATGTTTGAACTTGGCGATGTTAGAGTTTGGCTATGTTTGAACTTCGAGATGTTAGAGCTTGGCTCTGTTAGAGTGTGCTGATGTTAGATGTAGCAATGTTACAGCTGGCCATGCTAGAACCCAGCGATGTTAAAGTTTGGCTATTTTTGAACTTGGAGGTGTTAGAGCTTGGCTATGTTAGAGTGTGGTGATGTTAGACATAGCAATGTTAGAGCTGGCTATGCTAGAACCCGGCGATGTTAGAGTTTGGCTATGTTTGAACTTGGCGATGTTAGAGTTTGGCTATGTTTGAACTTAGAGGTGTTAGAGCTTGGCTATGTTAGAGTGTGGTGATGTTAGACGTAGCAATGTTAGAGCTGGCTATGCTAGAACTTGGCAATGTTAGAGCTGGCTATGCTTGAACTTGGCAATGTTAGAGCTGGCTATGCTAGAACTTGGCAATGTTAGAGCTGGCTATGCTTGAACTTGGCAATGTTAGAGCTGGCTATGCTAGAACTTGGCAATGTTAGAGCTGGCTATGCTAGAACTTGGCAATGTTAGAGCTGGCTATGCTAGAACTTGGCAATGTTAGAGTTTGGCTATGTTTGAACTTGGCGATGTTAGAGTTTGGCTATGTTTGAACTTCGAGATGTTAGAGCTTGGCTCTGTTAGAGTGTGCTGATGTTAGATGTAGCAATGTTAGAGCTGGCTATGCTAGAACCCGGCGATGTTAGAGTTTGGCTATGTTTGAACTTGGAGGTGTTAGAGCTTGGCTATGTTAGAGTGTGGTGATGTTAGACGTAGCAATGTTAGAGCTGGCTATGCTAGAACCTGTCGATGTTAGAGTTTGGCTATGTTTGAACCTCGAGGTGTTAGAGCTTGGCTATGTTAGAGTGTGGTGATGTTAGACGTAGCAATGTTAGAGCTGGCTATGCTAGGACTTGGCAATGTTAGAGTTTGGCTATGTTTGAACTTGGTGATGTTGGAGTTTGGCTATGTTTGAACTTAGAGGTGTTAGAGCTTGGCTATGTTAGAGTGTGGTGATGTTAGACGTAGCAATGTTAGAGCTGGCTATGCTAGAACCCGGCGATGTTAGAGTTTGCCTATGTTTGAACTTGGAGGTGTTAGAGCTTGGCTATGTTAGAGTGTGGTGATGTTAGATGTAGCAATGTTAGAGCTGGCTATGCTAGAACCCAGCGATGTTAGAGTTTGGCTATGTTTGAACTTGGCGATGTTAGAGTTTGGCTATGTTTGAACTTCGAGGTGTTAGAGCTTGGCTATGTTAGAGTGTGGTGATGTTAGACGTAGCAATGTTAGAGCTGGCTATGCTAGAACTTGGCAATGTTAGAGCTGGCTATGCTTGAACTTGGCAATGTTAGAGCTGGCTATGCTAGAACTTGGCAATGTTAGAGCTGGCTATGCTAGAACTTGGCAATGTTAGAGTTTGGCTATGTTTGAACTTGGCGATGTTAGAGTTTGGCTGTGTTTGAACTTGGAGGTGTTAGAGCTTGGCTATGTTAGAGTATGGTGATGTTAGACGTAGCAATGTTAGAGCTGCCTATGCTAGAACTTGGCAATGTTAGAGCTGGCTATGCTAGAACTTGGCAATGTTAGAGCTGGCTATGCTAGAACTTGGCAATGTTAGAGTTTGGCTATGTTTGAACTTGGCGATGTTAGAGTTTGGCTATGTTTGAACTTCGAGGTGTTAGAGCTTGGCTCTGTTAGAGTGTGGTGATGTTAGATGTAGCAATGTTAGAGCTGGCTATGCTAGAACCCGGCGATGTTAGAGTTTGGCTATGTTTGAACTTGGAGGTGTTAGAGCTTGGCTATGTTAGAGTGTGGTGATGTTAGACGTAGCAATGTTAGAGCTGGCTATGCTAGAACCTGGCAATGTTAGAGTTTGGCTATGTTTGAACCTCAAGGTGTTAGAGCTTGGCTATGTTAGAGTGTGGTCATGTTAGACGTAGCAATGTTAGTGCTGGCTATGCTAGAACATGGCAATGTTAGAGCTGGCTATGCTTGAACTTGGCAATGTTAGAGCTGGCTATGCTAGAACTTGGCAATGTTAGAGCTGGCTATGCTAGAACTTGGCAATGTTAGAGCTGGCTATGCTAGAACTTGGCAATGTTAGAGTTTGGCTATGTTTGAACTTGGCGATGTTAGAGTTTGGCTATGTTTGAACTTCGAGATGTTAGAGCTTGGCTCTGTTAGAGTGTGCTGATGTTAGATGTAGCAATGTTACAGCTGGCCATGCTAGAACCCAGCGATGTTAAAGTTTGGCTATGTTTGAACTTGGAGGTGTTAGTGCTTGGCTATGTTAGAGTGTGGTGATGTTAGACATAGCAATGTTAGAGCTGGCTATGCTAGAACCCGGCGATGTTAGAGTTTGGCTATGTTTGAACTTGGCGATGTTAGAGTTTGGCTATGTTTGAACTTAGAGGTGTTAGAGCTTGGCTATGTTAGAGTGTGGTGATGTTAGACGTAGCAATGTTAGAGCTGGCTATGCTAGAACTTGGCAATGTTAGAGCTGGCTATGCTTGAACTTGGCAATGTTAGAGCTGGCTATGCTAGAACTTGGCAATGTTAGAGCTGGCTATGCTTGAACTTGGCAATGTTAGAGCTGGCTATGCTAGAACTTGGCAATGTTAGAGCTGGCTATGCTTGAACTTGGCAATGTTAGAGCTGGCTATGCTAGAACTTGGCAATGTTAGAGCTGGCTATGCTAGAACTTGGCAATGTTAGAGTTTGGCTATGTTTGAACTTGGCAATGTTAGAGTTTGGCTATGTTTGAACTTGGAGGTGTTAGAGCTTGGCTATGTTAGAGTATGGTGATGTTAGACGTAGCAATGTTAGAGCTGGCTATGCTAGAACTTGGCAATGTTAGAGCTGGCTATGCTAGAACTTGGCAATGTTAGAGCTGGCTATGCTAGAACTTGGCAATGTTAGAGTTTGGCTATGTTTGAACTTGGCGATGTTAGAGTTTGGCTATGTTTGAACTTCGAGGTGTTAGAGCTTGGCTCTGTTAGAGTGTGGTGATGTTAGATGTAGCAATGTTAGAGCTGGCTATGCTAGAACCCGGCGATGTTAGAGTTTGGCTATGTTTGAACTTGGAGGTGTTAGAGCTTGGCTATGTTAGAGTGTGGTGATGTTAGACGTAGCAATGTTAGAGCTGGCTATGCTAGAACCTGGCAATGTTAGAGTTTGGCTATGTTTGAACCTCGAGGTGTTAGAGCTTGGCTATGTTAGAGTGTGGTCATGTTAGACGTAGCAATGTTAGTGCTGGCTATGCTAGAACTTGGCAATGTTAGAGTTTGGCTATGTTTGAACTTGGAGGTGTTAGAGCTTGGCTATGTTAGAGTGTAGTGATGTTAGACGTAGCAATGTTAGTGCTGGCTATGCTAGAACCCGGCGATGTTAGTGTTTGGCTATGTTTGAACTTGGCGATGTTCGAGTTTGGCTATGTTTGAACTTGGAGGTGTTAGAGCTTGGCTATGTTAGAGTGTGGTGATGTTAGACATAGCAATGTTAGAGCTGGCTATGCTAGAACCCGGCGATGTTAGAGTTTGGCTATGTTTGAACTTGGCGATGTTAGAGTTTGGTTATGTTTGAACTTAGAGGTGTTAGAGCTTGGCTATGTTAGAGTGTGGTGATGTTAGACATAGCAATGTTAGAGCTGGCTATGCTAGAACTTGGCAATGTTAGAGCTGGCTATGCTTGAACTTGGCAATGTTAGAGCTGGCTATGCTAGAACTTGGCAATGTTAGAGCTGGCTATGCTAGAACTTGGCAATGTTAGAGTTTGGCTATGTTTGAACTTGGCGATGTTAGAGTTTGGCTATGTTTGAACTTGGACGTGTTAGAGCTTGGCTATGTTAGAGTATGGTGATGTTAGACGTAGCAATGTTAGAGCTGCCTATGCTAGAACTTGGCAATGTTAGAGCTGGCTATGCTAGAACTTGGCAATGTTAGAGCTGGCTATGCTAGAACTTGGCAATGTTAGAGTTTGGCTATGTTTGAACTTGGCGATGTTAGAGTTTGGCTATGTTTGAACTTCGAGATGTTAAAGCTTGGCTCTGTTAGAGTGTGCTGATGTTAGATGTAGCAATGTTAGAGCTGGCTATGCTAGAACCCGGCGATGTTAGAGTTTGGCTATGTTTGAACTTGGAGGTGTTAGAGCTTGGCTATGTTAGAGTGTGGTGATGTTAGACGTAGCAATGTTAGAGCTAGCTAAGCTAGAACCTGTCGATGTTAGAGTTTGGCTATGTTTGAACCTCGAGGTGTTAGAGCTTGGCTATGTTAGAGTGTGGTGATGTTAGACGTAGCAATGTTAGAGCTGTCTATGCTAGAACTTGGCAATGTTAGAGTTTGGCTATGTTTGAACTTGGCGATGTTGGAGTTTGGCTATGTTTGAACTTAGAGGTGTTAGAGCTTGGCTATGTTAGAGTGTGGTGATGTTAGACGTAGCAATGTTAGAGCTGGCTATGCTAGAACCCGGCGATGTTAGAGTTTGGCTATGTTTGAACTTGGAGGTGTTAGAGCTTGGCTATGTTAGAGTGTGGTGATGTTAGATGTAGCAATGTTAGAGCTGGCTATGCTAGAACCCGGCGATGTTAGAGTTTGGCTATGTTTGAACTTGGCGATGTTAGAGTTTGGCTATGTTTGAACTTCGAGGTGTTAGAGCTTGCCTCTGTTAGAGTGTGGTGATGTTAGACGTAGCAATGTTAGAGCTGGCTATGCTAGAACCTGGCGATGTTAGAGTTTGGCTATGTTTGAACTTGGCAATGTTAGAGTTTGGCTATGTTTGAACTTAGAGGTGTTAGAGCTTGGCTATGTTAGAGTGTGGTGATGTTAGACGTAGCAATGTTAGAGCTGGCTATGCTAGAACCCGGCGATGTTAGAGTTTGGCTATGTTTGAACTTGGCGATGTTAGAGTTTGGCTATGTTTGAACTTAGAGGTGTTAGAGCTTGGCTATGTTAGAGTGTGGTGATGTTAGACGTAGCAATGTTACAGCTGGCCATGCTAGAACCCAGCGATGTTAAAGTTTGGCTATGTTTGAACTTGGAGGTGTTAGAGCTTGGCTATGTTAGAGTGTGGTGATGTTAGACATAGCAATGTTAGAGCTGGCTATGCTAGAACCCGGCGATGTTAGAGTTTGGCTATGTTTGAACTTGGCGATGTTAGAGTTTGGCTATGTTTGAACTTAGAGGTGTTAGAGCTTGGCTATGTTAGAGTGTGGTGATGTTAGACGTAGCAATGTTAGAGCTGGCTATGCTAGAACTTGGCAATGTTAGAGCTGGCTATGCTTGAACTTGGCAATGTTAGAGCTGGCTATGCTAGAACTTGGCAATGTTAGAGCTGGCTATGCTTGAACTTGGCAATGTTAGAGCTGGCTATGCTAGAACTTGGCAATGTTAGAGCTGGCTATGCTAGAACTTGGCAATGTTAGAGCTGGCTATGCTAGAACTTGGCAATGTTAGAGTTTGGCTATGTTTGAACTTGGCGATGTTAGAGTTTGGCTATGTTTGAACTTGGACGTGTTAGAGCTTGGCTATGTTAGAGTATGGTGATGTTAGACGTAGCAATGTTAGAGCTGCCTATGCTAGAACTTGGCAATGTTAGAGCTGGCTATGCTAGAACTTGGCAATGTTAGAGCTGGCTATGCTAGAACTTGGCAATGTTAGAGTTTGGCTATGTTTGAACTTGGCGATGTTAGAGTTTGGCTATGTTTGAACTTCGAGATGTTAGAGCTTGGCTCTGTTAGAGTGTGCTGATGTTAGATGTAGCAATGTTAGAGCTGGCTATGCTAGAACCCGGCGATGTTAGAGTTTGGCTATGTTTGAACTTGGAGGTGTTAGAGCTTGGCTATGTTAGAGTGTGGTGATGTTAGACGTAGCAATGTTAGAGCTAGCTAAGCTAGAACCTGTCGATGTTAGAGTTTGGCTATGTTTGAACCTCGAGGTGTTAGAGCTTGGCTATGTTAGAGTGTGGTGATGTTAGACGTAGCAATGTTAGAGCTGGCTATGCTAGAACTTGGCAATGTTAGAGTTTGGCTATGTTTGAACTTGGCGATGTTGGAGTTTGGCTATGTTTGAACTTAGAGGTGTTAGAGCTTGGCTATGTTAGAGTGTGGTGATGTTAGACGTAGCAATGTTAGAGCTGGCTATGCTAGAACCCGGCGATGTTAGAGTTTGGCTATGTTTGAACTTGGAGGTGTTAGAGCTTGGCTATGTTAGAGTGTGGTGATGTTAGATGTAGCAATGTTAGAGCTGGCTATGCTAGAACCCGGCGATGTTAGAGTTTGGCTATGTTTGAACTTGGCGATGTTAGAGTTTGGCTATGTTTGAACTTCGAGGTGTTAGAGCTTGCCTCTGTTAGAGTGTGGTGATGTTAGACGTAGCAATGTTAGAGCTGGCTATGCTAGAACCTGGCGATGTTAGAGTTTGGCTATGTTTGAACTTGGCAATGTTAGAGTTTGGCTATGTTTGAACTTAGAGGTGTTAGAGCTTGGCTATGTTAGAGTGTGGTGATGTTAGACGTAGCAATGTTAGAGCTGGCTATGCTAGAACCCGGCGATGTTAGAGTTTGGCTATGTTTGAACTTGGCGATGTTAGAGTTTGGCTATGTTTGAACTTAGAGGTGTTAGAGCTTGGCTATGTTAGAGTGTGGTGATGTTAGACGTAGCAATGTTACAGCTGGCCATGCTAGAACCCAGCGATGTTAAAGTTTGGCTATGTTTGAACTTGGAGGTGTTAGAGCTTGGCTATGTTAGAGTGTGGTGATGTTAGACATAGCAATGTTAGAGCTGGCTATGCTAGAACCCGGCGATGTTAGAGTTTGGCTATGTTTGAACTTGGCGATGTTAGAGTTTGGCTATGTTTGAACTTAGAGGTGTTAGAGCTTGGCTATGTTAGAGTGTGGTGATGTTAGACGTAGCAATGTTAGAGCTGGCTATGCTAGAACTTGGCAATGTTAGAGCTGGCTATGCTTGAACTTGGCAATATTAGAGCTGGCTATGCTAGAACTTGGCAATGTTAGAGCTGGCTATGCTTGAACTTGGCAATGTTAGAGCTGGCTATGCTAGAACTTGGCAATGTTAGAGCTGGCTATGCTAGAACTTGGCAATGTTAGAGCTGGCTATGCTAGAACTTGGCAATGTTAGAGTTTGGCTATGTTTGAACTTGGCGATGTTAGAGTTTGGCTATGTTTGAACTTCGAGATGTTAGAGCTTGGCTCTGTTAGAGTGTGCTGATGTTAGATGTAGCAATGTTAGAGCTGGCTATGCTAGAACCCGGCGATGTTAGAGTTTGGCTATGTTTGAACTTGGAGGTGTTAGAGCTTGGCTATGTTAGAGTGTGGTGATGTTAGACGTAGCAATGTTAGAGCTGGCTATGCTAGAACCTGTCGATGTTAGAGTTTGGCTATGTTTGAACCTCGAGGTGTTAGAGCTTGGCTATGTTAGAGTGTGGTGATGTTAGACGTAGCAATGTTAGAGCTGGCTATGCTAGGACTTGGCAATGTTAGAGTTTGGCTATGTTTGAACTTGGCGATGTTGGAGTTTGGCTATGTTTGAACTTAGAGGTGTTAGAGCTTGGCTATGTTAGAGTGTGGTGATGTTAGACGTAGCAATGTTAGAGCTGGCTATGCTAGAACCCGGCGATGTTAGAGTTTGCCTATGTTTGAACTTGGAGGTGTTAGAGCTTGGCTATGTTAGAGTGTGGTGATGTTAGATGTAGCAATGTTAGAGCTGGCTATGCTAGAACCCGGCGATGTTAGAGTTTGGCTATGTTTGAACTTGGCGATGTTAGAGTTTGGCTATGTTTGAACTTCGAGGTGTTAGAGCTTGGCTATGTTAGAGTGTGGTGATGTTAGACGTAGCAATGTTAGAGCTGGCTATGCTAGAACTTGGCAATGTTAGAGCTGGCTATGCTTGAACTTGGCAATGTTAGAGCTGGCTATGCTAGAACTTGGCAATGTTAGAGCTGGCTATGCTAGAACTTGGCAATGTTAGAGTTTGGCTATGTTTGAACTTGGCGATGTTAGAGTTTGGCTATGTTTTAACTTGGAGGTGTTAGAGCTTGGCTATGTTAGAGTATGGTGATGTTAGACGTAGCAATGTTAGAGCTGCCTATGCTAGAACTTGGCAATGTTAGAGCTGGCTATGCTAGAACTTGGCAATGTTAGAGCTGGCTATGCTAGAACTTGGCAATGTTAGAGTTTGGCTATGTTTGAACTTGGCGATGTTAGAGTTTGGCTATGTTTGAACTTTGAGGTGTTAGAGCTTGGCTCTGTTAGAGTGTGGTGATGTTAGATGTAGCAATGTTAGAGCTGGCTATGCTAGAACCCGGCGATGTTAGAGTTTGGCTATGTTTGAACTTGGAGGTGTTAGAGCTTGGCTATGTTAGAGTGTGGTGATGTTAGACGTAGCAATGTTAGAGCTGGCTATGCTAGAACCTGGCAATGTTAGAGTTTGGCTATGTTTGAACCTCGAGGTGTTAGAGCATGGCTATGTTAGAGTGTGGTCATGTTAGACGTAGCAATGTTAGTGCTGGCTATGCTAGAACTTGGCAATGTTAGAGTTTGGCTATGTTTGAACTTGGAGGTGTTAGAGCTTGGCTATGTTAGAGTGTAGTGATGTTAGACGTAGCAATGTTAGTGCTGGCTATGCTAGAACCCGGCGATGTTAGTGTTTGGCTATGTTTGAACTTGGCGATGTTAGAGTTTGGCTATGTTTGAACTTGGAGGTGTTAGAGCTTGGCTATGTTAGAGTGTGGTGATGTTAGACATAGCAATGTTAGAGCTGGCTATGCTAGAACCCGGCGATGTTAGAGTTTGGCTATGTTTGAACTTGGCGATGTTAGAGTTTGGTTGTGTTTGAACTTAGAGGTGTTAGAGCTTGGCTATGTTAGAGTGTGGTGATGTTAGACATAGCAATGTTAGAGCTGCCTATGCTAGAACTTGGCAATGTTAGAGCTGGCTATGCTTGAACTTGGCAATGTTAGAGCTGGCTATGCTAGAACTTGGCAATGTTAGAGCTGGCTATGCTAGAACTTGGCAATGTTAGAGTTTGGCTATGTTTGAACTTGGCGATGTTAGAGTTTGGCTATGTTTGAACTTGGACGTGTTAGAGCTTGGCTATGTTAGAGTATGGTGATGTTAGACGTAGCAATGTTAGAGCTGCCTATGCTAGAACTTGGCAATGTTAGAGCTGGCTATGCTAGAACTTGGCAATGTTAGAGCTGGCTATGCTAGAACTTGGCAATGTTAGAGTTTGGCTATGTTTGAACTTGGCGATGTTAGAGTTTGGCTATGTTTGAACTTCGAGATGTTAGAGCTTGGCTCTGTTAGAGTGTGCTGATGTTAGATGTAGCAATGTTAGAGCTGGCTATGCTAGAACCCGGCGATGTTAGAGTTTGGCTATGTTTGAACTTGGAGGTGTTAGAGCTTGGCTATGTTAGAGTGTGGTGATGTTAGACGTAGCAATGTTAGAGCTAGCTAAGCTAGAACCTGTCGATGTTAGAGTTTGGCTATGTTTGAACCTCGAGGTGTTAGAGCTTGGCTATGTTAGAGTGTGGTGATGTTAGACGTAGCAATGTTAGAGCTGGCTATGCTAGAACTTGGCAATGTTAGAGTTTGGCTATGTTTGAACTTGGCGATGTTGGAGTTTGGCTATGTTTGAACTTAGAGGTGTTAGAGCTTGGCTATGTTAGAGTGTGGTGATGTTAGACGTAGCAATGTTAGAGCTGGCTATGCTAGAACCCGGCGATGTTATAGTTTGGCTATGTTTGAACTTGGAGGTGTTAGAGCTTGGCTATGTTAGAGTGTGGTGATGTTAGATGTAGCAATGTTAGAGCTGGCTATGCTAGAACCCGGCGATGTTAGAGTTTGGCTATGTTTGAACTTGGCGATGTTAGAGTTTGGCTATGTTTGAACTTCGAGGTGTTAGAGCTTGCCTCTGTTAGAGTGTGGTGATGTTAGACGTAGCAATGTTAGAGCTGGCTATGCTAGAACCTGGCGATGTTAGAGTTTGGCTATGTTTGAACTTGGCAATGTTAGAGTTTGGCTATGTTTGAACTTAGAGGTGTTAGAGCTTGGCTATGTTAGAGTGTAGTGATGTTAGACGTAGCAATGTTAGAGCTGGCTATGCTAGAACCCGGCGATGTTAGAGTTTGGCTATGTTTGAACTTGGCGATGTTAGAGTTTGGCTATGTTTGAACTTAGAGGTGTTAGAGCTTGGCTATGTTAGAGTGTGGTGATGTTAGACGTAGCAATGTTACAGCTGGCCATGCTAGAACCCAGCGATGTTAAAGTTTGGCTATGTTTGAACTTGGAGGTGTTAGAGCTTGGCTATGTTAGAGTGTGGTGATGTTAGACATAGCAATGTTAGAGCTGGCTATGCTAGAACCCGGCGATGTTAGAGTTTGGCTATATTTGAACTTGGCGATGTTAGAGTTTGGCTATGTTTGAACTTAGAGGTGTTAGAGCTTGGCTATGTTAGAGTGTGGTGATGTTAGACGTAGCAATGTTAGAGCTGGCTATGCTAGAACTTGGCAATGTTAGAGCTGGCTATGCTTGAACTTGGCAATGTTAGAGCTGGCTATGCTAGAACTTGGCAATGTTAGAGCTGGCTATGCTAGAACTTGGCAATGTTAGAGCTGGCTATGCTAGAACTTGGCAATGTTAGAGTTTGGCTATGTTTGAACTTGGCGATGTTAGAGTTTGGCTATGTTTGAACTTCGAGATGTTAGAGCTTGGCTCTGTTAGAGTGTGCTGATGTTAGATGTAGCAATGTTACAGCTGGCCATGCTAGAACCCAGCGATGTTAAAGTTTGGCTATTTTTGAACTTGGAGGTGTTAGAGCTTGGCTATGTTAGAGTGTGGTGATGTTAGACATAGCAATGTTAGAGCTGGCTATGCTAGAACCCGGCGATGTTAGAGTTTGGCTATGTTTGAACTTGGCGATGTTAGAGTTTGGCTATGTTTGAACTTAGAGGTGTTAGAGCTTGGCTATGTTAGAGTGTGGTGATGTTAGACGTAGCAATGTTAGAGCTGGCTATGCTAGAACTTGGCAATGTTAGAGCTGGCTATGCTTGAACTTGGCAATGTTAGAGCTGGCTATGCTAGAACTTGGCAATGTTAGAGCTGGCTATGCTTGAACTTGGCAATGTTAGAGCTGGCTATGCTAGAACTTGGCAATGTTAGAGCTGGCTAT
This sequence comes from Ambystoma mexicanum, assembly GCF_040938575.1. NCBI lineage: Eukaryota > Metazoa > Chordata > Amphibia > Caudata > Ambystomatidae > Ambystoma > Ambystoma mexicanum. The sequence goes on from NC_090930.1 coordinate 44,407,158, forward strand.
GCTAGAACTTGGCAATGTTAGAGCTGGCTATGCTAGAACTTGGCAATGTTAGAGTTTGGCTATGTTTGAACTTGGCGATGTTAGAGTTTGGCTATGTTTGAACTTCGAGATGTTAGAGCTTGGCTCTGTTAGAGTGTGCTGATGTTAGATGTAGCAATGTTAGAGCTGGCTATGCTAGAACCCGGCGATGTTAGAGTTTGGCTATGTTTGAACTTGGAGGTGTTAGAGCTTGGCTATGTTAGAGTGTGGTGATGTTAGACGTAGCAATGTTAGAGCTGGCTATGCTAGAACCTGTCGATGTTAGAGTTTGGCTATGTTTGAACCTCGAGGTGTTAGAGCTTGGCTATGTTAGAGTGTGGTGATGTTAGACGTAGCAATGTTAGTGCTGGCTATGCTAGGACTTGGCAATGTTAGAGTTTGGCTATGTTTGAACTTGGCGATGTTGGAGTTTGGCTATGTTTGAACTTAGAGGTGTTAGAGCTTGGCTATGTTAGAGTGTGGTGATGTTAGACGTAGCAATGTTAGAGCTGGCTATGCTAGAACCCGGCGATGTTAGAGTTTGCCTATGTTTGAACTTGGAGGTGTTAGAGCTTGGCTATGTTAGAGTGTGGTGATGTTAGATGTAGCAATGTTAGAGCTGGCTATGCTAGAACCCGGCGATGTTAGAGTTTGGCTATGTTTGAACTTGGCGATGTTAGAGTTTGGCTATGTTTGAACTTCGAGGTGTTAGAGCTTGGCTATGTTAGAGTGTGGTGATGTTAGACGTAGCAATGTTAGAGCTGGCTATGCTAGAACTTGGCAATGTTAGAGCTGGCTATGCTTGAACTTGGCAATGTTAGAGCTGGCTATGCTAGAACTTGGCAATGTTAGAGCTGGCTATGCTAGAACTTGGCAATGTTAGAGTTTGGCTATGTTTGAACTTGGCGATGTTAGAGTTTGGCTGTGTTTGAACTTGGAGGTGTTAGAGCTTGGCTATGTTAGAGTATGGTGATGTTAGACGTAGCAATGTTAGAGCTGCCTATGCTAGAACTTGGCAATGTTAGAGCTGGCTATGCTAGAACTTGGCAATGTTAGAGCTGGCTATGCTAGAACTTGGCAATGTTAGAGTTTGGCTATGTTTGAACTTGGCGATGTTAGAGTTTGGCTATGTTTGAACTTCGAGGTGTTAGAGCTTGGCTCTGTTAGAGTGTGGTGATGTTAGATGTAGCAATGTTAGAGCTGGCTATGCTAGAACCCGGCGATGTTATAGTTTGGCTATGTTTGAACTTGGAGGTGTTAGAGCTTGGCTATGTTAGAGTGTGGTGATGTTAGATGTAGCAATGTTAGAGCTGGCTATGCTAGAACCCGGCGATGTTAGAGTTTGGCTATGTTTGAACTTGGCGATGTTAGAGTTTGGCTATGTTTGAACTTCGAGGTGTTAGAGCTTGCCTCTGTTAGAGTGTGGTGATGTTAGACGTAGCAATGTTAGAGCTGGCTATGCTAGAACCTGGCGATGTTAGAGTTTGGCTATGTTTGAACTTGGCAATGTTAGAGTTTGGCTATGTTTGAACTTAGAGGTGTTAGAGCTTGGCTATGTTAGAGTGTGGTGATGTTAGACGTAGCAATGTTAGAGCTGGCTATGCTAGAACTTGGCAATGTTAGAGTTTGGCTATGTTTGAACTTGGCGATGTTGGAGTTTGGCTATGTTTGAACTTAGAGGTGTTAGAGCTTGGCTATGTTAGAGTGTGGTGATGTTAGACGTAGCAATGTTAGAGCTGGCTATGCTAGAACCCGGCGATGTTATAGTTTGGCTATGTTTGAACTTGGAGGTGTTAGAGCTTGGCTATGTTAGAGTGTGGTGATGTTAGATGTAGCAATGTTAGAGCTGGCTATGCTAGAACCCGGCGATGTTAGAGTTTGGCTATGTTTGAACTTGGCGATGTTAGAGTTTGGCTATGTTTGAACTTCGAGGTGTTAGAGCTTGCCTCTGTTAGAGTGTGGTGATGTTAGACGTAGCAATGTTAGAGCTGGCTATGCTAGAACCTGGCGATGTTAGAGTTTGGCTATGTTTGAACTTGGCAATGTTAGAGTTTGGCTATGTTTGAACTTAGAGGTGTTAGAGCTTGGCTATGTTAGAGTGTGGTCATGTTAGACGTAGCAATGTTAGAGCTGGCTATGCTAGAACCCGGCGATGTTAGAGTTTGGCTATGTTTGAACTTGGCGATGTTAGAGTTTGGCTATGTTTGAACTTAGAGGTGTTAGAGCTTGGCTATGTTAGAGTGTGGTGATGTTAGACGTAGCAATGTTACAGCTGGCCATGCTAGAACCCAGCGATGTTAAAGTTTGGCTATGTTTGAACTTGGAGGTGTTAGAGCTTGGCTATGTTAGAGTGTGGTGATGTTAGACATAGCAATGTTAGAGCTGGCTATGCTAGAACCCGGCGATGTTAGAGTTTGGCTATATTTGAACTTGGCGATGTTAGAGTTTGGCTATGTTTGAACTTAGAGGTGTTAGAGCTTGGCTATGTTAGAGTGTGGTGATGTTAGACGTAGCAATGTTAGAGCTGGCTATGCTAGAACTTGGCAATGTTAGAGCTGGCTATGCTTGAACTTGGCAATGTTAGAGCTGGCTATGCTAGAACTTGGCAATGTTAGAGCTGGCTATGCTAGAACTTGGCAATGTTAGAGCTGGCTATGCTAGAACTTGGCAATGTTAGAGTTTGGCTATGTTTGAACTTGGCGATGTTAGAGTTTGGCTATGTTTGAACTTCGAGATGTTAGAGCTTGGCTCTGTTAGAGTGTGCTGATGTTAGATGTAGCAATGTTACAGCTGGCCATGCTAGAACCCAGCGATGTTAAAGTTTGGCTATTTTTGAACTTGGAGGTGTTAGAGCTTGGCTATGTTAGAGTGTGGTGATGTTAGACATAGCAATGTTAGAGCTGGCTATGCTAGAACCCGGCGATGTTAGAGTTTGGCTATGTTTGAACTTGGCGATGTTAGAGTTTGGCTATGTTTGAACTTAGAGGTGTTAGAGCTTGGCTATGTTAGAGTGTGGTGATGTTAGACGTAGCAATGTTAGAGCTGGCTATGCTAGAACTTGGCAATGTTAGAGCTGGCTATGCTTGAACTTGGCAATGTTAGAGCTGGCTATGCTAGAACTTGGCAATGTTAGAGCTGGCTATGCTTGAACTTGGCAATGTTAGAGCTGGCTATGCTAGAACTTGGCAATGTTAGAGCTGGCTATGCTAGAACTTGGCAATGTTAGAGCTGGCTATGCTAGAACTTGGCAATGTTAGAGTTTGGCTATGTTTGAACTTGGCGATGTTAGAGTTTGGCTATGTTTGAACTTCGAGATGTTAGAGCTTGGCTCTGTTAGAGTGTGCTGATGTTAGATGTAGCAATGTTAGAGCTGGCTATGCTAGAACCCGGCGATGTTAGAGTTTGGCTATGTTTGAACTTGGAGGTGTTAGAGCTTGGCTATGTTAGAGTGTGGTGATGTTAGACGTAGCAATGTTAGAGCTGGCTATGCTAGAACCTGTCGATGTTAGAGTTTGGCTATGTTTGAACCTCGAGGTGTTAGAGCTTGGCTATGTTAGAGTGTGGTGATGTTAGACGTAGCAATGTTAGAGCTGGCTATGCTAGGACTTGGCAATGTTAGAGTTTGGCTATGTTTGAACTTGGCGATGTTGGAGTTTGGCTATGTTTGAACTTAGAGGTGTTAGAGCTTGGCTATGTTAGAGTGTGGTGATGTTAGACGTAGCAATGTTAGAGCTGGCTATGCTAGAACCCGGCGATGTTAGAGTTTGCCTATGTTTGAACTTGGAGGTGTTAGAGCTTGGCTATGTTAGAGTGTGGTGATGTTAGATGTAGCAATGTTAGAGCTGGCTATGCTAGAACCCGGCGATGTTAGAGTTTGGCTATGTTTGAACTTGGCGATGTTAGAGTTTGGCTATGTTTGAACTTCGAGGTGTTAGAGCTTGGCTATGTTAGAGTGTGGTGATGTTAGACGTAGCAATGTTAGAGCTGGCTATGCTAGAACTTGGCAATGTTAGAGCTGGCTATGCTTGAACTTGGCAATGTTAGAGCTGGCTATGCTAGAACTTGGCAATGTTAGAGCTGGCTATGCTAGAACTTGGCAATGTTAGAGTTTGGCTATGTTTGAACTTGGCGATGTTAGAGTTTGGCTGTGTTTGAACTTGGAGGTGTTAGAGCTTGGCTATGTTAGAGTATGGTGATGTTAGACGTAGCAATGTTAGAGCTGCCTATGCTAGAACTTGGCAATGTTAGAGCTGGCTATGCTTGAACTTGGCAATGTTAGAGCTGGCTATGCTAGAACTTGGCAATGTTAGAGCTGGCTATGCTAGAACTTGGCAATGTTAGAGCTGGCTATGCTAGAACTTGGCAATGTTAGAGTTTGGCTATGTTTGAACTTGGCGATGTTAGAGTTTGGCTATGTTTGAACTTCGAGGTGTTAGAGCTTGGCTCTGTTAGAGTGTGGTGATGTTAGCTGTAGCAATGTTAGAGCTGGCTATGCTAGAACCCGGCGATGTTAGAGTTTGGCTATGTTTGAACTTGGAGGTGTTAGAGCTTGGCTATGTTAGAGTGTGGTGATGTTAGACGTAGCAATGTTAGAGCTGGCTATGCTAGAACCTGGCAATGTTAGAGTTTGGCTATGTTTGAACCTCGAGGTGTTAGAGCTTGGCTATGTTAGAGTGTGGTCATGTTAGACGTAGCAATGTTAGTGCTGGCTATGCTAGAACATGGCAATGTTAGAGCTGGCTATGCTTGAACTTGGCAATGTTAGAGCTGGCTATGCTAGAACTTGGCAATGTTAGAGCTGGCTATGCTAGAACTTGGCAATGTTAGAGCTGGCTATGCTAGAACTTGGCAATGTTAGAGTTTGGCTATGTTTGAACTTGGCGATGTTAGAGTTTGGCTATGTTTGAACTTCGAGATGTTAGAGCTTGGCTCTGTTAGAGTGTGCTGATGTTAGATGTAGCAATGTTACAGCTGGCCATGCTAGAACCCAGCGATGTTAAAGTTTGGCTATGTTTGAACTTGGAGGTGTTAGTGCTTGGCTATGTTAGAGTGTGGTGATGTTAGACATAGCAATGTTAGAGCTGGCTATGCTAGAACCCGGCGATGTTAGAGTTTGGCTATGTTTGAACTTGGCGATGTTAGAGTTTGGCTATGTTTGAACTTAGAGGTGTTAGAGCTTGGCTATGTTAGAGTGTGGTGATGTTAGACGTAGCAATGTTAGAGCTGGCTATGCTAGAACTTGGCAATGTTAGAGCTGGCTATGCTTGAACTTGGCAATGTTAGAGCTGGCTATGCTAGAACTTGGCAATGTTAGAGCTGGCTATGCTTGAACTTGGCAATGTTAGAGCTGGCTATGCTAGAACTTGGCAATGTTAGAGCTGGCTATGCTTGAACTTGGCAATGTTAGAGCTGGCTATGCTAGAACTTGGCAATGTTAGAGCTGGCTATGCTAGAACTTGGCAATGTTAGAGTTTGGCTATGTTTGAACTTGGCGATGTTAGAGTTTGGCTATGTTTGAACTTGGAGGTGTTAGAGCTTGGCTATGTTAGAGTATGGTGATGTTAGACGTAGCAATGATAGAGCTGGCTATGCTAGAACTTGGCAATGTTAGAGCTGGCTATGCTAGAACTTGGCAATGTTAGAGTTTGGCTATGTTTGAACTTGGCGATGTTAGAGTTTGGCTATGTTTGAACTTCGAGGTGTTAGAGCTTGGCTCTGTTAGAGTGTGGTGATGTTAGATGTAGCAATGTTAGAGCTGGCTATGCTAGAACCCGGCGATGTTAGAGTTTGGCTATGTTTGAACTTGGAGGTGTTAGAGCTTGGCTATGTTAGAGTGTGGTGATGTTAGACGTAGCAATGTTAGAGCTGGCTATGCTAGAACCTGGCAATGTTAGAGTTTGGCTATGTTTGAACCTCGAGGTGTTAGAGCTTGGCTATGTTAGAGTGTGGTCATGTTAGACGTAGCAATGTTAGTGCTGGCTATGCTAGAACTTGGCAATGTTAGAGTTTGGCTATGTTTGAACTTGGAGGTGTTAGAGCTTGGCTATGTTAGAGTGTAGTGATGTTAGACGTAGCAATGTTAGTGCTGGCTATGCTAGAACCCGGCGATGTTAGTGTTTGGCTATGTTTGAACTTGGCGATGTTCGAGTTTGGCTATGTTTGAACTTGGAGGTGTTAGAGCTTGGCTATGTTAGAGTGTGGTGATGTTAGACATAGCAATGTTAGAGCTGGCTATGCTAGAACCCGGCGATGTTAGAGTTTGGCTATGTTTGAACTTGGCGATGTTAGAGTTTGGTTATGTTTGAACTTAGAGGTGTTAGAGCTTGGCTATGTTAGAGTGTGGTGATGTTAGACATAGCAATGTTAGAGCTGGCTATGCTAGAACTTGGCAATGTTAGAGCTGGCTATGCTTGAACTTGGCAATGTTAGAGCTGGCTATGCTAGAACTTGGCAATGTTAGAGCTGGCTATGCTAGAACTTGGCAATGTTAGAGTTTGGCTATGTTTGAACTTGGCGATGTTAGAGTTTGGCTATGTTTGAACTTGGACGTGTTAGAGCTTGGCTATGTTAGAGTATGGTGATGTTAGACGTAGCAATGTTAGAGCTGCCTATGCTAGAACTTGGCAATGTTAGAGCTGGCTATGCTAGAACTTGGCAATGTTAGAGCTGGCTATGCTAGAACTTGGCAATGTTAGAGTTTGGCTATGTTTGAACTTGGCGATGTTAGAGTTTGGCTATGTTTGAACTTCGAGATGTTAGAGCTTGGCTCTGTTAGTGTGTGCTGATGTTAGATGTAGCAATGTTAGAGCTGGCTATGCTAGAACCCGGCGATGTTAGAGTTTGGCTATGTTTGAACTTGGAGGTGTTAGAGCTTGGCTATGTTAGAGTGTGGTGATGTTAGACGTAGCAATGTTAGAGCTAGCTAAGCTAGAACCTGTCGATGTTAGAGTTTGGCTATGTTTGAACCTCGAGGTGTTAGAGCTTGGCTATGTTAGAGTGTGGTGATGTTAGACGTAGCAATGTTAGAGCTGTCTATGCTAGAACCCGGCGATGTTAGAGTTTGGCTATGTTTGAACTTGGCGATGTTAGAGTTTGGCTATGTTTGAACTTAGAGGTGTTAGAGCTTGGCTATGTTAGAGTGTGGTGATGTTAGACGTAGCAATGTTAGAGCTGGCTATGCTAGAACTTGGCAATGTTAGAGCTGGCTATGCTTGAACTTGGCAATGTTAGAGCTGGCTATGCTAGAACTTGGCAATGTTAGAGCTGGCTATGCTTGAACTTGGCAATGTTAGAGCTGGCTATGCTAGAACTTGGCAATGTTAGAGCTGGCTATGCTAGAACTTGGCAATGTTAGAGCTGGCTATGCTAGAACTTGGCAATGTTAGAGTTTGGCTATGTTTGAACTTGGCGATGTTAGAGTTTGGCTATGTTTGAACTTCGAGATGTTAGAGCTTGGCTCTGTTAGAGTGTGCTGATGTTAGATGTAGCAATGTTAGAGCTGGCTATGCTAGAACCCGGCGATGTTAGAGTTTGGCTATGTTTGAACTTGGAGGTGTTAGAGCTTGGCTATGTTAGAGTGTGGTGATGTTAGACGTAGCAATGTTAGAGCTGGCTATGCTAGAACCTGTCGATGTTAGAGTTTGGCTATGTTTGAACCTCGAGGTGTTAGAGCTTGGCTATGTTAGAGTGTGGTGATGTTAGACGTAGCAATGTTAGAGCTGGCTATGCTAGGACTTGGCAATGTTAGAGTTTGGCTATGTTTGAACTTGGCGATGTTGGAGTTTGGCTATGTTTGAACTTAGAGGTGTTAGAGCTTGGCTATGTTAGAGTGTGGTGATGTTAGACGTAGCAATGTTAGAGCTGGCTATGCTAGAACCCGGCGATGTTAGAGTTTGCCTATGTTTGAACTTGGAGGTGTTAGAGCTTGGCTATGTTAGAGTGTGGTGATGTTAGATGTAGCAATGTTAGAGCTGGCTATGCTAGAACCCGGCGATGTTAGAGTTTGGCTATGTTTGAACTTGGCGATGTTAGAGTTTGGCTATGTTTGAACTTCGAGGTGTTAGAGCTTGGCTATGTTAGAGTGTGGTGATGTTAGACGTAGCAATGTTAGAGCTGGCTATGCTAGAACTTGGCAATGTTAGAGCTGGCTATGCTTGAACTTGGCAATGTTAGAGCTGGCTATGCTAGAACTTGGCAATGTTAGAGCTGGCTATGCTAGAACTTGGCAATGTTAGAGTTTGGCTATGTTTGAACTTGGCGATGTTAGAGTTTGGCTGTGTTTGAACTTGGAGGTGTTAGAGCTTGGCTATGTTAGAGTATGGTGATGTTAGACGTAGCAATGTTAGAGCTGCCTATGCTAGAACTTGGCAATGTTAGAGCTGGCTATGCTTGAACTTGGCAATGTTAGAGCTGGCTATGCTAGAACTTGGCAATGTTAGAGCTGGCTATGCTAGAACTTGGCAATGTTAGAGCTGGCTATGCTAGAACTTGGCAATGTTAGAGTTTGGCTATGTTTGAACTTGGCGATGTTAGAGTTTGGCTATGTTTGAACTTCGAGGTGTTAGAGCTTGGCTCTGTTAGAGTGTGGTGATGTTAGCTGTAGCAATGTTAGAGCTGGCTATGCTAGAACCCGGCGATGTTAGAGTTTGGCTATGTTTGAACTTGGAGGTGTTAGAGCTTGGCTATGTTAGAGTGTGGTGATGTTAGACGTAGCAATGTTAGAGCTGGCTATGCTAGAACCTGGCAATGTTAGAGTTTGGCTATGTTTGAACCTCGAGGTGTTAGAGCTTGGCTATGTTAGAGTGTGGTCATGTTAGACGTAGCAATGTTAGTGCTGGCTATGCTAGAACATGGCAATGTTAGAGCTGGCTATGCTTGAACTTGGCAATGTTAGAGCTGGCTATGCTAGAACTTGGCAATGTTAGAGCTGGCTATGCTAGAACTTGGCAATGTTAGAGTTTGGCTATGTTTGAACTTGGCGATGTTAGAGTTTGGCTATGTTTGAACTTCGAGATGTTAGAGCTTGGCTCTGTTAGAGTGTGCTGATGTTAGATGTAGCAATGTTACAGCTGGCCATGCTAGAACCCAGCGATGTTAAAGTTTGGCTATGTTTGAACTTGGAGGTGTTAGTGCTTGGCTATGTTAGAGTGTGGTGATGTTAGACATAGCAATGTTAGAGCTGGCTATGCTAGAACCCGGCGATGTTAGAGTTTGGCTATGTTTGAACTTGGCGATGTTAGAGTTTGGCTATGTTTGAACTTAGAGGTGTTAGAGCTTGGCTATGTTAGAGTGTGGTGATGTTAGACGTAGCAATGTTAGAGCTGGCTATGCTAGAACTTGGCAATGTTAGAGCTGGCTATGCTTGAACTTGGCAATGTTAGAGCTGGCTATGCTAGAACTTGGCAATGTTAGAGCTGGCTATGCTTGAACTTGGCAATGTTAGAGCTGGCTATGCTAGAACTTGGCAATGTTAGAGCTGGCTATGCTTGAACTTGGCAATGTTAGAGCTGGCTATGCTAGAACTTGGCAATGTTAGAGCTGGCTATGCTAGAACTTGGCAATGTTAGAGTTTGGCTATGTTTGAACTTGGCGATGTTAGAGTTTGGCTATGTTTGAACTTGGAGGTGTTAGAGCTTGGCTATGTTAGAGTATGGTGATGTTAGACGTAGCAATGATAGAGCTGGCTATGCTAGAACTTGGCAATGTTAGAGCTGGCTATGCTAGAACTTGGCAATGTTAGAGTTTGGCTATGTTTGAACTTGGCGATGTTAGAGTTTGGCTATGTTTGAACTTCGAGGTGTTAGAGCTTGGCTCTGTTAGAGTGTGGTGATGTTAGATGTAGCAATGTTAGAGCTGGCTATGCTAGAACCCGGCGATGTTAGAGTTTGGCTATGTTTGAACTTGGAGGTGTTAGAGCTTGGCTATGTTAGAGTGTGGTGATGTTAGACGTAGCAATGTTAGAGCTGGCTATGCTAGAACCTGGCAATGTTAGAGTTTGGCTATGTTTGAACCTCGAGGTGTTAGAGCTTGGCTATGTTAGAGTGTGGTCATGTTAGACGTAGCAATGTTAGTGCTGGCTATGCTAGAACTTGGCAATGTTAGAGTTTGGCTATGTTTGAACTTGGAGGTGTTAGAGCTTGGCTATGTTAGAGTGTAGTGATGTTAGACGTAGCAATGTTAGTGCTGGCTATGCTAGAACCCGGCGATGTTAGTGTTTGGCTATGTTTGAACTTGGCGATGTTCGAGTTTGGCTATGTTTGAACTTGGAGGTGTTAGAGCTTGGCTATGTTAGAGTGTGGTGATGTTAGACATAGCAATGTTAGAGCTGGCTATGCTAGAACCCGGCGATGTTAGAGTTTGGCTATGTTTGAACTTGGCGATGTTAGAGTTTGGTTATGTTTGAACTTAGAGGTGTTAGAGCTTGGCTATGTTAGAGTGTGGTGATGTTAGACATAGCAATGTTAGAGCTGGCTATGCTAGAACTTGGCAATGTTAGAGCTGGCTATGCTTGAACTTGGCAATGTTAGAGCTGGCTATGCTAGAACTTGGCAATGTTAGAGCTGGCTATGCTAGAACTTGGCAATGTTAGAGTTTGGCTATGTTTGAACTTGGCGATGTTAGAGTTTGGCTATGTTTGAACTTGGACGTGTTAGAGCTTGGCTATGTTAGAGTATGGTGATGTTAGACGTAGCAATGTTAGAGCTGCCTATGCTAGAACTTGGCAATGTTAGAGCTGGCTATGCTAGAACTTGGCAATGTTAGAGCTGGCTATGCTAGAACTTGGCAATGTTAGAGTTTGGCTATGTTTGAACTTGGCGATGTTAGAGTTTGGCTATGTTTGAACTTCGAGATGTTAGAGCTTGGCTCTGTTAGTGTGTGCTGATGTTAGATGTAGCAATGTTAGAGCTGGCTATGCTAGAACCCGGCGATGTTAGAGTTTGGCTATGTTTGAACTTGGAGGTGTTAGAGCTTGGCTATGTTAGAGTGTGGTGATGTTAGACGTAGCAATGTTAGAGCTAGCTAAGCTAGAACCTGTCGATGTTAGAGTTTGGCTATGTTTGAACCTCGAGGTGTTAGAGCTTGGCTATGTTAGAGTGTGGTGATGTTAGACGTAGCAATGTTAGAGCTGTCTATGCTAGAACTTGGCAATGTTAGAGTTTGGCTATGTTTGAACTTGGCGATGTTGGAGTTTGGCTATGTTTGAACTTAGAGGTGTTAGAGCTTGGCTATGTTAGAGTGTGGTGATGTTAGACGTAGCAATGTTAGAGCTGGCTATGCTAGAACCCGGCGATGTTAGAGTTTGGCTATGTTTGAACTTGGAGGTGTTAGAGCTTGGCTATGTTAGAGTGTGGTGATGTTAGATGTAGCAATGTTAGAGCTGGCTATGCTAGAACCCGGCGATGTTAGAGTTTGGCTATGTTTGAACTTGGCGATGTTAGAGTTTGGCTATGTTTGAACTTCGAGGTGTTAGAGCTTGCCTCTGTTAGAGTGTGGTGATGTTAGACGTAGCAATGTTAGAGCTGGCTATGCTAGAACCTGGCGATGTTAGAGTTTGGCTATGTTTGAACTTGGCAATGTTAGAGTTTGGCTATGTTTGAACTTAGAGGTGTTAGAGCTTGGCTATGTTAGAGTGTGGTGATGTTAGACGTAGCAATGTTAGAGCTGGCTATGCTAGAACCCGGCGATGTTAGAGTTTGGCTATGTTTGAACTTGGCGATGTTAGAGTTTGGCTATGTTTGAACTTAGAGGTGTTAGAGCTTGGCTATGTTAGAGTGTGGTGATGTTAGACGTAGCAATGTTACAGCTGGCCATGCTAGAACCCAGCGATGTTAAAGTTTGGCTATGTTTGAACTTGGAGGTGTTAGAGCTTGGCTATGTTAGAGTGTGGTGATGTTAGACATAGCAATGTTAGAGCTGGCTATGCTAGAACCTGGCGATGTTAGAGTTTGGCTATGTTTGAACTTGGCGATGTTAGAGTTTGGCTATGTTTGAACTTAGAGGTGTTAGAGCTTGGCTATGTTAGAGTGTGGTGATGTTAGACGTAGCAATGTTAGAGCTGGCTATGCTAGAACTTGGCAATGTTAGAGCTGGCTATGCTTGAACTTGGCAATGTTAGAGCTGGCTATGCTAGAACTTGGCAATGTTAGAGCTGGCTATGCTTGAACTTGGCAATGTTAGAGCTGGCTATGCTAGAACTTGGCAATGTTAGAGCTGGCTATGCTAGAACTTGGCAATGTTAGAGCTGGCTATGCTAGAACTTGGCAATGTTAGAGTTTGGCTATGTTTGAACTTGGCGATGTTAGAGTTTGGCTATGTTTGAACTTGGACGTGTTAGAGCTTGGCTATGTTAGAGTATGGTGATGTTAGACGTAGCAATGTTAGAGCTGCCTATGCTAGAACTTGGCAATGTTAGAGCTGGCTATGCTAGAACTTGGCAATGTTAGAGCTGGCTATGCTAGAACTTGGCAATGTTAGAGTTTGGCTATGTTTGAACTTGGCGATGTTAGAGTTTGGCTATGTTTGAACTTCGAGATGTTAGAGCTTGGCTCTGTTAGAGTGTGCTGATGTTAGATGTAGCAATGTTAGAGCTGGCTATGCTAGAACCCGGCGATGTTAGAGTTTGGCTATGTTTGAACTTGGAGGTGTTAGAGCTTGGCTATGTTAGAGTGTGGTGATGTTAGACGTAGCAATGTTAGAGCTAGCTAAGCTAGAACCTGTCGATGTTAGAGTTTGGCTATGTTTGAACCTCGAGGTGTTAGAGCTTGGCTATGTTAGAGTGTGGTGATGTTAGACGTAGCAATGTTAGAGCTGGCTATGCTAGAACTTGGCAATGTTAGAGTTTGGCTATGTTTGAACTTGGCGATGTTGGAGTTTGGCTATGTTTGAACTTAGAGGTGTTAGAGCTTGGCTATGTTAGAGTGTGGTGATGTTAGACGTAGCAATGTTAGAGCTGGCTATGCTAGAACCCGGCGATGTTAGAGTTTGGCTATGTTTGAACTTGGAGGTGTTAGAGCTTGGCTATGTTAGAGTGTGGTGATGTTAGATGTAGCAATGTTAGAGCTGGCTATGCTAGAACCCGGCGATGTTAGAGTTTGGCTATGTTTGAACTTGGCGATGTTAGAGTTTGGCTATGTTTGAACTTCGAGGTGTTAGAGCTTGGCTATGTTAGAGTGTGGTGATGTTAGACGTAGCAATGTTAGAGCTGGCTATGCTAGAACTTGGCAATGTTAGAGCTGGCTATGCTTGAACTTGGCAATGTTAGAGCTGGCTATGCTAGAACTTGGCAATGTTAGAGCTGGCTATGCTAGAACTTGGCAATGTTAGAGTTTGGCTATGTTTGAACTTGGCGATGTTAGAGTTTGGCTATGTTTTAACTTGGAGGTGTTAGAGCTTGGCTATGTTAGAGTATGGTGATGTTAGACGTAGCAATGTTAGAGCTGCCTATGCTAGAACTTGGCAATGTTAGAGCTGGCTATGCTAGAACTTGGCAATGTTAGAGCTGGCTATGCTAGAACTTGGCAATGTTAGAGTTTGGCTATGTTTGAACTTGGCGATGTTAGAGTTTGGCTATGTTTGAACTTTGAGGTGTTAGAGCTTGGCTCTGTTAGAGTGTGGTGATGTTAGATGTAGCAATGTTAGAGCTGGCTATGCTAGAACCCGGCGATGTTAGAGTTTGGCTATGTTTGAACTTGGAGGTGTTAGAGCTTGGCTATGTTAGAGTGTGGTGATGTTAGACGTAGCAATGTTAGAGCTGGCTATGCTAGAACCTGGCAATGTTAGAGTTTGGCTATGTTTGAACCTCGAGGTGTTAGAGCATGGCTATGTTAGAGTGTGGTCATGTTAGACGTAGCAATGTTAGTGCTGGCTATGCTAGAACTTGGCAATGTTAGAGTTTGGCTATGTTTGAACTTGGAGGTGTTAGAGCTTGGCTATGTTAGAGTGTAGTGATGTTAGACGTAGCAATGTTAGTGCTGGCTATGCTAGAACCCGGCGATGTTAGTGTTTGGCTATGTTTGAACTTGGCGATGTTAGAGTTTGGCTATGTTTGAACTTGGAGGTGTTAGAGCTTGGCTATGTTAGAGTGTGGTGATGTTAGACATAGCAATGTTAGAGCTGGCTATGCTAGAACCCGGCGATGTTAGAGTTTGGCTATGTTTGAACTTGGCGATGTTAGAGTTTGGTTGTGTTTGAACTTAGAGGTGTTAGAGCTTGGCTATGTTAGAGTGTGGTGATGTTAGACATAGCAATGTTAGAGCTGCCTATGCTAGAACTTGGCAATGTTAGAGCTGGCTATGCTTGAACTTGGCAATGTTAGAGCTGGCTATGCTAGAACTTGGCAATGTTAGAGCTGGCTATGCTAGAACTTGGCAATGTTAGAGTTTGGCTATGTTTGAACTTGGCGATGTTAGAGTTTGGCTATGTTTGAACTTGGACGTGTTAGAGCTTGGCTATGTTAGAGTATGGTGATGTTAGACGTAGCAATGTTAGAGCTGCCTATGCTAGAACTTGGCAATGTTAGAGCTGGCTATGCTAGAACTTGGCAATGTTAGAGCTGGCTATGCTAGAACTTGGCAATGTTAGAGTTTGGCTATGTTTGAACTTGGCGATGTTAGAGTTTGGCTATGTTTGAACTTCGAGATGTTAGAGCTTGGCTCTGTTAGAGTGTGCTGATGTTAGATGTAGCAATGTTAGAGCTGGCTATGCTAGAACCCGGCGATGTTAGAGTTTGGCTATGTTTGAACTTGGAGGTGTTAGAGCTTGGCTATGTTAGAGTGTGGTGATGTTAGACGTAGCAATGTTAGAGCTAGCTAAGCTAGAACCTGTCGATGTTAGAGTTTGGCTATGTTTGAACCTCGAGGTGTTAGAGCTTGGCTATGTTAGAGTGTGGTGATGTTAGACGTAGCAATGTTAGAGCTGGCTATGCTAGAACTTGGCAATGTTAGAGTTTGGCTATGTTTGAACTTGGCGATGTTGGAGTTTGGCTATGTTTGAACTTAGAGGTGTTAGAGCTTGGCTATGTTAGAGTGTGGTGATGTTAGACGTAGCAATGTTAGAGCTGGCTATGCTAGAACCCGGCGATGTTATAGTTTGGCTATGTTTGAACTTGGAGGTGTTAGAGCTTGGCTATGTTAGAGTGTGGTGATGTTAGATGTAGCAATGTTAGAGCTGGCTATGCTAGAACCCGGCGATGTTAGAGTTTGGCTATGTTTGAACTTGGCGATGTTAGAGTTTGGCTATGTTTGAACTTCGAGGTGTTAGAGCTTGCCTCTGTTAGAGTGTGGTGATGTTAGACGTAGCAATGTTAGAGCTGGCTATGCTAGAACCTGGCGATGTTAGAGTTTGGCTATGTTTGAACTTGGCAATGTTAGAGTTTGGCTATGTTTGAACTTAGAGGTGTTAGAGCTTGGCTATGTTAGAGTGTGGTGATGTTAGACGTAGCAATGTTAGAGCTGGCTATGCTAGAACCCGGCGATGTTAGAGTTTGGCTATGTTTGAACTTGGCGATGTTAGAGTTTGGCTATGTTTGAACTTAGAGGTGTTAGAGCTTGGCTATGTTAGAGTGTGGTGATGTTAGACGTAGCAATGTTACAGCTGGCCATGCTAGAACCCAGCGATGTTAAAGTTTGGCTATGTTTGAACTTGGAGGTGTTAGAGCTTGGCTATGTTAGAGTGTGGTGATGTTAGACATAGCAATGTTAGAGCTGGCTATGCTAGAACCCGGCGATGTTAGAGTTTGGCTATATTTGAACTTGGCGATGTTAGAGTTTGGCTATGTTTGAACTTAGAGGTGTTAGAGCTTGGCTATGTTAGAGTGTGGTGATGTTAGACGTAGCAATGTTAGAGCTGGCTATGCTAGAACTTGGCAATGTTAGAGCTGGCTATGCTTGAACTTGGCAATGTTAGAGCTGGCTATGCTAGAACTTGGCAATGTTAGAGCTGGCTATGCTAGAACTTGGCAATGTTAGAGCTGGCTATGCTAGAACTTGGCAATGTTAGAGTTTGGCTATGTTTGAACTTGGCGATGTTAGAGTTTGGCTATGTTTGAACTTCGAGATGTTAGAGCTTGGCTCTGTTAGAGTGTGCTGATGTTAGATGTAGCAATGTTACAGCTGGCCATGCTAGAACCCAGCGATGTTAAAGTTTGGCTATTTTTGAACTTGGAGGTGTTAGAGCTTGGCTATGTTAGAGTGTGGTGATGTTAGACATAGCAATGTTAGAGCTGGCTATGCTAGAACCCGGCGATGTTAGAGTTTGGCTATGTTTGAACTTGGCGATGTTAGAGTTTGGCTATGTTTGAACTTAGAGGTGTTAGAGCTTGGCTATGTTAGAGTGTGGTGATGTTAGACGTAGCAATGTTAGAGCTGGCTATGCTAGAACTTGGCAATGTTAGAGCTGGCTATGCTTGAACTTGGCAATGTTAGAGCTGGCTATGCTAGAACTTGGCAATGTTAGAGCTGGCTATGCTTGAACTTGGCAATGTTAGAGCTGGCTATGCTAGAACTTGGCAATGTTAGAGCTGGCTATGCTAGAACTTGGCAATGTTAGAGCTGGCTATGCTAGAACTTGGCAATGTTAGAGTTTGGCTATGTTTGAACTTGGCGATGTTAGAGTTTGGCTATGTTTGAACTTCGAGATGTTAGAGCTTGGCTCTGTTAGAGTGTGCTGATGTTAGATGTAGCAATGTTAGAGCTGGCTATGCTAGAACCCGGCGATGTTAGAGTTTGGCTATGTTTGAACTTGGAGGTGTTAGAGCTTGGCTATGTTAGAGTGTGGTGATGTTAGACGTAGCAATGTTAGAGCTGGCTATGCTAGAACCTGTCGATGTTAGAGTTTGGCTATGTTTGAACCTCGAGGTGTTAGAGCTTGGCTATGTTAGAGTGTGGTGATGTTAGACGTAGCAATGTTAGAGCTGGCTATGCTAGGACTTGGCAATGTTAGAGTTTGGCTATGTTTGAACTTGGCGATGTTGGAGTTTGGCTATGTTTGAACTTAGAGGTGTTAGAGCTTGGCTATGTTAGAGTGTGGTGATGTTAGACGTAGCAATGTTAGAGCTGGCTATGCTAGAACCCGGCGATGTTAGAGTTTGCCTATGTTTGAACTTGGAGGTGTTAGAGCTTGGCTATGTTAGAGTGTGGTGATGTTAGATGTAGCAATGTTAGAGCTGGCTATGCTAGAACCCGGCGATGTTAGAGTTTGGCTATGTTTGAACTTGGCGATGTTAGAGTTTGGCTATGTTTGAACTTCGAGGTGTTAGAGCTTGGCTATGTTAGAGTGTGGTGATGTTAGACGTAGCAATGTTAGAGCTGGCTATGCTAGAACTTGGCAATGTTAGAGCTGGCTATGCTTGAACTTGGCAATGTTAGAGCTGGCTATGCTAGAACTTGGCAATGTTAGAGCTGGCTATGCTAGAACTTGGCAATGTTAGAGTTTGGCTATGTTTGAACTTGGCGATGTTAGAGTTTGGCTATGTTTGAACTTGGAGGTGTTAGAGCTTGGCTATGTTAGAGTATGGTGATGTTAGACGTAGCAATGTTAGAGCTGCCTATGCTAGAACTTGGCAATGTTAGAGCTGGCTATGCTAGAACTTGGCAATGTTAGAGCTGGCTATGCTAGAACTTGGCAATGTTAGAGTTTGGCTATGTTTGAACTTGGCGATGTTAGAGTTTGGCTATGTTTGAACTTCGAGGTGTTAGAGCTTGGCTCTGTTAGAGTGTGGTGATGTTAGATGTAGCAATGTTAGAGCTGGCTATGCTAGAACCCGGCGATGTTAGAGTTTGGCTATGTTTGAACTTGGAGGTGTTAGAGCTTGGCTATGTTAGAGTGTGGTGATGTTAGACGTAGCAATGTTAGAGCTGGCTATGCTAGAACCTGGCAATGTTAGAGTTTGGCTATGTTTGAACCTCGAGGTGTTAGAGCTTGGCTATGTTAGAGTGTGGTCATGTTAGACGTAGCAATGTTAGAGCTGGCTATGCTAGAACTTGGCAATGTTAGAGTTTGGCTATGTTTGAACTTGGCAATGTTAGAGTTTGGCTATGTTTGAACTTAGAGGTGTTAGAGCTTGGCTATGTTAGAGTGTGGGGATGTTAGACGTAGCAATGTTAGAGCTGGCTATGCTAGAACCCGGCGATGTTAGAGTTTGGCTATGTTTGAACTTGGAGGTGTTAGAGCTTGGCTATGTTAGAGTGTGGGGATGTTAGACGTAGCAATGTTAGAGCTGGCTATGCTAGAACCCGGCGATGTTAGAGTTTGGCTATGTTTGAACTTGGCGATGTTAGAGTTTGGCTATGTTTGAACTTCGAGGTGTTAGAGCTTGGCTCTGTTAGAGTGTGGTGATGTTAGACGTAGCAATGTTAGAGCTGGCTATGCTAGAACCTGGCGATGTTAGAGTTTGGCTATGTTTGAACCTCGAGGTGTTAGAGCTTGGCTATGTTAGAGTGTGGTGATGTTAGACGTAGCAATGTTAGAGCTGGCTATGCTTGAACTTGGCAATGTTAGAGCTGGCTATGCTAGAACTTGGCAATGTTAGAGCTAGCTATGCTAGAACTTGGCAATGTTAGAGTTTGGCTATGTTTGAACTTGGCGATGTTAGAGTTTGGCTATGTTTGAACTTGGAGGTGTTAGAGCTTGGCTATGTTAGAGTATGGTGATGTTAGACGTAGCAATGTTAGAGCTGCCTATGCTAGAACTTGGCAATGTTAGAGCTGGCTATGCTAGAACTTGGCAATGTTAGAGTTTGGCTATGTTTGAACTTGGCAATGTTAGAGTTTGGCTATGTTTGAACTTAGAGGTGTTAGAGCTTGGCTATGTTAGAGTGTGGGGATGTTAGACGTAGCAATGTTAGAGCTGGCTATGCTAGAACCCGGCGATGTTAGAGTTTGGCTATGTTTGAACTTGGAGGTGTTAGAGCTTGGCTATGTTAGAGTGTGGTGATGTTAGATGTAGCAATGTTAGAGCTGGCTATGCTAGAACCCGGCGATGTTAGAGTTTGGCTATGTTTGAACTTGGCGATGTTAGAGTTTGGCTATGTTTGAACTTCGAGGTGTTAGAGCTTGGCTCTGTTAGAGTGTGGTGATGTTAGACGTAGCAATGTTAGAGCTGGCTATGCTAGAACCTGGCGATGTTAGAGTTTGGCTATGTTTGAACCTCGAGGTGTTAGAGCTTGGCTATGTTAGAGTGTGGTGATGTTAGACGTAACAATGTTAGAGCTGGCTATGCTAGAACTTGGCAATGTTAGAGTTTGGCTATGTTTGAACTTGGCAATGTTAGAGTTTGGCTATGTTTGAACTTAGAGGTGTTAGAGCTTGGCTATGTTAGAGTGTGGTGATGTTAGACGTAGCAATGTTAGAGCTGGCTATGCTAGAACCCGGCGATGTTAGAGTTTGGCTATGTTTGAACTTGGAGGTGTTAGAGCTTGGCTATGTTAGAGTGTGGTGATGTTAGACGTAGCAATGTTACAGCTGGACATGCTAGAACCCGGCGATGTTAGAGTTTGGCTATGTTTGAACTTGGAGGTGTTAGAGCTTGGCTATGTTAGAGTGTGGTGATGTTAGACGTAGCAATGTTAGAGCTGGCTATGCTAGAACTTGGCTATGTTAGAAATTGGCTATGTTTGAACTAGGAGGTGTTAGAGCTTGGCTATGTTGGAGCGTGGCTATGTTATACGTAGCAATGTTAGAGCTAGCTATGCTAGAACTTGGCTATGTTAGAAATTGGCTATGTTTGAACTAGGAGGTGTTAGAGCTTGGCTATGTTAGAGTGTGACCCTTGTTAGACGTATCAATGTTAGAGTTTGGCCATGGTAGAGCTTTGCGATATTAGAGTTTGGCTATGTTTGAACTTTGAGGAGTTAGAGCTTGGCTATGTTAGAGTGTGGTGATGTTAGACGTAGCAATGTTAGAGCTGGCTATGCTAGAACTTGGCAATGTTAGAGTTTGGCTATGTTTGAACTTGGCGATGTTAGAGTTTGGCTATGTTTGAACTTAGAGGTGTTAGAGCTTGGCTATGTTAGAGTGTGGTGATGTTAGATGTAGCAATGTTAGAGCTGGCTATGCTAGAACCCGGCGATGTTAGAGTTTGGCTATGTTTGAACTTGGCAATGTTAGAGCTGGCTATGCTTGAACTTGGCAATGTTAGAGCTGGCTATGCTAGAACTTGGCAATGTTAGAGCTGGCTATGATAGAACTTGGCAATGTTAGAGTTTGGCTATGTTTGAACTTGGCGATGTTAGAGTTTGGCTATGTTTGAACTTGGAGGTGTTAGAGCTTGGCTATGTTAGAGTGTGGTGATGTTAGACGTAGCAATGTTAGAGCTGGCTATGCTAGAACTAGGCAATGTTAGAGCTGGCTATGCTAGAACTTGGCAATGTTAGAGCTGGCTATGCTAGAACTTGGCAATGTTAGAGTTTGGCTATGTTTGAACTTGGCGATGTTAGAGTTTGGCTATGTTTGAACTTCGAGGTGTTAGAGCTTGGCTCTGTTAGAGTGTGGTGATGTTAGATGTAGCAATGTTAGAGCTGGCTATCCTAGAACCCGGCGATGTTAGAGTTTGGCTATGTTTGAACTTGGCAATGTTAGAGCTGGCTATGCTTGAACTTTGCAATGTTAGAGCTGGCTATGCTAGAACTTGGCAATGTTAGAGCTGGCTATGATAGAACTTGGCAATGTTAGAGTTTGGCTATGTTTGAACTTGGCGATGTTAGAGTTTGGCTATGTTTGAACTTGGAGGTGTTAGAGCTTGGCTATGTTAGAGTGTGGTGATGTTAGACGTAGCAATGTTAGAGCTGGCTATGCTAGAACTAGGCAATGTTAGAGCTGGCTATGCTAGAACTTGGCAATGTTAGAGCTGGCTATGCTAGAACTTGGCAATGTTAGAGTTTGGCTATGTTTGAACTTGGCGATGTTAGAGTTTGGCTATGTTTGAACTTCGAGGTGTTAGAGCTTGGCTCTGTTAGAGTGTGGTGATGTTAGACGTAGCAATGTTAGAGCTGGCTATGCAAGAACCCGGCAATGTTAGAGTTTGGCTATGTTTGAACTTGGAGGTGTTAGAGCTTGGCTATGTTAGAGTGTGGTGATGTTAGACGTAGCAATGTTAGAGCTGGCTATGCTAGAACCCGGCGATGTTAGAGTTTGGCTATGTTTGAACTTGGGGGTGTTAGAGCTTGGCTATGTTAGAGTGTGGTGATGTTAGACGTAGCAATGTTAGTGCTGGCTATGCTAGAACTTGGCAATATTAGAGTTTGGCTATGTTTGAACTTGGAGGTGTTAGAGCTTGGCTATGTTAGAGTGTGGTGATGTTAGACGTAGCAATGTTAGTGCTGGCAATGCTAGAACCCGGCGATGTTAGTGTTTGGCTATGTTTGAACTTGGCGATGTTAGAGTTTGGCTATGTTTGAACTTGGAGGTGTTAGAGCTTGGCTATGTTAGAGTGTGGTGATGTTAGACGTAGCAATGTTAGAGCTGGCTATGCTAGAACCTGTCGATGTTAGAGTTTGGCTATGTTTGAACCTCGAGGTGTTAGAGCTTGGCTATGTTAGAGTGTGGTGATGTTAGACGTAGCAATGTTAGAGCTGGCTATGCTAGAACTTGGCAATGTTAGAGTTTGGCTATGTTTGAACTTGGCGATGTTGGAGTTTGGCTATGTTTGAACTTAGAGGTGTTAGAGCTTGGCTATGTTAGAGTGTGGTGATGTTAGACGTAGCAATGTTAGAGCTGGCTATGCTAGAACCCGGCAATGTTAGAGTTTGGCTATGTTTGAACTTGGAGGTGTTAGAGCTTGGCTATGTTAGAGTGTGGTGATGTTAGATGTAGCAATGTTAGAGCTGGCTATGCTAGAACCCGGCGATGTTAGAGTTTGGCTATGTTTGAACTTGGCGATTTTAGAGTTTGGCTATGTTTGAACTTCGAGGTGTTAGAGCTTGGCTCTGTTAGAGTGTGGTGATGTTAGACGTAGCAATGTTAGAGCTGGCTATGCTAGAACCTGGCGATGTTAGAGTTTGGCTATGTTTGAACCTCGAGGTGTTAGAGCTTGGCTATGTTAGAGTGTGGTGATGTTAGACGTAGCAATGTTAGAGCTGGCTATGATAGAACTTGGCAATGTTAGAGTTTGGCTATGTTTGAACTTGGCAATGTTAGAGTTTGGCTATGTTTGAACTTGGCGATGTTAGAGTTTGGCTATGTTTGAACTTCGAGATGTTAGAGCTTGGCTCTGTTAGAGTGTGCTGATGTTAGATGTAGCAATGTTAGAGCTGGCTATGCTAGAACCCGGCGATGTTAAAGTTTGGCTATGTTTGAACTTGGAGGTGTTAGAGCTTGGCTATGTTAGAGTGTGGTGATGTTAGACGTAGCAATGTTAGAGCTGGCTATGCTAGAACCTGTCGATGTTAGAGTTTGGCTATGTTTGAACCTCGAGGTGTTAGAGCTTGGCTATGTTAGAGTGTGGTGATGTTAGACGTAGCAATGTTAGAGCTGGCTATGCTAGAACTTGGCAATGTTAGAGTTTGGCTATGTTTGAACTTGGCGATGTTGGAGTTTGGCTATGTTTGAACTTAGAGGTGTTAGAGCTTGGCTATGTTAGAGTGTGGTGATGTTAGACGTAGCAATGTTAGAGCTGGCTATGCTAGAACCCGGCGATGTTAGAGTTTGGCTATGTTTGAACTTGGAGGTGTTAGAGCTTGGCTATGTTAGAGTGTGGTGATGTTAGATGTAGCAATGTTAGAGCTGGCTATGCTAGAACCCGGCGATGTTAGAGTTTGGCTATGTTTGAACTTGGCGATGTTAGAGTTTGGCTATGTTTGAACTTCGAGGTGTTAGAGCTTGGCTCTGTTAGAGTGTGGTGATGTTAGACTTAGCAATGTTAGAGCTGGCTATGCTAGAACCTGGCGATGTTAGAGTTTGGCTATGTTTGAACCTCGAGGTGTTAGAGCTTGGCTATGTTAGAGTGTGGTGATGTTAGACGTAGCAATGTTAGAGCTGGCTATGCTAGAACTTGGCAATGTTAGAGTTTGGCTATGTTTGAACTTGGCAATGTTAGAGTTTGGCTATGTTTGAACTTAGAGGTGTTAGAGCTTGGCTATGTTAGAGTGTGGTGATGTTAGACGTAGCAATGTTAGAGCTGGCTATGCTAGAACCCGGCGATGTTAGAGTTTGGCTATGTTTGAACTTGGAGGTGTTAGAGCTTGGCTATGTTAGAGTGTGGTGATGTTAGACGTAGCAATGTTACAGCTAGCCATGCTAGAACCCGGCGATGTTAGAGTTTGGCTATGTTTGAACTTGGCGATGTTAGAGTTTGGCTATGTTTGAACTTAGAGGTGTTAGAGCTTGGCTATGTTAGAGTGTGGTGATGTTAGACGTAGCAATGTTAGAGCTGGCTATGCTAGAACTTGGCAATGTTAGAGCTGGCTATGCTTGAACTTGGCAATGTTAGAGCTGGCTATGCTAGAACTTGGCAATGTTAGAGCTGGCTATGCTAGAACTTGGCAATGTTAGAGTGTGGCTATGTTTGAACTTGGCGATGTTAGAGTTTGGCTATGTTTGAACTTGGAGGTGTTAGAGCTTGGCTATGTTAGAGTATGGTGATGTTAGACGTAGCAATGTTAGAGCTGCCTATGCTAGAACTTGGCAATGTTAGAGCTGGCTATGCTAGAACTTGGCAATGTTAGAGTTTGGCTATGTTTGAACTTGGCGATGTTAGAGTTTGGCTATGTTTGAACTTCGAGGTGTTAGAGCTTGGCTCTGTTAGAGTGTGGTGATGTTAGATGTAGCAATGTTAGAGCTGGCTATGCTAGAACCCGGCGATGTTAGAGTTTGGCTATGTTTGAACTTGGAGGTGTTAGAGCTTGGCTATGTTAGAGTGTGGTGATGTTAGACGTAGCAATGTTAGGGCTGGCTATGCTAGAACCTGGCAATGTTAGAGTTTGGCTATGTTTGAACCTCGAGGTGTTAGAGCTTGGCTATGTTAGAGTGTGGTTATGTTAGACGTAGCAATGTTAGAGCTGGCTATGCTAGAACTTGGCAATGTTAGAGTTTGGCTATGTTTGAACTTGGCGATGTTAGAGTTTGGCTATGTTTGAACTTAGACGTGTTAGAGCTTGGCTATGTTAGAGTGTGGTGATGTTAGACATAGCAATGTTAGAGCTGGCTATGCTAGAACCCGGCGATGTTAGAGTTTGGCTATGTTTGAACTTGGAGGTGTTAGAGCTTGGCTATGTTAGAGTGTGGTGATGTTAGATGTAGCAATGTTAGAGCTGGCTATGCTAGAACCCGGCGATGTTAGAGTTTGGCTATGTTTGAACTTGGCGATGTTAGAGTTTGGCTATGTTTGAACTTCGAGGTGTTAGAGCTTGGCTCTGTTAGAGTGTGGTGATGTTAGACGTAGCAATGTTAGAGCTGGCTATGCTAGAACCTGGCGATGTTAGAGTTTGGCTATGTTTGAACCTCGAGGTGTTAGAGCTTGGCTATGTTAGAGTGTGGTGATGTTAGACGTAACAATGTTAGAGCTGGCTATGCTAGAACTTGGCAATGTTAGAGTTTGGCTATGTTTGAACTTGGCAATGTTAGAGTTTGGCTATGTTTGAACTTAGAGGTGTTAGAGCTTGGCTATGTTAGAGTGTGGTGATGTTAGACGTAGCAATGTTAGAGCTGGCTATGCTAGAACCCGGCGATGTTAGAGTTTGGCTATGTTTGAACTTGGAGGTGTTAGAGCTTGGCTATGTTAGAGTGTGGTGATGTTAGACGTAGCAATGTTAGAGCTGGCTATGCTAGAACCCGGCGATGTTAGAGTTTGGCTATGTTTGAACTTGGAGGTGTTAGAGCTTGGCTATGGTAGAGTGTGGTGATGTTAGATGTAGCAATGTTAGAGCTGGCTATGCTAGAACCCGGCGATGTTAGAGTTTGGCTATGTTTGAACTTGGCGATGTTAGAGTTTGGCTATGTTTGAACTTCGAGGTGTTAGAGCTTGGCTCTGTTAGAGTGTGGTGATGTTAGACGTAGCAATGTTAGAGCTGGCTATGCTAGAACCTGGCGATGTTAGAGTTTGGCTATGTTTGAACCTCGAGGTGTTAGAGCTTGGCTATGTTAGAGTGTGGTGATGTTAGACGTAGCAATGTTAGAGCTGGCTATGCTAGAACTTGGCAATGTTAGAGTTTGGCTATGTTTGAACTTGGCGATGTTAGAGTTTGGCTATGTTTGAACTTAGAGGTGTTAGAGCTTGGCTATGTTAGAGTGTGGTGATGTTAGACGTAGCAATGTTAGAGCTGGCTATGCTAGAACTTGGCAATGTTAGAGTTTCGCTATGTTTGATGAACTAGGAGGTGTTAGAGCTTGGCTATGTTAGAGTGTGACCCTTGTTAGACGTAGCAATGTTAGAGTTTGGCTATGGTAGAACTTGGCGATATTAGAGTTTGGCTATGTTTGAACTTTGAGGTGTTAGAGCTTGGCTATGTTGGAGCGTGGCGATGTTAGACGTAGCAATGTTAGAGCTGGCTATGCTAGAACTTGACTATGTTAGAAATTGGCTATGTTTGAACTAGGAGGTGTTAGAGCTTGGCTATGTTAGAGTGTGACCCTTGTTAGACGTAGCAATGTTAGAGTTTGGCCATGGTAGAACTTTGCGATATTAGAGTTTGGCTATGTTTGAACTTTGAGGTGTTAGAGCTTGGCTATGTTGGAGCGTGGCGATGTTAGACGTAGCAATGTTAGAGCTGGCTATGCCAGAACTTGGCTATGTTAGAAATTGGCTATGTTTGAACTTGGAGGTATTAGAGCTTGGCTATGTTAGAGCGTGACGAAGTTAGACGTCGCAATGTTAGAGCTGGCTATGCTAGAACTTGGTGATGTTAGAGTTTGGCTATGTTTGAACTTCGAGGTGTTAGAGCTTGGCTCTGTTAGAGTGTGGTGATGTTAGACGTAGCAGTGTTAGAGCTGGCTATGCTAGAACCCGGCGATGTTAGAGTTTGGCTATGTTTGAACTTGGCGATGTTTGAGTTTGGCTATGTTTGAACTTAGAGGTGTTAGAGCTTGGCTCTGTTAGAGTGTGGTGATGGTAGACGTAGCAATGTTAGAGCTGGCTATGCTAGAACCCGGCGATGTTAGAGTTTGGCTATGTTTGATCTTGGAGGTGTTAGAGCTTGGCTATGTTAGAGTGTGGTGATGTTAGACATAGCAATGTTAGAGCTGGCTATGCTAGAGCTTGGCGATGTTAGAGTTTGGTGATGTTTGAACTTGGAGGTGTTAGAGCTTGTCAAGGTTAGAGTGTGGTGATGTTAGACGTAGCAATGTTAGAGCTGGCTATGCTAGAACCCGGCGATGTTAGAGTTTGGCTATGTTTGAACTTGGCGATGTTAGAGTTTGGCTATGTTTGAACTTGGAGGTGTTAGAGCTTGGCTATGTTAGAGTGTGGTGATATTAGACGTAGCAATGTTAGAGCTGGCTTTGCTAGAACTTGGCTATGTTAGAAATTGGCTATGTTTGAACTAGGAGGTGTTAGAGCTTGGCTATGTTAGAGTGTGGTGATGTTAGACGTAGCAATGTTAGAGCTGGCTATGCTAGAACTTGGCAATGTTAGAGTTTGGCTATGTTTGAACTTGGCAATGTTAGATTTTGGCTATGTTTGAACTTAGAGGTGTTAGAGCTTGGCTATGTTAGAGTGTGGTGATGTTAGACGTAGCAATGTTAGAGCTGGCTATGCTAGAACCCGGCAATGTTAGAGTTTGGTTATGTTTGAACTTGGAGGTGTTAGAGCTTGGCTATGTTAGAGTGTGGTGATGTTAGACATAGCAATGTTAGAGCTGGCTATGCTAGAACCCGGCGATGTTAGAGTTTGGCTATGTTTGAACTTGGAGGTGTTAGAGCTTGGCTATGTTAGAGTGTGGTGATGTTAGATGTAGCAATG
Source organism: Ambystoma mexicanum (assembly GCF_040938575.1). Taxonomy (NCBI): domain Eukaryota; kingdom Metazoa; phylum Chordata; class Amphibia; order Caudata; family Ambystomatidae; genus Ambystoma; species Ambystoma mexicanum. The sequence goes on from NC_090930.1 coordinate 44,434,062, forward strand.
TTACAGCTGGCTATGCTAGAACCCGGCGATGTTAGAGTTTGGCTATGTTTGAACTTGGAGGTGTTAGAGCTTGGCTATGTTAGAGTGTGGTGATGTTAGACGTAGCAATGTTAGAGCTGGCTATGCTAGAACTTGGCAATGTTAGAGTTTCGCTATGTTTGATGAACTAGGAGGTGGTAGAGCTTGGCTATGTTAGAGTGTGACCCTTGTTAGACGTAGCAATGTTAGAGTTTGGCTATGCTAGAACTTGGCAATATTAGAGTTTGGCTATGTTTGAACTTTGAGGTGTTAGAGCTTGGCTATGTTGGAGCGTGGCAATGTTAGACGTAGCAATGTTAGAGCTGGCTATGCTAGAACTTGGCTATGTTAGAAATTGGCTATGATTGAACTTGGAGGTATTAGAGCTTGGCTATGTTAGAGCGTGGCGATGTTAGACGTCACAATGTTAGAGCTGGCTATGCTAGAATATGGCGATGTTAGAGTTTGGCTATGTTTGAACTTCGAGGTGTTAGAGCTTGGCTCTGTTAGAGTGTGGTGATGTTCGACATAGCAATGTTAGAGCTGGCTATGCCAGAACCTGGCGATGTTAGAGTTTGGCTATGTTTGAACTTGGCGATGTTAGAGTTTGGCTATGTTTGAACTTGGAGGTGTTAGAGCCTGGCTATGTTAGAGTGTGGTGATGTTAGACGTAGCAATGTTAGAGCTGGCTATGCTAGAACCCGGCAATGTTAGAGTTTGGTTATGTTTGAACTTGGAGGTGTTAGAGCTTGGCTATGTTAGAGTGTGGTGATGTTAGATGTAGCAATGTTAGAGCTGGCTATGCTAGAGCTTGGCGATATTAGAGTTTGGTGATGTTTGAACTTGGAGGTGTTAGAGCTTGTCAAGGTTAGAGTGTGGTGATGTTAGACGTAGCAATGTTAGAGCTGGCTATGCTAGAACCCGGCGATGTTAGAGTTTGGCTATGTTTGAACTTGGAGGTGTTAGAGCTTGGCTATGTTAGAGTGTGGTGATGTTAGACGTAGCAATGTTAGAGCTGGCTATGCTAGAACTTGGCAATGTTAGAGTTTGGCTATGTTTGAACTTGGCGATGTTAGAGTTTGGCTATGTTTGAACTTAGAGGTGTTAGAGCTTGGCTCTGATAGAGTGTGGTGATGTTAGACGTAGCAATGTTAAAGCTGGCTATGCTAGAACCCGGCGATGTTAGAGTTTGGCTATGTTTGAACTTGGCGATGTTAGAGTTTGGCTATGTTTGAACTTAGAGGTGTTAGAGCTTGGCTATGTTAGAGTGTGGTGATGTTAGACGTAGCAATGTTAGAGCTGGCTATGCTAGAACCCGGCGATGTTAGAGTTTGGCTATGTTTGAACTTGACGATGTTAGAGTTTGGCTATGTTTGAACTTCAAGGTGTTAGAGCTTGCCTCTGTTAGAGTGTGGTGATGTTAGATGTAGCAATGTTAGAGCTGGCTATGCTAGAACCCGGTGATGTTAGAGTTTGGCTATGTTTGAACTTGGAGGTGTTAGAGCTCGGGTATGTTAGAGTGTGGTGATGTTAGACGTAGCAATGTTAGAGCTGGCTATGCTAGAACTTGGCAATGTTAGAGTTTGGCTATGTTTGAACTTGGCGATGTTAGAGTTTGGCTATGTTTGAACTTAGAGGTGTTAGAGCTTGGCTCTGATAGAGTGTGGTGATGTTAGACGTAGCAATGTTAAAGCTGGCTATGCTAGAACCCGGCGATGTTAGAGTTTGGCTATGTTTGAACTTGGCGATGTTAGAGTTTGGCTATGTTTGAACTTAGAGGTGTTAGAGCTTGGCTATGTTAGAGTGTGGTGATGTTAGACGTAGCAATGTTAGAGCTGGCTATGCTAGAACCCGGCGATGTTAGAGTTTGGCTATGTTCGAACTTGGAGGTGTTAGAGCTTGGCTATGTTAGAGTGTGGTGATGTTAGACGTAGCAATATTACAGCTGGCTATGCTAGAACTTGGCAATGTTAGAGTTTCGCTATGTTTGATGAACTAGGAGGTGGTAGAACTTGGCTATGTTAGAGTGTGACCCTTGTTAGACGTAGCAATGTTAGAGTTTGGCTATGCTAGAACTTGGCGATATTAGAGTTTGGCTATGTTTGAACTTTGAGGTGTTAGAGCTTGGCTATTCAGGAGCGTGGCAATGTTAGACCTAGCAATGTTAGAGCTGGCTATGCTGGAACTTGGCTATGTTAGAAATTGGCTATGTTTGAACTTGGAGGTATTAGAGCTTGGCTATGTTAGAGCGTGGCGATGTTAGACGTCGCAATGTTAGAGCTGGCTATGCTAGAACTTGGCGATGTAAGAGTTTGGCTATGATTGAACTTTGAGGTGTTAGAGCTTGGCTCTGTTAGAGTGTGGTGATGTTAGGCGTAGCAATGTTAGAGCTGGCTATGCTAGAACCCGGCGATGTTAGAGTTTGGCTATGTTTGAACTTGGCGATGTTAGAGTTTGGCTATGTTTGTACTTGGAGGTGTTAGAGCTTGGCTATGTTAGAGTGTGGTGATGTTAGACGTAGCAATGTTAGAGCTGGCTATGCTAGAACCCGGCGATGTTAGAGTTTGGCTATGTTTGAACTTGGAGGTGTTAGAGCTTGGCTATGTTAGAGTGTGGTGATGTTAGACGTAGCAATGTTAGAGCTGACTATGCTAAAACCCGGCGATGTTAGAGTTTGGCTATGTTTGAACTTGGAGGTGTTAGAGCTTGGCTATGTTAGAGTGTGGTGATGTTAGACATAGCAATGTTAGAGCTGGCTATGCTAGAGCTTGGCGATCATAGAGTTTGGTGATGTTTGAACTTGGAGGTGTTAGAGCTTGTCAAGGTTAGAGTGTGGTGATGTTAGACGTAGCAATGTTAGAGCTGGCTATGCTAGAACCCGGCAATGTTAGAGTTTGGCTATGTTTGAACTTGGAGGTTGGCTATGTTAGAGTGTGGTGATGTTAGACGTAGCAATGTTAGAGCTGGATATGCTAGAACTTGGCAATGTTAGAGTTTCGCTATGTTTGATGAACTAGGAGGTGTTAGAGCTTGGCTATGTTAGAGTGTGACCCTTGTTAGACGTAGAAATGTTAGAGCTGGCTATGCTAGAACTTGGCGATATTAGAGTTTAGCTATGTTTGAACTTTGAGGTGTTAGAGCTTGGCTATGTTGGAGCGTGGCGATGTTAGACGTAGCAATGTTAGAGCTGGCTATGCTAGAACTTGGCTATCTTAGAAATTGGCTATGTTTGAACTTGGAGGTATTAGAGCTTGGCTATGTTAGAATGTGGCGATGTTAGACGTAGCAACGTTAGAGCTGGCTACGCTAGAACTTGGCGATGTTAGAGTTTGGCTATGTTTGTACTTAGAGGTGTTAGAGCTTGGCTATGTTAGAGTGTGGTGATGTTAGACGTAGCAATGTTAGAGCTGGCTATGCTAGAGCTTGGCGATGTTAGAGTTGGGTGATGTTTGAACTTCGAGGTGTTAGAGCTTGGCTATGTTAGAGTGTGGTGATGTTAGATGTAGCAATGTTAGAGCTGGCTATGCTAGAACCCGGCGATTTTAGAGTTTGGCTATGTTTGAACTTGGAGGTGTTAGAGCTTGGCTATGTTAGAGTGTGGTGATGTTAGACGTAGCAATGTTAGAGCTGGCTATGCTAGAACTTGGAGATGTTAGAGTTTGAATATGTTTGAACTTGGAGGTGTTAGAGCTCGGCTACGTTAGAGTGTGGTGATGTTAGACGTAGCAATGTTAGAGCTGGCTATGCTAGAACTTGGCAATGTTAGAGTTTGGCTATGTTTGATGAAATAGGAGGTGTTAGAGCTTGGCTATGTTAGAGTGTGACCCTTGTTAGATGTAGCAATGTTAGAGCTCACTCTCACCCTCACTACAGTTTGCCATCCCCGATGGGTATTGTATGATTAGACAGGATTGAGAGACGGGGAGGTGAGGTGGGGTCGCTTGTATCTTAAGGAAATCTTTACTAGCTTGGAAAATCAAGGGACATTCTATGGAATGAACAGATCTCCTTCATATAAAAATAGGGATGAACTCTAAAAGCACAGTGAATCTTGTTCTTATTTATCGGCCCCCGTCATGCTTAGGCAAATTTGGTACGGATCTCGCAAGTTACCTTTTGCCGTTACTGAAACCCAATTCCTGTTTTAAAGTGCTTGGCGATTTCAACTATTGGCTGGGTCACCCCCGAATACCAGACTGCACTTGAATTAGCACAAACATTTACAGATCTAGGCTTTACTCAAATAGTTCAAGCCCCTACTCACAACCTGGGACACACTCTAGATTGGGTAGCAGTTATTAATATCCCGCATCATGACGTATTGGTATCTCCCTGCCCATGGTCGGATCACAACGCTGTGCACTTCTCGATCCGTGTACCCTTCGTCACTAAAGTCCAGCCTATTCACTCGGAAGCGATCTCCTATCGCAATACTAAATCTCTTACTCTGGATCAAATAGAAGCACTTTATTCTCAGACTTTACATATTCTAGAGACAGATGACATTGACGTGCTCTCTAAGAAAATTAGCTCTAATCTCAAACTGGTAGCGGACTCTCTCGCACCTATGAAAGCCAAAATAAATCATCTGAAAGGAAATTTACCAACCCATGGTTTTCCTCTGAACTTCAATCTTTGAAAGCTGCCTCCCTTAAGTTATTTTACATTTGGAAAACTAATCAATCCTCTACAGCACTATCTTACGATAAAGTAGCCGCCCATAATTATAAAAGAGCTATCACTGAAGCCAAGAAATCGTACCTGGACTCCGGAATCCTACAGGCTACCTCGAACTCTAAAGAATTATTTAAAATTCTGAAAGAACAAGAGACTGTCTCGGAACCTGTAGTATCGATGATCATAAAAAACGACGACTAGTGCTTGGATATTCAGAATGCGATGGCTAATAAACTGAATGGTATCGGAGAATCCATAGCCACCAAAAAAAGTGCACTTGACACACAGGGCACCCATATAGTCAATAATACGTTTACCAGGGATCCAGACATCCCTATCTTTGACTTTGTACCCATATCAGAGGAGTAGCTAGCCTCTATTATTGACAAACTCAAAGCAACTAATTGCAAAGGTGATCCATGTGCCTCTACTATCATTAAAACTATCCCCCCTACTCTGGTACAGGCCATATGTAAATTCGTTAATGCCTCACTTTGGAATTGTACAGTTCCGGATGACATGAAGCAAGCCTGGGTAACCCCATTATTGAAAAAACCCAATTTAGATCAAGGCGTACCCACTAACTATAGGCCAATAACTAATACCCCGTTCCTATTAAAGATATTGGACCGGGTTGCTTATATTCAATTGGCTCAACATCTTAAGTCACACCCTATCCTTAACTCCTTCCAGTCCGGGTTCTGACAAGGTTTCAGCACCGAGACCTCGTTATTGGATCTCAAGTCACAACTGCTCCAAAGAGTGGACAATCAGAAGGTCTCCCTCCTTATCTCTTTGGACCAATCGGCAGCGTTCAACCTTGTCGATCAGTCATATTGGCAGAAAGGCTTATGTCAGTAGCCAACTGCTCGCAGTCCACCACTAACTGGCTACTCTCCTTCCTATCTAACAGATCTAGTAGAGTATGTGCCCATAATGCTAAAGACCCAGCAATCAAGATACATTTTGGTGTACCTCAAGGAGCCAGCTTGGCACCTTGCATATACAACATTTTCATGACTCCCTTCTTTGCCCACCTTGCCCAGGAGGGCATTCTATTCTCTAACTACACAGACAACACCCAATGTGTCATCCCTCTCACCGGCCAGCACGACCAGGATGAAAGAGAACTTAACCGCATATTCACAAACATTGAACATTGGATGATGTTGAATAATCTCGCTCTTAACCGTGGAAAGACAGAACTCATGGTCGTGGGCTCTGATAGCATTTTGGCTAAATTAGACCCAGTTTATAAACACTTTCAGCTGGGAGATGCTCTTATCCCCACTCTTCTCAAGGTAAAGATCCTGGGGGTGGTTCTGGACCAATCGCTCACCATGAATTCTTATTTGGCTAGTACTGTGTCTTCGGCCACCTATTATATTAAATTGCTATCCCATATGCGACCACTTATTTCTCAACCTAACGCAGAGTCCATTGCTCGTGCCATCATAGGATCAAAATTGGATTATTGCTGCAGTCTTTTAGCAGGTGCTAGCAAAAAGACCATTAGCCGCCTCCAGGTGGTTCAGAATGGAGCGGTCAAGGCTATTTCTGGTCTTGCCCACAGAGCACATGTATCTGAGGCACGTCGCGATTTGCACTGGCTACCCGTGGATGCGCGTATTACCTTCAGACTCAAGGTTATTACCTTTAAATGCCTCAAGGGCACTATGCCCACCTACCTACAAAGGTACATAGGAATAAAATCCAATGGCAGAAATCTTCTCTCCAACAATCAGAACCTGCTTCACCAGCCCAAAATTCAAAACCAAAAAATCACAATGGGGTGCCTTCGCCTTTGTGGTACCAGCTATCTGGAAAACCCTCCCAGTTCAGCTGAGAAACTCTGTAGCCCTGAGCAATTTCAAGAAGGACCTAAAAACTTTCCTTTTCAAGAAGTAGTATACGATCCTTAGTTTCTCCTCTCTGCTCCCAATTCCCCCAGTCCTCTCAATTCTATTTTGCCTCGTCTGCGCCCTCACACCTATGGGTTTATGGCTGTGCAATATAAATGCAATAAAGTAAAGTAAAGTAAAGAGCTGGCTATGCTAGAACTTGGCGATGTTAGACATAGCAATGTTAGAGCTTTGCTAGAACTTGGCGATGTTAGAGTTTGGCTATGTTTGAACTTGGAGGTGTTAGAGCTTGGCTATGTTGGAGCGTGGCAATGTTAGACGTAGCAATGTTAGAGCTGGCTATGCTAGAACTTGGCAACGTTAGAGTTTGGCTATGTTTGAACTTGGAGGTGTTAGAGCTTGGCTATGTTGGAGCGTGGCAATGTTAGACGTAGCAATGTTAGAGCTGGCTATGCTAGAACTTGGCAATGTTAGAGTTTGGCTATGTTTGAACTTTGAGGTGTTAGAGCTTGGCTATGTTGGAGCGTGGCAATGTTAGACGTAGAAATGTTAGAGCTGGCAATGCTAGAACTTGGCTATGTTAGAAATTGGCTATGTTTGTACTTGGTGGTGTTAGAGCTTCGCTATGTTAGAGCGTGACAATGTTAGATGTAGAAATGTTAGAGCTGGCTATGCTAGAACTTGGCAATGTTTGAGTTTGGCTATGTTTTTTTTTTTTTTTTTTTTTTTTTAAAACTTTTGTTTATTGGCAAAGCGGAAAGTCAAGACAGGAATAGCAGAATTTGCACAGAAATACACACATTCATCTTAGTACAGTCGGGTGTAACAACATACATTTTGAGATGGCTCGAGGAGGTGGGAGGGGGGGTGCTGGTAACGTAAGAGAAGGGGTGGCAAGAGTTTGGCTATGTTTGATGAACTAGGAGGTGTTAGAGCTTGGCTATGTTAGAGTGTGAGCCTTGTTAGACTTAGCAATGTTAGAGCTGGCTATGCTAGAACTTGGCGATATTAAAGTTTGACTATGTTTGAACTTTGAGGTGTTAGAGCTTGGCTATGTTGGAGCATGGCGATGTTAGACGTAGCAATGTTAGAGCTGGCTATGCTAGAACTTGGCGATATTAAAGTTTGACTATGTTTGAACTTTGAGGTGTTAGAGCTTGGCTATGTTGGAGCATGGCAATGTTAGACGTAGCAATGTTAGAGCTGGCTATGCTAGAACTTGGCAACGTTAGAGTTTGGCTATGTTTGAACTTGGAGGTGTTAGAGCTTGGCTATGTTGGAGCGTGGCAATGTTAGACGTAGCAATGTTAGAGCTGGCTATGCTAGAACTTGGCAATGTTAGAGTTTGGCTATGTTTGAACTTTGAGGTGTTAGAGCTTGGCTATGTTGGAGCGTGGCAATGTTAGACGTAGAAATGTTAGAGCTGGCAATGCTAGAACCTGGCTATGTTAGAAATTGGCTATGTTTGTACTTGGTGGTGTTAGAGCTTCGCTATGTTAGAGCGTGACAATGTTAGATGTAGAAATGTTAGAGCTGGCTATGCTAGAACTTGGCAATGTTTGAGTTTGGCTATGTTTGATGAACTACGAGGTGTTAGAGCTTGGCTATGTTAGAGTGTGACCCTTGTTAGACTTAGCAATGTTAGAGCTGGCTATGCTAGAACTTGGCGATATTAAAGTTTGACTATGTTTGAACTTTGAGGTGTTAGAGCTTGGCTATGTTGGAGCATGGCGATGTTAGACGTAGCAATGTTAGAGCTGGCTATGCTAGAACTTGGCTATGTTAGAAATTGGCTACATTTGAACTTGGAGGTGTTAGAGCTTCGCTATGTTAGAGCGTGGCAATGTTAGACGTAGAAATGTTAGAGCTGGCTATGCTAGAACTTGGCGATGTTTGAGTTTGGCTATGTTTGATGAACTAGGAGGTGTTAGAGCTTGGCTATGTTAGAGTGTGACCCTTGTTAGACGTAGCAATGTTAGAGCTGGCTATGCTAGAACTTGGCGATGTTAGAGTTTGGCTATGTTTAAACTTGGAGGTATTAGAGCCTGGCTATCTTAGAGCGTGACAATGTTAGACGTAGCAATGTTAGAGCTGGCTATGCTAGAACCCGGCGATGTTAGAGTTTGGCTATGTTTGAACTTGGAGGTGTTAGAGCTTGGCTATGTTAGAGTGTGGTGATGTTAGACGTAGCAATGTTAGAGCTGACTATGCTAAAACCCGGCGATGTTAGAGTTTGGCTATGTTTGAACTTGGAGGTGTTAGAGCTTGGCTATGTTAGAGTGTGGTGATGTTAGACATAGCAATGTTAGAGCTGGCTATGCTAGAGCTTGGCGATCATAGAGTTTGGTGATGTTTGAACTTGGAGGTGTTAGAGCTTGTCAAGGTTAGAGTGTGGTGATGTTAGACGTAGCAATGTTAGAGCTGGCTATGCTAGAACCCGGCAATGTTAGAGTTTGGCTATGTTTGAACTTGGAGGTTGGCTATGTTAGAGTGTGGTGATGTTAGACGTAGCAATGTTAGAGCTGGATATGCTAGAACTTGGCAATGTTAGAGTTTCGCTATGTTTGATGAACTAGGAGGTGTTAGAGCTTGGCTATGTTAGAGTGTGACCCTTGTTAGACGTAGAAATGTTAGAGCTGGCTATGCTAGAACTTGGCGATATTAGAGTTTAGCTATGTTTGAACTTTGAGGTGTTAGAGCTTGGCTATGTTGGAGCGTGGCGATGTTAGACGTAGCAATGTTAGAGCTGGCTATGCTAGAACTTGGCTATCTTAGAAATTGGCTATGTTTGAACTTGGAGGTATTAGAGCTTGGCTATGTTAGAATGTGGCGATGTTAGACGTAGCAACGTTAGAGCTGGCTACGCTAGAACTTGGCGATGTTAGAGTTTGGCTATGTTTGTACTTAGAGGTGTTAGAGCTTGGCTATGTTAGAGTGTGGTGATGTTAGACGTAGCAATGTTAGAGCTGGCTATGCTAGAGCTTGGCGATGTTAGAGTTGGGTGATGTTTGAACTTCGAGGTGTTAGAGCTTGGCTATGTTAGAGTGTGGTGATGTTAGATGTAGCAATGTTAGAGCTGGCTATGCTAGAACCCGGCGATTTTAGAGTTTGGCTATGTTTGAACTTGGAGGTGTTAGAGCTTGGCTATGTTAGAGTGTGGTGATGTTAGACGTAGCAATGTTAGAGCTGGCTATGCTAGAACTTGGAGATGTTAGAGTTTGAATATGTTTGAACTTGGAGGTGTTAGAGCTCGGCTACGTTAGAGTGTGGTGATGTTAGACGTAGCAATGTTAGAGCTGGCTATGCTAGAACTTGGCAATGTTAGAGTTTGGCTATGTTTGATGAAATAGGAGGTGTTAGAGCTTGGCTATGTTAGAGTGTGACCCTTGTTAGATGTAGCAATGTTAGAGCTCACTCTCACCCTCACTACAGTTTGCCATCCCCGATGGGTATTGTATGATTAGACAGGATTGAGAGACGGGGAGGTGAGGTGGGGTCGCTTGTATCTTAAGGAAATCTTTACTAGCTTGGAAAATCAAGGGACATTCTATGGAATGAACAGATCTCCTTCATATAAAAATAGGGATGAACTCTAAAAGCACAGTGAATCTTGTTCTTATTTATCGGCCCCCGTCATGCTTAGGCAAATTTGGTACGGATCTCGCAAGTTACCTTTTGCCGTTACTGAAACCCAATTCCTGTTTTAAAGTGCTTGGCGATTTCAACTATTGGCTGGGTCACCCCCGAATACCAGACTGCACTTGAATTAGCACAAACATTTACAGATCTAGGCTTTACTCAAATAGTTCAAGCCCCTACTCACAACCTGGGACACACTCTAGATTGGGTAGCAGTTATTAATATCCCGCATCATGACGTATTGGTATCTCCCTGCCCATGGTCGGATCACAACGCTGTGCACTTCTCGATCCGTGTACCCTTCGTCACTAAAGTCCAGCCTATTCACTCGGAAGCGATCTCCTATCGCAATACTAAATCTCTTACTCTGGATCAAATAGAAGCACTTTATTCTCAGACTTTACATATTCTAGAGACAGATGACATTGACGTGCTCTCTAAGAAAATTAGCTCTAATCTCAAACTGGTAGCGGACTCTCTCGCACCTATGAAAGCCAAAATAAATCATCTGAAAGGAAATTTACCAACCCATGGTTTTCCTCTGAACTTCAATCTTTGAAAGCTGCCTCCCTTAAGTTATTTTACATTTGGAAAACTAATCAATCCTCTACAGCACTATCTTACGATAAAGTAGCCGCCCATAATTATAAAAGAGCTATCACTGAAGCCAAGAAATCGTACCTGGACTCCGGAATCCTACAGGCTACCTCGAACTCTAAAGAATTATTTAAAATTCTGAAAGAACAAGAGACTGTCTCGGAACCTGTAGTATCGATGATCATAAAAAACGACGACTAGTGCTTGGATATTCAGAATGCGATGGCTAATAAACTGAATGGTATCGGAGAATCCATAGCCACCAAAAAAAGTGCACTTGACACACAGGGCACCCATATAGTCAATAATACGTTTACCAGGGATCCAGACATCCCTATCTTTGACTTTGTACCCATATCAGAGGAGTAGCTAGCCTCTATTATTGACAAACTCAAAGCAACTAATTGCAAAGGTGATCCATGTGCCTCTACTATCATTAAAACTATCCCCCCTACTCTGGTACAGGCCATATGTAAATTCGTTAATGCCTCACTTTGGAATTGTACAGTTCCGGATGACATGAAGCAAGCCTGGGTAACCCCATTATTGAAAAAACCCAATTTAGATCAAGGCGTACCCACTAACTATAGGCCAATAACTAATACCCCGTTCCTATTAAAGATATTGGACCGGGTTGCTTATATTCAATTGGCTCAACATCTTAAGTCACACCCTATCCTTAACTCCTTCCAGTCCGGGTTCAGACAAGGTTTCAGCACTGAGACCTCGTTATTGGATCTCAAGTCACAACTGCTCCAAAGAGTGGACAATCAGAAGGTCTCCCTCCTTATCTCTTTGGACCAATCGGCAGCGTTCAACCTTGTCGATCAGTCATATTGGCAGAAAGGCTTATGTCAGTAGCCAACTGCTCGCAGTCCACCACTAACTGGCTACTCTCCTTCCTATCTAACAGATCTAGTAGAGTATGTGCCCATAATGCTAAAGACCCAGCAATCAAGATACATTTTGGTGTACCTCAAGGAGCCAGCTTGGCACCTTGCATATACAACATTTTCATGACTCCCTTCTTTGCCCACCTTGCCCAGGAGGGCATTCTATTCTCTAACTACACAGACAACACCCAATGTGTCATCCCTCTCACCGGCCAGCACGACCAGGATGAAAGAGAACTTAACCGCATATTCACAAACATTGAACATTGGATGATGTTGAATAATCTCGCTCTTAACCGTGGAAAGACAGAACTCATGGTCGTGGGCTCTGATAGCATTTTGGCTAAATTAGACCCAGTTTATAAACACTTTCAGCTGGGAGATGCTCTTATCCCCACTCTTCTCAAGGTAAAGATCCTGGGGGTGGTTCTGGACCAATCGCTCACCATGAATTCTTATTTGGCTAGTACTGTGTCTTCGGCCACCTATTATATTAAATTGCTATCCCATATGCGACCACTTATTTCTCAACCTAACGCAGAGTCCATTGCTCGTGCCATCATAGGATCAAAATTGGATTATTGCTGCAGTCTTTTAGCAGGTGCTAGCAAAAAGACCATTAGCCGCCTCCAGGTGGTTCAGAATGGAGCGGTCAAGGCTATTTCTGGTCTTGCCCACAGAGCACATGTATCTGAGGCACGTCGCGATTTGCACTGGCTACCCGTGGATGCGCGTATTACCTTCAGACTCAAGGTTATTACCTTTAAATGCCTCAAGGGCACTATGCCCACCTACCTACAAAGGTACATAGGAATAAAATCCAATGGCAGAAATCTTCTCTCCAACAATCAGAAGCTGCTTCACCAGCCCAAAATTCAAAACCAAAAAATCACAATGGGGTGCCTTCGCCTTTGTGGTACCAGCTATCTGGAAAACCCTCCCAGTTCAGCTGAGAAACTCTGTAGCCCTGAGCAATTTCAAGAAGGACCTAAAAACTTTCCTTTTCAAGAAGTAGTATACGATCCTTAGTTTCTCCTCTCTGCTCCCAATTCCCCCAGTCCTCTCAATTCTATTTTGCCTCGTCTGCACCCTCACACCTATGGGTTTATGGCTGTGCAATATAAATGCAATAAAGTAAAGTAAAGTAAAGAGCTGGCTATGCTAGAACTTGGCGATGTTAGACATAGCAATGTTAGAGCTTTGCTAGAACTTGGCGATGTTAGAGTTTGGCTATGTTTGAACTTGGAGGTGTTAGAGCTTGGCTATGTTGGAGCGTGGCAATGTTAGACGTAGCAATGTTAGAGCTGGCTATGCTAGAACTTGGCAACGTTAGAGTTTGGCTATGTTTGAACTTGGAGGTGTTAGAGCTTGGCTATGTTGGAGCGTGGCAATGTTAGACGTAGCAATGTTAGAGCTGGCTATGCTAGAACTTGGCAATGTTAGAGTTTGGCTATGTTTGAACTTTGAGGTGTTAGAGCTTGGCTATGTTGGAGCGTGGCAATGTTAGACGTAGAAATGTTAGAGCTGGCAATGCTAGAACTTGGCTATGTTAGAAATTGGCTATGTTTGTACTTGGTGGTGTTAGAGCTTCGCTATGTTAGAGCGTGACAATGTTAGATGTAGAAATGTTAGAGCTGGCTATGCTAGAACTCGGCAATGTTTCAGTTTGGCTATGTTTTTTTTTTTTTTTTTTTTTTTTTTAAACTTTTGTTTATTGGCAAAACGGAAAGTCAAGACAGGAATAGCAGAATTTGCACAGAAATACACACATTCATCTTAGTACAGTCGGGTGTAACAACATACATTTTGAGATGGCTCGAGGAGGTGGGAGGGGGGGTGCTGGTAACGTAAGAGAAGGGGTGGCAAGAGTTTGGCTATGTTTGATGAACTAGGAGGTGTTAGAGCTTGGCTATGTTAGAGTGTGAGCCTTGTTAGACTTAGCAATGTTAGAGCTGGCTATGCTAGAACTTGGCGATATTAAAGTTTGACTATGTTTGAACTTTGAGGTGTTAGAGCTTGGCTATGTTGGAGCATGGCGATGTTAGACGTAGCAATGTTAGAGCTGGCTATGCTAGAACTTGGCGATATTAAAGTTTGACTATGTTTGAACTTTGAGGTGTTAGAGCTTGGCTATGTTGGAGCATGGCAATGTTAGACGTAGCAATGTTAGAGCTGGCTATGCTAGAACTTGGCAACGTTAGAGTTTGGCTATGTTTGAACTTGGAGGTGTTAGAGCTTGGCTACGTTGGAGCGTGGCAATGTTAGACGTAGCAATGTTAGAGCTGGCTATGCTAGAACTTGGCAATGTTAGAGTTTGGCTATGTTTGAACTTTGAGGTGTTAGAGCTTGGCTATGTTGGAGCGTGGCAATGTTAGACGTAGAAATGTTAGAGCTGGCAATGCTAGAACTTGGCTATGTTAGAAATTGGCTATGTTTGTACTTGGTGGTGTTAGAGCTTCGCTATGTTAGAGCGTGACAATGTTAGATGTAGAAATGTTAGAGCTGGCTATGCTAGAACTTGGCAATGTTTGAGTTTGGCTATGTTTGATGAACTAGGAGGTGTTAGAGCTTGGCTATGTTAGAGTGTGACCCTTGTTAGACTTAGCAATGTTAGAGCTGGCTATGCTAGAACTTGGCGATATTAAAGTTTGACTATGTTTGAACTTTGAGGTGTTAGAGCTTGTCTATGTTGGAGCATGGCGATGTTAGACGTAGCAATGTTAGAGCTGGCTATGCTAGAACTTGGCTATGTTAGAAATTGGCTACATTTGAACTTGGAGGTGTTAGAGCTTCGCTATGTTAGAGCGTGGCAATGTTAGACGTAGAAATGTTAGAGCTGGCTATGCTAGAACTTGGCGATGTTTGAGTTTGGCTATGTTTGATGAACTAGGAGGTGTTAGAGCTTGGCTATGTTAGAGTGTGACCCTTGTTAGACGTAGCAATGTTAGAGCTGGCTATGCTAGAACTTGGCGATGTTAGAGTTTGGCTATGTTTAAACTTGGAGGTATTAGAGCCTGGCTATCTTAGAGCGTGACAATGTTAGACGTAGCAATGTTAGAGCTGGCTATTCTAGAACTTGGCTATGTTAAAAATTGGCTACGTATGAACTTAGAGGTGTTAGAGCTTCGCTATGTTAGAGCGTGGCAATGTTAGACGTAGAAATGTTAGAGCTGGATATGCTAGAACTTGGCGATGTTAGAGTTTGGCTATGTTTGAACTTGAAGGTGTTAGAGCTTGGCTATGTTAGAGTGTGCTGATGTTAGACATAGTCATGTTAGAGCTGGCTATGCTAGAACTTGGCGATGTTAGAGTTTGGCTATGTTTAAACTTGGAGGTATTAGAGCCTGGCTATGTTAGAGCGTGACAATGTTAGAGTTTGGTGATGTTAGACATTGCAATGTTAGAGCTGGCTATGCTAGAACTTGGCAATGTTAGAGTTTGGTGATGTTAGACGTAGCAATGTTAGAGCTGGATATGCTAGAACTTGGCGATGTTAGAGTTTGGCTGTGTTTGAACTTGGAGGTGTTAGAGCTTGACTATGTTAGAATGTGGCGATGTTAGACGTAGCAATGTTAGAGCTGGCTATGCTAGAACTTGGCGATGTTAGAGTTTGGCTATGTTTGAACTTGGAGGTGTTAGAGCTTGGCTATGTTAGAATGTGGTGATGTTAGACGTAGCAATGTTAGAGCTGGCTATGCTAGAACCCGGCGATGTTAGAGTTTGGCTATGTTTGAACTTGGAGGTGTTAGAGCTTGGCTATGTTAGAATGTGGTGATGTTAGATGTAGCAATGTTAGTGCTGGCTATGCTAGAACTTGGCGATGTTAGAGTTTGGCTATGTTTGAACTTGGAGGTGTTAGAGCTTGTCTATGTTACAGCATGGTGATGTTAGATGTAGCAATGTTAGTGCTGGCTATGCTACAACTTGGCGATGTTAGAGTTTGGCTATGTTTGAACTTGGAGGTGTTAGAGCTTGGCTATGTTAGAGTGTGGCGATGTTAGACATAGCAATGTTAGAACTTGGCTAGAACCTGGCGATGTTAGAGTTTGGCTATGTTTGAACTTGGAGGTGTTAGAGCTTGGCTATGTTAGAGCATGGCGATGTTAGACATAGCAATGTTAGAGCTTGGCTAGAACTTGGCGATGTTAGAGTTTGGCTATGTTTGAACTTGGAGGTGTTAGAGCTTGGCTATGTTAGAGCATGGCGATGTTAGACATAGCAATGTTAGAGCTTGGCTAGAACTTGGCGATGTTAGAGTTTGGCTATGTTTGAACTTGGAGGTGTTAGAGCTTGGCTATGTTAGAGCATGGCGATGTTAGACATAGCAATGTTAGAGCTTGGCTAGAACTTGGCGATGTTAGAGTTTGGCTATGTTTGAACTTGTAGGTGTTAGAGCTTGGCTATGTTAGAGCATGGCGATGTTAGACGTAGCAATGTAGGGATCTTCGCAGTGCTTGGCAATGTTAGCAATTGCAGTGGAGTTGGCACAGTGCCGGAGCAGAGTAATGAGAGAGTATTTATGCAAGGGTTGATACTGTGAGTGAATAGTAATGAGAGTCACTAGCTGAGCTACACTGCGCTATTATTCTTATAATTGTGCTCTTATTCTCTTGAGAAAACTGTGCTACCCAACATTGTAAGATGTATATCCATAAATCACTCAAGCCAGTCAGGACAGGTTCCTTCAGAGCTGAAATCGGCGAGGGTCATCCCCTTCTAAAGAAGCCCTCACTTGACCCCAATATCCCTGCCAATTTTTGCCCTATCTCTCTGCTCCCCTTCTTGTCCAAGCTTCTGGAATCTCTCACACCCCTTTTATCCTCTTTTCTGGAATCCTCTAAAATCTTCAACCCTGCCCAGGCTGGTTTTAGGCCAGGGAAGTGCACGTAAAGTGTGCTTGTTTCTGTACAAGACGATATGTCCAGGTTAGTTGATGCGGGTGGAGTTGGTGCCTTGATTCTGCTGGATCTGTCAGCCGCATTTGACACGGTTGACCACCCCATCCTCCTTTTACGCCTGGCGCAGATTGGAATATCTGGGTCTGTTCTTGCATGGTTTACTTCTTTTCTTTCAGACCGTACACAGACTCTTGCCATGCCCCCTTTCCTCTCTTCCTCCTGCCCCCTCACTTGTGGTGTCCCGCAGGGATCCTCACTCTCCCTGATCCTGTTCAATATCTATATCTGGGCACTGGTCTGCCTCATCCGCTCCTACGGACTCAATAGTTATTCTTATGCTGACGACACCCAAATCCTGATCCGCCTAGATCATGATCAGGCTGAGGCGTCGTCATGCCTTCATGACTGCCTGAGGGTAGTCAGGGTTTGGATGGACCAGAATTGGCTCAAACTTAATGGCGATAAGACGGAGGTAATGGTGGTGGGCTGTCCTTCCGACCCCTCATTGTGGACCTCTGCTTTTTGGCCCACCTCGCTAGGTCCTCTTCCCAGTCCAGTCAGTAAAGTGAAGAATCTGGGTGTTATCTTTCTGCCTCCCTCTCTATGTGCAACCAGGTCACTGCTGCGTGCCAGTCTGCCCACCACCAGATCAGGGTCCTTAAGAAGGTTCTTTCCATGATACCGGAAGCCATCTGCCTTCCCGTGGTGGAGGCGTTAGTCCTCCACGGTTGGATTACTGCAACTCTCTGTATTTGTTGCAACCGATTGGTCTCATACAACGGCTCCAGCGCATGCAGAACCTGACGGCCAGGTTCTGGCTCTCCCTATGGTGCCCATATTTCGCCAGTGCTCCGTCGACACCACCGGCTTCCGGTGGCCCAGCGTGTTCATTTTAAGTCGCTGTGTATTGTTCCCTGAGCGATCCACGGCCAAGGAGCCGAGTTTCTCCAGTCCAAATTCTCTCGAAATATCCCAGAACGCGATTTACGCTCCTCTACCACCAACCTACTTATGGTTCCAAGGTTTAACCGTGAAAGGATCGGTGGCAGGGCCTTCTCCATTGCAGCTGCCAAACTCTGGAACAACCTTCCACTGTCACTCAGAGGCACCTCCAACCATTTTGGTTTTAGACCATTCTATTTTAGCTCTCTTTTCCCACTGGTCTTCCTCTTTAGCAGGCAGCTCTCCTCTCTAGCGCCATTATGCCCTTGGGCGACCGTGCGCTCTAGAAGTTCAATTAACATAACATATTGTAAAAAGCGTATCCTGGGTCACCTGAATATTTTATGTATACTAGTATTTATTTTCATGTATCTCCTTCAGTCAGCCAAAACCAAAAAAAAGTTGTTTGTATTCTTTCGGGAGAACTTCAATGTCTGCCCCATAAATTACAGACAGGAGGTTTACTAGGCCAAACTCTTCCACTGTGTTACAGGCAAGCAACGTATCCCTCATTTCTGATGTGGCATAGCAGCTAGCTTGCACCTTTTAATTCTCGTGCTGAACAGCAGTAGGGAACACACTTTCTAAGGGTAATGGTGTTGAGCCTCGATACTTGAAAGTGCATATCTTTGCCCGCACTATCCTAGGGCACGGGGATGTAGAGTTGAATTGTCATATCAGCATCATTTTCACCGATACCACAAAGTCTATCAAAACCAGGACCAATTGATTCGGGGTGAATTATGACTGAGCATCTCTGCTGGCTTTGTTTCTCCTCCTGGACATTCTGGCAAGAGAAGGAATACCTCTTGAATGTCATGTTCTTCTTGCCTGGCGACACCAGCATCTTCTGGCTGTTCATGTATCCATTGTTCTGGAATCTTTCATTGCTGGCATCATCACTCTGCGTTCTTTACCTTGGGCTAGACATATTAATTCTTCCGAGTCAGTGCCAGCACACCTGAGTCACGCGCAGTCTTTTCCAGTCCTCAACAGATCTCGGCGAACGGGCGCTAGACGTGTATCGATCCAACGAACAAGTCCTGGTAATCTATTTCTAATTTTCTCTGTTACCGACACGGAAGGAAACACACCTAGCACTCCCACTTAAAATAGTTTTCAATAGTGGAGTTTCGCGAATAAATCAGGATGTGCCCAGGCACTTGATACAGCAGCCACCCTAAAAGGAGGGTTTAAAACTTAATGGGATCCCCGGCTGACTTAAACCTATCATTGGTCAGCCAGAGAGCAAACCCTATGGCTATAGTAGGCCGGTACCTGTAGGCAACAGCAGAAGGTCAGGTTTATTCACCAACGCCGCAAGTGAGTTTATGAAACCCTCCAATTACCAATTCACTGATAGAACAAACCAGGGCTGATGTGGCGCTGCCCGATGACGGGCACGCACACGGCGGCGTGACGTTGCACGCCGCCGCGTGCAGCATAAATAAACGGGGCGTTTCCCAGCCGCGCAGAGCGACCGGGAAGCCCGAACAGCAAGGACGTGTGTGAGGTGTTGTCCTTGCTAGTTGGGGGCTACGGGACCGCATGGGGGCATGGACGAACCCTCAACAGTGGCGACGAGTGGGGGAAACTATGCCCGGACCCAGCGGTGAATATTAATACAATTTTTTCACTGAAACGAGGTGGATGCAGCACTTCGTTTCTTTGCCGCGGGTAGTGCGTTACCCACGCGGCTGGCAGCCTTTTTGCAACACAAGCTGTGGGACTTCACGAGGCTCCGATTTCGGCTCGGAAGCGGGCCCAAGCTTAATTTTTGGAACCCCTGACAGCAGGAAGGCATACCTGCAGGAATATGTGCCTATCTTCAATTTTGGCTTTTCTTTGGGTTTACTACGTCGAGTGGAAGCAAGGAAGAAGGCTTTGGGCCTAGGATCTATATGACCCACACACTTTTTCCTCTTCTAATTTTTGGAACATTTGAAGGCTGAACAGTTCATCCTCATCTCTTTCATCATCAGGCTGATGAACACACTCTGTTTCATCCTCTTTATCATCAAGGTGGTGCATCTTCATCAACAGGTGGGTGGCCACGCTGATTTCACCCTCTTCATCATCACAAGGTGCTGCAGTGACTGTGGAGTTTGAGTTGCGGCCCCGGTGTTCCATGCTGGGGTGCCTGTGCGCTCAGACTCATGAGTGACACTGAGGACCAAGGTGGCGCAGCGGCAGTTCAGCGGCCTCCTCCACCCGCACCACGTGCGCCACCTCAGGGGCAGCTTGTGCAGCAACCTCCACTTGTTCAGGCGGCTCCTCAAGGTCTTCCACCTTTGGTACAGCCAGCGGCGGGGCCCGTTGCTCCACAAAACCTTCCGGTCATGGCCCAGGTGCGCACCCAGGCGGCTCTGCAGCCCATCCCTGAGTTTGATGTGTCAGCCTAGGGCCCAGATGGAGAAGGTGGGTGGACCGTCTGGACATGTACTTTCGAGCGGCCCAGGTGGTGGATGATGACACCAGGCTGGCAACCATGCTGTATTCGGCAGGACCGTCCGTGCAAGAGATTTTTGAATTGCTGCCGCCTGGGGATGGATCATATGGTCAGGCGAAGGCTGCCCTGCAGGCTTACTTCTTGCGTCTTGCCAACGCGGACTATGAGCGTTTTGTGATGCTATCGGCCAAGCAGAAGGACGATGAATCTCTGGACTCATTCTATGGCCGCCTGAGGCGTCTCTCCTTAGCCTGCGCCTGGGGGGATGCGGAGGACATGATTAGGACAATGCTCATCCAGGCGCCAGATGCATTCAGGCAAACTCAGGCGCCAGGTGCTACGAGAACCAGGTATCACGCTGCAGCGCATCCTTGAATTGGGGAGGTGCCATGAGGTGTCAGAGGCGAGAGCAACCAAGATTGAGGCAGGGTCACGCCCCATCAAGACTGAGGAGGTATGTGCGATGTGGCGCAGCGGCAGGGGTGTCAGAAGGCCTAGAGGTGTTCCCCGAGAGAGGGCCGGAAGGGCAGGGGAAATTTGCATAAAGTGTGGATACGACCTGCTCCAACCAGCAGAATGCCCGGCGGCAGGAAAGACATGTGGGCGGTGTGGCTTGCCAGACCATTTTTCCTGGGTATGCAAGGCGGCAACGCCTGTGCTGGTACCGAGAGGCCCATGGCGGGCAAGTTTCACCCGCCAGGGTCGGCCGCCCAACGTCGCTCAGGTGGATCAGAGCGAGGAGGACACCCAGGTGGAGGAAGTGGAGGAGGACGAGGAAGAAAATGTGTTTTTTGTCTCGAGTATGGGGGTCCTGAAGAGTAAGAACAGGAGACAGCCCAGGTGTGTAATCGAGGTGAATCAATCTTCCCTTCCGGTCCTCGTGGACACTGGGGCATCCGTCAATGTAATGGCACGGGGACATTATGATGTTATGGACCAACCCCCCAAGTTGGCTGCACCAAGGGCCCGCATCTTTGCCTTTGGTGGTCGTCACCCTATTCCCCTGGACGGTGCGTTTGTGGCCAAGGTGGAGCATGATGGCTTGCAAATTAAAGCACGGTTCTATGTGACACCTGTGAGCACCAACACGTTGCTGAGCTGTGCTGCAGCGGAGGCCCTTGGTATTGTCACTTTTGCGTATTCTGTCTACTTGGAGGACATAAATGACCTGTTAGAGAAATATGCAGCACTGTTCAAGGGAATCGGACAGATGGTGGGGGAACCCGTGAGACTACACATTGACGATTCGGTGCAGCCCATTGCCCTAAAGCATCGGCGGGTGCCGTTTCACCTTCGAGAACAGGTGGATAAAGAGCTAGATAGCCTGGTGGATCTGGACATAATAGAGAAGGTGGAGGGCCCCACCCCCTGGGTGTCCCCCATAGTAGTGGCACGAAAACCCAAGCAGCCCGACGCTGTCAGGATCTGCGTTGACATGAGGCTCCCAAACAAGGCCATCAGGAGAGAAAGACACCTCACCCCGACGATAGACGACATCATTGCAGAGGTACAAGGTGCTCGTTTCTTCTCGAAACTGGACCTCAGGGCGGGGTACCACCAGGTTGTCCTCCACCCCGAGTCCAGATATATCACCACCTTCACCACACATCGGGGGCTCTACCGTTACAAGAGGCTTAGTTTTGGTGTCTCCTCGGCGGCCGAGGTATTCCAGAACATAATCCAGGGTGCCCTAACGGACTTGTTCTGAATATAAGCGACGACATCTTGGTGTTCGCGAGAACGGAGGTCGATCATCTGCGGCGTCTGGCAAAGACATTTGAGAGACTGCAGTCCTTGGGCCTCACCCTGCACAAGGAGAAGTGTGAATTCCTCCGACCATCCATAGAGTTCTTTGGTTTTGTGTTCAAGGAGGGGGGAGTGTCTCCTGATCCCAAGAAGGTGCAGGACATAAAGAAGGCACAGCCTCCAGAGTCTGTGTCTGAGGTACGGAGCTTTCTGGGCATGGTTACGTACTGTGGACGGTTCATCAAGAATCTTGCCTCCAGGTCGGAACCGCTCAGGGCACTAACGAGAAAGGACACGATCTGGAACTGGGGCCCACTGGAACAGGCCGCGTTTGACGATATCAAAGGCGCCCTGGCAGCCGAGGACACCTTGTCCTTCTTCGATCCCATGTTACCATCGGAGATCATTGTTTACGCCAGCCCGTTTGGACTGGGCGCCGTCCTGACCCAGGTAGACCCGGATGGGGGTGTCCGCCCGGTGGCCTACGCCAGCAAGGCCCTGTCAGAGGCGGAACAACGATACTCGCAAATTGAGCGGGAGGCACTGGCGGTGCTCTGGGGATGCCGGCATTTCCGACTCTATGTCCTTGGACGCCCGGTGATGGTCGTGACGGACCACAAACCGTTGCTGCCCATCCTGGCGGGGTCATCTTCCAAGCCACCCGCGCGGATTGAAAGATGGATGCTCGCCTTGCTGGAATATGGGGTCACTCTAATCTATCGGCCTGGGGCGAACAACGTGGCCGATTACCTCTCCAGACACCCGGGGGCACCCGGCGGAGGAGACCCGGACACGTGCACTGAGGAGGCCGAAGAACATGTCCGGGTGGTAGTGGAGGCGGCGACACCGAATGCCATGCCTCTCCAAAAGCTGGAGGTGGCGGCAGCCGAGGATGAGTGTTTTAACATCCTGAAGCAGTCCATGCAGCACGGCTCTTGGAAGTCGGTGCTGGAGGCCCTGGCAGGGCGCACGCAGGAGGCCAGGACTGTGCTGGAGCGCTATGGAAAGTCCGGGAAGAGCTATCATTTTCAACGTCCGGGCTCCTGCTCAGGTGTGACCGGATTGTGGTGCCCCAGTCGAAGGTGGGCGACGTGATCGCGCTGGCCCATCGTGGTCACCAGGGTGCCGCCAAGACCAAGGCCCGCCTAAGGCTGAAGGTGTGGTTTCCGGAACTCGAGCGCAAGGTGGATGATTTTGTGGCGGCCTGTGTGTGGTGCCAGGCGGCTTCTCCACTACAGCGAGAGCCGGAGATAGAGGCGATGCCTCGCGGAACGCGACCATGGGAGGTCGTTCATGCGGACTTCGGCTCCACCACGATGGGCACCCACTTCTTGGTCATAGTTGACGAGTATTCCAGATATCCAGAGGTGGAGTTTGTGGATTCAGTAGCGTTCGAGCACGTTGTGGTGGCCGTGGAGAAAATATTTGCGGCCCATGGATTCCCTCAGACGTTGTGCTCGGACAATGGCTCACCATCCCAGAGCGAACACTTTTCGGAGCTGTTGGAGAGCTATGGGGTGGTGCACAGGAAAATCACTCCCCTGTGGCCAAGGGCCAATGGTGAAGCTGAACGGCTCATGAGGACCCTCAACAAGACCTTTAGAATTGCCCAGGGGCAGGGACAGCCATTGCAGAGAGCGTTGTACCAATTTCTGAGGGTCTATCGCACCGCGCCCCACGCATCCACTGGAGTGGCCCCGGCGGAGGCCCTGTTTAGGCGTTGCCCGCGTGGGCTGCTACCCGAAGTGGGGGAGAAGGAACCGGGCGTGATCGATGATCGGCAGGTCGAGGCTGACCGTAAAGCACGGATCGAGCAGGAGAATGCCCAGAGAGGACTTCGCCCACAATGACTGGAACGAGGGGACGAGGTCCTCATTCGCAACAGACATCCACATGGAAAGCTCTCTCTGCCCTATGAGCCAGAATCGCTGGACATTGTCGCAGTAAAAGGGTCCATGATAACTGCTTCAGACGGCCGGTCTGCGGTCACTCGAAATGTCAGCTTCTTCAAGAAGCTACGGTATCCAAGAACGGACCCGCCTCCTGAGCCCGACCCTGGTGAGATCCCCGAGGACACTGATGAAACACCGGGCCTGCCTGAGTCTCCAGCCAGACCAACACCTGTGGACAGATCACCCGTGCCAGAGGTGAGCAGGAGGTACCCCCAGAGGGCTGGGCGAGGGAAACCTGCTCGCCTCACCGATTACGTACTTGGACATTTGGCCGAATACTGTAGTGGTAATCACTGTTGAAGTAAGGGGACCCGGGTGGCTGGTAATAAAGGGGTGTTTCCGACAACGGGGAATGTTAAAATGTTATTGTTACGGTGTATCGTGTGAAGTGCATAGTTGTAGTGTGTGTTGTTTGTTCTCCTGGAAAAAGGAGGAGTGTGGCGCTGCCCGATGACGGGCACGCACGCGGCGGCGTGACGTGCACGCCGCCGCGTGCAGCATAAATAAACGGGGCGTTTGTGAGGTGTTGTCCTTGCTAGTTGGGGGCTATGGGACTGCATGGGGGCATGGACGAACCCTCAACAGCTGAGTGTCATAACAAGGGGACTTCAGATTCCAGACCCATGGAGGCCCCTCACTCCCGGCAGCTAAGTACCCGGCCACTCCAGAGAGGCATGAACCCTAGTATAGGCAGCATGGTGCAAGGAAGTGAAAAACACCCTATTCAAGAGAATGTACAGTCACTCTGACCACGTAACAAATGCCATGCTACTTCACCGAAGGACCATAACCCCTACACCCGTACACCACCCCAAACTCCTACACCTCAGTATATACAATCCAACGATGACTGCATGAATAATCGCGACCTCTAAGCATGAACCCCATAAAGAAACTGACAAGGACAGATTACCTACTTCCCAGACAATAAACTAGGTCCCTCAATAAGCATGCCCTCGACATCCAGGAATACATTCTTTATCACGACATCGAAACTTGGGTCACGAGGCTAGTGGAACTATGATCACGCTAGCCGCTCCTGAAGGCTATTCCATCTTCTGCCAAAACAGAGACCAAGGACTCATAGAAGGTGTGGCAATTATAGCCAAAATCTTCACCAAGCTCTTTAAAATGCCAAGCCACTGTACTAACTGTGAGATCTTGAATTTAGAAATCATGCCTACTCGTTGAAGCAGTGTTAACGTTATGTTGATTTATCGACCCCCTGTGGAGATGGCCACTTCTGATGAAGAAATTGTACAGCTTTTGGCTGATCTCAATGGGCCCGAACAGTGCCTCGCCTTTTCTAGGCAATCTGAATCGATGGCAGAGGACTGGTGCCGACAAAGAAGCCATTTCCATGGAAACAGCCCTCAGTAACATTGACCATCATGTATCCAATAAAGACCCCACAACAGCCAAAGGCAATACCCTAGACTGGATGGTGGCAAGGAATCTCACTGCCCAGATCAATAGCACCTCACTGTGTATATAGACTCATCATTATATGAAACATCTCCTCAGTCACCGCCACGCACCTCTTCCTGAGATAAACAACCCATTACAAAAGGTGACTAATCGGAAATTTAAAAAAGTGCATGTACCTGTTCTTCAAAGGTGTATCGCCAAATTCATGACTACTACCTCTGCGTTAGCCCACTGAGCTACTTGTCAACCTCTTCAACACCGAGTTTGGATGCCTACTAGACAAACTGGCCCCTTTTAAAACCAAATCAGTATGCGGCAACGTAAGACACCAACAATGGTTCTCTCAAGAGCTTGGATCCCTGAAATCAGGCAAAAGAAAAGCTGAGAGACGATTGGCTAAGATCCCCTGTTAGGGAGAATTCTCTGTAAAGGCTAATTTCCCAAACCTAGTGAGTCCCCCAGCAGCTTTGCTGGATTTTTGGGGTTTATTTTTTTCTCCTGCTAAGAGTGAGACTCTTTTTCTCCCACTCTTAGGCATGATTTGAGTAGGTCTTTTGACTGTGAATGTGTTTTATGGGCTATGGGGTCTTTTAATCCATAGGGTTTCATGTGTTTTTGGTATGTGTGTTACACAGCACCCTCAGCGCAGTAACACAGGGGTGTCATAGTGACCCCCAAACATAGACTCCATACCCTGGGACTGACTACTGTCTCCCAGGGCATGTAAAGTCACCATTGGCTTTACTAGTCTTAAATTGTGAACAGAACCAGTACAAACCATCATATTGTGGAAGTACTGGTAGGGGTAATTTGTTTGCCCCTGGGTCTGTTTTCCAAGGGGGCACTGTCCAGTCCCCCCTTGTCGAGTTTCTGGCTGGTGGCAGTGGATACCACGCGGAATATTCCACTGGAATATTTCCTATGGGATTTTCCCATTCATTTTAAACGCACCACTTTTTGGTGCAATGTTAAAGATACCGCCGGGTTATTTATTTAATATTTATTCCCCGGTTGGGTCTTTTTGCCAGGACTCGGTTTTAAAATGCCGTTTGTGTTCCCCTCTGAAACTCCAAACCAAGTCGAGCCCTTTGTTCAACGTTTGGCGGGCTTCTGCACAGAAGCCTCCAAAAGTGGTGCCACTCTGTCTGGGTCTACAGGATGTGTGGGAGGGGGGAATAGGCACCGTGGACTGAGTTGCCTTCGCAACTCAAGTCGCACTCTTGAGTGATTGGCCTAGTGATGAGCTGCCCGGCTCACCACTTAGCATGTTTGATTGACAGCTAGGCTGATGAATGGGGGTTTTCTGCATAAAAGCAGGACTTTGGGGACTGGAACTTCAGAAGTCGCCACAGGACCTAAAGAATCTGAAGAGGGGAGAAGCTGAGCCATCTACAACGACGACACCACCGGTGGAGCCCTGCTTTACGAAACTCACCACTTTCCCGACGACAGAGAAGATCTTCTTCCAGGAGAGTCTTCTTCCCCTTGAGCTGGTGGGACCAACCAGTTCGCCTTTTTCACCTCCCTGGATCGTCTCGTGGTCGAATGGCCCATGCCAAGCACCCCAGCGGCCGGATAGCCACGCTTCACCACTACCGGGAATAAAAGGGTAGTACCTTTTAACCGAGAAACTCTGCGGCTGGTTTCTTCCCTGGCAGTGCAACGACCTCCAGCTTTCCCCCAGATCGAGATCTTCTCTTCCCCTGGACGAAGCACCAACTCGCACCCGCTGCCAGGAACAACTGCCCCCGCTGGAGCTTTCTCACCATTTCAGGTACTGTGTCCTGCCTGGTCTCCCGTGCAACAAACTGTCCAAGGTGTCCCGTAAATCCTTGACCCTCTTTCCTGGGGTGACCTCGGACCTGTTAACATTACCTTTCTAACTTGATCCAACCTCTTTTTGACTTTCCTGCAAAGACTTTGAGTGCATTTCCACTCTGTGATCTTGGGCACATTTCGCCTTGCTCTCTCCAAGAGTGGGCCTGGCCTATGAACGTTTTGCTCTACAGTAGACCCTGCCTTTCTTGACTTGCTGTGGTTCTTTAAAAGTGTTGGTACTGTGTGATTTTCCTATTTCTGCCTTTTCTCTCCCTTTTTAAATAATTATTGGAGTGCCATCTATGGTTACGCACTCACCTCTGTTTTGCTAAATAAGTGGTGTATTAACATAGACTTGTCAAATAATTAATTAGGGAGGTGTATATATTTCTAGTGACTGTGTTTGAACTTGTTTCACATATTAGTGCCAGTGTATTTTTACAAGTGTGTTTTTAAATAAATAATTATATACTTTTATACCCAAGCTCTGGTCAGTGTTTGCTTGTGCTACTGTATTTTTAGCCCTATTGTGTATACTCTATATACTTGTTACGCTCACCTGGACCCCACAGGGGTGTCGATCGGACCCGGACAGCTGCGGTCTCCGTCAACGTGATGCGTAGTGGAGAGATGACTGTCTGGACTGGCCCGCCTAGTCTTGCCTGCTGAACCCGAAGAAGTATTTTCCTTATATTTGTAAAAGATGAGCTCTCCATCCTGCGTGTCTTGCAGGGGCGCGGAGATACCAGTTACTTCACTGGTTTGAAGGCGTTGGGAGAGTTCCGGTAAGCATTGACTCTAAAGTCCCAGGCGGGATTGGTAAGTATCAAGTTCAAAAAGTTCAATGTGCCCGATGTTCACTCTTGTCCCCTTCCTTCCTTAAGTTGCAACTGCGTTCGTGAGAAGAAGGTCTCGTAGCTGCTGCTGGTGTTCAGGTAAGAGTCTGTGTTACCCAACGCTGTCCGGTAACTATTGCATGCGTTAACGTGTTGTTTTTCTCCCTCTTTACAGATGCGGCATATGAAGATATGGAGAATAATACTGCCGGTGGTAAATCAGGTAAGTCTATGGTGGTAAGAGGTATTTGTTGATTCCCTTGGCTCGCCTTGTTATTCTTGTGCCCCTAGGTGCCGGAGTACGGCGAAGAAATGATGGAGACAGTGCCGGATCGAAAGATGCTGTGAGAACTGAGTATGGCGCCGTGCTGGAGCTGGCAAAGCGACGCTTGCAGGACTGATGTACTTTCCAGGTCGGGAGATGAAATGGATCCGGAATCAGGTGAGGAATTTGAAATAAGTTTGTTTTCTAACCTTGTCCTTTTCTTCCTCTTTATTCTAGGAGCTCCGGATTTGAGGCGGGCGTGGCAGAAGACTGGATGCTGGCTGCAGGCACGCGGGCGTGGCAGAAGACTGGATGCTGGCTGCAGGCACGGTGAGAGTCACGCTGCTGGATGCAGAATAACACGAAGCATGTGCTGCTGTTCGGGCGTGGTTTAAATAGCCTCCAAAGTAGTCCCAGGAAAGAATTTCCCCAGGACCACACCCGAGTAAAAAATAGTCCCTGTAGTAAAATAGTCCCATCCAGGCCTCACGTTGGCTTGGATTTATTTGCAGCATGGTCTATTTAAGTAATGTCTATGAGCCTGGCGCCTATGGCGCCAGGACTGAACCCAGACAGCCCCTAGCTGGGGCTGCTGGGGTTTTTGTAAATGTCTGGATGCCTGCTCCCGGGGCTGATGGGCTTGATCTGGATGCCCAGGGGTAGGCATCATGACAGCACACCCCCCCAGACCCCTCCTAAAGTTGTTCTTCCCCTTGGCCCTGGTTTGTCTGGGAAGTTCCGATGGAATTCCTTCACCAACCGAGGTGCATGAACGTGGTCACTAGGCTCCCATGACCTTTCCTGTGGTCCGTAACCTTTCCAGTCGATTAAATAAAAAAGTCTTGATTTAACCAACTTAGAGTCCAGGATATTCTTTACCTCGAATTCAGGTTCTCCATCTATTAGGATGTGGTCAGGTGGTTTGGCAAGTCTTGTCCCGGGTTGAATTGGTTTCAGAAGTGAAACATGGAAGACAGGATGGATCCGCATATTAGAGGGTAATTCCAACTTGACGGCCACCGGGTTGATAATGGCCTTAATAGTGTAACGTCCCAAATACCTAGGATTAAAAGTCCTAGTTCCTTTTAGAGGTATGTGTTTTGAAGCCAGCCAAACTTGATCCCCAATCTGATATCGTGGAGCATCGCTTCTATGTTGATCAGCATTTTTCTTATATTTCTCTTTCGCTTGTTTCAAATGTTCTGTTGCCTCCTTAAAGGCTTGTGTAATAGTAGAGTGTAAATGACTAACTGCAGGCATTTCTAAGTGCTGAGGCGAATCGAGTTCTGAGGTTCGAGGGTGATGTCCGTATATGGTATAGAAGGGGCTTTGTCCGGTTCCAGAATGTACTGAGTTATTGTATGTATATTCGGAAATCCATAAAATATCCTTCCAATTGCTTTCGGTCTGGTGCAGCATGCAACGTAGATACTGTTCAAGGGTCTGGTTGGTCCTCTCCGTCTGACCATCAGTCTGGGGATGGTGACTGGTTGATAACCTCACGTCGATTTGCGCCAATTGACAACATTTCTTCCAAAATTGTGAAATGAATTGACTGCCTCGGGCAGAGACCAATACGGAAGGAAATGTGTGCATTCGAACAATGTTTTTGAGGAACTCCTTGGCCAAAATTGAAGCGGAGGTAATCCTTTTAAAGGAATAAAGTGGGCCATCTTGGAAAAAAGATCCACAATAACTAGGATGGTGTTAAATCCATTACATGGAGGTTGATCTGTAATAAAGTCTAAAGACAAGGTGTGCCATGGTGTAGGTGGAATATCTTCTGGCTTTTGTTTTGGGCGCAAATGCCACAAGACATCACAAATGACTTTACGTCTTTTCGCCAAGTGGGCCACCAGAACTGTCTCTTAATTTTCGCTTCAGTTTTTGCGATACCTGGGTGCCCTTCCATCAGGGTGTCATGGTAATTGGAGATGACTAGTTCTTGTATTTCCTTGTGTGGTAGAAATAGTCGTCCTTGATAGTAAGGTAGGTCATTGATGACTGAGTAGTCCGTGCCTTTCTTTACCCAGTCCTGCAGGGTTGCTGGATCGAAGAGTTGTTGGATTTTTGAATGAATATCTTCTAGTGTCTGTAGAGTTGTTATGCCAAGAATTCTTTGCTCAGGAATTATTGGCACCGGTTCCGGGTTTGCATATGCTTCTCCCATCCCTATTCGCGATAAGGCATCTGCTTTGCCATTTTTGCGGCCTGGTCGATAAGTGATCACGAAATCGAATTCGGCAAAGAACAATGCCCATCGAAGTTGTTGCGATGATTGGGCTTTGGCTGTTTTTAAATACTGCAGGTTCCGGTGATCAGTGATTACGGTAATGGTATGCCTGGCACCAAGAAGGTAGTGCCACCAAGACTTAAAGGTGGATTTGATAGCTAATAGCTCTTTATCGGTAATCGCATAGTTTAGCTCAGGTGCTGAGAACTTTCTGGACCAAAACGCTACTGGGTGAAGTTGACCGGTTTCAGGATCCTTCTGGGACAGGACAGCTCCCATGGCTAAACTGGATGCATCAGTTTCCACTATGTATGGAAGCTCAGGGCGTGGATGCTTTAAGAAAGGTGCTGATGTGAATTTCGCTTTCAGCTCTTGGAAGGCCTTTTCAGCCTCTTCTGTCCACAAGAAGCGTTTGTTTTTTCGCAAAAGTGCTGTGATGGGGTGTACAACATGGAGAAGTCCGGAATGAATCTGCGGTAGAAATTAGCAAATCCAAGCATGCTTTGTAACCCTGTAACTGAACTGGGTGATGGCCACTTGAGAATTGCGTCCACCTTTCGAGAGTCCATTCGGATTCCCTTTGGAGTCAGGATAAATCCAAGAAATTCAACTTCCGTAGCATGAAAAACACATTTTTCCAATTTTGCATATAACTTGTGCTGCCGTAGTTTCTCAAGGACTGCACGCACATGCTTAACATGGTCTGATTCTGAGGAGGAGTACACTAGAATATCATCTATGTATACGACGACACAGACGTCAATGAGTTCACGAAGGACATCGTTCATAAAATACTGGAAGGCTGCTGGTGCATTGCACAACCCGAAGGGCATCAGCTGATATTCGAATAATCCATACTTGGTGCGAAAGGCAGTCTTCCATTCGTCGCCTTTCTTGACATGTACCAGATGATATGCCCCTCGGAGATCTAACTTAGTGTAGATACAAGCATCCTTTACTTGGTCTAGTGATTCGGGGATCAGAGGCAATGGGTATCGGTTTTTTACCGTAATCTGATTTAATGCGCGGTAATCTATGCACGTTCTAAGGTCACCTTCCTTTTTTGGCACGAAGAATAAAGCTGAGGATGCAGGAGACTTGGAAGGACGAATAAAGCCATTAGCAAGGTATTGGTCCAAGTATTGCCGTAGATGAAGATTTTCAGGTTCCGCGAGGGCGTAGATTCTACTGCACGGGGGTTGTGCACCGGGTAGGAGGTTGATTTGACAATCGTATGATCTGTGAGGAGGTAATGTATTGGCCTGTTCTTTTTGAAAAACATCCTGAAATTATTGGTATTCCTGAGGTAACTGCACGATTGGGTTAACAACTGTAGCCAGGCCTTTGTTCAAAGTTTTCTCCAGGTAACAGGTGTGTGCACAATCCGGGAAGGTTATTCTCTTCTCTCTCCATTCTATACAAGGATTATGTGTTCAAACCATGGCAACCCCAGTATTATCTGGAACTGTAGGGCTTTGATTAGATCAAACACAATAGTCTCTCGATGCCCATCTTGACTCAACAGTGTCATCTCTGTAGTGGAATGAGTTACAGGCCCCAAGGCAATCTCAGTTCCATCAACTGTGGTGATGACATCCGAAGTGGTCTTTTTGCAAAGAGGTAGATTCATCCTTGACACCAATTTGTGGTCCATATGGTTTCCTACGGCCCCGCTATATATGTATGCCCTTACTGCGTGCATACGTGATGGCTGCCTGGGATCAAGTAGGACCATTGAGATGATCAGATGCGAGGTCTGAGTGTCCTTCTTTAAGCTCGGCAAGCGGACCTCTACGCTTGTCGGGCGTGGTCGTTTCCCGAATCAGGCTCTATGTGGCTTTTATCAGCAACTCCTACCACCTTCTTGGGTGGTTTTGTAGGGCAATCCCGTAGAAAATGTCCTGAGGTTCCACAGTACAGATACAACTGCATCTGTCGTCTTCTTTCTCTTTCCTTTTGAGTTAAGGGTCCTTTAACCTCCCCGATCTGCATAGGTTCAGATGCATCTGTTCCTTTGGGGGCAATGTTGGGTTTAACCAATACCCGATTCTCGAACTTAGCTCGATCAGTCTTTCGGTTCTGAAGTCGGTGGTCTAGCTGGACCACTAAGTCTATAAATTCTGTGCAATCCTGAGGTAGGTTCACAACTTGAGCCAAGACGTCTTTGAGTTCTCCCCGAAGTCCACGATGAAACAATGTAATTCGTTTTTCCTCCGGCCACCCGGTTTCCACCACCAACCTATTGAAGGTTGCAATATAGGTTAGCAGATCCTGGTTACCCTGTTGTAAGGATAAAAGTTTGTTGTCCAGGGCTTGACCCTGTGAGTGTCTGGCGAATAGTTTTTCCATGCTCCTTTGAAAACCCTGAAAATCCCGGAGAAGAGGATCATCCTGGTTGACTAACGGAATGGACCAATCGGCTGCGCTGCCACTAAGATATGACAATACAAAGGCTACTTTGGCTTGGTCATTTGGAAAGGCTCCCGGTCTGCATAAAAAGTGCAAGCGGCATTGGTTCATAAACACAGCAAACCTTTTGGGGTCCCCAGCAAAGCGTTCGGGTGGAGCTAACGGAATATTTCCTGGTAAAACCACTTGCACAGGATTGCTTGATGAAACGGGGGTTGGGTTTCCCCCATATCCAGGTAGGGGCGTTTGCCCAGCTTGGTTTTGCAGTAGTTGCCTAGCCAGATCATCAGTGCGCTCCTTTGAGACAATCAGTTCTCTCCTGAGTGCATTAGTCTCTTGGCGAGCGGCATGTACTTCCGCCCTAAGTTCCCCCAATAATTGGGCCAGTTGGTCGGTTTCCGAGGTTTCCATAACACCCGGGTGGGTATTTTTTGAAAGGCTTCGTGTTCTGTTACGCTCACCTGGACCCCACAGGGGTGTCGATCGGACCCGGACAGCTGCGGTCTCCGTCAACGTGATGCGGAGTGCAGAGATGACTGTTTGGACTGGCCCGTCTAGTCTTGTCTGCTGGACCCGAAGAAGTATTTTCCTTATGTTTGTAAAAGATGAGCTCTCCATCCTGCGTGTCTTGCAGGGGCGCGGAGATACCAGTTACTTCACTGGTTTGAAGGCGTTGGGAGAGTTCCGGTAAGTATTGACTCTAAAGTCCCAGGCGGGATTGGTAAGTATCAAGTTCAAAGAGTTCAATGTGCCCGATGTTCACTCTTGTCCCCTTCCTTCCTTAAGTTGCAACTGAGTTTGTGAGAAGAAGGTCTCGTAGCTGCTGCTGGCGTTCAAGTAAGAGTCTGTGTTACCCAACGCTGTCCGGTAACTATTGCATGCGTTAACGTGTTGTTTTTCTCCCTCTTTACAGATGCGGCATATGAAGATATGGAGAATAATACCGCCGGTGGTAAATCAGGTAAGTCTATGGTGGTAAGAGCTATTTGTTGATTCCTTTGGCTCACCTTGTTATTCTTGTGCCCCTAGGGGCCAGAGTACGGCGAAGAAATGATGGAGACAGTGCCGGATCGAAAGATGCTGTGAGAACTGGTGAGTATGGCGTTGTGCTGGAACTTGCGAAGCGACGCGTGCAGGACTGATGTACTTTCCAGATCGGGAGATGGAATGATCCGGAATCAGGTGAGGAATTTGAAATAAGTTTGTTTTCTAACCTTGTCCTTTTCTTCCTCTTTATTCTAGGAGCTCCGGATTCGAGGCGGGCGTGGCAGAAGACTGGATGCTGGCTGCAGGCACGCGGTCGTGGCAGAAGACTGGATGCTGGATGCAGGCACGGTGAGCGTCACGCTGCTGGATGCAGAATAACAAGAAGCATGTGCTGCTGTTCGGGCGTGGTTTAAATAGCCTCCAAAGTAGTCCCAGGAAAGAAGTTCCCCAGGACCACACCCGAGTAAAAAATAGTCCCTGTAGTAAAATAGTCCCATCCAGGCCTCACGTTGGCTTGGATTTATTTGCAGCATGGTCTGCATGAGGTAAGTAATGTCTATGAGCCTGGCGCCTATGGCGCCAGGACTGATTTCTATTATGAGCCTGGTGCCTACGGCGCCAGGACTGAACCCAGACAGCCCCTAGCTGGGGCTGCTGGGGTTTTAATAAGTGTCTGGATGCCTGCTCCCGGGGCTGATGGGCTTGATCCGGATGCCCGGGGGTAGGCATCATGACAATACTGCCTAACTCTTCTTGAGAGAAGTCTGACTGCTCAGCCACAGCTACCAGGTAAATCTGGGTGGTACAGACTGCTTAAGATCCCCTATGCTGAAAATCAAGCTGCATGGAAAATATGAGAGGGAATCATACAAAACTGCGGACACCGAATCCCAAAGGAACTTCTTTAACAAGCAGATAGATGAAGCTGACAATAAAGATAAGAAGTTACTTGACATCTTAAAACTCTTACAGAAATTGAAAGCACAATCAGTGCCATTTGTACCCACAGCTGGCCTTCGAGGCTAAAGTTTCCAAGGCCAGGGACAAAATAGAAAAAGACAATACATAGAACTAAGTGAAGAAATCGCTTTTTAATAATTGATTACTGAAGTGACCCATTTAGAAAGACCGCTCGTGGACTGCTCCGAGCGGTCTTTCTAATTCGATCTGTCAGCTCCTGTGAAGTGTGATATATTAAAGGCCACTCAAAAACGGCCAAAATAAATCAGTCTTTTTTGTGTTCTGCCTTTAATATGCAGAAATATCACATAGAACCCAATACATAGCATGAGCAATTCAACTCTCCAAGCGCCTTTCGCCGGACATAGATCCCCACACATTTAACTTCCATCCAGTGTCCATCTCAGACCTATTGTGTATCCTGGGCCTGATGCCCCCGTCGGGATGCCCATGAAATACCTTAGCACCTAAAATGATTTTAGACAATAAGGACATTTTTGCTCCTTTTTTTATTAGACTTGGTAATGCCTCTTTTCACAGTTGAGGGGTCCGCTGAAAACATTTAAAAAATGTCTGTGAACCCCCTTCTAAAAAACCTGGGCTGGATCCCAATGATACAAGCCACTTGAGGCCAATAACTAATTGTAACCTTTTATTAACATCATGGAGACGGTGGCCACATTACAGCTCCAGGCGTTCGTTGAAGCCATCGGTGCTTTACATCCCAGACAGTCAGGCTTCCGACCCTACAGTAGCACAGAGGCTGCCCTTGTCGATCTGCTGACGCATATGCCGGGAATCATGGATAGAGGAAAGGCCGGCCTACTAGTCCTATTGGACTTGGCGGCATTTGACCTCCTGGACCATGAGCGCCTACTCCACACCCAGAGAGATATTGCCCATTGTTCCGACAAGACATCCAAATGGGTCCACTCTTTTCTGACCGGACGGCTGTCTAGAGTATGCTGGGGAGATGCTTCTGGAGCCCCTGCCCCTACAACCTGCGGCGTACCTCAGGGGGCCTGTATGTTGAAGGCACGCCCACAAAGGCTCACGTCAGCAAAAATACAACCAATTAGAGAAAAAAGGCCAGGATATTCTTGCAAGGATAACAAGTTTTAAACATGCAAAAAATAGTTATTCCAGTAAAGAACTCTGCTGCTCAAGAACGTTCTGCCGAAAAATGGTATAAGCGGAAGCTTAAAAGGCAGCACATCATCATCAATGACGCAAAGATATACCATAAAAACCTGTGTGGCTGGTTGGTGGAACTTTACACATGGTCATCCTGCCCTATAGGAGGTGCCAGGCCATTGGCCCCAGCCCCATCTGCCCGTTTTCCATCACGTTGGGGCTGCTGGGCTCATCATCTCCAGGGAGCCATGGTCGAGTTCGCAATTAGTTACTATGTGGGACAATGCTACTCTATCATTATGGTGTGCACTTGGGAATATCAGGGACTGGTACAGGGGAAGGGTTAAGATCACACTCACCCACAAATTCTTCACTCATTCTGTATCGCACTATCCGCACTCAAGGCTTCCACCCTCGCTTTGCACTACAATTTATTCCACCCCGTGCCTTGCATTAGAAATCTTGTCATCATGAAATAAGCTGGAATGGTCGTGTTCTTTTAGATCTTTTATGGCCAGTGGGTTTATGGTTGGTGGTCTGGGGCCCCTACTATCGTGGAATTCAAGGAGGCTTGGACTAGGACAGTTGTGGGTGTCATAACTCATGGTTGGCTTGGTGGGGGTCGGAGGCCTGCTTTGGTCTGGCTGTGATGAATGTGCACTGTGAGGCAGCTGGTACTGTCTTGCGGCCTTGCAGGGCACATTCCTTCTTGGGATAACATGTATTAGCAACAGTTATCGAGCAAAGGAAAGTTTCTATGGATGCTAACAGCATGGGTTTTTTATCATCAGCACATGGGCCTATTCAGGTTTCTTTGTTGGGCCTGTGTTTAGCGCGCAGCCATGCAGAGCTGAATATTTCTACCATAGCTACAAAAATGGTGCCTACTTATTTGTGTGCCCAAAGTCTAAGCATCTACATTTTCGCATAATATTGTGTTCATGCAGGGTCTCTTAGCACACCCGCCTCCCCCCGGTACATCGCAGGCATAGTTATGGGATTCACCTTATTCTAAAGCATCTAGGGGGGTAGGAGAGGTTAATTTCCTTCCCAACACCCCCCCCTCTTTTGTTACTTCTACAGTAACAAATTCCTCTGCATACCTGCTCTACATACTGATCGCAACCTTTCTCCTTCTTGCGTGTATTATTTGGGTGTGCATGTCCTATAAATACATCCTCTGTCTCCAGATAGATCTACCCAAACTTCATTATAATTTTCAGGGTCAGAAGGTGGGACAATGATGGTGTGGTATAAGCAGTCTTCTTGATATGATAGGATAAGTCATTTATAATGTGCCTGTACCCAAGTGTTTCTAGGCGCGACAAGACAAGGGAGTGAAGACAGAGGGAGGACAAGACAAACAATCTTACTAGGCCTTGTGCCGTTCAGATCGCGCAAGTGCGAGAACGAGAAGTGCAAGGGGAAAGAGATGGGGGATGTGCAAAGGAGAGGGGAGGGGAAAACAGTGCAGAAATGCTCTGAGTAAGTGCAGCCAGGATAGCGTGGCTCTGAGTAGTGCAAGGAGAACAAGGGACTGTAGGGTTACAGTTACAGCCCCTAAGTGCGTGGTAGGCTGGAGGCAGTTCAAGGGTGACTGATCAAGAAAGAGCCTGGAACCCAGTGAGACTCTGAGGGTAGTCAAGCAACCAGTCGGTACAGCTGACAGTTAGGTCAGGTAGGTCATCAAGGGATGGAGAGAGAGAAAGCAGAGGACAAGAGGACATTTTTGAGCTGCTTCCGGAACTTCATGTGGTCCGGCTCAAGTTTGAAAGGGACAGGTTGGCCATTACAGAGGGAGGCACCTGCAGAGGAGAGAGAGATCTACCACTCACTCTCTGCCTGGAGAAGCGTCTAAGCCTTAGAGAGTTGGAGGTAACTGAGTGAAAGGCTCGAAAATGAAAGTATTTTGGAAGAAAGCATTGGATGTAGTGCAGGCCCCGGCCACAGAAAGCCTTGTGGACAATGCAATGGATCTTCAACTTAATTCTTGCAGCCACAGGGAGCCAGTGAACGGATTTCATGGCTGGAGAGATACGGTCACTGGGCTTGAGGCCAAGGATAAGTCTTGCAGTTCTGTTCTGGATTAGAGGGCAGAGAGTAGAGCAAGGCCGATTGGAGACAGTTAGCTTCTGGGAGAAAGTGAGAAAGGGAAGAGTCCCTTTGAGGGAATGCAG
Organism: Ambystoma mexicanum; assembly: GCF_040938575.1. Lineage (NCBI taxonomy): Eukaryota > Metazoa > Chordata > Amphibia > Caudata > Ambystomatidae > Ambystoma > Ambystoma mexicanum. The sequence continues at coordinate 44,471,982 of NC_090930.1, forward strand.
CTAGTAGTGGGACTTCTTGGCGATGTCCAAGATGTGAAGAGAGAAATAGAGAGTGGAGTCGAAGATGACACTAGGGTTTTTTAGCTTGCAGTAAGGCAAAGGAAGAGGTCTCAAGGCGGGCGGCCAGAGTGAGAGAGGGAGAGCGGGGGCAGGGGTCCCAATGAGAAGGATCTCTGTCTTACTGGCATTAAGGCAAAGATCGTTTGAGGTGCACCAATCCTGAATCGCAGATAGACAGTCAGGAATGAGTGAGAGAGGAGAGGAGAGGAGACTGAGGGGAGCCTGAAGAAAAGCTGCATGTCCTCCGCATAGCACTGAAAGTTAGAGGAGAAGGTAGGGATCAGGTTGGCCAAAGAGGCCAAGTAGAGGTTGAAAAACCAGGGTGAGAGGATAGAGCCCTGCGGAACAACACATTTGGAGAGAGAGGTGGTGGAGAGAAAGGGACCAAGTTGGACCCTGCAGGGGCAGTCCACGAGGAAGGAGGGCAACCACTCCAGGGCCTGATCCGTGATGCCCAGGTTCTCATGGAGTGGATTGATCAGAATGGCGTGTTTGACCATGTTGACACCAGAGGAAAGGTCATGGAGGATGAGGAACGAAGGAATGCTAGAGTCAAGGATTGTCTTCCTCTTTTTGCTTCAACTTACTTCTTTCACTTTTGTTGCATATTTCTTTTTTGAACATTTTTTTTAAATATTGTATAACGTTATGTCAAAACATTGCATTTGCCTTAACCTTCTAGCAGTGAGTTAATAAACCACTTGCTCATATTGTTTTTGGCTTAGTTATTTTGAGCATTATTTTTTATTTTTCAATACTCTTTAAAGCATATATTGCTCACTGCCTAGTAACTCAATGCCTAGTGTCTTTTTGACTTGGTGCTACCCAGCGTGACTTCCTTATGGATACACGCGACTATTAAGAATAACTTTCTTTCTTTCTTTCATCAATTACGAATCATTAAACATAGTGGGGATCATTTGTATATAAAAAGCAGATGAAAGATCAAAGGGGATGAGGACAGAAGGGATGCTGGAATCAAGGTTAGAGAGCAGATCTTCACAGGTGCTCAGGAGAGCAGTTTCCACGCCCCTGGCAGCTCTGAAGCAAAACTGACGGTCATGGAGACAACCAACAGATCCAGTGTGGAGAGTAAGCTGGGAGATGGGCAGCTTTTCCAAGAGTTTGCCCAGGAAAGTGGTGATGGAGATTGGGAGATAGTTTGCCGGGCAGGTAGGATCGGCAGACGGCTTCTTGAGGAGTGGGTGCACAAGGGAGTGCTCAAAGGGAGAGGGGAACATTCCAGTGGTGAAAGAGTGATTACAAAAATCGCCCCAGGCTGGAGCGATAATGTTAATATGGTCCTTGATAGTTCTGGAGGAGCAGGGGAGCACCAGTTTGGACGTCACTTTCATAGATCAGACATGTCTAGAAACCTTGTCAGGTGTTGTCAGAGACAAAGAGGCGAAAGGGGGAGGAGAGCGAGAGATAGCCAAAGGGATGTAGAGAGAGGAAGAGGGTGAGGAAGAAGAGATCGAGGACAGGATGTCCTGAGTTTTAGCAGAGAAGTGAGAGTCCAGAGTTGTACTTCATCTCCATAGTAAATAGAGAGCATTTGGGGAATGGCATGGTCAGTTTCTTTTGTATTGCGAGGCACTTTTGAAACACCAATTGATACGATCATCATAGTGCTATTAGGCACTTCTTTGGCACAACACCAGAATCCCATTTGACATGTGCAGAAGATGACCAGGATGAATACAATAACAGATACCAGCATTTTCAATATGGATCCCAACTAGGACGGGGCCCAATCGAAGGCCAGATCAAACCAGTCCCCCCTAGTATTCCTCCTTCGTTGTTCATGCAAACTCCTAATCCATGTACTGCTGCGATGATATGAGATAGTGACCCGTTCTCTGCGTCTTCTAGGGGCATGAACGTGCAGCAAGAATCCTTGATTTTGGGGCAAGCACCTCCTTCCATTGCTGTTGAGCACATATCAGTGCTGCATCTCATCAGTGTTAGTGCTCTGAGCTCAATCCTAATGACGTTGAAGCCGTGTTCAGTGTCATTTGCCAGTTGTACCAGTTACCAGTGTACAATTTTCAGCCATTTGGCGTTGGTTGCTGCTTGTACACAGGGTATCCGGAGTGAAGCAAAGAATGTCTCTGCTGAACTGAAAAGTCGGTATTCATCTGGGATCTCGGCGAGCAATGCAGATGAGTCTTTAGATAAGTAGTTCAACCTCTTTCTTCTTTTCAGTTTCTCGTACTGCCCCCTTTCCGGGTAGAATGTGTAATTCAGGTGATGGTAGGGAATTCTGTTGGAGCCAACAAAGACAGTTCCTTCACTGTTAATACAGCATTCATAAGTCTCCATTCGGTGCACTTTCACTGGCTTTTCTATTGCCGCACTCCATGTCAATTAGCTCTGTCCATATTTGTGCACAGGTTCTTTCCACTAAAGATACTACTTCTTCATACCCCTGAAGGCCCTCTGCCAGGCAGCTGAGCGTTGTTAACTGCCATTTGTTGCTTGCTTATTTGAGTCTGTCAGTAACTAAATATGGTTGCTGTAAGCAATTGAGGTTTCTTGGGTTGTTGTTGCATTGCATGTGGTCTGGATCCACAAGCTCTAGTTGCATGCTTTGTGCCTGTAAGGTGCCTTTTATTCTACATACGGCAAGAAGAACCAGGCATTGTGCCTCTATAATTGGAACTCCCTGTGGTACTGAAACCTTGGGTGCCCCCGATGGGTGCAGTATTAATCAGCACACATAGCAGCTGCCGTTGGTTGTTTGTCTTCCTACCACACGCACGTCAGTATACCAACTGTTAGAAAGCTCAGGGTGTCTAATATCTTCAATAGCATCCAGGCCTAGACTGTCGTATGCATTATATTTAAGTCTACGTGCTTGCCTCCTTATTCTATCATGCCTCGATATATATCTGTTTGTTAGTGTGCTATTGATAACATTGCTACTGGTATTTGTGTTACAGAAAATGTTCCTGAAAATGGTTGGAATTGTTCTAATATTTTACTCACACCCACACTCATTCGTCCAAACACATTTGCTTGTGTGTTAACACTGGTATTGCTCTCATGGGAAGTTTTATATCTATGTACACTGGTGCGGCTGGTTATGTTTAACAGAATGCTTCCCTTTATGTTCCCCTTGCCACCTCTTTTAGATGGCTTGACCAGACAAAAGATGTAACCCTATTAGATGCCTAACATAAACATCAGTATTGTAGATAGGAGGGCGCTAAAGGGCAATCCACAGGTGTAGGAATATAACAACTTAGAATGAACATCCTACTTAGTTAACTTTTTATTGTACAATGAATCATTTGATGTGGAGTCTTCCATTTCCTTCACTCCTGTAGAGGAAAAAAAACAGGGGTGTGGAAAAGAGAAGAGAGAAAGAGAGAGAGAGAGAGAGAGAGAGAGAGAAGAGAGAAGAGAGGGAAGAGAGAGAGAGAAAGAGCTTTTCATTTTATAAAGTGCTGATGCTTGTAGCAGCTATACATGTTTATCATCTGGGACATGTAGTGAAGCTATTATTTTGGAGTCATTTTGAGGTAGATAGGTAGTATGTTTGGGCCATTGTGACGTATTTGGGGTGCTCTACGAACATCAGAGAGGTGTATCCAATATCGATATCGAAGCCCTTTGACTTTTACAGCAACGGGTGGGGGTGGAAAACACCACTTCATAAGGGCCATGGAATCTGTGAATGTTCAATTTACAGGCAAAGGTTTTGACATATATTCGTTCTCCTGGCAGCAGCGGTTGGGGTGGGCATGTGATCTGCGTTTGGTTGCACTGCAGTGTTCAGTGTGTCTAAGCGGGGGCAGTGCAATCTGTCGGGAGACATGTTTAATTGCAGGGGTTAGGTTTGTCAAGTAATCTTTGAATTCTTCTCCCAAAACTGCTGCAGCCCTAGGAGCATCTGAGCCCTCCTAACTGCAGAGATGGGCGTATGCATGCATCTGCCAGTTACTATTTTGTGGGGTGAAAGGTGGTGGTCTTTACTTGGTTGAGTCCGTAAGCTGAACAGGGTCAATGGCAATCAATGCACCCAGTTTTTCTTTAATGTGGTGCAGAGTTTGGAGAGTATGCTTTTAAGGAGGCCATTTATTCTATAAACAACGCTGTTTGCTTGGGGGGTGGTAAATTGAGCACATACAGTGTTTAATGAAAGTAGTGCTGTGGTCTCTTTGAAGAGCTCATTGAAAAAATGGGTGCCGTTGTCGGACTTCAATACATTGCACATGCTCCATTGAGGGAACACTTTGCGCACCAGAAATCTAGCAGCATATTTGGCACCTGGATGTGTAGAAGGTCCAGGCTCAACCCATAACGAAAAAAGGCACACTACAATGATCAGATATCGGGAACCATTGCATCTTTCCCCCATGTCTGCATAGTCTATGTGTAGCTCACAGAACGGCCCAATGGCCTGGGGCAGAGTTCCTCGCAATGTCTGGCGCGTCATGCCAGTGCTGAAAGTTTGGCAGGTGGTGCAGGCTATAATCATGTGTGTGAGATGTTCCTGAAGGTTTGGTATGAACCAATCTTCTAGTATGTCTGATGCAATGTTCTGTTTGGAGCTGTGGGATAGGTGGTGCAATTGATAAAATGCTATTACCAAGGGCTCTACAGACATAACTGCCTTCCCAGTTCATTCTGATTCGGTTTGTGACTCGTCTGCAGTTTGTGCCCCATCGCTACTCCTGTCTGTCCTGATGGAACTTGTCCACTCAGTAACACAGAGACTATTGGTATACAAAATAGTTTTGAGACTCACGCTCAATGCAAGAAAAACAATGCACCTAATTTTTTTTAACCCTTAGCCTCCTTAATACCACGTCGCTTCTCAAACATGGAATTGAGGTACCTGACCACTTGTTAGAAAGAGGGCCTGATATGTTTGCCCTTACAGAAACTTGGCTAAATCCTGCTACTCCCAGCAATGCCACTCTATCCTCTCCCTCCAACTACACCATTTTTTGACAGAGCGAGAAAGCAGTAAGGGGGCAGGGATGGCCCTAATGTGTAAGGATTGCCTTGACTGTCATGTCATTTCACATAACAGTCCTTATAAATGTGAGAGAATTCCTCATTAAATGTGCTTACCTTATATAGACCCCCCATAGTCATGCCACATTTTGAGGAACAAATCATGGAGTTGATCACTCATATTACTAAGTCAAAAAATCCATTAATTATCACTGGGCTAATGATACTCTGGCCTTGCACATTCAGACCCCTTTTCCTCCCTAGGGCTTAGACAGTGGGTGGATGTGGCTACTCACCTAGGAGGGCACACTCTGGATTGGTTGGTTTCCCAAAATCTGTCTATCTCTCACCTGCAAGAATTACCTTGTGCATGGTCTATTTTTTTATTCAGGCCACACTCAATCTCCCTAAACCCATAGCTAAAGTGAACGCTCTACCTGTGCACCAAGCTTGTTTGTAACTTTAAAAATGTTACATCAGATAGTATCCTGACCCATTTGTCATCGAACCTAAAACCACAGTCTAGCTTCTCTCGGTCTTCCCCTCCAGAGAAGAACCTTACCTCCACTTTAAAACAAGCCATCTCCAACCTGGCCCTCAAATCGATCAAGCCTGAGGTGCACCACAACACCTGGTTCTCTGACAATGTCATCTCTGCTAGACAAGCGAAAAAAAAGGGCTTGTGAAAGAATGTGGCGTAAAAACCCCAACCCTACCTCTCTGCTAAAGTACAAACTAGCAGTGAAGAAATTCAAGACTGCTATCATTTCCTCCAAGTCATTCTACTATAACAACCGGATTGATAATGCTCGCTCGAATGTTAGTGAGCTCTTTAAGATATTGACAGATTTTCAGGATCCACCTCCTACTAATAGGAGGCTGCCTGGTGTCAGAGAATCCATGATGGCTTCCTGGCTAAAATGTCCACCCACAGGGAAACTTTTAATAACCTTTTGACCATGCAGAAACCCAATAATCAATCAATTGGCCCACAACTACCCCCCCTGACATGAACAAGATACCGTGCTTCGATGTCACACATTACACTGAAGAACAAGTTACCAGAATCATTCAGGACCTTAAACCTACCACCTGCCCAGCAGATTGCTGTCCTGTGGATATTTTTAAGGCCTCCCTTGAGGTGTTAGCAATTTGGATAACTATGCTTATCAATCTTTCCTTTGACAAGGGCGTGGTCCCCACTTCTCTCAAGGATGCTTGGATCATGCCGTTGTTGAAGAAGTCCAATCTTGACCCACAGGCTTCAGACAATTACCGGCCCATTACGAATGTGCCATTTATCTTTAAGATCATGGATACATTGGCAAATCTCCAATTGCAAAAACATATCAAAGACCACAAGGTACTTGGCCTTCATACTTGGAAACCGCCATGCTGGACCTTAAATCTACCTTGGCCGTCATGGTGGATAATGGTCATCCTGCCCTGCTAATGCTTCTGGATCTCTCTGCGCCCTTCGATTTGGTGGACCACTCTCTCTTGGTGACACGCTTAGGGGAGGTTGCCCATTGTTCCAATCTCGCCTCCCAGTGGATCTCATAATTTCTTGGTCCCTGACTGTCCGAGTGGCTTTTGGTGAGGAAAACTCCAACCCCATTTTTCAAATATGTGGGGTCCTACAGGGCTCATGTCTGTCCCCGACATTGTTCAATATCTGTATTCAACCCCTTCTTGAATTGCTGGATGCATTGGGGGTCCGGTATACAAACTATGCCGGCGGTTGTCTTCCACCTGAGCGGGAATTACAAGCAGGATTCGGCTTCCATCAATACCGTCTATAAAGCCATCCAGGCCTGGATGGCAGACAATTCACTCTCCCTTAACTGTAAAAAGACTGAGCTCTTGATTGTGGCCTCAAAAGCTCATCTGGGCAAATTAGATCCTGCCTATGCCAACTTCACTATTGCTGCCAACACCATTCCAGTACTGAGGAAGGTGAAGACGTTGGGGGTCGTTCTTGATGATGAGTTGTCAATGCAGCCTCATGGCTCCTTTATCCGCTCATCTTGCAGCCTCATTACAAAGCGAAGTAATTATATTCGCCTCTTTCTTTCCACCCACAACTGTGCCTTGTTTGCCACCTCACTAGTCAACTCCAGACATGACTATTGTAATAGTCTCCTAGCAGGCACCTCACAGGCCAACATTCAAGCCCTTCAAGTTGCACAGAACAAAGCGATTCGAGCCATCCAAGGACTGCTTAAATGTGCTCACATCTCAGAGGTCAGGAGGGCACTTCAATGGCTGCCTGATCGACATAGGATCACTCATAAGATCTTGACCCTGTCCTTTAAATGTTGTATAAATGCCTGCCCGACTTATCTCATTGGCAGTGTAAAGCCTAAAATAGGCGGAAGGAAGCTTTGCTCCACTGCGTGCCCGACACTCACTCAACCTAGGTACAAACTGGAACACTTTGGAGGTACTTCCTTCGATGTCCAAGCACCATTGCAGTGGTGAAAAGGTGAAACAGGCACAGGCCGGCAGGCATACATCTTCTGCCTGTTTCGTTAGTGTTGGCAGAGGGCAGGCTATGCACTTCAGGACGGGTGTGAGCTGGTACATAGGCAATCCAAACAACAAACGTACGGTGGTACCAACATAAAAAGGGTGTGCAACCAAGATTCTATACAAAGATGAACTAATCACAGTCCGATTGGAAAACAAGAAATCCTCATAAAAGGCTTTATGCTTGAATGCCGTAGTACAAATCTCACACCGGGCTCAGTGCTCTTCATAGCACTCTCCCCAATATTAAAGTGTTTGTGCCACATACACTCATTCGGAAAGCCCCGGGATTTGGATGAGAGCATAACATGTCTCAGTTTCTCATCCTGCTTCTCACTGAATTTTAGAAGAGGAGGGATGAGCTCTCAGGGTATCGATGCCTAAAGCACACACATCCTTACAGAATAACTATATAGGACAGTATCACGTGTTCATATAGTGCTTCATGGTGGATTCAACCCACTTATAAGCACTATAATAATTTGTGTTATTGCTGCCCTGGTCAACATTACTGAATGTATTGACCATTGATTGGTGTTGGGTCGAGTCAGCCCAGCCTAGATTGGATCTTGTGACCTGCAAGATGGACTCACTGGTCAGAGGCAAGTGTTTAACTGGGAGTCAACTTTGTTATTGGAAAATTACCCAAAATGAACAGAAAATCATTTTAAAATGTTGTATCAAACCCTCAAATGATTGACTGAGGACTCGGTACAAGCATGGGTTTGGGTTGAACCTTGACCCTTGCTGGCGAGAGACTCGGAACCCGCTTGAGTTGTACCGCCAACATGTGTAGTCCTGGTCCAGGTGGAGGGCGGGCAGTTATCAATCTGTGCTCAAATTCTCTGATCATGGGGGCTTTTTAGGGTGCATAGGATCAGTGATCAGAACTCGCAGTTGCCAAGGTCATGGTTGCCTCTGCGACTCTGTGCTCTTGAGGGTCTGACCATTCATCTGAGGCCTCCTCCGAGCGTTACCACCCATGGGAGCAGAGAAATGCCAGGTTGCTCCGCTTATGCCAGCTCTATCACAGACACTATTATTGCACAAAGTATTGGGACTTCGTCAACCGCAATTTGGAAGGAGGGGGACTGGGTCGGGCTGATCCTGCCGGTTGCAAACCTGTGAGTGTGCAGCACACAATGATATCACAGGAGAGTGCTAAACTGGCTGAAACATGGACGCTTCTGTGCACCAGCAGATGGACACAGGGTGTGAGGGTCCTTGCATCGGGGAGGTGCGATGGGTGGACCGCAGACCCCTATCCCTCGCCGTTGAGCCCCTAACATCAGAGACCCTCTTTGAGATGGGAAGTTGCCAGGACTTTCCTGAGCTTTTGGGGAGTCCCTTGATATCTCAGTGTGAGGCCCGCCTTGCTCCTTAGTGCTCCCCCCAGCGCACTCACCGCCCTGCCTCCATTTTTAAGATAGTTCTACGGCATTTCTGGGACAGCTCACTGTAAAACGTGAAAACGGGGTGCTGAGTCACTCCTAACACTTTTAGGGTGCTGTTGTGTACAAGTGCACCTCCCGGTCTCCTCGTTTGCCGACTGTGTGCTGTACTCCACTGGAATGAGGGTGTGCAGTGTTTCCCCAGGATCCTCAGTAAACTGGAAGTGATAAGTGCCTCACTGAGTCCCAGATCGTGAGTGCCCTGAGGAAAGTGTGGCTTACGTGTGGGCTGCACCCAAGGTTCTCTCTGGCATCACCAGCGAGGTCGGACAGGGGCTAAAATGGTGTCGTGGTCGTGCACCTATAAAACATGGGCTCACACTCTATTCCTTTTGGGTGGTGTCCAAGCTGAAGTGATTTTGTTAAAAAGCGTTGCAAATTGTGCATTTTTAAGAATGGTTGTTCAGTAACACTGTTTAAAACTATAAACTGCCCAGTGCAGTACCCCATGAAACTGCCCCACTCTGCCCAGAAATGTGGCCCACAATAGCATGTTGTGCCTGTGCTTTGCCTGTTGCCCATGTGGCCGGCCCGAGCCTGTCCACCGCTGCACTAGTCTCTGACCAGAGGTGAAAAGTCTTCTCGAGGCCCAGAATAGGAGCTCGATCACATCAGAGCATGTGTGGAAATGAAAGGGAGGACTACAAAAAGAAGGGGAACGCACTTTTAGGAAGGATTGGCAGCCACCGACGGTACAGGGATGGCCAGGTTCGAGCCCTTTCTCGTCTGCAAGGTGCAAATGACATTGGAATGAGTTGACCGCATCCACCATGGCACGCCTGAAGTCCACCGTGAGTACCTGGGTCCCCTTGGTGGTGGGATGAAGTTGGCCGTATCATGACTACTTTGGTGAGCCATCCTTGCATTCCTCCTAGGTGTTGCACACAGATTAAACTCTACTCACAGTCAAGACACTTGTCCTATCACAGCCATTGTCTTTGGCGAGTAAGCTTCAACTGCTTGAGGTGAACATAGAACAGAGAATGCTGATCTGAAACAGCGTGGTAGGAAAGCTACACTTTCGAATCCAGCCTCTTCCCAGTAACACCAACACACTGGCACTCTATGCCCTCAGAAATCTGCTGTATTTCAGACTTCATGACTTTTGCAAGAGTCTTAAAGGGTAGATTTTTAATTTGACTGTTCCTTTTTATTGTATGTAACTCACCATAAAAGTATTTACTATAGAAGAACAGCTCTCCTTATTCCTTCACTGTCATTTTCTATATTTCTACTTCTTCTTATGTTTCTTTTAAAGTGTTCTTTTTTCCTTTTTCTTTTTGATTTACTGTTATTATGATATTTTTTCCTCAGTTTATAACTTGTTCTTGACTGCCCTTCGGTCAGGAGCGCTATATAAGTGCTTTAAATAAACTAAAGTTAGATAATTGGGATAACCCCCCTGAATAAGTCTTAAACTGCCACCTGATTATTGATTTACTAAATATTGTGTACTTGATTGCGTGCAGCTCACACGTACACCAAGGTAAGCTTCTGCCATCTTAAATATACTTAAGGTGGCATAAGCTTTACACTAAGGTAAGCTTATTCCACCTTAAAAATACTATTTACAATGGAATAGGCTTATCTTGGGGCACACACCTAATAGTTGATTTACTGAATAAGTAGAGGCCCTGCAGAAAGATTGTCATCTTGATGCCCTGCAATTTACACGTACACCAAGCGAAGGTTACGCCATCATATATTGAAAGTGGCGTACGCTTTACACTAATGTAAGCTTATTCCATGTTTAGGGCAACTCACCAGCGATTAGACCAAGAAAATACATCCAACTAGGGAAAGAGGCTCGGTGCACCCTTTGTCGAGAAGAACAAGAACTTTATTTCTAAACAAAATGGAAAAAGTGGCTGGGTATTATGAATCCACTACCACAGAGCTCTTGCGTCCTTCACACAGGTTTCAGTTTAGAAATATGAAAATCATCTTACATAACGCACACAATATACAGTATTAATCCCCCACCCTCATTGGCTACTTGACTATGTACATACTAATAGTTACACATTCTCCAATTGGTCTGGCTATCTTCTCTTCCATCTTCACTGCATGTGGGTAAAGGCCACTCAATCACCGAAGGAAGAAGATTGGTCCTGGGTGGCAGAAGCATTGGTGAAGCACAAACAATAGTCACGCGGGTCAAGACAGCACAAGACTAATGAGACTCTGATGGACCAACCTCTACAACAAGAGCATAGCGATCAAGTATTAAAAATGACATTGTGGTACACCTGAGGGTTTTATCACCTTACAAGACCTAGCGATGTCAACCTGGGCTCTTACGATTGGCTATGCCTTCAGGAAACTTGCTTGCTAGAGGCCCCCTCCCGGGACGGATATGAGGTAATCACAGCCTTGGCCGTTCGAGGGGGAAGGGGTAGCCCGTCTTCAGGTTTTCTGATTGCTTTAAAAGCAGGCTCGGGGATGAGTGTTTTAAAAACCTTATTCTCAAACTTGTGCTGTCTTGCAGTCTTGGTGAACTGGAGCCATGCTCCAGACGGTCCAACCGTTGGTAAAATGGGAAACCATTTGTTTGTTTGTTTATTTATTTGTATAGCGCTCCAGACCCGGGGGTAGAAGGGCGCTTAAAGAAGAAGGTTACATTTTGAGGTATACAATTGCAAAATAAAACAATTTAAGAAATTCGGGATACAGCAGTTACATATTGTGATATATACAATTGTGAAGTAAACAAAGCGCAGAGCAAATTTGCGGACATGGTTAGGTAAGGGGATGTGTGCCTTCCTAACTGGGTGTTACTCTTTGTTCAGGAGCCAACCGATAACATTTTTCCTAAAAATCTGGAAGGGCTCAATGGTTTTTATGTTAAAGGGTAGGGTGTTCCAGAGTTGGGAGGCAAGTACTGTGAGACTGGTTCCTCCCGCTCCTTTTAATGAGAATCTGGGTACTGTTAAGCATAGGGTGTTGGAAGATCTGGTGATTCTTGTGGCAGGTTTTTAGGTACATTTGTTGGACAGATATGGGGGCTAGGTGGTTTAGAGCCTTATATGTAAGGCAGATGGTTTTCAAGTCTATTTTTTGTCGAATGGAGAGCCATTTGCATGACCTCCTAGTATTGGAAATGTGCTCTTGTCTGGGAATGTTGAGTGCTGCGCGAAGAGCGTTGTTTTGTAGTACCTGTAGCTTGTTAATTGTGGTTTGGTTAGCACCTAGGTACAGACTATTGCAGTAGTCTAGTTTAGACTGTATGAGGGCTCTGGCAAGCGTGAGGCAGCTGTTGGTGGAAAGGAAGGATCTAGTGGACCTAATAAGCTTGCCGGTGTAAGCGGCGGCAGAGGTGATCATGTTGGTTTGTTTGTGAAGGTTAGAATTGGCATCAAGATAAAATACAAGGGTTTTCACATTTCTGGCGATGGGGATGGTGTGACCATCGATCGTGATATTGATGTAATTGGGGTTAAGTTTGGACAGGTTGTTGGGAGAGCCGACAAGGAGGAGCTCCGTCTTCTCATCATTCAGACAGAGGCCATGAGAGGCCATCAATGCCTGAATGATGGAGAATATTTTGTTAATCCGAGTGACGTCTGTGAGGTAGTTGCCTGTGATAGTGAGGAGTATCTGGGTGTCGTCTGCGTAGTTCATGTAGGTGGAGACATAGGAGCCTTGTGGAACCCCGCATGAGATAGGTATAGGGTCTGCTGCAGCTGTTGTGGAAAAGACTCGCATGGTTCTGTTCGCCAGAAATGATTGTATCCAAGCGATGGCAGGGGGGGAGAAGTGAGCTGCGCTGGCCAGGTGATTGCAGAGGTTATTGTGGTCGACCAAGTCAAAATCCGCTGAGAGGTCTAAGAGGAGAAGGAGTGCAGTCTTGCCTTTGTCTTTGATTTCATCAATCTGGCTTTTAAGATCAACAAGGGCAGTTTCTGTACCATGTTGAGTTCTAAAGCCAGACTTACGTAATCCTAGCAGTTGATTGGATTCCAGGTATTCTTGAATTTGGAGGTAGGCGACTCTGTCCAGTATTTTTAAGAGGAATGGGACTGTGGTGATGGGTCTGTAGTTAGTGGGTATGGTTGGGTCTAGGGATTGTTTTGTCAAGAGTGGGAGAACCCAGGATTGTTTGAGGTTGCTGGGGACAGAGTTGTTTGTGAATGATAGGTTGATCAGTTTGGTGATGAAGGGGGATAGGTCTCTGGCTGCGTCTTTTATGATCTGGGCGGGGCAGCTGTCCCCTTTGCAGTTAGAGGGTTTTAAGGAGGTGATGATTTTTTTTAACTTTCACTGCGGTTACTTTCTTGAAAGTGAAGCTGGATATGGCGTCGAAGGGCGTTGGTAGGTTAGGGTTAGTAGGCTTGTTGTTGGACAGTTGTTGGCGTTTGTCCTTGATTTTGGTTTGGAGTCCTACGATTTTATTGTTGAGGGCGTTTTGGATGCCAGTGCACCAAAGTTTGTCTTTCAGACATGTGTCTGTGAGTGGATTGGGGTTTTCGAGTTCTTTTAGAATTTTGAATAGTTCTTTAGTGGAAGATCCTGCTTGATAGATTCTGACGTTGTAAACTTCTTTTTTGCTGCAAATTATTTCATTTTTAAAGAGAGTGATTATATTTGTGAGGTTTAGTTTGTTTTCTGCAGCAGGGTTGGCTTTCCAAGTGAGTTGAGCCTTAGCTTTCTTTTTCCTGAGTGCCTTAAATTCAGGGGTTTACCATGTGTTAAGGTGCGCTCTTGGTTTATCTTTGCGCAATTTCAAGGGGGCAATGGTGTCCATTGCTTTGGCCATGGAATTGTTGAAGGTGTCGATTAGTTGGTTTAAATCACCGTTGGCTGGGAGTGCGTTAAGGGTGGGCAGGACCAGGGGTAGAAGGGCCTCAGCAGTGATGTTGCGTTTGCTTCTGGTGCGGCATGCTGGTGCTATAGGGCATTTTTCAGGTGTGGCGTGGGTGATATTAATCTCAAGAGGTATGAGGTGGTGGTCTGTCCAGGCTAGAGGTTGGAGGTCCTTACAGATGGTGTCGCAGTTGTGGTTCGCCACCCAGTCGATAGTTCGACCTTTCTGGTGGGTTGGGAGGGCAATGAGTTGTGCAACGCCATGTTCTGTTAGGGCATTGGCTAGTGATGCAGCAGGTGCACCATTCGGGTCACTGTAACCGAGGTTAAGGTCCCCGAGGATAATGATTTGTGCTGACGGCTTAGAGTTTTCAGCAATGAGAGAAGTGATGTCTTCTTCAGAGGCCCCTGGGGAGCCTGGAGGTCTATATGTGAGGTGAAAGGTGATTGTGCTTGTGGGGGAGGTTTGTAACTTGGCCGTGAGCAGCTCACAAGAAGAGAGTGATGCTCAGTGCTCGCCCCATCCACCAAGAGGAAGGGGGCTAAAGTCCAATTCTGCAGCCATTAAGAGAGGGAAGCAATGGTCTAGAATAATGAAATCCTGGGTGATGCACCAAGTAATAATGAAAGACGATAACTCCTTGATTCTGATCCCTACTTGGAAAAGAGGAAGTCAGGTGGCTGACTTGGATTATATCGATGTTTCAAATAACATCTTGCAAATTATAAGAGGATATGAAGTGATGAGAATGGAGAATAGTGATCATAATCTGCTATACATGGTGCTGGCCTGAGCAGAGAAACCACCTGTACAGATTATGACAACGGAGGTAGTCGTGAACAACCGGGGCAACCGACTGAGGTTAAAACCCAAAGATATTAAAACCTTGACAAAGACCTACATTGAAGGAATGAAAAGGGCAGACCGCCCTTTTGGGGCGGTGGACTACCATCCTCTTTTGAACCCGTACAACAGTAAGAAGGGTGTGACCGCAAAGATAAAAACGGTGGTAGTCATACATATGATCCAATACTGGCGGGGAAACGAAGAAAAATGAGGTGCGTAAAGCATAAGGCAGCAAAGTCCAACAACATCGACATCAAGGAACAAGCTGCAAAAGCCTGTACGGAATATAAATCCTGGGTCATGGCTCGAAGACGCACACTGATCCAACAAGACTCAGAAGAAATGCTGAGGGTCCTAAGTAGCAAAGACTCCAGGAACTTTTGGGCATTGATCAAATAAACAAAAATTACTCCCCAGGACACCCAACAAAATTGTGTGAGTGAACAAGTATGGATTTCGCATTACTCAGAGCTCTATAGGAGTGTAACTCACACAATTCAAAAGGATCAAACAATGTATAAGGAGACGCAGCAGATTTTAGGACGTGACGTTGAAGACATACTTCAAAAGATCTTGAAGCTAAATCCATTCAGAGGCTCCGGTCTGGACGGACTCACTAACGTCATGTTGAGAGAAAACTCTGAAGAATGGTCAGTTTTCATCAACGCTGTATTCATGAAAATTGTCGAAGAAAGAGCAATACCAGAGTCCTGGAAATCGACAACCATAGTCGCCATTTTTAAAAGGGGGGCTAAGGATGACCCCAAAAACTACAGACCTATAACGTTATTCGATGTTATAGGTAAGATCTTTGGGTCTTTCCTACGGGAAAAGTTCCTTCAATGGACCAAGGTGTCCAATTCGACCCACTGCAAACGGGATTTGTTAAATCGGTAGGAACTGCAGTGACCATCATGCTACTTAATATACTAAAAGACAAATCCCACCATGGTAAAGGAAAGACCTTCATTGCATTTGTGGACCTAGTTCAGGCCTTTGCTCGAGTGGATTGAAAACTGTTGTGGAAAAAATTAGAGGAATGAAATTGCCTGGAAGATCTAATGGAGCCGTTGATCACTCTCCACACAGACACCAAGATCAGAGTGCACCTGAACAGAGCCGGCTTATTATCCTCACCAATTCCAACTTTTCGAGGAGTTAAACAGGGGTGCCCTTTGGCCCCTGCGATATATAATTTCTTCATCTCAGACATCCAGCAATTTTAGCCTCAGTTAAGATCCTTTCCGCCTTCCATCGGTGCCGAAAAAGTGACTAGATTACTATCCGCAGAGGATCTCATACTAATAGATCAAACATAAATAGGCCTTCAAAGGCAGCTAGAGAGGTACACAACCCTGAATCATCTGAAGATAAATCATGAAAAGGTGAAATAAACGCGGAGAAAGAGCCCTTCATTGGGTCCTTGGGTACAACCAGAAAAGAAAGGGTTGAAACATTCAAATATCTAGGAGTAACCGTAAATAACAGCAAAGTAGATCCCTCACTACAAGAAACCCTAACATTAAAAGCACAATTGCTGTTAACCCAGGCAAAATTGATGGACAGAAAATACAGACGATTTTCGCTTATGGCAGCCATCAAATTTTATAAAGGCAAGGTGGTGCCCACGCTCACATATGGTGCGGAGGCAGTTCCGGATATCCTGAAAAGGCTATGGTGCATACTTGAGAGGATGGTGTGGAGAAAAATCTTAAGTCTGCCAAACACAACCCCAGTAACTATTGAAGAGAACTGGACCTTCCGTCACTCCACGCCACAGTTGTGTGGAAAGGCTTGGCACTGTTCCGCAAGGTTTTATTGCCAACTAGTCCAAGGATCCTGAAGCTAATAGAACGCAAAATGTTGAAAAGATGGTCTCCACTGTTAACAAATTGTGATACCTACAATAGGAACAAACTCGAAGAGATGGGATGTAACGTGGAGATCTTGATGACGAACCCTATGCAAGTCAAAAAGAAATGTATAGAGTTGTACTGGATAACTACTGAAGAGGATGCAGGGCCTATGCGCTTGTTAGTGATTTGCCATCTAACACCATGAAGCTCAACCAACCCTGTGCTTACCTCTTGAAATTTCCAAATAGAATGTACAAGGAAACCTTCATGAGAACGAGGTTTAACCTGATTCTAACTAATGAGATCAAGGAAATTAGGGGCTTGACTACGTCTAAAGCTTGTAGATTGTGCCGTAACTGTGATCAGGTAGATCAAGTAGAGTCAATCCAACCTGTGGTGATGGTTTGCCCAGGTTTTAATGTGGAGCGACAGCTATTCCTGAATCCACTTATGAGAAAGCTCAGTACGATGGATGAGGAGTCCAGATGGGCGGCACTGATTAATGGAGATAAAACATCTTGGGTCATCGCTGCCGTATCGTTCATACGAAAGGTCTGAGGTCAGAACATGACCCCATTGGGAAGGTCGCGGCCTCTCCGCTTAATGACATGGCCCTTAAGACTAGTAAACAGACACATCGAAAGACCTTGCGGATATCGGTGGAGGACAGTGGCTTTTTAAACTCCTGAGGGCTTTAAAACTCTTGAGGGTTGGGACATAACTGTTAAGAGTGAATATCATTTTGTTGGTTGGTACTGTATTAGTGGGGTGGGAGATTAAGTGAAGGACTATTAATGGGACTCTGGTTAAAGTGAATGTATACTCTAAAGGAGTGATGGAAGTCTGGGAAAAAAGAACTTCTGAATTGTTCTTAAAGTTTTGCAAAAATTGCTGCGCAATTAAATCAAATAAATACAATTTAAAAAAGGCCTCTTCCATCTTGAGACATGGCAAAGCAATTGGTTAACTTCGACTGGCACCACCCTACCATAAATCCTAACCACCTGATATGCACCTGGTCATCAACATGAACTCGACAGATAACTTCGAAGTCAATCTGGTCCTTGCGAACAAAGCAGCCCTCTTTTCATCCAGACACGTCGGCACCCTTATCATGCCCTCCCCGCCATATGGGCATCACTCTTGGCTCTCCCTGGCACAAATCACAGATCACGTTGTTCTCTGCTCCGCCCTTTATTAGTTCCCTCCTCAAGAGATAGACCTGGTGTTCCACTAATCAATCCACCTCATGAAGGATTTAAGACTCTTAATCCTACACATCTGGTAGTTCAACTAGAGTGACCACCATTCTGGGGGGCACAAATGCGCTGAATCCGTAGTTAATGTTTAGCAACCTAAAATCTCTGCCCCTCTCCCATGAGTATGGCCATCGTCCTGTGCCACAGCCCTTCGTCTGTTTGGCTGCACACATTCCTGCCTAATAGTTCAAAGACCTAACTGAATAAATTGATGTGTGGGTGTACATGCGTGTTCCTTGCTGCGCCTGGGGATACAATGATGAAGGCTCGTTGTTCGGTGTCTCCAACGTGGCCTGTGAGGATTCAGGACGACTCGTGAATGCTGCATTAGTTCATAGGATACTGTTAAATATTCTACACAACATTAACACAAAGCAAGCAGGGACGTCATTTGGCGGTCGCCAGAGGTCGCAACTGCGACCTCTGAGGTCTCCCTTGCGACCTCTGTGGTCACCCTTGCGACCTCTAGAAAAAAAAAAGAAAAAAAAATGTTTTTTTTAAAAACTTTTTTTTTTTGTAATGCAATCTCATGGGCTGTGGCCAGCACCATGTGGCTCTTTAGTTTTGGAGTGGCTGGCTTTCTTGTTAAAGCCCCTTAAAAAAAGAAGAAAAAGAAGAAAAGGATTGACACAAGTCTAACACTTTCAGCACTGACCCTAAATAAGAAAGATTAGGAATACCAAATAAAGTCTTTCTGGAATTCTATACAATAATTGATACACATTAAAGGTTTATTTCAGGCACACTTCAGGGGGTGAGTCACTGATTTAGTCTGTTCTTAAGCGTAAGTGCTATATAACAACACATCATCATTTGGTCATGGTGCTTGCATTCACAGTAATTTGGTAATATGGGCCTATACACACTGATCTTAACGATACATATGGCGATCCATTCTTGTATGAAATGTACATCACATTATAGTGATATCGTAACCATATTTTTTGTAGTGTACAATGCTATGCGATAGCACTTCCTGTTTTGTCAACGGGTGAAAGGTCGCGTTCCATCGCATCCCGCGATATCACTTCGGGGTGGGATCAAATGACATCACTTCCTGTGATGTCACCCGGGGTCAAGGGTCGTGTGATGTCACTTCCGCTACCCCTGGCATTTTGGTGAAATGACGTCCCTGAAAGCAAGTGGTTAATTCTCCCATATAAAGCTCTCCACCCGAGCCGATTACTTCCATCAGTAAGACTCAACCCTCCCCTCCACACGGTCTCGCACACCTGCTCCATGTTTTAATATATTTGCCGCAGTCTAAAACGTTTGGGAGGGGCGGCAATCTGGACATGCATCCCAACATTCCTTAAACATACTATTTAGGCGGGCATAAGCTTACCTTGCCGCACCCACCTGATCATTGATTTGCTAAATAAGTAGAGGCCCTGAGGAAGGATTGAGGGCGCGCAACTCACACGTACACCAAGTTAAGCTTCTTACATGGAAGCAAAAACACGGTAGCCAATAAACGGGGACTCGTAGCCCCTTATGCGCCTGCTTTTCCCAGTCCACGCTATGCAAGAAATGTGTAATGGTGACCCGTAACCTTTGATATTTGCTGTCTTCCGTTTTCTGAACAGGATTATGTTAATACACGTTTAATGTAGTGATGTATCATAACGTGTTATTTTGCTTTATGTGTAATGATGTCAAGTTTTAAGAGAAACCTGTATTTGCTATTGTAAGAAGACGATGATAATGGATCATTTATACTTTTTTTTTCTTTTTTGTGTAAAATCCACGAAAACAAAAAAAATAGCATTTAAAAAAATATCTTTTTTAGTTTTGGGGAGCACTGGCTCCGCATTCAGGGCCCCCATCTTTGGAAATGCTTTAGAAAATTTGAGAAGTGGTGTAATCGTTGCCCTTTTAAATTGTGTCTATTTTGTGTCAACCCTACTGTATTTGTACCAGAGATATATTTAAATCCCTCGTATCTCTGCTTCCCTTATTAGAACGCGTGTCTCTCTCACATCTCACTCCTCCTTGTGGTGGCTGCCCCTTCAAGGGCGTACACACGCGGTGTAGTGACGCAACTCTGCCGCGTGTGCTATAAATAAACGGGGCGTGCCCGGACGCAGCAGAGCAACGGAGTAATGAGGCTCAAGCCTCGGTATCCAAAATCACCGCTGATGGATAAAAGTCTATTAGCAAGAAGAAGAACAAGCGCTCGCAGCAGAGCAACCGGGGAGCTCGAACGGTACGCACGCGTCCAGTGTGTGTCTGTGTGCAGTGGGAGATCACGGGGGCACTGGATGATACTGGAGCCTTGTAACACTCCTCTACCCGAGAAGTATTTAAGTACCAACATGGTTTCCACCGTGGCGATTCTTACGTGCCCCTCACATGTAACCTCTCTCCTTCCAGGGCGCACGCCGAGGGGCCACATGGGTGAACAGCGACTGCCCACTTTTTTGAGAGTGTTCTTAAAAAATTTAAAGAATGGCCGGGATTCGAACCCAGGTCGCTTTAGTGTGAGAGGACGCACCACACGCCCCGCCACATGAATCATGTACCAGAGAGGAGGAAAATGTTCCATGCTGACATCCTGCTATACAGGCCGTTTTATTGGCGATTTTCATATCTAAAATCTACGCACCTTGCATAATTAGGCAGCAATTTAATATGAAAATATGTTTTCTAGGCAAATTCGTATTTGCCCAACGCACTTTCGTCACCTGTGAAAGACAAGTTGAATAAAATGGGCATATTTCACTTAATGACATCATTTCCCATGTCGTGTCAGAGTTTCCCCCGCTTTAAAGGACTCAAGCCCTGTACCCTCGACCACGTGCCCTTCTCCTTCTCCCTTCCCCTACCATCCAGACTGTGCACTCTTTGCCCTCCTCGTCACTTTTATAGCACTGGTAGCTCTCTCCTGGGCTCCTGGGCTGTCTCTAATCTGGACACGTGTCACCGGAACTGAGTCTTTTGCTGGGTGCGCCTGGTGGAACTGGCTCATGTTTCATGTGAGCTCTAGGTAAAGCCTCACTGATGCCTCCTACAGGGGTAAAAACAACCTGTATGTTTCTGTTAGATCAATGGTTGAGAAGGTATAGCGATACACTCTGGGAGATGTTCACCCACTGGCTGCGGGGGCTTTGGCGCGACCACATCCCTTCTGGGAGCGGAAAGTGGCTTGTGAAAATGTGCATTGTGCAGTAGTCGTTGCCCGGCCTGCTCTCCACTTTAGCTGTCGAAGTTTCCTTCACCACTTCCTGCCACCAGATTAGGTGTGTGGGGGCGTCAACTCCTCTGAAGCGTACCCCTTGAAAGCTGCAAGACAAGGGAAGCTACCAACCAAAGTGCACTGGTGATCATTACCCAAGTGTGGCTATACACAAAGGCACTGTATTACCCAAGCGCTGATATACACAAAGGCACCGGTGCATATTACACAAGTGTGGCTATGCAGAAGGTGCGGGTGCATATTACACAAGTGCTGGTATACACAAAGGCACTGGTGCATGTTACACAAGTGTGGCTATGCAGAAGGTGCGGGTGCATATTACACAAGTGCTGGTATACACAAAGGCACTGGTGCATGTTACACAAGTGTGGATATAAACAAAGGCACTGGTGCATATTACACAAGTGTGGCTATCCAGAAGGGTGCGGGTGCATATTACCCAAATGTGGATATCCAGTGAAGCACTGGTGCATATTGCTTAAGTGTGCCTATCCAGAAGGGCACAAATGCATATTACCCAAGTGCATATATACACAAAGGCACTGGGGCCTGTTACACAAGTGTGGGTAACCAAAAGTGTGTGGGTGCATGTTACCCAAGTGCAGATATACACAAAGGCACTGGTGCATGTTACACAAGTGTGGATATACACAAATGCACTCGTGTACATTACCCAAGTGTAGATAAACACAAAGGCAGTGGTGCATATTACACCAGTGTGGCTATGCAGAACGGTGCTGGTGCATGTTAACCAAGTGTAGATATCCAGAAGGGCACGGGTGCATGTTACCCAAGTGCATTCATACACAAAGGCACTGAGGCTTATTACACAAGTGTGGCTAACCAGAAGGGTGCGGGTGCAAGTTACCCAAGTGCATATATACACAAAGGCACTGCGGCATGTTACACAGGTGCAGATATCCAGAATGGCAAGGGTGCAGATTACCCAAATGCATATATACACAAAGGCACTGGGGCATGTTACACAAGTGCAGATATCCAGAATGGCAAGGGTGCAGATTACCCAAGTGCATATATACAGAAAGGCACTGGGGCATGTTACTCAAGTGCAGATATCCAGAATGGCAAGGGTGCAGATTACCCAAGTGCATAGATACACAAAGGCACTGGGGCATGTTACACAAGTGCAGATATCCAGAATGGCAAGGGTGCAGATTACCCAAGTGCATATATACACAAAGGCACTGGGGCATGTTACCCAAGTGCAGATATCCTGAAGGGTGCGGGTGTTGTTACCCAAGTGCAGATATCCAGAACGGCAAGGGTGCAGATCACCCAAGTGCATATATACACAAAGGCACTGGGGCATTTTACCCAAGTGCAGATATCCAGAATGGCAAGGGTGCAGATCACCCAAGTGCATATATGCACAAAGGCACTGGGGCATGTTACCCAAGTGCAGATATCCAAAATGGCAAGGGTGTAGATTACCCAAGTGCAAATATGCACAAAGGCACTGGGGCATGTTACACAAGTGCAGATATCCAGAATGACAAGGGTGCAGATTACCCAAGTGCATATATACACAAAGGCACTGGGGCATGTTACACAAGTCCAGATATCCAGAATGGCAAGGGTGCAGATTACCCAAGTGCATATATACACAAAGGCACTGGGGCATGTTGCACAAGTGCAGATATCCAGAATGGCAAGGGAGCAGATTACCCAAGTGCATATATACACAAAGGCACTGCGGCAGCATGTTACCCAAGTGCAGATATCCTGAAGGGTGCGGGTGCATGTTACCCAAGTTCACATATCCAGAATGGCATGGGTGCAGATTACCCAAGTGCATATATAAACAAAGGCAATGGGGCATGTCACACAAGTGCAGATATCCAGAATGGCAAGGATGCAGATTACCGAAGTGCATATATACACAAAGGCACTGGGGCATGTCACACAAGCGCAGATATCCAGAATGGCAAGGGTGCAGATTACCCAAGTGCATAGATACACAAAGGCACTAGGGCATGTTACCCAAGCGCAGATATCCAGAATGGCAAGGGTGCAGATTACCCAAGTGCATATATACACAAAGGCACTGGGACATGTTACCCAAGTACAGATATCCAGAATGGCAAGGGTGTAGATTACCCAAGTGCATATATACACAAAGGCACTGGGGCATGTTACACAACTACAGATATCCAGAATGGCAAGGGTGCAGATTGCCCAAGTGCATATATACACAAAGGCACTGGGGCATGTTACACAAGCGCAGATATCCAGAATGGCAAGGGTGCAAATTACCCAAGTGCATATATTCACAAAGGCACTGTGGCATGTTACCCAAGTGCAGATATCCTGAAGGGTGCGGGTGCATGTTACCCAAGTGCAGATATCCAGAACGGCAAGGGTGCAGATTACCCAAGTGCATACATACACAAGGGCACTGGGGCATGTTACACAAGTGCAGATATCCTGAAGGGTGCGGGTGCATGTTACCCAAGTGCACATATCCAGAATGGCAAGGGTGCAGATCACCCAAGTGCATATATACACAAAGACACTGTGGCATGTTACCCAAGTGCAGATATCCTGAAGGGTGCGGGTGCATGTTACCCAAGTGCAGATATCCAGAACGGCAAGGGTGCAGATTACCCAAGTGCATACATACACAAAGTCACTGGGGCATGTTACACAAGTGTAGATATCCAGAATGGCAAGGGTGCAGATCACCCAATTGCATATATACACAAAGGCACCGGGGCATGTTACACAAGTGTAGATATCCAGAATGGCAAGGGTGCAGATTACCCAAGTGCATATATACACAAAGGCACTGGGGCATGTTACCCAAGTGCAGATATCCAGAACGGCAAGGGTGCAGATTACCCAAGTGCATACATACACAAAGGCACTGGGGCATGTTACACAAGTGCAGATATCCAGAATGGCAAGGGTGCAGATCACCCAAGTGCATATATGCACAAAGGCACTGGGGCATGTTATACAAGGTCAGATATCCAGAATGGCAAGGGTGCAGATTACCCAAGTGCATATATAAACAAAGGCACTGGGGCATGCTACACAAGTGCAGATATCCAGAATGGCAAGGGTGCAGATTACCCAAGTGCCTGTATACACAAAGGCACTGGGGCATGTTACACAAGTGCAGATATCCAGAATGGCAAGGGTGCAGATTACCCAAGTGCATATATACACACATGCACTGGGGCATGTTACCCAAGTGCAGATATCCTGAAGGGTGCGGGTGCATGTTACCCAAGTGCACATATCCAGAATGGCAAGGGTGCAGATCACCCAAGTGCATATATACACAAAGACACTGTGGCATGTTACCCAAGTGCAGATATCCTGAAGGGTGCGGGTGCATGTTACCCAAGTGCAGATATCCAGAACGGCAAGGGTGCAGATTACCCAAGTGCATATATACACACATGCACTGGGGCATGTTACACAAGTGCAGATATCCAGAATGGCAAGGGTGCAGATTAACCAAGTGCATATATACACAAAGGCACTGCAGCAGCATGTTACCCAAGTGCAGATATCCTGAAGGGTGTGGGTGCATGTTACCCAAGTGCAGATATCCAGAATGTCAAGGGTGCAGATTACCCAAGTGCATATATACACAAAGGTAATGGGGCATGTCACACAAGTGCAGATATCCAGAATGGCAAGGGTGCAGATTACCCAAGTGCATATATACACAAAGGCACTGGGGCATGTTACACAAGCGCAGATATCCAGAATGGCAAGGGTGCAGATTACCCAAGTGCATAGATACACAAAGGCACTGGGGCATGTTACCCAAGTGCAGATATCCAGAATGGCAAGGGTGCAGATTACCCAAGTGGATATATACACAAAGGCACTGGGACATGATACCCAAGTGCAGATATCCAGAATGGCAAAGGTGCAGATTACCCAAGTGCATATATACACAAAGGCCCTGGGGCATGTTACACAAGTGCAGATATCTAGAACGGCAAGGGTGCATATTACCCAAGTGCATATATACACAAAGGCACTGGGGCATGTTACACAAGCGCAGATATCCAGAATGGCAAGGGTGCAGATTACCCAAGTGCATATGTACACAAAGGCACTGGGGCATGTTACACAAGTGCAGATATCTAGAACGGCAAGGGTGCAGATTACCCAAGTGCATATATACACAAAGGCACTGGGGCATGTTACACAAGTGCAGATATCCCGAAGGGTGCGGGTGCATTTTACCCAAGTGCAGATATCCAGAATGGCAAGGGTGCAGATTACCCAAGTGCATATATACACAAAGGCCCTAGGGCATGTTACACAAGTGCAGGTATCCCGAAGGGTGCGGGTGCATTTTACCCAAGTGCAGATATCCAGAATGGCAAGGGTGCAGATTACCCAAGTGCATATATACACAAAGGCACTGGGGCATGTTACACAAGTGCAGATATCCAGAATGGCAAGCGTGAATATTACCCAAGTGCATATATACACAAAGGCACTGGGGCATGTTACACAAGTGCAGATATCCAGAATGGCAAGGGTGCAGATTCCCCAAGTGCATATGTACACAAAGGCACTGGGGCATGTTACACAAGTGTGGGTAACCAGAGGTGTGCGAGTGCATGTTACCCAAGTGCAGATGTCCGGAAAGGCAAGGGTGCAGATTACCCAAGTGCATATATACACAAAGGCACTGCGGCATGTTACACAAGTGCAGATATCCAGAACGGCAAGGGTGCAGATTACCCAAGTGCATACATACACAAAGGCACTGGGGCATGTTACACAAGTGCAGATATCCAGAATGGCAAGGGTGCAGATCACCCAAGTGCATATATACACAAAGGCACTGGGGCATGTTATACAAGGGCAGATATCCAGAATGGCAAGGGTGCAGATTACCCAAGTGCATATATACACAAAGGCACTGGGGCATGTTACACAAGTGCAGATATCCAGAATGGCAAGGGTGCAGACTATCCAAGTGCCTATATACACAAAGGCACTGGGGCATGTTACACAAGTGCAGATATCCAGAATGGCAAGGGTGCAGATTAACCAAGTGCATATATACACAAAGGCACTGCAGCAGCATGTTACCCAAGTGCAGATATCCTGAAGGGTGCGGGTGCATGTTACCCAAGTGCAGATATCCAGAATGTCAAGGGTGCAGATTACCCAAGTGCATATATACACAAAGGCACTGGGGCATGTTACACAAGCACAGATATCCAGAATGGCAAGGGTGCAGATTACCCAAGTGCATAGATACACAAAGGCACTGGGGCATGTTACCCATTTGCAGATATCCAGAATGGCAAGGGTGCAGATTACCCACATATATACACAAAGGCACTGGGCCATGTTACCCAAGTGCAGGTATCCAGAATGGCAAGTGTGCAGATTACCCAAGTGCATATATACACAAAGGCACTGGGGCATGTTACACAACTGCAGATATCCAGAATGGCAAGGGTGCAGATTACCCAAGTGCATATGTACAAAAAGGCACTGGGGCATGTTACACAGGTGCAGATATCCAGAATGGCAAGGGTGCAGATTACCCAAGTGCATATATACACAAAGGCACTGGGGCATGTTACACAAGTGCAGATATCCCGAAGGGTGCGGGTGCATTTTACCCAAGTGCAGATATCCAGAATGGCAAGGGTGCAGATTACCCAAGTGCATATATATACAAAGGCACTGGGGCATGTTACACAAGTGCAGATATCCTGAAGGGTGCGGGTGCATTTTACCCAAGTGCAGATATCCAGAATGGTAAGGGTGCATATTACCCAAGTGCACATATACACAAAGGCACTGGGGCATGTTACACAAGTGCAGATATCCATAATGGCAAGGGTGCAGATCACCCAAGTGCATATATACACAAAGGCACTGGGGCATGTTACCCAAGTGCAGATATCCAGAATGGCAAGGGTGCAGATTACTCAATTACATATATACACAAAGGCACTGCGGCATGTTACCCACTTGCAGATATCCTTTAGGGCACGAATGCATATTACCCAAGTGCAAATATACACAAAGGCACTGGGGTATGTTACCCAAGTGCAGATATCCAGAATGGCAAGGGTGCAGCTTCCCCAAGTGCATATGTACACAAAGGCACTGGGGCATGTTACACAAGTGTGGGTAACCAGAGGTGTGCGGGTGCATGTTACCCAAGTGCAGATGTCCGGAAAGGCAAGGGTGCAGATTACCCAAGTGCATATATACACAAAGGCACTGCGGCATGTTACACAAGTGCAGATATCCAGAATGGCAAGGGTGCATGTTACCCAACTGCATATATACGCAAAGTGCATATATACACAAAGGCACTGGGGCATGTTATACAAGGGCAGATATCCAGAATGGCAAGGATGCAGATTACCCAAGTGCATATATACACAAAGGCACTGGGGCATGTTACACAAGTGCAGATATCCCGAAGGGTGCGGGTGCATTTTACCCAAGTGCAGATATCCAGAATGGCAAGGGTGCAGATTACCCAAGTGCATATATACACAAAGGCACTGGGGCATGTTACACAAGTGCAGATATCCAGAATGGCAAGGGTGCAGATTACCCAAGTGCATATGTACACAAAGGCACTGGGGCATGTTACACAAGTGCAGATATCCAGAATGGCAAGGGTGCAGATTACCCAAGTGCATATATACACAAAGGCACTGGGGCATGTTACACAAGTGCAGATATCCCGAAGGGTGCGGGTGCATTTTACCTAAGTGCAGATATCCAGAATGGCAAGGATGCAGATTATCCAAGTGCATATATACACAAAGTCACTGGGGCATGTTATACAAGTGTAGATATCCCGAAGGGTGCGGGTGCATTTTACCCAAGTGCAGATATCCAGAATGGCAAGGGTGCAGATTACCCAAGTGCATATATACACAAAGGCACTGGGGCATGTTACACAAGTGCAGCTATCCAGAATGGCAAGCGTGCATATTACCCAAGTGCATATGTACACAAAGGCACTGGGGCATGTTACACAAGTGTAGATATCCAGAAAGGCAAGGGTGCAGATCACCCAAGTGCATATATACACAAAGGCACTGGGGCATGTTACCCAAGTGCAGATATCCAGAATGGCAAGGGTGCAGATTACTCAATTGCATATATACACAAAGGCACTGCGGCATGTTACCCACTTGCAGATATCCTGAAGGGCACGAATGCATATTATCCAAGTGCAAATATACACAAAGGCACTGGGGCATGTTACCCAAGTGCAGATATCCAGAATGGCAAGGGTGCAGATTCCCCAAGTGCATATGTACACAAAGGCACTGGGGCATGTTACACAAGTGTGGGTAACCAGAGGTGTGCGGGTGCATGTTACCCAAGTGCAGATGTCCGGAAAGGCAAGGGTGCAGATTACCCAAGTGCATAGATACACAAAGGCACTGCGGCATGTTACACAAGTGCAGATATCCAGAATGGCAAGGGTGCATGTTACCCAAGTGCATATATACACAAAGGCACTGGGGCATGTTACACAAGTGTGGGTAACCAGAAGTGTGTGGGTGCATGTTACCCAAGTGCAGATGTCCGGAAAGGCACGGATGCAGATTACCCAAGTGCATACATGCACAACGGCACTGGGGCATGTTATACAAGGGCAGATATCCAGAATGGCAAGGATGCAGATTACCCAAGTGCATATATACACAAAGGCACTGGGGCATGTTACACAAGTGCAGATATCCAGAATGGCAAGGGTGCATATTACCCAAGTGCATATATACACAATGGCACTGGGGCATGTTACACAAGTGCAGATATCCAGAATGGCAAGGATGCAGATTACCGAAGTGCATATATACACAAAGGCACTGGGGCATGTCACACAAGCGCAGATATCCAGAATGGCAAGGGTGCAGATTACCCAAGTGCATAGATACACAAAGGCACTAGGGCATGTTACCCAAGCGCAGATATCCAGAATGGCAAGGGTGCAGATTACCCAAGTGCATATATACACAAAGGCACTGGGACATGTTACCCAAGTACAGATATCCAGAATGGCAAGGGTGTAGATTACCCAAGTGCATATATACACAAAGGCACTGGGGCATGTTACACAACTACAGATATCCAGAATGGCAAGGGTGCAGATTGCCCAAGTGCATATATACACAAAGGCACTGGGGCATGTTACACAAGCGCAGATATCCAGAATGGCAAGGGTGCAAATTACCCAAGTGCATATATTCACAAAGGCACTGTGGCATGTTACCCAAGTGCAGATATCCTGAAGGGTGCGGGTGCATGTTACCCAAGTGCAGATATCCAGAACGGCAAGGGTGCAGATTACCCAAGTGCATACATACACAAAGGCACTGGGGCATGTTACACAAGTGCAGATATCCTGAAGGGTGCGGGTGCATGTTACCCAAGTGCACATATCCAGAATGGCAAGGGTGCAGATCACCCAAGTGCATATATACACAAAGACACTGTGGCATGTTACCCAAGTGCAGATATCCTGAAGGGTGCGGGTGCATGTTACCCAAGTGCAGATATCCAGAACGGCAAGGGTGCAGATTACCCAAGTGCATACATACACAAAGTCACTGGGGCATGTTACACAAGTGTAGATATCCAGAATGGCAAGGGTGCAGATCACCCAATTGCATATATACACAAAGGCACCGGGGCATGTTACACAAGTGTAGATATCCAGAATGGCAAGGGTGCAGATTACCCAAGTGCATATATACACAAAGGCACTGGGACATGTTACCCAAGTGCAGATATCCAGAACGGCAAGGGTGCAGATTACCCAAGTGCATACATACACAAAGGCACTGGGGCATGTTACACAAGTGCAGATATCCAGAATGGCAAGGGTGCAGATCACCCAAGTGCATATATGCACAAAGGCACTGGGGCATGTTATACAACGGCAGATATCCAGAATGGCAAGGGTGCAGATTACCCAAGTGCATATATAAACAAAGGCACTGGGGCATGCTACACAAGTGCAGATATCCAGAATGGCAAGGGTGCAGATTACCCAAGTGCCTGTATACACAAAGGCACTGGGGCATGTTACACAAGTGCAGATATCCAGAATGGCAAGGGTGCAGATTACCCAAGTGCATATATACACACATGCACTGGGGCATGTTACCCAAGTGCAGATATCCTGAAGGGTGCGGGTGCATGTTACCCAAGTGCACATATCCAGAATGGCAAGGGTGCAGATCACCCAAGTGCATATATACACAAAGACACTGTGGCATGTTACCCAAGTGCAGATATCCTGAAGGGTGCGGGTGCATGTTACCCAAGTGCAGATATCCAGAACGGCAAGGGTGCAGATTACCCAAGTGCATATATACACACATGCACTGGGGCATGTTACACAAGTGCAGATATCCAGAATGGCAAGGGTGCAGATTAACCAAGTGCATATATACACAAAGGCACTGCAGCAGCATGTTACCCAAGTGCAGATATCCTGAAGGGTGTGGGTGCATGTTACCCAAGTGCAGATATCCAGAATGTCAAGGGTGCAGATTACCCAAGTGCATATATACACAAAGGTAATGGGGCATGTCACACAAGTGCAGATATCCAGAATGGCAAGGGTGCAGATTACCCAAGTGCATATATACACAAAGGCACTGGGGCATGTTACACAAGCGCAGATATCCAGAATGGCAAGGGTGCAGATTACCCAAGTGCATAGATACACAAAGGCACTGGGGCATGTTACCCAAGTGCAGATATCCAGAATGGCAAGGGTGCAGATTACCCAAGTGCATATATACACAAAGGCACTGGGACATGATACCCAAGTGCAGATATCCAGAATGGCAAAGGTGCAGATTACCCAAGTGCATATATACACAAAGGCCCTGGGGCATGTTACACAAGTGCAGATATCTAGAACGGCAAGGGTGCATATTACCCAAGTGCATATATACACAAAGGCACTGGGGCATGTTACACAAGCGCAGATATCCAGAATGGCAAGGGTGCAGATTACCCAAGTGCATATGTACACAAAGGCACTGGGGCATGTTACACAAGTGCAGATATCTAGAACGGCAAGGGTGCAGATTACCCAAGTGCATATATACACAAAGGCACTGGGGCATGTTACACAAGTGCAGATATCCCGAAGGGTGCGGGTGCATTTTACCCAAGTGCAGATATCCAGAATGGCAAGGGTGCAGATTACCCAAGTGCATATATACACAAAGGCACTAGGGCATGTTACACAAGTGCAGGTATCCCGAAGGGTGCGGGTGCATTTTACCCAAGTGCAGATATCCAGAATGGCAAGGGTGCAGATTACCCAAGTGCATATATACACAAAGGCACTGGGGCATGTTACACAAGTGCAGATATCCAGAATGGCAAGCGTGAATATTACCCAAGTGCATATATACACAAAGGCACTGGGGCATGTTACACAAGTGCAGATATCCAGAATGGCAAGGGTGCAGATTCCCCAAGTGCATATGTACACAAAGGCACTGGGGCATGTTACACAAGTGTGGGTAACCAGAGGTGTGCGAGTGCATGTTACCCAAGTGCAGATGTCCGGAAAGGCAAGGGTGCAGATTACCCAAGTGCATATATACACAAAGGCACTGCGGCATGTTACACAAGTGCAGATATCCAGAACGGCAAGGGTGCAGATTACCCAAGTGCATACATACACAAAGGCACTGGGGCATGTTACACAAGTGCAGATATCCAGAATGGCAAGGGTGCAGATCACCCAAGTGCATATATACACAAAGGCACTGGGGCATGTTATACAAGGGCAGATATCCAGAATGGCAAGGGTGCAGATTACCCAAGTGCATATATACACAAAGGCACTGGGGCATGTTACACAAGTGCAGATATCCAGAATGGCAAGGGTGCAGACTATCCAAGTGCCTATATACACAAAGGCACTGGGGCATGTTACACAAGTGCAGATATCCAGAATGGCAAGGGTGCAGATTAACCAAGTGCATATATACACAAAGGCACTGCAGCAGCATGTTACCCAAGTGCAGATATCCTGAAGGGTGCGGGTGCATGTTACCCAAGTGCAGATATCCAGAATGTCAAGGGTGCAGATTACCCAAGTGCATATATACACAAAGGCACTGGGGCATGTTACACAAGCACAGATATCCAGAATGGCAAGGGTGCAGATTACCCAAGTGCATAGATACACAAAGGCACTGGGGCATGTTACCCATTTGCAGATATCCAGAATGGCAAGGGTGCAGATTACCCAAGTGCATATATACACAAAGGCACTGGGCCATGTTACCCAAGTGCAGGTATCCAGAATGGCAAGTGTGCAGATTACCCAAGTGCATATATACACAAAGGCACTGGGGCATGTTACACAACTGCAGATATCCAGAATGGCAAGGGTGCAGATTACCCAAGTGCATATATACACAAAGGCACTGGGACATGTTACACAAGTGCAGATATCTAGAATGGCAAGGGTGCATATTACCCAAGTGCATATATACACAAAGGCACTGGGGCATGTTACACAAGCGCAGATATCCAGAATGGCAAGGGTGCAGATTACCAAAGTGCATATGTACAAAAAGGCACTGGGGCATGTTACACAGGTGCAGATATCCAGAATGGCAAGGGTGCAGATTACCCAAGTGCATATATACACAAAGGCACTGGGGCATGTTACACAAGTGCAGATATCCCGAAGGGTGCGGGTGCATTTTACCCAAGTGCAGATATCCAGAATGGCAAGGGTGCAGATTACCCAAGTGCATATATATACAAAGGCACTGGGGCATGTTACACAAGTGCAGATATCCTGAAGGGTGCGGGTGCATTTTACCCAAGTGCAGATATCCAGAATGGCAAGGGTGCATATTACCCAAGTGCATATATACACAAAGGCACTGGGGCATGTTACACAAGTGCAGATATCCAGAATGGCAAGGGTGCAGATCACCCAAGTGCATATATACACAAAGGCACTGGGGCATGTTACCCAAGTGCAGATATCCAGAATGGCAAGGGTGCAGATTACTCAATTACATATATACACAAAGGCACTGCGGCATGTTACCCACTTGCAGATATCCTTTAGGGCACGAATGCATATTACCCAAGTGCAAATATACACAAAGGCACTGGGGTATGTTACCCAAGTGCAGATATCCAGAATGGCAAGGGTGCAGATTCCCCAAGTGCATATGTACACAAAGGCACTGGGGCATGTTACACAAGTGTGGGTAACCAGAGGTGTGCGGGTGCATGTTACCCAAGTGCAGATGTCCGGAAAGGCAAGGGTGCAGATTACCCAAGTGCATATATACACAAAGGCACTGCGGCATGTTACACAAGTGCAGATATCCAGAATGGCAAGGGTGCATGTTACCCAACTGCATATATACGCAAAGTGCATATATACACAAAGGCACTGGGGCATGTTATACAAGGGCTGATATCCAGAATGGCAAGGATGCAGATTACCCAAGTGCATATATACACAAAGGCACTGGGGCATGTTACACAAGTGCAGATATCCAGAATGGCAAGGGTGCAGATTACCCAAGTGCATATGTACACAAAGGCACTGGGGCATGTTACACAAGTGCAGATATCCAGAATGGCAAGGGTGCAGATTACCCAAGTGCATATATACACAAAGGCACTGGGGCATGTTACACAAGTGCAGATATCCCGAAGGGTGCGGGTGCATTTTACCTAAGTGCAGATATCCAGAATGGCAAGGATGCAGATTATCCAAGTGCATATATACACAAAGTCACTGGGGCATGTTATACAAGTGTAGATATCCCGAAGGGTGCGGGTGCATTTTACCCAAGTGCAGATATCCAGAATGGCAAGGTTGCAGATTACCCAAGTGCATATATACACAAAGGCACTGGGGCATGTTACACAAGTGCAGCTATCCAGAATGGCAAGCGTGCATATTACCCAAGTGCATATGTACACAAAGGCACTGGGGCATGTTACACAAGTGTAGATATCCAGAAAGGCAAGGGTGCAGATCACGCAAGTGCATATATACACAAAGGCACTGGGGCATGTTACCCAAGTGCAGATATCCAGAATGGCAAGGGTGCAGATTACTCAATTGCATATATACACAAAGGCACTGCGGCATGTTACCCACTTGCAGATATCCTGAAGGGCACGAATGCATATTATCCAAGTGCAAATATACACAAAGGCACTGGGGCATGTTACCCAAGTGCAGATATCCAGAATGGCAAGGGTGCAGATTCCCCAAGTGCATATGTACACAAAGGCACTGGGGCATGTTACACAAGTGTGGGTAACCAGAGGTGTGCGGGTGCATGTTACCCAAGTGCAGATGTCCGGAAAGGCAAGGGTGCAGATTACCCAAGTGCATAGATACACAAAGGCACTGCGGCATGTTACACAAGTGCAGATATCCAGAATGGCAAGGGTGCATGTTACCCAAGTGCATATATACACAAAGGCACTGGGGCATGTTACACAAGTGTGGGTAACCAGAAGTGTGTGGGTGCATGTTACCCAAGTGCAGATGTCCGGAAAGGCACGGATGCAGATTACCCAAGTGCATACATGCACAACGGCACTGGGGCATGTTATACAAGGGCAGATATCCAGAATGGCAAGGGTGCAGATTACCCAAGTGCATATATACACAAAGGCACTGGGGCATGTTACACAAGTGCAGATATCCAGAATGGCAAGGGTGCATATTACCCAAGTGCATATATACACAATGGCACTGGGGCATGTTACACAAGTGCAGATATCCAGAATGGCAAGGGTGCAGATCACCCAAGTGCATATATACACAAAGGCACTGGGGTATGTTACCCAAGTGCAGATATCCAGAATGACAAGGGTGCAGATTACTCAATTGCATATATACACAAAGGCACTGCGGCATGATACCCACTTGCAGATATCCTGAAGGGCACGAATGCATATTACCCAAGTGCAAATATACACAAAGGCACTGGGGTATGTTACCCAAGTGCAGATATCCAGAATGGCAAGGGTGCAGATTCCCCAAGTGCATATGTACACAAAGGCACTGGGGCATGTTACACAAGTGCAGATATCCAGAATGGCAAGGGTGCAGAATACCCAAGTGCATATATACACAAAGGCACTGCGGCATGTTACCCAAGTGCAGATATCCCGAAGGGTGTGGGTGCATTTTACCCAAGTGCATATATCCAGAATGGCAAGGGTGCAGATTACCCAAGTGCATATATACACAAAGGCACTGGGGCATGTTACACAAGTGCAGATATCCCGAAGGGTGGGGGTGCATTTTACCCAAGTGCAGATATCCAGAATGGCAAGGGTGCAGATTACCCAAGTGCATATATACACAAAGGCACTAGGGCATGTTACACAAGTGCAGCTATCCAGAATGGCAAGGGTGCATATTACCCAAGTGCATATATACACAAAGGCACTGGGGCATGTTACACAAGTGCAGATATCCAGAATGGCAAGGGTGCAGATTACCCAAGTGCATATATACACAAAGGCACTAGGGCATGTTACACAAGTGCAGATATCCAGAATGGCAAGGGTGCAGATTACTCAATTGCATGTATACACAAAGGCACTGCGGCATGTTACCCACTTGCAGATATCCTGAAGGGCACAAATGCATATTACCCAAGTGCAAATATACACAAAGCCACTGGGGTATGTTACCCAAGTGCAGATATCCAGAATGGTAAGGGTGCAGATTCCCCAAGTGCTTATGTACACAAAGGCACTGGGGCATGTTACACAAGTGTGGGTAACCAGAGGTGTGTGGGTGCATGTTACCCAAGTGCAGATGTCCGGAAAGGCAAGGGTGCAGATTACCCAAGTGCATATATACACAAAGGCACTGCGGCATGTTACACAAGTGCAGATATCCAGAATGGCAAGGGTGCATGTTACCCAACTGCATATATACGCAAAGTGCATATATACACAAAGGCACTGGGGCATGTTATACAAGGGCAGATATCCAGAATGGCAAGGATGCAGATTACCCAAGTGCATATATACACAAAGGCACTGGGGCATGTTACACAAGTGCAGATATCCCGAAGGGTGCGGGTGCATTTTACCCAAGTGCAGATATCCAGAATGGCAAGGGTGCAGATTATCCAAGTGCATATATACACAAAGGCACTGGGGCATGTTACACAAGTGCAGATATCCAGAATGGCAAGGGTGCAGATTACCCAAGTGCATATATACACAAAGGCACTGGGGCATGTTACACAAGTGCAGATATCCAGAATGGCAAGGGTGCAGATTACCCAAGTGCATATATACACAAAGGCACTGTGGCATATTACACAACTGCAGATATCCAGAATGGCAAGGGTGCAGATTACCCAAGTGCATATATACACAAAGGCCCTGGGGCATGTTACACAAGTGCAGATATCTAGAACGGCAAGGGTGCATATTACCCAAGTGCATATATACACAAAGGCACTGGGGCATGTTACACAAGCGCAGATATCCAGAATGGCAAGGGTGCAGATTACCCAAGTGCATATGTACACAAAGGCACTGGGGCATGTTACACAAGTGCAGATATCCAGAATGGCAAGGGTACAGATTACCCAAGTGCATATATACACAAAGGCACTGGGGCATGTTACACAAGTGCAGATATCCCGAAGGGTGCGGGTGCATTTTACCCAAGTGCAGATATCCAGAATGGCAAGGGTGCAGATTACCCAAGTGCATATATACACAAAGGCACTAGGGCATGTTACACAAGTGCAGGTATCCCGAAGGGTGCGGGTGCATTTTACCCAAGTGCAGATATCCAGAATGGCAAGGGTGCAGATTACCCAAGTGCATATATACACAAAGGCACTGGGGCATGTTACACAAGTGCAGATATCCAGAATGGCAAGGGTGAATATTACCCAAGTGCATATATACACAAAGGCACTGGGGCATGTTACACAAGTGCAGATATCCAGAATGGCAAGGGTGCAGATTCCCCAAGTGCATATGTACACAAAGGCACTGGGGCATGTTACACAAGTGTGGGTAACCAGAGGTGTGCGAGTGCATGTTACCCAAGTGCAGATGTCCGGAAAGGCAAGGGTGCAGATTACCCAAGTGCATATATACACAAAGGCACTGCGGCATGTTACACAAGTGCAGATATCCAGAACGGCAAGGGTGCATGTTACCCAAGTGCATATATACACAAAGGCACTGGGGCATGTTACACAAGTGTGGGTAACCAGAAGTGTGTGGGTGCATGTTACCCAAGTGCAGATGTCCGGAAAGGCACGGATGCAGATTACCCAAGTGCATACATGCACAACGGCACTGGGGCATGTTATACAAGGGCAGATATCCAGAATGGCAAGGGTGCAGATTACCCAAGTGCATATATACACAAAGGCACTGGGGCATGTTACACAAGTGTGGGTAACCAGAGGTGTGCGGGTGCATGTTACCCAAGTGCAGATGTCCGGAAAGGCAAGGGTGCAGATTACCCAAGTGCATAGATACACAAAGGCACTGCGGCATGTTACACAAGTGCAGATATCCAGAATGGCAAGGGTGCATGTTACCCAAGTGCATATATACACAAAGGCACTGGGGCATGTTACACAAGTGTGGGTAACCAGAGGTGTGCGAGTGCATGTTACCCAAGTGCAGATGTCCGGAAAGGCAAGGGTGCAGATTACCCAAGTGCATATATACACAAAGGCACTGCGGCATGTTACACAAGTGCAGATATCCAGAACGGCAAGGGTGCATGTTACCCAAGTGCATATATACACAAAGGCACTGGGGCATGTTACACAAGTGTGGGTAACCAGAAGTGTGTGGGTGCATGTTACCCAAGTGCAGATGTCCGGAAAGGCACGGATGCAGATTACCCAAGTGCATACATGCACAAAGGCACTGGGGCATGTTATACAAGGGCAGATATCCAGAATGGCAAGGGTGCAGATTACCCAAGTGCATATATACACAAAGGCACTGGGGCATGTTACACAAGTGCAGATATCCCGAAGGGTGCGGGTGCATTTTACCCAAGTGCAGATATCCAGAATGGCAAGGGTGCAGATTACCCAAGTGCATATATACACAAAGGCACTGGGGCATGTTACACAAGTGCAGATATCCAGAATGGCAAGGGTGCATATTACCCAAGTGCATATATACACAATGGCACTGGGGCATGTTACACAAGTGCAGATATCCAGAATGGCAAGGGTGCAGATCACCCAAGTGCATATATACACAAAGGCACTGGGGTATGTTACCCAAGTGCAGATATCCAGAATGGCAAGGGTGCAGATTACTCAATTGCATATATACACAAAGGCACTGCGGCATGATACCCACTTGCAGATATCCTGAAGGGCACGAATGCATATTACCCAAGTGCAAATATACACAAAGGCACTGGGGTATGTTACCCAAGTGCAGATATCCAGAATGGCAAGGGTGCAGATTCCCCAAGTGCATATGTACACAAAGGCACTGGGGCATGTTACACAAGTGCAGATATCCAGAATGGCAAGGGTGCAGAATACCCAAGTGCATATATACACAAAGGCACTGCGGCATGTTACCCAAGTGCAGATATCCCGAAGGGTGCGGGTGCATTTTACCCAAGTGCAGATATCCAGAATGGCAAGGGTGCAGATTACCCAAGTGCATATATACACAAAGGCACTGGGGCATGTTACACAAGTGCAGATATCCCGAAGGGTGGGGGTGCATTTTACCCAAGTGCAGATATCCAGAATGGCAAGGGTGCAGATTACCAGAGTGCATATATACACAAAGGCACTGGGGCATGTTACACAAGTGCAGCTATCCAGAATGGCAAGGGTGCATATTACCCAAGTGCATATATACACAAAGGCACTGGGGCATGTTACACAAGTGCAGATATCCAGAATGGCAAGGGTGCAGATCACCCAAGTGCATATATACACAAAGGCACTGGGGCATGTTACACAAGTGCAGATATCCAGAATGGCAAGGGTGCAAATTACTCAATTGCATGTATACACAAAGGCACTGCGGCATGTTACCCACTTGCAGATATCCTGAAGGGCATGAATGCATATTACCCAAGTGCAAATATACACAAAGGCACTGGGGTATGTTACCCAAGTGCAGATATCCAGAATGGTAAGGGTGCAGATTCCCCAAGTGCTTATGTACACAAAGGCACTGGGGCATGTTACACAAGTGTGGGTAACCAGAGGTGTGTGGGTGCATGTTACCCAAGTGCAGATGTCCGGAAAGGCAAGGGTGCAGATTACCCAAGTGCATATATACACAAAGGCACTGCGGCATGTTACACAAGTGCAGATATCCAGAATGGCAAGGGTGCATGTTACCCAACTGCATATATACGCAAAGTGCATATATACACAAAGGCACTGGGGCATGTTATACAAGGGCAGATATCCAGAATGGCAAGGATGCAGATTACCCAAGTGCATATATACACAAAGGCACTGGGGCATGTTACACAAGTGCAGATATCCCGAAGGGTGCGGGTGCATTTTACCCAAGTGCAGATATCCAGAATGGCAAGGGTGCAGATTACCCAAGTGCATATATACACAAAGGCACTGGGGCATGTTACACAAGTGCAGATATCCAGAATGGCAAGGGTGCAGATTACCCAAGTGCATATGTACACAAAGGCACTGGGGCATGTTACACAAGTGCAGATATCCAGAATGGCAAGGGTGCAGATTACCCAAGTGCATATATACACAAAGGCACTGTGGCATATTACACAACTGCAGATATCCAGAATGGCAAGGGTGCAGATTACCCAAGTGCATATATACACAAAGGCCCTGGGGCATGTTACACAAGTGCAGATATCTAGAACGGCAAGGGTGCATATTACCCAAGTGCATATATACACAAAGGCACTGGGGCATGTTACACAAGCGCAGATATCCAGAATGGCAAGGGTGCAGATTACCCAAGTGCATATGTACACAAAGGCACTGGGGCATGTTACACAAGTGCAGATATCCAGAATGGCAAGGGTGCAGATTACCCAAGTGCATATATACACAAAGGCACTGGGGCATGTTACACAAGTGCAGATATCCCGAAGGGTGCGGGTGCATTTTACCCAAGTGCAGATATCCAGAATGGCAAGGGTGCAGATTACCCAAGTGCATATATACACAAAGGCACTAGGGCATGTTACACAAGTGCAGGTATCCCGAAGGGTGCGGGTGCATTTTACCCAAGTGCAGATATCCAGAATGGCAAGGGTGCAGATTACCCAAGTGCATATATACACAAAGGCACTGGGGCATGTTACACAAGTGCAGATATCCAGAATGGCAAGGGTGCAGATTCCCCAAGTGCAGATGTACACAAAGGCACTGGGGCATGTTACACAAGTGTGGGTAACCAGAGGTGTGCGAGTGCATGTTACCCATGTGCAGATGTCCGGAAAGGCAAGGGTGCAGATTACCCAAGTGCATATATACACAAAGGCACTGCGGCATGTTACACAAGTGCAGATATCCAGAACGGCAAGGGTGCAGATTACCCAAGTGCATACATACACAAAGGCACTGGGGCATGTTACACAAGTGCAGATATCCAGAATGGCAAGGGTGCAGATCACCCAAGTGCATATATACACAAAGGCACTGGGGCATGTTATACAAGGGCAGATATCCAGAATGGCAAGGGTGCAGATTACCCAAGTGCATATATACACAAAGGCACTGGGGCATGTTACACAAGTGCAGATATCCAGAATGGCAATGGTGCAGACTATCCAAGTGCCTATATACACAAAGGCACTGGGGCATGTTACACAAGTGCAGATATCCAGAATTGCAAGGGTGCAGAT
This sequence comes from Ambystoma mexicanum, assembly GCF_040938575.1. NCBI lineage: Eukaryota > Metazoa > Chordata > Amphibia > Caudata > Ambystomatidae > Ambystoma > Ambystoma mexicanum. The sequence goes on from NC_090930.1 coordinate 44,512,845, forward strand.
TAACCAAGTGCATATATACACAAAGGCACTGCAGCAGCATGTTACCCAAGTGCAGATATCCTGAAGGGTGCGGGTGCATGTTACCCAAGTGCAGATATCCAGAATGTCAAGGGTGCAGATTACCCAAGTGCATATATACACAAAGGCAATGGGGCATGTCACACAAGTGCAGATATCCAGAATGGCAAGGGTGCAGATTACCCAAGTGCATATATACACAAAGGCACTGGGGCATGTTACACAAGCACAGATATCCAGAATGGCAAGGGTGCAGATTACCCAAGTGCATAGATACACAAAGGCACTGGGGCATGTTACCCATTTGCAGATATCCAGAATGGCAAGGGTGCAGATTACCCAAGTGCATATATACACAAAGGCACTGGGCCATGTTACCCAAGTGCAGGTATCCAGAATGGCAAGTGTGCAGATTACCCAAGTGCATATATACACAAAGGCACTGGGGCATGTTACACAACTGCAGATATCCAGAATGGCAAGGGTGCAGATTACCCAAGTGCATATATACACAAAGGCACTGGGACATGTTACACAAGTGCAGATATCTAGAATGGCAAGGGTGCATATTACCCAAGTGCATATATACACAAAGGCACTGGGGCATGTTACACAAGCGCAGATATCCAGAATGGCAAGGGTGCAGATTACCCAAGTGCATATGTACAAAAAGGGACTGGGGCATGTTACACAAGTGCAGATATCCAGAATGGCAAGGGTGCAGATTACCCAAGTGCATATATACACAAAGGCACTGGGGCATGTTACACAAGTGCAGATATCCCGAAGGGTGCGGGTGCATTTTACCCAAGTGCAGATATCCAGAATGGCAAGGGTGCAGATTACCCAAGTGCATATATATACAAAGGCACTGGGGCATGTTACACAAGTGCAGATATCCTGAAGGGTGCGGGTGCATTTTACCCAAGTGCAGATATCCAGAATGGCAAGGGTGCATATTACCCAAGTGCATATATACACAAAGGCACTGGGGCATGTTACACAAGTGCAGATATCCAGAATGGCAAGGGTGCAGATCACCCAAGTGCATATATACACAAAGGCACTGGGGCATGTTACCCAAGTGCAGATATCCAGAATGGCAAGGGTGCAGATTACTCAATTACATATATACACAAAGGCACTGCGGCATGTTACCCACTTGCAGATATCCTTTAGGGCACGAATGCATATTACCCAAGTGCAAATATACACAAAGGCACTGGGGTATGTTACCCAAGTGCAGATATCCAGAATGGCAAGGGTGCAGATTCCCCAAGTGCATATGTACACAAAGGCACTGGGGCATGTTACACAAGTGTGGGTAACCAGAGGTGTGCGGGTGCATGTTACCCAAGTGCAGATGTCCGGAAAGGCAAGGGTGCAGATTACCCAAGTGCATATATACACAAAGGCACTGCGGCATGTTACACAAGTGCAGATATCCAGAATGGCAAGGGTGCATGTTACCGAACTGCATATATACGCAAAGTGCATATATACACAAAGGCACTGGGGCATGTTATACAAGGGCAGATATCCAGAATGGCAAGGATGCCGATTACCCAAGTGCATATATACACAAAGGCACTGGGGGATGTTACACAAGTGCAGATATCCCGAAGGGTGCGGGTGCATTTTACCCAAGTGCAGATAACCAGAATGGCAAGGGTGCAGATTACCCAAGTGCATATATACACAAAGGCACTGGGGCATGTTACACAAGTGCAGATATCCAGAATGGCAAGGGTGCAGATTACCCAAGTGCATATGTACACAAAGGCACTGGGGCATGTTACACAAGTGCAGATATCCAGAATGGCAAGGGTGCAGATTACCCAAGTGCATATATACACAAAGGCACTGGGGCATGTTACACAAGTGCAGATATCCCGAAGGGTGCGGGTGCATTTTACCTAAGTGCAGATATCCAGAATGGCAAGGATGCAGATTATCCAAGTGCATATATACACAAAGTCACTGGGGCATGTTATACAAGTGTAGATATCCCGAAGGGTGCGGGTGCATTTTACCCAAGTGCAGATATCCAGAATGGCAAGGGTGCAGATTACCCAAGTGCATATATACACAAAGGCACTGGGGCATGTTACACAAGTGCAGCTATCCAGAATGGCAAGCGTGCATATTACCCAAGTGCATATGTACACAAAGGCACTGGGGCATGTTACACAAGTGTAGATATCCAGAAAGGCAAGGGTGCAGATCACCCAAGTGCATATATACACAAAGGCACTGGGGCATGTTACCCAAGTGCAGATATCCAGAATGGCAAGGGTGCAGATTACTCAATTGCATATATACACAAAGGCACTGTGGCATGTTACCCACTTGCAGATATCCTGAAGGGCACGAATGCATATTATCCAAGTGCAAATATACACAAAGGCACTGGGGCATGTTACCCAAGTGCAGATATCCAGAATGGCAAGGGTGCAGATTCCCCAAGTGCATATGTACACAAAGGCACTGGGGCATGTTACACAAGTGTGGGTAACCAGAGGTGTGCGGGTGCATGTTACCCAAGTGCAGATGTCCGGAAAGGCAAGGGTGCAGATTACCCAAGTGCATAGATACACAAAGGCACTGCGGCATGTTACACAAGTGCAGATATCCAGAATGGCAAGGGTGCATGTTACCCAAGTGCATATATACACAAAGGCACTGGGGCATGTTACACAAGTGTGGGTAACCAGAAGTGTGTGGGTGCATGTTACCCAAGTGCAGATGTCCGGAAAGGCACGGATGCAGATTACCCAAGTGCATACATGCACAAAGGCACTGGGGCATGTTATACAAGGGCAGATATCCAGAATGGCAAGGGTGCAGATTACCCAAGTGCATATATACACAAAGGCACTGGGGCATGTTACACAAGTGCAGATATCCCGAAGGGTGCGGGTGCATTTTACCCAAGTGCAGATATCCAGAATGGCAAGGGTGCAGATTACCCAAGTGCATATATACACAAAGGCACTGGGGCATGTTACACAAGTGCAGATATCCAGAATGGCAAGGGTGCATATTACCCAAGTGCATATATACACAATGGCACTGGGGCATGTTACACAAGTGCAGATATCCAGAATGGCAAGGGTGCAGATCACCCAAGTGCATATATACACAAAGGCACTGGGGTATGTTACCCAAGTGCAGATATCCAGAATGGCAAGGGTGCAGATTACTCAATTGCATATATACACAAAGGCACTGCGGCATGATACCCACTTGCAGATATCCTGAAGGGCACGAATGCATATTACCCAAGTGCAAATATACACAAAGGCAATGGGGTATGTTACCCAAGTGCAGATATCCAGAATGGCAAGGGTGCAGATTCCCCAAGTGCATATGTACACAAAGGCACTGGGGCATGTTACACAAGTGCAGATAGCCAGAATGGCAAGGGTGCAGAATACCCAAGTGCATATATACACAAAGGCACTGCGGCATGTTACCCAAGTGCAGATATCCCGAAGGGTGCGGGTGCATTTTACCCAAGTGCAGATATCCAGAATGGCAAGGGTGCAGATTACCCAAATGCATATATACACAAAGGCACTGGGGCATGTTACACAAGTGCAGATATCCCGAAGGGTGGGGGTGCATTTTACCCAAGTGCAGATATCCAGAATGGCAAGGGTGCAGATTACCCAAGTGCATATATACACAAAGGCACTGGGGCATGTTACACAAGTGCAGCTATCCAGAATGGCAAGGGTGCATATTACCCAAGTGCATATATACACAAAGGCACTGGGGCATGTTACACAAGTGCAGATATCCAGAATGGCAAGGGTGCAGATCACCCAAGTGCATATATACACAAAGGCACTGGGGCATGTTACCCAAGTGCAGATATCCAGAATGGCAAGGGTGCAGATTACTCAATTGCATGTATACACAAAGGCACTGCGGCATGTTACCCACTTGCAGATATCCTGAAGGGCACGAATGCATATTACCCAAGTGCAAATATACACAAAGGCACTGGGGTATGTTACCCAAGTGCAGATATCCAGAATGGTAAGGGTGCAGATTCCCCAAGTGCTTATGTACACAAAGGCACTGGGGCATGTTACACAAGTGTGGGTAACCAGAGGTGTGTGGGTGCATGTTACCCAAGTGCAGATGTCCGGAAAGGCAAGGGTGCAGATTACCCAAGTGCATATATATACAAAGGCACTGCGGCATGTTACACAAGTGCAGATATCCAGAATGGCAAGGGTGCATGTTACCCAACTGCATATATACGCAAAGTGCATATATACACAAAGGCACTGGGGCATGTTATACAAGGGCAGATATCCAGAATGGCAAGGATGCAGATTACCCAAGTGCATATATACACAAAGGCACTGGGGCATGTTACACAAGTGCAGATATCCCGAAGGGTGCGGGTGCATTTTACCCAAGTGCAGATATCCAGAATGGCAAGGGTGCAGATTACCCAAGTGCATATATACACAAAGGCACTGGGGCATGTTACACAAGTGCAGATATCCAGAATGGCAAGGGTGCAGATTACCCAAGTGCATATGTACACAAAGGCACTGGGGCATGTTACACAAGTGCAGATATCCAGAATGGCAAGGGTGCAGATTACCCAAGTGCATATATACACAAAGGCACTGGGGCATGTTACACAAGTGCAGATATCCCGAAGGGTGCGGGTGCATTTTACCTAAGTGCAGATATCCAGAATGACAAGGATGCAGATTATCCAAGTACATATATACACAAAGGCACTGGGGCATGTTATACAAGTGTAGATATCCCGAAGGGTGCGGGTGCATTTTACCCAAGTGCAGATATCCAGAATGGCAAGAGTGCAGATTACCCAAGTGCATATATACACAAAGGCACTGGGGCATGTTACACAAGTGCAGCTATCCAGAATGGCAAGCGTGCATATTACCCAAGTGCATATATACACAAAGGCACTGGGGCATGTTACACAAGTGTAGATATCCAGAAAGGCAAGGGTGCAGATCACCCAAGTGCATATATACACAAAGGCACTGGGGCATGTTACCCAAGTGCAGATATCCAGAATGGCAAGGGTGCAGATTACTCAATTGCATATATACACAAAGGCACTGCGGCATGTTACCCACTTGCAGATATCCTGAAGGGCACGAATGCATATTATCCAAGTGCAAATATACACAAAGGCACTGGGGCATGTTACCCAAGTGCAGATATCCAGAATGGCAAGGGTGCAGATTCCCCAAGTGCATATGTACACAAAGGCACTGGGGCATGTTACACAAGTGTGGGTAACCAGAGGTGTGCGGGTGCATGTTACCCAAGTGCAGATGTCCGGAAAGGCAAGGGTGCAGATTACCCAAGTGCATAGATACACAAAGGCACTGCGGCATGTTACACAAGTGCAGATATCCAGAATGGCAAGGGTGCATGTTACCCAAGTGCATATATACACAAAGGCACTGGGGCATGTTACACAAGTGTGGGTAACCAGAAGTGTGTGGGTGCATGTTACCCAAGTGCAGATGTCCGGAAAGGCACGGATGCAGATTACCCAAGTGCATACATGCACACAGGCACTGGGGCATGTTATACAAGGGCAGATATCCAGAATGGCAAGGGTGCAGATTACCCAAGTGCATATATACACAAAGGCACTGGGGCATGTTACACAAGTGCAGATATCCCGAAGGGTGCGGGTGCATTTTACCCAAGTGCAGATATCCAGAATGGCAAGGGTGCAGATTACCCAAGTGCATATATACACAAAGGCACTGGGGCATGTTACACAAGTGCAGATATCCAGAATGGCAAGGGTGCATATTACACAATGGTACTGGGGCATGTTACACAAATGCAGATATCCAGAATGGCAAGGGTGCAGATCACCCAAGTGCATATATACACAAAGGCACTGGGGTATGTTACCCAAGTGCAGATATCCAGAATGGCAAGGGTGCAAATTACTCAATTGCATATATACACAAAGGCACTGCGGCATGATACCCACTTGCAGATATCCTGAAGGGCACGAATGCATATTACCCAAATGCAAATATACACAAAGGCACTGGGGTATGTTACCCAAGTGCAGATATCCAGAATAGCAAGGGTGCAGATTCCCCAAGTGCATATGTACACAAAGGCACTGGGGCATGTTACACAAGTGCAGATATCCAGAATGGCAAGGGTGCAGATTACCCAAGTGCATATATACACAAAGGCACTGCGGCATGTTACCCAAGTGCAGATATCCCGAAGGGTGCGGGTGCATTTTACCCAAGTGCAGATATCCAGAATGGGAAGGGTGCAGATTACCCAAGTGCATATATACACAAAGGCAATGGGGCATGTTACACAAGTGCAGATATCCCGAAGGGTGCGGGTGCATTTTACCCAAGTGCAGATATCCAGAATGGCTAGGGTGCAGATTACCCAAGTGCATATATACACAAAGGCACTGGGGCATGTTACACAAGTGCAGATATCCCGAAGGGTGGGGGTGCATTTTACCCAAGTGCAGATATCCAGAATGGCAAGGGTGCAGATTACCCAAGTGCATATATACACAAAGGCACTGGGGCATGTTACACAAGTGCAGCTATCCAGAATGGCAAGAGTGCATATTACCCAAGTGCATATATACACAAAGGCACTGGGGCATCTTACACAAGTGCAGATATCCAGAATGGCAAGGGTGCAGATCACCCAAGTGAATATATACACAAAGGCACTGGGGCATGTTACCCAAGTGCAGATATCCAGAATGGCAAGGGTGCAGATTACTCAATTGCATGTATACACAAAGGCACTGCGGCATGTTACCCACTTGCAGATATCCTGAAGGGCACGAATGCATATTACCCAAGTGCAAATATACACAAAGGCACTGGGGTATGTTACCCAAGTGCAGATATCCAGAATGGTAAGGGTGCAGATTCCCCAAGTGCTTATGTACACAAAGGCACTGGGGCATGTTACACAAGTGTGGGTAACCAGAGGTGTGTGGGTGCATGTTACCCAAGTGCAGATGTCCGGAAAGGCAAGGGTGCAGATTACCCAAGTGCATATATACACAAAGGCACTGCGGCATGTTACACAAGTGCAGATATCCAGAATGGCAAGGGTGCATGTTACCCAACTGCATATATACGCAAAGTGCATATATACACAAAGGCACTGGGGCATGTTATACAAGGGCAGATATCCAGAATGGCAAGGATGCAGATTACCCAAGTGCATATATACACAAAGGCACTGGGGCATGTTACACAAGTGCAGATATCCCGAAGGGTGCGGGTGCATTTTACCCAAGTGCAGATATCCAGAATGGCAAGGGTGCAGATTACCCAAGTGCATATATACACAAAGGCACTGGGGCATGTTACACAAGTGCAGATATCCAGAATGGCAAGGGTGCATGTTACCCAACTGCATATATACGCAAAGTGCATATATACACAAAGGCACTGGGGCATGTTATACAAGGGCAGATATCCAGAATGGCAAGGATGCAGATTACCCAAGTGCATATATACACAAAGGCACTGGGGCATGTTACACAAGTGCAGATATGCCAAAGGGTGCGGGTGCATTTTACCCAAGTGCAGATATCCAGAATGGCAAGGGTGCAGATTACCCAAGTGCATATGTACACAAAGGCACTGGGGCATGTTACACAAGTACAGATATCCAGAATGGCAAGGGTGCAGATTACCCAAGTGCATATATACACAAAGGCACTGGGGCATGTTACACAAGTACAGATATCCCGAAGGGTGCGGGTGCATTTTACCTAAGTGCAGATATCCAGAATGGCAAGGATGCAGATTATCCAAGTGCATATATACACAAAGGCACTGGGGCATGTTATACAAGTGTAGATATCCCGAAGGGTGCGGGTGCATTTTACCCAAGTGCAGATATCCAGAATGGCAAGGGTGCAGATTACCCAAGTGCATATATACACAAAGGCACTGGGGCATGTTACACAAGTGCAGCTATCCAGAATGGCAAGCGTGTTTATTACCCAAGTGCATATATACACAAAGGCACTGGGGCATGTTACACAAGTGTAGATATCCAGAAAGGCAAGGGTGCAGATCACCCAAGTGCATATATACACAATGGCACTGGGGCATGTTACCCAAGTGCAGATATCCAGAATGGCAAGGGTGCAGATTACTCAATTGCATATATACACAAAGGCACTGCGGCATGTTACCCACTTGCAGATATCCTGAAGGGCATGAATGCATATTATCCAAGTGCAAATATACACAAAGGCACTGGGGCATGTTACCCAAGTGCAGATATCCAGAATGGCAAGGGTGCAGATTCCCCAAGTGCATATGTACACAAAGGCACTGGGGCATGTTACACAAGTGTGGGTAACCAGAGGTGTGCGGGTGCATGTTACCCAAGTGCAGATGTCCGGAAAGGCAAGGGTGCAGATTACCCAAGTGCATAGATACACAAAGGCACTGCGGCATGTTACACAAGTGCAGATATCCAGAATGGCAAGGGTGCATGTTACCCAAGTGCATATATACACAAAGGCACTGGGGCATGTTACACAAGTGTGGGTAACCAGAAGTGTGTGGGTGCATGTTACCCAAGTGCAGATGTCCGGAAAGGCACGGATGCAGATTACCCAAGTGCATACATGCACACAGGCACTGGGGCATGTTATACAAGGGCAGATATCCAGAATGGCAAGGGTGCAGATTACCCAAGTGCATATATACACAAAGGCACTGGGGCATGTTACACAAGTGCAGATATCCCGAAGGGTGCGGGTGCATTTTACCCAAGTGCAGATATCCAGAATGGCAAGGGTGCAGATTACCCAAGTGCATATATACACAAAGGCACTGGGGCATGTTACACAAGTGCAGATATCCAGAATGGCAAGGGTGCATATTACACAATGGTACTGGGGCATGTTACACAAGTGCAGATATCCAGAATGGCAAGGGTGCAGATCACCCAAGTGCATATATACACAAAGGCACTGGGGTATGTTACCCAAGTGCAGATATCCAGAATGGCAAGGGTGCAGATTACTCAATTGCATATATACACAAAGGCACTGCGGCATGATACCCACTTGCAGATATCCTGAAGGGCACGAATGCATATTACCCAAGTGCAAATATACACAAAGGCACTGGGGTATGTTACCCAAGTGCAGATATCCAGAATGGCAAGGGTGCAGATTCCCCAAGTGCATATGTACACAAAGGGACTGGGGCATGTTACACAAGTGCAGATATTCAGAATGGCAAGGGTGCAGATTACCCAAGTGCATATATACACAAAGGCACTGCGGCATGTTACCCAAGTGCAGATATCCCGAAGGGTGCGGGTGCATTTTACCCAAGTGCAGATATCCAGAATGGGAAGGGTGCAGATTACCCAAGTGCATATATACACAAAGGCACTGGGGCATGTTACACAAGTGCAGATATCCCGAAGGGTGCGGGTGCATTTTACCCAAGTGCAGATATCCAGAATGGCAAGGGTGCAGATTACCCAAGTGCATATATACACAAAGGCACTGGGGCATGTTACACAAGTGCAGCTATCCAGAATGGCAAGGGTGCATATTAACCAAGTGCATATATACACAAAGGCACTGGGGCATGTTACACAAGTGCAGATATCCAGAATGGCAAGGGTGCAGATCACCCAAGTGCATATATACACAAAGGCACTGGGGCATGTTACCCAAGTGCAGATATCCAGAATGGCAAGGGTGCAGATTACTCAATTGCATATATACACAAAGGCACTGCGGCATGTTACCCACTTGCAGATATCCTGAAGGGCACGAATGCATATTACCCAAGTGCAAATATACACAAAGGCACTGGGGTACGTTACCCAAGTGCAGATATCCAGAATGGCAAGGGTGCAGATTCCCCAAGTGCTTATGTACACAAAGGCACTGGGGCATGTTACACAAAGGTGGGTAACCAGAGGTGTGTGGGTGCATGTTACCCAAGTGCAGATGTCCGGAAAGGCAAGGGTGCAGATTACCCAAGTGCATATATACACAAAGGCACTGCGGCATGTTACACAAGTGCAGATAGCCAGAATGGCAAGGGTGCAGATTACCCAAGTGCATATATACACAAAGGCACTGGGGCATGTTACACAAGTGCAGATATCCCGAAGGGTGCAGGTGCATTTTACCCAAGTGCAGATATCCAGAATGGCAAGGGTGCAGATCACCCAAGTGCATATATACACAAAGGCACTGGGGCATGTTACCCAAGTGCAGATATCCAGAATGGCAAGGGTGCAGATTACTCAATTGCATATATACAGAAAGGCATTGTGGCATGTTACCCACTTGCAGATATCCTGAAGGGCACGAATGCACATTACCCAAGTGCAAATATACACAAAGGCACTGGGGTATGTTACCCAAGTGCAGATATCCAGAATGTCAAGGGTGCAGATTCCCCAAGTGCATATGTACACAAAGGCACTGGGGCATGTTACACAAGTGCGGGTAACCAGAAGTGTGCGGGTGCATGTTACCCAAGTGCAGATGTCCGGAAAGGCAAGGGTGCAGATTACCCAAGTGCATATATACACAAAGGCACTGGTGCATGTTACACAAGTGCAGATGTCCGGAAAGGCACGGGTGCAGATTACCCAAGTGCATATATACACAAAGGCACTGGGGCATGTTACACAAGTGCAGATATCCAGAATGGCAAGGGTGCAGATTACCCAGGTGCATATATAGACAAAGGCACTGGGGCATGTTACACAAGTGCAGATATCCAGAATGGCAAGGGTGCAGATTACCCAAGTGCATATATACACAAAGGCACTGGGGCATGTTACCCAAGTACAGATATCCAGAAAGGCACGGGTGCAGATTACCCAAGTGCATATATACACAAAGGCACTGGGGCATGTTACACCAGTGTGGGTAACCAGAAGGGTGCGGGTGCATGTTACCCAAGTGCAGATGTCCGGAAAGGCACGGGTGCAGATTAACCAAGTGCATATATACACAAAGGCACTGGGGCATGTTACACAAGCGTGGGTAACCAGAAGTGTGCGGGTGCATGTTACCCAAGTGCATATATACACAAAGGCACTGGGGCATGTCACACAAGTGCAGATATCCAGAATGGCAAGGGTGCATGTTACCCAAGTGCATATATACACAAAGGCACTGGGGCATGTCACACAAGTGCAGATATCCAGAATGGCAAGGGTGCAGATCACCGAAGTGCATATATACACAAAGGCACTGGGGCATGTCACACAAGTGCAGATATCCAGAATGGCAAGGGTGCAGATTACCCAAGTGCATATATACACAAAGGCACTGCGGCATGTTACCCACTTGCAGATATCCTGATGGGCACGAATGCATATTACCCAAGTGCAAATATACACAAAGGCACTGGGTTATGTTACCCAAGTGCAGATATCCAGAATGGCAAGGGTGCAGATTACCCAAGTGCATATATACACAAAGGCACTGGGGCATGTTACACAAGCGCAGATATCCAGAATGGCAAGGGTGCAGATTACCCAAGAGCATAGATACACAAAGGCACTGGGGCATGGTACCCAAGTGCAGATATCCAGAATGGCAAGGGTGCAGATTACCCAAGTGCATATATACACAAAGGCACTGGGGCATGTTACACAAGTGTGGGTAACCAGAAGTGTGCGGGTGCATGTTACCCAAGTGCAGATGTCCAGAATGGCAAGGGTGCAGATTACCCAAGTGCATATATACACAAAGGCACTGGGGCATGTTACACAAGTGCAGATATCCAGAATGGCAAGGGTGCAGATTACCCAAGTGCATATATACACAAAGGCACTGGGGCATGTTACCCAAGTACAGATATCCAGAAAGGCACGGGTGCAGATTACCCAAGTGCATATATTCACAAAGGCACTGGGGCATGTTACACCAGTGTGGGTAACCAGAAGGGTGCGGGTGCATGTTACCCAAGTGCAGATGTCCGGAAAGGCACGGGTGCAGATTACCCAAGTGCATATATACACAAAGGCACTGGGGCATGTTACACAAGTGTGGGTAACCAGAAGTGTGCGGGTGCATGTTACCCAAGTGCATATATACACAAAGGCACTGGGGCATGTCACACAAGTGCAGATATCCAGAATGGCAAGGGTGCATGTTACCCAAGTGCATATATACACAAAGGCACTGGGGCATGTTACACCAGTGTGGGTAACCAGAAGTGTGCGGGTGCATGTTACCCAAGTGCATATATACACAAAGGCACTGGGGCATGTCACACAAGTGCAGATATCCAGAACGGCAAGGGTGCAGATTACCCAAGTGCATATATACACAAAGGCACTGGGGCATGTCACACAAGTGCAGATATCCAGAATGGCAAGGGTGCAGATCACCCAAGTGCATATATACACAAAGGCACTGGGGCATGTCACACAAGTGCAGATATCCAGAATGGCAAGGGTGCAGATTACCCAAGTGCATATATACACAAAGGCACTGTGGCATGTTACCCACTTGCAGATATCCTGAAGGGCACGAATGCATATTACCCAAGTGCAAATATACACAAAGGCACTGGGGTATGTTACCCAAGTGCAGATATCCAGAATGGCAAGGGTGCAGATTACCCAAGTGCATATATACACAAAGGCACTGGGGCATGTTACACAAGCGCAGATATCCAGAATGGCAAGGGTGCAGATTACCCAAGTGCATAGATACACAAAGGCACTGGGGCATGTTACCCAAGTGCAGATATCCAGAATGGCAAGGGTGCAGATTACCCAAGTGCATATATACACAAAGGCACTGGAGCATGTTACACAAGTGTGGGTAACCAGAAGTGTGCGGGTGCATGTTACCCAAGTGCAGATGTCCGGAAAGGCACGGGTGCAGATTACCCAAGTGCATATATACACAAAGGCACTGGGGCATGTCACACTAGTGCAGATATCCAGAATGGCAAGGGTGCAGATTACCCAAGTGCATATATACACAAAGGCACTGGAGCATGTTACACAAGTGTGGGTAACCAGAAGTGTGCGGGTGCATGTTACCCAAGTGCAGATGTCCGGAAAGGCACGGGTGCAGATTACCCAAGTGCATATATACACAAAGGCACTGGGGCATGTCACACAAGTGCAGATATCCAGAATGGCAAGGGTGCAGATTACCCAAGTGCATATATACACAAAGGCACTGCGGCATGTTACCCACTTGCAGATATCCTGAAGGGCACGAATGCATATTACCCAAGTGCAAATATACACAAAGGCACTGGGGTATGTTACCCAAGTGCAGATATCCAGAATGGCAAGGGTGCAGATTACCCAAGTGCATATATACACAAAGGCACTGGGGCATGTTACACAAGCGCAGTTATCCAGAATGGCAAGGGTGCAGATTACCAAAGTGCATAGATACACAAAGGCACTGGGGCATGTTACCCAAGTGCAGATATCCAGAATGGCAAGGGTGCAGATTACCCAAGTGCCTGTATTCACAAAGGCACTGGGGCATGTTACACAAGTGCAGATATCCAGAATGGCAAGGGTGCAGATTACCCAAGTGCATATATACACAAAGGCACTGGGGCATGTTACCCAAGTGCAGATATCCAGAATGGCAAGGGTGCAGATTACCCAAGTGCATATATACACAAAGGCACTGGGGCATGTTACACAAGTGTGGGTAACCAGAAGTGTGCGGGTGCATGTTACCCAAGTGCAGATGTCCAGAAAGGCACGGGTGCAGATTACCCAAGTGCATATATACACAAAGGCACTGGGGCATGTCACACAAGTGCAGATATCCAGAATGGCAAGGGTGCATGTTACCCAAGTGCATATATACGCAAAGGCACTGGGGCATGTTACACCAGTGTGGGTAACCAGAAGTGTGCGGGTGCATGTTACCCAAGTGCAGATGTCCGGAAAGGCACGGGTGCAGATTACCCAAGTGCATATATACACAAAGGCACTGGGGCATGTTACACAAGTGTGGGCAACCAGAAGTGTGCGGGTGCATGTTACACAAGTGTGGGTAACCAGAAGTGTGCGGGTGCATGTTACCCAAGTGCAGATATCCAGAATGGCAAGGGTGCAGATTACCCAAGTGCATATATACACAAAGGCACTGGGGCATGTTACACCAGTGTGGGTAACCAGAAGTGTGCGGGTGCCTGTTACCCAAGTGCAGATGTCCGGAAAGACACGGGTGCAGATTACCCAAGTGCAGATGTCCGGAAAGGCACGGGTGCAGATTACCCAAGTGCATATATACACAAAGGCACTGGGGCATGTCACACAAGTGCAGATATCCAGAATGGCAAGGGTGCAGATCACCGAAGTGCATATATACACAAAGGCACTGGGGCATGTCACACAAGTGCAGATATCCAGAATGGCAAGGGTGCAGATTACCCAAGTGCATATATACACAAAGGCACTGCGGCATGTTACCCACTTGCAGATATCCTGAAGGGCACGAATGCATATTACCCAAGTGCAAATATACACAAAGGCACTGGGGTATGTTACCCAAGTGCAGATATCCAGAATTGCAAGGGTGCAGATTATCCAAGTGCATATATACACAAAGGCACTGGGGCATGTTACACAAGCGCAGATATCCAGAATGGCAAGGGTGCAGATTACCCAAGTGCATAGATACACAAAGGCACTGGGGCATGGTACCCAAGTGCAGATATCCAGAATGGCAAGGGTGCAGATTACCCAAGTGCATATATACACAAAGGCACTGGGGCATGTTACACAAGTGTGGGTAACCAGAAGTGTGTGGGTGCATGTTACCCAAGTGCAGATGTCCAGAATGGCAAGGGTGCATGTTACGCAAGTGCATATATACACAAAGGCACTGGGGCATGTCACACAAGTGCAGATATCCAGAATGGCAAGGGTGCAGATCACCGAAGTGCATATATACACAAAGGCACTGGGGCATGTCACACAAGTGCAGATATCCAGAATGGCAAGGGTGCAGATTACCCAAGTGCATATATACACAAAGGCACTGCGGCATGTTACCCACTTGCAGATATCCTGAAGGGCACGAATGCATATTACCCAAGTGCAAATATACACAAAGGCACTGGGGTATGTTACCCAAGTGCAGATATCCAGAATTGCAAGGGTGCAGATTATCCAAGTGCATATATACACAAAGGCACTGGGGCATGTTACACAAGCGCAGATATCCAGAATGGCAAGGGTGCAGATTACCCAAGTGCATAGATACACAAAGGCACTGGGGCATGGTACCCAAGTGCAGATATCCAGAATGGCAAGGGTGCAGATTACCCAAGTGCATATATACACAAAGGCACTGGGGCATGTTACACAAGTGTGGGTAACCAGAAGTGTGTGGGTGCATGTTACCCAAGTGCAGATGTCCAGAATGGCAAGGGTGCATGTTACGCAAGTGCATATATACACAAAGGCACTGGGGCATGTCACACAAGTGCAGATATCCAGAATGGCAAGGGTGCAGATCACCGAAGTGCATATATACACAAAGGCACTGGGGCATGTCACACAAGTGCAGATATCCAGAATGGCAAGGGTGCAGATTACCCAAGTGCATATATACACAAAGGCACTGCTGCATGTTACCCACTTGCAGATATCCTGAAGGGCACGAATGCATATTACCCAAGTGCAAATATACACAAAGGCACTGGGGTATGTTACCCAAGTGCAGATATCCAGAATGGCAAGGGTGCAGATTACCCAAGTGCATATATACACAAAGGCACTGGGGCATGTTACACAAGCGCAGATATCCAGAATGGCAAGGGTGCAGATTACCCAAGTGCATAGATACACAAAGGCACTGGGGCATGGTACCCAAGTGCAGATATCCAGAATGGCAAGGGTGCAGATTACCCAAGTGCATATATACACAAAGGCACTGGGGCATGTTACACAAGTGCAGATATCCAGAATGGCAAGGGTGCATATTACCCAAGTGCATATATACACAATGGCACTGGGGCATGTTACACAAGTGCAGATATCCAGAATGGCAAGGGTGCAGATCACCCAAGTGCATATATACACAAAGGCACTGGGGTATGTTACCCAAGTGCAGATATCCAGAATGGCAAGGGTGCAGATTACTCAATTGCATATATACACAAAGGCACTGCGGCATGATACCCACTTGCAGATATCCTGAAGGGCACGAATGCATATTACCCAAGTGCAAATATACACAAAGGCACTGGGGCATGTTACACAAGCGCAGATATCCAGAATGGCAAGGGTGCAGATTACCCAAGTGCATAGATACACAAAGGCACTGGGGCATGGTACCCAAGTGCAGATGTCCAGAATGGCAAGGGTGCAGATTACCCAAGTGCATATATACACAAAGCCACTGGGGCATGTTACACAAGTGCAGATATCCAGAATGGCAAGGGTGCAGATTACCCAAGTGCATATATACACAAAGGCACTGGGGCATGTTACCCAAGTACAGATATCCAGAAAGGCACGGGTGCAGATTACCCAAGTGCATATATACACAAAGGCACTGGGGCATGTTACACCAGTGTGGGTAACCAGAAGGGTGCGGGTGCATGTTACCCAAGTGCAGATGTCCGGAAAGGCACGGGTGCAGATTACCCAAGTGCATATATACACAAAGGCACTGGGGCATGTTACACAAGTGTGGGTAACCAGAAGTGTGCGGGTGCATGTTACCCAAGTGCATATATACACAAAGGCACTGGGGCATGTCACACAAGTGCAGATATCCAGAATGGCAAGGGTGCATGTTACCCAAGTGCATATATACACAAAGGCACTGGGGCATGTTACACAAGTGTGGGTAACCAGAAGTGTGCGGGTGCATGTTACCCAAGTGCATATATACACAAAGGCACTGGGGCATGTCACACAAGTGCAGATATCCAGAACGGCAAGGGTGCAGATTACCCAAGTGCATATATACACAAAGGCACTGGGGCATGTCACACAAGTGCAGATATCCAGAATGGCAAGGGTGCAGATCACCCAAGTGCATATATACACAAAGGCACTGGGGCATGTCACACAAGTGCAGATATCCAGAATGGCAAGGGTGCAGATTACCCAAGTGCATATATACACAAAGGCACTGTGGCATGTTACCCACTTGCAGATATCCTGAAGGGCACGAATGCATATTACCCAAGTGCAAATATACACAAAGGCACTGGGGTATGTTACCCAAGTGCAGATATCCAGAATGGCAAGGGTGCAGATTACCCAAGTGCATATATACACAAAGGCACTGGGGCATGTTACACAAGCGCAGATATCCAGAATGGCAAGGGTGCAGATTACCCAAGTGCATAGATACACAAAGGCACTGGGGCATGTTACCCAAGTGCAGATATCCAGAATGGCAAGGGTGCAGATTACCCAAGTGCATATATACACAAAGGCACTGGAGCATGTTACACAAGTGTGGGTAACCAGAAGTGTGCGGGTGCATGTTACCCAAGTGCAGATGTCCGGAAAGGCACGGGTGCAGATTACCCAAGTGCATATATACACAAAGGCACTGGGGCATGTCACACAAGTGCAGATATCCAGAATGGCAAGGGTGCAGATTACCCAAGTGCATATATACACAAAGGCACTGCGGCATGTTACCCACTTGCAGATATCCTGAAGGGCACAAATGCATATTACCCAAGTGCAAATATACACAAAGGCACTGGGGTATGTTACCCAAGTGCAGATATCCAGAATGGCAAGGGTGCAGATTACCCAAGTGCATATATACACAAAGGCACTGGGGCATGTTACACAAGCGCAGATATCCAGAATGGCAAGGGTGCAGATTATCAAAGTGCATAGATACACAAAGGCACTGGGGCATGTTACCCAAGTGCAGATATCCAGAATGGCAAGGGTGCAGATTACCCAAGTGCCTGTATTCACAAAGGCACTGGGGCATGTTACACAAGTGCAGATATCCAGAATGGCAAGGGTGCAGATTACCCAAGTGCATATATACACAAAGGCACTGGGGCATGTTACCCAAGTGCAGATATCCAGAATGGCAAGGGTGCAGATTACCCAAGTGCATATATACACAAAGGCACTGGGGCATGTTACACAAGTGTGGGTAACCAGAAGTGTGCGGGTGCATGTTACCCAAGTGCAGATGTCCAGAAAGGCACGGGTGCAGATTACCCAAGTGCATATATACACAAAGGCACTGGGGCATGTCACACAAGTGCAGATATCCAGAATGGCAAGGGTGCATGTTACCCAAGTGCATATATACGCAAAGGCACTGGGGCATGTTACACCAGTGTGGGTAACCAGAAGTGTGCGGGTGCATGTTACCCAAGTGCAGATGTCCGGAAAGGCACGGGTGCAGATTACCCAAGTGCATATATACACAAAGGCACTGGGGCATGTTACACAAGTGTGGGTAACCAGAAGTGTGCGGGTGCATGTTACACAAGTGTGGGTAACCAGAAGTGTGCGGGTGCATGTTACCCAAGTGCAGATATCCAGAATGGCAAGGGTGCAGATTACCCAAGTGCATATATACACAAAGGCACTGGGGCATGTTACACCAGTGTGGGTAACCAGAAGTGTGCGGGTGCCTGTTACCCAAGTGCAGATGTCCGGAAAGGCACGGGTGCAGATTACCCAAGTGCAGATGTCCGGAAAGGCACGGGTGCAGATTACCCAAGTGCATATATACACAAAGGCACTGGGGCATGTCACACAAGTGCAGATATCCAGAATGGCAAGGGTGCAGATCACCGAAGTGCATATATACACAAAGGCACTGGGGCATGTCACACAAGTGCAGATATCCAGAATGGCAAGGGTGCAGATTACCCAAGTGCATATATACACAAAGGCACTGCGGCATGTTACCCACTTGCAGATATCCTGAAGGGCACGAATGCATATTACCCAAGTGCAAATATACACAAAGGCACTGGGGTATGTTACCCAAGTGCAGATATCCAGAATGGCAAGGGTGCAGATTACCCAAGTGCATATATACACAAAGGCACTGGGGCATGTTACACAAGCGCAGATATCCAGAATGGCAAGGGTGCAGATTACCCAAGTGCATAGATACACAAAGGCACTGGGGCATGGTACCCAAGTGCAGATATCCAGAATGGCAAGGGTGCAGATTACCCAAGTGCATATATACACAAAGGCACTGGGGCATGTTACACAAGTGTGGGTAACCAGAAGTGTGCGGGTGCATGTTACCCAAGTGCAGATGTCCAGAATGGCAAGGGTGCAGATTACCCAAGTGCATATATACACAAAGGCACTGGGGCATGTTACACAAGTGCAGATATCCAGAATGGCAAGGGTGCAGATTACCCAAGTGCATATATACACAAAGGCACTGGGGCATGTTACCCAAGTACAGATATCCAGAAAGGCACGGGTGCAGATTACCCAAGTGCAAATATACACAAAGGCACTGGGGCATGTTACACCAGTGTGGGTAACCAGAAGGGTGCGGGTGCATGTTACCCAAGTGCAGATGTCCGGAAAGGCACGGGTGCAGATTACCCAAGTGCATATATACACAAAGGCACTGGGGCATGTTACACAAGTGTGGGTAACCAGAAGTGTGCGGGTGCATGTTACCCAAGTGCATATATACACAAAGGCACTGGGGCATGTCACACAAGTGCAGATATCCAGAATGGCAAGGGTGCATGTTACCCAAGTGCATATATACACAAAGGCACTGGGGCATGTTACACAAGTGTGGGTAACCAAGTGTGCGGGTGCATGTTACCCAAGTTCATATATACACAAAGGCACTGGGGCATGTCACACAAGTGCAGATATCCAGAACGGCAAGGGTGCAGATTACCCAAGTGCATATATACACAAAGGCACTGGGGCATGTCACACAAGTGCAGATATCCAGAATGGCAAGGGTGCAGATCACCCAAGTGCATATATACACAAAGGCACTGGGGCATGTCACACAAGTGCAGATATCCAGAATGGCAAGGGTGCAATTACCCAAGTGCATATATACACAAAGGCACTGTGGCATGTTACCCACTTGCAGATATCCTGAAGGGCACGAATGCATATTACCCAAGTGCAAATATACACAAAGGCACTGGGGTATGTTACCCAAGTGCAGATATCCAGAATGGCAAGGGTGCAGATTACCCAAGTGCATATATACACAAAGGCACTGGGGCATGTTACACAAGCGCAGATATCCAGAATGGCAAGGGTGCAGATTACCCAAGTGCATAGATACACAAAGGCACTGGGGCATGTTACCCAAGTGCAGATATCCAGAATGGCAAGGGTGCAGATTACCCAAGTGCATATATACACAAAGGCACTGGAGCATGTTACACAAGTGTGGTTAACCAGAAGTGTGCGGGTGAATGTTACCCAAGTGCAGATGTCCGGAAAGGCACGGGTGCAGATTACCCAAGTGCATATATATACAAAGGCACTGGGGCATGTCACACAAGTGCAGATATCCAGAATGGCAAGGGTGCAGATTACCCAAGTGCATATATACACAAAGGCACTGCGGCATGTTACCCACTTGCAGATATCCTGAAGGGCACGAATGCATATTACCCAAGTGCAAATATACACAAAGGCACTGGGGTATGTTACCCAAGTGCAGATATCCAGAATGGCAAGGGTGCAGATTACCCAAGTGCATATATACACAAAGGCACTGGGGCATGTTACACAAGCGCAGATATCCAGAATGGCAAGGGTGCAGATTACCAAAGTGCACAGATACACAAAGGCACTGGGGCATGTTACCCAAGTGCAGATATCCAGAATGGCAAGGGTGCAGATTACCCAAGTGCCTGTATTCACAAAGGCACTGGGGCATGTTACACAAGTGCAGATATCCAGAATGGCAAGGGTGCAGATTACCCAAGTGCATATATACACAAAGGCACTGGGGCATGTTACCCAAGTGCAGATATCCAGAATGGCAAGGGTGCAGATTACCCAAGTGCATATATACACAAAGGCACTGGGGCATGTTACACAAGTGTGGGTAACCAGAAGTGTGCGGGTGCATGTTACCCAAGTGCAGATGTCCAGAAAGGCACGGGTGCAGATTACCCAAGTGCATATATACACAAAGGCACTGGGGCATGTCACACAAGTGCAGATATCCAGAATGGCAAGGGTGCATGTTACCCAAGTGAATATATACGCAAAGGCACTGGGGCATGTTACACCAGTGTGGGTAACCAGAAGTGTGCGGGTGCATGTTACCCAAGTGCAGATGTCCGGAAAGGCACGGGTGCAGATTACCCAAGTGCATATATACACAAAGGCACTGGGGCATGTTACACAAGTGTGGGTAACCAGAAGTGTGCGGGTGCATGTTACACAAGTGTGGGTAACCAGAAGTGTGCGGGTGCATGTTACCCAAGTGCAGATATCCAGAATGGCAAGGGTGCAGATTACCCAAGTGCATATATACACAAAGGCACTGGGGCATGTTACACCAGTGTGGGTAACCAGAAGTGTGCGGGTGCCTGTTACCCAAGTGCAGATGTCCGGAAAGGCACGGGTGCAGATTACCCAAGTGCAGATGTCCGGAAAGGCACGGGTGCAGATTACCCAAGTGCATATATACACAAAGGCACTGGGGCATGTCACACAAGTGCAGATATCCAGAATGGCAAGGGTGCAGATCACCGAAGTGCATATATACACAAAGGCACTGGGGCATGTCACACAAGTGCAGATATCCAGAATGGCAAGGGTGCAGATTACCCAAGTGCATATATACACAAAGGCACTGCGGCATGTTACCCACTTGCAGATATCCTGAAGGGCACGAATGCATATTACCCAAGTGCAAATATACACAAAGGCACTGGGGTATGTTACCCAAGTGCAGATATCCAGAATGGCAAGGGTGCAGATTACCCAAGTGCATAGATACACAAAGGCACTGGGGCATGGTACCCAAGTGCAGATATCCAGAATGGCAAGGGTGCAGATTACCCAAGTGCATATATACACAAAGGCACTGGGGCATGTTACACAAGTGTGGGTAACCAGAAGTGTGCGGGTGCATGTTACCCAAGTGCAGATGTCCAGAATGGCAAGGGTGCAGATTACCCAAGTGCATATATACACAAAGGCACTGGGGCATGTTACCCAAGTACAGATATTCAGGAAGGCACGGGTGCAGATTACCCAAGTGCATATATACACAAAGGCACTGGGGCATGTTACACCAGTGTGGGTAACCAGAAGGGTGCGGGTGCATGTTACCCAAGTGCAGATGTCCGGAAAGGCACGGGTGCAGATTACCCAAGTGCATATATACACAAAGGCACTGGGGCATGTTACACAAGTGTGGGTAACCAGAAGTGTGCGGGTGCATGTTACCCAAGTGCATATATACTCAAAGGCACTGGGGCATGTCACACAAGTGCAGATATCCAGAATGGCAAGGGTGCATGTTACCCAAGTGCATATATACACAAAGGCACTGGGGCATGTTACACAAGTGTGGGTAACCAGAAGTGTGCGGGTGCATGTTACCCAAGTGCATATATACACAAAGGCACTGGGGCATGTCACACAAGTGCAGATATCCAGAACGGCAAGGGTGCAGATTACCCAACTGCATATATACACAAAGGCACTGGGGCATGTCACACAAGTGCAGATATCCAGAATGGCAAGGGTGTAGATCACCCAAGTGCATATATACACAAAGGCACTGGGGCATGTCACACAAGTGCAGATATCCAGAATGGCAAGGGTGCAGATTACCCAAGTGCATATATACACAAAGGCACTGTGGCATGTTACCCACTTGCAGATATCCTGAAGGGCACAAATGCATATTACCCAAGTGCAAATATACACAAAGGCACTGGGGTATGTTACCCAAGTGCATATATCCAGAATGGCAAGGGTGCAGATTACCCAAGTGCATATATACACAAAGGCACTGGGGCATGTTACACAAGTGCAGATATCCAGAATGGCAAGGGTGCAGATTACCCAAGTGCATAGATACACAAAGGCACTGGGGCATGTTACCCAAGTGCAGATATCCAGAATGACAAGGGTGCAGATTACCCAAGTGCATATATACACAAAGGCACTGGAGCATGTTACACAAGTGTGGGTAACCAGAAGTGTGCGGGTGCATGTTACCCAAGTGCAGATGTCCGGAAAGGCACGGGTGCAGATTACCCAAGTGCATATATACACAAAGGCACTGGGGCATGTCACACAAGTGCAGATATCCAGAATGGCAAGGGTGCAGATTACCCAAGTGCATATATGCACAAAGGCACTGGGGCATGTTACACAAGTGCAGATATCCAGAATGGCAAGGGTGCAGATTACCCAAGTGCATATATACACAAAGGCACTGGGGCATGTTACCCAAGTACAGATATCCAGAAAGGCACGGGTGCAGATTACCCAAGTGCATATATACACAAAGGCACTGGGGCATGTTACACCAGTGTGGGTAACCAGAAGGGTGCGGGTGCATGTTACCCAAGTGCAGATGTCCGGAAAGGCACGGGTGCAGATTACCCAAGTGCATATATACACAAAGGCACTGGGGCATGTTACACAAGTGTGGGTAACCAGAAGTGTGCGGGTGCATGTTACCCAAGTGCATATATACACAAAGGCACTGGGGCATGTCACACAAGTGCAGATATCCAGAATGGCAAGGGTGCATGTTACCCAAGTGCATATATACACAAAGGCACTGGGGCATGTTACACAAGTGTGGGTAACCAAGTGTGCGGGTGCATGTTACCCAAGTGCATATATACACAAAGGCACTGGGGCATGTCACACAAGTGCAGATATCCAGAACGGCAAGGGTGCAGATTACCCAAGTGCATATATACACAAAGGCACTGGGGCATGTCACACAAGTGCAGATATCCAGAATGGCAAGGGTGCAGATCACCCAAGTGCATATATACACAAAGGCACTGGGGCTTGTCACACAAGTGCAGATATCCAGAATGGCAAGGGTGCAATTACCCAAGTGCATATATACACAAAGGCACTGTGGCATGTTACCCACTTGCAGATATCCTGAAGGGCACGAATGCATATTACCCAAGTGCAAATATACACAAAGGCACTGGGGTATGTTACCCAAGTGCAGATATCCAGAATGGCAAGGGTGCAGATTACCCAAGTGCATATATACACAAAGGCACTGCGGCATGTTACACAAGTGCAGATATCCAGAATGGCAAGGGTGCATGTTACCCAACTGCATATATACGCAAAGTGCATATATACACAAAGGCACTGGGGCATGTTATACAAGGGCAGATATCCCGAAGGGTGCGGGTGCATTTTACCCAAGTGCAGATATCCAGAATGGCAAGGGTGCAGATTACCCAAGTGCATATATACACAAAGGCACTGGGGCATGTTACACAAGTGCAGATATCCAGAATGGCAAGGATGCAGATTACCCAAGTGCATATATACACAAAGGCACTGGGGCATGTTACACAAGTGCAGATATCCCGAAGGGTGCGGGTGCATTTTACCCAAGTGCAGATATCCAGAATGGCAAGGGTGCAGATTACCCAAGTGCATATATACACAAAGGCACTGGGGCATGTTACACAAGTGCAGATATCCAGAATGGCAAGGGTGCAGATTACCCAAGTGCATATGTACACAAAGGCACTGGGGCATGTTACACAAGTGCAGATATCCAGAATGGCAAGGGTGCAGATTACCCAAGTGCATATATACACAAAGGCACTGGGGCATGTTACACAAGTGCAGATATCCCGAAGGGTGCGGGTG
The DNA here is from genome assembly GCF_040938575.1 of Ambystoma mexicanum. Classification (NCBI taxonomy): domain Eukaryota; kingdom Metazoa; phylum Chordata; class Amphibia; order Caudata; family Ambystomatidae; genus Ambystoma; species Ambystoma mexicanum. The sequence goes on from NC_090930.1 coordinate 44,537,733, forward strand.
CATTTTACCTAAGTGCAGATATCCAGAATGGCAAGGATGCAGATTATCCAAGTGCATATATACACAAAGGCACTGGGGCATGTTACACAAGTGCAGATATCCCGAAGGGTGCGGGTGCATTTTACCCAAGTGCAGATATCCAGAATGGCAAGGGTGCAGATTACCCAAGTGCATATATACACAAAGGCACTGGGGCATGTTACACAAGTGCAGATATCCAGAATGGCAAGGTTGCAGATTACCCAAGTGCATATATACACAAAGGCACTGGGGCATGTTACACAAGTGCAGCTATCCAGAATGGCAAGCGTGCATATTACCCAAGTGCATATGTACACAAAGGCACTGGGGCATGTTACACAAGTGTAGATATCCAGAAAGGCAAGGGTGCAGATCACCCAAGTGCATATATACACAAAGGCACTGGGGCATGTTACCCAAGTGCAGATATCCAGAATGGCAAGGGTGCAGATTACTCAATTGCATATATACACAAAGGCACTGCGGCATGTTACCCACTTGCAGATATCCTGAAGGGCACGAATGCATATTATCCAAGTGCAAATATACACAAAGGCACTGGGGCATGTTACCCAAGTGCAGATATCCAGAATGGCAAGGGTGCAGATTCCCCAAGTGCATATGTACACAAAGGCACTGGGGCATGTTACACAAGTGTGGGTAACCAGAGGTGTGCGGGTGCATGTTACCCAAGTGCAGATGTCCGGAAAGGCAAGGGTGCAGATTACCCAAGTGCATAGATACACAAAGGCACTGCGGCATGTTACACAAGTGCAGATATCCAGAATGGCAAGGGTGCATGTTACCCAAGTGCATATATACACAAAGGCACTGGGGCATGTTACACAAGTGTGGGTAACCAGAAGTGTGTGGGTGCATGTTACCCAAGTGCAGATGTCCGGAAAGGCACGGATGCAGATTACCCAAGTGCATACATGCACAACGGCACTGGGGCATGTTATACAAGGGCAGATATCCAGAATGGCAAGGGTGCAGATTACCCAAGTGCATATATACACAAAGGCACTGGGGCATGTTACACAAGTGCAGATATCCAGAATGGCAAGGGTGCATATTACCCAAGTGCATATATACACAATGGCACTGGGGCATGTTACACAAGTGCAGATATCCAGAATGGCAAGGGTGCAGATCACCCAAGTGCATATATACACAAAGGCACTGGGGTATGTTACCCAAGTGCAGATATCCAGAATGGCAAGGGTGCAGATTACTCAATTGCATATATACACAAAGGCACTGCGGCATGATACCCACTTGCAGATATCCTGAAGGGCACGAATGCATATTACCCAAGTGCAAATATACACAAAGGCACTGGGGTATGTTACCCAAGTGCAGATATCCAGAATGGCAAGGGTGCAGATTCCCCAAGTGCATATGTACACAAAGGCACTGGGGCATGTTACACAAGTGCAGATATCCAGAATGGCAAGGGTGCAGAATACCCAAGTGCATATATACACAAAGGCACTGCGGCATGTTACCCAAGTGCAGATATCCCGAAGGGTGCGGGTGCATTTTACCCAAGTGCAGATATCCAAAATTGCAAGGGTGCAGATTACCCAAGTGCATATATACACAAAGGCACTGGGGCATGTTACACAAGTGCAGATATCCCGAAGGGTGGGGGTGCATTTTACCCAAGTGCAGATATCCAGAATGGCAAGGGTGCAGATTACCCAAGTGCATATATACACAAAGGCACTAGGGCATGTTACACAAGTGCAGCTATCCAGAATGGCAAGGGTGCATATTACCCAAGTGCATATATACACAAAGGCACTGGGGCATGTTACACAAGTGCAGATATCCAGAATGGCAAGGGTGCAGATTACCCAAGTGCATATATACACAAAGGCACTAGGGCATGTTACACAAGTGCAGATATCCAGAATGGCAAGGGTGCAGATTACTCAATTGCATGTATACACAAAGGCACTGCGGCATGTTACCCACTTGCAGATATCCTGAAGGGCACAAATGCATATTACCCAAGTGCAAATATACACAAAGGCACTGGGGTATGTTACCCAAGTGCAGATATCCAGAATGGTAAGGGTGCAGATTCCCCAAGTGCTTATGTACACAAAGGCACTGGGGCATGTTACACAAGTGTGGGTAACCAGAGGTGTGTGGGTGCATGTTACCCAAGTGCAGATGTCCGGAAAGGCAAGGGTGCAGATTACCCAAGTGCATATATACACAAAGGCACTGCGGCATGTTACACAAGTGCAGATATCCAGAATGGCAAGGGTGCATGTTACCCAACTGCATATATACGCAAAGTGCATATATACACAAAGGCACTGGGGCATGTTATACAAGGGCAGATATCCAGAATGGCAAGGATGCAGATTACCCAAGTGCATATATACACAAAGGCACTGGGGCATGTTACACAAGTGCAGATATCCCGAAGGGTGCGGGTGCATTTTACCCAAGTGCAGATATCCAGAATGGCAAGGGTGCAGATTATCCAAGTGCATATATACACAAAGGCACTGGGGCATGTTACACAAGTGCAGATATCCAGAATGGCAAGGGTGCAGATTACCCAAGTGCATATATACACAAAGGCACTGGGGCATGTTACACAAGTGCAGATATCCAGAATGGCAAGGGTGCAGATTACCCAAGTGCATATATACACAAAGGCACTGTGGCATATTACACAACTGCAGATATCCAGAATGGCAAGGGTGCAGATTACCCAAGTGCATATATACACAAAGGCCCTGGGGCATGTTACACAAGTGCAGATATCTAGAACGGCAAGGGTGCATATTACCCAAGTGCATATATACACAAAGGCACTGGGGCATGTTACACAAGCGCAGATATCCAGAATGGCAAGGGTGCAGATTACCCAAGTGCATATGTACACAAAGGCACTGGGGCATGTTACACAAGTGCAGATATCCAGAATGGCAAGGGTGCAGATTACCCAAGTGCATATATACACAAAGGCACTGGGGCATGTTACACAAGTGCAGATATCCCGAAGGGTGCGGGTGCATTTTACCCAAGTGCAGATATCCAGAATGGCAAGGGTGCAGATTACCCAAGTGCATATATACACAAAGGCACTAGGGCATGTTACACAAGTGCAGGTATCCCGAAGGGTGCGGGTGCATTTTACCCAAGTGCAGATATCCAGAATGGCAAGGGTGCAGATTACCCAAGTGCATATATACACAAAGGCACTGGGGCATGTTACACAAGTGCAGATATCCAGAATGGCAAGGGTGAATATTACCCAAGTGCATATATACACAAAGGCACTGGGGCATGTTACACAAGTGCAGATATCCAGAATGGCAAGGGTGCAGATTCCCCAAGTGCATATGTACACAAAGGCACTGGGGCATGTTACACAAGTGTGGGTAACCAGAGGTGTGCGAGTGCATGTTACCCAAGTGCAGATGTCCGGAAAGGCAAGGGTGCAGATTACCCAAGTGCATATATACACAAAGGCACTGCGGCATGTTACACAAGTGCAGATATCCAGAACGGCAAGGGTGCATGTTACCCAAGTGCATATATACACAAAGGCACTGGGGCATGTTACACAAGTGTGGGTAACCAGAAGTGTGTGGGTGCATGTTACCCAAGTGCAGATGTCCGGAAAGGCACGGATGCAGATTACCCAAGTGCATACATGCACAAAGGCACTGGGGCATGTTATACAAGGGCAGATATTCAGAATGGCAAGGGTGCAGATTACCCAAGTGCATATATACACAAAGGCACTGGGGCATGTTACACAAGTGCAGATATCCCGAAGGGTGCGGGTGCATTTTACCCAAGTGCAGATATCCAGAATGGCAAGGGTGCAGATTACCCAAGTGCATATATACACAAAGGCACTGGGGCATGTTACACAAGTGCAGATATCCAGAATGGCAAGGGTGCATATTACCCAAGTGCATATATACACAATGGCACTGGGGCATGTTACACAAGTGCAGATATCCAGAATGGCAAGGGTGCAGATCACCCAAGTGCATATATACACAAAGGCACTGGGGTATGTTACCCAAGTGCAGATATCCAGAATGGCAAGGGTGCAGATTACTCAATTGCATATATACACAAAGGCACTGCGGCATGATACCCACTTGCAGATATCCTGAAGGGCACGAATGCATATTACCCAAGTGCAAATATACACAAAGGCACTGGGGTATGTTACCCAAGTGCAGATATCCAGAATGGCAAGGGTGCAGATTCCCCAAGTGCATATGTACACAAAGGCACTGGGGCATGTTACACAAGTGCAGATATCCAGAATGGCAAGGGTGCAGAATACCCAAGTGCATATATACACAAAGGCACTGCGGCATGTTACCCAAGTGCAGATATCCCGAAGGGTGCGGGTGCATTTTACCCAAGTGCAGATATCCAGAATGGCAAGGGTGCAGATTACCCAAGTGCATATATACACAAAGGCACTGGGGCATGTTACACAAGTGCAGATATCCCGAAGGGTGGGGGTGCATTTTACCCAAGTGCAGATATCCAGAATGGCAAGGGTGCAGATTACCAGAGTGCATATATACACAAAGGCACTGGGGCATGTTACACAAGTGCAGCTATCCAGAATGGCAAGGGTGCATATTACCCAAGTGCATATATACACAAAGGCACTGGGGCATGTTACACAAGTGCAGATATCCAGAATGGCAAGGGTGCAGATCACCCAAGTGCATATATACACAAAGGCACTGGGGCATGTTACACAAGTGCAGATATCCAGAATGGCAAGGGTGCAAATTACTCAATTGCATGTATACACAAAGGCACTGCGGCATGTTACCCACTTGCAGATATCCTGAAGGGCATGAATGCATATTACCCAAGTGCAAATATACACAAAGGCACTGGGGTATGTTACCCAAGTGCAGATATCCAGAATGGTAAGGGTGCAGATTCCCCAAGTGCTTATGTACACAAAGGCACTGGGGCATGTTACACAAGTGTGGGTAACCAGAGGTGTGTGGGTGCATGTTACCCAAGTGCAGATGTCCGGAAAGGCAAGGGTGCAGATTACCCAAGTGCATATATACACAAAGGCACTGCGGCATGTTACACAAGTGCAGATATCCAGAATGGCAAGGGTGCATGTTACCCAACTGCATATATACGCAAAGTGCATATATACACAAAGGCACTGGGGCATGTTATACAAGGGCAGATATCCAGAATGGCAAGGATGCAGATTACCCAAGTGCATATATACACAAAGGCACTGGGGCATGTTACACAAGTGCAGATATCCCGAAGGGTGCGGGTGCATTTTACCCAAGTGCAGATATCCAGAATGGCAAGGGTGCAGATTACCCAAGTGCATATATACACAAAGGCACTGGGGCATGTTACACAAGTGCAGATATCCAGAATGGCAAGGGTGCAGATTACCCAAGTGCATATGTACACAAAGGCACTGGGGCATGTTACACAAGTGCAGATATCCAGAATGGCAAGGGTGCAGATTACCCAAGTGCATATATACACAAAGGCACTGTGGCATATTACACAACTGCAGATATCCAGAATGGCAAGGGTGCAGATTACCCAAGTGCATATATACACAAAGGCCCTGGGGCATGTTACACAAGTGCAGATATCTAGAACGGCAAGGGTGCATATTACCCAAGTGCATATATACACAAAGGCACTGGGGCATGTTACACAAGCGCAGATATCCAGAATGGCAAGGGTGCAGATTACCCAAGTGCATATATACACAAAGGCACTGGGGCATGTTACACAAGTGCAGATATCCAGAATGGCAAGGGTGCAGATTACCCAAGTGCATATATACACAAAGGCACTGGGGCATGTTACACAAGTGCAGATATCCCGAAGGGTGCGGGTGCATTTTACCCAAGTGCAGATATCCAGAATGGCAAGGGTGCAGATTACCCAAGTGCATATATACACAAAGGCACTAGGGCATGTTACACAAGTGCAGGTATCCCGAAGGGTGCGGGTGCATTTTACCCAAGTGCAGATATCCAGAATGGCAAGGGTGCAGATTACCCAAGTGCATATATACACAAAGGCACTGGGGCATGTTACACAAGTGTGGGTAACCAGAGGTGTGTGGGTGCATGTTACCCAAGTGCAGATGTCCGGAAAGGCAAGGGTGCAGATTACCCAAGTGCATATATACACAAAGGCACTGCGGCATGTTACACAAGTGCAGATATCCAGAATGGCAAGGGTGCATGTTACCCAACTGCATATATACGCAAAGTGCATATATACACAAAGGCACTGGGGCATGTTATACAAGGGCAGATATCCAGAATGGCAAGGATGCAGATTACCCAAGTGCATATATACACAAAGGCACTGGGGCATGTTACACAAGTGCAGATATCCCGAAGGGTGCGGGTGCATTTTACCCAAGTGCAGATATCCAGAATGGCAAGGGTGCAGATTACCCAAGTGCATATATACACAAAGGCACTGGGGCATGTTACACAAGTGCAGATATCCAGAATGGCAAGGGTGCAGATTACCCAAGTGCATATGTACACAAAGGCACTGGGGCATGTTACACAAGTGCAGATATCCAGAATGGCAAGGGTGCAGATTACCCAAGTGCATATATACACAAAGGCACTGTGGCATATTACACAACTGCAGATATCCAGAATGGCAAGGGTGCAGATTACCCAAGTGCATATATACACAAAGGCCCTGGGGCATGTTACACAAGTGCAGATATCTAGAACGGCAAGGGTGCATATTACCCAAGTGCATATATACACAAAGGCACTGGGGCATGTTACACAAGCGCAGATATCCAGAATGGCAAGGGTGCAGATTACCCAAGTGCATATATACACAAAGGCACTGGGGCATGTTACACAAGTGCAGATATCCAGAATGGCAAGGGTGCAGATTACCCAAGTGCATATATACACAAAGGCACTGGGGCATGTTACACAAGTGCAGATATCCCGAAGGGTGCGGGTGCATTTTACCCAAGTGCAGATATCCAGAATGGCAAGGGTGCAGATTACCCAAGTGCATATATACACAAAGGCACTAGGGCATGTTACACAAGTGCAGGTATCCCGAAGGGTGCGGGTGCATTTTACCCAAGTGCAGATATCCAGAATGGCAAGGGTGCAGATTACCCAAGTGCATATATACACAAAGGCACTGGGGCATGTTACACAAGTGCAGATATCCAGAATGGCAAGGGTGAATATTACCCAAGTGCATATATACACAAAGGCACTGGGGCATGTTACACAAGTGCAGATATCCAGAATGGCAAGGGTGCAGATTCCCCAAGTGCATATGTACACAAAGGCACTGGGGCATGTTACACAAGTGTGGGTAACCAGAGGTGTGCGAGTGCATGTTACCCAAGTGCAGATATCCAGAATGGCAAGGGTGCAGATTACCCAAGTGCATATATACACAAAGGCACTGGGGCATGTTACACAAGTGCAGATATCCAGAATGGCAAGGGTGCATATTACCCAAGTGCATATATACACAATGGCACTGGGGCATGTTACACAAGTGCAGATATCCAGAATGGCAAGGGTGCAGATCACCCAAGTGCATATATACACAAAGGCACTGGGGTATGTTACCCAAGTGCAGATATCCAGAATGGCAAGGGTGCAGATTAGTCAATTGCATATATACACAAAGGCACTGCGGCATGATACCCACTTGCAGATATCCTGAAGGGCACGAATGCATATTACCCAAGTGCAAATATACACAAAGGCACTGGGGTATGTTACCCAAGTGCAGATATCCAGAATGGCAAGGGTGCAGATTCCCCAAGTGCATATGTACACAAAGGCACTGGGGCATGTTACACAAGTGCAGATATCCAGAATGGCAAGGGTGCAGAATACCCAAGTGCATATATACACAAAGGCACTGCGGCATGTTACCCAAGTGCAGATATCCCGAAGGGTGCGGGTGCATTTTACCCAAGTGCAGATATCCAGAATGGCAAGGGTGCAGATTACCCAAGTGCATATATACACAAAGGCACTGGGGCATGTTACACAAGTGCAGATATCCCGAAGGGTGGGGGTGCATTTTACCCAAGTGCAGATATCCAGAATGGCAAGGGTGCAGATTACCAGAGTGCATATATACACAAAGGCACTGGGGCATGTTACACAAGTGCAGCTATCCAGAATGGCAAGGGTGCATATTACCCAAGTGCATATATACACAAAGGCACTGGGGCATGTTACACAAGTGCAGATATCCAGAATGGCAAGGGTGCAGATCACCCAAGTGCATATATACACAAAGGCACTGGGGCATGTTACACAAGTGCAGATATCCAGAATGGCAAGGGTGCAGATCACCCAAGTGCATATATACACAAAGGCACTGGGGCATGTTATACAAGGGCAGATATCCAGAATGGCAAGGGTGCAGATTACCCAAGTGCATATATACACAAAGGCACTGGGGCATGTTACACAAGTGCAGATATCCAGAATGGCAATGGTGCAGACTATCCAAGTGCCTATATACACAAAGGCACTGGGGCATGTTACACAAGTGCAGATATCCAGAATTGCAAGGGTGCAGATTAACCAAGTGCATATATACACAAAGGCACTGCAGCAGCATGTTACCCAAGTGCAGATATCCTGAAGGGTGCGGGTGCATGTTACCCAAGTGCAGATATCCAGAATGTCAAGGGTGCAGATTACCCAAGTGCATATATACACAAAGGCAATGGGGCATGTCACACAAGTGCAGATATCCAGAATGGCAAGGGTGCAGATTACCCAAGTGCATATATACACAAAGGCACTGGGGCATGTTACACAAGCACAGATATCCAGAATGGCAAGGGTGCAGATTACCCAAGTGCATAGATACACAAAGGCACTGGGGCATGTTACCCATTTGCAGATATCCAGAATGGCAAGGGTGCAGATTACCCAAGTGCATATATACACAAAGGCACTGGGCCATGTTACCCAAGTGCAGGTATCCAGAATGGCAAGTGTGCAGATTACCCAAGTGCATATATACACAAAGGCACTGGGGCATGTTACACAACTGCAGATATCCAGAATGGCAAGGGTGCAGATTACCCAAGTGCATATATACACAAAGGCACTGGGACATGTTACACAAGTGCAGATATCTAGAATGGCAAGGGTGCATATTACCCAAGTGCATATATACACAAAGGCACTGGGGCATGTTACACAAGCGCAGATATCCAGAATGGCAAGGGTGCAGATTACCCAAGTGCATATGTACAAAAAGGGACTGGGGCATGTTACACAAGTGCAGATATCCAGAATGGCAAGGGTGCAGATTACCCAAGTGCATATATACACAAAGGCACTGGGGCATGTTACACAAGTGCAGATATCCCGAAGGGTGCGGGTGCATTTTACCCAAGTGCAGATATCCAGAATGGCAAGGGTGCAGATTACCCAAGTGCATATATATACAAAGGCACTGGGGTATGTTACACAAGTGCAGATATCCTGAAGGGTGCGGGTGCATTTTACCCAAGTGCAGATATCCAGAATGGCAAGGGTGCATATTACCCAAGTGCATATATACACAAAGGCACTGGGGCATGTTACATAAGTGCAGATATCCAGAATGGCAAGGGTGCAGATCACCCAAGTGCATATATACACAAAGGCACTGGGGCATGTTACCCAAGTGCAGATATCCAGAATGGCAAGGGTGCAGATTACTCAATTACATATATACACAAAGGCACTGCGGCATGTTACCCACTTGCAGATATCCTTTAGGGCACGAATGCATATTACCCAAGTGCAAATATACACAAAGGCACTGGGGTATGTTACCCAAGTGCAGATATCCAGAATGGCAAGGGTGCAGATTCCCCAAGTGCATATGTACACAAAGGCACTGGGGCATGTTACACAAGTGTGGGTAACCAGAGGTGTGCGGGTGCATGTTACCCAAGTGCAGATGTCCGGAAAGGCAAGGGTGCAGATTACCCAAGTGCATATATACACAAAGGCACTGCGGCATGTTACACAAGTGCAGATATCCAGAATGGCAAGGGTGCATGTTACCCAACTGCATATATACGCAAAGTGCATATATACACAAAGGCACTGGGGCATGTTATACAAGGGCAGATATCCAGAATGGCAAGGATGCAGATTACCCAAGTGCATATATACACAAAGGCACTGGGGGATGTTACACAAGTGCAGATATCCCGAAGGGTGCGGGTGCATTTTACCCAAGTGCAGATATCCAGAATGGCAAGGGTGCAGATTACCCAAGTGCATATATACACAAAGGCACTGGGGCATGTTACACAAGTGCAGATATCCAGAATGGCAAGGGTGCAGATTACCCAAGTGCATATGTACACAAAGGCACTGGGGCATGTTACACAAGTGCAGATATCCAGAATGGCAAGGGTGCAGATTATCCAAGTGCATATATACACAAAGGCACTGGGGCATGTTACACAAGTGCAGATATCCCGAAGGGTGCGGGTGCATTTTACCTAAGTGCAGATATCCAGAATGGCAAGGATGCAGATTATCCAAGTGCATATATACACAAAGTCACTGGGGTATGTTATACAAGTGTAGATATCCCGAAGGGTGCGGGTGCATTTTACCCAAGTGCAGATATCCAGAATGGCAAGGGTGCAGATTACCCAAGTGCATATATACACAAAGGCACTGGGGCATGTTACACAAGTGCAGCTATCCAGAATGGCAAGCGTGCATATTACCCAAGTGCATATGTACACAAAGGCACTGGGGCATGTTACACAAGTGTAGATATCCAGAAAGGCAAGGGTGCAGATCACCCAAGTGCATATATACACAAAGGCACTGGGGCATGTTACCCAAGTGCAGATATCCAGAATGGCAAGGGTGCAGATTACTCAATTGCATATATACACAAAGGCACTGTGGCATGTTACCCACTTGCAGATATCCTGAAGGGCACGAATGCATATTATCCAAGTGCAAATATACACAAAGGCACTGGGGCATGTTACCCAAGTGCAGATATCCAGAATGGCAAGGGTGCAGATTCCCCAAGTGCATATGTACACAAAGGCACTGGGGCATGTTACACAAGTGTGGGTAACCAGAGGTGTGCGGGTGCATGTTACCCAAGTGCAGATGTCCGGAAAGGCAAGGGTGCAGATTACCCAAGTGCATAGATACACAAAGGCACTGCGGCATGTTACACAAGTGCAGATATCCAGAATGGCAAGGGTGCATGTTACCCAAGTGCATATATACACAAAGGCACTGGGGCATGTTACACAAGTGTGGGTAACCAGAAGTGTGTGGGTGCATGTTACCCAAGTGCAGATGTCCGGAAAGGCACGGATGCAGATTACCCAAGTGCATACATGCACAAAGGCACTGGGGCATGTTATACAAGGGCAGATATCCAGAATGGCAAGGGTGCAGATTACCCAAGTGCATATATACACAAAGGCACTGGGGCATGTTACACAAGTGCAGATATCCCGAAGGGTGCGGGTGCATTTTACCCAAGTGCAGATATCCAGAATGGCAAGGGTGCAGATTACCCAAGTGCATATATACACAAAGGCACTGGGGCATGTTACACAAGTGCAGATATCCAGAATGGCAAGGGTGCATATTACCCAAGTGCATATATACACAATGGCACTGGGGCATGTTACACAAGTGCAGATATCCAGAATGGCAAGGGTGCAGATCACCCAAGTGCATATATACACAAAGGCACTGGGGTATGTTACCCAAGTGCAGATATCCAGAATGGCAAGGGTGCAGATTACTCAATTGCATATATACACAAAGGCACTGCGGCATGATACCCACTTGCAGATATCCTGAAGGGCACGAATGCATATTACCCAAGTGCAAATATACACAAAGGCAATGGGGTATGTTACCCAAGTGCAGATATCCAGAATGGCAAGGGTGCAGATTCCCCAAGTGCATATGTACACAAAGGCACTGGGGCATGTTACACAAGTGCAGATAGCCAGAATGGCAAGGGTGCAGAATACCCAAGTGCATATATACACAAAGGCACTGCGGCATGTTACCCAAGTGCAGATATCCCGAAGGGTGCGGGTGCATTTTCCCCAAGTGCAGATATCCAGAATGGCAAGGGTGCAGATTACCCAAATGCATATATACACAAAGGCACTGGGGCATGTTACACAAGTGCAGATATCCCAAAGGGTGGGGGTGCATTTTACCCAAGTGCAGATATCCAGAATGGCAAGGGTGCAGATTACCCAAGTGCATATATACACAAAGGCACTGGGGCATGTTACACAAGTGCAGCTATCCAGAATGGCAAGGGTGCATATTACCCAAGTGCATATATACACAAAGGCACTGGGGCATGTTACACAAGTGCAGATATCCAGAATGGCAAGGGTGCATATTACCCAAGTGCATATATACACAATGGCACTGGGGCATGTTACACAAGTGCAGATATCCAGAATGGCAAGGGTGCAGATCACCCAAGTGCATATATACACAAAGGCACTGGGGTATGTTACCCAAGTGCAGATATCCAGAATGGCAAGGGTGCAGATTACTCAATTGCATATATACACAAAGGCACTGCGGCATGATACCCACTTGCAGATATCCTGAAGGGCACGAATGCATATTACCCAAGTGCAAATATACACAAAGGCAATGGGGTATGTTACCCAAGTGCAGATATCCAGAATGGCAAGGGTGCAGATTCCCCAAGTGCATATGTACACAAAGGCACTGGGGCATGTTACACAAGTGCAGATAGCCAGAATGGCAAGGGTGCAGAATACCCAAGTGCATATATACACAAAGGCACTGCGGCATGTTACCCAAGTGCAGATATCCCGAAGGGTGCGGGTGCATTTTCCCCAAGTGCAGATATCCAGAATGGCAAGGGTGCAGATTACCCAAATGCATATATACACAAAGGCACTGGGGCATGTTACACAAGTGCAGATATCCCAAAGGGTGGGGGTGCATTTTACCCAAGTGCAGATATCCAGAATGGCAAGGGTGCAGATTACCCAAGTGCATATATACACAAAGGCACTGGGGCATGTTACACAAGTGCAGCTATCCAGAATGGCAAGGGTGCATATTACCCAAGTGCATATATACACAAAGGCACTGGGGCATGTTACACAAGTGCAGATATCCAGAATGGCAAGGGTGCAGATCACCCAAGTGCATATATACACAAAGGCACTGGGGCATGTTACCCAAGTGCAGATATCCAGAATGGCAAGGGTGCAGATTACTCAATTGCATGTATACACAAAGGCACTGCGGCATGTTACCCACTTGCAGATATCCTGAAGGGCACGAATGCATATTACCCAAGTGCAAATATACACAAAGGCACTGGGGTATGTTACCCAAGTGCAGATATCCAGAATGGTAAGGGTGCAGATTCCCCAAGTGCTTATGTACACAAAGGCACTGGGGCATGTTACACAAGTGTGGGTAACCAGAGGTGTGTGGGTGCATGTTACCCAAGTGCAGATGTCCGGAAAGGCAAGGGTGCAGATTACCCAAGTGCATATATATACAAAGGCACTGCGGCATGTTACACAAGTGCAGATATCCAGAATGGCAAGGGTGCATGTTACCCAACTGCATATATACGCAAAGTGCATATATACACAAAGGCACTGGGGCATGTTATACAAGGGCAGATATCCAGAATGGCAAGGATGCAGATTACCCAAGTGCATATATACACAAAGGCACTGGGGCATGTTACACAAGTGCAGATATCCCGAAGGGTGCGGGTGCATTTTACCCAAGTGCAGATATCCAGAATGGCAAGGGTGCAGATTACCCAAGTGCATATATACACAAAGGCACTGGGGCATGTTACACAAGTGCAGATATCCAGAATGGCAAGGGTGCAGATTACCCAAGTGCATATGTACACAAAGGCACTGGGGCATGTTACACAAGTGCAGATATCCAGAATGGCAAGGGTGCAGATTGCCCAAGTGCATATATACACAAAGGCACTGGGGCATGTTACACAAGTGCAGATATCCCGAAGGGTGCGGGTGCATTTTACCTAAGTGCAGATATCCAGAATGACAAGGATGCAGATTATCCAAGTGCATATATACACAAAGGCACTGGGGCATGTTATACAAGTGTAGATATCCCGAAGGGTGCGGGTGCATTTTACCCAAGTGCAGATATCCAGAATGGCAAGAGTGCAGATTACCCAAGTGCATATATACACAAAGGCACTGGGGCATGTTACACAAGTGCAGCTATCCAGAATGGCAAGCGTGCATATTACCCAAGTGCATATATACACAAAGGCGCTGGGGCATGTTACACAAGTGTAGATATCCAGAAAGGCAAGGGTGCAGATCACCCAAGTGCATATATACACAAAGGCACTGGGGCATGTTACCCAAGTGCAGATATCCAGAATGGCAAGGGTGCAGATTACTCAATTGCATATATACACAAAGGCACTGCGGCATGTTACCCACTTGCAGATATCCTGAAGGGCACGAATGCATATTATCCAAGTGCAAATATACACAAAGGCACTGGGGCATGTTACCCAAGTGCAGATATCCAGAATGGCAAGGGTGCAGATTCCCCAAATGCATATGTACACAAAGGCACTGGGGCATGTTACACAAGTGTGGGTAACCAGAGGTGTGCGGGTGCATGTTACCCAAGTGCAGATGTCCGGAAAGGCAAGGGTGCAGATTACCCAAGTGCATAGATACACAAAGCCACTGCGGCATGTTACACAAGTGCAGATATCCAGAATGGCAAGGGTGCATGTTACCCAAGTGCATATATACACAAAGGCACTGGGGCATGTTACACAAGTGTGGGTAACCAGAAGTGTGTGGGTGCATGTTACCCAAGTGCAGATGTCCGGAAAGGCACGGATGCAGATTACCCAAGTGCATACATGCACACAGGCACTGGGGCATGTTATACAAGGGCAGATATCCAGAATGGCAAGGGTGCAGATTACCCAAGTGCATATATACACAAAGGCACTGGGGCATGTTACACAAGTGCAGATATCCCGAAGGGTGCGGGTGCATTTTACCCAAGTGCAGATATCCAGAATGGCAAGGGTGCAGATTACCCAAGTGCATATATACACAAAGGCACTGGGGCATGTTACACAAGTGCAGATATCCAGAATGGCAAGGGTGCATATTACACAATGGTACTGGGGCATGTTACACAAATGCAGATATCCAGAATGGCAAGGGTGCAGATCACCCAAGTGCATATATACACAAAGGCACTGGGGTATGTTACCCAAGTGCAGATATCCAGAATGGCAAGGGTGCAAATTACTCAATTGCATATATACACAAAGGCACTGCGGCATGATACCCACTTGCAGATATCCTGACGGGCACGAATGCATATTACCCAAGTGCAAATATACACAAAGGCACTGGGGTATGTTACCCAAGTGCAGATATCCAGAATAGCAAGGGTGCAGATTCCCCAAGTGCATATGTACACAAAGGCACTGGGGCATGTTACACAAGTGCAGATATCCAGAATGGCAAGGGTGCAGATTACCCAAGTGCATATATACACAAAGGCACTGCGGCATGTTACCCAAGTGCAGATATCCCGAAGGGTGCGGGTGCATTTTACCCAAGTGCAGATATCCAGAATGGGAAGGGTGCAGATTACCCAAGTGCATATATACACAAAGGCAATGGGGCATGTTACACAAGTGCAGATATCCCGAAGGGTGCGGGTGCATTTTACCCAAGTGCAGATATCCAGAATGGCTAGGGTGCAGATTACCCAAGTGCATATATACACAAAGGCACTGGGGCATGTTACACAAGTGCAGATATCCCGAAGGGTGGGGGTGCATTTTACCCAAGTGCAGATATCCAGAATGGCAAGGGTGCAGATTACCCAAGTGCATATATACACAAAGGCACTGGGGCATGTTACACAAGTGCAGCTATCCAGAATGGCAAGAGTGCATATTACCCAAGTGCATATATACACAAAGGCACTGGGGCATCTTACACAAGTGCAGATATCCAGAATGGCAAGGGTGCAGATCACCCAAGTGAATATATACACAAAGGCACTGGGGCATGTTACCCAAGTGCAGATATCCAGAATGGCAAGGGTGCAGATTACTCAATTGCATGTATACACAAAGGCACTGCGGCATGTTACCCACTTGCAGATATCCTGAAGGGCACGAATGCATATTACCCAAGTGCAAATATAGACAAAGGCACTGGGGTATGTTACCCAAGTGCAGATATCCAGAATGGTAAGGGTGCAGATTCCCCAATGCTTATGTACACAAAGGCACTGGGGCATGTTACACAAGTGTGGGTAACCAGAGGTGTGTGGGTGCATGTTACCCAAGTGCAGATGTCTGGAAAGGCAAGGGTGCAGATTACCCAAGTGCATATATACACAAAGGCACTGCGGCATGTTACACAAGTGCAGATATCCAGAATGGCAAGGGTGCATGTTACCCAACTGCATATATACGCAAAGTGCATATATACACAAAGGCACTGGGGCATGTTATACAAGGGAAGATATCCAGAATGGCAAGGATGCAGATTACCCAAGTGCATATATACACAAAGGCACTGGGGCATGTTACACAAGTGCAGATATCCCGAAGGGTGCGGGTGCATTTTACCCAAGTGCAGATATCCAGAATGGCAAGGGTGCAGATTACCCAAGTGCATATATACACAAAGGCACTGGGGCATGTTACACAAGTGCAGATATCCAGAATGGCAAGGGTGCATGTTACCCAACTGCATATATACGCAAAGTGCATATATACACAAAGGCACTGGGGCATGTTATACAAGGGCAGATATCCAGAATGGCAAGGATGCAGATTATCCAAGTGCATATATACACAAAGGCACTGGGGCATGTTACACAAGTGCAGATATGCCAAAGGGTGCGGGTGCATTTTACCCAAGTGCAGATATCCAGAATGGCAAGGGTGCAGATTACCCAAGTGCATATGTACACAAAGGCACTGGGGCATGTTACACAAGTACAGATATCCAGAATGGCAAGGGTGCAGATTACCCAAGTGCATATATACACAAAGGCACTGGGGCATGTTACACAAGTACAGATATCCCGAAGGGTGCGGGTGCATTTTACCTAAGTGCAGATATCCAGAATGGCAAGGATGCAGATTATCCAAGTGCATATATACACAAAGGCACTGGGGCATGTTATACAAGTGTAGATATCCCGAAGGGTGCGGGTGCATTTTACCCAAGTGCAGATATCCTGAATGGCAAGGGTGCAGATTACCCAAGTGCATATATACACAAAGGCACTGGGGCATGTTACACAAGTGCAGCTATCCAGAATGGCAAGCGTGCATATTACCCAAGTGCATATATACACAAAGGCACTGGGGCATGTTACACAAGTGTAGATATCCAGAAAGGCAAGGGTGCAGATCACCCAAGTGCATATATACACAAAGGCACTGGGGCATGTTACCCAAGTGCAGATATCCAGAATGGCAAGGGTGCAGATTACTCAATTGCATATATACACAAAGGCACTGCGGCATGTTACCCACTTGCAGATATCCTGAAGGGCATGAATGCATATTATCCAAGTGCAAATATACACAAAGGCACTGGGGCATGTTACCCAAGTGCAGATATCCAGAATGGCAAGGGTGCAGATTCCCCAAGTGCATATGTACACAAAGGCACTGGGGCATGTTACACAAGTGTGGGTAACCAGAGGTGTGCGGGTGCATGTTACCCAAGTGCAGATGTCCGGAAAGTCAAGGGTGCAGATTACCCAAGTGCATAGATACACAAAGGCACTGCGGCATGTTACACAAGTGCAGATATCCAGAATGGCAAGGGTGCATGTTACCCAAGTGCATATATACACAAAGGCACTGGGGCATGTTACACAAGTGTGGGTAACCAGAAGTGTGTGGGTGCATGTTACCCAAGTGCAGATGTCCGGAAAGGCACGGATGCAGATTACCCAAGTGCATACATGCACACAGGCACTGGGGCATGTTATACAAGGGCAGATATCCAGAATGGCAAGGGTGCAGATTACCCAAGTGCATATATACACAAAGGCACTGGGGCATGTTACACAAGTGCAGATATCCCGAAGGGTGCGGGTGCATTTTACCCAAGTGCAGATATCCAGAATGGCAAGGGTGCAGATTACCCAAGTGCATATATACACAAAGGCACTGGGGCATGTTACACAAGTGCAGATATCCAGAATGGCAAGGGTGCATATTACACAATGGTACTGGGGCATGTTACACAAGTGCAGATATCCAGAATGGCAAGGGTGCAGATCACCCAAGTGCATATATACACAAAGGCACTGGGGTATGTTACCCAAGTGCAGATATCCAGAATGGCAAGGGTGCAGATTACTCAATTGCATATATACACAAAGGCACTGCGGCATGATACCCACTTGCAGATATCCTGAAGGGCACGAATGCATATTACCCAAGTGCAAATATACACAAAGGCACTGGGGTATGTTACCCAAGTGCAGATATCCAGAATGGCAAGGGTGCAGATTCCCCAAGTGCATATGTACACAAAGGGACTGGGGCATGTTACACAAGTGCAGATATTCAGAATGGCAAGGGTGCAGATTACCCAAGTGCATATATACACAAAGGCACTGCGGCATGTTACCCAAGTGCAGATATCCCGAAGGGTGCGGGTGCATTTTACCCAAGTGCAGATATCCAGAATGGGAAGGGTGCAGATTACCCAAGTGCATATATACACAAAGGCACTGGGGCATGTTACACAAGTGCAGATATCCCGAAGGGTGCGGGTGCATTTTACCCAAGTGCAGATATCCAGAATGGCAAGGGTGCAGATTACCCAAGTGCATATATACACAAAGGCACTGGGGCATGTTACACAAGTGCAGCTATCCAGAATGGCAAGGGTGCATATTAACCAAGTGCATATATACACAAAGGCACTGGGGCATGTTACACAAGTGCAGATATCCAGAATGGCAAGGGTGCAGATCACCCAAGTGCATATATACACAAAGGCACTGGGGCATGTTACCCAAGTGCAGATATCCAGAATGGCAAGGGTGCAGATTACTCAATTGCATATATACACAAAGGCACTGCGGCATGTTACCCACTTGCAGATATCCTGAAGGGCACGAATGCATATTACCCAAGTGCAAATATACACAAAGGCACTGGGGTACGTTACCCAAGTGCAGATATCCAGAATGGCAAGGGTGCAGATTCCCCAAGTGCTTATGTACACAAAGGCACTGGGGCATGTTACACAAAGGTGGGTAACCAGAGGTGTGTGGGTGCATGTTACCCAAGTGCAGATGTCCGGAAAGGCAAGGGTGCAGATTACCCAAGTGCATATATACACAAAGGCACTGCGGCATGTTACACAAGTGCAGATAGCCAGAATGGCAAGGGTGCATGTTACCCAAGTGCATATATACGCAAAGGCACTGGGGCATGTTACACAAGTGTGGGTAACCAGAAGTGTGCGGGTGCATGTTACCCAAGTGCAGATGTCCGGAAAGGCACGGGTGCAGATTACACAAGTGCATATATACACAAAGGCACTGGGGCATGTTATACAAGGGCAGATATCCAGAATGGCAAGGGTGCAGATTACCCAAGTGCATATATACACAAAGGCACTGGGGCATGTTACACAAGTGCAGATATCCCGAAGGGTGCAGGTGCATTTTACCCAAGTGCAGATATCCAGAATGGCAAGGGTGCATATCACCCAAGTGCATATATACACAAAGGCACTGGGGCATGTTACCCAAGTGCAGATATCCAGAATGGCAAGGGTGCAGATTACTCAATTGCATATATACAGAAAGGCATTGTGGCATGTTACCCACTTGCAGATATCCTGAAGGGCACGAATGCACATTACCCAAGTGCAAATATACACAAAGGCACTGGGGTATGTTACCCAAGTGCAGATATCCAGAATGTCAAGGGTGCAGATTCCCCAAGTGCATATGTACACAAAGGCACTGGGGCATGTTACACAAGTGCGGGTAACCAGAAGTGTGCGGGTGCATGTTACCCAAGTGCAGATGTCCGGAAAGGCAAGGGTGCAGATTACCCAAGTGCATATATACACAAAGGCACTGGTGCATGTTACACAAGTGCAGATGTCCGGAAAGGCACGGGTGCAGATTACCCAAGTGCATATATACACAAAGGCACTGGGGCATGTTACACAAGTGCAGATATCCAGAATGGCAAGGGTGCAGATTACCCAGGTGCATATATAGACAAAGGCACTGGGGCATGTTACACAAGTGCAGATATCCAGAATGGCAAGGGTGCCGATTACCCAAGTGCATATATACACAAAGGCACTGGGGCATGTTACCCAAGTACAGATATCCAGAAAGGCACGGGTGCAGATTACCCAAGTGCATATATACACAAAGGCACTGGGGCATGTTACACCAGTGTGGGTAACCAGAAGGGTGCGGGTGCATGTTACCCAAGTGCAGATGTCCGGAAAGGCACGGGTGCAGATTAACCAAGTGCATATATACACAAAGGCACTGGGGCATGTTACACAAGCGTGGGTAACCAGAAGTGTGCGGGTGCATGTTACCCAAGTGCATATATACACAAAGGCACTGGGGCATGTCACACAAGTGCAGATATCCAGAATGGCAAGGGTGCATGTTACCCAAGTGCATATATACACAAAGGCACTGGGGCATGTCACACAAGTGCAGATATCCAGAATGGCAAGGGTGCAGATCACCGAAGTGCATATATACACAAAGGCACTGGGGCATGTCACACAAGTGCAGATATCCAGAATGGCAAGGGTGCAGATTACCCAAGTGCATATATACACAAAGGCACTGCGGCATGTTACCCACTTGCAGATATCCTGATGGGCACGAATGCATATTACCCAAGTGCAAATATACACAAAGGCACTGGGTTATGTTACCCAAGTGCAGATATCCAGAATGGCAAGGGTGCAGATTACCCAAGTGCATATATACACAAAGGCACTGGGGCATGTTACACAAGCGCAGATATCCAGAATGGCAAGGGTGCAGATTACCCAAGAGCATAGATACACAAAGGCACTGGGGCATGGTACCCAAGTGCAGATATCCAGAATGGCAAGGGTGCAGATTACCCAAGTGCATATATACACAAAGGCACTGGGGCATGTTACACAAGTGTGGGTAACCAGAAGTGTGCGGGTGCATGTTACCCAAGTGCAGATGTCCAGAATGGCAAGGGTGCAGATTACCCAAGTGCATATATACACAAAGGCACTGGGGCATGTTACACAAGTGCAGATATCCAGAATGGCAAGGGTGCAGATTACCCAAGTGCATATATACACAAAGGCACTGGGGCATGTTACCCAAGTACAGATATCCAGAAAGGCACGGGTGCAGATTACCCAAGTGCATATATTCACAAAGGCACTGGGGCATGTTACACCAGTGTGGGTAACCAGAAGGGTGCGGGTGCATGTTACCCAAGTGCAGATGTCCGGAAAGGCACGGGTGCAGATTACCCAAGTGCATATATACACAAAGGCACTGGGGCATGTTACACAAGTGTGGGTAACCAGAAGTGTGCGGGTGCATGTTACCCAAGTGCATATATACACAAAGGCACTGGGGCATGTCACACAAGTGCAGATATCCAGAATGGCAAGGGTGCATGTTACCCAAGTGCATATATACACAAAGGCACTGGGGCATGTTACACCAGTGTGGGTAACCAGAAGTGTGCGGGTGCATGTTACCCAAGTGCATATATACACAAAGGCACTGGGGCATGTCACACAAGTGCAGATATCCAGAACGGCAAGGGTGCAGATTACCCAAGTGCATATATACACAAAGGCACTGGGGCATGTCACACAAGTGCAGATATCCAGAATGGCAAGGGTGCAGATCACCCAAGTGCATATATACACAAAGGCACTGGGGCATGTCACACAAGTGCAGATATCCAGAATGACAAGGGTGCAGATTACCCAAGTGCATATATACACAAAGGCACTGTGGCATGTTACCCACTTGCAGATATCCTGAAGGGCACGAATGCATATTACCCAAGTGCAAATATACACAAAGGCACTGGGGTATGTTACCCAAGTGCAGATATCCAGAATGGCAAGGGTGCAGATTACCCAAGTGCATATATACACAAAGGCACTGGGGCATGTTACACAAGCGCAGATATCCAGAATGGCAAGGGTGCAGATTACCCAAGTGCATAGATACACAAAGGCACTGGGGCATGTTACCCAAGTGCAGATATCCAGAATGGCAAGGGTGCAGATTACCCAAGTGCATATATACACAAAGGCACTGGAGCATGTTACACAAGTGTGGGTAACCAGAAGTGTGCGGGTGCATGTTACCCAAGTGCAGATGTCCAGAAAGGCACGGGTGCAGATTACCCAAGTGCATATATACACAAAGGCACTGGGGCATGTCACACAAGTGCAGATATCCAGAATGGCAAGGGTGCAGATTACCCAAGTGCATATATACACAAAGGCACTGCGGCATGTTACCCACTTGCAGATATCCTGAAGGGCACGAATGCATATTACCCAAGTGCAAATATACACAAAGGCACTGGGGTATGTTACCCAAGTGCAGATATCCAGAATGGCAAGGGTGCAGATTACCCAAGTGCATATATACACAAAGGCACTGGGGCATGTTACACAAGCGCAGATATCCAGAATGGCAAGGGTGCAGATTACCAAAGTGCATAGATACACAAAGGCACTGGGGCATGTTACCCAAGTGCAGATATCCAGAATGGCAAGGGTGCAGATTACCCAAGTGCCTGTATTCACAAAGGCACTGGGGCATGTTACACAAGTGCAGATATCCAGAATGGCAAGGGTGCAGATTACCCAAGTGCATATATACACAAAGGCACTGGGGCATGTTACCCAAGTGCAGATATCCAGAATGGCAAGGGTGCAGATTACCCAAGTGCATATATACACAAAGGCACTGGGGCATGTTACACAAGTGTGGGTAACCAGAAGTGTGTGGGTGCATGTTACCCAAGTGCAGATGTCCAGAAAGGCACGGGTGCAGATTACCCAAGTGCATATATACACAAAGGCACTGGGGCATGTCACACAAGTGCAGATATCCAGAATGGCAAGGGTGCATGTTACCCAAGTGCATATATACGCAAAGGCACTAGGGCATGTTACACCAGTGTGGGTAACCAGAAGTGTGCGGGTGCATGTTACCCAAGTGCAGATGTCCGGAAAGGCACGGGTGCAGATTACCCAAGTGCATATATACACAAAGGCACTGGGGCATGTTACACAAGTGTGGGTAACCAGAAGTGTGCGGGTGCATGTTACACAAGTGTGGGTAACCAGAAGTGTGCGGGTGCATGTTACCCAAGTGCAGATATCCAGAATGGCAAGGGTGCAGATTACCCAAGTGCATATATACACAAAGGCACTGGGGCATGTTACACCAGTGTGGGTAACCAGAAGTGTGCGGGTGCCTGTTACCCAAGTGCAGATGTCCGGAAAGACACGGGTGCAGATTACCCAAGTGCAGATGTCCGGAAAGGCACGGGTGCAGATTACCCAAGTGCATATATACACAAAGGCACTGGGGCATGTCACACAAGTGCAGATATCCAGAATGGCAAGGGTGCAGATCACCGAAGTGCATATATACACAAAGGCACTGGGGCATGTCACACAAGTGCAGATATCCAGAATGGCAAGGGTGCAGATTACCCAAGTGCATATATACACAAAGGCACTGCGGCATGTTACCCACTTGCAGATATCCTGAAGGGCACGAATGCATATTACCCAAGTGCAAATATACACAAAGGCACTGGGGTATGTTACCCAAGTGCAGATATCCAGAATGGCAAGGGTGCAGATTATCCAAGTGCATATATACACAAAGGCACTGGGGCATGTTACACAAGCGCAGATATCCAGAATGGCAAGGGTGCAGATTACCCAAGTGCATAGATACACAAAGGCACTGGGGCATGGTACCCAAGTGCAGATATCCAGAATGGCAAGGGTGCAGATTACCCAAGTGCATATATACACAAAGGCACTGGGGCATGTTACACAAGTGTGGGTAACCAGAAGTGTGTGGGTGCATGTTACCCAAGTGCAGATGTCCAGAATGGCAAGGGTGCATGTTACGCAAGTGCATATATACACAAAGGCACTGGGGCATGTCACACAAGTGCAGATATCCAGAATGGCAAGGGTGCAGATCACCGAAGTGCATATATACACAAAGGCACTGGGGCATGTCACACAAGTGCAGATATCCAGAATGGCAAGGGTGCAGATTACCCAAGTGCATATATACACAAAGGCACTGCGGCATGTTACCCACTTGCAGATATCCTGAAGGGCACGAATGCATATTACCCAAGTGCAAATATACACAAAGGCACTGGGGTATGTTACCCAAGTGCAGATATCCAGAATGGCAAGGGTGCAGATTACCCAAGTGCATATATACACAAAGGCACTGGGGCATGTTACACAAGCGCAGATATCCAGAATGGCAAGGGTGCAGATTACCCAAGTGCATAGATACACAAAGGCACTGGGGCATGGTACCCAAGTGCAGATATCCAGAATGGCAAGGGTGCAGATTACCCAAGTGCATATATACACAAAGGCACTGGGGCATGTTACACAAGTGTGGGTAACCAGAAGTGTGCGGGTGCATGTTACCCAAGTGCAGATGTCCAGAATGGCAAGGGTGCAGATTACCCAAGTGCATATATACACAAAGGCACTGGGGCATGTTACACAAGTGCAGATATCCAGAATGGCAAGGGTGCAGATTACCCAAGTGCATATATACACAAAGGCACTGGGGCATGTTACCCAAGTACAGATATCCAGAAAGGCACGGGTGCAGATTACCCAAGTGCATATATACACAAAGGCACTGGGGCATGTTACACCAGTGTGGGTAACCAGAAGGGTGCGGGTGCATGTTACCCAAGTGCAGATGTCCGGAAAGGCACGGGTGCAGATTACCCAAGTGCATATATACACAACGGCACTGGGGCATGTTACACAAGTGTGGGTAACCAGAAGTGTGCGGGTGCATGTTACCCAAGTGCATATATACACAAAGGCACTGGGGCATGTCACACAAGTGCAGATATCCAGAATGGCAAGGGTGCATGTTACCCAAGTGCATATATACACAAAGGCATTGGGGCATGTTACACAAGTGTGGGTAACCAGAAGTGTGCGGGTGCATGTTACCCAAGTGCATATATACACAAAGGCACTGGGGCATGTCACACAAGTGCAGATATCCAGAATGGCAAGGGTGCAGATTACCCAAGTGCATATATACACAAAGGCACTGTGGCATGTTACCCACTTGCAGATATCCTGAAGGGCACGAATGCATATTACCCAAGTGCAAATATACACAAAGGCACTGGGGTATGTTACCCAAGTGCAGATATCCAGAATGGCAAGGGTGCAGATTACCCAAGTGCATATATACACAAAGGCACTGGGGCATGTTACACAAGCGCAGATATCCAGAATGGCAAGGGTGCAGATTACCCAAGTGCATAGATACACAAAGGCACTGGGGCATGTTACCCAAGTGCAGATATCCAGAATGGCAAGGGTGCAGATTACCCAAGTGCATATATACACAAAGGCACTGGAGCATGTTACACAAGTGTGGGTAACCAGAAGTGTGCGGGTGCATGTTACCCAAGTGCAGATGTCCGGAAAGGCACGGGTGCAGATTACCCAAGTGCATATATACACAAAGGCACTGGGGCATGTCACACAAGTGCAGATATCCAGAATGGCAAGGGTGCAGATTACCCAAGTGCATATATACACAAAGGCACTGCGGCATGTTACCCACTTGCAGATATCCTGAAGGGCACGAATGCATATTACCCAAGTGCAAATATACACAAAGGCACTGGGGTATGTTACCCAAGTGCAGATATCCAGAATGGCAAGGGTGCAGATTACCCAAGTGCATATATACACAAAGGCACTGGGGCATGTTACACAAGCGCAGATATCCAGAATGGCAAGGGTGCAGATTATCAAAGTGCATAGATACACAAAGGCACTGGGGCATGTTACCCAAGTGCAGATATCCAGAATGGCAAGGGTGCAGATTACCCAAGTGCCTGTATTCACAAAGGCACTGGGGCATGTTACACAAGTGCAGATATCCAGAATGGCAAGGGTGCAGATTACCCAAGTGCATATATACACAAAGGCACTGGGGCATGTTACCCAAGTGCAGATATCCAGAATGGCAAGGGTGCAGATTACCCAAGTGCATATATACACAAAGGCACTGGGGCATGTTACACAAGTGTGGGTAACCAGAAGTGTGCGGGTGCATGTTACCCAAGTGCAGATGTCCAGAAAGGCACGGGTGCAGATTACCCAAGTGCATATATACACAAAGGCACTGGGGCATGTCACACAAGTGCAGATATCCAGAATGGCAAGGGTGCATGTTACCCAAGTGCATATATACGCAAAGGCACTGGGGCATGTTACACCAGTGTGGGTAACCAGAAGTGTGCGGGTGCATGTTACCCAAGTGCAGATGTCCGGAAAGGCACGGGTGCAGATTACCCAAGTGCATATATACACAAAGGCACTGGGGCATGTTACACAAGTGTGGGTAACCAGAAGTGTGCGGGTGCATGTTACACAAGTGTGGGTAACCAGAAGTGTGCGGGTGCATGTTACCCAAGTGCAGATATCCAGAATGGCAAGGGTGCAGATTACCCAAGTGCATATATACACAAAGGCACTGGGGCATGTTACACCAGTGTGGGTAACCAGAAGTGTGCGGGTGCCTGTTACCCAAGTGCAGATGTCCGGAAAGGCACGGGTGCAGATTACCCAAGTGCAGATGTCCGGAAAGGCACGGGTGCAGATTACCCAAGTGCATATATACACAAAGGCACTGGGGCATGTCACACAAGTGCAGATATCCAGAATGGCAAGGGTGCAGATCACCGAAGTGCATATATACACAAAGGCACTGGGGCATGTCACACAAGTGCAGATATCCAGAATGGCAAGGGTGCAGATTACCCAAGTGCATATATACACAAAGGCACTAGGGCATGTTACACAAGTGCAGGTATCCCGAAGGGTGCGGGTGCATTTTACCCAAGTGCAGATATCCAGAATGGCAAGGGTGCAGATTACCCAAGTGCATATATACACAAAGGCACTGGGGCATGTTACACAAGTGCAGATATCCAGAATGGCAAGGGTGAATATTACCCAAGTGCATATATACACAAAGGCACTGGGGCATGTTACACAAGTGCAGATATCCAGAATGGCAAGGGTGCAGATTCCCCAAGTGCATATGTACACAAAGGCACTGGGGCATGTTACACAAGTGTGGGTAACCAGAGGTGTGCGAGTGCATGTTACCCAAGTGCAGATGTCCGGAAAGGCAAGGGTGCAGATTACCCAAGTGCATATATACACAAAGGCACTGCGGCATGTTACACAAGTGCAGATATCCAGAACGGCAAGGGTGCATGTTACCCAAGTGCATATATACACAAAGGCACTGGGGCATGTTACACAAGTGTGGGTAACCAGAAGTGTGTGGGTGCATGTTACCCAAGTGCAGATGTCCGGAAAGGCACGGATGCAGATTACCCAAGTGCATACATGCACAAAGGCACTGGGGCATGTTATACAAGGGCAGATATCCAGAATGGCAAGGGTGCAGATTACCCAAGTGCATATATACACAAAGGCACTGGGGCATGTTACACAAGTGCAGATATCCCGAAGGGTGCGGGTGCATTTTACCCAAGTGCAGATATCCAGAATGGCAAGGGTGCAGATTACCCAAGTGCATATATACACAAAGGCACTGGGGCATGTTACACAAGTGCAGATATCCAGAATGGCAAGGGTGCATATTACCCAAGTGCATATATACACAATGGCACTGGGGCATGTTACACAAGTGCAGATATCCAGAATGGCAAGGGTGCAGATCACCCAAGTGCATATATACACAAAGGCACTGGGGTATGTTACCCAAGTGCAGATATCCAGAATGGCAAGGGTGCAGATTACTCAATTGCATATATACACAAAGGCACTGCGGCATGATACCCACTTGCAGATATCCTGAAGGGCACGAATGCATATTACCCAAGTGCAAATATACACAAAGGCACTGGGGTATGTTACCCAAGTGCAGATATCCAGAATGGCAAGGGTGCAGATTCCCCAAGTGCATATGTACACAAAGGCACTGGGGCATGTTACACAAGTGCAGATATCCAGAATGGCAAGGGTGCAGAATACCCAAGTGCATATATACACAAAGGCACTGCGGCATGTTACCCAAGTGCAGATATCCCGAAGGGTGCGGGTGCATTTTACCCAAGTGCAGATATCCAGAATGGCAAGGGTGCAGATTACCCAAGTGCATATATACACAAAGGCACTGGGGCATGTTACACAAGTGCAGATATCCCGAAGGGTGGGGGTGCATTTTACCCAAGTGCAGATATCCAGAATGGCAAGGGTGCAGATTACCAGAGTGCATATATACACAAAGGCACTGGGGCATGTTACACAAGTGCAGCTATCCAGAATGGCAAGGGTGCATATTACCCAAGTGCATATATACACAAAGGCACTGGGGCATGTTACACAAGTGCAGATATCCAGAATGGCAAGGGTGCAGATCACCCAAGTGCATATATACACAAAGGCACTGGGGCATGTTACACAAGTGCAGATATCCAGAATTGCAAGGGTGCAAATTACTCAATTGCATGTATACACAAAGGCACTGCGGCATGTTACCCACTTGCAGATATCCTGAAGGGCATGAATGCATATTACCCAAGTGCAAATATACACAAAGGCACTGGGGTATGTTACCCAAGTGCAGATATCCAGAATGGTAAGGGTGCAGATTCCCCAAGTGCTTATGTACACAAAGGCACTGGGGCATGTTACACAAGTGTGGGTAACCAGAGGTGTGTGGGTGCATGTTACCCAAGTGCAGATGTCCGGAAAGGCAAGGGTGCAGATTACCCAAGTGCATATATACACAAAGGCACTGCGGCATGTTACACAAGTGCAGATATCCAGAATGGCAAGGGTGCATGTTACCCAACTGCATATATACGCAAAGTGCATATATACACAAAGGCACTGGGGCATGTTATACAAGGGCAGATATCCAGAATGGCAAGGATGCAGATTACCCAAGTGCATATATACACAAAGGCACTGGGGCATGTTACACAAGTGCAGATATCCCGAAGGGTGCGGGTGCATTTTACCCAAGTGCAGATATCCAGAATGGCAAGGGTGCAGATTACCCAAGTGCATATATACACAAAGGCACTGGGGCATGTTACACAAGTGCAGATATCCAGAATGGCAAGGGTGCAGATTACCCAAGTGCATATGTACACAAAGGCACTGGGGCATGTTACACAAGTGCAGATATCCAGAATGGCAAGGGTGCAGATTACCCAAGTGCATATATACACAAAGGCACTGTGGCATATTACACAACTGCAGATATCCAGAATGGCAAGGGTGCAGATTACCCAAGTGCATATATACACAAAGGCCCTGGGGCATGTTACACAAGTGCAGATATCTAGAACGGCAAGGGTGCATATTACCCAAGTGCATATATACACAAAGGCACTGGGGCATGTTACACAAGCGCAGATATCCAGAATGGCAAGGGTGCAGATTACCCAAGTGCATATGTACACAAAGGCACTGGGGCATGTTACACAAGTGCAGATATCCAGAATGGCAAGGGTGCAGATTACCCAAGTGCATATATACACAAAGGCACTGGGGCATGTTACACAAGTGCAGATATCCCGAAGGGTGCGGGTGCATTTTACCCAAGTGCAGATATCCAGAATGGCAAGGGTGCAGATTACCCAAGTGCATATATACACAAAGGCACTAGGGCATGTTACACAAGTGCAGGTATCCCGAAGGGTGCGGGTGCATTTTACCCAAGTGCAGATATCCAGAATGGCAAGGGTGCAGATTACCCAAGTGCATATATACACAAAGGCACTGGGGCATGTTACACAAGTGCAGATATCCAGAATGGCAAGGGTGAATATTACCCAAGTGCATATATACACAAAGGCACTGGGGCATGTTACACAAGTGCAGATATCCAGAATGGCAAGGGTGCAGATTCCCCAAGTGCATATGTACACAAAGGCACTGGGGCATGTTACACAAGTGTGGGTAACCAGAGGTGTGCGAGTGCATGTTACCCAAGTGCAGATATCCAGAATGGCAAGGGTGCAGATTACCCAAGTGCATATATACACAAAGGCACTGGGGCATGTTACACAAGTGCAGATATCCAGAATGGCAAGGGTGCATATTACCCAAGTGCATATATACACAATGGCACTGGGGCATGTTACACAAGTGCAGATATCCAGAATGGCAAGGGTGCAGATCACCCAAGTGCATATATACACAAAGGCACTGGGGTATGTTACCCAAGTGCAGATATCCAGAATGGCAAGGGTGCAGATTAGTCAATTGCATATATACACAAAGGCACTGCGGCATGATACCCACTTGCAGATATCCTGAAGGGCACGAATGCATATTACCCAAGTGCAAATATACACAAAGGCACTGGGGTATGTTACCCAAGTGCAGATATCCAGAATGGCAAGGGTGCAGATTCCCCAAGTGCATATGTACACAAAGGCACTGGGGCATGTTACACAAGTGCAGATATCCAGAATGGCAAGGGTGCAGAATACCCAAGTGCATATATACACAAAGGCACTGCGGCATGTTACCCAAGTGCAGATATCCCGAAGGGTGCGGGTGCATTTTACCCAAGTGCAGATATCCAGAATGGCAAGGGTGCAGATTACCCAAGTGCATATATACACAAAGGCACTGGGGCATGTTACACAAGTGCAGATATCCCGAAGGGTGGGGGTGCATTTTACCCAAGTGCAGATATCCAGAATGGCAAGGGTGCAGATTACCAGAGTGCATATATACACAAAGGCACTGGGGCATGTTACACAAGTGCAGCTATCCAGAATGGCAAGGGTGCATATTACCCAAGTGCATATATACACAAAGGCACTGGGGCATGTTACACAAGTGCAGATATCCAGAATGGCAAGGGTGCAGATCACCCAAGTGCATATATACACAAAGGCACTGGGGCATGTTACACAAGTGCAGATATCCAGAATGGCAAGGGTGCAGATCACCCAAGTGCATATATACACAAAGGCACTGGGGCATGTTATACAAGGGCAGATATCCAGAATGGCAAGGGTGCAGATTACCCAAGTGCATATATACACAAAGGCACTGGGGCAAGTTACACAAGTGCAGATATCCAGAATGGCAATGGTGCAGACTATCCAAGTGCCTATATACACAAAGGCACTGGGGCATGTTACACAAGTGCAGATATCCAGAATTGCAAGGGTGCAGATTAACCAAGTGCATATATACACAAAGGCACTGCAGCAGCATGTTACCCAAGTGCAGATATCCTGAAGGGTGCGGGTGCATGTTACCCAAGTGCAGATATCCAGAATGTCAAGGGTGCAGATTACCCAAGTGCATATATAGACAAAGGCAATGGGGCATGTCACACAAGTGCAGATATCCAGAATGGCAAGGGTGCAGATTACCCAAGTGCATATATACACAAAGGCACTGGGGCATGTTACACAAGCACAGATATCCAGAATGGCAAGGGTGCAGATTACCCAAGTGCATAGATACACAAAGGCACTGGGGCATGTTACCCATTTGCAGATATCCAGAATGGCAAGGGTGCAGATTACCCAAGTGCATATATACACAAAGGCACTGGGCCATGTTACCCAAGTGCAGGTATCCAGAATGGCAAGTGTGCAGATTACCCAAGTGCATATATACACAAAGGCACTGGGGCATGTTACACAACTGCAGATATCCAGAATGGCAAGGGTGCAGATTACCCAAGTGCATATATACACAAAGGCACTGGGACATGTTACACAAGTGCAGATATCTAGAATGGCAAGGGTGCATATTACCCAAGTGCATATATACACAAAGGCACTGGGGCATGTTACACAAGCGCAGATATCCAGAATGGCAAGGGTGCAGATTACCCAAGTGCATATGTACAAAAAGTGACTGGGGCATGTTACACAAGTGCAGATATCCAGAATGGCAAGGGTGCAGATTACCCAAGTGCATATATACACAAAGGCACTGGGGCATGTTACACAAGTGCAGATATCCCGAAGGGTGCGGGTGCATTTTACCCAAGTGCAGATATCCAGAATGGCAAGGGTGCAGATTACCCAAGTGCATATATATACAAAGGCACTGGGGTATGTTACACAAGTGCAGATATCCTGAAGGGTGCGGGTGCATTTTACCCAAGTGCAGATATCCAGAATGGCAAGGGTGCATATTACCCAAGTGCATATATACACAAAGGCACTGGGGCATGTTACACAAGTGCAGATATCCAGAATGGCAAGGGTGCAGATCACCCAAGTGCATATATACACAAAGGCACTGGGGCATGTTACCCAAGTGCAGATATCCAGAATGGCAAGGGTGCAGATTACTCAATTACATATATACACAAAGGCACTGCGGCATGTTACCCACTTGCAGATATCCTTTAGGGCACGAATGCATATTACCCAAGTGCAAATATACACAAAGGCACTGGGGTATGTTACCCAAGTGCAGATATCCAGAATGGCAAGGGTGCAGATTCCCCAAGTGCATATGTACACAAAGGCACTGGGGCATGTTACACAAGTGTGGGTAACCAGAGGTGTGCGGGTGCATGTTACCCAAGTGCAGATGTCCGGAAAGGCAAGGGTGCAGATTACCCAAGTGCATATATACACAAAGGCACTGCGGCATGTTACACAAGTGCAGATATCCAGAATGGCAAGGGTGCATGTTACCCAACTGCATATATACGCAAAGTGCATATATACACAAAGGCACTGGGGCATGTTATACAAGGGCAGATATCCAGAATGGCAAGGATGCAGATTACCCAAGTGCATATATACACAAAGGCACTGGGGGATGTTACACAAGTGCAGATATCCCGAAGGGTGTGGGTGCATTTTACCCAAGTGCAGATATCCAGAATGGCAAGGGTGCAGATTACCCAAGTGCATATATACACAAAGGCACTGGGGCATGTTACACAAGTGCAGATATCCAGAATGGCAAGGGTGCAGATTACCCAAGTGCATATGTACACAAAGGCACTGGGGCATGTTACACAAGTGCAGATATCCAGAATGGCAAGGGTGCAGATTACCCAAGTGCATATATACACAAAGGCACTGGGGCATGTTACACAAGTGCAGATATCCCGAAGGGTGCGGGTGCATTTTACCTAAGTGCAGATATCCAGAATGGCAAGGATGCAGATTATCCAAGTGCATATATACACAAAGTCACTGGGGTATGTTATACAAGTGTAGATATCCCAAAGGGTGCGGGTGCATTTTACCCAAGTGCAGATATCCAGAATGGCAAGGGTGCAGATTACCCAAGTGCATATATACACAAAGGCACTGGGGCATGTTACACAAGTGCAGATATCCCGAAGGGTGCGGGTGCATTTTACCCAAGTGCAGATATCCAGAATGGCAAGGGTGCAGATTACCCAAGTGCATATATACACAAAGGCACTGGGGCATGTTACACAAGTGCAGATATCCCGAAGGGTGGGGGTGCATTTTACCCAAGTGCAGATATCCAGAATGGCAAGGGTGCAGATTACCAGAGTGCATATATACACAAAGGCACTGGGGCATGTTACACAAGTGCAGCTATCCAGAATGGCAAGGGTGCATATTACCCAAGTGCATATATACACAAAGGCACTGGGGCATGTTACACAAGTGCAGATATCCAGAATGGCAAGGGTGCAGATCACCCAAGTGCATATATACACAAAGGCACTGGGGCATGTTACACAAGTGCAGATATCCAGAATGGCAAGGGTGCAAATTACTCAATTGCATGTATACACAAAGGCACTGCGGCATGTTACCCACTTGCAGATATCCTGAAGGGCATGAATGCATATTACCCAAGTGCAAATATACACAAAGGCACTGGGGTATGTTACCCAAGTGCAGATATCCAGAATGGTAAGGGTGCAGATTCCCCAAGTGCTTATGTACACAAAGGCACTGGGGCATGTTACACAAGTGTGGGTAACCAGAGGTGTGTGGGTGCATGTTACCCAAGTGCAGATGTCCGGAAAGGCAAGGGTGCAGATTACCCAAGTGCATATATACACAAAGGCACTGCGGCATGTTACACAAGTGCAGATATCCAGAATGGCAAGGGTGCATGTTACCCAACTGCATATATACGCAAAGTGCATATATACACAAAGGCACTGGGGCATGTTATACAAGGGCAGATATCCAGAATGGCAAGGATGCAGATTACCCAAGTGCATATATACACAAAGGCACTGGGGCATGTTACACAAGTGCAGGTATCCCGAAGGGTGCGGGTGCATTTTACCCAAGTGCAGATATCCAGAATGGCAAGGGTGCAGATTACCCAAGTGCATATATACACAAAGGCACTGGGGCATGTTACACAAGTGCAGATATCCAGAATGGCAAGGGTGAATATTACCCAAGTGCATATATACACAAAGGCACTGGGGCATGTTACACAAGTGCAGATATCCAGAATGGCAAGGGTGCAGATTCCCCAAGTGCATATGTACACAAAGGCACTGGGGCATGTTACACAAGTGTGGGTAACCAGAGGTGTGCGAGTGCATGTTACCCAAGTGCAGATATCCAGAATGGCAAGGGTGCAGATTACCCAAGTGCATATATACACAAAGGCACTGGGGCATGTTACACAAGTGCAGATATCCAGAATGGCAAGGGTGCATATTACCCAAGTGCATATATACACAATGGCACTGGGGCATGTTACACAAGTGCAGATATCCAGAATGGCAAGGGTGCAGATCACCCAAGTGCATATATACACAAAGGCACTGGGGTATGTTACCCAAGTGCAGATATCCAGAATGGCAAGGGTGCAGATTAGTCAATTGCATATATACACAAAGGCACTGCGGCATGATACCCACTTGCAGATATCCTGAAGGGCACGAATGCATATTACCCAAGTGCAAATATACACAAAGGCACTGGGGTATGTTACCCAAGTGCAGATATCCAGAATGGCAAGGGTGCAGATTCCCCAAGTGCATATGTACACAAAGGCACTGGGGCATGTTACACAAGTGCAGATATCCAGAATGGCAAGGGTGCAGAATACCCAAGTGCATATATACACAAAGGCACTGCGGCATGTTACCCAAGTGCAGATATCCCGAAGGGTGCGGGTGCATTTTACCCAAGTGCAGATATCCAGAATGGCAAGGGTGCAGATTACCCAAGTGCATATATACACAAAGGCACTGGGGCATGTTACACAAGTGCAGATATCCCGAAGGGTGGGGGTGCATTTTACCCAAGTGCAGATATCCAGAATGGCAAGGGTGCAGATTACCAGAGTGCATATATACACAAAGGCACTGGGGCATGTTACACAAGTGCAGCTATCCAGAATGGCAAGGGTGCATATTACCCAAGTGCATATATACACAAAGGCACTGGGGCATGTTACACAAGTGCAGATATCCAGAATGGCAAGGGTGCAGATCACCCAAGTGCATATATACACAAAGGCACTGGGGCATGTTACACAAGTGCAGATATCCAGAATGGCAAGGGTGCAGATCACCCAAGTGCATATATACACAAAGGCACTGGGGCATGTTATACAAGGGCAGATATCCAGAATGGCAAGGGTGCAGATTACCCAAGTGCATATATACACAAAGGCACTGGGGCAAGTTACACAAGTGCAGATATCCAGAATGGCAATGGTGCAGACTATCCAAGTGCCTATATACACAAAGGCACTGGGGCATGTTACACAAGTGCAGATATCCAGAATTGCAAGGGTGCAGATTAACCAAGTGCATATATACACAAAGGCACTGCAGCAGCATGTTACCCAAGTGCAGATATCCTGAAGGGTGCGGGTGCATGTTACCCAAGTGCAGATATCCAGAATGTCAAGGGTGCAGATTACCCAAGTGCATATATACACAAAGGCACTGCGGCATGTTACACAAGTGCAGATATCCAGAATGGCAAGGGTGCATGTTACCCAACTGCATATATACGCAAAGTGCATATATACACAAAGGCACTGGGGCATGTTATACAAGGGCAGATATCCAGAATGGCAAGGATGCAGATTACCCAAGTGCATATATACACAAAGGCACTGGGGGATGTTACACAAGTGCAGATATCCCGAAGGGTGTGGGTGCATTTTACCCAAGTGCAGATATCCAGAATGGCAAGGGTGCAGATTACCCAAGTGCATATATACACAAAGGCACTGGGGCATGTTACACAAGTGCAGATATCCAGAATGGCAAGGGTGCAGATTACCCAAGTGCATATGTACACAAAGGCACTGGGGCATGTTACACAAGTGCAGATATCCAGAATGGCAAGGGTGCAGATTACCCAAGTGCATATATACACAAAGGCACTGGGGCATGTTACACAAGTGCAGATATCCCGAAGGGTGCGGGTGCATTTTACCTAAGTGCAGATATCCAGAATGGCAAGGATGCAGATTATCCAAGTGCATATATACACAAAGTCACTGGGGTATGTTATACAAGTGTAGATATCCCAAAGGGTGCGGGTGCATTTTACCCAAGTGCAGATATCCAGAATGGCAAGGGTGCAGATTACCCAAGTGCATATATACACAAAGGCACTGGGGCATGTTACACAAGTGCAGCTATCCAGAATGGCAAGCGTGCATATTACCCAAGTGCATATGTACACAAAGGCACTGGGGCATGTTACACAAGTGTAGATATCCAGAAAGGCAAGGGTGCAGATCACCCAAGTGCATATATACACAAAGGCACTGGGGCATGTTACCCAAGTGCAGATATCCAGAATGGCAAGGGTGCAGATTACTCAATTGCATATATACACAAAGGCACTGTGGCATGTTACCCACTTGCAGATATCCTGAAGGGCACGAATGCATATTATCCAAGTGCAAATATACACAAAGGCACTGGGGCATGTTACCCAAGTGCAGATATCCAGAATGGCAAGGGTGCAGATTCCCCAAGTGCATATGTACACAAAGGCACTGGGGCATGTTACACAAGTGTGGGTAACCAGAGGTGTGCGGGTGCATGTTACCCAAGTGCAGATGTCCGGAAAGGCAAGGGTGCAGATTACCCAAGTGCATAGATACACAAAGGCACTGCGGCATGTTACACAAGTGCAGATATCCAGAATGGCAAGGGTGCATGTTACCCAAGTGCATATATACACAAAGGCACTGGGGCATGTTACACAAGTGTGGGTAACCAGAAGTGTGTGGGTGCATGTTACCCAAGTGCAGATGTCCGGAAAGGCACGGATGCAGATTACCCAAGTGCATACATGCACAAAGGCACTGGGGCATGTTATACAAGGGCAGATATCCAGAATGGCAAGGGTGCAGATTACCCAAGTGCATATATACACAAAGGCACTGGGGCATGTTACACAAGTGCAGATATCCCGAAGGGTGCGGGTGCATTTTACCCAAGTGCAGATATCCAGAATGGCAAGGGTGCAGATTACCCAAGTGCATATATACACAAAGGCACTGGGGCATGTTACACAAGTGCAGATATCCAGAATGGCAAGGGTGCATATTACCCAAGTGCATATATACACAATGGCACTGGGGCATGTTACACAAGTGCAGATATCCAGAATGGCAAGGGTGCAGATCACCCAAGTGCATATATACACAAAGGCACTGGGGTATGTTACCCAAGTGCAGATATCCAGAATGGCAAGGGTGCAGATTACTCAATTGCATATATACACAAAGGCACTGCGGCATGATACCCACTTGCAGATATCCTGAAGGGCACGAATGCATATTACCCAAGTGCAAATATACACAAAGGCAATGGGGTATGTTACCCAAGTGCAGATATCCAGAATGGCAAGGGTGCAGATTCCCCAAGTGCATATGTACACAAAGGCACTGGGGCATGTTACACAAGTGCAGATAGCCAGAATGGCAAGGGTGCAGAATACCCAAGTGCATATATACACAAAGGCACTGCGGCATGTTACCCAAGTGCAGATATCCCGAAGGGTGCGGGTGCATTTTACCCAAGTGCAGATATCCAGAATGGCAAGGGTGCAGATTACCCAAATGCATATATACACAAAGGCACTGGGGCATGTTACACAAGTGCAGATATCCCAAAGGGTGGGGGTGCATTTTACCCAAGTGCAGATATCCAGAATGGCAAGGGTGCAGATTACCCAAGTGCATATATACACAAAGGCACTGGGGCATGTTACACAAGTGCAGCTATCCAGAATGGCAAGGGTGCATATTACCCAAGTGCATATATACACAAAGGCACTGGGGCATGTTACACAAGTGCAGATATCCAGAATGGCAAGGGTGCAGATCACCCAAGTGCATATATACACAAAGGCACTGGGGCATGTTACCCAAGTGCAGATATCCAGAATGGCAAGGGTGCAGATTACTCAATTGCATGTATACACAAAGGCACTGCGGCATGTTACCCACTTGCAGATATCCTGAAGGGCACGAATGCATATTACCCAAGTGCAAATATACACAAAGGCACTGGGGTATGTTACCCAAGTGCAGATATCCAGAATGGTAAGGGTGCAGATTCCCCAAGTGCTTATGTACACAAAGGCACTGGGGCATGTTACACAAGTGTGGGTAACCAGAGGTGTGTGGGTGCATGTTACCCAAGTGCAGATGTCCGGAAAGGCAAGGGTGCAGATTACCCAAGTGCATATATATACAAAGGCACTGCGGCATGTTACACAAGTGCAGATATCCAGAATGGCAAGGGTGCATGTTACCCAACTGCATATATACGCAAAGTGCATATATACACAAAGGCACTGGGGCATGTTATACAAGGGCAGATATCCAGAATGGCAAGGATGCAGATTACCCAAGTGCATATATACACAAAGGCACTGGGGCATGTTACACAAGTGCAGATATCCCGAAGGGTGCGGGTGCATTTTACCCAAGTGCAGATATCCAGAATGGCAAGGGTGCAGATTACCCAAGTGCATATATACACAAAGGCACTGGGGCATGTTACACAAGTGCAGATATCCAGAATGGCAAGGGTGCAGATTACCCAAGTGCATATGTACACAAAGGCACTGGGGCATGTTACACAAGTGCAGATATCCAGAATGGCAAGGGTGCAGATTACCCAAGTGCATATATACACAAAGGCACTGGGGCATGTTACACAAGTGCAGATATCCCGAAGGGTGCGGGTGCATTTTACCTAAGTGCAGATATCCAGAATGACAAGGATGCAGATTATCCAAGTGCATATATACACAAAGGCACTGGGGCATGTTATACAAGTGTAGATATCCCGAAGGGTGCGGGTGCATTTTACCCAAGTGCAGCTATCCAGAATGGCAAGAGTGCAGATTACCCAAGTGCATATATACACAAAGGCACTGGGGCATGTTACACAAGTGCAGCTATCCAGAATGGCAAGCGTGCATATTACCCAAGTGCATATATACACAAAGGCGCTGGGGCATGTTACACAAGTGTAGATATCCAGAAAGGCAAGGGTGCAGATCACCCAAGTGCATATATACACAAAGGCACTGGGGCATGTTACCCAAGTGCAGATATCCAGAATGGCAAGGGTGCAGATTACTCAATTGCATATATACACAAAGGCACTGCGGCATGTTACCCACTTGCAGATATCCTGAAGGGCACGAATGCATATTATCCAAGTGCAAATATACACAAAGGCACTGGGGCATGTTACCCAAGTGCAGATATCCAGAATGGCAAGGGTGCAGATTCCCCAAATGCATATGTACACAAAGGCACTGGGGCATGTTACACAAGTGTGGGTAACCAGAGGTGTGCGGGTGCATGTTACCCAAGTGCAGATGTCCGGAAAGGCAAGGGTGCAGATTACCCAAGTGCATAGATACACAAAGGCACTGTGGCATGTTACACAAGTGCAGATATCCAGAATGGCAAGGGTGCATGTTACCCAAGTGCATATATACACAAAGGCACTGGGGCATGTTACACAAGTGTGGGTAACCAGAAGTGTGTGGGTGCATGTTACCCAAGTGCAGATGTCCGGAAAGGCACGGATGCAGATTACCCAAGTGCATACATGCACACAGGCACTGGGGCATGTTATACAAGGGCAGATATCCAGAATGGCAAGGGTGCAGATTACCCAAGTGCATATATACACAAAGGCACTGGGGCATGTTACACAAGTGCAGATATCCCGAAGGGTGCGGGTGCATTTTACCCAAGTGCAGATATCCAGAATGGCAAGGGTGCAGATTACCCAAGTGCATATATACACAAAGGCACTGGGGCATGTTACACAAGTGCAGATATCCAGAATGGCAAGGGTGCATATTACACAATGGTACTGGGGCATGTTACACAAATGCAGATATCCAGAATGGCAAGGGTGCAGATCACCCAAGTGCATATATACACAAAGGCACTGGGGTATGTTACCCAAGTGCAGATATCCAGAATGGCAAGGGTGCAAATTACTCAATTGCATATATACACAAAGGCACTGCGGCATGATACCCACTTGCAGATATCCTGACGGGCACGAATGCATATTACCCAAGTGCAAATATACACAAAGGCACTGGGGTATGTTACCCAAGTGCAGATATCCAGAATAGCAAGGGTGCAGATTCCCCAAGTGCATATGTACACAAAGGCACTGGGGCATGTTACACAAGTGCAGATATCCAGAATGGCAAGGGTGCAGATTACCCAAGTGCATATATACACAAAGGCACTGCGGCATGTTACCCAAGTGCAGATATCCCGAAGGGTGCGGGTGCATTTTACCCAAGTGCAGATATCCAGAATGGGAAGGGTGCAGATTACCCAAGTGCATATATACACAAAGGCAATGGGGCATGTTACACAAGTGCAGATATCCCGAAGGGTGCGGGTGCATTTTACCCAAGTGCAGATATCCAGAATGGCTAGGGTGCAGATTACCCAAGTGCATATATA
This sequence comes from Ambystoma mexicanum, assembly GCF_040938575.1. Taxonomy (NCBI): domain Eukaryota; kingdom Metazoa; phylum Chordata; class Amphibia; order Caudata; family Ambystomatidae; genus Ambystoma; species Ambystoma mexicanum. Next base: position 44,579,143 of record NC_090930.1, read on the forward strand.
CACAAAGGCACTGGGGCATGTTACACAAGTGCAGATATCCCGAAGGGTGGGGGTGCATTTTACCCAAGTGCAGATATCCAGAATGGCAAGGGTGCAGATTACCCAAGTGCATATATACACAAAGGCACTGGGGCATGTTACACAAGTGCAGCTATCCAGAATGGCAAGAGTGCATATTACCCAAGTGCATATATACACAAAGGCACTGGGGCATCTTACACAAGTGCAGATATCCAGAATGGCAAGGGTGCAGATCACCCAAGTGAATATATACACAAAGGCACTGGGGCATGTTACCCAAGTGCAGATATCCACAATGGCAAGGGTGCAGATTACTCAATTGCATGTATACACAAAGGCACTGCGGCATGTTACCCACTTGCAGATATCCTGAAGGGCACGAATGCATATTACCCAAGTGCAAATATACACAAAGGCACTGGGGTATGTTACCCAAGTGCAGATATCCAGAATGGTAAGGGTGCAGATTCCCCAATGCTTATGTACACAAAGGCACTGGGGCATGTTACACAAGTGTGGGTAACCAGAGGTGTGTGGGTGCATGTTACCCAAGTGCAGATGTCTGGAAAGGCAAGGGTGCAGATTACCCAAGTGCATATATACACAAAGGCACTGCGGCATGTTACACAAGTGCAGATATCCAGAATGGCAAGGGTGCATGTTACCCAACTGCATATATACGCAAAGTGCATATATACACAAAGGCACTGGGGCATGTTATACAAGGGAAGATATCCAGAATGGCAAGGATGCAGATTACCCAAGTGCATATATACACAAAGGCACTGGGGCATGTTACACAAGTGCAGATATCCCGAAGGGTGCGGGTGCATTTTACCCAAGTGCAGATATCCAGAATGGCAAGGGTGCAGATTACCCAAGTGCATATATACACAAAGGCACTGGGGCATGTTACACAAGTGCAGATATCCAGAATGGCAAGGGTGCATGTTACCCAACTGCATATATACGCAAAGTGCATATATACACAAAGGCACTGGGGCATGTTATACAAGGGCAGATATCCAGAATGGCAAGGATGCAGATTACCCAAGTGCATATATACACAAAGGCACTGGGGCATGTTACACAAGTGCAGATATGCCAAAGGGTGCGGGTGCATTTTACCCAAGTGCAGATATCCAGAATGGCAAGGGTGCAGATTACCCAAGTGCATATGTACACAAAGGCACTGGGGCATGTTACACAAGTACAGATATCCAGAATGGCAAGGGTGCAGATTACCCAAGTGCATATATACACAAAGGCACTGGGGCCTGTTACACAAGTGCAGATATCCCGAAGGGTGCGGGTGCATTTTACCCAAGTGCAGATATCCAGAATGGCAAGGGTGCAGATTACCCAAGTGCATATATACACAAAGGCACTGGGGCATGTTACACAAGTGCAGATATCCAGAATGGCAAGGGTGCATATTACACAATGGTACTGGGGCATGTTACACAAATGCAGATATCCAGAATGGCAAGGGTGCAGATCACCCAAGTGCATATATACACAAAGGCACTGGGGTATGTTACCCAAGTGCAGATATCCAGAATGGCAAGGGTGCAAATTACTCAATTGCATATATACACAAAGGCACTGCGGCATGATACCCACTTGCAGATATCCTGACGGGCACGAATGCATATTACCCAAGTGCAAATATACACAAAGGCACTGGGGTATGTTACCCAAGTGCAGATATCCAGAATAGCAAGGGTGCAGATTCCCCAAGTGCATATGTACACAAAGGCACTGGGGCATGTTACACAAGTGCAGATATCCAGAATGGCAAGGGTGCAGATTACCCAAGTGCATATATACACAAAGGCACTGCGGCATGTTACCCAAGTGCAGATATCCCGAAGGGTGCGGGTGCATTTTACCCAAGTGCAGATATCCAGAATGGGAAGGGTGCAGATTACCCAAGTGCATATATACACAAAGGCAATGGGGCATGTTACACAAGTGCAGATATCCCGAAGGGTGCGGGTGCATTTTACCCAAGTGCAGATATCCAGAATGGCTAGGGTGCAGATTACCCAAGTGCATATATACACAAAGGCACTGGGGCATGTTACACAAGTGCAGATATCCCGAAGGGTGGGGGTGCATTTTACCCAAGTGCAGATATCCAGAATGGCAAGGGTGCAGATTACCCAAGTGCATATATACACAAAGGCACTGGGGCATGTTACACAAGTGCAGCTATCCAGAATGGCAAGAGTGCATATTACCCAAGTGCATATATACACAAAGGCACTGGGGCATCTTACACAAGTGCAGATATCCAGAATGGCAAGGGTGCAGATCACCCAAGTGAATATATACACAAAGGCACTGGGGCATGTTACCCAAGTGCAGATATCCACAATGGCAAGGGTGCAGATTACTCAATTGCATGTATACACAAAGGCACTGCGGCATGTTACCCACTTGCAGATATCCTGAAGGGCACGAATGCATATTACCCAAGTGCAAATATACACAAAGGCACTGGGGTATGTTACCCAAGTGCAGATATCCAGAATGGTAAGGGTGCAGATTCCCCAATGCTTATGTACACAAAGGCACTGGGGCATGTTACACAAGTGTGGGTAACCAGAGGTGTGTGGGTGCATGTTACCCAAGTGCAGATGTCTGGAAAGGCAAGGGTGCAGATTACCCAAGTGCATATATACACAAAGGCACTGCGGCATGTTACACAAGTGCAGATATCCAGAATGGCAAGGGTGCATGTTACCCAACTGCATATATACGCAAAGTGCATATATACACAAAGGCACTGGGGCATGTTATACAAGGGAAGATATCCAGAATGGCAAGGATGCAGATTACCCAAGTGCATATATACACAAAGGCACTGGGGCATGTTACACAAGTGCAGATATCCCGAAGGGTGCGGGTGCATTTTACCCAAGTGCAGATATCCAGAATGGCAAGGGTGCAGATTACCCAAGTGCATATATACACAAAGGCACTGGGGCATGTTACACAAGTGCAGATATCCAGAATGGCAAGGGTGCATGTTACCCAACTGCATATATACGCAAAGTGCATATATACACAAAGGCACTGGGGCATGTTATACAAGGGCAGATATCCAGAATGGCAAGGATGCAGATTACCCAAGTGCATATATACACAAAGGCACTGGGGCATGTTACACAAGTGCAGATATGCCAAAGGGTGCGGGTGCATTTTACCCAAGTGCAGATATCCAGAATGGCAAGGGTGCAGATTACCCAAGTGCATATGTACACAAAGGCACTGGGGCATGTTACACAAGTACAGATATCCAGAATGGCAAGGGTGCAGATTACCCAAGTGCATATATACACAAAGGCACTGGGGCATGTTACACAAGTACAGATATCCCGAAGGGTGCGGGTGCATTTTACCTAAGTGCAGATATCCAGAATGGCAAGGATGCAGATTATCCAAGTGCATATATACACAAAGGCACTGGGGCATGTTATACAAGTGTAGATATCCCGAAGGGTGCGGGTGCATTTTACCCAAGTGCAGATATCCAGAATGGCAAGGGTGCAGATTACCCAAGTGCATATATACACAAAGGCACTGGGGCATGTTACACAAGTGCAGCTATCCAGAATGGCAAGCGTGCATATTACCCAAGTGCATATATACACAAAGGCACTGGGGCATGTTACACAAGTGTAGATATCCAGAAAGGCAAGGGTGCAGATCACCCAAGTGCATATATACACAAAGGCACTGGGGCATGTTACCCAAGTGCAGATATCCAGAATGGCAAGGGTGCAGATTACTCAATTGCATATATACACAAAGGCACTGCGGCATGTTACCCACTTGCAGATATCCTGAAGGGCATGAATGCATATTATCCAAGTGCAAATATACACAAAGGCACTGGGGCATGTTACCCAAGTGCAGATATCCAGAATGGCAAGGGTGCAGATTCCCCAAGTGCATATGTACACAAAGGCACTGGGGCATGTTACACAAGTGTGGGTAACCAGAGGTGTGCGGGTGCATGTTACCCAAGTGCAGATGTCCGGAAAGTCAAGGGTGCAGATTACCCAAGTGCATAGATACACAAAGGCACTGCGGCATGTTACACAAGTGCAGATATCCAGAATGGCAAGGGTGCATGTTACCCAAGTGCATATATACACAAAGGCACTGGGGCATGTTACACAAGTGTGGGTAACCAGAAGTGTGTGGGTGCATGTTACCCAAGTGCAGATGTCCGGAAAGGCACGGATGCAGATTACCCAAGTGCATACATGCACACAGGCACTGGGGCATGTTATACAAGGGCAGATATCCAGAATGGCAAGGGTGCAGATTACCCAAGTGCATTTATACACAAAGGCACTGGGGCATGTTACACAAGTGCAGATATCCCGAAGGGTGCGGGTGCATTTTACCCAAGTGCAGATATCCAGAATGGCAAGGGTGCAGATTACCCAAGTGCATATATACACAAAGGCACTGGGGCATGTTACACAAGTGCAGATATCCAGAATGGCAAGGGTGCATATTACACAATGGTACTGGGGCATGTTACACAAGTGCAGATATCCAGAATGGCAAGGGTGCAGATCACCCAAGTGCATATATACACAAAGGCACTGGGGTATGTTACCCAAGTGCAGATATCCAGAATGGCAAGGGTGCAGATTACTCAATTGCATATATACACAAAGGCACTGCGGCATGATACCCACTTGCAGATATCCTGAAGGGCACGAATGCATATTACCCAAGTGCAAATATACACAAAGGCACTGGGGTATGTTACCCAAGTGCAGATATCCAGAATGGCAAGGGTGCAGATTCCCCAAGTGCATATGTACACAAAGGGACTGGGGCATGTTACACAAGTGCAGATATTCAGAATGGCAAGGGTGCAGATTACCCAAGTGCATATATACACAAAGGCACTGCGGCATGTTACCCAAGTGCAGATATCCCGAAGGGTGCGGGTGCATTTTACCCAAGTGCAGATATCCAGAATGGGAAGGGTGCAGATTACCCAAGTGCATATATACACAAAGGCACTGGGGCATGTTACACAAGTGCAGATATCCCGAAGGGTGCGGGTGCATTTTACCCAAGTGCAGATATCCAGAATGGCAAGGGTGCAGATTACCCAAGTGCATATATACACAAAGGCACTGGGGCATGTTACACAAGTGCAGCTATCCAGAATGGCAAGGGTGCATATTAACCAAGTGCATATATACACAAAGGCACTGGGGCATGTTACACAAGTGCAGATATCCAGAATGGCAAGGGTGCAGATCACCCAAGTGCATATATACACAAAGGCACTGGGGCATGTTACCCAAGTGCAGATATCCAGAATGGCAAGGGTGCAGATTACTCAATTGCATATATACACAAAGGCACTGCGGCATGTTACCCACTTGCAGATATCCTGAAGGGCACGAATGCATATTACCCAAGTGCAAATATACACAAAGGCACTGGGGTACGTTACCCAAGTGCAGATATCCAGAATGGCAAGGGTGCAGATTCCCCAAGTGCTTATGTACACAAAGGCACTGGGGCATGTTACACAAAGGTGGGTAACCAGAGGTGTGTGGGTGCATGTTACCCAAGTGCAGATGTCCGGAAAGGCAAGGGTGCAGATTACCCAAGTGCATATATACACAAAGGCACTGCGGCATGTTACACAAGTGCAGATAGCCAGAATGGCAAGGGTGCATGTTACCCAAGTGCATATATACGCAAAGGCACTGGGGCATGTTACACAAGTGTGGGTAACCAGAAGTGTGCGGGTGCATGTTACCCAAGTGCAGATGTCCGGAAAGGCACGGGTGCAGATTACCCAAGTGCATATATACACAAAGGCACTGGGGCATGTTATACAAGGGCAGATATCCAGAATGGCAAGGGTGCAGATTACCCAAGTGCATATATACACAAAGGCACTGGGGCATGTTACACAAGTGCAGATATCCCGAAGGGTGCAGGTGCATTTTACCCAAGTGCAGATATCCAGAATGGCAAGGGTGCATATCACCCAAGTGCATATATACACAAAGGCACTGGGGCATGTTACCCAAGTGCAGATATCCAGAATGGCAAGGGTGCAGATTACTCAATTGCATATATACAGAAAGGCATTGTGGCATGTTACCCACTTGCAGATATCCTGAAGGGCACGAATGCACATTACCCAAGTGCAAATATACACAAAGGCACTGGGGTATGTTACCCAAGTGCAGATATCCAGAATGTCAAGGGTGCAGATTCCCCAAGTGCATATGTACACAAAGGCACTGGGGCATGTTACACAAGTGCGGGTAACCAGAAGTGTGCGGGTGCATGTTACCCAAGTGCAGATGTCCGGAAAGGCAAGGGTGCAGATTACCCAAGTGCATATATACACAAAGGCACTGGTGCATGTTACACAAGTGCAGATGTCCGGAAAGGCACGGGTGCAGATTACCCAAGTGCATATATACACAAAGGCACTGGGGCATGTTACACAAGTGCAGATATCCAGAATGGCAAGGGTGCAGATTACCCAGGTGCATATATAGACAAAGGCACTGGGGCATGTTACACAAGTGCAGATATCCAGAATGGCAAGGGTGCCGATTACCCAAGTGCATATATACACAAAGGCACTGGGGCATGTTACCCAAGTACAGATATCCAGAAAGGCACGGGTGCAGATTACCCAAGTGCATATATACACAAAGGCACTGGGGCATGTTACACCAGTGTGGGTAACCAGAAGGGTGCGGGTGCATGTTACCCAAGTGCAGATGTCCGGAAAGGCACGGGTGCAGATTAACCAAGTGCATATATACACAAAGGCACTGGGGCATGTTACACAAGCGTGGGTAACCAGAAGTGTGCGGGTGCATGTTACCCAAGTGCATATATACACAAAGGCACTGGGGCATGTCACACAAGTGCAGATATCCAGAATGGCAAGGGTGCATGTTACCCAAGTGCATATATACACAAAGGCACTGGGGCATGTCACACAAGTGCAGATATCCAGAATGGCAAGGGTGCAGATCACCGAAGTGCATATATACACAAAGGCACTGGGGCATGTCACACAAGTGCAGATATCCAGAATGGCAAGGGTGCAGATTACCCAAGTGCATATATACACAAAGGCACTGCGGCATGTTACCCACTTGCAGATATCCTGATGGGCACGAATGCATATTACCCAAGTGCAAATATACACAAAGGCACTGGGTTATGTTACCCAAGTGCAGATATCCAGAATGGCAAGGGTGCAGATTACCCAAGTGCATATATACACAAAGGCACTGGGGCATGTTACACAAGCGCAGATATCCAGAATGGCAAGGGTGCAGATTACCCAAGAGCATAGATATACAAAGGCACTGGGGCATGGTACCCAAGTGCAGATATCCAGAATGGCAAGGGTGCAGATTACCCAAGTGCATATATACACAAAGGCACTGGGGCATGTTACACAAGTGTGGGTAACCAGAAGTGTGCGGGTGCATGTTACCCAAGTGCAGATGTCCAGAATGGCAAGGGTGCAGATTACCCAAGTGCATATATACACAAAGGCACTGGGGCATGTTACACAAGTGCAGATATCCAGAATGGCAAGGGTGCAGATTACCCAAGTGCATATATACACAAAGGCACTGGGGCATGTTACCCAAGTACAGATATCCAGAAAGGCACGGGTGCAGATTACCCAAGTGCATATATTCACAAAGGCACTGGGGCATGTTACACCAGTGTGGGTAACCAGAAGGGTGCGGGTGCATGTTACCCAAGTGCAGATGTCCGGAAAGGCACGGGTGCAGATTACCCAAGTGCATATATACACAAAGGCACTGGGGCATGTTACACAAGTGTGGGTAACCAGAAGTGTGCGGGTGCATGTTACCCAAGTGCATATATACACAAAGGCACTGGGGCATGTCACACAAGTGCAGATATCCAGAATGGCAAGGGTGCATGTTACCCAAGTGCATATATACACAAAGGCACTGGGGCATGTTACACCAGTGTGGGTAACCAGAAGTGTGCGGGTGCATGTTACCCAAGTGCATATATACACAAAGGCACTGGGGCATGTCACACAAGTGCAGATATCCAGAACGGCAAGGGTGCAGATTACCCAAGTGCATATATACACAAAGGCACTGGGGCATGTCACACAAGTGCAGATATCCAGAATGGCAAGGGTGCAGATCACCCAAGTGCATATATACACAAAGGCACTGGGGCATGTCACACAAGTGCAGATATCCAGAATGGCAAGGGTGCAGATTACCCAAGTGCATATATACACAAAGGCACTGTGGCATGTTACCCACTTGCAGATATCCTGAAGGGCACGAATGCATATTACCCAAGTGCAAATATACACAAAGGCACTGGGGTATGTTACCCAAGTGCAGATATCCAGAATGGCAAGGGTGCAGATTACCCAAGTGCATATATACACAAAGGCACTGGGGCATGTTACACAAGCGCAGATATCCAGAATGGCAAGGGTGCAGATTACCCAAGTGCATAGATACACAAAGGCACTGGGGCATGTTACCCAAGTGCAGATATCCAGAATGGCAAGGGTGCAGATTACCCAAGTGCATATATACACAAAGGCACTGGAGCATGTTACACAAGTGTGGGTAACCAGAAGTGTGCGGGTGCATGTTACCCAAGTGCAGATGTCCGGAAAGGCACGGGTGCAGATTACCCAAGTGCATATATACACAAAGGCACTGGGGCATGTCACACAAGTGCAGATATCCAGAATGGCAAGGGTGCAGATTACCCAAGTGCATATATACACAAAGGCACTGCGGCATGTTACCCACTTGCAGATATCCTGAAGGGCACGAATGCATATTACCCAAGTGCAAATATACACAAAGGCACTGGGGTATGTTACCCAAGTGCAGATATCCAGAATGGCAAGGGTGCAGATTACCCAAGTGCATATATACACAAAGGCACTGGGGCATGTTACACAAGCGCAGATATCCAGAATGGCAAGGGTGCAGATTACCAAAGTGCATAGATACACAAAGGCACTGGGGCATGTTACCCAAGTGCAGATATCCAGAATGGCAAGGGTGCAGATTACCCAAGTGCCTGTATTCACAAAGGCACTGGGGCATGTTACACAAGTGCAGATATCCAGAATGGCAAGGGTGCAGATTACCCAAGTGCATATATACACAAAGGCACTGGGGCATGTTACCCAAGTGCAGATATCCAGAATGGCAAGGGTGCAGATTACCCAAGTGCATATATACACAAAGGCACTGGGGCATGTTACACAAGTGTGGGTAACCAGAAGTGTGCGGGTGCATGTTACCCAAGTGCAGATGTCCAGAAAGGCACGGGTGCAGATTACCCAAGTGCATATATACACAAAGGCACTGGGGCATGTCACACAAGTGCAGATATCCAGAATGGCAAGGGTGCATGTTACCCAAGTGCATATATACGCAAAGGCACTGGGGCATGTTACACCAGTGTGGGTAACCAGAAGTGTGCGGGTGCATGTTACCCAAGTGCAGATGTCCGGAAAGGCACGGGTGCAGATTACCCAAGTGCATATATACACAAAGGCACTGGGGCATGTTACACAAGTGTGGGTAACCAGAAGTGTGCGGGTGCATGTTACACAAGTGTGGGTAACCAGAAGTGTGCGGGTGCATGTTACCCAAGTGCAGATATCCAGAATGGCAAGGGTGCAGATTACCCAAGTGCATATATACACAAAGGCACTGGGGCATGTTACACCAGTGTGGGTAACCAGAAGTGTGCGGGTGCCTGTTACCCAAGTGCAGATGTCCGGAAAGACACGGGTGCAGATTACCCAAGTGCAGATGTCCGGAAAGGCACGGGTGCAGATTACCCAAGTGCATATATACACAAAGGCACTGGGGCATGTCACACAAGTGCAGATATCCAGAATGGCAAGGGTGCAGATCACCGAAGTGCATATATACACAAAGGCACTGGGGCATGTCACACAAGTGCAGATATCCAGAATGGCAAGGGTGCAGATTACCCAAGTGCATATATACACAAAGGCACTGCGGCATGTTACCCACTTGCAGATATCCTGAAGGGCACGAATGCATATTACCCAAGTGCAAATATACACAAAGGCACTGGGGTATGTTACCCAAGTGCAGATATCCAGAATGGCAAGGGTGCAGATTATCCAAGTGCATATATACACAAAGGCACTGGGGCATGTTACACAAGCGCAGATATCCAGAATGGCAAGGGTGCAGATTACCCAAGTGCATAGATACACAAAGGCACTGGGGCATGGTACCCAAGTGCAGATATCCAGAATGGCAAGGGTGCAGATTACCCAAGTGCATATATACACAAAGGCACTGGGGCATGTTACACAAGTGTGGGTAACCAGAAGTGTGTGGGTGCATGTTACCCAAGTGCAGATGTCCAGAATGGCAAGGGTGCATGTTACGCAAGTGCATATATACACAAAGGCACTGGGGCATGTCACACAAGTGCAGATATCCAGAATGGCAAGGGTGCAGATCACCGAAGTGCATATATACACAAAGGCACTGGGGCATGTCACACAAGTGCAGATATCCAGAATGGCAAGGGTGCAGATTACCCAAGTGCATATATACACAAAGGCACTGCGGCATGTTACCCACTTGCAGATATCCTGAAGGGCACGAATGCATATTACCCAAGTGCAAATATACACAAAGGCACTGGGGTATGTTACCCAAGTGCAGATATCCAGAATGGCAAGGGTGCAGATTACCCAAGTGCATATATACACAAAGGCACTGGGGCATGTTACACAAGCGCAGATATCCAGAATGGCAAGGGTGCAGATTACCCAAGTGCATAGATACACAAAGGCACTGGGGCATGGTACCCAAGTGCAGATATCCAGAATGGCAAGGGTGCAGATTACCCAAGTGCATATATACACAAAGGCACTGGGGCATGTTACACAAGTGTGGGTAACCAGAAGTGTGCGGGTGCATGTTACCCAAGTGCAGATGTCCAGAATGGCAAGGGTGCAGATTACCCAAGTGCATATATACACAAAGGCACTGGGGCATGTTACACAAGTGCAGATATCCAGAATGGCAAGGGTGCAGATTACCCAAGTGCATATATACACAAAGGCACTGGGGCATGTTACCCAAGTACAGATATCCAGAAAGGCACGGGTGCAGATTACCCAAGTGCATATATACACAAAGGCACTGGGGCATGTTACACCAGTGTGGGTAACCAGAAGGGTGCGGGTGCATGTTACCCAAGTGCAGATGTCCGGAAAGGCACGGGTGCAGATTACCCAAGTGCATATATACACAAAGGCACTGGGGCATGTTACACAAGTGTGGGTAACCAGAAGTGTGCGGGTGCATGTTACCCAAGTGCATATATACACAAAGGCACTGGGGCATGTCACACAAGTGCAGATATCCAGAATGGCAAGGGTGCATGTTACCCAAGTGCATATATACACAAAGGCATTGGGGCATGTTACACAAGTGTGGGTAACCAGAAGTGTGCGGGTGCATGTTACCCAAGTGCATATATACACAAAGGCACTGGGGCATGTCACACAAGTGCAGATATCCAGAACGGCAAGGGTGCAGATTACCCAAGTGCATATATACACAAAGGCACTGGGGCATGTCACACAAGTGCAGATATCCAGAATGGCAAGGGTGCAGATCACCCAAGTGCATATATACACAAAGGCACTGGGGCATGTCACACAAGTGCAGATATCCAGAATGGCAAGGGTGCAGATTACCCAAGTGCATATATACACAAAGGCACTGTGGCATGTTACCCACTTGCAGATATCCTGAAGGGCACGAATGCATATTACCCAAGTGCAAATATACACAAAGGCACTGGGGTATGTTACCCAAGTGCAGATATCCAGAATGGCAAGGGTGCAGATTACCCAAGTGCATATATACACAAAGGCACTGGGGCATGTTACACAAGCGCAGATATCCAGAATGGCAAGGGTGCAGATTACCCAAGTGCATAGATACACAAAGGCACTGGGGCATGTTACCCAAGTGCAGATATCCAGAATGGCAAGGGTGCAGATTACCCAAGTGCATATATACACAAAGGCACTGGAGCATGTTACACAAGTGTGGGTAACCAGAAGTGTGCGGGTGCATGTTACCCAAGTGCAGATGTCCGGAAAGGCACGGGTGCAGATTACCCAAGTGCATATATACACAAAGGCACTGGGGCATGTCACACAAGTGCAGATATCCAGAATGGCAAGGGTGCAGATTACCCAAGTGCATATATACACAAAGGCACTGCGGCATGTTACCCACTTGCAGATATCCTGAAGGGCACGAATGCATATTACCCAAGTGCAAATATACACAAAGGCACTGGGGTATGTTACCCAAGTGCAGATATCCAGAATGGCAAGGGTGCAGATTACCCAAGTGCATATATACACAAAGGCACTGGGGCATGTTACACAAGCGCAGATATCCAGAATGGCAAGGGTGCAGATTATCAAAGTGCATAGATACACAAAGGCACTGGGGCATGTTACCCAAGTGCAGATATCCAGAATGGCAAGGGTGCAGATTACCCAAGTGCCTGTATTCACAAAGGCACTGGGGCATGTTACACAAGTGCAGATATCCAGAATGGCAAGGGTGCAGATTACCCAAGTGCATATATACACAAAGGCACTGGGGCATGTTACCCAAGTGCAGATATCCAGAATGGCAAGGGTGCAGATTACCCAAGTGCATATATACACAAAGGCACTGGGGCATGTTACACAAGTGTGGGTAACCAGAAGTGTGCGGGTGCATGTTACCCAAGTGCAGATGTCCAGAAAGGCACGGGTGCAGATTACCCAAGTGCATATATACACAAAGGCACTGGGGCATGTCACACAAGTGCAGATATCCAGAATGGCAAGGGTGCATGTTACCCAAGTGCATATATACGCAAAGGCACTGGGGCATGTTACACCAGTGTGGGTAACCAGAAGTGTGCGGGTGCATGTTACCCAAGTGCAGATGTCCGGAAAGGCACGGGTGCAGATTACCCAAGTGCATATATACACAAAGGCACTGGGGCATGTTACACAAGTGTGGGTAACCAGAAGTGTGCGGGTGCATGTTACACAAGTGTGGGTAACCAGAAGTGTGCGGGTGCATGTTACCCAAGTACAGATATCCAGAATGGCAAGGGTGCAGATTACCCAAGTGCATATATACACAAAGGCACTGGGGCATGTTACACCAGTGTGGGTAACCAGAAGTGTGCGGGTGCCTGTTACCCAAGTGCAGATGTCCGGAAAGGCACGGGTGCAGATTACCCAAGTGCATATATACACAAAGGCACTGGAGCATGTTACACAAGTGTGGGTAACCAGAAGTGTGCGGGTGCATGTTACCCAAGTGCAGATGTCCGGAAAGGCACGGGTGCAGATTACCCAAGTGCATATATACACAAAGGCACTGGGGCATGTCACACAAGTGCAGATATCCAGAATGGCAAGGGTGCAGATTACCCAAGTGCATATATACACAAAGGCACTGCGGCATGTTACCCACTTGCAGATATCCTGAAGGGCACGAATGCATATTACCCAAGTGCAAATATACACAAAGGCACTGGGGTATGTTACCCAAGTGCAGATATCCAGAATGGCAAGGGTGCAGATTACCCAAGTGCATATATACACAAAGGCACTGGGGCATGTTACACAAGCGCAGATATCCAGAATGGCAAGGGTGCAGATTATCAAAGTGCATAGATACACAAAGGCACTGGGGCATGTTACCCAAGTGCAGATATCCAGAATGGCAAGGGTGCAGATTACCCAAGTGCCTGTATTCACAAAGGCACTGGGGCATGTTACACAAGTGCAGATATCCAGAATGGCAAGGGTGCAGATTACCCAAGTGCATATATACACAAAGGCACTGGGGCATGTTACCCAAGTGCAGATATCCAGAATGGCAAGGGTGCAGATTACCCAAGTGCATATATACACAAAGGCACTGGGGCATGTTACACAAGTGTGGGTAACCAGAAGTGTGCGGGTGCATGTTACCCAAGTGCAGATGTCCAGAAAGGCACGGGTGCAGATTACCCAAGTGCATATATACACAAAGGCACTGGGGCATGTCACACAAGTGCAGATATCCAGAATGGCAAGGGTGCATGTTACCCAAGTGCATATATACGCAAAGGCACTGGGGCATGTTACACCAGTGTGGGTAACCAGAAGTGTGCGGGTGCATGTTACCCAAGTGCAGATGTCCGGAAAGGCACGGGTGCAGATTACCCAAGTGCATATATACACAAAGGCACTGGGGCATGTTACACAAGTGTGGGTAACCAGAAGTGTGTGGGTGCATGTTACACAAGTGTGGGTAACCAGAAGTGTGCGGGTGCATGTTACCCAAGTGCAGATATCCAGAATGGCAAGGGTGCAGATTACCCAAGTGCATATATACACAAAGGCACTGGGGCATGTTACACCAGTGTGGGTAACCAGAAGTGTGCGGGTGCCTGTTACCCAAGTGCAGATGTCCGGAAAGGCACGGGTGCAGATTACCCAAGTGCAGATGTCCGGAAAGGCACGGGTGCAGATTACCCAAGTGCATATATACACAAAGGCACTGGGGCATGTCACACAAGTGCAGATATCCAGAATGGCAAGGGTGCAGATCACCGAAGTGCATATATACACAAAGGCACTGGGGCATGTCACACAAGTGCAGATATCCAGAATGGCAAGGGTGCAGATTACCCAAGTGCATATATACACAAAGGCACTGCGGCATGTTACCCACTTGCAGATATCCTGAAGGGCAGGAATGCATATTACCCAAGTGCAAATATACACAAAGGCACTGGGGTATGTTACCCAAGTGCAGATATCCAGAATGGCAAGGGTGCAGATTACCCAAGTGCATATATACACAAAGGCACTGGGGCATGTTACACAAGCGCAGATATCCAGAATGGCAAGGGTGCAGATTACCCAAGTGCATAGATACACAAAGGCACTGGGGCATGGTACCCAAGTGCAGATATCCAGAATGGCAAGGGTGCAGATTACCCAAGTGCATATATACACAAAGGCACTGGGGCATGTTACACAAGTGTGGGTAACCAGAAGTGTGCGGGTGCATGTTACTCAAGTGCAGATGTCCAGAATGGCAAGGGTGCAGATTACCCAAGTGCATATATACACAAAGGCACTGGGGCATGTTACACAAGTGCAGATATCCAGAATGGCAAGGGTGCAGATTACCCAAGTGCATATATACACAAAGGCACTGGGGCATGTTACCCAAGTACAGATATCCAGAAAGGCACGGGTGCAGATTACCCAAGTGCATATATACACAAAGGCACTGGGGCATGTTACACCAGTGTGGGTAACCAGAAGGGTGCGGGTGCATGTTACCCAAGTGCAGATGTCCGGAAAGGCACGGGTGCAGATTACCCAAGTGCATATATACACAAAGGCACTGGGGCATGTTACACAAGTGTGGGTAACCAGAAGTGTGCGGGTGCATGTTACCCAAGTGCATATATACACAAAGGCACTGGGGCATGTCACACAAGTGCAGATATCCAGAATGGCAAGGGTGCATGTTACCCAAGTGCATATATACACAAAGGCACTGGGGCATGTTACACAAGTGTGGGTAACCAAGTGTGCGGGTGCATGTTACCCAAGTGCATATATACACAAAGGCACTGGGGCATGTCACACAAGTGCAGATATCCAGAACGGCAAGGGTGCAGATTACCCAAGTGCATATATACACAAAGGCACTGGGGCATGTCACACAAGTGCAGATATCCAGAATGGCAAGGGTGCAGATCACCCAAGTGCATATATACACAAAGGCACTGGGGCATGTCACACAAGTGCAGATATCCAGAATGGCAAGGGTGCAATTACCCAAGTGCATATATACACAAAGGCACTGTGGCATGTTACCCACTTGCAGATATCCTGAAGGGCACGAATGCATATTACCCAAGTGCAAATATACACAAAGGCACTGGGGTATGTTACCCAAGTGCAGATATCCAGAATGGCAAGGGTGCAGATTACCCAAGTGCATATATACACAAAGGCACTGGGGCATGTTACACAAGCGCAGATATCCAGAATGGCAAGGGTGCAGATTACCCAAGTGCATAGATACACAAAGGCACTGGGGCATGTTACCCAAGTGCAGATATCCAGAATGGCAAGGGTGCAGATTACCCAAGTGCATATATACACAAAGGCACTGGAGCATGTTACACAAGTGTGGGTAACCAGAAGTGTGCGGGTGCATGTTACCCAAGTGCAGATGTCCGGAAAGGCACGGGTGCAGATTACCCAAGTGCATATATATACAAAGGCACTGGGGCATGTCACACAAGTGCAGATATCCAGAATGGCAAGGGTGCAGATTACCCAAGTGCATATATACACAAAGGCACTGCGGCATGTTACCCACTTGCAGATATCCTGAAGGGCACGAATGCATATTACCCAAGTGCAAATATACACAAAGGCACTGGGGTATGTTACCCAAGTGCAGATATCCAGAATGGCAAGGGTGCAGATTACCCAAGTGCATATATACACAAAGGCACTGGGGCATGTTACACAAGCGCAGATATCCAGAATGGCAAGGGTGCAGATTACCAAAGTGCACAGATACACAAAGGCACTGGGGCATGTTACCCAAGTGCAGATATCCAGAATGGCAAGGGTGCAGATTACCCAAGTGCCTGTATTCACAAAGGCACTGGGGCATGTTACACAAGTGCAGATATCCAGAATGGCAAGGGTGCAGTTTACCCAAGTGCATATATACACAAAGGCACTGGGGCATGTTACCCAAGTGCAGATATCCAGAATGGCAAGGGTGCAGATTACCCAAGTGCATATATACACAAAGGCACTGGGGCATGTTACACAAGTGTGGGTAACCAGAAGTGTGCGGGTGCATGTTACCCAAGTGCAGATGTCCAGAACGGCACGGGTGCAGATTACCCAAGTGCATATATACACAAAGGCACTGGGGCATGTCACACAAGTGCAGATATCCAGAATGGCAAGGGTGCATGTTACCCAAGTGAATATATACGCAAAGGCACTGGGGCATGTTACACCAGTGTGGGTAACCAGAAGTGTGCGGGTGCATGTTACCCAAGTGCAGATGTCCGGAAAGGCACGGGTGCAGATTACCCAAGTGCATATATACACAAAGGCACTGGGGCATGTTACACAAGTGTGGGTAACCAGAAGTGTGCGGGTGCATGTTACACAAGTGTGGGTAACCAGAAGTGTGCGGGTGCATGTTACCCAAGTGCAGATATCCAGAATGGCAAGGGTGCAGATTACCCAAGTGCATATATACACAAAGGCACTGGGGCATGTTACACCAGTGTGGGTAACCAGAAGTGTGCGGGTGCCTGTTACCCAAGTGCAGATGTCCGGAAAGGCACGGGTGCAGATTACCCAAGTGCAGATGTCCGGAAAGGCACGGGTGCAGATTACCCAAGTGCATATATACACAAAGGCACTGGGGCATGTCACACAAGTGCAGATATCCAGAATGGCAAGGGTGCAGATCACCGAAGTGCATATATACACAAAGGCACTGGGGCATGTCACACAAGTGCAGATATCCAGAATGGCAAGGGTGCAGATTACCCAAGTGCATATATACACAAAGGCACTGGGGCATGTCACACAAGTGCAGATATCCAGAATGGCAAGGGTGCAGATTACCCAAGTGCATATATACACAAAGGCACTGGGGCATGTTACCCAAGTACAGATATTCAGGAAGGCACGGGTGCAGATTACCCAAGTGCATATATACACAAAGGCACTGGGGCATGTTACACCAGTGTGGGTAACCAGAAGGGTGCGGGTGCATGTTACCCAAGTGCAGATGTCCGGAAAGGCACGGGTGCAGATTACCCAAGTGCATATATACACAAAGGCACTGGGGCATGTTACACAAGTGTGGGTAACCAGAAGTGTGCGGGTGCATGTTACCCAAGTGCATATATACTCAAAGGCACTGGGGCATGTCACACAAGTGCAGATATCCAGAATGGCAAGGGTGCATGTTACCCAAGTGCATATATACACAAAGGCACTGGGGCATGTTACACAAGTGTGGGTAACCAGAAGTGTGCGGGTGCATGTTACCCAAGTGCATATATACACAAAGGCACTGGGGCATGTCACACAAGTGCAGATATCCAGAACGGCAAGGGTGCAGATTACCCAACTGCATATATACACAAAGGCACTGGGGCATGTCACACAAGTGCAGATATCCAGAATGGCAAGGGTGCAGATCACCCAAGTGCATATATACACAAAGGCACTGGGGCATGTCACACAAGTGCAGATATCCAGAATGGCAAGGGTGCAGATTACCCAAGTGCATATATACACAAAGGCACTGTGGCATGTTACCCACTTGCAGATATCCTGAAGGGCACGAATGCATATTACCCAAGTGCAAATATACACAAAGGCACTGGGGTATGTTACCCAAGTGCAGATATCCAGAATGGCAAGGGTGCAGATTACCCAAGTGCATATATACACAAAGGCACTGGGGCATGTTACACAAGCGCAGATATCCAGAATGGCAAGGGTGCAGATTACCCAAGTGCATAGATACACAAAGGCACTGGGGCATGTTACCCAAGTGCAGATATCCAGAATGACAAGGGTGCAGATTACCCAAGTGCATATATACACAAAGGCACTGGAGCATGTTACACAAGTGTGGGTAACCAGAAGTGTGCGGGTGCATGTTACCCAAGTGCAGATGTCCGGAAAGGCACGGGTGCAGATTACCCAAGTGCATATATACACAAAGGCACTGGGGCATGTCACACAAGTGCAGATATCCAGAATGGCAAGGGTGCAGATTACCCAAGTGCATATATACACAAAGGCACTGGGGCATGTTACACAAGTGCAGATATCCAGAATGGCAAGGGTGCAGATTACCCAAGTGCATATATACACAAAGGCACTGGGGCATGTTACCCAAGTACAGATATCCAGAAAGGCACGGGTGCAGATTACCCAAGTGCATATATACACAAAGGCACTGGGGCATGTTACACCAGTGTGGGTAACCAGAAGGGTGCGGGTGCATGTTACCCAAGTGCAGATGTCCGGAAAGGCACGGGTGCAGATTACCCAAGTGCATATATACACAAAGGCACTGGGGCATGTTACACAAGTGCAGATATCCAGAATGGCAAGGGTGCATGTTACCCAAGTGCATATATACACAAAGGCACTGGGGCATGTTACACAAGTGTGGGTAACCAAGTGTGCGGGTGCATGTTACCCAAGTGCATATATACACAAAGGCACTGGGGCATGTCACACAAGTGCAGATATCCAGAACGGCAAGGGTGCAGATTACCCAAGTGCATATATACACAAAGGCACTGGGGCATGTCACACAAGTGCAGATATCCAGAATGGCAAGGGTGCAGATCACCCAAGTGCATATATACACAAAGGCACTGGGGCATGTCACACAAGTGCAGATATCCAGAATGGCAAGGGTGCAATTACCCAAGTGCATATATACACAAAGGCACTGTGGCATGTTACCCACTTGCAGATATCCTGAAGGGCACGAATGCATATTACCCAAGTGCAAATATACACAAAGGCACTGGGGTATGTTACCCAAGTGCAGATATCCAGAATGGCAAGGGTGCAGATTACCCAAGTGCATATATACACAAAGGCACTGGGGCATGTTACACAAGCGCAGATATCCAGAATGGCAAGGGTGCAGATTACCCAAGTGCATAGATACACAAAGGCACTGGGGCATGTTACCCAAGTGCAGATATCCAGAATGGCAAGGGTGCAGATTACCCAAGTGCATATATACACAAAAGCACTGGAGCATGTTACACAAGTGTGGGTAACCAGAAGTGTGCGGGTGCATGTTACCCAAGTGCAGATGTCCGGAAAGGCACGGGTGCAGATTACCCAAGTGCATATATACACAAAGGCACTGGGGCATGTCACACAAGTGCAGATATCCAGAATGGCAAGGGTGCAGATTACCCAAGTGCATATATACACAAAGGCACTGCGGCATGTTACCCACTTGCAGATATCCTGAAGGGCACGAATGCATATTACCCAAGTGCAAATATACACAAAGGCACTGGGGTATGTTACCCAAGTGCAGATATCCAGAATGGCAAGGGTGCAGATTACCCAAGTGCATATATACACAAAGGCACTGGGGCATGTTACACAAGCGCAGATATCCAGAATGGCAAGGGTGCAGATTACCAAAGTGCACAGATACACAAAGGCACTGGGCATGTTACCCAAGTGCAGATATCCAGAATGGCAAGGGTGCAGATTACCCAAGTGCATATATACACAAAGGCACTGGGGCATGTTACACAAGTGTGGGTAACCAGAAGTGTGCGGGTGCATGTTACCCAAGTGCAGATGTCCAGAAAGGCACGGGTGCAGATTACCCAAGTGCATATATACACAAAGGCACTGGGGCATGTCACACAAGTGCAGATATCCAGAATGGCAAGGGTGCATGTTACCCAAGTGAATATATACGCAAAGGCACTGGGGCATGTTACACCAGTGTGGGTAACCAGAAGTGTGCGGGTGCATGTTACCCAAGTGCAGATGTCCGGAAAGGCACGGGTGTAGATTACCCAAGTGCATATATACACAAAGGCACTGGGGCATGTTACACAAGTGTGGGTAACCAGAAGTGTGCGGGTGCATGTTACACAAGTGTGGGTAACCAGAAGTGTGCGGGTGCATGTTACCCAAGTGCAGATATCCAGAATGGCAAGGGTGCAGATTACCCAAGTGCATATATACACAAAGGCACTGGGGCATGTTACACCAGTGTGGGTAACCAGAAGTGTGCGGGTGCCTGTTACCCAAGTGCAGATGTCCGGAAAGGCACGGGTGCAGATTACCCAAGTGCAGATGTCCGGAAAGGCACGGGTGCAGATTACCCAAGTGCATATATACACAAAGGCACTGGGGCATGTCACACAAGTGCAGATATCCAGAATGGCAAGGGTGCAGATCACCGAAGTGCATATATACACAAAGGCACTGGGGCATGTCACACAAGTGCAGATATCCAGAATGGCAAGGGTGCAGATTACCCAAGTGCATATATACACAAAGGCACTGCGGCATGTTACCCACTTGCAGATATCCTGAAGGGCACGAATGCATATTACCCAAGTGCAAATATACACAAAGGCACTGGGGTATGTTACCCAAGTGCAGATATCCAGAATGGCAAGGGTGCAGATTACCCAAGTGCATAGATACACAAAGGCACTGGGGCATGGTACACAAGTGTGGGTAACCAGAAGTGTGCGGGTGCATGTTACCCAAGTGCAGATGTCCAGAATGGCAAGGGTGCAGATTACCCAAGTGCATATATACACAAAGGCACTGGGGCATGTTACCCAAGTACAGATATTCAGGAAGGCACGGGTGCAGATTACCCAAGTGCATATATACACAAAGGCACTGGGGCATGTTACACCAGTGTGGGTAACCAGAAGGGTGCGGGTGCATGTTACCCAAGTGCAGATGTCCGGAAAGGCACGGGTGCAGATTACCCAAGTGCATATATACACAAAGGCACTGGGGCATGTTACACAAGTGTGGGTAACCAGAAGTGTGCGGGTGCATGTTACCCAAGTGCATATATACACAAAGGCACTGGGGCATGTCACACAAGTGCAGATATCCAGAATGGCAAGGGTGCATGTTACCCAAGTGCATATATACACAAAGGCACTGGGGCATGTTACACAAGTGTGGGTAACCAGAAGTGTGCGGGTGCATGTTACCCAAGTGCATATATACACAAAGGCACTGGGGCATGTCACACAAGTGCAGATATCCAGAACGGCAAGGGTGCAGATTACCCAACTGCATATATACACAAAGGCACTGGGGCATGTCACACAAGTGCAGATATCCAGAATGGCAAGGGTGCAGATCACCCAAGTGCATATATACACAAAGGCACTGGGGCATGTCACACAAGTGCAGATATCCAGAATGGCAAGGGTGCAGATTACCCAAGTGCATATATACACAAAGGCACTGTGGCATGTTACCCACTTGCAGATATCCTGAAGGGCACGAATGCATATTACCCAAGTGCAAATATACACAAAGGCACTGGGGTATGTTACCCAAGTGCAGATATCCAGAATGGCAAGGGTGCAGATTACCCAAGTGCATATATACACAAAGGCACTTGGGCATGTTACACAAGCGCAGATATCCAGAATGGCAAGGGTGCAGATTACCCAAGTGCATAGATACACAAAGGCACTGGGGCATGTTACCCAAGTGCAGATATCCAGAATGACAAGGGTGCAGATTACCCAAGTGCATATATACACAAAGGCACTGGAGCATGTTACACAAGTGTGGGTAACCAGAAGTGTGCGGGTGCATGTTACCCAAGTGCAGATGTCCGGAAAGGCACGGGTGCAGATTACCCAAGTGCATATATACACAAAGGCACTGGGGCATGTCACACAAGTGCAGATATCCAGAATGGCAAGGGTGCAGATTACCCAAGTGCATATATACACAAAGGCACTGTGGCATGTTACCCACTTGCAGATATCCTGAAGGGCACGAATGCATATTACCCAAGTGCAAATATACACAAAGGCACTGGGGTATGTTACCCAAGTGCAGATATCCAGAATGGCAAGGGTGCAGATTACCCAAGTGCATATATACACAAAGGCACTGGGGCATGTTACACAAGCGCAGATATCCAGAATGGCAAGGGTGCAGATTACCCAAGTGCATAGATACACAAAGGCACTGGGGCATGTTACCCAAGTGCAGATATCCAGAATGGCAAGGGTGCAGATTACCCAAGTGCCTGTATACACAAAGGCACTGGGGCATGTTACACAAGTGCAGATATCCAGAATGGCAAGGGTGCAGATTACCCAAGTGCATATATACACAAAGGCACTGGGGCATGTTACCCAAGTGCAGATATCCAGAATGGCAAGGGTGCAGATTACCCAAGTGCATATATACACAAAGGCACTGGGGCATGTTACACAAGTGTGGGTAACCAGAAGTGTGCGGGTGCATGTTACCCAAGTGCAGATGTCCAGAAAGGCACGGGTGCAGATTACCCAAGTGCATATATACACAAAGGCACTGGGGCATGTCACACAAGTGCAGATATCCAGAATGGCAAGGGTGCATGTTACCCAAGTGCATATATACGCAAAGGCACTGGGGCATGTTACACCAGTGTGGGTAACCAGAAGTGTGCGGGTGCATGTTACCCAAGTGCAGATGTCCGGAAAGGCACGGGTGCAGATTACCCAAGTGCATATATACACAAAGGCACTGGGGCATGTTACCCAAGTACAGATATTCAGAAAGGCACGGGTGCAGATTACCCAAGTGCATATATACACAAAGGCACTGGGGCATGTTACACCAGTGTGGGTAACCAGAAGGGTGCGGGTGCATGTTACCCAAGTGCAGATGTCCGGAAAGGCACGGGTGCAGATTACCCAAGTGCATATATACACAAAGGCACTGGGGCATGGTACACAAGTGTGGGTAACCAGAAGTGTGCGGGTGCATGTTACCCAAGTGCATATATACACAAAGGCACTGGGGCATGTCACACAAGTGCAGATATCCAGAATGGCAAGGGTGCATGTTACCCAAGTGCATATATACACAAAGGCACTGGGGCATGTTACACAAGTGTGGGTAACCAGAAGTGTGCGGGTGAATGTTACCCAAGTGCATATATACACAAAGGCACTGGGGCATGTCACACAAGTGCAGATATCCAGAACGGCAAGGGTGCAGATTACCCAAGTGCATATATACACAAAGGCACTGGGGAATGTCACACAAGTGCAGATATCCAGAATGGCAAGGGTGCAGATCACCCAAGTGCATATATACACAAAGGCACTGGGGCATGTCACACAAGTGCAGATATCCAGAATGGCAAGGGTGCAGATTACCCAAGTGCATATATACACAAAGGCACTGTGGCATGTTACCCACTTGCAGATATCCTGAAGGGCACGAATGCATATTACCCAAGTGCAAATATACACAAAGGCACTGGGGTATGTTACCCAAGTGCAGATATCCAGAATGGCAAGGGTGCAGATTACCCAAGTGCATATATACACAAAGGCACTGGGGCATGTTACCCAAGTACAGATATTCAGAAAGGCACGGGTGCAGATTACCCAAGTGCATATATACACAAAGGCACTGGGGCATGTTACACCAGTGTGGGTAACCAGAAGGGTGCGGGTGCATGTTACCCAAGTGCAGATGTCCGGAAAGGCACGGGTGCAGATTACCCAAGTGCATATATACACAAAGGCACTGGGGCATGTTACACAAGTGTGGGTAACCAGAAGTGTGCGGGTGCATGTTACCCAAGTGCATATATACACAAAGGCACTGGGGCATGTCACCCAAGTGCAGATATCCAGAATGGCAAGGGTGCATGTTACCCAAGTGCATATATACACAAAAGCACTGGGGCATGTTACACAAGTGTGGGTAACCAGAAGTGTGCGGGTGCATGTTACCCAAGTGCATATATACACAAAGGCACTGGGGCATGTCACACAAGTGCAGATATCCAGAACGGCAAGGGTGCAGATTACCCAAGTGCATATATACACAAAGGCACTGGGGCATGTCACATAAGTGCAGATATCCAGAATGGCAAGGGTGAAGATCACCCAAGTGCATATATACACAAAGGCACTGGGGCATGTCACACAAGTGCAGATATCCAGAATGGCAAGGGTGCAGATTACCCAAGTGCATATATACACAAAGGCACTGTGGCATGTTACCCACTTGCAGATATCCTGAAGGGCACGAATGCATATTACCCAAGTGCAAATATACACAAAGGCACTGGGGTATGTTACCCAAGTGCAGATATCCAGAATGGCAAGGGTGCAGATTACCCAAGTGCATATATACACAAAGGCACTGGGGCATGTTACACAAGCGCAGATATCCAGAATGGCAAGGGTGCAGATTACCCAAGTGCATAGATACACAAAGGCACTGGGGCATGTTACCCAAGTGCAGATATCCAGAATGGCAAGGGTGCAGATTACCCAAGTGCATATATACACAAAGGCACTGGAGCATGTTACACAAGTGTGGGTAACCAGAAGTGTGCGGGTGCATGTTACCCAAGTGCAGATGTCCGGAAAGGCACGGGTGCAGATTACCCAAGTGCATATATACACAAAGGCACTGGGGCATGTCACACAAGTGCAGATATCCAGAATGGCAAGGGTGCAGATTAACCAAGTGCATATATACACAAAGGCACTGCGGCATGTTACCCACTTGCAGATATCCTGAAGGGCACGAATGCATATTACCCAAGTGCAAATATACACAAAGGCACTGGGGTATGTTACCCAAGTGCAGATATCCAGAATGGCAAGGGTGCAGATTACCCAAGTGCATATATACACAAAGGCACTGGGGCATGTTACACAAGCGCAGATATCCAGAATGGCAAGGGTGCAGATTACCCAAGTGCATAGATACACAAAGGCACTGGGGCATGTTACCCAAGTGCAGATATCCACAATGGCAAGGGTGCAGATTACCCAAGTGCCTGTATACACAAAGGCACTGGGGCATGTTACACAAGTGCAGATATCCAGAATGGCAAGGGTGCAGATTACCCAAGTGCATATATACACAAAGGCACTGGGGCATGTTACCCAAGTGCAGATATCCAGAATGGCAAGGGTGCAGATTACCCAAGTGCATATATACACAAAGGCACTGGGGCATGTTACACAAGTGTGGGTAACCAGAAGTGTGCGGGTGCATGTTACCCAAGTGCAGATGTCCAGAAAGGCACGGATGCAGATTACCCAAGTGCATATATACACAAAGGCACTGGGGCATGTCACACAAGTGCAGATATCCAGAATGGCAAGGGTGCATGTTACCCAAGTGCATATATACGCAAAGGCACTGGGGCATGTTACACCAGTGTGGGTAACCAGAAGTGTGCGGGTGCATGTTACCCAAGTGCAGATGTCCGGAAAGGCACGGGTGCAGATTACCCAAGTGCATATATACACAAAGGCAATGGGGCATGTTACACAAGTGTGGGTAACCAGAAGTGTGCGGATGCATGTTACGCAAGTGTGGGTAACCAGAAGTGTGCGGGTGCATGTTACCCAAGTGCAGATATCCAGAATGGCAAGGGTGCAGATTACCCAAGTGCATATATACACAAAAGGCACTGGGGCATGTTACACCAGTGTGGGTAACCAGAAGTGTGTGGGTGCCTGTTACCCAAGTGCAGATGTCCGGAAAGGCACGGGTGCAGATTACCCAAGTGCAGATGTCCGGAAAGGCACGGATGCAGATTACCCAAGTGCATATATACACAAAGGCTCTGGGGCATGTCACACAAGTGCAGATATCCAGAATGGCAAGGGTGCAGATCACCGAAGTGCATATATACACAAAGGCACTGGGGCATGTCACACAAGTGCAGATATCCAGAATGGCAAGGGTGCAGATTACCCAAGTGCATATATACACAAAGGCACTGCGGCATGTTACCCACTTGCAGATATCCTGAAGGGCACGAATGCATATTACCCAAGTGCAAATATACACAAAGGCACTGGGGTATGTTACCCAAGTGCAGATATCCAGAATGGCAAGGGTGCAGATTACCCAAGTGCATATATACACAAAGGCACTGGGGCATGTTACACAAGCGCAGATATCCAGAATGGCAAGGGTGCAGATTACCCAAGTGCATAGATACACAAAGGCACTGGGGCATGGTACCCAAGTGCAGATATCCAGAATGGCAAGGGTGCAGATTACCCAAGTGCATATATACACAAAGGCACTGGGGCATGTTACACAAGTGTGGGTAACCAGAAGTGTGCGGGTGCATGTTACCCAAGTGCAGATGTCCAGAATGGCAAGGGTGCAGATTACCCAAGTGCATATATACACAAAGGCACTGGGGCATTTTACACAAGTGCAGATATCCAGAATGGCAAGGGTGCAGATTACCCAAGTGCATATATACACAAAGGCACTGGGGCATGTTACCCAAGTACAGATATCCAGAAAGGCACGGGTGCAGATTACCCAAGTGCATATATACACAAAGGCACTGGGGCATGTTACCCAACTACAGATGTCCGGAAAGGCACGGGTGCAGATTACCCAAGTGCATATATACACAAAGGCACTGGGGCATGTTACACAAGTGTGGGTAACCAGAAGTGTGCGGGTGCATGTTACCCAAGTGCATATATACACAAAGGCACTGGGGCATGTCACACGAGTGCAGATATCCAGAATGGCAAGGGTGCATGTTACCCAAGTGCATATATACACAAAGGTACTGGGGCATGTTACACAAGTGTGGGTAACCAGAAGTGTGCGGGTGCATGTTACCCAAGTGCATTTATACACAAAGGCACTGGGGCATGTCACACAAGTGCAGATATCCAGAACGGCAAGGGTGCAGATTACCCAAGTGCATCTATACACAAAGGCACTGGGGCATGTCACACAAGTGCAGATATCCAGAATGGCAAGGGTGCAGATCACCCAAGTGCATATATACACAAAGGCACTGGAGCATGTTACACAAGTGTGGGTAACCAGAAGTGTGCGGGTGCATGTTACCCAAGTGCAGATGTCCGGAAAGGCACGGGTGCAGATTACCCAAGTGCATATATACACAAAGGCACTGGGGCATGTCACACAAGTGCAGATATCCAGAATGGCAAGGGTGCAGATTACCCAAGTGCATATATACACAAAGGCACTGCGGCATGTTACCCACTTGCAGATATCCTGAAGGGCACGAATGCATATTACCCAAGTGCAAATATACACAAAGGCACTGGAGTATGTTACCCAAGTGCAGATATCCAGAATGGCAAGGGTGCAGATTACCCAAGTGCATATATACACAAAGGCACTGGGGCATGTTACACAAGCGCAGATATCCAGAATGGCAAGGGTGCAGATTACCCAAGTGCATAGATACACAAAGGCACTGGGGCATGTTACCCAAATGCAGATATCCAGAATGGCAAGGGTGCAGATTACCCAAGTGCCTGTATACACAAAGGCACTGGGGCATGTTACACAAGTGCAGATATCCAGAATGGCAAGGGTGCAGATTACCCAAGTGCATATATACACAAAGGCACTGGGGCATGTTACCCAAGTGCAGATATCCAGAATGGCAAGGGTGCAGATTACCCAAGTGCATATATACACAAAGGCACTGGGGCATGTTACACAAGTGTGGGTAACCAGAAGTGTGCGGGTGCATGTTACCCAAGTGCAGATGTCCAGAAAGGCACGGGTGCAGATTACCCAAGTGCATATATACACAAAGGCACTGGGGCATGTCACACAAGTGCAGATATCCAGAATTGCAAGGGTGCATGTTACCCAAGTGCATATATACGCAAAGGCACTGGGGCATGTTACACCAGTGTGGGTAACCAGAAGTGTGCGGGTGCATGTTACCCAAGTGCAGATGTCCGGAAAGGCACGGGTGCAGATTACCCAAGTGCATATATACACAAAGGCACTGGGGCATGTTACACCAGTGTGGGTAACCAGAAGTGTGCGGGTGCATGTTACCCAAGTGCAGATGTCCGGAAAGGCACGGGTGCAGATTACCCAAGTGCAGATGTCCGGAAAGGCACGGGTGCAGATTACCCAAGTGCATATATACACAAAGGCACTGGGGCATGTTACACAAGTGTGGGTAACCAGAAGTGTGCGGGTGCATGTTACACAAGTGTGGGTAACCAGAAGTGTGCGGGTGCATGTTACCCAAGTGCAGATATCCAGAATGGCAAGGGTGCAGATTACCCAAGTGCATATATACACAAAGGCACTGGGGCATGTTACACCAGTGTGGGTAACCAGAAGTGTGCGGGTGCATGTTACCCAAGTGCAGATGTCCGGAAAGGCACGGGTGCAGATTACCCAAGTGCATATATACACAAAGGCACTGGGGCATGTTACACCAGTGAGGGTAACCAGAAGTGTGCGGGTGCATGTTACCCAAGTGCAGATGTCCGGAAAGGCACGGGTGCAGATTACCCAAGTGCAGATGTCCGGAAAGGCACGGGTGCAGATTACCCAAGTGCATATATACACAAAGGCACTGGGGCATGTTACACAAGTGTGGGTAACCAGAAGTGTGCGGGTGCATGTTACACAAGTGTGGGTAACCAGAAGTGTGCGGGTGCATGTTACCCAAGTGCAGATATCCAGAATGGCAAGGGTGCAGATTACCCAAGTGCATATATACACAAAGGCACTGGGGCATGTTACACCAGTGTGGGTAACCAGAAGTGTGCGGGTGCATTTTACCCAAGTGCAGATGTCCGGAAAGGCACGGGTGCAGATTACCCAAGTGCATATATACACAAAGGCACTGGGGCATGTTACACCAGTGTGGGTAACCAGAAGTGTGCGGGTGCATGTTACCCAAGTGCAGATGTCCGGAAAGGCATGGCTGCAGATTACCCAAGTGCATATATACACAAAGGCACTGGGGCATATTACACCAGTGTGGGTAACCAGAAGTGTGCGGGTGCATGTTACCCAAGTGCAGATGTCCGGAAAGGCACGGGTGCAGATTACCCAAGTGCATATATACACAAAGGCACTGGGGCATGTTACACCAGTGTGGGTAACTAGAAGTGTGCGGGTGCATGTTACCCAAGTGCAGATGTCCGGAAAGGCACGGGTGCAGATTACCCAAGTGCAGAAATACACAAAGGCACTGGGGCATGTTACACCAGTGTGGGTAACCAGAAGTGTGCGGGTGCATGTTACCCAAGTGCAGATGTCCGGAAAGGCACAGGTGCAGATTACCCAAGTGCATATATACACAAAGGCACTGGGGCATGTTACACCAGTGTGGGTAACCAGAAGTGTGCGGGTGCATGATACCCAAGTGCAGATGTCCGGAAAGGCACGGGTGCAGATTACCCAAGTGCATATATACACAAAGGCACTGGGGCATGTTACACCAGTGTGGGTAACCAGAAGTGTGCGGGTGCATGTTACCCAAGTGCAGATGTCCGGAAAGGCACGGTGCAGATTACCCAAGTGCAGAAATACACAAAGGCACTGGGGCATGTTACACCAGTGTGGGTAACCAGAAGTGTGCGGGTGCATGTTACCCAAGTGCAGATGTCTGGAAAGGCACGGGTGCAGATTACCCAAGTGCATATATACACAAAGGCACTGGGGCATGTTACACCAGTGTGGGTAACCAGAAGTGTGCGGGTGCATGTTACCCAAGTGCAGATGTCCGGAAAGGCACGGGTGCAGATTACTCAAGTGCAGAAATACACAAAGGCACTGGGGCATGTTACACCAGTGTGGGTAACCAGAAGTGTGCGGGTGCATGTTACCCAAGTGCAGATGTCCGGAAAGGCACGGGTGCAGATTACCCAAGTGCATATATACACAAAGGCACTGGGGCATGTTACACCAGTGTGGGTAACCAGAAGTGTGCGGGTGCATGTTACCCAATTGCAGATGTCCGGAAAGGCACGGGTGCAGATTACCCAAGTGCAGAAATACACAAAGGCACTGGGGCATGTTACACCAGTGTGGGAAGTGTGCGGGTGCATGTTACCCAAGTGCAGATGTCCGGAAAGGCACGGGTGCAGATTACCCAAGTGCATATATACACAGAGGCACTGGGGCATGTTACACCAGTGTGGGTAACCAGAAGTGTGCGGGTGCATGTTACCCAAGTGCAGATGTCCGGAAAGGCACGGGTGCAGATTACCCAAGTGCATATATACACAAAGGCACTGGGGCATGTTACACCAGTGTGGGTAACCAGAAGTGTGCGGGTGCATGTTACCCAAGTGCAGATGTCCGGAAAGGCACGGGTGCAGATTACCCAAGTGCAGAAATACACAAAGGTACTGGGGCATGTTACACCAGTGTGGGTAACCAGAAGTGTGCGGGTGCATGTTACCCAAGTGCAGATGTCCGGAAAGGCACGGGTGCAGATTACCCAAGTGCATATATACACAAAGGCACTGGGGCATGTTACACCAGTGTGGGTAACCAGAAGTGTGCGGGTGCATGTTACCCAAGTGCAGATGTCCGGAAAGGCACGGGTGCAGATAACCCAAGTGCATATATACACAAAGGCACTGGGGCATGTTACACCAGTGTGGGTAACCAGAAGTGTGCGGGTGCATGTTACCCAAGTGCAGATGTCCGGAAAGGCACGGGTGCAGATTACCCAAGTGCAGAAATACACAAAGGCACTGGGGCATGTTACACCAGTGTGGGTAACCAGAAGTGTGCGGGTGCATGTTACCCAAGTGCAGATGTCCGGAAAGGCACGGGTGCAGATTACCCAAGTGCATATATACACAAAGGCACTGGGGCATGTTACACCAGTGTGGGTAACCAGAAGTGTGCGGGTGCATGTTACCCAAGTGCAGATGTCCGGAAAGGCACGGGTGCAGATTACCCAAGTGCAGAAATACTGTACACATTATATTGAATGGGTTCGAAAGTAAAGCAATGCGCTATTGACCACTATTGTTGTACAGTTTGCTGCAGGCTTCGTCCTCCAGTTCTCAAAGCCCACCCAGACAAAGGCTTTGAATATTTGACAATATAAATTAGTTTAGATGCAGGTGAATCGCGCTCTGCCTCCTGAAGGTTTGTATATTGCGTGACAATGAGAGGTTAAATCAAAGTCCTCCAGATAGGTAATGCCAAGGGTTAGATGTATTTCTGCTCTGGTCAGCCGACACGTGTGCCGACACATCAAGGCTGATCGTGTTTCGACATTAGTCGTTCTCAAGGCTGATCGCAAAATTCAAATTCTATTTATAGTAAAATACAATTTGTCAATAGTGAAAAATAAAATCAGAAATTGTTCATAATGTGAGATGCCAAACAGGCCCAAAAAGAAATGCGCCGGTTGGAAGGTGCATTTGTATACGCGTTTGGTAACATATACGCGAACACAATAATATTAATAAGCAAAAGACAAGTTTCACGTTCATCTTTTTAGCTTGTTGCATACCCAACATCAGTGCCACGATGGAGGGTCGCGTAGAAGCGAAAGAACAAACAGAACAAGGACACGTATTTACACCATCATGGCACATCATTGTCGTCAACATGCAAGTCATACAGTACGGGCTTGTGCAATGTACCTCACTTGCGCCCAACCTTTAAGTGAATAACTATCACATTGATTGTATAATCCTGAGTGAGACCCCATGTTGGCCCTGTTGACCCTGAGTGATAGGTATTGACTATAAAAGTTGTCTGTTGGCAAAGGATATACAACGTTATGTCGTGAGTGCATTTTAATTGGACATAAGGTCATGCCACCCATTGTGTTCCCATTGCCATAAGTTGCGCTCTGGTGGTGCTAAGTGATTTCCTACCCTTTCTCCGAGTGTATTAAACGGACCTACCTGATGAGGTCAGAAATGGCATCCATTGCATGAAGCTGACGCGTAGCCGTCCGGTGGTATTAGGCATTGCGGTCATGACACAGAATGAGATGGGCGCGCCATACCATAGAGTGTGCAGAGTGTCTGCAGAGTGTGCGTAGAGTGTCTGCAGAGTGTGCGTAGAGTGTCTGCAGAGTGTGCGTAGAGTGTCTGCAGAGTGTCCGTAGAGTGTCTGCAGAGTGTGCGTAGAGTGTCTGCAGAGTGTGCGTAGAGTGTCTGCAGAGTGTCCGTAGAGTGTCTGCAGAGTCTGCGTAGAGTGTCTGCAGAGTCTGCGTAGAGTGCCTGTGGTCTCTCATTCGGAGTTGGATTGTTTGATTGCTGAAGACACTGGTTGCTTGTGGTGGCCCTAGTTCAGGTCCCTCTGAAAGAAGTCATTGAATAACAGTGCGGAGTGTGCTCGCCATGGTTGCACAAAACAAAAGTGTGCTTATCACGGATGCCTCGCACCTTAGAAGAGCGCATGCATGTGCGTCGGCGTATGGTAGAGGTCAAAAAATTAAACTGTGCATGTCCTGGACCAATGTCACTCCGCCTGTGTAAGGCAACAATGTTGGCTTTTATGAAAGGTACCATTAATGCACTGTCCTTAACACAAATGTGCTTACTTTCGTAAAAATAATGTAACACCAATTGTTGCTATTAGTCGTGGTGTGCGCGTGCGCATACAGTTATTAAAAATGAGCCAGTGTTCTGTAACCGTGTGCATTCGCCCGAGCATGAATTATGAAGCGTTCCCTGCATCCCAGACAGTGTGTCCTAGAGAGCGACACCTGCCAGGTAAGCGCCACCGTTCAATCCACAGTGAAGCCCAAATCCCTTGGTCGTGCCCTTGGACCTAACAATCAGGTACTTAATCTTCAGCATTACCTTGTCACTACCGATTGCCTTATGACAAGTGTTAACTATCTTCTGGGGCCACATGTGACACTTATTGCACTCGGCTGCCTAACCCTACCACTGAGGACATATGATGTTGACTCACATGCCGTGAGAATGTAATGATTTATCAATCACTAGCCCAAGTATTATGCCACATATTCTCTAGCAAATCACCTCCTTAATATTTACCTGTAACAACCTTTGATACTCAGCTGATGCATGAACAAACACTGCAAACAACGTCTAACTGAGAGCTGCACTAGCTACACATTGTTCCCTAATATGATTTCTGGCTGCACTGTGACTCTTGCATCTAGGTGAAACACTGCCCTGGTTTTTACTATGCTATTAATGTGATTTCTGGCTGCGCTGTGACGCTCGCATCTAGGTGAAACACTGCCCTGGTTTTTACTATGCTATTAATGTGATTTCTGGCTGCACTGTGACTCTTGCATCTAGGTGAAACACTGCCCTGGTTTTTACTATGCTATTAATGTGATTTCTGGCTGCACTGCGACTCTTGCATCTAGGTGAAACACTGCCCTGGTTTTTACTATGCTATTAATGTGATTTCTGGCTGCGCTGTGACTCTTGCATCTAGGTGAAACACTGCCCTGGTTTTTACTATGCTATTAATGTGATTTCTGGCTGCACTGTGACTCTTGCATCTAGGTGAAACACTGCCCTGGTTTTTACTATGCTATTAATATGATTTCTGGCTGCACTGCGACTCTTGCATCTAGGTGAAACACTGCCCTGGTTTTTACTATGCTATTAATATGATTTCTGGCTGCACTGTGACTCTCGCATTTAGGCAAAATACTGCCTTGTCAACTAACTTGCACTGCCAGCTTGCCACCACTTCTGCCTGCCCAGCTCACCGGCCCACATAGGTCTTAGCACTCCTGCTCCCGCCTAGACTACCACACTAGACTGCACACGCCACCTGCCTACACCCTTTAGCCCAAACTTGGAGTTGCCTCACCACTCTTCCCTGCCTATGACCACTATGGAAACTCCCCCACTCCAAACACTTCACCTTATACTGAGCCTCCTCACCACTATGGCACTTGCACTTGCCGCCTCACACCCTCCTAAAGACAGAAACATGAGGCTGAGGGCAAGATTGCCCAGCCTACACGAACCATCATCCTACCATAACCACAGAGGTTACATTGATCTAGCAAATAAACGCTCGCAACACACCAAATCTGCCTCTTTCATAACACCTAACCAGACACTGTCACAAAGAGACACCCCAACTAAAAATAAACAACCTCCTACTACTACACCAGCCAATACCTTATCACTTACTGGTTCACTAGTCAATGCTAGATCCATGGTAGCCCACGCTACAGAGATCTCTGACACCTTAACGAATGAGAACCTAGACCTACTAGTCATAACCGAAACATGGCTCCATGAGGCGGCTGGCCCAGCCATCATGCTAGCAATACCGGATGGCTACCAACTACTAAGAGTTGACAGACCTCACACCAAAGGAGGTGGCCTAGCCATTATCCACAAATCCTCTCTACCTATCAAATTAGCTACTAACGTACTATTCCAATCATGTGAACTCCTTACCGCTAAACTTCACCTCTCGTTCAGCCGCACCCTCACCATGCACGTCATCTACAGACCTCCTGGACCACTAGGATCCTTTGAAGATGACCTAACTAGTATCCTAACCAATAACACTAAAGACCATGCTCAAATCCTACTACTGGGAGACTTTAACTTGGGCTTCAATGACTGTAATGACAAACACGCCCTATCCATTGCTACAATCTTGAATGACCATGCCTTAACTCAAAAAGTCTGCTCCCCCACTCACGTCAAAGGTAGGACCTTAGACTGGGTCGCTGATCGGAACTGCAACATTAGCATCACCAACATTCTGCCACAATCTTGTACCGACCACTACTTAATTGCATTCAACGCCTCTCTTGACCTCATCCGACCCAAACCCATACTCATGGCCCCGCCTCTCCCCACCAGAAGTAAAAAAGATATCACAGCAGAAAGACTCCTACCTCACCTTCTCCCCACACTCGACAATCTAGACACTACTACAGACCCTACTCTGCTTGTGGAAGTATACAACAACACGATGACTAAGGCACTAGACTTGATTGCTCCCACCAAAACTCGCAAAAGTAAACAACTCTGTCACCTGAACAACTGGTTCACACCACAGCTGAAAGACCTCAGAATCCAAAAAAGAAAGCTACAAGCAATTTGGCAAGAGAACAAAATCAAACTAACCACACTTGCCAAACAGTATAAAAAGGAAATTATAACCACCAAAAGGAACACCTTTAACAACAGAATTTCTAAGGCTAAATCAGATACCAAGGAACTATTCTCCATCCTCCGGGAAATGGAATCACCCATACCCCCGACTGATAACATCCCTAAAAATAAACTCTGGTGCACTAATATACAAAATGCCCTCGCGGGCAAAATTAGCCTGCTCCAAACCAAAATCGCTAATAAAAAAGCCGCCCTGCTCCTGCAAACCGAACCCATACCTCACTCAGAGCCGCCCTTAAACCAGCCTAACACCCCTCACCCATTCAGCTTCAGACAAGTAACCATACTAGAGACAGAAAAAATCATACTATCTCTAAAACCATCCAACTGCAAAGGAGACAACTGCCCTCCCCAAATCATAAAAGATGCAGCTAGAGACCTAGCCCCCTTCATCTCTAAACTCATCAATGCATCCTTTAAGTCAAACCTAGTGCCCAATAACCTAAAACACTCCTGGGTGCTCCCCCTCCTAAAAAAACAAACACTTGACCCTGCTATACCGACAAACTACAGACCCATCACCACCGTCCCTTTCTTGCTTAAAATCATTGACAGAGTAGCGTATCTGCAAATACAGGATTACTTAGAAGCTAACAACTTACTAGGCTCTCGGCAATCAGGCTTCCGTCCCCTTCATGGAACCGAGACAGCCCTGATTGACCTCAAGACCCAAATTGACGAGTTGAAGGACAATGGCAAATCAGCTATGCTACTCCTCCTTGACCTTTCTGCGGCCTTCGACTTGGTAGATCACGCAGTTTTATGCAATCACCTCAGTTCTGCCGCTCATTTTTCAAGTGATGCCATAACCTGGGTACAATCCTTCCTGGCAAACCGGACAATGCGAGTATTCTCCCCCCTAGCAGCTGCTGATCCCACACAAGTTTCATGCGGTGTCCCCCAAGGATCATGTGTATCTCCAACGATGTATAACATCTTCACTAAGCCTCTGTTCGACAAGTTGGATAGACTGGGTGTCATCTACACTAATTACGCTGACGACACGCAGATCCATATTCCTCTCTCAGGCAACTTCTTGGCAGATACAGCCTTAGTGAATAAGATATATTTCTCTCATTCAGGCATGGATGGCATCTCACGGCCTCTGCCTGAACGACGACAAAACTGAGCTACTGATCCTCGGCTCAGAGTTGGCCATCAAAAAATTGGACCCTAATTATGCCTCATTTAACATAGACAATAATATCATTAAAGTGATGCCTGCAGTTAAAACTCTCGGGGTCTATCTTGACTCAGCGCTCAACTTCAAGAAACAAACCAACTCACTAGCATCCTCCACTGCATACACCTGCAAACTGATCCGAGCATGTAGACCATTCCTAACGGAAGCTAGTTGCATTACCCTAGCGAACGCACTTATCATATCCAAGCTGGATTACTGCAATGCCCTATATGCTGGTTCTAACAAATACATCCATGACAAGCTCCAAACGCTCCAAAACAACGCTATCAGAGCAGCCTTAAACATTCCTAACAGAGTTCATATCTCCACCGCTAGGAAAAATATTCACTGGCTAAAAATCAAAGACAGGATTGCGCTTAAGACCTTATCCCTTACCTCCAAATGCCTTAACAACATAGCGCCCCCCTACCTGGCAAACAGAATCAACAAGAGAATCTCAAACCGACCCACCAGAACGACGAATGCCTACACATTAGTGGTGCCCAGATATAAAAAGAGCACAGCGGGCGGCTCCAGCTTCCCGGTCATAGCTGCCCAAACCTGGAACAGACTCCCCCTTGACCTCAGAATGGACCAACCCTACACTAGCTTCAGGCGGAAAGTCCTCACCTGGATTCGCTCCTTCGACACTTAGCCTGACCACCTTACCGCCACGTATTCTAGAGACTGCGGATGAGCATAACTAGATTACTGGTCGCCAGACAACCGACTCTATCTACATTTCGGTATTTTTCTGTACTGCCTGTATATGCTTTCCTCTCCTCTGTACAACCATTTCTTGTATTGTAACTAAGTTCTCAAGTATCCTTGTACTGCCTGCGCCCAGCTACCCTTGCGGGTTTGGTCTTCTGCGCTATACCAAATAAATAAACAAACAAACAAACATACAGCGGCGGACTGGCCTACAGAGAAGTCTGCAGATTTCCTGGTGGCCTTCTGTACC
Source organism: Ambystoma mexicanum (assembly GCF_040938575.1). Classification (NCBI taxonomy): domain Eukaryota; kingdom Metazoa; phylum Chordata; class Amphibia; order Caudata; family Ambystomatidae; genus Ambystoma; species Ambystoma mexicanum. The sequence goes on from NC_090930.1 coordinate 44,617,200, forward strand.
CTGACCAAGGGTGGACTGGCCTACAGGGAAGTCTGGAGATTTCCCAGTGGGTCGCTGTACCCTGGGCAAGGCTGGACTGGCCTACAGGGAATTCTGGGAGTGGCAGACTGGCCTACAGAGAAGTCTGCAGATTTCCTGGTGGCCTTCTGTACCCTGGGCAAGGGTGGACTGGCCTACAGGGAAGTCTGGAGATTTCCCAGTGGGTCGCTGTACTCTAGGCAAGGCTGGACTGGCCTACAGGGAATTCCGGGAGCGGTGGACTGATCTACAGGGAAGTCTGGAGATTTCCCGGTGGATCGCTGTACCCTGGGCAAGGGTGGACTGGCCTACAGGGAAGTCTGGAGATTGCCCAGTGGGTCACTGTACCCTGGGCAAGGCTGGACTGGCCTACGGGGAATTCTGGGAGCGGCAGACTGACCTACAGAGAAGTCTGCAGATTTCCTGGTGGCCTTCTGTACCCTGGGCAAGGGTGGACTGGCCTACATGGAATCCTGGAGATTTCCCAGTGGGCCGCTGTACCCAGGGTAGGGGTGAACTGGCCTACAGGGAAATCTGGAGATCTCCAAAATTCTCTGTAGGCCAGTCCAGTTCTGCCTGTAAGAGAAACTCAAGAAATGCAGACTTTGAGAAAAAAAGGGGCACTCAGGGTGCAGGAAAATTATTTGAGCAGCAAATGTCGATGTTCTAGGATATATCTTTAAAAAGGCAAAGAAGAGGATTTAGAAGTTAATGGGGTTCTTCAAGGTGGACCATGAAACCAGGGCTTCTTGAAATACCTTTGGTTTCTTGTCTTTGGGACTCAACATAACATCCCATTGACAACATTTTGTTCACTGAATTTCAATGGTGTTTGTGAAGCCAACTTGAACAGAACATCCTTTTGTCAATGTTTTAAGTACATTGCTATGGCTTCTGTAAGACCAACTTAACCATAATGTCTCTTTAACCAACGTGTCTTTCATGAATGTCAACTTTCATGCCCAGTGGGACATAGCAACTGTCTGCTTTGACTAGGGAGGACCTTCAGCTCTTCTCCAGTCGCCCCCAAGACAGGCAATGCGCCCCTTGGCCTGGCCTGCAGCCATGCCCAAAGGCTACTGTGAAAATCTTCCGAGCAGCCCGGTAGAACCCAATGGAGAGGTTTTCCCCATTTTGGGTCTGCAGGCCACTGGCCAAAGCCTATCACCAGGCCTAGTGGCAGCTTTGCACCCTTTGCTGGTCACTTTCTGCAGGGCCTGGACTTGAGCCAGCATCCCGCCCCACCATTGCACCTTAAGCAGTCACTTGTCCCGGGCCTGGCTTGCGATGAGAGCAGACCTCGTCCTGAGAGAGATGAGGTTCCATCATTTGGGGGAGGCTCTGGCAATGCTGCTCGCCTGGTCCTCTCTTGCTTAGATTTTAGGAGCGCCTGTCAGCCCAGGGATTGGCTTGCAGTGTGGAGGGAGGGAGCGCTTCTCCACCAATAGCAGCAGAGGAAGTATGATCCATGGGTTAGAAAGAAATAGGAGCCCAGGAGGACAATGAGGTGTGTGTGTGGCTGCGTTCTGGACTGGCCATTTATGTCACATGATTACCAGGGCTTTCTTGGAAAATGCAGTCTTTTTGGGAGTCACATGTATATGCTGGTTCTTTTAGTAGTAAAAAAAGATTAAGCAGAATGCAAGCATGTGGTCTTGCAGTAGAACCATCCTCATTGGTACTGAATCATCCTCATTTGGTCTTGAACCATGCTCATTGGTCTTGAACCATCCTCATGTGGTCTTGAACCATGCTCATTGGTCTTGAACCATCCTCATGTGGTCTTGAACCATGCTCATTGGTCTTGAACCATCCTTATGTTGTCTTGAACCATCCTCATGTGGTCTTGAACCAACCTCCTTGGACTTGAGCCATCCTCATGTGGTCTTGCAGTAGAACCATCCTGATTGGTCTTAAACCATCCTCATGTGGTCTTGAACCATCCTCATTGGCCTTGAACCATCCTCATGTGGCCTTGCAGTAGAACCATCCTCATGTAGTCTTGAACCATCCTCATTGGCCTTGAACCATCCTTGTGTGGTCTTGAACCATCCTCATTGGCCTTGAACCATCCTCATGTGGTCTTGCAGTAGAACCATCCTCGTTGGTCTTGACCATCCTTGTGTGGTCTTGCAGTAGAACCATCCTGATTGGTCTTAACCCATCCTCATGTGGTCTTGAACCATCCTCATTGGCCTTGAACCATCCTCATGTGGCCTTGCAGTAGAACCATCCTCATGTAGTCTTGAACCATGCTCATTGGTCTTGAGCCATCCTCATGTGGTCTTGAACCATGCTCATGTGGTCTTGAACCATCCTTATGTGGTCTTGAACCATCCTCATGTGGTCTTGAACCAACCTCCTTGGACTTGAACCATCTTCATGTGGTCTTGCAGTAGAACCATCCTGATTGGTCTTAAACCATCCTCACATGGTCTTGAACCATCCTCATTGGCCGTGAACCATCCTCATGTGGCCTTGCAGTAGAACCATCCTCATGTAGTCTTGAACCATCCTCATTGGCCTTGAACCATCCTTGTGTGGTCTTGAACCATGCTCATTGGCCTTGAACCATCCTCATGTGGTCTTGCAGTAGAACCATCCTCATTGGTCTTGAACCATCCTTGTGTGGTCTTGCAGTAGAACCATCCTGATTGGTCTTAAACCATCCTCATGTGGTCTTGAACCATCCTCATTGGCCTTGAACCATCCTCATGTGGCCTTGCAGTAGAACCATCCTCATGTGGTCTTGAACCATCCTCATTGGCCTTGAACAATTCTTGTGTGGTCTTGAACCATCCTCATTGGCCTTGAACCATCCTCATGTGGTCTTGCAGTAGAACCATCCTCATTGGTCTTGAACCATCCTTGTGTGGTCTTGAACCACCCTCATTGGGTTTGAATCATCCTCATGTGGTTTTGAACCATCCTTCTTGGACTTGACCCATCCTCATGTGGTCTTGCAGTAGAACCATCCTCATTGGTCTTGAACCATCCTTGTGTGGTCCTGAACCATCCTCATTGGTCCTGAATCATCCTCATGTGGTCTTGAACCATCATCATTGGCCTTGAACTATCCTCATGTGGTCTTGCAGTAGAACCATCCTCATTGGTCTTGAACCATTCTAATTGGTCTTGCAGTAGAACCATCCTCATTGGTCTTGAACCATCCTCATTGGCCTTGAACCATCCTCATGTGGTCTTGCAGTAGAACCATCCTCATTGGTCTTGAACCATCCTTGTGTGGTCTTGAACCATCCTCATTGGGTTTGAATCATCCTCATGTGGTCTTGAACCATCCTCCTTGGACTTGACCCATCCTCATGTGGTCTTGCAGTAGAACCATCCTCATTGGTCTTGAACCATCCTTGTGTGGTCCTGAACCATCCTCATTGGTCCTGAATCATCCTCATGTGGTCTTGAACCATCCTCATTGGCCTTGAACTATCCTCATGTGGTCTTGCAGTAGAACCATCCTCATTGGTCTTGAACCATTCTAATTGGTCTTGCAGTAGAACCATCCTCATTGGTCTTGAACCATCCTCATTGGCCTTGAACCATCCTCATGTGGTCTTGCAGTAGAACCATCCTCATTGGTCTTGAACCATCCTTGTGTGGTCTTGAACCATCCTCATTGGGTTTGAATCATCCTCATGTGGTCTTGAACCATCCTCCTTGGACTTGACCCATCCTCATGTGGTCTTGCAGTAGAACCATCCTCATTGGTCTTGAACCATCCTCGTGTGGTATTGAACCATCCTCATTGGTCTTGAGCCATCCTCGTGTGGTATTGAACCATCTCGTGTGCAGTCTTGTCTTGCAGTAGAACCATGCTAATTGTTTTGGAATACATTCCGGAAACACCATCAATCCCTCCAAACTGAAACCATATAATATTTGTATTTAATTATTTACAGTTTTTATAAAGCATGAAGTGGGTGCACGAATGCATCAGAGCAAATAAAACCATGAAACAATACAATGTACAGAGATTTTAAAAAAGTTACAATAAAACGAAATGAGAAGAGTTGACTAGAAGAATGAATCTATGATAAGAGATGGCACATCACTTAAAAGTAGAATTCTTTAAGGCCTTCCTGATTTTCAAATGATTCGAGATCTTGCGTTGATTGGGTGGAGGGGCATTGTCCATGGACAGACTGTGGAAAATGTGAAGGAGCTTTTCTTAGAAAAGACTCTTTTAAATGTAGGGAGTCCCAGATGAAGAGGCCTGTAGACCTCCGAGACATCTTCAGTTTCTCAGCGAAGTAGAGCGGTGACTGACAATAAATGGCATTGCACAAAATACACAGCCATTTAAAAACAACCTTCAAATGGGAGTAATATGCTCGAACTTCCTTGCTCCCTGCACACCGCGGGCGGCGGCATTAATGCAGCTTTCAAAAGGGGCAAGGCAAGATTGGGCAAGACAAACTGGAATAGAATTACCCAAATCACTGCCGGATACCACCAAAGACTGCACCAGCACCCGAAAGTGAGCCGCAGAAAAATATTACGATTCTACAGATGTGAAAGCAAACATGAAGATTGGCAGATTCACAAGCTGCATCAATATGTGGAATTAAGGCTGATCTTGGACTCAAATAACCAGACTCAAAGAATCTGGCAAAATGCCACTTAAGTGTCTCGCTCTTTTTTTTAGAAGGGGAAAGAAGTTTTTCAGGAGTGGAGAGGGGAGCCAAAGGCGTGACCTCCTCCTCTTCTATATGCTGATTAAGCAGCCACTCCTTCTCAGGCGGATCTTCTTTCTCGCTCTGATACATTTCCCACAACTCTAAAAAGGCCAATCTTTTCTGTAACGTCTTCCCCTTGTATGTAGCATGTACATATGTTGTCATATGTTGCAATACTGTTTTTGACAATGAACCCTCCTGAGGCCACGGCATGAGTGTTTTATTAGTCGTGCGTCTGACCATAGGTCTATAAGAGGAGTGTCGAGTCGATCGCGACTGTCAATACTTACCAGATCTTTTATTTACATTAAGTATACGGCACTGATTACTTTGAGCAGGCACCATCAATCGCCTCTTATTACCAAAAAAATGTTCTTTAACCACTTTAGAAATCTATGCAATGATGTTCTTTTTGTTCCTTCGTTTACACTTTCTATCGATTGCACTGGTCTCGTTTTATGATTGATATTTTACGAATCTCTGTATTTATTATCGTATGATTTGTATCCTCCTGATTGACCTCAATCTCTTAATTTAAAAATCCGAAGATCAACTTAATTGTTTACTATTGTTTTATATCCCCTAATCTATATTTATAACCCCATACACTTGTGCACTTTTACATTTCTGCGTACACCTTCCTTTTCTATCTTCATCTAATGTATCCCATCTCACGTTTTACCACATGTTTGAGTTTTATACACACTCTTCTTTTTGGCCTTGCCTCAGGAATCCTTAAATACCCCCACTTGGAATCTTTTTTAGTGCGTCTCCTCCCGCCCTCTTGGAACAGGGAATCGAGGTATCTATTTCTCTTCTTTCTAATTCCCCAAAATCCTGTTACTTCTATATATGTATAGAAAATAGGGGGGGGCCTGTATTCTAAATATAATGTGATCAATGGTGTTGAAAGCAGCCGACAAATCAAGCAGGACTAACAAGCTAAAGTAAATAAATAAAGAAAGAAATAAGCACGAGCCAGCATCATCTAAAACGTTGCACGCATCTTCCAGGCTATGCAAGGCGGCTGTTTACGTGCTGCATTATGTACGGAAACCAGAGTGACGTGGAGCTAACAAACTTTGATTAATTATGCAATCATTAAACTGCACTGAGACAACATTTTCTAAAAACTGTGCCCAAAATGGCAAAGATGCAACTGCCCGATGATTGGACAGGCATTCGACGTCAATGAGGTAGGCCACGCCCTATTCTAAGGGAATCAGGAAAGCGTTCAGAGCCAAGAAACAAAAGGTTAAAAAAAATAACAAAATGATGTTTAAGTTTAAATGCGGGACCCAGATCATAGTTACAATAAGTGACTTTATTTGCACAGGGTCCTTAAGGTCACCGGGGTCACGCTTGGTCTGTAAGACAAAGCCCACTTCAACATGTCTTTATAGTGTACTGCAAAATGAACACAGACTATAAAATGTCTGTCATACGTAAAGTTGACAAACCCAGTAGTTTGGGCTTTTGTATAGTGAAAGGTCTGAGCTACTGCCATAGGTGTGAGGGACATAGTGGGGTAAGAAATATAGGTAGAAGGGGCACAAGCCGGATGTGCACAGGTGAAAACGAGGGCAGGGTGGGCAGGCTACATGGGGAGAAGCGAGGCATACGAGCAACATAGGGGAGCAGGATGGTGTCAGGAGTGGCCTCAAATGACCACGTACTGACATACCTGGGTGACACCTCATATGCATCTAAAGGCATCATAAGCTCTGATGTCTCCCCATATGACCAGGTACTGACATCATGTACACAGGACAGGCCTCATATACAGCTAAAGACACCATAAGCTCAGAGGTCTCGTCATGCATCAATTTCTCTCCACCTTACACTCCACACACATATGCAAAACAGCTTAAAAAAAGATACTGTCCCCATGCTTCAAACATCACAAAGTTACACCTCTAACTAAAAGTGGCATACTCAGCCCCGGACCAACACACGCCAACACTTCAGTCTCGAGGCTGCCTCCCTGGAGACAACAGGCCTTCTATGCCTCCTACACTTCACATCTAAAAAGCTCACAGGCATGCAGAACTCGGGGTACTTCCGATCTGCAACTTCAACACAAAGCCCTGCACTCTTGCCCTTCCTTCTCCTCCCAACTCACCAAAGCCCCCCCCACTCTCTTCCAGATGCCCCAGAAGACCTGGAGGCCATGCTAAGGGCAGCGGTGCCCGGTACACATCTTAATGACCGAACATATTGCCGTGCACTGCCCTCAAATCACTGGACACTCACAAAGTTTTCGCAGCTACAACTACATCCTGAAAGCCACAATCTTCTAGGCGCCCTCCAATCAGGCTTCAGATCCAGACACAGCATCGAATCTGCCCTCCTTGACCTCAAGATCCAGCTCGATCACATTAGGGATAATGGTAAGCTGGCGATCCTCCTACTGTTAGACCTCTCTGCAGCTTTCGACCTAGTAGATAACAAAATCCTCTGCTCACATCTTACCACCACCTTCCACCTCTTCCCTGAAGCCACCCTATGGATCTAATCTTTCCTATCCGACAGATTCACTAGGGTCTTTGCGGGCTCTGAATCTGCTGACCCCATACCTGTTTCCTATGGTGTCCCACAGAGATCCTGCCTCTCCCCTACTCTCCATAACATGCATACCAAACCCCTCTGTGACCCCCTCTTTGGACAGCCTCAACATCCCATATACCAACTTTGCCGATGATACTCAGGTCCTCGTCTACATCACTGGCGACCACGACATAGACTCTACTAACATCAATCGCGTCTCAGCATCATCTCTGCCTGAATGACGGAAAAACAGAGCTCCTCATTGTGGGTTCCCCACATCGCCTTAATCTCCTCAGCCCCACCTTCTCTTCTTTTTGCATAGATGGTAATACCATCCCTGTATGCGCCCATGACGCTGAAGTATACAAAAACATGTCAAAGCGTCACGTGCTCCGCAGCCTACTGTACCAAACTTGGAAACCTCTCCAGGAAATTCCTCACCCTAACCAGAGCCATCATAGGTAGCAAACTAGACTACTGCAATGTTATACTAGCAGGGACCTCCACCGAAAACATTAGCAAACTCCAACTGCTCCAGAACAACGCCCTCCGAGCAGTTTGGGGCTTGAACGTTCTGACCACATCTCTCACATCAGACGGGATGCACGCTGGCTTCCAATCAAAGCCTGCATCGAATTTAAACTCCTTGCCATCACCTACCGCTGTTGACATAACACTGCTCCCCCTTACCTCACCAACCGCATTACCAAGAGACACAATGTACGCAATCTGCGCTCCTCCACGTCAACAGCTCTGAACATACCTAGATTTGCTAGAATGAGAGCCGGGGGCTCCTGCTTCACCGCCATCGCCCCCACACTGTGGAACGCCCCCCCTCAGCAGATCCAAGATGAACCAACCTGTGCACTCTTCCCGTACAAAATTGAAAACTTTGCTGTTCAACAAATATATGTAAAAGTGGACTGCCCTGCCTACTCTGAACTTGGCTCACATGCTATGGTGTAACGCAACTCCCTGTGATACGATTTTAAGATGTAATGTAACCGCTTTCTTGTGATGACTCAAGTTCTATGATGCCATCTAACTACCACACTATTGTCCTTCGAGTCCTAAGTATGTACCCTTAGCGCTGTGATACCTCTAGGTTTTGGCGCTACCAACAAATACAATAAATAAATAAATAAATAAATAAAGCATCCATGCAGTGGCTTGATTTAGTTATAACTCATAATTAGGACATCATCTGTTTAATGCATCCAGCTTCTAAGCACTGCAGAAGATGCTGTTATTCTTACCCACTGGTGATCTGTTTATTGACTTCAAAAGGTTTCAGGGCAAGTCAGGCCTCCTGGGATTCGACGCTGTGACTGCAGGTCAAGGCAAGCGCTTAACTTCCTGAGCTATCTTACTGGCTACATACAGGCCGTGCTGTCAGTCCACGCATTCATTGCTATAATATGAACTTTCACTTCCATAAATAGCCTGGAACTCCCACCATATCCTCAATGTTGCCGGCATGGCCTTCCCACTACATCTGCACACTAATGAGCACTCACACCCATGCAAGCAAACGCCAACAGATACATACACAGACACTCACGATCATGCACACCTATGAAGACAAGCACATACTCATGGAGGCACCCGCACACACACACACACAGGCAGCACACACTCTTGTGCACTTATCAAGTGGCACCTCATGCAAACAAAACCACACACAGACACATCCATGTATCCCTGCAGATGTCAGAGACAGGCAGACATACAAACACAGCCAGCACATGTGCAGACATCCACTCACTGGCAAAATCACACAAACACAACCAAGCTTGCACGCATACACCCTGTGTACGCTTAGTGATCTGCTGCCATCCTCCACTCCCCTCCTACTCCGGGGAGGGCAGAGAATGAAGCCCCCACCCCCACATGATGCTACTTTTGTGGCCACTGGTGGGTGGGTGCCAAGCAAGGAGAACTCTGCGTGAGTTCTCCGGAGGATAGCTCAGTGGCAATGTGCTTGCCTTGGAAGCAAGGCGACGCAGAGCACTACAGGTTCGATCCCCGGGTCCGCGCTTAGAAACCTCTGGGTATTAAGCGCGTCATAAATAACCTATCATATCAGATCATGAAGAGGCATGTGGTTTCCTGCCATCCACAGATGGTCGACTGGCTTCTTCCAATCTACGACCTGCACTCTTGGTACTCACTGCCCTTGGGTCGTAGGAGGCAGAGGAGCTGTCAGGGAGATAGCACTGTAGGAGGCAGAGGGGCGGGTGCCCACCTGCAAAGAGAGGAGATTCTAAAACCTCTTCCACATTGCGAGACGCACTGATGCCGGATAGACACACACTCAAAATAGTCTGTCTCCAGTGCTGGGTCCAGGCATCCTCTGCAATCGACGGTACCATGATGGTCCACTCCAGTGACACCTATGCGCCATTGGGAGCCAAAAGTAAACAAGGCACCAAAAAGGAGACAGGTTTCTCCAGCGTAGGGCAACATTTGGAGTAAGTCCCCGTGTGTTCACAATAACATTCTTGCCTCCCTGGAAAGAAATGACTAGTTTCGATTGGAAAGAAAATGTTCCACTATCCTCTCTTGTATGCGATAAATTCTGCATCGTGAAATGAAGGCATGTAACATGTGTGTTGTCTTCGCCCAGCATCTGACTGTCCACCTGTGTTCTCTTTCAGGAATGGACTGGGGTCCCGAAGGACGCCGTAGAGACCTTCAAGCCTAACTTCAACGAAAGCATCTGTTATGTAAGCGAGTTCCCTCTGCATAAGGGCTATGGCCAGATGAAGGAAGACCTCATCGTGAGGAACTCAAGCACCTTCCCGAGGATGATGTCCGGCCCAAGCTACATGTACAACCTGGCACCAGCCTCCATGGAGGACCTGTGCACTGATGGCTTCCGCAGGAAGCTCCTCTGCAAGAACGGATACGTCAAGTTCGAAATGTCCCACAGCAACTGGGGTCCAGCTCACTCTGTGCCTTGCGCTCAACCGGCTGCCCCGAATGGACAGTCCCAACACAGCTCTAATGAAACTTTGCCGGAAGAGACTTAGCTCTCCTCCCTGCCGGCGGTCACTATATAACAACCCAGCTCCAGGCACTTCCACTTCTGTCAACCTATCCAAGGAACATTCCCATTCCTTTGCAGCTGGTCCAGCAACGCTTGAGGACACCACCTATCTACGCTCCATCTCTGCACAGCGTTTACCCTTATGCCATATCCCTTCACATCCCAACTTCCCAGCAGCTCTGCTATTACTGGTCAGGTCCCTGACACCCTAACACCAAAGGGCTTCTCTCCTCTTTCCCTTTTCCAACATATCTTTATGCCGTCTCTGATTTTTGGAGGACTTTGGGTCTCCTCTCACTCCTCCAACGCAAATGGCTGATCCTTTCACTCCATCCCAGCAGATATTCAATGCCTTCAGCCTCGCCCAGCGGAATAGTGTGCTGGTGGCCTCCCAGAGTTTCTACTGATCTCAGCCTATCCCAACTGAGCCTTAGTATTCCCACCCAATCTGCTGTCCCATTAGAGATTCAGCGTCCCAGTGTTTCTACTGATCTCAGCCTATCCCGACTGAGCCTTAGAATTCCCACCCAATCTGCTGTCCCATTAGAGCTTCAGCGTCCCAGAGCTTCTACTGATCTCAGCCTATCCCAAATGATCCCTAGAATTCCCACCCAATCCGCTGTCCCATTAGAGCTTCAGCGTCCCAGAGCTTCTACTGATCTCATCCTATCCCGACTGAGCCTTAGAATTCCCACCCAATCTGCTGTCCCATTAGAGCTTCAGCGTCCCAGAGCTTCTACTGATCTCAGCCTATCCCAAATGATCCCTAGAATTCCCACCCAATCCGCTGTCCCATTAGACTTCAGCGTCCCAGAGCTTCTACTGATCTCAGCCTATCCCAACAGAGCCTTAGAATTCCCACCCAATCTGCTGTCCCATTAGAGCTTCAGCGTCCCTGAGCTTCTACTGATCTCAGCCTATCCCGACTGAGCCTTAGAATTCCCACCCAATCTGCTGTCCCATTACAGCTTCAGCGTCCCAGAGCTTCTACTGATCTCAGCCTATCCCAAGTGATCCCTAGAATTCCCACCCAATCTGCTGTCCCATTAGAGCTTCAGCGTCCCAGAGCTTCTACTGATCTCAGCCTATCCCAACTGATCCCTAGAATTCCCACCCAATCCGCTGTCCCATTAGAGCTTCAGCGTCCCAGAGCTTCTACTGATCTCAGCCTATCCCGACTGAGCCTTAGAATTCCCACCCAATCTGCTGTCCCATTAGAGCTTCAGCGTCCCAGAGCTTCTACTGATCTCAGCCTATCCCGACTGAGCCTTAGAATTCCCACCCAATCTGCTGTCCCATTAGAGCTTCAGCGTCCCAGAGCTTCTACTGATCTCAGCCTATCCCAACAGAGCCTTAGAATTCCCACCCAATCTGCTGTCCCATTAGAGCCTCTCCGTCCAAGTGTTTCTACTGATCTCAGCCTATCCCAACAGAGCCTTAGAATTCCCACCCAATCCGCTGTACCATTAGAGCTTCTGCGTCCCAGAGTTTCTACTGATCTCAGCCTATTCCAACAGAGCCTTAGAATTCCCATCCAATCCGCTTTCCCATTAGAGCTTCAGCATCCCAGAGCTTCTACTGATCTCAGCCTATCCCAACTGAGCCCTAGAATTCCCACCCAATCCGCTGTCCCATTAGAGCTTCAGCATCCATCGTCGACTCTCCACATTCGCTTCTTCTGCAGCAGAACCTAAATACCACTCACCGGTTTTTGGGGGAAACAGTGTGATGGAACACAGATACAACTCTTACCTTGCTTTAATGGGGCATGTTTGAGCTTGGTGCCCCTAATTTTCCCTTGCTTCAATCGCCAATCACCTTGTTGGCCATCTCTTACTTCACCATTCTAGATCCGTGTCCCTCACGGACAACAACTCCTCGCTTAGGTCCAGCGGCTTCCATCTTGCTTTCCATTCCCCCCATTCCTGCCCTTTCCAGCCTCGTTTCTGTTCCAGTAGCTCAGAATTCCAAGCTTTCTGGATGGACAGCGATGTGGGTGCCCCGGACACCCCTCTCTGCCCGCTTGCGTCTGCACTCTGAGGAAATCCCCAGAATCTGGCCAACTGTGAATGAGATGACCCCTAGGATACCCATCCTTTGAGGAAAGTAGGGGTGCCCTCCCATCCGTGGCCTACTGTTGGTCAACCACCACAACTTTGTTGTCCATGTTGAAGTTCATCTTCCAATATGCAAAACGGGTGACCAAGGCAAGTCATTCAAGAAATATTATTTCCACAGCGCCAGTAAAGCGGCCAGCCACTCCTTAACACAACAATGGGTTCCCCACAATCTGCCACTCCTACCATATAGAAAATGTGAGCATTGTCCGCTCCATGACGTAACTGCTCTCTCAGATACATTCTACATGGTTGAACTACACTTCCCGCTCTCTACATGGTTGAACTGCACTTCCCGCTCTGCCTTTACTTCCCCGGACCTTTGTAACCAGTGGTGTAGATTCTCCGACCCCAACCTGCGCGTCTCCATGAGGCGCGACCTGTAGGAGTAAAGTATAGGTAACTTAACATGTGCTTCGCCATCGCCAGCTCTCTCTGTTGGTCACTCTCTCAGTGCCCTCAGGAAGTGTGGCTACCTAGTCATGCCCAGCAATGTTATTCTTTGCACTGGACCCTCTGGGCCTCATTACAAGTGAGGTGGAACGGGTCAACGGGACCCGCTAAAGGAGGCTGACCCGTTAAACCTGTTCCGCCTCATTACAAGTTCCCCTTACGGGACCCGATAAGTAATGCCTGGTCAAACCAGGCATGCTTACCGGGTCCCGCGAGGGGAAGAGGGAGCAAACAACGGGCCGCTCGTAATCGGCCCGTTGTTTGCTCCCTCCCCCATTCCCATTCAGCCCTATGGGGGCTGAAATGGGAATGGGGACGGTCCGGGCCCGTCTTCCTGGAGGGAGGCATTACCGGGCCCTCTGAACTCGGAATGGCCCGGTAATTCCCCATTCAGGCAACACGGACCCGGTCCCGATTTTGGCGGAAGCCATGCCGCCAATAGCGGCATGGCTACTGCCAAAATCGTAATGAGGCCCTCTGTCTTTTCTGGTGCCATTCCTTGCTGTTCCATGGCCTCCTCGGCAAGCACAACCTCCAGGAAAGATGTTACAATCGCCTGTGCTCCCCTTCTATTTGCTGTTCTCTCCAGGCAAGAAATTGGCCAAGTAATTTAGCAATTGTTCCGATACCACCTGTTCTAGGAAGATGTGATTGGCAAGACTCGCAGAAAGAGAAGGTTAGGACTTAGCGATAAACCAGAATTTGGCCAATTTCTCGTATCTCAGCAGACGAGGAGCTCTAGAGGTGAGGTTCCTGTCCAGAGAATCGGGGATCCACTTTGGTGTTACATTTCGACTGTGGGATCGCTGCAGTTAAGTGAGCGACGGTAGCCCGATGGGGGGTATAACCATGTAAAACCAGATCTTGCCATAACATGAAGGTCAGCCCCAGAACCTCAGACACTAGGTGACCCCAGAACCTCAGACAGTAGGTGAGCCCCAGAACCTCAGACACTAGGTGAGCCCCAGAACCTCAAACACTAGTCTACGATGAACAAAGAACCATGAAACGACACCGGCTCTTCTTTTGCTGATCCAAAAATAAATGTGGGCGCTGCATTTTGGACTCCATGAAGCTGATAGGCTGGAAGACGGGCGTATAGTCCACTAGTGCAGCCTAGCTTTGAGTGGGCCAAGACCCCACCCACTCCTCACTCATCTTCATGAGAAGAAAGGGGAGAATTCACCCAAGATGGCAAAGTCTACAAGGCACACACTTCGCAATTTGCTCAAATTGGAACCTTAGCCCTAAATCGGAATCTCAGAAGAAACCCAGAGGTCTGACTTTTGCTGAATAATTGATATCAGTGGCGAACAGCCTCTGAAGTACATATGCAGTGAATTAATCACTATACTTAAACCTTTAGATCTGGAATCAACAGTTTTAATTCTATTGATCTAGGAACTACAGAAGCGTTCAGCGCCTGAACCCAACCAGCGGCTCAGGGTACACAATTCCAACAGCAGGTGCCTGAACCACCAGGGCTATCCCGGCTGCAGTATACAGAATTGGGATGGACTATAGAAAACATGTTCTATAGGTTATTGCAGGGCTGAGGCAGGCTTACTGATAGATCATGTGAGTCACTGAATGGATGGCTGGGCTGGGGCTGAGTCAGTCTCATGCCACCCCTATGCCTCTTCTGACAAGCCAAGGGGGCTGTGGCAGGATCAGTCACATGTAGCCGGGTCCGGGAATGAGTGATATGAGTGGAGAAGAGCCTTGGGTGATGTGGGGCGCCTTTGCCTTGAGTAGAGGCCAGCAGCTTAACATCAGGGTTCAAACTATTCAGGATTCATTTGCTGGCTCTACTTTCCTGAGAAGGCCTCATTACACCCAGCCCTCCTCAGGATTATACGAGCATCAGTTACTTCTGAGGGCTAGTTGAGGGCCTGTCTTTTTTAGATATTAATGTGGACAAATAAATATCAAAAATCGAAGACGATCCATTGGTATCCACCAAAAAAGAAAAGAGAGGCTTACAGTGGCGGGAAGCCACCCAATCCAGAGATTGCACCATCCTAAATGGAATAACTCAAGGCGACATCCCTGGTAGGGCTACATGGAAAGGTGCCATTAGTGGCTACATCTTAGACTATATATGTCTTTCAACTAACATGTCTGGAGTAGTCAAAGGTATGGAAATTCAACCTATGACCAAAAGTGATCGCAATTTGATAACACTTACTTGCCACAGCATGAGTAACAACAATGGAGTGATATACAAGAGTGATATATCACTGAACTCAGGGCGAAATAGGTTAAAGATACATACAAACAAAATGCCTGGCCTTAACACGAAACAAAGCTAATTAAACAAATGCAAGACGAAGATGACCAACAAGTCATAAACTATGAGACCCTATTCAGAGACTATGCCATGAAAAACAAAAGTGGGACCACAAAAATTGCAATGTCCCATTGTCATGCATATGACATACAAATTGTGAAAAAGAAAGAATCCTTAAGAAAGAGCATTAATGTGCTGAAACATAAGCGATCAAGTGAAAACACATCACAGATTCATAAGTTCAAACAGCAATACCGCAACAAAATCAGAACGAAAAACACGGCCGCAGTCTGGTCTATTCTTAACAAAAGGGATACCCCTCAAGAGGCATTGCTCGCAAACCCGATCCCTGCGAACATCTGCTGTGATTATTATGCAAACAACAGGACATCGAAATACTCTCCGGCCGAGAAGAGCATGCTACACTCAATACGGAAGAATAGCTGAATACTGACATTTTATCCATTGAAGATATCATTAAGAAGGCAAATAATTCAAGAGCTCCAGGCCCGGACAGGTTGGCCAACGAAATGATGAAAGAGAACCCATTCCAATTGGCTTGGTTTCTCCATCACCTGTTTAAATACATCTTGATCTCAGGAAAAGTACCAACTTCCTGGAAATCGGCGGTAGTCATCCCGATCTTTAAAAAAGGACTAAGAACGAATCCAGACAACTACCGTCCGATAGCTCTACTAGATGTTGCCGGCAAGGTCTTCACGACGATAGTATTAAAATCACTTTCAAAATGGAGCATTGATACGGGCCACAGAGATCGTTGGCAATTTGGTTTCGTTAAAGGGATTGGAACCCTGTGAAATATCTTTTTGCTAAACTTGTTGAAATCAAAGACAGTGCGTCAGAAGAGCCAAAAAATATTCTTAGCGTTTATTGACCTGTACAAGGCGTTCAACACCGTTGAAAGACCCATGCTATGGAGAAAACTCACAGATTGTAGATATCTGAGTGTGGTGCTGAACAACATCAAGATTTTTACCTAGATACATCTATAAGAATAATTCTAGACAAATCAGGCCTTCTGTGGGAGACTATCCCAACAAATGTAGGCCTGAACCAAGGGTGCCCGTTGGCGCCTGAGCTTTTTAATCTTTTTATGTCAGACGTGGAGGATGTCTTTGCTCAAATTTGATCTTTTCTGCCAAAGATCGCAGACATACCTAATGGGAGATTATTATACACTGATGACATTGTATTGATCGATTAGACACCCATAGGTTTACAGCATCAACTGGTTTCAACTCAAAGTTTAGCTTGAAACTAACAACTTAAGAAATAAATCCAGCACCGAACTTCAGAGGCACTAAGAAGAAACCAACTTGGTCATTGCATGCTAAAAAAATAGTGGAGTCATTTAATTACCTAGGTGTCTGCATAAACAATAGCAGATGCGAGGCACCCAGAGTTGATTTACTGAAGAAAAAGAAGAAAAAACCTGGCAGCTCAGGGTCGCACACTGCTAAACAGATATTGTTGATTTACATTAAGACCACTTGTGACATTCTATCGATTGAAAGTAACACCCATTGTGACCTATGGTTCTGAGACTTCCTTGTTACCCCGGAAGATACGTGGTTGTTAATAGAAGGTATTTTCTGGAAGACCATCCTTTGGCTACCAATGAGCCTACCAATACAGATAGTAAGAATAGAGCGGGCTCTTGTATCCCTCAAAGCAATAGTAGTGTGGAAATCGCTCTCATTCTATTGTAAATGTATTGAGGATAATCCCAGTAGAGGGTTCCAAGTCTTGAAGAAGGTGTTGGAAGAGTAGGAGGAAAAAAACTATTGGAATGGCAAAACATCTGCCAAGCTATCATCTAAGACTTGAATGAATCAGATAAGACATTAAGAAGAGACCCTAGTAAAATTAAGAAGAAATGATATATGAAAGACTGGATCGAGACCTAAGAAGGGATACAAAAATACAAACACCATGAAGACTTTTGGTGTGGGGCACGAAAACTGAACGTGTTAACTGCATTCTAAAGTGGTCCTTCAGATCACAATACATGCGCTTCCGATTAAATATTCTTCCAACCAGACAAGTCTTAGGTAAAAGAAAAAACTAGGACATAAACTTTGCATGTAGATTATGCATGAGAAAGGACTCAATTGAATCTTTGAAACACCTGATGCTTATTTGCCCGGCATTGAGAAAGGAGACAGACTTCT
Organism: Ambystoma mexicanum; assembly: GCF_040938575.1. Lineage (NCBI taxonomy): Eukaryota > Metazoa > Chordata > Amphibia > Caudata > Ambystomatidae > Ambystoma > Ambystoma mexicanum. The sequence goes on from NC_090930.1 coordinate 44,634,560, forward strand.
TTTTAGGTGAGGCAATGAAAATGTAGCGAAGCAGGTCGATAGACGAATGGTGGAAGACACTGGTGGAAGGAGAAAAGACTCATCATGCTGGCTCTGTTCGTTGGCTATATTCTGGAGAATTGACGAAGGGGATTCAAGTAGAAAACCAGAATAGTTCATCAGAAATGGCATAGACTCAACAAACGAGGTGGATAAATGAAACTTTGCATTTTCGTTGATTTTAATATCTTTTATATTTATTGTAAGCTGTGGTTAAAGGTTTCCTATATTGTAAACCATTTTGAGCCAATAAAAGAAAAAAATTATATCAAATAATAGCTCCTTGAGGGACTTGATATTTCAGCTGAACAGGCGGGAGAAACACTTGTGTACAGGCGTATAATGACATATCATTTCCTGGTGTGTCTCATTGTTTCCAGTCTGTCAGGAATGAATTAAACCACTTGAAAGCTTGACTGCAGACCTGGGCTATGGAGGCGGGAGGGGAGGGATAGCAGAGGATTGTGGTCACTGGTCTCAAATGCCACTGACCGGCCAAGCATAATCAGAAGTGAGAAGTCATGAGTGAAAATGTCATCCCAAACCTCTGCACGTGCCGTCTCCTTCCCATCTTTGGGGCGGGAGTGGTTCAGCATTCTTGGCACTTCCAGAAAAACCTTGACGGCGAACACACCAGCCATTCAGGAGGCTGGGAACATGGGCCGGATCTGCCATTATAATCTGGGTTCCATGCATGCCTCTGGCATCACCACCGCGGTCTACCATTTCACTTACAGACAAATTTCCCAAAAGCCTCCTCTCACATTCTCCCCTAACTCAAATCACCCACTCCTGTCCCCACCTCCCTCCGTCCCACCGCCCGTGCCGTCTCCAGTCCCCTTTCCACTTCAATGGTCACCCTGGAAATGGAAGAGGGACTCATGACTGAGCTCCATTTCCAAAGGTGACTACCTTTCTTTGTATTTTTCTTAGGGAAATGGGGTACGCACAGTCTGCGCAATCACAATTTCCCCAAAATAAAATGATCCTATTGGCCACACAGACATTTGTCAGAGTGTAGTAAGCCCAATGTTCGGTGATGAAATTGGGTGGTACTTGCTGCTCTGAACCCTCACTAGGCCCTTGTTTCATTCAGGCCTACTGGGACACACAATTCCAACAGCAGGTGCCTGAACCAGCCGGGCTATCCCAGCTGCAGTATGAAGAATTGGGATGGACTTTAGAAAACATGTTCTGTAGGTCAGTGCAGGGCTGTGGCAGGATTACTGATAGATCACGTGAGTTGCTGAATGGATGGCAGGGCTGGGGCTGAGTCAGTCACGTGTCACCCCTATGCCTCTGACAAGTCAAGGGGGCTGGTGCAGGATCAGTCACATCCAGCAGAGCGCTTTCCTGGACCCGCAGCAAACTTACCTGGCAGATCAGCGGACCTGTGGGATCAATGGGGAGAGAAAGACCCCAGGGCCACAAAGATGTCAAATCTCTGAGGGGTGGTCAGGTAGGAGACACCCATCCCCTGAGTAAGGCATGACCCCCCATTTTACAGGCTAGACCTGTAGAAGGGTAAGCCTTGTAGCATCCCTGCAGGGCTATGAAGAAGGGCCTGAGCGGAATAGCCAGAAATATCCCACATATCTGTGAAAGGCTGCCACAGGCTCAGTGATCTTCTACAGGCTCACTGATCTGCTACTGGCTCAGTGACTTTCTAAAGGCTCAGTGATCTCCCATAGGCTCAGTGATCTTCTACAGGCTCACTGATCTTCTACAGGCTCAGTGGCCTTTTACAGGCTGAGTGATCTTCTACTGGCTCACAGATCTTCTACAGGTTCACTGATCTCCTACAGACTCACTGGTCTTCTACAGGCTCACTGATCTCCTATCGGCTCAGTGATCTTCTGCCGGCTCAGTGATCGCCTACAGGCTCAGTGATCTTCTTCAGGCTCATTGATCTCCTATATGTTCAATGATCATCTACAGGCTGAGTGATCTTATGCAGGCTGAGTGATCTTCTACAGGCTCTGTGATCACCTACAGGCTCTTTGATCTCCTACAGGCTGAGTAATCTTCCGCAGGCGGAGTGGTCTTCTACAGGCTGAGTGATCCCCTACAGGCTCGCTGATCTTCTACAGGCTCAGTGATCGCCTGCAGGCTCAGTGATCTTCTACAGGCGCTGTGATCTCCTACAGGCTCAGTGATCTTGACTAAAGAAACAAGTAATTCAGCTCCACGGTTCACCACGCGGCTCTGTCCATTCCCCAGAAATATTCCATCGTACACGGAACTGCTCTGCCACGCCAAAGCTCATGGACGATCAGGCAATTGCACAAATGGTGTCATTTGTTAAAGTCCTCTTGCACCTTAAGGTCTGCCTTGCGTCCACTCAGGATCACAGACCCTACATTGCTTAACTCCAACCACAATTGAGTTCCCGCTTCTATTTCCCAAAGATTGACAAACCTCCCACCAACTCATACCACAAGAACAGGCCATTGAGTGAGTGGACAGAACATTGTTAGGTTTCATCTTACACTGTTACTTAAGACATCATTTGTGTATTGTAGCCATCACAAAATGTGACAACTCTTCCACCACGTTAAATGCCTTATTCCACGGGCTCCTTTGAAGAGTGGTCCAGACTCCTGATGCAACCTGATTACTACTGTCAGTGACAATCCTAAGAGACCATAATATGTCAGTCTTCAAGGCACGCCACTCTCTACAGTTGGAGTCTCAACTGTGGTTTATGACTCCATGTCACTTTGAGTAGATTTGCCCCTAAACATTTTAGCAGAAATGTGATTAATACTTCCCTGGCAGAAATAGTAGAAGCAAATATATAGTTTGAGTCAGAACCAAACGTTTTAATTGATCCACTTCCATGTCACAATTCTTCTCTGAATTGTGGATTCAACATCGAATCAACTCACAGTCCCATTTCAGTGGCACAATTCTCTACTGTAGGAAGTGTGTGAAAGGAAGGTCTCTGCCATTGCCTATTTTTACTTATGAAGTAAACAATGTGTAATACTTCAACCAATCACTAAATGGTGGATTATGCATAACATGTGGATCTGAACAGATACAAGATTCAGAAAGACTATTACTGGGTAAATCATGTCCATCATATTTATAAATCAGTAAGTCAGATTTTCATGCTTATTTCATTATTTTAATGTGTATTTCTTTAGTAGAAGTGTTCTACTAGTGTATCACCAGTTCTCGTTCAAAACATACAAACCTATGCAACAATTAGTAAATAAACCTACAGCTGCTACATGTAGGTGTTCAAAGGTCTCAAATTAAATGCACAATGGCTGTTTTTATGTATTAGAAAAACAGCAACATGCAATGACATTTCATAGAGAAATAGACAGACAAAACGAGAGAGACAACCAGGGAAGATTGCCTCTTGCCACTCGCAGGCATCGCGGTCCTGTCTACGATTGTGAGAACATGTATGTGCACATTTCCAAAAGGGTGGGGTGGGGCTGTGGAAATTAAACACCTCTATTTATCATACTGAAAGTCAGAGGAGGCCGCCCCACTGCTGTAAGGCAGGTCCTCACAGTAAACATGAGAAACTGAAGTCTAGGTACAGTCCAGAGCAGGGGTCTGCAGAACCGTAGCTCCTTGATGTTATGGACTACTACTCCCATGATCCCTCACAATTGACTATGCTGAATGGGGCTATAGGAAATTGTAGTCAATGCATGTAGAGAGAAAATGGTTAGAGGGCCCTGGTCTAGAGTCTTACAGGGCAGGGAAATGGGGTTCCCTTGTTCTCCTAACAAGTGTTTCCACAAAACAGAACACACTTCATTTTAATGAGTTGTTTTAATTCCTACTTTTAATTGTTGTTAATAAAGCTTTTTAATAAAGGAATTGTACAATGTGTTCCTGCTAAATGAAAGGCTATACAGCATAATGTGTATGTTTGCTGCTGATTTGCCCACAAGTGTTTGTAGTGTTTGCTTTTTGCTGTGTTGTTTTGTTTAATCATCTCTCGAGTGACTGAAGTAGTAGGATGCCCATGTAAATGCATGAAGGGTTGCCTAGGAAATAACTTGGTGCTAGAAAGCTTGCAAGCGCGCTCTTTCCTTTGCCTCAACTGGGCAGTCAGATCCACCATCCATGGGGAAACGTCTAAGGGGTCATGAAAAAGTTCATAATAATATTTATAATGTCTTTAACTCCGGCCAACATGTTTTAGAAAGTGCTAATTGCATAGAGCGGGCAGCCAAGTTTAGCATGTGTGTGCTGTTGTGTCTCCTACATACAAGTGTGTTTATTTGCAAATCTGAGTGCAAACCTAAAGAGTAAAAACAGGTCAAATCCCACGTATGCCTTGTCCTTCTGTTCGGTTCTGCTAAAAGTGCAAATACTGCCTTCCCTTTACGCTGCGCAATGGCGCTTGCAACAGAGTCGCATGTAATGCGCCAGCATTTAGAAGGTTCTTAAAATGAGCGTGTCTCTGGCCAGGGGCGAAGGAGACCCATAAAATCTGGAGGGGACAGGGGACACCTTGGGACTTTACTTTTTTTGTTTATTCATTGTGTTTTAGTCAAAGAACTCGACTTTTCACAAAATTAAAATAGCAGTATGTATTAAATTACACATATCATCACTGTATAAAACATGAGAAAGGAAGAAAAGAAAACAGAAGAAAATTAAGAAAAAGAAAAGCAGTTCAGAGTACAAAATCCTTCAATTTGGAGTCTCACTTCAGAAGGCTCAGTTCACGTAAAAATGTTACCACTTCAAAAAGGCTTTCATGGCCTGAGCATAAATCGTCACACAAAAGATTGGGTGTCCACCCGCCACCATTCCTGCATGAATGGCGGGTGGACGCCCAATCCGCCAAAAGAAAATAATGCGACAGAGTATTGAACACAAGCAGAGAAGGAAGACTTGCAAAGAGTTAAAAGGGGTTGGATGCTGGATTCAGTGAATAGTGTGTTTTATATCGTTGAGGTCTATACAGTTTACATAATGGGTACATTCAGAGACCATGAGCTGCATTTTCCTTTGACAAGGGAGATTAAACATATACATGACTTGTGCAATAACAACGAATAATCGCCAGCAACAATTAATACATTAAATGCTAATATGAGTATTTCAGCAGCACCCACAGCATTCAGACAAGTCGACATTGTACTTTTTCAGCTGCAGCACACTGGGGGTGGAACCGAGAGCTATGGAAATGGACTCAGCCAAACAAACAGATCACGATTAAAATCAAGCTTCATTGTACAAATGCCCGATTACGCCAAACTCGTTTTGCATATACACAAGGAGGCAGAAGGCTTGGACGTGGCAGATGTCCCAGAACCGTAAATAGCCTGTTGGTAACGTGATCCCCGGGCCATAACTACTCCAATAATGGTCAGTCCCAGAACTCAAGAGCAGCCAGTCATGGCTGCTTATCAGACAACCCTATAAATTTGTTGGTGATGAAACAATCTATCGCTAATTGGTACCAATTGACCTGGCTGAAACGGATATGCATTGGGCCCAGCACTGTGTCGAGGGGCACAAGTGTCTGTCTAGATAATGAGAGGAGGATCACCAGGCGTGCATTGTATCTCTGCTGTAGCAGGGTAACTGCACATGAATGTTGCATGCACACTCCTGAAGAAGCCCAGTGAGATCGAAACATGGAAAATAGACAAATGTCCTTTATATTTCTGACTCTGGTGTTCTCTTTAATGTTCCCCAACAGACCAGGACCAGAGTGATGGACGTACGGGTCCACGTGTATCGCTGTGTTCTAGTGATGAGTCTACAAACTGTGCCTCTCCAGATGTTTTCACCTACAACACCCATCTGCACTAGACCGTGTAGCCAGTGGCGAGGTGGGAGCCATGGTCTAAAGCCTCTGTGGATGGGGAGATAAAGAGACCCCTGCTCAAGGGAGATCCAGAGTAAATCGGGGTCAGCCCTTATTGAAGTGGGGCATAAATATGATTGCTAAAGACCCACAGCTCTTCGATGCACCCCCAAAAGAGATTATCCACTCCCAAGTCAAGGCACTTCAGGAGAGGGGGTGTACCTCTCTGCACCTTCGCTCCTAAATGCTGGCTTAAGCCCTACCTCCCCAGATAAGATCATCCCCCACCCATGTCCCATTGGAGAAAGCCTTTGGTGGGGCACTTGTACATCAAGGTTTGAGATTGAGAACTCCCAGGCAACAGCTCAGGAAAAGCAGAAACACTGATATGCGCCTAAGCCCTGTAGATGACAGTGTGGGCGGCCACATATTGACAAAGAAACATGGACAATAGACCTAAAGTATCATCAAAACCTTGGCATGTGTATTTGACCACTGATAGCCCGTGGGCCCCTTCCCATCTCAGCAAAGCCTGCAAGCCCACATATGTGTGTTCATAGCAGCAGCTGTGTGACTTGCTCCTCTGCACAGGGAAGGACCCAGGCTGCTGAGAGCGACACTGGGGTTCTTCTCCCATGGGTGGTGGCAGCACTGTGACGTACAGTGGCACCTAACGAGACCCGAGACCGCCTGCCCACGAGGGGTAGGCAAGGCTGAATGGGGTGGGCCCACACTGAGGAAGCAGCACCTTCTCTGTTTCAACTTCAATGCGCCGTGCATGTTAACTGCTCATACGGATGAGCGAGCTGCGCAGCATCCAGCAGAGTTCTTGTTGTAACAAGAATCTTGTTTACCAATACCCGGTGCTGCTGTCTGAACTGCGTGCAAACTTCAGAGTCTGAAGTTTGACGCATCACTGGCAATGCTGCAGAGAGACACACAAACTGGTACAGAGAGACACACAAACTGGGGGAAACTGGGGGGTGGATGAATTCCATTGTATTCCCCCACTTAAAAATTTGGGGGGTTTTGTCCCCCTGATGTCCTATACACAGATAAAATCCAGAGGATTCATGAATACTAAGCTATGGTTTTGGTCTAGGCCAGGAGTCTGCAAACTACAGATCTCCTGATATGTTGGACTATGACTCCCATGATCCCTCACCATTGACTAGGCTGGGTAGGACTGATGGTGGTTGTAGTCCAGAACATCTTGAGAGTCTAAAGTTGCAGACTCTGGCTCCAAGCCTTACACCAGGAAGTGGAGCAGAAAGCTGGGAAAATAAATACATCAAGTTTATGTTCTAAAACATCTGGGTAGAACTCACAGAGTTTTGCTTTGTGTGTGGCACATGGAGAGTGTGTAATTCAATAAACAGATGGCAGGACATCCCCGAGAGGTTGCACTAAGGACATCAAGCATTGCCAGCGGGTGTTCAAGCTGCCATGGCAGATAGTATATTGGTGGACATGCCCCACATTGCAAGACATCTGGGAACAGGTGGCAGCTAAAATAAAGGGGGTGGCCTTGCTGGCTCTGCTCTGTCCCCCAACGAGGGAATGAGGACCAACCAGTATGAATGGGATCTCATCGCTTAGTTACTTTTAGCATCAGAACAGTCAATGCCACCCCTCTTGAGAAAGGATACAATATATAATGGGGTACGCATGGTTCAATATAAATGTGGGTGCTGCACCACTAAGCTAGGACATGCATATTATCAGCGCATGGCAGTCTCTGGCTCTTGGCCAATCAGAATGCTTAGAATACAATCTCTGGCATTGACCAGAAAGAAGGTTCCTCCTCCAGCACCACTCAAATGCCCTCAATGGTATCAGCAGACACTAAGATCATTGTAGGCGCAGGGGTCATTATGGCTCGGTGTACCTTCCGCTGCCCGTCCCGATCTAGTCACCTTAGATGTGTGTGTCGCTGTAACCTAACCTCATGGGCTGTCGACACAACCTCATGGGCTGTCGACACAACCTCATGGGCTGTCGACACAACCTCATGGGCTGTCGACACACTTCGCATAACAGCACGAGCTCGAGTGCAAACAGAAGAAGAACAGAAAGCAGGTGAAAAAACTAATTTAGAGGGAGGCTATGACGGTGTGGGGGATATGTGGAGGCAAATATCCCCAATCAGATGGAACCGGTCAGGAAGAGGGACCAGATGAATCTGACATTGACCCCAAACAGGCAAAGATCCACCCACTGCGTGAACGCACTTCCTGGGGGAAACCCCACACTCTTGGTAATATTGAATTTGCTCACTCCCCCCACCCTGGAAGGACCCATCACGATTCTAAAATGAAATCGACCAATTGCCAGAAATGACGCTTGTGTCAGTGTTAATTCCAGGATTCCACAAGGCTGTGTCTGGATGGCAAGGGCTGTCCAAGAGATGAGGTGTCATTGAAGTCCAAAGGTGCAAGCTGCGCCCTAGAAGCAAAAGCCAAGAGCAGCCCACAGTTTTCAGGGAGGTCATCTCCAGGGAATAGGACTAGAAGCATAAGCCAAGTCCTCTCCAGAGAATAGAACTAGAAGCAAAAGCCAAGAGCAGCCCACAGCTTTCAGGGAGGTCCTCTCAAGAGAATAGGACTAGATACAAAAGCCAAGAACAGCCCACGGCTTTCAGGGAGGTCCTCTCTAGAGAATAGGACTAGATGCAAAAGCCAAGAGCAGCCCACAGCTTTCGGGAGGTCCTCTCCAGAGAATAGGACTAGAAGCAAAAGCCAAGAGCAGCCCACAGCTTTCAGGGAGGTCCTCTCCAGAGAATAGGACTAGAAGCAAAAGCCAAGAGCAGCCCAGAGCTTTCAGGGAGGTCCTCTCCAGAGAATAGGACTAGAAGCATAAGCCAGGTCCTCTCCAGAGAATAGAACTAGAAGCAAAAGCCAAGAGCAGCCCACAGCTTTCAGGGAGGTCCTCTCCAGAGAATAGGAATAGACGCAAAAGCCAAGAGCAGCCCACAGCTTTCGGGAGGTCCTCTCCAGAGAATAGGACTAGAAGCAAAAGCCAAGAGCAGCCCACAGCTTTCAGGGAGGTCCTCTCCAGAGAATAGGACTAGAAGCAAAAGCCAAGAGTAGCCCAGAGCTTTCAGGGAGGTCCTCTCCAGAGAATAGGACTAGAAGCATAAGCCAGGTCCTCTCCAGAGAATAGAACTAGAAGCAAAAGCCAAGAGCAGCCCACAGCTTTCAGGGAGGTCCTCTCCAGAGAATGGGACTAGACGCAAAAACCAAGAGCAGCCCACAGCTTTCAGGGAGGTCCTCTCCAGAGAATAGGACTAGAAGCATAAGCCAGGTCCTCTCCAGAGAATAGAACTAGAAGCAAAAGCCAAGAGCAGCCCACAGCTTTCAGGGAGGTCCTCTCCAGAGAATAGGACTAGACGCAAAAGCCAAGAGCAGCCCACAGCTTTCAGGGAGGTCCTCTCCAGAGAATAGGACTAGAAGCATAAGCCAGGTCCTCTCCAGAGAATAGAACTAGAAGCAAAAGCCAAGAGCAGCCCACAGCTTTCAGGGAGGTCCTCTCCAGAGAATAGGACTAGAAGCAAAAGCCAAGGGCAGCCCAGAGCTTTCAGGGAGGTCCTCTCCAGAGAATAGGACTAGAAGCATAAGCCAGGTCTTCTCCAGAAAATAGAACTAGAAGCAAAAGCCAAGAGCAGCCCACAGCTTTCAGGGAGGTCCTCTCCAGAGAATAGGACTAGACGCAAAAGCCAAGAGCAGCCCACAGCTTTCAGGGAGGTCCTCTCCAGAGAATAGGACTAGAAGCAAAAGCCAAGAGCAGCCCAGAGCTTTCATGGAGGTCCTCTCCAGAGAATAGGACTAGAAGCATAAGCCAGGTCCTCTCCAGAGAATAGAACTAGAAGCAAAAGCCAAGAGCAGCCCACAGCTTTCAGGGAGGTCCTCTCCAGAGAATAGGAATAGACGCAAAAGCCAAGAGCAGCCCACAGCTTTCGGGAGGTCCTCTCCAGAGAATAGGACTAGAAGCAAAAGCCAAGAGCAGCCCACAGCTTTCAGGGAGGTCCTCTCCAGAGAATAGGACTAGAAGCAAAAGCCAAGAGCAGCCCAGAGCTTTCAGGGAGGTCCTCTCCAGAGAATAGGACTAGAAGCATAAGCCAGGTCCTCTCCAGAGAATAGAACTAGAAGCAAAAGCCAAGAGCAGCCCACAGCTTTCAGGGAGGTCCTCTCCAGAGAATAGGACTAGACGCAAAAGCCAAGAGCAGCCCACAGATTTCAGGGAGGTCCTCTCCAGAGAATAGGACTAGAAGCATAAGCCAGGTCCTCTCCAGAGAATAGAACTAGAAGCAAAAGCCAAGAGCAGCCCACAGCTTTCAGGGAGGTCCTCTCCAGAGAATAGGACTAGACGCAAAAGCCAAGAGCAGCCCACAGCTTTCAGGGAGGTCCTCTCCAGAGAATAGGACTAGAAGCATAAGCCAGGTCCTCTCCAGAGAATAGAACTAGAAGCAAAAGCCAAGAGCAGCCCACAGCTTTCAGGGAGGTCCTCTCCAGAGAATAGGACTAGAAGCAAAAGCCAAGGGCAGCCCAGAGCTTTCAGGGAGGTCCTCTCCAGAGAATAGGACTAGAAGCATAAGCCAGGTCTTCTCCAGAAAATAGAACTAGAAGCAAAAGCCAAGAGCAGCCCACAGCTTTCAGGGAGGTCCTCTCCAGAGAATAGGACTAGAAACAAAAGCCAAGAGCAGCCCACAGCTTTCGGGAGGTCCTCTCCAGAGAATAGAACTAGAAGCAAAAGCCAAGAGCAGCCCACAGCTTTCAGGGAGGTCCTCTCCAGAGAATAGGACTAGAAGCATAAGCCAGGTCCTCTCCAGAGAATAGAGCTAGAAGCAAAAGCCAAGAGCAGCCCACAGCTTTCAGGGAGGTCCTCTCCAGAGAATAGGACTAGAAGCAAAAGCCAAGGGCAGCCCAGAGCTTTCAGGGAGGTCCTCTCCAGAGAATAGGACTAGAAGCATAAGCCAGGTCTTCTCCAGAAAATAGAACTAGAAGCAAAAGCCAAGAGCAGCCCACAGCTTTCAGGGAGGTCCTCTCCAGAGAATAGGACTAGATGCAAAAGCCAAGAGCAGCCCACAGCTTTCAGGGAGGTCCTCTCCAGAGAATAGGACTAGACGCAAAAGCCAAGAGCAGCTCACAGCTTTCGGGAGGTCCTCTCCAGAGAATAGGACTAGAAACAAAAGCCAAGAGCAGCCCACAGCTTTCGGGAGGTCCTCTCCAGAGAATAGAACTAGAAGCAAAAGCCAAGAGCAGCCCACAGCTTTCAGGGAGGTCCTCTCCAGAGAATAGGACTAGAAGCAAAAGCCAAGAGCAGCCCAGAGCTTTCAGGGAGGTCCTCTCCAGGGAATAGGACTAGAAGCAAAAGCCAAGAGCAGCCCAGAGCTTTCAGGGAGGTCCTCTCCAGAGAATAGGACTAGACTCAAAAGCCAAGAGCAGCCCACAGCTTTCAGGGAGGTCCTCTCCAGAGAATAGGACTAGACGCAAAAGCCAAGAGCAGCCCACAGCTTTCAAGGAGGTCCTCTCCAGAGAATAGGACTAGACGCAAAAGCCAAGAGCAGCTCACAGCTTTCGGGAGGTCCTCTCCAGAGAATAGGACTAGAAACAAAAGCCAAGAGCAGCCCACAGCTTTCAGGGAGGTCCTCTCCAGAGAATAGGACTAGACTCAAAAGCCAAGAGCAGCCCACAGCTTTCAGGGAGGTCCTCTCCAGAGAATAGGACTAGACTCAAAAGCCAAGAGCAGCCCACAGCTTTCAGGGAGGTCCTCTCCAGAGAATAGGACTAGACTCAAAAGCCAAGAGCAGCCCACAGCTTTCAGGGAGGTCCTCTCCAGAGAATAGGACTAGACTCAAAAGCCAAGAGCAGCCCACAGCTTTCAGGGAGGTCCTCTCCAGAGAATAGGACTAGACTCAAAAGCCAAGAGCAGCCCACAGCTTTCGCGAGGTCCTCTCCAGAGAATAGGACTAGACGCAAAAGCCAAGGGCAGCCCAGAGCTTTCAGGGAGGTCCTCTCCAGAGAATAGGACTAGAAGCATAAGCCAGGTCTTCTCTAGAAAATAGAACTAGAAGCAAAAGCCAAGAGCAGCCCACAGCTTTCAGGGAGGTCCTCTCCAGAGAATAGGACTAGACGCAAAAGCCAAGAGCAGCCCACAGCATTCAGGGAGGTCCTCTGCAGAGAATAGGACTAGACGCAAAAGCCAAGAGCAGCTCACAGCTTTCGGGAGGTCCTCTCCAGAGAATAGGACTAGAAACAAAAGCCAAGGGCAGCCCAGAGCTTTCAGGGAGGTCCTCTCCAGAGAATAGGACTAGAAGCATAAGCCAGGTCTTCTCCAGAAAATAGAACTAGAAGCAAAAGCCAAGAGCAGCCCACAGCTTTCAGGGAGGTCCTCTCCAGAGAATAGGACTAGACGCAAAAGCCAAGAGCAGCCCACAGCTTTCAGGGAGGTCCTCTCCAGAGAATAGGACTAGACGCAAAAGCCAAGAGCAGCTCACAGCTTTCGGGAGGTCCTCTCCAGAGAATAGGACTAGAAACAAAAGCCAAGAGCAGCCCACAGCTTTCGGGAGGTCCTCTCCAGAGAATAGAACTAGAAGCAAAAGCCAAGAGCAGCCCACAGCTTTCAGGGAGGTCCTCTCCAGAGAATAGGACTAGAAGCAAAAGCCAAGAGCAGCCCAGAGCTTTCAGGGAGGTCCTCACCAGGGAATAGGACTAGAAGCAAAAGCCAAGAGCAGCCCAGAGCTTTCAGGGAGGTCCTCTCCAGAGAATAGGACTAGACTCAAAAGCCAAGAGCAGCCCACAGCTTTCAGGGAGGTCCTCTCCAGAGAATAGGACTAGACGCAAAAGCCAAGAGCAGCCCACAGCTTTCAAGGAGGTCCTCTCCAGAGAATAGGACTAGAAACAAAAGCCAAGAGCAGCCCACAGCTTTCAGGGAGGTCCTCTCCAGAGAATAGGACTAGACTCAAAAGCCAAGAGCAGCCCACAGCTTTCAGGGAGGTCCTCTCCAGAGAATAGGACTAGACTCAAAAGCCAAGAGCAGCCAACAGCTTTCAGGGAGGTCCTCTCCAGAGAATAGGACTAGACTCAAAAGCCAAGAGCAGCCCACAGCTTTCAGGGAGGTCCTCTCCAGAGAATAGGACTAGACTCAAAAGCCAAGAGCAGCCCACAGCTTTCAGGGAGGGCCTCTCTAGAGAATAGGACTAGACTCAAAAGCCAAGAGCAGCCCACAGCTTTCGCGAGGTCCTCTCCAGAGAATAGTACTAGAAGCATAAGCCAGGTCTTCTCCAGAAAATAGAACTAGACTCAAAAGCCAAGAGCAGCCCACAGCTTTCAGGGAGGTCCTCTCCAGAGAATAGGACTAGACTCAAAAGCCAAGAGCAGCCCACAGCTTTCAGGGAGGTCCTCTCCAGAGAATAGGACTAGACTCAAAAGCCAAGAGCAGCCCACAGCTTTCAGAGAGGTCCTCTCCAGAGAATAGGACTAGAAACAAAAGCCAAGGGCAGCCCAGAGCTTTCAGGGAGGTCCTCTCCAGAGAATAGGACTAGAAGCATAAGCCAGGTCTTCTCCAGAAAATAGAACTAGAAGCAAAAGCCAAGAGCAGCCCACAGCTTTCAGGGAAGTCCTCTCCAGAGAATAGGACTAGACGCAAAAGCCAAGAGCAGCCCACAGCTTTCAGGGAGGTCCTCTCCAGAGAATAGGACTAGACGCAAAAGCCAAGAGCAGCTCACAGCTTTCGGGAGGTCCTCTCCAGAGAATAGGACTAGAAACAAAAGCCAAGAGCAGCCCACAGCTTTCGGGAGGTCCTCTCCAGAGAATAGAACTAGAAGCAAAAGCCAAGAGCAGCCCACAGCTTTCAGGGAGGTCCTCTCCAGGGAATAGGACTAGAAGCAAAAGCCAAGAGCAGCCCAGAGCTTTCAGGGAGGTCCTCTCCAGAGAATAGGACTAGACTCAAAAGCCAAGAGCAGCCCACAGCTTTCATGGAGGTCCTCTCCAGAGAATCGGACTAGACGCAAAAGCCAAGAGCAGCCCACAGCTTTCAAGGAGGTCCTCTCCAGAGAATAGGACTAGACACAAAAGCCAAGAGCAGCTCACAGCTTTCGGGAGGTCCTCTCCAGAGAATAGGACTAGAAACAAAAGCCAAGAGCAGCCCACAGCTTTCAGGGAGGTCCTCTCCAGAGAATAGGACTAGACTCAAAAGCCAAGAGCAGCCCACAGCTTTCAGGGAGGTCCTCTCCAGAGAATAGGACTAGACTCAAAAGCCAAGAGCATCCCACAGCTTTCAGGGAGGTCCTCTCCAGAGAATAGGACTAGACTCAAAAGCCAAGAGCAGCCCACAGCTTTCAGGGAGGTCCTCTCCAGAGAATAGGACTAGACTCAAAAGCCAAGAGCAGCCCACAGCTTTCAGGGAGGTCCTCTCCAGAGAACAGGACTAGACTCAAAAGCCAAGAGCAGCCCACAGCTTTCAGGGAGGTCCTCTCCAGAGAATAGGACTACACTCAAAAGCCAAGAGCAGCCCACAGCTTTCAGGGAGGTCCTCTCCAGAGAATAGGACTATACTCAAAAGCCAAGAGCAGCCCACAGCTTTCGCGAGGTCCTCTCCAGAGAATAGGACTAGAAGCATAAGCCAGGACTTCTCCAGAAAATAGAACTAGAAGCAAAAGCCAAGAGCAGCCCACAGCTTTCAGGGAGGTCCTCTCCAGAGAATAGGACTAGACGCAAAAGCCAAGAGCAGCCCACAGCTTTCAGGGAGGTCCTCTCCAGAGAATAGGACTAGACGCAAAAGCCAAGAGCAGCCCACAGCTTTCAGGGAGGTCCTCTCCAGAGAATAGGACTAGACGCAAAAGCCAAGAGCAGCTCACAGCTTTCGGGAGGTCCTCTCCAGAGAATAGGACTAGACGCAAAAGCCAAGAGCAGCTCACAGCTTTCGGGAGGTCCTCTCCAGAGAATAGGACTAGAAACAAAAGCCAAGAGCAGACCACAGCTTTCGGGAGGTCCTCTCCAGAGAATAGAACTAGAAGCATAAGCCAGGTCTTCTCCAGAAAATAGAACTAGAAGCAAAAGCCAAGAGCAGCCCACAGCTTTCAGGGAGGTCCTCTCCAGAGAATAGGACTAGACGCAAAAGCCAAGAGCAGCCCACAGCTTTCAGGGAGGTCCTCTCCAGAGAATAGGACTAGAAGCAAAAGCCAAGAGCAGCCCAGAGCTTTCAGGGAGGTCCTCTCCAGAGAATAGGACTAGAAGCATAAGCCAGGTCCTCTCCAGAGAATAGAACTAGAAGCAAAAGCCAAGAGCAGCCCACAGCTTTCAGGGAGGTCCTCTCCAGAGAATAGGAATAGACGCAAAAGCCAAGAGCAGCCCACAGCTTTCGGGAGGTCCTCTCCAGAGAATAGGACTAGAAGCAAAAGCCAAGAGCAGCCCACAGCTTTCAGGGAGGTCCTCTCCAGAGAATAGGACTAGAAGCAAAAGCCAAGAGCAGCCCAGAGCTTTCAGGGAGGTCCTCTCCAGAGAATAGGACTAGAAGCATAAACCAGGTCCTCTCCAGAGAATAGAACTAGAAGCAAAAGCCAAGAGCAGCCCACAGCTTTCAGGGAGGTCCTCTCCAGAGAATAGGACTAGACGCAAAAGCCAAGAGCAGCCCACAGATTTCAGGGAGGTCCTCTCCAGAGAATAGGACTAGAAGCATAAGCCAGGTCCTCTCCAGAGAATAGAACTAGAAGCAAAAGCCAAGAGCAGCCCACAGCTTTCAGGGAGGTCCTCTCCAGAGAATAGGACTAGACGCAAAAGCCAAGAGCAGCCCACAGCTTTCAGGGAGGTCCTCTCCAGAGAATAGGACTAGAAGCATAAGCCAGGTCCTCTCCAGAGAATAGAACTAGAAGCAAAAGCCAAGAGCAGCCCACAGCTTTCAGGGAGGTCCTCTCCAGAGAATAGGACTAGAAGCAAAAGCCAAGGGCAGCCCAGAGCTTTCAGGGAGGTCCTCTCCAGAGAATAGGACTAGAAGCATAAGCCAGGTCTTCTCCAGAAAATAGAACTAGAAGCAAAAGCCAAGAGCAGCCCACAGCTTTCAGGGAGGTCCTCTCCAGAGAATAGGACTAGAAACAAAAGCCAAGAGCAGCCCACAGCTTTCGGGAGGTCCTCTCCAGAGAATAGAACTAGAAGCAAAAGCCAAGAGCAGCCCACAGCTTTCAGGGAGGTCCTCTCCAGAGAATAGGACTAGAAGCATAAGCCAGGTCCTCTCCAGAGAATAGAGCTAGAAGCAAAAGCCAAGAGCAGCCCACAGCTTTCAGGGAGGTCCTCTCCAGAGAATAGGACTAGAAGCAAAAGCCAAGGGCAGCCCAGAGCTTTCAGGGAGGTCCTCTCCAGAGAATAGGACTAGAAGCATAAGCCAGGTCTTCTCCAGAAAATAGAACTAGAAGCAAAAGCCAAGAGCAGCCCACAGCTTTCAGGGAGGTCCTCTCCAGAGAATAGGACTAGATGCAAAAGCCAAGAGCAGCCCACAGCTTTCAGGGAGGTCCTCTCCAGAGAATAGGACTAGACGCAAAAGCCAAGAGCAGCTCACAGCTTTCGGGAGGTCCTCTCCAGAGAATAGGACTAGAAACAAAAGCCAAGAGCAGCCCACAGCTTTCGGGAGGTCCTCTCCAGAGAATAGAACTAGAAGCAAAAGCCAAGAGCAGCCCACAGCTTTCAGGGAGGTCCTCTCCAGAGAATAGGACTAGAAGCAAAAGCCAAGAGCAGCCCAGAGCTTTCAGGGAGGTCCTCTCCAGGGAATAGGACTAGAAGCAAAAGCCAAGAGCAGCCCAGAGCTTTCAGGGAGGTCCTCTCCAGAGAATAGGACTAGACTCAAAAGCCAAGAGCAGCCCACAGCTTTCAGGGAGGTCCTCTCCAGAGAATAGGACTAGACGCAAAAGCCAAGAGCAGCCCACAGCTTTCAAGGAGGTCCTCTCCAGAGAATAGGACTAGACGCAAAAGCCAAGAGCAGCTCACAGCTTTCGGGAGGTCCTCTCCAGAGAATAGGACTAGAAACAAAAGCCAAGAGCAGCCCACAGCTTTCAGGGAGGTCCTCTCCAGAGAATAGGACTAGACTCAAAAGCCAAGAGCGCCCCACAGCTTTCAGGGAGGTCCTCTCCAGAGAATAGGACTAGACTCAAAAGCCAAGAGCAGCCCACAGCTTTCAGGGAGGTCCTCTCCAGAGAATAGGACTAGACTCAAAAGCCAAGAGCAGCCCACAGCTTTCAGGGAGGTCCTCTCCAGAGAAAAGGACTAGACTCAAAAGCCAAGAGCAGCCCACAGCTTTCAGGGAGGTCCTCTCCAGAGAATAGGACTAGACTCAAAAGCCAAGAGCAGCCCACAGCTTTCGCGAGGTCCTCTCCAGAGAATAGGACTAGACGCAAAAGCCAAGGGCAGCCCAGAGCTTTCAGGGAGGTCCTCTCCAGAGAATAGGACTAGAAGCATAAGCCAGGTCTTCTCTAGAAAATAGAACTAGAAGCAAAAGCCAAGAGCAGCCCACAGCTTTCAGGGAGGTCCTCTCCAGAGAATAGGACTAGACGCAAAAGCCAAGAGCAGCCCACAGCATTCAGGGAGGTCCTCTGCAGAGAATAGGACTAGACGCAAAAGCCAAGAGCAGCTCACAGCTTTCGGGAGGTCCTCTCCAGAGAATAGGACTAGAAACAAAAGCCAAGGGCAGCCCAGAGCTTTCAGGGAGGTCCTCTCCAGAGAATAGGACTAGAAGCATAAGCCAGGTCTTCTCCAGAAAATAGAACTAGAAGCAAAAGCCAAGAGCAGCCCACAGCTTTCAGGGAGGTCCTCTCCAGAGAATAGGACTAGACGCAAAAGCCAAGAGCAGCCCACAGCTTTCAGGGAGGTCCTCTCCAGAGAATAGGACTAGACGCAAAAGCCAAGAGCAGCTCACAGCTTTCGGGAGGTCCTCTCCAGAGAATAGGACTAGAAACAAAAGCCAAGAGCAGCCCACAGCTTTCGGGAGGTCCTCTCCAGAGAATAGAACTAGAAGCAAAAGCCAAGAGCAGCCCACAGCTTTCAGGGAGGTCCTCACCAGGGAATAGGACTAGAAGCAAAAGCCAAGAGCAGCCCAGAGCTTTCAGGGAGGTCCTCTCCAGAGAATAGGACTAGACTCAAAAGCCAAGAGCAGCCCACAGCTTTCAGGGAGGTCCTCTCCAGAGAATAGGACTAGACGCAAAAGCCAAGAGCAGCCCACAGCTTTCAAGGAGGTCCTCTCCAGAGAATAGGACTAGAAACAAAAGCCAAGAGCAGCCCACAGCTTTCAGGGAGGTCCTCTCCAGAGAATAGGACTAGACTCAAAAGCCAAGAGCAGCCCACAGCTTTCAGGGAGGTCCTCTCCAGAGAATAGGACTAGACTCAAAAGCCAAGAGCAGCCCACAGCTTTCAGGGAGGTCCTCTCCAGAGAATAGGACTAGACTCAAAAGCCAAGAGCAGCCCACAGCTTTCAGGGAGGTCCTCTCCAGAGAATAGGACTAGACTCAAAAGCCAAGAGCAGCCCACAGCTTTCAGGGAGGTCCTCTCCAGAGAATAGGTCTAGACTCAAAAGCCAAGAGCAGCCCACAGCTTTCGCGAGGTCCTCTCCAGAGAATAGTACTAGAAGCATAAGCCAGGTCTTCTCCAGAAAATAGAACTAGACTCAAAAGCCAAGAGCAGCCCACAGCTTTCAGGGAGGTCCTCTCCAGAGAATAGGACTAGACTCAAAAGCCAAGAGCAGCCCACAGCTTTCAGGGAGGTCCTCTCCAGAGAATAGGACTAGACTCAAAAGCCAAGAGCAGCCCACAGCTTTCAGAGAGGTCCTCTCCAGAGAATAGGACTAGAAACAAAAGCCAAGGGCAGCCCAGAGCTTTCAGGGAGGTCCTCTCCAGAGAATAGGACTAGAAGCATAAGCCAGGTCTTCTCCAGAAAATAGAACTAGAAGCAAAAGCCAAGAGCAGCCCACAGCTTTCAGGGAGGTCCTCTCCAGAGAATAGGACTAGACGCAAAAGCCAAGAGCAGCCCACAGCTTTCAGGGAGGTCCTCTCCAGAGAATAGGACTAGACGCAAAAGCCAAGAGCAGCTCACAGCTTTCGGGAGGTCCTCTCCAGAGAATAGGACTAGAAACAAAAGCCAAGAGCAGCCCACAGCTTTCGGGAGGTCCTCTCCAGAGAATAGAACTAGAAGCAAAAGCCAAGAGCAGCCCACAGCTTTCAGGGAGGTCCTCTCCAGGGAATAGGACTAGAAGCAAAAGCCAAGAGCAGCCCAGAGCTTTCAGGGAGGTCCTCTCCAGAGAATAGGACTAGACTCAAAAGCCAAGAGCAGCCCACAGCTTTCATGGAGGTCCTCTCCAGAGAATAGGACTAGACGCAAAAGCCAAGAGCAGCCCACAGCTTTCAAGGAGGTCCTCTCCAGAGAATAGGACTAGACACAAAAGCCAAGAGCAGCTCACAGCTTTCGGGAGGTCCTCTCCAGAGAATAGGACTAGAAACAAAAGCCAAGAGCAGCCCACAGCTTTCAGGGAGGTCCTCTCCAGAGAATAGGACTAGACTCAAAAGCCAAGAGCAGCCCACAGCTTTCAGGGAGGTCCTCTCCAGAGAATAGGACTAGACTCAAAAGCCAAGAGCATCCCACAGCTTTCAGGGAGGTCCTCTCCAGAGAATAGGACTAGACTCAAAAGCCAAGAGCAGCCCACAGCTTTCAGGGAGGTCCTCTCCAGAGAATAGGACTAGACTCAAAAGCCAAGAGCAGCCCACAGCTTTCAGGGAGGTCCTCTCCAGAGAACAGGACTAGACTCAAAAGCCAAGAGCAGCCCACAGCTTTCAGGGAGGTCCTCTCCAGAGAATAGGACTACACTCAAAAGCCAAGAGCAGCCCACAGCTTTCAGGGAGGTCCTCTCCAGAGAATAGGACTATACTCAAAAGCCAAGAGCAGCCCACAGCTTTCGCGAGGTCCTCTCCAGAGAATAGGACTATAAGCATAAGCCAGGACTTCTCCAGAAAATAGAACTAGAAGCAAAAGCCAAGAGCAGCCCACAGCTTTCAGGGAGGTCCTCTCCAGAGAATAGGACTAGACGCAAAAGCCAAGAGCAGCCCACAGCTTTCAGGGAGGTCCTCTCCAGAGAATAGGACTAGACGCAAAAGCCAAGAGCAGCCCACAGCTTTCAGGGAGGTCCTCTCCAGAGAATAGGACTAGACGCAAAAGCCAAGAGCAGCTCACAGCTTTCGGGAGGTCCTCTCCAGAGAATAGGACTAGACGCAAAAGCCAAGAGCAGCTCACAGCTTTCGGGAGGTCCTCTCCAGAGAATAGGACTAGAAACAAAAGCCAAGAGCAGACCACAGCTTTCGGGAGGTCCTCTCCAGAGAATAGAACTAGAAGCAAAAGCCAAGAGCAGCCCACAGCTTTCAGGGAGGTCCTCTCCAGAGAATAGGACTAGAAGCAAAAGCCAAGAGCAGCCCAGAGCTTTCAGGGAGGTCCTCTCCAGGGAATAGGACTAGAAGCAAAAGCCAAGAGCAGCCCAGAGATTTCAGGGAGGTCCTCTCCAGAGAATAGGACTAGACTCAAAAGCCAAGAGCAGCCCACAGCTTTCAGGGAGGTCCTCTCCAGAGAATAGGACTAGACGCAAAAGCCAAGAGCAGCCCACAGCTTTCAAGGAGGTCCTCTCCAGAGAATAGGACTAGACGCAAAAGCCAAGAGCAGCTCACAGCTTTCGGGAGGTCCTCTCCAGAGAATAGGACTAGAAACAAAAGCCAAGAGCAGCCCACAGCTTTCAGGGAGGTCCTCTCCAGAGAATAGGACTAGACTCAAAAGCCAAGAGCAGCCCACAGCTTTCAGGGAGGTCCTCTCCAGAGAATAGGACTAGACTCAAAAGCCAAGAGCAGCCCACAGCTTTCAGGGAGGTCCTCTCCAGAGAATAGGACTAGACTCAAAAGCCAAGAGCAGCCCACAGCTTTCAGGGAGGTCCTCTCCAGAGAATAGGACTAGACTCAAAAGCCAAGAGCAGCCCACAGCTTTCGTGAGGTCCTCTCCAGAGAATAGGACTAGACGCAAAAGCCAAGGGCAGCCCAGAGCTTTCAGGGAGGTCCTCTCCAGAGAATAGGACTAGAAGCATAAGCCAGGTCTTCTCTAGAAAATAGAACTAGAAGCAAAAGCCAAGAGCAGCCCACAGCTTTCAGGGAGGTCCTCTCCAGAGAATAGGACTAGACGCAAAAGCCAAGAGCAGCCCACAGCATTCAGGGAGGTCCTCTCCAGAGAATAGGACTAGACGCAAAAGCCAAGAGCAGCTCACAGCTTTCGGGAGGTCCTCTCCAGAGAATAGGACTAGAAACAAAAGCCAAGGGCAGCCCAGAGCTTTCAGGGAGGTCCTCTCCAGAGAATAGGACTAGAAGCATAAGCCAGGTCTTCTCCAGAAAATAGAACTAGAAGCAAAAGCCAAGAGCAGCCCACAGCTTTCAGGGAGGTCCTCTCCAGAGAATAGGACTAGACGCAAAAGCCAAGAGCAGCCCACAGCTTTCAGGGAGGTCCTCTCCAGAGAATAGGACTAGACGCAAAAGCCAAGAGCAGCTCACAGCTTTCGGGAGGTCCTCTCCAGAGAATAGGACTAGAAACAAAAGCCAAGAGCAGCCCACAGCTTTCGGGAGGTCCTCTCCAGAGAATAGAACTAGAAGCAAAAGCCAAGAGCAGCCCACAGCTTTCAGGGAGGTCCTCTCCAGAGAATAGGACTAGAAGCAAAAGCCAAGAGCAGCCCAGAGCTTTCAGGGAGGTCCTCACCAGGGAATAGGACTAGAAGCAAAAGCCAAGAGCAGCCCAGAACTTTCAGGGAGGTCCTCTCCAGAGAATAGGACTAGACTCAAAAGCCAAGAGCAGCCCACAGCTTTCAGGGAGGTCCTCTCCAGAGAATAGGACTAGACGCAAAAGCCAAGAGCAGCCCACAGCTTTCAAGGAGGTCCTCTCCAGAGAATAGGACTAGAAACAAAAGCCAAGAGCAGCCCACAGCTTTCAGGGAGGTCCTCTCCAGAGAATAGGACTAGACTCAAAAGCCAAGAGCAGCCCACAGCTTTCAGGGAGGTCCTCTCCAGAGAATAGGACTAGACTCAAAAGCCAAGAGCAGCCCACAGCTTTCAGGGAGGTCCTCTCCAGAGAATAGGACTAGACTCAAAAGCCAAGAGCAGCCCACAGCTTTCAGGGAGGTCCTCTCCAGAGAATAGGACTAGACTCAAAAGCCAAGAGCAGCCCACAGCTTTCAGGGAGGTCCTCTCCAGAGAATAGGACTAGACTCAAAAGCCAAGAGCAGCCCACAGCTTTCGCGAGGTCCTCTCCAGAGAATAGTACTAGAAGCATAAGCCAGGTCTTCTCCAGAAAATAGAACTAGAAGCAAAAGCCAAGAGCAGCCCACAGCTTTCAGGGAGGTCCTCTCCAGAGAATAGGACTAGACGCAAAAGCTAAGAGCAGCCCACAGCTTTCAGGGAGGTCCTCTCCAGAGAATAGGACTAGACGCAAAAGCCAAGAGCAGCTCACAGCTTTCGGGAGGTCCTCTCCAGAGAATAGGACTAGAAACAAAAGCCAAGGGCAGCCCAGAGCTTTCAGGGAGGTCCTCTCCAGAGAATAGGACTAGAAGCATAAGCCAGGTCTTCTCCAGAAAATAGAACTAGAAGCAAAAGCCAAGAGCAGCCCACAGCTTTCAGGGAGGTCCTCTCCAGAGAATAGGACTAGACGCAAAAGCCAAGAGCAGCCCACAGCTTTCAGGGAGGTCCTCTCCAGAGAATAGGACTAGACGCAAAAGCCAAGTGCAGCTCACAGCTTTCGGGAGGTCCTCTCCAGAGAATAGGACTAGAAACAAAAGCCAAGAGCAGCCCACAGCTTTCGGGAGGTCCTCTCCAGAGAATAGAACTAGAAGCAAAAGCCAAGAGCAGCCCACAGCTTTCAGGGAGGTCCTCTCCAGGGAATAGGACTAGAAGCAAACGCCAAGAGCAGCCCAGAGCTTTCAGGGAGGTCCTCTCCAGGGAATAGGACTAGAAGCAAAAGCCAAGAGCAGCCCAGAGCTTTCAGGGAGGTCCTCTCCAGAGAATAGGACTAGACTCAAAAGCCAAGTGCAGCCCACAGCTTTCATGGAGGTCCTCTCCAGAGAATAGGACTAGACGCAGAAGCCAAGAGCAGCCCACAGCTTTCAAGGAGGTCCTCTCCAGAGAATAGGACTAGACGCAAAAGCCAAGAGCAGCTCACAGCTTTCGGGAGGTCCTCTCCAGAGAATAGGACTAGAAACAAAAGCCAAGAGCAGCCCACAGCTTTCAGGGAGGTCCTCTCCAGAGAATAGGACTAGACTCAAAAGCCAAGAGCAGCCCACAGCTTTCAGGGAGGTCCTCTCCAGAGAATAGGACTAGACTCAAAAGCCAAGAGCAGCCCACAGCTTTCAGGGAGGTCCTCTCCAGAGAATAGGACTAGACTCAAAAGCCAAGAGCAGCCCACAGCTTTCAGGGAGGTCCTCTCCAGAGAATAGGACTAGACTCAAAAGCCAAGAGCAGCCCACATCTTTCAGGGAGGTCCTCTCCAGAGAACAGGACTAGACTCAAAAGCCAAGAGCAGCCCACAGCTTTCAGGGAGGTCCTCTCCAGAGAATAGGACTAGACTCAAAAGCCAAGAGCAGCCCACACCTTTCAGGGAGGTCCTCTCCAGAGAATAGGACTATACTCACAAGCCAAGAGCAGCCCACAGCTTTCGCGAGGTCCTCTCCAGAGAATAGGACTAGAAGCATAAGCCAGGTCTTCTCCAGAAAATAGAACTAGAAGCAAAAGCCAAGAGCAGCCCACAGCTTTCAGGGAGGTCCTCTCCAGAGAATAGGACTAGACGCAAAAGCCAAGAGCAGCCCACAGCTTTCAGGGAGGTCCTCTCCAGAGAATAGGACTAGAAACAAAAGCCAAGAGCAGCCCACAGCTTTCAGGGAGGTCCTCTCCAGAGAATAGAACTAGAAGCAAAAGCCAAGAGCAGCCCACAGCTTTCAGGGAGGTCCTCTCCAGAGAATAGGACTAGAAGCAAAAGCCAAGAGCAGCCCAGAGCTTTCAGGGAGGTCCTCTCCAGGGAATAGGACTAGAAGCAAAAGCCAAGAGCAGCCCAGAGCTTTCAGGGAGGTCCTCTCCAGAGAATAGGACTAGACTCAAAATCCAAGAGCAGCCCACAGCTTTCAGGGAGGTCCTCTTCAGAGAATAGGACTAGACGCAAAAGCCAAGAGCAGCCCACAGCTTTCAAGGAGGTCCTCTCCAGAGAATAGGACGAGACGCAAAAGCCAAGAGCAGCTCACAGCTTTCGGGAGGTCCTCTCCAGAGAATAGGACTAGAAACAAAAGCCAAGAGCAGCCCACAGCTTTCAGGGAGGTCCTCTCCAGAGAATAGGACTAGACGCAAAAGCCAAGAGCAGCCCAGAGCTTTCAGGGAGGTCCTCTCCAGAGAATAGGACTAGACACAAAAGCCAAGAGCAGCTCACAGCTTTCAGGAGGTCCTCTCCAGAGAATAGGACTAGACTCAAAAGCCAAGAGCAGCCCACAGCTTTCAAGGAGGTCCTCTCCAGAGAATAGGACTAGACGCAAAAGCCAAGAGCAGCTCACAGCTTTCGGGAGGTCCTCTCCAGAGAATAGGACTAGAAACAAAAGCCAAGAGCAGCCCACAGCTTTCAGGGAGGTCCTCTCCAGAGAATAGGACTAGACTCAAAAGCCAAGAGCAGCCCACAGCTTTCAGGGAGGTCCTCTCCAGAGAATAGGACTAGACTCAAAAGCCAAGAGCAGCCCACAGCTTTCAGGGAGGTCCTCTCCAGAGAATAGGACTAGACTCAAAAGCCAAGAGCAGTCCACAGCTTTCAGGGAGGTCCTCTCCAGAGAATAGGACTAGACTCAAAAGCCAAGAGCAGCCCACAGCTTTCAGGGAGGTCCTCTCCAGAGAATAGGACTACACTCAAAAGCCAAGAGCAGCCCACAGCTTTCAGGGAGGTCCTCTCCAGAGAACAGGACTAGACTCAAAAGCCAAGAGCAGCCCACAGCTTTCGCGAGGTCCTCTCCAGAGAATAGGACTAGAAGCATAAGCCAGGTCTTCACCAGAAAATAGAACTAGAAGCAAAAGCCAAGAGCAGCCCACAGCTTTCAGGGAGGTCCTCTCCAGAGAATAGGACTAGACGCAAAAGCCAAGAGCAGCCCACAGCTTTCAGGGAGGTCCTCTCCAGAGAATAGGACTAGACCCAAAAGCCAAGAGCAGCCCACAGCTTTCAGGGAGGTCCTCTCCAGAGAATAGGACTAGACGCAAAAGCCAAGAGCAGCTCACAGCTTTCGGGAGGTCCTCTCCAGAGAATAGGACTAGAAACAAAAGCCAAGAGCAGCCCACAGCTTTCGGGAGGTCCTCTCCAGAGAATAGAACTAGAAGCAAAAGCCAAGAGCAGCCCACAGCTTTCAGGGAGGTCCTCTCCAGAGAATAGGACTAGAAGCAAAAGCCAAGAGCAGCCCAGAGCTTTCAGGGAGGTCCTCTCCAGGGAATAGGACTAGAAGCAAAAGCCAAGAGCAGCCCAGAGCTTTCAGGGAGGTCCTCCCCAGAGAATAGGACTAGACTCAAAAGCCAAGAGCAGCCCACAGCTTTCAGGGAGGTCCTCTCCAGAGAATAGGACTAGACGCAAAAGCCAAGAGCAGCCCACAGCTTTCAAGGAGGTCCTCTCCAGAGAATAGGACTAGACGCAAAAGCCAAGAGCAGCCCACAGCTTTCAGGGAGGTCCTCTCCAGAGAATAGGACTAGAAGCAAAAGCCAAGAGCAGCCCAGAGCTTTCAGGGAGGTCCTCTCCAGAGAATAGGACTAGACTCAAAAGCCAAGAGCAGCCCACAGCTTTCAGGGAGGTCCTCTCCAGAGAATAGGACTAGACTCAAAAGCCAAGAGCAGCCCACAGCTTTCAGGGAGGTCCTCTCCAGAGAATAGGACTAGACTCAAAAGCCAAGAGCAGCCCACAGCTTTCAGGGAGGTCCTCTCCAGAGAATAGGACTAGACTCAAAAGCCAAGAGCAGCCCACATCTTTCAGGGAGGTCCTCTCCAGAGAACAGGACTAGACTCAAAAGCCAAGAGCAGCCCACAGCTTTCAGGGAGGTCCTCTCCAGAGAATAGGACTAGACTCAAAAGCCAAGAGCAGCCCACACCTTTCAGGGAGGTCCTCTCCAGAGAATAGGACTATACTCACAAGCCAAGAGCAGCCCACAGCTTTCGCGAGGTCCTCTCCAGAGAATAGGACTAGAAGCATAAGCCAGGTCTTCTCCAGAAAATAGAACTAGAAGCAAAAGCCAAGAGCAGCCCACAGCTTTCAGGGAGGTCCTCTCCAGAGAATAGGACTAGACGCAAAAGCCAAGAGCAGCCCACAGCTTTCAGGGAGGTCCTCTCCAGAGAATAGGACTAGAAACAAAAGCCAAGAGCAGCCCACAGCTTTCAGGGAGGTCCTCTCCAGAGAATAGAACTAGAAGCAAAAGCCAAGAGCAGCCCACAGCTTTCAGGGAGGTCCTCTCCAGAGAATAGGACTAGAAGCAAAAGCCAAGAGCAGCCCAGAGCTTTCAGGGAGGTCCTCTCCAGGGAATAGGACTAGAAGCAAAAGCCAAGAGCAGCCCAGAGCTTTCAGGGAGGTCCTCTCCAGAGAATAGGACTAGACTCAAAATCCAAGAGCAGCCCACAGCTTTCAGGGAGGTCCTCTCCAGAGAATAGGACTAGACGCAAAAGCCAAGAGCAGCCCACAGCTTTCAAGGAGGTCCTCTCCAGAGAATAGGACGAGACGCAAAAGCCAAGAGCAGCTCACAGCTTTCGGGAGGTCCTCTCCAGAGAATAGGACTAGAAACAAAAGCCAAGAGCAGCCCACAGCTTTCAGGGAGGTCCTCTCCAGAGAATAGGACTAGACGCAAAAGCCAAGAGCAGCCCAGAGCTTTCAGGGAGGTCCTCTCCAGAGAATAGGACTAGACACAAAAGCCAAGAGCAGCTCACAGCTTTCAGGAGGTCCTCTCCAGAGAATAGGACTAGACTCAAAAGCCAAGAGCAGCCCACAGCTTTCAAGGAGGTCCTCTCCAGAGAATAGGACTAGACGCAAAAGCCAAGAGCAGCTCACAGCTTTCGGGAGGTCCTCTCCAGAGAATAGGACTAGAAACAAAAGCCAAGAGCAGCCCACAGCTTTCAGGGAGGTCCTCTCCAGAGAATAGGACTAGACTCAAAAGCCAAGAGCAGCCCACAGCTTTCAGGGAGGTCCTCTCCAGAGAATAGGACTAGACTCAAAAGCCAAGAGCAGCCCACAGCTTTCAGGGAGGTCCTCTCCAGAGAATAGGACTAGACTCAAAAGCCAAGAGCAGTCCACAGCTTTCAGGGAGGTCCTCTCCAGAGAATAGGACTAGACTCAAAAGCCAAGAGCAGCCCACAGCTTTCAGGGAGGTCCTCTCCAGAGAATAGGACTACACTCAAAAGCCAAGAGCAGCCCACAGCTTTCAGGGAGGTCCTCTCCAGAGAACAGGACTAGACTCAAAAGCCAAGAGCAGCCCACAGCTTTCGCGAGGTCCTCTCCAGAGAATAGGACTAGAAGCATAAGCCAGGTCTTCACCAGAAAATAGAACTAGAAGCAAAAGCCAAGAGCAGCCCACAGCTTTCAGGGAGGTCCTCTCCAGAGAATAGGACTAGACGCAAAAGCCAAGAGCAGCCCACAGCTTTCAGGGAGGTCCTCTCCAGAGAATAGGACTAGACCCAAAAGCCAAGAGCAGCCCACAGCTTTCAGGGAGGTCCTCTCCAGAGAATAGGACTAGACGCAAAAGCCAAGAGCAGCTCACAGCTTTCGGGAGGTCCTCTCCAGAGAATAGGACTAGAAACAAAAGCCAAGAGCAGCCCACAGCTTTCGGGAGGTCCTCTCCAGAGAATAGAACTAGAAGCAAAAGCCAAGAGCAGCCCACAGCTTTCAGGGAGGTCCTCTCCAGAGAATAGGACTAGAAGCAAAAGCCAAGAGCAGCCCAGAGCTTTCAGGGAGGTCCTCTCCAGGGAATAGGACTAGAAGCAAAAGCCAAGAGCAGCCCAGAGCTTTCAGGGAGGTCCTCCCCAGAGAATAGGACTAGACTCAAAAGCCAAGAGCAGCCCACAGCTTTCAGGGAGGTCCTCTCCAGAGAATAGGACTAGACGCAAAAGCCAAGAGCAGCCCACAGCTTTCAAGGAGGTCCTCTCCAGAGAATAGGACTAGACGCAAAAGCCAAGAGCAGCCCACAGCTTTCAGGGAGGTCCTCTCCAGAGAATAGGACTAGACGCAAAAGCCAAGAGCAGCTCACAGCTTTCGGGAGGTCCTCTCCAGAGAATAGGACTAGAAACAAAAGCCAAGAGCAGCCCACAGCTTTCGGGAGGTCCTCTCCAGAGAATAGAACTAGAAGCAAAAGCCAAGAGCAGCCCACAGCTTTCAGGGAGGTCCTCTCCAGAGAATAGGACTAGAAGCAAAAGCCAAGAGCAGCCCAGAGCTTTCAGGGAGGTCCTCTCCAGGGAATAGGACTAGAAGCAAATGCCAAGAGCAGCCCAGAGCTTTCAGGGAGGTCCTCTCCAGAGAATAGGACTAGACTCAAAAGCCAAGAGCAGCCCACAGCTTTCAGGGAGGTCCTCTCCAGAGAATAGGACTAGACGCAAAAGCCAAGAGCAGCCCACAGCTTTCAAGGAGGTCCTCTCCAGAGAATAGGACTAGACGCAAAAGCCAAGAGCAGCTCACAGCTTTCGGGAGGTCCTCTCCAGAGAATAGGACTAGAAACAAAAGCCAAGAGCAGCCCACAGCTTTCAGGGAGGTCCTCTCCATAGAATAGGACTAGATGCAAAAGCCAAGAGCAGCCCAGAGCTTTCAGGGAGGTCCTCTCCAGAGAATAGAACTAGACGCAAAAGCCAAGAGCAGCTCACAGCTTTCGGGAGGTCCTCTCCAGAGAATAGGACTAGACTCAAAAGCCAAGAGCAGCCCAGAGCTTTCAGGGAGGTCCTCTCCAGAGAATAGGACTAGAAGCAAAAGCCAAGAGCAGCCCACAGCTTTCGGGAGGTCCTCTCCAGAGAATAGGACTAGAAACAAAAGCCAAGAGCAGCCCACAGCTTTCGGGAGGTCCTCTCCAGAGAATAGGACTAGACGCAAAAGCCAAGAGCAGCTCACAGCTTTCGGGAGGTCCTCTCCAGAGAATATGACTAGAAACAAAAGCCAAGAGCAGCCCACAGCTTTCGGGAGGTCCTCTCCAGAGAATAGGACTAGACTCAAAAGCCAAGAGCAGCCCAGAGCTTTCGCGAGGTCCTCTCCAGAGAATAGAACTAGAAGCAAAAGCCAAGAGCAGCCCACAGCTTTCAGGGAGGTCCTCTCCAGAGAATAGGACTAGAAGCAAAAGCCAAGAGCAGCCCAGAGCTTTCAGGGTGGTCCTCTCCAGGGAATAGGACTAGAAGCAAAAGCCAAGAGCAGCCCAGAGCTTTCAGGGAGGTCCTCTCCAGAGAATAGGACTAGACTCAAAAGCCAAGAGCAGCCCACAGCTTTCAGGGAGGTCCTCTCCAGAGAATAGGACTAGACGCAAAAGCCAAGAGCAGCCCACAGCTTTCAAGGAGGTCCTCTCCAGAGAATAGGACTAGACGCAAAAGCCAAGAGCAGCTCACAGCTTTCAGGGAGGTCCTCTCCAGAGAATAGGACTAGGAACAAAAGCCAAGAGCAGCCCACAGCTTTCAGGGAGGTCCTCTCCAGAGAATAGGACTAGACGCAAAAGCCAAGAGCAGCCCAGAGCTTTCAGGGAGGTCCTCTCCAGAGAATAGAACTAGACGCAAAAGCCAAGAGCAGCTCACAGCTTTCGGGAGGTCCTCTCCAGAGAATAGGACTAGACTCAAAAGCCAAGAGCAGCCCAGAGCTTTCAGGGAGGTCCTCTCCAGAGAATAGGACTAGAAGCAAAAGCCAAGAGCAGCCCAGAGCTTTCGGGAGGTCCTCTCCAGAGAATAGGACTAGAAACAAAAGCCAAGAGCAGCCCACAGCTTTCGGGAGGTCCTCTCCAGAGAATAGGACTAGACGCAAAAGCCAAGAGCAGCTCACAGCTTTCGGGAGGTCCTCTCCAGAGAATAGGACTAGAAACAAAAGCCAAGAGCAGCCCACAGCTTTCGGGAGGTCCTCTCCAGAGAATAGGACTAGAAACAAAAGCCAAGAGCAGCCCAGAGCTTTCAGGGAGGTCCTCTCCAGAGAATAGGACTAGAAGCAAAAGCCAAGAGCAGCCCAGAGCTTTCGGGAGGTCCTCTCCAGAGAATAGGACTAGAAACAAAAGCCAAGAGCAGCCCACAGCTTTCGGGAGGTCCTCTCCAGAGAATAGGACTAGACGCAAAAGCCAAGAGCAGCTCACAGCTTTCGGGAGGTCCTCTCCAGAGAATAGGACTAGAAACAATTGCCAAGAGCAGCCCACAGCTTTCGGGAGGTCCTCTCCAGAGAATAGGACTAGAAACAAAAGCCAAGAGCAGCCCACAGCTTTCAGGGAGGTCCTCTCCAGAGAATAGATCTGATAGCCTTTTGAATTTGCTTTGGATTTGAATGGGACTTGTAGTTTCATTGTTTTATTCCGCACTTTGAAAAAGTTCCTGTAGGAGGAAAATACCCATGTGGTCTTGAAAGGTAGTATACAAAAAATATGGAGTTAGCCTAATTATCATATCATTGCTGCAAGACCCTCTGTGGTTTGTATCCTTTTTGAAAAACTGTATTTGGTTGTCCTTCATGTTATTCCATATTTGTAAAATAGTGCATATTAAAATTAACAAAACAAATATATAGTATGAAAAATAACCATTACTATGCACTACAAATAAAAGGTAAAAACCAAATATTCATATATAAAGAGTGTACATTAAATAAATATAACTAGCAGTATCTGGCATATCATACATCCATCTGGCAATCGATGTCTCTCTTTCTGCATTCTCTTTCCCTCTCTCTCTCTCTCCTCTCTGTGCTCTCTTTCCCTCTATCTATCTGTCTCTGTCTCTCTGTCTCGCTCTCTCTGTCTGCACTCTCTTTCCCTCTATCACCCTGTCTCTCTCTCTCTCTCTCTCTGTATGAGCTCTCTTTCCCTCTATCTCCCTGGCTCTGTCTCTGTCTCCCCCTCTGTGTCTCTCTCTGTCTGTGCTCTCTCTCCCCCTATCTACTTGTCTCTCCTCTCTCCCTGTCTCTGGCTCTCTGTCTCACTCTCTCTGTCTGCACTCTCTTTCCCTCTATCACCCTGTCTCTCTCTCTCTCTGTCTCTCTCTGTCTGTGCTCTCTTGCCCTCTATCTCCCTGGCTCTGTCTCTGTCTCTCTCTATGTGTCTGTCTGTGCTCTCTCTCCCCCTATGTGTTTCTTAGGTTTAAAGGTGAAAGAGAGCAGAAGCATCCCGTGAGGCACGAACTGGCCAGCGCCTTTGGAAAAAACCATTGTCATTGTGTGTCATCAGCAGGTGTGTCACCGTCCCACTAGCACATTTGGCCTCATTACATGTTTGCCAGTATTTCAGTAGTGAATTTTATAGTGTTAACACCCGATCCGCCCCCCCCCCCCCCCCCCGAGAGGATGTAAGGCTATTGCCAATCTGGTAAACGGGGTCT
Organism: Ambystoma mexicanum; assembly: GCF_040938575.1. Lineage (NCBI taxonomy): Eukaryota > Metazoa > Chordata > Amphibia > Caudata > Ambystomatidae > Ambystoma > Ambystoma mexicanum. The sequence continues at coordinate 44,665,957 of NC_090930.1, forward strand.
TTGAGGCATTGAATTTTGTTTGAATGAACAGAATGCCACATGCTTCCTGTTCATTGAAACAAAATACTATACTAAGATGGCCACCACAGAGCTGGAAGACGGGGCTCCATACAGAGCCCTGCTTCTATTCCCATGGCAGTCAGCAAAGGGAGACGTGGCGAAGTTGTGGTGGTGGCGGGCGTTTTTGCTGCCACAATGAGGTAAATGGGGCTGGGGGCGAGTGTTGGGGTTACTTTAAAAAATGAAGGGGAGGGAGGGAGGGGAGAAGATGGCGATGCAGGGTGGGGGAAGCGGCCGTCGGGTTCCATGGAACGCAGGCTGAGATTAGCAGTTTCAGCCCGCGATCCAAAAAACCTGATGGGCTGCTTCTCCCACCCCGTGTGCTACTTATTATTAATATTATTGTCATTACTCTTAGGGTATTTATTGAGCGCTGCCCGAGCTTCAGGAAGAAACTGAGCATTTTACAATCATAGGGGGAAGAACACAGTGAGGGGAGCAGAGAAAAAGCAGCAGATGCTAAGAACTAGGGAAGGTGGGTAATTGGCAGTAAAGGATCTACAAGCGTCAGGGTAGGGGGGGCGGACAGTGGGGAGCAAATCACCGACTCTGAGGTAGAGTGGGGAGTGGAGGGTGTGTAGAGCTAGACGTTAGGGGGAAGCCAACCCTTGAAGATGAAGGTCTTGGGCTCTAAATGTTTTGCATAAAATCAAAGAGCATTTTGGGAACATCAGATTGACAACATATCTTCATATTTCAGAAATATGTCTGTGAGAAGACAGCAGTAAGCTTGAAACACTCAGTACATAATATGCACTCAGCTTGCCGTTCTTTTATTTTCACAAAACAGTTTCCCTACAATGAAAGCTGCAGACTCATCCAGACACACTCCAGACTCAGCTGTGAGGGTAAAATGGCAGCGATGCCTTCCGTTGGGGTCTGACGGACGTGTTGTTTCTTATTCCTGCAGACAATGTTTCCTTCTTCATATGAGAAGAGACTTGCATAATTTTAGAAGAGGACGGTCTGAGTCACAATGTACAGATTTCCTTCGATAAATATAATATATATATAGATATATATATCTATATATATATTCACTAGAAAAAACTTTATTAGAGGGATGTCAATGACATTTGTGATGTCATCTTTGATGTCCTGGGTGTTAGTGTTAGCAGTGCACAGTGGTGCGGGCAGTTATGGTTGCTTAGCCTACCATAACTGTCGAGTTTCAGGGTTTTTTCGATTGTACTTTGAACCTTAATGTCACGTTTATAAAGTTTTTTTGGTGAATGTCACAGGTTTTTAGTAGTGCAACTTAACCATGACGTCCCTCTAATAAAGTTTTTTCTAGTGAATTTTACGGGTTTTTAATAGGCCAACTTAACCATAGCGTCCCTTTAACAAAGATTTTTTTACTCAATTTTACAGGTTTTCAGTAGAACAACTTAATCATACCGTCCCTTTTGCAAAGTTTTTTTGCTAAAGATGATCGGTTTACAGTAGTGCCACGTAACCATAATGTAAAGCAACTTCTGACTTATTTAAACACCTTGCAGAGAATACCACTTGACAATATGCTGGTGTACAGCACGGTAACGTGTCCCAGAATCCGTAAACACTTAACAGTAAGATGTTTGCCTCGTGGACAGTGTGGAAACAGATTTCATATTGCTGTAGGAACGTCCACCTGCAACATTTGCCTTGCACAGCGCCAACACGTATTGGTAGTTAGCCATTAACAATGTAGTACACATTGCATACTTTCAGCAAAAGTTTTAGTTATCTGAAAATGACATCAGCTAAGACCCATCCCTCCTCCCCAAGAAACAGCAGCACTGCTGTAATGAAGGAGCATGACAAATACTGCCCCAACCTTAAAAATAACAAACGCACAATATTTTTCCACCAGCCACCCACTCCCCCATATCACTGTTTGATGCGTCTTTCCTCATTTCCGTTCGCAAATGGCCTTATTAGCTGTCCTACCAAAAAAGAAAGCCATCCGTTAACAAAGTAAATGTTGCGTTAAGAACCACCTTTCACAGTAAAGGACATAGACGCAATAAGATTTGACAATAATAGTATAGATGTGCAAAGCATTAACGTGTGCTACGGAAAAATAGGATTTCTGGTTATAATCCGGACCGCCACGGGCCTGATTACAAAACAAAATCCTTTTTCAAGATGGCCACCATCGAAAGGAAAGGCGGTTGTTCCATACATAGCCCCTCTTCGCTTTCCATGACAGGAAGGAAAAAGCAACAGTATGTACCGTGACGCAGAAACTGTAAATTAACATACAGCGACGTATAATGTGGTACTTTATATTTCAAAATGATACAGGTGATTTTAAATGAAAACGGTAACATTTTAGAATTTGTAAAGTACTTTTATTTAACAAACAACTGTCAGAGATCAACAAACTAATTCCTTTTCCAAATAATTTGTAGCACTGAGTCAAAGGCTGACATTGAAAATGTTCATGGAGAGACACATGCAGTTATTTTCACATACACAAAGTATGCGTTTCTGTAAAAGCACCCACTTTGTTTGCACAGGTATTTCCAAGACGGCGACATCACTGTTGCCTTACAGCACCATAAATGATGTTATGTTGCTCCTTGTCGCTAGTTCAGCGTAGGGACAGAGCGGCCCTGGTCTGTCATCCCATAACATTATAATGGACAGGCACTCGGTCACCAGCAGTTGCATCTGGCGTGGAAAGAAGCTGTCACTCGGCATCTGGAAACCATGGCACGCACAGTATGGCAAAATGTAGCTAGGCGGAAAACGTAAGAGAAAATCTGTGTCAATACCCAACCTTTAGGAACAAATTCCAAAACAGACACAAAGATTGTGGAAAGTACTACACAAATGTAAGTGGCCAAACATGACATTTTAAAGAAATATTAGAGTTGACCATGGGTACATATAATGACACCCTACAAACGCAGATAAACAGCACTCGCCGTAAGGGTTAAAAAAAGGACAACTACACAGTGAGATGGTAATTCAGTTATGAAGGCAGCATGAATGGACAAGCTAGAAAAAATTACATGTCGTAATGTGACACAAGACCAAAAGAACATGCAAACTGATACACAAAGCTATGTGGGCAAGCATAACATTTGAAAGAAAAAGAAATAACGGTCACCAACGATGACTCTAGTCATAGCCTGCAAACGCGAACAATGTACACTCTCTGTTAATGGAGGAAAATTACAACTGTGCAAAAATATAATACTTCAGTTACATTGTCACAATTAGTGTACAGTCGTCAAAATTAAACTTACATCATCCTGACAGCCTCCATTATTTTTGCCAAAGTCAGACAGCAAACTGTTTGCATCAAAGAATATCCGTGAACTGATATTTCATGTTCCTTACAATCGTTTTTACAATATAACCTTATCAAATAGTAATTTTTTTCCAAGCTTTCATTCCTTGCGTAGCTTTTAAAGATTCCCTTTCGCTCAAGGTAAAAAAACAATAGCCCCTTATGAATTGACTTGGATGCGTGGGCCTACTGAGCTCGCAACCAAAAAAGCAAATCAACTGACCTTCACTCGGAAGGCAAATACATTTTCACTTTGCTACAACATATGAGCATCCTATCATGAGAACCGCTACTCCCATACACTGCGTAAACCACTGTTTCCATCAAACACTCCAGGTGGCCGCCTCAGATTTCAAAACATAGGACGCCAGTCCGACTTCACTATTAATCTGAAAACATTGTAACACAGACGCATGCATTGGTCGCCGTGCATTGAGCACCAACTTCCACTTTACCGTATGAATTTGGTGGCAAGAAAACACCACTTTTTCAATTTTCCGCCGCCACATTCCATTCCAACCTAAGTAAAGCTCACCTTCGGAAACAGTATTTCATAATTGTAACAAGTGCATTAGTGTCTTGTTTTGTATGTGTTACCAGTGATGTCCGTGTACACCAAAACATGAACAAAATATGGCGGGGGCTGCAAAGAAATCTGACGCACTTCACGCTGTTCCCCAACCAATCAGTGAAAGCGCCACATGTCCGCGGACATGACACTACGGATTAGCCAATCGATTTCTTATCCGCGGAGTTAGTTTAGTTTTTTTTTTATTTGATAATGCGCTCCAAACCCAGGGGCAGCCGGGCGCAGCAGTAACACAATTACTTAAGCTTCGGTTACATACAGAGGATACAGACAGAAGATACATTCCATGAGTTATTAACAAATTTACAATACATGACTGCAATAGGTACAAAAAGTGGGAAAACCTCACATCACAGGGGGAAATGTGAAAGTCTATAGTCCAAATTTGGTCGTGACAGGTAAATATATACAGGGAACCTGGCCTAGAGCAGAGGATCAGGTTACTAGTCGTCATTGGTCCAGAGCCAACTTTTCACATTGCATCTAAATCTAGAATAGGGTAGATTAGCAGTAGGGGGTGCATTCCAGGCACGGGCAGCTGTAACAGGGAAGGTTGCTCCACCTGCTTTAGTTAGTCTGAATCTTGGAATTTCAAGTAGGAAGTGGTTAGAGGCTCTGGTGTGGTGACTAGAGGATTTTCTGGTGAGTCTAGCCGAGATGTAAGGAGGTTCAGTGTTGCTCAGTCCTTTATGGGTGAGAGATAGCGTCTTGAGGAGGACTCTGTCACTGATTTCTAGCCAATGATGGTCTTTCCTGATGTTGGATATGTGCGCTCTGCGTAGTATGTCCAAGGCTGCTCTAAGAGCGTTGTTCTGCAGTATTTCATTTTGTTTATGATAGTTATACTGGCACCCGCATATAGGGCGTTACAGTAGTCCAATTTGGACATGACTAGGGCATTGGCTAATGTGATGCAATTGATTTTGGAGAGCTAGGGTCTGCAGGCCCTGATTAATTTGCATGTGTAGGCTGTGGAGGAAGCCAAGGAGTAGACTTGTTTTTTGAGAGATAATGTGGAATTGAGGTAGAAACCTAGTGTTTTTACCTCAATTGCCACTTTGATTATATTGCCATCTATGTTGAAGGCGAGGTATATAGGGCTGAGTTTTTTGAGGTTAGAGTCGGAACCCAGGATCAGTATCTCTGTTTCGTCGTCATTCAGGCAGAGGTCGTGAGAGGCCATCCATGCCTGAATGAGGAGGTAAATCTTGTTTACTAGAACTGTGTCTTCGACAAAGTTGCCAGATAGTGGTATGAGGATCTGCGTATCGTCCGCATAATTAGTTACCCCCATTCTGTCAAGTTTGTCGAAGAGTGGCTTAGTGAAGATGTTGTACATTGTGGGAGAGAAGGATTGTACCATGGCTATAGCTTCACTTGAGAAGTGGGCGGCAGACGCTAGGTGGTTGCATAACACTGTGTGGTCCACCAGGTCAAAGGCCGCTGATAGGTCAAGGAGGAGGAGCATAGCTGTTTTACCTTTGTCCTTCAACTCATCGATTTGTGTCTTAAGATCAATTAAGGCTGTTTCAGTACCATGTAGTGGTCTGAATCCAGATTGGCGTTATCCTAGAAGTTGGTTCTTCTCCAGATAGTTTTGGATCTGGAGGTAGGCTACTCTGGCAATGATTTTAAGGAGAGATGGGACTGTGGTGATAGGCCTATAATGAGTAGGGATGGCTGGGTCGAGAGTCTGTTTTTTAAGGAGAGGCAATACCCAGGATTATTTGAGGTTGGTGGATACAGTGCTGGATCTAAGGGAGGTATTGATTAGTTTAGAGATGAAAGGTTCTAAATCCCTAGCTGCATCCTTAATAACTTGTGCTGGGCAGATGTTGCCTTGGCAGTTGGATGGTTTCAGGGATGATGTTACCTTTTCAGTTTCCAGAATGGAAATGTTGGTAAATCTGAATGGTTCACAATTATCTTGTGTAACTGTTGTAGGCGAATCTAACTGATGGGTAGTATGGGTTCCAGTGGAACTCAAAGACGCTTTCTTCTTTGCAATTTTGGATTGTAGGGTTGTGATTTTATTAGCTAAGGCGTTCTGGATACTAGTACACCATTGTTTGTCCTTGGGGATATTATCTGTGGGAACAAACAGGTTTTCCATTTCCCGAAGGATGGATATCACATAGATGGATATCACATAGACATAGATATCATTAATTTTTCCAGACCTACTTTTTCATCGTTTTAAAGAAAAGTACTGGATGGATTTTCACCAAATTTACAAAAGCATGCTTTCGGGACCAAGCCACTGCTCCTGCTGCAAATTTGGTGAAAATCCGTCTAGCGGTTTGGCCTGTAGGCATGGCAAAGTTTTTTCCCCATTCAGTCTATGGGAAAAAAGGCCTATAACTTTGCCCCCCCTGGACCAAATCTCACCAAATTGCCATATACTTTTTTTGCAAAGTTTGGTGAGGATTCGTCCAGGGAGAGCGAAGTTATAAGCCGCCCAAAAAGTGCTCTTCCTATGGAAACGGCAACTTAACCACAACTACACAGCCACTACCGTGGCCGTGTAATATATATTAGGAAAAAAGCTGAACACTGTCAGCTAACTGCGGCACTCTTCCGGTAATTCCAAAAATCACTTCGGACAATCAAAGGATCTCTCTCAAAGCCCTTTATTGGGCATATGGTGGACAGAAAACAGCGGAGAAAAGACAACAATGCGTATCACCCTTACAGGCTTCGTCACATTGTGAAGAGTGAAAGGGTTTCTAGATTTCAACCTTCCAATGGTGAGTGAGTGCCTTTTCCATTTCTAAACACTTGTAATGGTTACACAGTGATACTTAGCAGTACATTTGGTCGCTATTTTGAATGTGTATACTGCTTAATAGGACACCCAGAGAGGGCTACTCTGTTTTATGGGCGTGCAATTACATAATGCTTCATTTTTCATTCAGTTTTGATTTAAATCAAGGCAATAATTCCTATATGTAATAAAGTGCAGTGTGCCTCAAAACGGGTAACAAATAGAAATACCATCCAATAATTCCTACAGCACATATTACATGATATTGCATTAAATATTAACATGAGGTGCATAGTGCATAATAGTTTAAGTATAAGGTGCAAGTTACATTCTACTGAGAATGAATTTACATAAAGTGCAATACTTAATATGTGTATACATTGGTCACATGATAAACTGCATACTGGTCATATCATAAGGATAACACTTGTCACAAAGTGCAGGGTGCTTTGAAATTGATGAGCATCGGGGTACCATTCAGATACATCCCGAGATGTCTGATACATAAAAGTTCATTGATACACAGTGCTTCATGTAAACAAGTGCATATCGCATAGTACTAAACATGGCTTCACATAAGTGTATAGTGCATGATCTTTACATATACATGCATTGCCCCCATAATAGAACATGCAGTAGTCGGTGCATAGCATCTGCGAGGACATGGGCGAGCACAAATACAGTTCTGTCTCGATATTTGGGCATTCGATAAGGAGCCTGAGATAGCGAGAGTATCACACGCCTTCACTGCTGTTCTGAGCATTACAGTAATGGTTGATTCCTAGATCTTTGATAACCCCCAGGGGGATCTGAATTCAGAACTCAGGGCGCATTTAATTTCCGGTTCGGAAGTATACAATGGTATAAAGTGCATATGAAGTCAATGGTTAGAGAGGGTTAGTATCAAACCCATAGGGGACTCAGATTTTCAAACAGTTTGAGATAATGATAAGGCTCGTGCGTGCCAGATTTGAGTTTGTTGGCTTTTTGATGAGCATCAAGCACATGGATCACGAATGTCTGGGTTGGAATATTATTGCCAATAGATCAATGCTGGGAATGGAGTATGAATACTACCAGTTCTACTGAAGTCAACAGTGAAAAACAAAGGATTAGGTGAAACAAAACAAAACAATGCGAAAAAGGCAGATCTTATAAGAAAATATATCTGCAGCATAAGACACAAGAAAAGGGTTAAGTTAAAAACCAAACAGAATATTTTCCTATTTCTTTCTCTTTAGACAATAACCTGTCAGGGGGCAAAGTATTAATTAGTGACCATAGTGCAGAAAAGACGGAAGAGAGAGGCAAGAACAGTACGTTCAAAAGCGGAAATGAACACCGTTTGATTCAATCGCCTGCGAATGTGTAGAGCTCCTCGTCTTTGTTGTGTCCTCCTGGGCTCTTTGTGTTGTAATCCATGATATACTTGCTCGCACGTTGCCTTAGTTTGCGTTCACGATTGCCTCCCCTTGGATGGTGAGAAACAGTATCCATCCCAAAGTACTTGAAGGATGAAATGTCCTCCATGTTTCTCATCAAAAGGTTTTGCAAGTGGATCCGTTGGATCATTGTTTCTGATGGCTCTAAGATGTGGAAGTACTCAGATCTTGACTTCCAATTTCGTACTCCCTATGTACCAAAGGTCAGAGATGCATTGAATAATATATATCACAAAATTAGTGGAACAGGTGATGTGTTTAGTGATCTGTACATTTCGTTCTGTCCGTGGATGTTTGTATTGTTTTGTTGACAAACCATAGCTGCATACTTTAAATTTGGTACATTTCTGGAAGCCACTCTGTGTGCTGGTAAGCCAGGGAGCCATAGATGGCATGGGAGTTAGTTCTAAAATGCTTGGCGATAACTCGGACTGTAAAGATCTAGCCTTCCTAAAAGTCACACTAGCATTTGTTTGAATACATCTTCCCACATTGGGATCTCTCTGTAAAAGAAACCGATGTTTGTCCAAGATCTTCTTGATTTCCTTAGCTCCATTATTATAGGTAGTAGTAAATGGAATACTGTGGCGTTTCTTATTTGAAACCTTGAGCTTTTGCTTTTCCTTAGTTTTACTGAATATCTCTTCTATGGTCTGTTTGGTGCATTGGTTGTATGCTTTAATTATAGTGGACTTTTGAAAGCCTCTGGCGATGAATCTTGCTGCTGTTGTTTGCTGTTGTTATTGCATTTTGTTGAAATATTGATGGCTCACTACAGTTACCTTTCATCCGCAGAAATTCCCCGTAGGGTCTACTGTTTTTCAAACAATTCGGGTAGGCACTGCCTGCATGTAGCACTGCATTGGTGCTAGTCATTTTGCGGAAGACTTCTGTCATAAAGGTTTCATTAACAACTTTTACTTTGATATCCAGAAGCACCACTTCAGTACGATAATGATGCTGTGTAAATTTTACGGCTCGTGTTTCGTGTTATTAGGATATTAAAGAAGTCCATCCACTCTGTTTCAGGGAAGGGATCCCATAGGATGAAAAGGTTGTCAATATATCGACGCCATAGGTCTATTTTGCTTGTGTAGACTTGTAAGTTCTCATCAGAGAACAGGTTTTCTTCCCAGCATCCCATGTAGATATTTTCGTAAGTCGGAGCTACTGCTGTGCCCATAGCCGTCCAACACAGTTGAGTATAGTATTGGCTGTCAAACATAAAAGAATTGTGAACAAGGCAAAAAGACAGCATGTTCAATAGCATCAGAGAATGATCTCTGAAGCTCATTGATCTGTTGGACAAATATCTTTTGGCTGCTTCAATGCCCTCTATGTGGGTGATACAGGTATAAAGGGCCACTACGTCAAGCGTAATCAGCAAGTAGCCGGATTTCCATGGTATCTGGTCAATTTGTTGATGGAAATCTGTTGTATCTCTGATGTAAGAAGGCAACGTTTCCTAAAATGGAAAAAGGAATTGAGCCAGATATTTGGATGTGTTCTCGAGCAAGGAATCAATGGAGGCAACTATCGGCCTGCATGTTTTTTCTTTTTGGTGCACTTGTGGATCTTCTGTATGAAGTATATAATGGGCAGAATGGGAAGGCCATTGGTCAGATATCTTTTTTCTTGCTTGGTCAGCAGGCCTGTCTCGTACCAATTTTGAAATTTTAGATTGTATTCAGTTTTGTAAATTGGATATGGATCTATAGGCAGTTTTTCATAATGATGTGCTTGTCTTAGCTGTCGCATGGCTTCCCGTTTGTAGTCCTTGGCATGAAGGACCACAACATTGCCTCCTTTATCCGAAGATTTTATGACTATTGATTTGTCCATTTCCAGGTCCTTGATGGCTTTGCATTCTTTTGCAGTCACATTGTAATGAGCTTTGCCGGTATTGGAGGCAGGTTTCTTAAGATCTTCAATTATAAGCTCCTCAAAGAGATCAATATGTGGCCAGCACGGGGCATATTATTTGCCGGGGGACTGCATTTTGATTTCCTTCGTAGTTCACTAGGGGCTGTCATACCTGTTGAAAGGTTGCTGGGCAACATCAGATTCCACTCATTTTGGTTCAGGTCCTGTTCTCCTACCTCCTCATTGTCATTATGCAATTATTACAATGTACATTATGTCGATATTTCTTTGATAGTTAATACAGAGGGTGTATCTTGACCATCGCTGTTTTTTGTTTTGGATGTGTTTGAATTACCAAAGAATTCAGCTAATCTTATTGTTCTGACAAAACAGTGTAGGTCCATCCTAGATTGAGCATAGTCAAATTCTGATGTCAAAAAGAAAGATAAGCCTTTCATGAGTACTCTGATTTCCATGTCACTTAAACTACTCTCTGATAAGTTTATAACTTGAAGGGTTTGGTCCATTGTTACTATTTCTTGCTTTTGCCAGAGCTTGTCTGACGGACTCCCGATTGTCCTCTTTTGCTTGCTTTCCCTTTGTCCTCTGCATTCATGTCTATTCTTCCTCTTGTTGAGGGTATGGAACTTTGCTTGTTTTTGGGCTGATCTCTCCCCTGTGATGTTTTCCCCACTTGATATAAAAGTTAAATTTCTTCAAATAAATTGAGCTTAGGAAGACCATTGTCAATGTTGCTAGAAATTGAGGTGTCGGTCGATGATCCTGTGCTATTCACTGAAAAATCTTTGTTAAAGGAATTTTATGGTTCAGTTGAACTAATAAAAACCTATGAAATTCAGTGAAAAATCTTTCTTAAAGGGACATTATGGTTACAAGTAAAACTGAAAAAGCCCAGAAATTCACCAGTTATGCTAAGCTAAGCAACCATAACTTGTGCCACCGTGCAAGACTAACACCCACAACATGAAAGATTACTTCACACATGTCATTGATAACATCACTGATGACATCAGATATAAAATGAATGTTCAGGTTTTTATTAGTGCAACTTAACAATAACATCCCTTTAAGAAAGATTTTTCAGTGAATGTCATAGGTTTTTATTAGTACAACTTAACCATAATGTTAATTTGCCACAAGTTCCTTATATTATACTTACCCCCAATGTAGCAGCTGTTAAGTCCGCGGACAGTACAAATGTCTGCGGACATCAGGTAGCATTCACAAATCCCAGAAGCACGAGGGAGAACACAAAATGTTCTATCCTTCAACCAGCAAAAACATATACATAAAACAACATTAGTTACATTTACTACACCCAAATATACCTTTTTCTACCGAATGATCATTTGAAAATGTACAAATAATTCTTTTCATGTAGCACACAACATAATAGTATGCACCAAGTGTAAAGAAACAACAGAGGGGGGTGTCTGTACTCCTGCTCTCTATATAGTAGAGGAGAGGCACAGAGGACCCCAGCCAAGATTCTCTATAAGGTAGCAATGGACGAGCAATCAAGGCCTAGCTTCTCAAGAGGTGATGCAGGCTGGTTCTTAAGTACAGTGTAGTCCCCAAGCCCCCACAAAGGAATGTCCACACACTATGTTAGTTAAAACACAGTCTTTATATAAATAAGGTTCAAGGTTATATACACAATCACGATAATACACTTTGTGCTCTGACAATTCTAAAATGGTAAATATATGCAGTTCTATGTGGTACCACAATTACTGTGATTTCATTAAAATGCATCAACTGTACTCAGTTCAAATAGCATACGAACCAACACAGCAAAACAATATCAACCACAGAATTAGGAGGAAAGCAAGTTGGTTAGACAATTGGTAGAATACTGAGCCCCTACAGTCAGGCACAGTTCTGTATTAGGATCCCCTCACCTGGGCAACCTGAAATGAAGATGCACTACAAGCCCAGTCCATGCATTGTCTATTTGAGTCTTTGTTTCTTCTATAAATCTGCAACCCAAATGTACCTTGTGTTGGGGAGTTCTTCGTTGGGGAATCGACGGACCCTTCTTTAGTGCACTCCCTTTCAGGCAGGAGCCACGGGTCATCAGACTTCCGAGATGAAGGAAAGGTGAATGTTGTAGTTGAGGCAACAGCTTTGGTCCTTGCGGTGCTCATTGACGAGTGGTCAAAAATGTCCTGCAACAGGGGAGGCGTGCAGTGCACTTCCACGACGATGGTTCATTGCCGCAAAGAGCCAGTGATGAACTGTGGCCTAGCAAGGGTGTCGGGTCATCGGCGTCTGCCGTCAGCGAATGGGACGTGACCACGGCTGGCTTCAGTAGCTTCGTTGGCTTCTCTGAGGTCTTCGTGTGGCAGGAAACCCGCCGTCAGATTCTCCTCGGTCATCGGCAGCCTTGACTAACTACGGCAGGATAAAAGCAGTGGACGAGGATGAGCAAAGGAGTCCTTGTTTCAATGTTCTTAGGCAAAAGGAGCACTGCGGCTTTGGTCGGCAACGGCAGTCGGCGACGGTGGACGGCTGTCCGGGTCTTCTCTTCATTCTCCTCCGCAGTCCCCTTCTCCGGTCGGCAGCCTTTCGTAGGTCTGTCTACCAGGGAGCTTTGGCAAGGATCAGCTGGTGCACGACCGTCCCTCGTAGCTCGGGGAAAGTTCTCCTAGCCAGGTCCTCTCTTGGATCATTTCTTGAAGACACAGCAGCTTTCAGATTATAACGAATGGAACAGTGGTTCACCTTCTTCTTCTGGCTCGTCTTCGAGAGTAAGCATCAGTTTCGACTTCAGTTTCTGAACGATTTCTAGCAGTGAGAGGCCCCCAGATATACTGTTGATCTCCCATTCACTCTGCTGGGTCACACTCATGCAACCAATCACTCAGAAGGGCATTCAAGCAGTCAGGCAGCCAATCAGGCGCACAGTGCATTCAGGCCATTCTTCTCCATCCAGACACTCGCAACACTGAATGTGGATTCGAACAAGCACTCTGCCATTCAGCACTGCACACTGCATTCATACCAGTTTCGGGCAGGGCTGTCTCAGTCATTGGGCCTCATTACACGTAGCGTGGTAAGGGTTTACCAGTACTGGTAAGGGCACCGGTACCGGTAAACCCTTACCGCCTTACTACGAGGTCCCTTTGCGGGTTGGTACTTTAACGCCTGCTTTTTAGCAGGTGTTAAAAACCAACCTGCAAAGGGATCAGGGTGCTAATTATGGTACCGCAATTTGCGGCACCGTAATTAGCGCCTTCCCCATTCCCATAGAGCCCTATGGGGCTAGAATGGGAATGGGGAAGGGCAATGGGGGAAGGGGGAATTACCGCCCCGCCAACCTCGGAATAGGGCAGTAATTCCCCTTTCCTCCAAGGCGGTGCCGGTATTTTACCGGCATGGACCAAGGTGCTAATAGCACCTTGGTCCACCGGCTACCGTGTAATGAGGCCCATTGTGTCAAACACCAGGTACTAGACACCCCTAACACAGAATGTGTAGTTGTCACGCACTCCATTCACCCAGGTCCCACCCCACAGGCGTACCCACAACATAGAGTCATTGGGAAGGCTTCAGCTAGCCTGGCCTGGACTTCCCCACAACAGCCAGTCAGGTGGACGGGAAAGAGTCAGGGCTTCCCCGGACTTCGGGAAAAATAAGGTAACAGGCAACAGAAAGCAATAGGCCACAGGGGCCATCTTGTTTCCTATCAGGAATCCACTGATTCCAATGACAGGGCCTGGGCATCCCAAAATGTAGGACGCTCAGGGAACCTTTCAATTCAGCACAGAGCTGCCACCAGCCCATACCCTGCTCTGTGGGCCACACACAGGTGTCCAAAAACATAGGGCCTCATTCCGAGTACGGCGCTAACCAATGGCGCTATTAACGCCTTGGTTGACGCCGTACCCGGACCGGCAGCGCCTTGGTGGTTGGCGGAATTACCGCCCCATTCCAAGGTTGGCGGGGCGGTAATTCCCCAATCCCCATTTACCCTTCCCCATTCCCATTCTTGCCCCATAGGGCATAATGGGAGTGGGGAAGGCGTCAATTACGCCACCGTAAATTACGGTGGCGTAATTAACATCAAGGTCCCTTAGCGCCATGGTATTTAACGCCTGCTAAAAGCAGGTGTTAAAAGCACCATGGCGCTAAGGGAACTCGGAGTATGGCGGTAAGGGATTACCGCCACCGCTCTCGTTAGCGGTGGCCGCTATCCCTTACCGCCATGCTCGGAATGAGGCCCACATACTAGGGTTGTAGTCCCACCCATGGGTGCCATAAGGATATCCCAAGGGTCTGTTCACCAAACCAAATACATGAATTCCTGCGTGGAAAACAAGACAGAACATACATGATAACGCAATAAAGGACAAGGATTCGGAGGCCCTGTCCCTCCGATGTATTTCCACCATCACAGTCGCCCCTCCCCCAGACTGAGGTTAGGGTGCCTAATCTCCCACGAGATAGACACCCTCAACCAGACGGTCAACATACCTTCTGGAAAGGCCATCTGCATTATCGTGACTCTTCCCTGGTCTATGCTCTATGGTGAAGTCTAGCCCTTGCAAGCTAATGGACCGCCTGAGCAGTTTCGGGTTTTCACCCTTCATCTGCATAAGCCACTTCAGGGGCTTATGGTCTGTTTGGACCTTGAAGGTAGACCCTGTAATGTAGAGCCTAAAATGCCTAAGGCTCCAAACAATACTGAAACATTCCTTTGCAACAGTAGCCCACCTAAGTTCTCTACCCTTGAGTTGTCTACTGATAAATATGATCGGATGTTCCCTCCCTTTGTCATCTAACTGGGACAAGACAGCTCCAATTCCAGTGTCGCAGGCATCCATCTGGACGATAAAGGGCTTGCTGTAATCAGGCGCACACAACACAGGGGCCCTACACAGACTTTCTTTCAAGCCAACAAAGTCCCTCTGACAGTCTTCTGTCTAATTAACCTTCCTCGGTTCTTTGGGCGAAGTCAGAGCTGTCAGAGGGGCAGATATTGTTTCATAGTCCACCATGAAGTTGCGATAATACCCAGTGAGGCCCAAAAAGGCTCTCGCCTGGGTTTGAGTAGTGGGAGTCTCCCAGTCCTGTACATCCTGTACTTTACTGGGGAGGGGTTGGATTTGACCCCCTCCTACCTCATGACCAAGATGCGTGACTTTCCCCTGAGCTATCTGGCACTTGGTGGCTTTGATAGTGATGTTAGCCCTTTTCAAGGCCTGCAACACTTTATCCAAGTGAGTCAATGCACCTCCCAAGTGGAACTGTAGACGGCGATGTCGTCTAAGTAGGCCACACAATAGGCCTCCAGCCCAGTGAGGCCATGATTGACTAAACGTTGGAAAGTGGCAGGTGCATTTTCCAACCCAAAAGGGATGACCTTAAACTGGTAGAGTCCATCAGGTTATGAGAACGCCATCTTTTCCTTGGCATGGTTGAGGGTTCAATAACACCCATATCCAACATCTTGGCGACCTCGGCCTGGATGTGGTTCTTAACTGTATCTGACATATGGTAGCACCTGCTTTTTACAGGCACACTGTCACCAGTGTCAATTTCGTGCCTACACCACGGTGTAAGGCCTGGTGTCAATGAGAACAGAGCGGCATACTGCGGAGCAAAGCCCTGCCGGCCCTCGGCTGCTCTGTTGTCAGATCTGGAGAGAGATGCACTCCCTCCACTGAGCCATCCTGAGGGGTGCTATGCAGCAAATAAGGAAGGGGCTCACTCTCATCCTCTTCTTGCTCTGGACCTAGCAAGAGGCATGAGACTTCTGCTCGCCTATGGGAAGGCTTGAGCCCGTTAACATGGAATACCTGATTATAGCCACATCTTGAGATGTGTGGAAATGTGGGTTCTAGTAGAATGACTCTGACATCATGATGTGGATGAGTAACTTCTTTATTTAGTTTCCAAACATAACATCCAGTTTCTAGAGTCATATTAATCAGATAGTAGATTCCAGTTCATATAGGCAAGCATCGGCATCCTCTCTCTCAGTCTTACATCTTCAAATGCCCTCCAGACAACACCAGTCATACACAAACATTCCATCCAGTAACATTCCAATGTCAATCATAACACTCACTCCAGATTCCATTAGGATGCAGGAGAAGAACAGATCCTTACAAGATGCTGCCCTGGAAGTGAGCACCATAAGCAGGGGATGGCCTTTAAAGTTACACAGACACCTAAACTGTACTGCAGTACTCATATTATTAACCAGGTGGCATTTCTGTGGCAACATTTGCAGTCCACGATGACGCCCCTCTGCTCTGGCACAGCTTCAGGACACATTTTAACAGCCATGTGAAAATTATACCCATAATGTAGCATGAAAACACAACTCTGATCAGCCGCACTTGAAAGGTACACACGCTCAAGCATGGATACAGGAGACAGAGCGGAAGCAGCAACCAAGGTACCTTTACCATAGCATAGAGACAGAACTCACATGGGACATCACGTCACAGCGCGTATCTCATTTCAATTATGGCGAGTAAGGAGTTTATAAGCAACTTGGACGGCGTATGCCACTAGCAGGTTACTGGACACAGATTGGGAGCCATGAAAAGGTACACATACTGCAGCAAACTTATGGGGCGGGGATAAAACACTATGAGGGAGGTCCACATAGAGCTACCATCGATGCATGCACGGATCAGCAGTAACATGCAAGCATAGTATTGTGATGAATAAGCAAAGAAACAAATGACTTTATGGTGGGCAATTTATGAATGCTCCCTGTTATTATATATGCAGCAACATTGCAGCCCATTAAATGAAGAGTGAGGCTTTTTTCAAGACATGTGCTTCTCCCTTTCCATAGGCTTCATTGAAAATGAATAAAAAAGTAAACAAAAATATGTCCGCCATGGAAGGGGAGAAGGGACTACACCTAGTCCCGTCTCCCTTCTCCCTGCTCATGGCAGCCATTGAAAACAGTAAAAGAAAATATGGCTGTCAGGGAATGATGGCGACCAAGATGCGGACGCGACCGGCCCGACAAAGGCTTTGTCGAGCTGGTAACGACCCAGCGTGGGTAAATGAGCATGCTTGTTACAAGCTCATTGACCCTCGCCAGATACTAATTAAACAATAGAACCTGGGAAGGGGGGGCATTGCCAGTGGGTAATGCCCCTGGGGCATAGTTAGAATCCCTCTTTGCGAGGGTTAGAACATAACCCCAGGGGCATTACCCGACAGGTAATGACCCCCCTTCCGAGGGTACTATTGCTACTAGTACCCCGGCATGTCGTACAGGGGTAATAATAGCATGTTTTCTCAATTTGAGAAACAGCATTTAAACAGTTTCTCAACTCGAGAAAAAAAGCAAAAGAAAATGGCTGCATGGGATCAGGGAGAAGGGACTACACATAGTCCCTTCTCCCTTTCAATGGTGGTCATTAAAAGATAGAAAAAAAGTAACCAAACTAAATGGCCGCCATGGGAGGGGGCGAAGGCACTACACGTATTCCCTTCTCTCTTTCCATTGCAGCCACTGAAAAATGAATGAAAAAGTATACAAAAAAGATGGCCACCATGGAAGGGGAGAAGGGACTACTTGTAGCCCCGTCTCCCCCTTCCATGGTGGCCATCGACAAAAGTAAACAAAAAAGATGGCCACCAGGAAACGAGGAGAAAGGACTGCAGTCCCTTCTCCCTTTCCATGGCAGCCAGGACGTGGATGTGACTGCCCAAAAAAGGCTTTGTCAGGCTGGTAACGACCCGGAGAGGGTCATTGATCCTGCTTGTCACAAGCTCATTACCTCCACGTCCACTCTTCCTCGTCCCAGTACTTACTTCATGAGGCCCCTGCCTCCGACACAGGACCTTCTTCTATTTCTTTAAATTCCTATAACTCCTCCCCCACATCCACGTCACTCAGTTTAATTTTTCCTGCCTCCGGCAGGTTGGACTTTTTCTTCCCGGTGCGGGGCACTGGGGAGCACCGATTGCTGGCCCCCTGGGGGGGGCTGTGTGGCGGGGCCCTCGGCTCCCTCAGGTGCGGCGCTGCTCCTGGGCCACCTGCGGGGCTTGGGGTCACAGTTGAGCGGGATTGCCTCGCTCGGTTCTTTGCTGGGCTCCGGACCGCAGCGTGAGCATTGTGTCCCGGGTCCTGCATGGCCCGGGGGAAGGTTAGGAGAGGGGAGGACTGGGCTTGATGTTTTTCCCCTCTCCTCCGGTTTTGGCCATCTTGATTCGACAGGCCTTTTCCTCGTGCTCTGTGTACACATCTTTATTGGAAATGATGGCAAGCACTTGGCAGTATGGGCTAGCCTTCCCTTTTGTTGTGTGGCCTCTCTGCTTCTTGTCGTGGGGTGACAGTGGCAGAGAGTCTTTGAAAGTGCGGGGGCTCTGTTCTGTCGCAGGCATGTCACATACCACCCGCTCCTCAGACACACACAGCACAGGATGCACCGGATGTTAGCTGCATTCTCTGGGGGAAGGTAAGGAGAGGGGAGGACTGTGCTTGATATTTTTCCCCTCTCCTGCTGGTATGGCCATCTTGACTCCTTCAACATGCCGTTTCCTCGTGCTTTGTGTACACATTTTTGTTGAAAATGATGGCAAGCACTTGGCAGTATGGGCTAGCCTTCCCTTTTGTTGTGTGGCGTCTCTGCTTCTTGTTGTGGGGTGACAGTGGCAGAGAGTCTTTGAAAGTGCGGGGGCTCTGTTGTGTCGCAGGCATGTCACATACCACCCGCTCCTCAGACACACACAGCACAGGATGCACCGGATGTTAGCTGCATTCTCTGGGGGAAGGTAAGGAGAAGGGAGGACTGTGCTTGATATTTTTCCCCTCTCCTGCTGGTATGGCCATCTTGACTCCTTCAACATGCCGTTTCCTCGTGCTCTGTATACACATCTTTATTGGAAATAATGGCAAGCACTTGGCAGTATGGCCTAGCCTTCCCTTTTTGTTGTGAGGCCTCTCTGCTTCTTGTCGTGGGGTGACAGTGGCAGAGAGTTTTTGAAAGTGCTGGGGCTCTGTTCTGTCACAGGCATGTCACATACTACCCGCTCCTCAGACACACGCAGCCCAGGATGCACCGGATGTTGGCTGCATTCTTTGCGTGCAGCCTGTGAAAATGGAGCAGATTTGGACGCGTCTGCAACCGGCCTAAAGGGTACCGGCCTGCCATAGTCTACACTTTGGGTTCGAGTCTCTGCGGTGCTGACTCAGCATTTCATCCTTCCTAGACGGATGCATTGGAACGATTTAGAGCTTGGGGCTACCAGCTACTGGATACAGGGCTCAAGCCACCTCTCAGTCATGTGGCGTGTTAGTGGTGTGTTTGGGTCTGTGCTAGCTATGGACGCAGACTCCTTGTCCTGTCTTCCTCTGAACTGCAGGAGGGAAGGTCAAAGGAGATGATTTTTCTTTTCCCTTGGCCAGCATGGAATTATAGAAAATGCATCATGGAAGTAACGGCCATGCAGGGGGTTCCCAGTGTCTCTTCTTTTAGGGCCTAGGTCCTCCGGTGCTGACGTGTTGCTTTCACGCCTCCTCTCAGACTTGTGGGAAGTGATATGGCACATGGTGGCACATGTCTGTGCTTAGAGGGGTTCTCAGAGCCCCTGGTGCCGGTGGAGGGGGATGTCACTTCAGTGGGTTTTTCCAGTGTAGGAATACCACAGGTGGGGGGTTGCCTTTGATGTCTGCTATCCGGGATGGATTGCTTTGCCCTGCTTTGTGACAGTACTCTGCCCTTTTGACACCAGCCTGGTGGCTCCTCTGTCGGCTGGGGGGGCCCTGGTCTGCTGGACTTCTGGGCTGTCCTGTATCTTCCTTTTGATAAGTCGGATCTTTTTGTGGGCTGACAAGCATGCTGTTATATTGTGGCGCAGGCATGCTTCAACGTCCTGTGATTTTCCTCTGGTGCAAGTGCAGTGACTGGCGGTTTTCCCTGGCTCCTCGTCTCTATCTTCTCTGAGGTGTATGGGACCGGTGGGGTTCGGCTTCCTGGGTAATGGGCTCCTTCCGGAGGGGGGTATCGGTTGCAGTTCTTGTCTCCTCCTGTCCAGGTTTGCATGGTTAGGACTTTGGTACCCAGCTCACGGTCCAAGTAGTTACCGTCTTGCCCGTTCCTCTCCCTGTTCAGGGTCAAGTTTTCTACTTGCGGGTGTTCCTGGTCCCTATGCCTTCTAGGATGTGTCAACTGCTTATGGGTCTCAAGACCCTGCACTGCTTGTCCGGACATCTGGGGAGAGTGTACTCTGGATGTTGTGCAGGGGGGGCGCTTGCTGGCTGGTCTGCGCTGGGTTCTCAGAAGGCAGTGTGTCTCGGCTCGCCTGTTGCTGAAGTTACGGGCACGTGGCGTCTTGCGTTTTTCGGTTCCTTGAGCCTGTCTTCGGTTATGTCCCCTGGTGTCTTATACTCTCTCCCACTGGTTTCCGACGTCTCGGCTTTCGTAGTTGTGTTTTCGATGTCCCCAGCGCTGCGAGTCTCCCCGCTGTGGTAGCGGGGGCTTTCAGGTCTAAAGGCTGAGGTGTGCATGGTCCATCCTCCTGTGGCCTCTCTTACTACCAACGCCAGCAGAAAGGGTCTACATTGGGGGTCCTCTCAGCTCAAGGGTTGTGTGATCTGGGGAGAGCCGGCGATCATCCAATTAGCAAGAGTTGTGCCATTGTCCAAGCTCTGGTGTACTACAAGGAGTTGCTGGACGGTCGGCGGTTTTGATCTGATCGGACAATACGACGGCCTTGGCATATGTCAACTGCAAAAGGGGTTCCAGCTGTTCCTTGCATGCTCTGGCAGCGCTGATAGGCACCTGGGAGAAATCTCATCTGGTGTCTCTGGTGGCCTCACGTATCAGAAGGGTGGACAATGTTCAAGCGGATCTTCTCAGATGCTGGTTTTCACTCCTCAGCGGAACTGTTCCTGTTGGCCCAGGTCTTTGCAGTGACTTGTGTCAGATTAGGGTCCCCGGTTCTAGACCTGTTTGCATCCCCGGCCTCAGCAGAAGTTCGCCTCTTCTGCTCTCGGTTTCAGGCCGGGGGGATTGGGGAATGGACGCCCTCTCTGTACAGTGGCCTTGGGGTTTTCCTTTATGCCTTTCCACCTATTCCCCTTCTGCCCCGCATGGTTTGGCGCATCAGAGTGTCCAGGGTGACTGTGTTGTCGTTAGCTCAGTTCTGGTCCCGCCGGAGTTGGCTCCCCTCTCTGTTGGAGCTTCGGTCCTAGGAACCTTGGCTGATTCTGAGGTGGCCGTGTCCCCTTCAAGGGGATCTGCGGTTGGAATTCCACTGGATGCAATGGGCAGTGTGGCTATTGCTCAGTCTAGGTTGATATCTCGGGGGTTCTCAGATCCTGTAGTTGAGTACATAATGGATGCTCTTAGACCCTCCACTCTGAAGGTGTTCTGATAAAGGGCTTCCCCCTTGGGATCTCCCTCTTGTATTACGGTTCATTCAAGGGCCTCCTTTTGAGCCCTTTTCCGAGATTGATATCAAACATCTTACACTGAAATCTGCTTTTCTTATTGCCTTCGCTTCTGCCCGTAGGCTTGGGGAGATTGGGGCTCTCTTATGTCACCCTCCTTTCCTGAGGGTGCTGCCAGACTCGGTGCTGCTGAGGTGTGGTCCGATGTTTCTCCCTTCAGTTGTATCTCGGTTTTCATACCTCTCAAGATCTGGTTCTCCCTGACTTCTTTCATGATCCGAGAATGCATGAGGAGGTGGTTTGGCTTAACATTATGTCCGGCGGGACGTGTTGGAGTATTTGGCTAGGTTTGCTTTTTCCCACCAATCTGATAGTCTTCTGATTGCTTGTGGTCCGGCTGGGGCTGGGCAAAACGCATCTGTGGTTTTCCATTTTCCGATGGTTCCGGGTTGTGATCTCTAGGGCCTATGTGGCTTCTGGCCTGCCTGTGCCTGCGCACGATCAGGGGCGGTCCGCCAGGGGTTTGGCGGCTTCCTGGGCCGATGCAAGGAGGGTTTTTCTCTGCAAGAGATTTGTATGGCTGCCGCCTTGGCTGGTCTAGGGATTTCCATCAACCGCTATGGGTTGAGTTTCTCCCACTCGAGGGGGGGTTAGTTCCTTCGTGGTTGGAGTTTTATCTGTGGGGATGTGAATTAAGAGTTATTGTGGGTGTGTTTGCTGCACTGTTTTTAGCTCTGTTTCTCATTGGGACCTTTTCCCCGTTGCTGCTTTGGTATACCTCATGAAGTAAGTACTGGGACGAGGAAGAGTGGACGTGGAGGTAATGCTCTGATTACTTACCGGTAATCTTCATTACTCCTAGTCCTACTCTTCCTCGTCACAGTACTGACGCCCCTCCTCACCCTCCCTGCGGGGAAGGTCCCATGCTCTGGCTTGGTAATATGAAACTGAGTGACGTGGATGTGGGGGAGGAGTTATAGGAATTTAAAGAAATAGAAGAAGGTCCTGTGTCAGAGGCAGGGGCCTCGTGAAGTAAGTACTGTGACGAGGAAGAGTAGGACTAGGAGTAATGAAGATTACCGGTAAGTAATCAGAGCATTAACCCTCACTGGGTACTAATAGCCGAGAAGCAATAAAGCAGCAAAGCAAGAGCATGTTTCTGTGGCACACTCTGTGCAGTATTTGGCATTTCACATTCTTTAGTTTTGTTACGGAACGCAACTTTGTTCTAGATGGTTTGTTCTCTGCAGCTGAGAGCATTAAGACCATTAATCCCCCCTAGATTTTCCTCCCTTTTATAAGCGTTGCTCGAGCCATGCAAGGACTGGCCCTTGGAGCATGCTTAGTCCTGCCAATTATTGTCCCCTGTGGTGCCACAGTACACTCTCTCTTGTTCAGACACAGGAGGCTTTTAACTGAGATCACAAAAAGGTGCTCTGAAACAGACAATGTCCCAGACAATCATCTCCAGGGGAAAGGGTTGTAGAGCAGACCCTGTGCCAAGGACAGAGGTTCAGTGAGATCCAATGGAAGATACAGAAAAAGACATTATATCAAAGTCCTATGCTTTGTATGATATTTATATGGCTTTATAAAGCTGGAAAAGAGGGTAAACAAAAATTATCCATGCACTTCGGGTCAGAACTGGTTTATCGAGAAGCACAATTAGAAAACGTAGTTTATCATTCACGCTTAATCCATTTATGCAATAGTTCAAACAGACTGAGAAAATAAAATAAACTGGAACTAATAACCAAATGATGATGTTATCATCAATGTGTTGGTTTTGCACAAATCTATTCCCAGAGTAATTGAAGTGCTTTTGTCCTTCAGGTGGTGTATGCATTGGTCCTAAAGGTGTTTCTAGGACCTGCTTGATCTTAGAAGGGCCCTGATCCATGTCTGTGGTTCCAAGTAGATGGATGTTGGGCCTCACAACTGGTTTCTGTTGTCTTCTCAAGCTCTAGTGAACTCTGCTCTGGATTCACGGCTGATTAACAGCAATGATGGGGACCTGAAGGATTTCTTTTACCTTCTGAAGTTTATCAAGTCTGCACTAGATTCAAGGTCCAAGGAATTAAAAAATATATATATTATTTTGGTATGCAATGGAGTGCTTTACAGAGGTATACAACAGTACAGATACATAACGGAGCGCTTTACAGAGGTAACCAAACAGATATACAGCGGGGGCTATGATACAGAGGGGCAGAGATGAGTGGTACAGCTGTACCATGTGGCAGGGAGGAGAGGGTCGGGCGGAATCTAGTGAGTCAGGTGGCGTGGGGGGCAACGTGATGGCCTAGTTGTTGAGGAGGAGAGACTCCTTGAAGAGTGGGTCTTGAGTTCTTTTCTGAATTGTAGGACCTTGGGGGCGTGTCTGATGCTGATGTGGCAGAGGTTCCATGTTTTTATTTCGCGACGCCGGCACGCAGCGTCAATCCCGGTCTTTGCTGGTCCATGAGAAGGACAGAATCGGGGAAGGGTAATCCATTGATTAGCAAGCTCAATTTTTATATCAATATGCAGCCTTTAGGCGCGATTGCTGCAGCGAAATTACAACTACTTGCGCCTGCTAGTACTCAGCAAGAATTTACTACAGAGAATTCACGTACACATAATAAGGGGAATATATTAGATTGGGTGGCCATGCTTGAGGCTATCACAACTGATGTGATGGTATCTCCATGTCCATGGTCGGACCATTTCTTTGTTCACTTTACCATAGTATGTGAAAAACAATTTAAGATAAGGGAGGTGAATTAAGCTTCCACAGTGTCCAGGAATGTGAAGAATTTTACACAACAGGCTTTGGAACTGTGTCTCTTGCCATTGGTGGAGCAGGTCGCGAATCTTACACAGGCAGAAGACATCATGGAAGTCTATCAATACACTACTGAAGAAGCAACCCATATCTTAGCCCCCTAAAGAGGAAGTGGGATGTGGAAAGAATGAGCAATTCCTGGTTTTCATCAGATCCCCAAATACTCAAATCATCAAAAAACAAGTGCTACTCTACTTGGAGGTCCTCCCAGCATATTTAAGATAGGGAGGCGTATAAGGGGGCTTCCAAAACATGTACCACAGCTGTTATTGCTGCAAAAAAATATCCTTTGATGTCAGGATTGACAAAGCTCAGTCACAATCAAAGGAATATTTAAGATCTTGAAAGAATTAGAACATCCATGTTCCAATTGAGCAGACAGTATTGTGAAAGACGTGGCCTGGTGTACCACTTCCATACAGGAAGCCATGTTAGATAAACTGAAGGATATCAAACACACCATAGAGATCAGCCAGATGTCCAGTAAAGCAGCCACCTTGATATCAGACGCAGATGTATGTACATCCAAGAGACGACATAATCATTTCAGCTTCAAACCCATATCTGAAACTCACCGTAATCATTGAAAAGCTTAGACCGACTAACTGTAAAGGGATGCTTGTCCTCCTGTGCTTATTAAGGCGTGCTCCACCTCAGTGGTAGGTATTCTCTGTAAATTCATTAATGCTATTTCAGGAGAATTATGTTCCAACAAATTTGAAAAAAGCATGGATTACCCCGTTGCTAAGAAAAGCCAGGTTTATGTCCAGAGGCACCAATTAACTACCGGCCAATTACAAACACTGTTTCTGCTGAAGATCCTGCCCCGGGTTGCTTATGAGCAGGTCTCGATGCTTCTGAAGGACCAAGGGATCCTTAACAAATGGCAGTCGGGGTTCAGGTAGGGGCATGGCATGGAAACGGCCCTGCTCGACCTGAAGTCCAGGCTGCTTCAGATCATGGACAGAGGGCAGACTGCTCTACTCATCCTTCTTGATTTTTCCACGGCTTTTGACCAGGTGGACCGCAGGTTGTTGGTCACCAGGCTAAAGGATGTGGTAGGATTCTAGCACAATGCCGCCCGATGGATTAGCTAGTTTTTGAACAACCACTAGTGCCGCGAATGTAGTAAGGAGGCAGTGGCTGAACAGTTGCTCCTGGATTATGGGGTCCCACCAGGGTCTTGTTTATCCGCCGCCCTTTAGAATATTTTTACGGTTCCCTTTTTCGACCTCCTGGAAGAAAAGAAAATTGGTTTCATGAACTATGCGGATGACACAGAGTGTGTCATCCCACTGTCTGGCCATCACGAGAGGATGAATATTCCGTCAACAGAATTTACAATCTTATTTAAACCTGGATGGTAAGTAACGGCCTGGCTCTAAATAAGGAGAAAACTGAACTGATGATGATAGGCACAGAGGCCAAACTACAGAAGATGGGCAAGGAATATACCCGTTTTATAGTAGCTTGCTGCAACATTAAGATTAAAGATAAAGTGAAGACGCTGGGAGTCTATCTGGATACAAACTCGAATATACAGGCCCAGGTGGGCAGCCTAGTCTCATCTACCGCCTAACACATTAAACTATTAGCATGGCTTTGTCCCTATAGCTCCCAAACCAGTTATGAGACGCTAGCCAGAGCCATTATAGGGTCAGAAATGGACTATTGAAGTAGCCTGCTTGTGGGCATTATGAATGCAGACAGTGCCAGATTGCAAACTGTTCAAACTAGCACTGTTAGAGTGATCATGGGCCTCAGGAGGAGGGACCATGTGTCTGTAGCCAGACAGAGTCTGCACTGGCTTCCAATTGAGGCCAGAATTCAATTTCACCTCCGGCTGCAGTGTAAAGATGACCATTCAGATAAAAGTTTGGCGATTTCCATGAGTAATGTCGGTTTTATTCACCTGGTGAAGGTACCAACTCATATAATGGGTAATACTCTGGACTGGGCGGCAACACATAACAATAATACTCATGAGGTGGTTGTGCACCCATGTCCGTGGTCCAATCATTTCTTTATCCAGATGAATCTACTATCGGAACAGCAAAAAAGGACTAGGATGATTATTAGCAGAAGTTAAGAAGTTCGACCTGGTTGATGACATAGTCAAAGTCATCCAGGAGACGACGCAGAACGCCACCAATGCTTTAGCGCCACTCAGAACAAGGTTAACTCCAATTAAAAAATTGAATTTGTGGTTTACACCAGATTTGAAAAAGCTTAAAAGTAAAAAGAATAAATATTTCTATGCTCGGAAATCCTTCTAGGATGTTACGTATATGGAGGCCTATAACAAAGCCTCCAAGGTTTTGAAATAAGCCATTTTTGAGGCCAAAATGTTATGTTTGACTCCAGAGTTCATAGTGCCCAGCATGAGGCTAAAGAACATTTTAAGGTTCTTAAAGAATTAGAAAACCCATGTCCTGATGTACGGGATGGCCCCAGTAAAGGGGAAGCTTGGTGCTCACCAATCCAGGATGCCTTGATGAGCAAGTTAGACAGGATCAAGCAAATCATTGAGGTAAAGAGAAAAATGCTGGGTCAAAATCAGAGGTAAAGAGTACTACACAGAGGCATTTAGAATGTCCATTTTATGTTCGACTGGTAACAGAGGTTGAACTGCTGGATATTATCAATAAATTGAAAGGAACAAACTGTAAAGGGGACATGTGCTATGACTATCAAAGCCTGCTCTACTATTTTGATTGGGATTGGGATCCTGTATGAGTTTGCTAATACCTCCTCTGCGAAAAGTCATGATCCCGATGAAATTAAAAGTACATGCATTAACCCATTATTGAAAAATAAGCTGACGAATTATATGCCTATCACCAACACCCCTTTTTTATTAAGGTTTTTAGATCATGTGGCATATCTACAGATGTTAGAGTATTTCAATAATCACAGCATTTTACATGAAAGGCAGTCTGCTTTTAGACAGGGAAATAGCACTGAAACGGCTCTGTTGTACTTGAAGTCCAGCCTTTTACATGTGATGGATATGGGACAAACAGCCCTTCTTATGCTATTGGACCTGTCCACGGCCTTCGACCTGGTGGATCACCCTGTGCTAATCACCAGGTTGAAGGAAGTGACTGACTTTTCGGATAAAGCTGCGGCCTGGATAGGTGCATTTTTTTAAAACAGACTTTGTAGGGTGTGCAGGGATCTAGCAGAGGCAGCACCGGTATTATGGCAGGTTTGAGTTCCTCAGGGAGCTTGACCATCGCCTTCCCTTTATAATATGGTCACTTTCCCACTCTTCAGTCTATTGGAAGAAAATAGAATTGGATTTACAAATGAGACTGATGACAGGCAATGTGTCGTCCCGCTATCAGGACACTATGAGCAGCACGAGAAAAGGGCTAATGAAGTGTGTGAGATCATTCATGTCGCGATGATGGAGAATGGTCTTACCTTGAAGAAGGAAAAGACGGAATTGATGGTTGTAGGAACTGCACGAAACCTTTTAAAGTTAGGCATAGATTATATGACTTTTCAGGTTGCTGGATGTGATATAGAAACAGAAAAGAAAGATAAAACCTTGGGAATTCACTTGGTTCAAAATCTTTATGTGAATGTCCAGGTGAACAGTTTAGTTTCCACATCAGCATACTACATCAAACGGTTAGCACAAAGTCGTCCTTATATCTCTAAAGCAAATAGTGAGACAAGAGGGAGAGCCATTATTGGGTTTAAAATTGACTACTGCAGTAGCCTTTTAGTTGGTATCAACAAGGCAAAATGTGCCAGACTAGAGGTGATACAAAACAGTGGCGTTAGGGTGATTGCCGGTCTGGGACAGAGACACCACGTCACTGAAGCAAGATGCGAACTCCATTGGTTGCCAATTGAGCCTAGGATTGAGTTTCACCTTCTTTTAATCACTCATAAATGTTTAATGGCCATGAGTCCAGTTTACCTTTTTGTTTGTCTTGCGCCCATAAGCATCTGGGTCCTCAGGGGGGCGTTAGAAATTAATAAAGTAAAGTAACATTTCCTTTTTGCAGTGGTGGATTTCAAGTCTGCATGTGTCTTGGCATATGGTGGTTCATTGTCACCTGGAGATGCTAAGTTTCTCCGCGAGATAGCTGGGTGACTCGAGGGCGACTGCCTTATAGATGATGCAGCAAGACTTGAAGGTGAATTGTGCTTGTGGTGGGAACCAGTGAAGTTCGATGACAACCAGGGTAAACGATTGTTTATGCGTAGACCCTTAATGAGTCGTGCAGCCGCATCAATGCCACTTCCTAGGGGCACAAGGGAGGACGATGGAAGGCCTTCGAGGAGGGCATTACCCCTATCCACGTGGGATAGGATCAGTGCTTGAACAGTGGATCTAAAGCTGTCTAGAGGGGGGGCTGATACCAAGCTATCTGAGCTTTCATAGCTATGTGTGTCTTAAATCAGAGGTGTTTGTTGATGTGGAACCCCAGGGACTTGGCGCAGGAGGTAAGCTTGGGTGTGAAGCCCTCATAATTCATGGTTGATAGGCAAGTCTATATGTCTGGGTGTTAGGTATTGTTGTTGAGGAGTAGGAATTTAATCTTAGAGGAGTTGAACTTCAAGTGTGGTAGACATCCAAGACTGGATCAGCTAGAGGCAGGTTTTGAGCCTGTGGATGTCCTTGATGGAGTCGATCTTCATGGAATAGCTGTGTGTCATCGGCATATTGGTGGATGTTGTGTGTGGCTAGGAGGGCTCCTAGCAGATCAATATATAGATTGAAGATCATTGGGTAAAGGATGGTGCACTGTGGGACTCCACAAATGTTGGGTAGCATTGGCGTTCTAAAAGAGTCCATCTGAACAGACTGTTGGCAATTGGCGAGGACAAGGTTGCTGATCCCCATGCACTGATGTAGGGTGTCCGTTACCACCTGGTGGTCCACTGTTTTGAAAGTGGCCAAGAGGTCGAGTAGAACCAGCAGGCAGGGTGAATGATGGACATTTGAGGGGCTTCTGTTACCTTCTGCAGTTTTCATGAAGTCTGCTCTAGAGTCATGGCCCAATGAATGGCAATGATGGGCACCTGAGGGGCTTCTGTTAACTTCCAAAGGTTTGATGAAGGCTGCTCTAGAGTCATGATGTGAGGAATAACAATGATTGGTCCTCTAAGGGATTCTCTTTTCCTCCCTACATTAGATGAAGCTTGATGCAGCTATGTGGTACAAAGTAGGAAGGTCCACCTAATCAGTTCCTTTATGCTTCTCAAGTTTAGATAAAACAACTGTAAACCTAATCCATTGGATACGAATGATGGAGAACCTGAGGGGCTTCTGTTACCATCTCCAGTTTAGATGCACCAACTCTAGATCTATGGTCCAAGCTTCCTGAAAGATGTCATGCATGCAGGGGCTTCCAGCATTGCCAAGGTAACCTCCAGCGCTGGAGCAATGGCCCTGTATTTGTGTATGGAATAGGCCCTTTGAGGGAACGTTGGTGAGGGGATCTAGGGATTGAATGTTGCACAGCATTCAGTTTCCTGGCAGTATCCTCACCCAAAGGGCATGCCACACCCTGGGAAGCACGGAACCTCTCCAGGAGCAAGGGAGTGTCTATGTTACCCAAAGGCTCCCAGGTCCAGTCCTCCAGCCCATACCCCTTTCAATCAACAAGAAAGTAAGGCACCCACCTGCGCATCTTAGCATCAAGGATATCATTGACTTCAAGCACATCAGAGACAGGTACAGACACTGGAGAGGGGTGAGAAGGCAGACATGTGTCAGGAAGACAAGGCTTGACCAGGGAGACCTGAAAAGCAGGGTGTGTTTTCCAACGGGAAGACAGAGTAATACATATCGCCAGGGGATTGATAACCTCAGTGACCGTATAGGGACCCACAAATTGAGGCAACAACGCCTTTCGGCCTGAAATTCTGAGATTCTTTGTTGAGAGCCAGACCTGCATCCCAACCTAATATACTAGGACAGGTGAACAATGGAGATCACCGAAGGCCTTGGAGCAGTCTCTGGCCACCTCCAGGTGTTGCTTTATTTCTTGATGTAGCGCCAACAGTTCCCAGATACAGGAGCGAGCCGTTGGACTGTCTTGGGGTAGATCGGTGTCCAACGGAAGAGCATGGGGATGTTGCCCGTAGAGTGCAAAGAAAGGTGATGAACCAGTGGAGGAATGTACAGAATTATTGTAAGCAAATTCTGCAGACCTCAACACCGATAACCATGATTCTTGGTGTTGAATCTCAAACAGCCGAGGTATTGCTCTAGAGTGGCATTGAGTCTCTCAGTTTGGCCGTCCATCTGGGGATGGTAAGCACTAGAATAACGTTCATCAATATCGAAAGAAGATGTGAGCGCCTTCCAAAAATGTGAGGTGAATTGTGAGCCTCTATCAGTGATGATTATATCTGGGAGCACAACGAAACGAAAAACACATTCTTGAGAAATAGATCAGCCAGGACAGGAGCAGAGGGAAGACCACAACATGGTACAAAGAGAGCCATTTTGGTGAAGTAATCCACTACTACCCAAATAGTATTGTATTCTTGTACAGTAGGGAGCACAACAATGAAATCCATGGACAGCATGTGCCATGGCCGGTGGGCTACTGGTAGTGGTTGTAATAGCCCAATCGGTTTACTCGAAGTAGTTTTGCACTGTGCACATGTTTCACAGGAAGAGCTATAGTTTGCTACATCCTTCTTTGTGCATAGACGGCCACCAGCACCAGCTACGCAGTAGGTCTAAGGTTTTCTTCCTACCTGGGTGGGCGGCGAGCACGGAATCATGACACCACTGTAACGCGGTTTGCCGGGCTGCAGCATTGGGCATATAGATTTGACGTTGCATGTAAGGCAATGAGTGGACAACGTCTATTTAGGTGGTCTTATCGAAACCCGTTCCTGGATAGAAGACCTGAGTGAGGATTATGGTGTGGAAACACAAACCACCTTATTGGGAAGCAAAAATGGACCATCCTGATTGGGTGCAACAGGGGTACCGTTCATTCGGGACACAGCGTCAGCTTGGGAGTGTAGACGTGCTGGACGGTAAGTGATTGTGAAGGCCAACATGGAAAAGAATGCATGCCAGTGGGCGTGTCTAGCCATCAAGCATTTTATGGATTTGAGCGCTAGAAGATTCCGATGATCCATAAAGACCCGTACCGGAGGGCTCGCACCTAACAGATAATGGGCCTCATTATAAGTTTGCCGGTCTGGGAACTATGGTACCCATAAGCATGCTGATACCGTAGTTCCCAGACCGGCAAACTATGAGTTGTGCTCGCGGGTGCCTTTTTGCCACCTGGCGGGCAGAAAGGCACCCGTGAGCACAGCAGGTCGGATGCACCGGCACCGTTATAAACGGTGCCGGTACATCCGACCTCTCCATTCCCATTCAGCCCTATGGGGCCGAATGGGAATGGGGAGCATCTTTTTTCCAGCACCCGCAAAGGGGCAATTACCGTGTCTGACAGGGCCAAAATGACCCAGTAAAGAAATTGATACCAGCGGCAGCTGTGCCTGTATTACAGGCATGGCTACTGCTGATGTCATGATGAGGCCCAATGTCTCCATTGCGTGATGGCATCGCACCCTGCCAGTAGTTCACGTTCTATGATTGCATAGTTCTGGTCATAGGGTGTTAGCGTTATGGAATAGTATGCTACGGGGTTTAATAAGCCGGTGTCTGGGCATTCTTGAGAAAAGCTTGCACCAAGCGCTATGCCAGAGGTATCTGCTTCTACAAGGAAAGGCAAAGCAGGATTGGGATGCTGCAATACGGGGGCATTAGTAACAGCGGCTTTGAGTGCATCGAATGTGCCTTGGGCATCGGAATTTCAACAGAAAGGAACCTTGTCGCTGGTGAGGGCTGTTTTAGGAGCAACAACAGAGGAGTAGGACCTGATAAATCTCCTGTAAAAATTGGCAAATCTGAGGAAGGACTGTAGCGCCTTTAAGGTGGTAGGTGCCAGCCAATCGAGCACTGCCATTACTTTAGACTGGTTCAGTCATACCCCCTTGCTAGTCAGATGGTAACCAAGGAATAATTCTACTTCCTTGGCATGAAATATGCACTTCTCAGCTTTGGCATACAGGTGGTTTTCTCTGAGACATTGCAAAACAGAGGAGACATGGGAGATGTGTTGATCGTAGGACAGGGATTAGATCAATATGTCATCTATATAAATGATGACAAACTGGTCCAACATGCCCCGGAACACATCATTCATAAAAAACTGAAATGTGGCTGGGGCATTACAAAGCCCGAAGGGCATAACACAATATTCGAAGAGACTGTAGCGTGTCTTGAATGCTGTGTTCCACTCGTCTTCCTTCCAGACTCTGACAAGGTTATAGGCCCCACGCAAATCCAATTTCGCGAAAATGACAGATGAACCCAATTGATCCAAGAGGACAGATATCAGTGGCAATGGATATTGTTTGCGTACTGTGATGGCGTTGAGACCCGGTAGTCTATGCAGGGCCTCAAGTCATCCTCTTTTTTAGAGATGAAGAACAAAGGTGGGGTCGCGGGAGACCTCGAGGGGCGAATGAAACCCATGAACAGTGCGTTAGCAATGTATTCCTTTAGGAAGTGGTCCTCCTTCTGGGTGAGAGAGGACACACGACCTGTGGGAACCTTGGCGCCAGGGACCTGGTCTATGGGGCAGTCATACGGTCTGTGTGGAGGCAGTTGCTCAGCCTTGCCTTTGTGAAAGACATCTTTATAGCCCTTGTACTCTTTGGGAAAGATTGTGACCTGTGTGGCCAAACAGCCCTGATAATAGAGGTAGTATCGAGTGAAGGTCGACAAGGGCCAACCTATTTTGAAGAGTCAGTACCAAGACAATGGGTCTCACAGAAGTCCAAAAGAAAGCGGACCTCATGGTTTTGCCAATCAATGGCGGGATTGTGATGTGATAGCTAGGGCAGGCCAAGAACGAGTCTGAACTGGGGTGCCGTAATCAAATCAAAGAAGATGGATTCACAATGTCTGCATTCAGGAGACATGTTCAGGTCGCTTGTGCATTCTGTTACCAGGTCAGAGGCGAGGGCTGTTCCATCCACTGCGTTCACAACCTCAGGTTGAGATTTAGTGGTAACGGGAATTCCTATCGCACAGGCATAATGCAAATCAATTTAATTGCCCGTAGTGCCTGAGTCAATAACCGCCAATGTTTTCCAGGGTTTGCCCAAAGGAAATGAAAACATAACAGGGGCTGTAAATGGAGTCACAGAACCAGTGCATGGGGAGTCCGGAGGTAAGGTACTTGACAATCAGACTTCTTTTACTGTCGAGCTTTGGAGGTTCCCGACCTCCTGGTTGTTTTATTTAGGGTAAGATTGTAATAAATGTTCAGCAGAACCACAGTACATGCAAAGATGATTGTTTTTCCAATGGTTTTCCCTCTCTGCAGGTGATAGGGGACTACGCACTGCACCAATGTGCATAGGTTCTGCGTGTCCACGTACTGAGGGTACTGAGGGTTCAGAATATGTGGGGACCAGAGGTATCAGTCTCCTTTCACCTTTCCTTTCTGCCTTTCAAGATCCAACAGAGCAGGGAAATCTGTAGTAACCACCGAACAGTGGCCAGAGTGTCTTTCAAGGAGTCAGAAGGAGCTTTGTAGAAAATGGCAGCCTTCTTGTACTCAGGCACCCTATTCAAGCTACCAACTGATTAAACCAAGCAAAGTATGTTAGTAGAGGAGACTCGCCCTGCTGAAGATTCAGCAATTCTCGGTCAGTGGCCTGTGTTTTATATCGTATGTCAAAGACCCGACTCATGGCAGTGATCAAGGAGTCACAGAGCATATAACTGTTGTTCTACAGTAAGGGGTTGCCCCAGGTCATAGCCATACCTCCCAGATAAGACAATACAAAGGCAGCTTTCGTAGTGGAGTCAGTGAAGGAGGCAGGATTGCCCAAAAATTGCAGTTTGCACTGATTGATGAACGTTCTGTAATGTTTAGAGTCATCGCTGAACCTCTCCAGGGGAGCCAGAGGGAATTGAACGGACATAAGTATGGGAACGGGATCCTGCCCAGGCAGCGAGTACCCTGACCTAGAGGCAACTGCAGGGGCTGGAGCCTCTGCTAGGGGTGGGCGAGTCAAATCCTGCAGTGCGTCTATACGATGATGCGTGGCTTCATGTGCCGGTGTCATGTCTGCATGTAATTTCTGACATCAACTGCACAATGGTGGTCAAAGTGTCAGAGTTATCCTGTTTAAGGCTTCCAATTCTGTTGTGACTCACCAGCTGGGCCTCTCCAGTGACTCCAACCAGCCCTGATACGACAGAGGATGCCAAAACCCAGACCAGGAGGTCTAGGTTTCCTCACCAGGAAAAAAGTAAAAGTTCTTCCTATTAATGTATCCCTCTGTTGTTCAAGATTAACAAGTCAAAGGATTAATCAGATGAGCGGAGTACATACACCACGAACAACACCAGCTGTAAGTATACGGAACAGCAATTAGTGTTATGAAAGTATGATTCATAAATCAATAGATATGATTGGTTATTTATAACGCGCTTAATACCCAGAGGTTTCTAAGAGTGGACCCGGGGATCGAACCTGTGTTGCTCCGCGTCGTCTTGCTTCCAAGGCGAGCACGTTTCCGCTGGGCTATCCTCCTGAGAACAGAGAGAGAGAGTCGCTAACTTACAAGAGAGGATTGTGTTCCCAGAATGATGCAAGCAGCCGATGAAGTTATGGAAGAGTGGTGTACCCAAATGTTTCCAGGCAGGATAAGGTTTTTCTAGAATAACAGAACAATAAGAGTAAGTCCCCATGGAAAAGCAGTGGTGTATGTGTTATCACAGGACAAAAAGAACCTTACCATGTGGAATGTCCAGGTCTGGAAGATCAGAAAGTCCAGTTATCCCGGCAAGCAAATGAAGAGAGAATGGGAGGTAGGAGTGTTAGTGGGACCTATACCCGAAGGCATGAGGACACCTGAGCAAACGAGTTGGTGCCCAATAAACGGGGTAGCATCTCTAGTCCGTGCACAAAGTCATTGTGAAATGCAAGGAATCCAGTAGTAAACAAGGAGCGGTTAAACAGAGTTTTCTGCAGAGCGTCTCTTGTTGGTGGAAAGACTCAGGGCCTCATTATGAGGTCAGCGGTAAGGGGTTAACGGCGCCGGTAAGGATGCCGGTGCCGTTAACCCCTTACCGCCGCATTACGAGGTCCCTTAGCGGGTTCTGCTATGGGCGGCTGGTACAACCAGCCACCCTTAGCGGGAGCCGCTAAAGAATAAGGGAGCTAACAACGGGCCTGTTATTAACGGGCCCGTTGTTAGCTCCCTTCCCATTCCCATTGAGCCCTATGGGGGCTCAAATGGGGATGGGTTCCCTGAATGGGGAAATACTGGGTCCTCCAAGGTTGGAATGACCCGGTAAGTCCCCATTCAGGGAACCCTGACCCGGTATGTGGTATGGGGGTAGCCATGGCGCTAACAGCACAAGGCTACCTCCATACTCGTAATGAGGCCTTCAGTCTTGAGCCGCAAAGGAATCCAGTGAACAAAGGTGGTTGTCAATGTGCAGGTAGCAGAGGTATCAGGGCAGTAAGCAAAGAGGTTCCAAAGACATAGCAAAGGTTGGCACCAGGCAGGCAGATAGAGGTACACAAACGTTAGGCAGACAGGTTTGTGAGCAGCTCCAGGTCAAAACGGGTTCAACAGTACAAAGGACGAGATGGAGGTGGAATCCAAAGGCAGCAGCAGGTCAGTAACGTGTAATCAAATGTAGCAGAATACAAGGGCAACGCAGGAAACAACTTCAATCAGAAGCACTTGTTTCAGGGAGAACGTGGCATTTATTCGTGAGAACTGATGCGTACAACATCACACGTGTCACGTGGACGCAAGCACCGGGGTTCCCCTTGGTAACCGCATACGCAGCAGAATAAGGTTGTGCATGCAGGGGCTTCCAGCATTGCCAAGGTAACCTCCAGCACTGGAGAAATGGCCTTGTATTTGTGTATGGAACACAACTTTTGAGGGAACAGCGGTGGGGGGTTCTATTTGTATTTGTATTTATATGTTGTTTATTTGTATAGCACACCTGGCCCAAAGGCATCTGGGTGCATATCTTCGGTTACAGTGACATCTTATACAACAGAAGACAGTATGACAAGATACAGGATATTTTTAGCAATGTTGGAGTTGTTAGTGGCGGGACTCCCTTTCTCCTGTGCACCTCCTCTTTTCTTGTTTCTGAATCAGACCAGCAGCCTGGATCCTGGTTTGTCGGGGAACCAACTCCAGGGTTCCCATTTATTTAGAAGATTTGTGGGGATGACAAAGTATGGATCAGTTGGGCGCTGGTAGGGTATGATGGTCCAGTAGTCACTGTTGAGCGAATTAATCAAATATATGGTCCAGTCAAGTCTTTGTCATTAATTTGGTTGTTTATTTTTGGTTACTTAGCACCAAAGAAAACATCATTGTAGAAATGAATGACAATTTTTGACATGGTAAATCACTACACAGCAGACGCGCGTTTCAACCTAAGTCTTTTTCAAGGCCAATTGAGTTAGGGGGTGGGCTTCGAGATGCTGTAGGCTGGTCCTCCCAGATAAGGGCGCCAGGGGGGCTGGATAGCCGTTCGCCTGGCCAACGAACAGCTATCCAGCCCCCCTGGTCCCCTTATCTGAAAGACTTAGGTGGAAACACGCGTCGGCTGTGTAGCGATTTACCATGTCAAAAATTGTCATTCATTTCTATAATGATGTTTTCTTTGGTGCTAACTAACCAAAAATAAACAACCAAATTAATGACAAAGACTTGGCTGGACCATGTATTTGATTAATTTGCTCAACAGCGACTACTGGACCATCATACCCTACCAGTGCCCAACTGATCCATACTTTGTCATCCCCACAAAAGATACAGGATATATATACAATCAAAATGAAATTCAAGCAATATACACAGTATTTACATTCAGGGTACATACTGGACAATGGCAACATCAAAGGTGCAAGGTCATTCTAAGGGGGGATTTATGTCTGACATGTCAGTGGGAGTTAAAAGTTGTCTTGAGCAATAAGCCACAGTTTGGCTTTGCTCTTGAAGGAGTGGAAGGAAGGTTCCAATCTAAGAGGGATGGGCAGTGCGTTCCACAGTTTAGTGGCTAGGACCAGGAAACTAGCCCCACCAGCTTTCTGAAGCTTGAACCCAGGAAGGGAGAGACAGTATCCTTGGGCTTCTCTCTGAGGGCAGGTAGAGGTGTGGGGTGTGAATCGGCTAGCCAAGTAGATGGAAGCCTGGTTGGCCAGACATTTGTGGGTGAGGGCAAGTGTTTTAAGTGAGACTCTTTGGGTTATTGAGAGCCAACGTAGGTTGCGCGTGGTGTCAGAAATGTGCTGATTCCTGGGAATGTTTAGAGCTGCCCTGATTCCGTTGTTCTGTGTGACCTGAAGCTTAATTAGGTTTTGTTGGCTTGTCCCTAAATAGAGGGCATTACAGTAGTCAAGCATTGACATAATAAGTGTTCTGGCAAGGATGGTGCAGTTAGCAGTAGTAAGGAAAGGTTGGCAGGCTGTGATAAGTTTGCACATGTAGGCAGATGCTGAGATTACAGCATTAGTTTCTCTGGAGAGTGATAAGGTAGAGCCAAGATAGATGCCTAAGGTTTTAGTATCATTGGATACCTTGATGGTATTACCATTGATAGTGAACGATTTGAAGGAAGGATCTAGTCTATTAAGTCAAGGATGAGAACCCAAGATGAGGAGCTCTGTCTTATCATAATTGAGACAGAGCTCATGTTGTGCCGTCCACGCCTGAATGACCTGGTAAACATCATTTAAGGATTTTGTGTCCACTGTATGGTCTGCGGTGATCTGGGTGTCATCAGCATAGTTAGTGTAGGTGACACCCAGATAGTCATGAATATCGAAGGCAGGGAATGTTGCACAGCATGCGGTTTCCTGAAGATCTCCACACATCGTTGAGTCTGCTCTCTTTCTGGAACTGCGTTATTCTCAATAATCCACATTGTGCCTGTGTACTACTTTTAAGGAAAGAAAAACACTTTTTAATCAGGCAGCCTTGTTAGATGCTCAGGTAGCTGCCGAATTTGCTCGATTATCACTGCCAACAATCTTCAAATCGAAGGCCATTTTTAGGATCCTGCATAAAAGTATGAGTGTCAGTGCTATGCCCAACAAGAGCAGGGTAAGCTCTGAGTATAAAAACTAAGACAGCGAGAAGGAGTCTATGGACATCAATATCAGATAGGACCATGAATCTGACCAAAAAGAAACTCAGTGAGGAAAGAATCGGGGAACTGCTCCCTCTTACAATCGTCAAATATAAAATCCTGATTGGGCATTTTTTAGCACATCAGTTCTTTCTAAAGTCCAATTTAAAAGTGTTCCTGTAGCTCAAGAACAGTTAGTTTCTCACTCCTGCTAAAATATCTATAAATAGTGTCCGGGGTAAGCCACAGTCCAAATGCACACTTGCATTTATTTAATCCGCAATCTTAGCGTCCTTCTTCCTTGTCATCGATCGAGTCTGGACATGCTGAACTACTTCTTCCTGTCTTGCTTCCAAATCAAGTGAGGGTGTTCCAGTATCACCAACATACGGTTTCACATCACCAAAGTAAATCCAGGTATGCCTTTCTTGAACTTTTACTGCCGAGGGAGTGACATCCTCAACAATGTATGGTCCACTGAAATGGGGCTCATGTCACTTCCTAGTGAAGTTGTGTATTAAAATGGGATCTTCAGCAAATAATTTAGGTACAGGTAGTTCTTTAGATCTGGTTGCTGAATGGTCTTCATCTGTGTCGTGAGGCCGATACCCCTTCCAGTTGAGTTGATCTGAAATGACAGAGATACCAGCGGTCATACATGTTAAATATGCACGTAGCTCATTTCATAACAAGTCTGCAGTTGTCTGGGTATCACTTCTACTCTCGGGGTGTTCTCATTCACCTTCCTGTCACTAACTCATGGGGTGTGAGGTGGTGGTCTCACCCAGGCAGATTCCTTAATGCATATAATGCAGTGGCAGGCAATACAGCCATCCCTTTTTCAGTGTCAATTTGAGTTTAGCAATTTTTTCCTTGAGCAGAACATTGAGTCTCTCACATACCCCATTCGCTTGCAGCTGATAGGCAGAAGAAAGCATGTGTTTTATGCTAAGCGATAGGCAAATCTGTTTTAATACTTCATTAACAAAATGCGGCCCATTTTCACATCTCAGCACCTCACATACTCCACATCTAGGAAAGACTGCTCAAACTAATCAGGGTGTGTAGATGGACCAGCTTCAATCCATCTCTAAAAGGGACACACCACCACTATCATATACCTTCATCCACTACATACTTGCAGCATTTCGACATAGTCGATATGTAAATGCTGAAAAGGACTATTCAGTCGGGGAATCACTCCTCTTATTATGCACAGTGTGTACCCAGCGGTAAACTTTTGACATACGATGTAATTTACTACATAAAAGGCAACATGTTGTAAGAAATGTGGTATGAACCAGTCCTCGGCAATAGCTGCTGCAAGGCTTTCCCTAGTTACATGGCCAGAGTAGTGTAGCTGTTCTAGCGCTAACCTTAATAAGGCTACAGGCATCACCAGTTTAACAGTGCTATCCTGTTGCCACAATGATTCAGAGGGGGATAAAGAACACCCCCTCCGTGTCCAAAGCTCCTTCTCTTCCTGTGGAGCACGGCCTTGAATTTCTATCAACTGTGTTCTAGACAAATGATTAAACCCTTTGTTTATAATCATAATCGTTACCATTTTTTCCTTTAAGTCTGGAGTATCAAAACTAGAAATATCTGGAGAATATGCAACCCTTTTGGCCTCTTCGTGAGATAAAATCAGTTCTCTTAGTATGTGGTGCGCATTTAACTATTGCGATGGCTACTGGGAGTTGTAGTTCTTTAATAATCCTGTCCAATAAAGCAGCATGTTGCACTGGAGTGCCATCCGCTTGTAGGTAGCCCCTCTTTTTCCAACGTGCTACCCCTGCATGCACGGTTGGCATCACATAGGTGGAGTCACTGCTTCATCAACTGACAAATCATCTTTAAACATATCTTTGTCTGTGGCGTCATTCAATCTATACCCTTCCCCATTGGCAATGACCGTTCTCCATGGCCTGCCCTCATCATCAAATCCTTCGAGCATGGCCAATTCCCCTCGCACTATGGCTGCCTGTAGCTGTAAGGGAAAAATCTCCCCCCCCCCCCTCTTCGTCCATAGGTATCTGGTTCTGAACAAAAACTCATCAGGTATCTTCATAATCTTTCCCACAAAGCCGGGTAGCCATGTCAACAAAATGCGTACCCCATAAAGAAAGACTTGCATTCCTCGCAGAGCTAATTTCCCTGTAAACGCCAGGATGAATTTGCCCACATTTAAATAATGTATCCCTTGGGTGGAACACACTATGCCTTCATCATTAAAGGAAATCGTCATATTTTGCTTCATCATTGAAATTCGGCCCACAATATTAACTGGTTTCTGCCTTGAATACAATAATGGAACAGACATGTCACACTCTCCAATTGAGACTGGTAATTCATCAGAAAAAGGAACTCTACTTGTAGCTCCAGAGAAGCCTTGAACATTCATGGCATTTTCCGAAAACAGATATTTTCCCTCTTGTATACATGAGTGAGTTACCCCTTGTGTCTAATAAAAAAAGAAAAAGATTTGCCTCCTATGGTAACATCAACCCTTGGCTCCTCTTGAGGATTGGGTCTCACCGATAGTACTGAACAATTCAAGTCACCCTGTGAGCTGTCCTATTGTGGGTACATACTTATTCCCGTGCCTGTAAAGGAACTTCCTCCCACGACAGTGACACCCCCTACTCTAGGTATCAATAACTGTCCCGTATTTGCCCTCTGCTGTATCTGCATGGGTGCATGTTGTGACTGCCCTTTTGGTGGATTCGATGGTGCTTGCTGTGGTTGCAAAGTCTGTTGTATTTGCGGCGCTTGTGCTTGATACACTGTCTGATCATGGGCAAACCCATCCCTATTTTGTGAGCCATGTGCTGGAGGGTAAGCTGTCCCACCTCTTGAGAGTTT
Source organism: Ambystoma mexicanum (assembly GCF_040938575.1). Classification (NCBI taxonomy): domain Eukaryota; kingdom Metazoa; phylum Chordata; class Amphibia; order Caudata; family Ambystomatidae; genus Ambystoma; species Ambystoma mexicanum. The sequence goes on from NC_090930.1 coordinate 44,707,218, forward strand.
CCCATTCTGTACATACGCTGGGCATCCACATGTTCGTGCAATGTGCCCTTTCATGCCACATGTCCAACATATAGGAGAGAGCCTTCTAATTTGCCCTCCTTGTATATTTTGGATGTCATTCTGCATATTCTGAAACCGCCTCTTAACCTGAAACCCATTCCTCTACCTCACGACGCGAACCCATTCCCTCCTTGATCAGTTGGCATTGATATACCTATTGCTTGCTTCCTTGCCAGCCCTTCTCCGCTTGTCAGTGCTGCTCCTTCTATGGCGTATTTTGACAATTTCCTCTAAACTAGCTTGGCTTCCTCAAGTTTTTTAGCATCTTCCTTCTTCTTATTTTTCTCTTGTAGCAGTAGACAATGATGTGCGATAGTCAACAGTATCTCTGCCCATGGCTTTGCTTCTATTCCCACTAGTTTATTATTCTGTCTCTGTACCTGTTCTGGCAATCCCCGGCACAAAATGCGGTAAAATACTGGCACTGATTTTCCCCACGGCAACCTCGTTCCCAAAGTCCACTGTTCCTGAATACTTTGAATGTAAGCAAGCGAATCTTCGTCCTCTTTCATTTCACATGCCATAATTGCACCCATATCTGACGTATTAGGATACTGTACTCTGAGCACTTTCCAAACAGCCGCTCTACAATTATTAAATGGTTTCCATCATGAGCTGTATTCTGTGGCGTGACACTTGAGTATCCTGCTCTCGTCCAAGTGTCATCAGCCCTTTCCCCAAGAATGGCTGCTAGGAGACCCTTAATGTCCCATATAGTTAAAGTATTTCCTCCTGTCATTTTTTATAGCAGCTAAATCCATATTCCCGCACCCACTATTAAACTAAGGAGTTTACACCTCAAGTTATCCTTGTACATCTACTGCTGTCTGGCCCCTCCTTTCTCCAGTAAAGGGAACTGCATGAACCCACATCTGCAATCGGCTCCCATCGTCTGCCTATCCATAGTGTGGACAGTGGTTCCTGATTGCCTTCTACCCGACAATTACCTCAACCTGTTCACATATGGTGGCGATTCCCCCCTCTCACTATGCAATCTTCCTTTAGGTCACTCTGGGTACGCTATGGGGTCTGGCGTCTTATCTTTAGGTTGGTCAGCCTGTCTAAGGACAAGGCTCTGTGTTCGAGACTAAACAGGCTTCCTTCTTTGCCTCGTGACTGGGCAACTACAGATCAATCTTCTTTTCCCCTGTTCCCCGATTCACCTTTTGTCCTCATCTGCTGATAAGCTTTATTGATCCTATCTCCGATGCTTCCTATCTCAAAATTCTCATCTAGGTTTACCCTAGACTATCCTGGCATTGCTCCCTGTGACGGTAGAAACTCCTCTATGTCGCCCCATGATATTACTGGACTCGGTTCCATCAGCTCTTTCTGAATGTGATCAATGACGCATGCCCTCTGTCTCCTTTTTTGCTCCATTTCCTCATCTAATTCCCTTTGTTTCTTCTATTTCTCTCCCCATCTAGTTCTTTCCTCCTCCTGTCTTTTCTCGTCTCTTCTTTGGTTTGCTCTACGCATCTCCTCATCTCTTTGTATTTGCATTCTTTTATCTCGTAATTTCTGTTCTTCTTCCTCTTCTCTCTTCTTTTCTAGCCTGTATCGTTCTTCGATTGCTCTCTGCCAATTGTCATATTTCCTTTGCTCCTCTGCCCTTTCTTCCTTTCTTAGTTGCTCCTCCAGATACATCTGCTCTTGTCACAGTCTACACTTCCTCTATCATTTGTTTCTCTTATTCCCTGTCTTTTCTATCCTGTTCATTTTGATCTTCTCCTTACCTTACTTCCTTGATACTCTTCCCATCAAGCTTGAGCAATATCTGTCCACACATCCATTTGTTCTGTACGAGCATAACAGGTTTTTTTTATCACTTTCAGGCCCCTGTTGAAGCCGCTTCTGTTCAGGTAGGTATCGGGTATGGATTCCAGTGGAGTTAAGAATAGCAAGTAGAGGTGACTGGTTTAACAAAGGTGATATATAAATGTTCCAACTGACTGATTGAATAAGAAAAAGAAAAGAAAAGCAACACAGGTATATTGCCTTCTTTTGCCCATTCCATCACTTGGCTGTCAACCTGCCCAGGCCACAACCCCTCCACACATGTATTCCTCTGTTCCATCCTCCCGTCTACTTCATCACTCGCCGGGGTCACATTTCCACTTATTTTGTTTTAGTACACGTCTACAACTGCCTGATACCCTGCTCTCCACTCTGCTTCACAGAGAAAGGAAGAAGACCCCCCTTTCATTGTGACATGGTGCACAGAGTGAACAGGTGTGTGGCAGAGCAGATCCTCTGCACATCTGGTCACTTGGTCCCTTTATTGCTATCTCTCTGGCTTTGTTCATTTTCTCGCAGTATATCTCTCTATCATCTACCAGGTCATTCTGGTCAAGCTATTGACCACTTCGCCCAACTGCTTGACTCCCTTCCTCTCCATCATCACCTGATTGCCACTGGTGACTTTAACCTCTCCTCTCTCTCCACTCATCTATCTGCTGACTTCAACTCTCTTCTCCTTAACCACTCACTCTCTTCTGTCCACTCTCTGCTCACCCATCCAAATGGTTACTTCCTTGACCTTATTCTTATCTCCTCTAGACTCTCTGCCTCTAATATCTGCACTGCTCGTTATCCCTGTGATAATTCCATCATCTTTGCCACAGTCTCCACTCCTACTTCTCCCCCTTTCTCTCCATCTACCTTTTCCATTATTGATTGCAAGTTTCTCTCCTCCAATACCACTCTGACCTACACCACAATCTCTGTCCTTGAATTCAAAGTTCACTGTTCCATCCACTGATAAAACCTTCACTAACTGTAATGCTGCTCGTAACGTTCCCTTCTCCTCGCACTTCCCTCTTACTAGATTCACTCCTAAACCCTCTCGTTCACAGCGTTGCACTACACCTCCCATCTACACCCTGAGAACAACAATCTGGAAACACCTTTGCACTTGGCAAAGATCTAGACACTCTTTGGATCTCCAACTTTACCCGACTGTTATTTAAAACTATTCCCCTGTTCTCGACTCTGCCAAATTTGACTTATGCCTCTCTCACATTTCATCTCAATCCTCTCAACCTAGGTGCCTAGACAAATCTCTCAATTCACTCACCTCATAAACCGTCCTCTATCTCCTCTAGTCTCTCTGCTCATGATCTAGCTCTTTACTTAGTTTCAAGAATTTCCAACATTCAAAATACCATCGCAAAGTCCCTTCTATCCCCGACTTGCTCACTTTTCTCCACCACCTCTACCCTCCTCTCCTGCAACAATGTCTTCATTTGCCCTCATTGATCTGGATGAGATCCTTGAACTTCTCATCAGGGCCAACCCTTCATGTGCCCCCATCGACCCTCTATCCCCACACATAGTGAAACTCATAGCTCCCAGTATGGCTCCAAATCTCAATTCCCTCTTCAACACCTCTCTTGAAAGTGTCACTTATCCATCATCCTACAAGTCGGCTACTGTCATCCCTATCCTTAAGAGCCCTGGCCTAGATCCTAACTGCCCTACCACATTTTGCCCTGTCCCTCTTCTACCTCACTATTCCAAAATCCTAGACTCACTCAGTTCCATGACATACACTACCACCGGGATCCTTTACAATCTGGCTTTCAACCTCTGCACTCTACTAAGTTATCTCTCCCGAATAACAGCAGCAAAACGGAAGAGGTGATGGATGGAAGGTTTAGAATGAATCTTAACCACTGGCATTGCTCTGGGCAACCCTCCAGACCATCGTTCTTCGCCTGCCAAGCCATTACAGAAGGGGAAAGATCATATGCAAATCAGGTTTGGTCCCACCCCAAAAGGGGCAGTTCAGCCCGAACTGCTACGTCACATCTCTTCTGCAGGAGACCACAAGCATCCCCAGACATGTTTTGGACTTGTTGGGCCTCATCAGTGAGGAGTAGCTTGGGTCCCTGCGCCCAGCAGGCAAGGGACCCACGTCTGGGCATACCCATCTCACTCGGGGTGACAATAGCAAAATAAAAAAAGTGATGGTTGGGCGGTTTAGAATAAATCTTAACCTCAGCAACTACATCTCTTCCGCTTGTCATGCTAACCATTCATCTATTCTAATTCTTCTCAACCTTTCTGCTGCCTACAATGCCATCAGCCATTCCGACCTTCTCTCAACACTATCTATCACAAGGTCTTTGCTTGGTTTGCTTCTGACCTTATGGCCCTTTGGAATGTGCATATGGAATGGATGGGATTACACCTGAATAATGCTGAGTCCAAATAACCAGACAAGCTCAAGAAGATGGAAAGTTACTGTTTTATGAACAATTATCTAAAACAGGGAGGTTAAAACGAACATCAACGGACGTACGCTCAGTCTCTCAATGATTTCCACAAAAGATACAATTCTTATACTCAATAAGTCTTCAGAGAGACATCATACTATGTAGCACTAGTAAAAAACCTATCAAGGTTCGGGATCGGATAAGGGAAACATCTAGAAATGCACTTCTATAGGAGGTAGGATTGTTATTTGCTGTCCTTTATCAGGTGGACAACTTATGTCTACCTCTAAAAACATGTCATTTTCAAACTATAAGGTCCTTTGTTATATGGACTAATACAATTGGTTGGCACGCTTGTGCTATGTCTGGAACATTCGGTTAATTTAGCAGCACACAAGCCAAGACCCAGGTGCAGGGAGATAAGGCATGAAACTACCCCACCGGCCAACTAGCCCAAGATCTCTCATCACCCATGCCTTCTGCCATGAAACTGTCTTTGTACTTCACCTTATAGAGTAGTCTCATCTTTGGGTAAGCAAGAGAGTGAGGGCACTCGCTATCGTGTCTGGAACTCCATGTTCAAGCTCTTTTTCCATCCTTGGCTCACATGACAGGGCACTATGATCTGGTCCATTTTGCAGCTTTTAAATGCTCTAAATGAATTAAAACTTGGCATCCTTTGTGTTCTTTCTTGCACCTTAACATGAGAAGATTCATCTTCCGCACACTCATTGTTCTGCAGAATAGATAGCTGACCTCGATTTCTACGATCTTGGCTTAAGGCCTGGCAGCCTCGCCACGCAGCTCCATGAGCCTGCAATTCTGCTGCGACACAGGTTTCTATTCACCCATCATGGTTTCTGATTTAATTATTTCATGACAACAATGTCCAGTTACTGTACAATGGCGGCTTCGCCTGCATTGTATTCACTACTCGTTTCTAGCCTCTATGATGACTTGATCTATCTAACGTTTCAGCGTCTGTACATTTATTGAACTTCTGTTTTCTGCACCGCTTTGTTAATGTGTAATCTTCTCCTTTTCCACTTTGATAGTTTACTTGATTCCTTAGTTCGTCATTTGTCCTCTAGGATCCATACATCGTCTTCCTTCAATGTCACGGTACGTCATGTACACTTTCTTATGACATCATCAGTTTATTTTTTTAGCTCTTCTCATATTCCTTCAGGGAGTTCCTCCTGCAGGCTGTCACCACTTCAGGGGTACATTCGATAGGTTGTCTCAATGGGTATCTCCTTCCAAAGACTCACTGCGGTATTGGTACGATGGCTGGTGTCAAACATGGCACGTCTCATGTCTCCAATACAGGGAAGGTAGGGGGGCGTGATTTCCTGCAGATGTATACAGCTGCTCCTCTACACTTTCTATCCCACCCCCAGACACTTCCAGATGTCCTGGAACAGTTTTATCTACCCAACCACTGCCCCTCTATATACCTCTGCTCTTGGCACCTTGACATCCTCCTGTGCCTTCTCCGTTCAGCTCTTTGCTGATGACACTCAGATTTTCTGCTTTCCCTACTTATCTGACAAGCTACGATCACAAATATAAGTTTCTCCACCATCAAATACTGGATGGCATTTCCCTTGCTCATGCTCACTCCACTAAGACTGAAGTTCTCTACTTCCCATCTAAACAGGTTATCTCTTCCTCTCCCCCTCTTCTATTCTTCTCTCCTGCTTATCGTCCCTATTCTGCTTCCGCTGGCAGCCTTGGTGCCATTTTCGGCCCATCTCGCAACTTCTCGCTCTTCATCTACAAATCTGCCACTGCTTCCAGACTTATTCTCCTCAACATCATAATAAGAAGACATTATCTTCCCTTCAACATTGCTAAGCACTTAATCTCCCCATTAGTACTCTCTTGATCTGACTACTGTGCCAGTCTACTCTATAGCCTTCCCAACTATGCTTTTCACCTCGCGACATAGTCCTCAACTTTACTGTCCAAACTCTCTTCAACCTTCGCCACTTCACCTCCACCTCATCAGCCCATCGTTGTTAGGTTGGTTCCTCTACTATCCTTTTCCTATATCCTTCCTCCTGTTCGTATAGCAACGCTCTACTGTCCTTTTCCCTGATTCATGTTTCTACTTCCCCTGCATCATCTGGTCTTATATCCACATCCTCTCACACATTGTTAAGGACACTGGTCCTCTGTTCTGTAAATCAATGTTAAAAATGTTCTGTAAGCATTTTTGCACCATACATGCATTGTTTTCCCTGTATTAAATAACCACATTAAATCAACACATTTTCTGTGTATGGGTTAATCCTGTACTATTTATTGCTGTTTTGTCCATCCCGAACACTCACATCATCTCCCTCATCATGTCAAGAATAAACAACATCAACAGCATCTACATCGGAATGCCAGAATTTGTGTTAAGGAAGCAGCTGCAACGAATACAGAACACAGCTGCAAGAATACTCCCTAAATCCACAAGCAGAGAACACACCACACCAGCACTGAGAACGTTGCATTGGTTGCCAGTCAGAAAACAAATCATCTTCAAAATGCTCTGCATAACACGCAGATCGTTCCACGGCCACGGGGTGAAATGTATACATGTTATGTTATGTTGATTTAAACCATGCACTGCTACCACCCAAGGGCAGTATCCGTGCGCTCACGTGACTCTGCAAGAGAGGAGGGCTGGGAGTGTTTGTGGGGATAACCAGGAGGAACTGGTATCTGTGAGCGGTGTCTTGCATGTGGGAGTTGGTTCAGGAGGCCCTGTCGGCTGTAACCATATGGGTAGGACTCAGTGCCTCGGATGTGTACTAGTGTTTGTGTTGGGTGTGTGTGTGTCAAGTGATGTTAGGGTGGGGTTTGTGCTTGCACGCACTGGATAGTTGTATCCATAGGGGTCCAGAGTCGCGGATGGCTGTTAGGTGTATGTGTATATTGTGTTGGTGTACATTTGTGTAGTGTTAATGGGTTTATGGACTATGTGTAAAGGGGGGTCCCTCTAGTATTGTTTCCAAAGTCTTAGCTCTGGTAGGGTGAGAACAATAGCTTACTTCTCGTGTTTTTATGTGTTGTGTGGCTAGCCTCTAGTGATGTGTAGTAGTGTTGGTTATGTTAGAGGAGCAGGAAGGGGGCAAATGGGTTAGTAAATTGGCAGGTTTGACGATGCCTCTGACATGAGTCTTTGGTTGCTGCTCGATGGCATCTACCAACGTTCTTTGGCCAAACTCGTCTACTCTCCAGGCCTGGTGATTGACTTCCCTGGCAGGCTTGGTTGCAGAGGGTTGGTTGTACCTAGTGTGTCGTGACAGTTGAGTGTGGACCTGTTGTGCAGTCGGCTGCTGTATGGGTACGCAGCTGGTGTTGTAATAATTGAGGGGGTACTCGACTGGGCGGCCCTATTTGTGTGGGTGGACAAGTTAGAGTGATGCTTAGGTTTTAGTGGTTTGCCTCTTTGAGTTTTCCTTGGTGCATAAATTGTGTGTGGGTGTTATCCCGCCGGTTGATTGGGCAGCCTTCACTACATTGATCACTGTAGTTGTTGGGCATAGCTGGGTACAGCGTGCAGTGTTCTGGTCCACCTTGATCTTTGCTGCTGTTATCTGTGACTGTGTCCCTTAGTGTGTTTCTTTTGGTCCACAATGTTTTTGTTGTTGAAGTCCCTTTGTGCTTTCCATTGTCTGTTGAATAAACACATTTCATTTGTTTCCTGAAGGTGATGTTGTTTACTGGTCGCCAGTGAAGGATTCTCAGAACTGGAGTGATGTGGTTTCTTCTATTAACTCTTAGTAGAATCCTGGCTGCAGTGTTTTGGACCCTTTGGAGTTTCTTGGTGAGTCTTTACAGCATTGTCAGGAAGAGGCTGTTTGGGTAGTCAACTCTTGTGAGTGTCAGGGATATGATTGTGAGGGTTCTGCGAGGAAAGGGGAGCAATCGGAGCAATCCTCTGAGTAGTCTTAGGAGGTAGAAGCACATTTTAGTGATTGAGTTGACTTGCAATTCCAGGGATAGTATACTCTTCATGAGTATTGCTAGGTTATTTTCTACATTGGAAGTCTCCGGTTGTATTCCCATGCTGGCTGGCCAGTACAGTTGTGGGTTGGTTGTTTTGTTTTCTGTGGGTGAGAGCATTATTTCTGGTTTTGCCAGGTTCAGTTTGAGTTTGTGCGTTGTCATCCAGTTGTAGACATCTGTGAGGCAGTTGTTGAGGCTGTTGTTTGGTTCCTGGGTCATGGTCGTCTTCACTACCTGTTGAGTGTCATCTGCGTAGTTGTAGATGGTTAGCTGATGTACTGGACTGCAATAGGGATGCCAGGGAAAAGGTGTGATTGGTGCTCCAGCAACAGGGTAGCAGTATATATTGTGAGATGTTTCAACCCACTCATCCAAGCCCTACAACACTACTGTGCGGTGCTGGCCGCAGAAACATCAGAATGGCCACTGGAAAGCATGCTGCTCGCTCAAAACCAGCCAAAAAGGCGCAGTAAAAACCGGAACAATAGGCTGTCACCCACTTTTGCCTATATTATAGAGCACAGGAGGTCACTGCCTAAAACCACCATTGGGCTACACACACAGTAGCCTGAAACCATTTGGGAATAGCAATAATGATTGCCAAAAGCAACCCAGAGCTGTTGGGAATTCATTTTCTTGATGTCAAAACTTGCTAAAATCATGGCTCACAAAACAATTAAAAAGATCCCACCTCCTTGTTGGGGGGGTCAACATCATTCTCCCACAAGAATCTACATGAATCTGAAGTCCACAGAAGTGCTTCCATATTTGAACAAAGTATATTTTGAGGATTGCTTACTGGTAAGGTAGCTGTCAAAAATGGGTGCAATACCGGTGCTTGACACTGACCGGCGCTAGCGATCTAAATTCTGACAGGAGACCTGTATTTCAGGAGCTAAACAGTAACCTGAGTTAGCTAAGACTTCAAAGGCTGGTTGTCCCCGGGAAGCCTTCACACCTAGTCTTCTCAGAAACAGCACAGGACATCACATGGTCCTGTTGATTAATAGGGAGGAGATGTTCCCTGCAGCCTGGAGAAAGGAACAATAGACTCTTGCAATTGAATAGAATATGCTGATTTGGGTGTGCCTGAACAACACTGCTCTGGGGGAAGGCAAGACATCTGATCTCTGAGTCAAGCCAAGTTTCTAGGGGCGGGGACAAACCAATGGGTGTACTGAAGTAAAAGCAAATATATGTTTTATGAGAATACTGATAACTAATTATACCAAGCGGACAAAAATGTACAATTTGGAGATTCTTAATATGAAAAATTCACTCACAATTTGAGACTAAGCTGGACGCTGTGGGATGTTCTGAGGCCAAGCCCCGTAATTACTAATATTGCAGACACAGTGTTTATGCTAGAAAAATTAAAACTTACTGTAATATGCCCAGAGAGGGTGTGTACCTCCGTGTAAGATTTGATGCAAAAACCAATATGGCAAAACCCACTAAAAGCGCAAAATGTTGTCATTTCTGAACCCAAGCTTGTAGAAACATGTGACTCGAACCGAACTGTACCTTAAGCAATCTGTCATGCAATTTGGGTAATATTAACAAGTTGTGTATATTGTAAATATGTGTTTTATGAAAAAGAAGATATGCTGTACGGACACCAAGGGGAGTGTTCTTTCCTTCAGCCATATAGATGACACCTGATGACTCATTCTGACTCACTACTCCGTTCTCCAGTCAGAGGACAGTAAATCCTTTAACCTATCAAATCCTCAGTGGGTTGGGCATAGAAAGTCAGCCTCCACACCCCCTTTGAGAACACATAAAAAGAACCACTGAGACCCAGATAGGGACATTCATTTTCCACTCTTCAACCGGTTTCTTGCGCAGCACTTTGCCAAAAGACTGCAGAGACTCCAGATTCCAGATAGATCCAGAGACCAGACTCTAGAACCCAGCTCTAGAACCTTAAGCAGGGGCCTAACCCAAAAGCTGAACTCCTCTCAGCAGGCCTCAGAATCCAGCAACCTAACTAAACTATTCAACAGCCAGGCAAGCTGTTTGATTCTGGCTAGAACCCTGTGCCAGAACCATATCCAGACCCAGAAAGCAGAGCTGTATCCAGAACCCGTCAGACCCAGCAGTGCCGATAGCAGACCAGAGGCCCCGCTGTGACTAGAACCAGTGCCAGAGACCGTCCCGTGGCGAGAGAACCGCAGCCCAAACCTGACCAGATCTGTGACGAGGTCCATTCCCTTCCAAAACTAGGAGTGAGTATCTAGAACTATCCAGAACCCATCTCTTAGTTTAAAGTAATCTTATTCAAACTATTTCAACCTGTCCAGAACTGCATAGAAATCGTGTGTCCATTCTGTGATTTCAAAGCTGCAAAAGTGTCATCTGTCATTCTGAAATCTTGACTTCATTTCTGAAAATCTACCTCCACAAAAACGTCCATATCCTTTGAACCGTATGTCCTAGAAGTGAGATGTAACTGTCATTGTAAAGCTAAGATCCTCAGCTTTCCAACAAATCTACACATCTCCTTATAGTTTTTCCGTAATCGCGGTTTATGCACTTGGAAAAAGTGCAGTGAATTGCAATTTGGCTCAATTTCACCACTTGCAAAAACAGCTGCTTTATTTATTTATTTATTTAAATTTGTATAGCGCGCAAGCAGCCCAGGGGCATTGAGGCGCTGTTACTTGCATGAGCTTAGTTACAGGCATGGTATCAACAAGAGGCATATTACAGAAAGGAACAAGCAAGGTTATCATTGCAGATTATGCGGTTGGTCAATACAACTTAAGCAGTGGGTCCTATGGTTGGTATTCATGCTGCTGCGAGGGACCTTATGAGAAGAGGGTGGTTTTCAATGCTTTGCGGAAGGCTAGGAGGGAGGGCTCACTGCGGATGGTGGGAGGTAGGGCATTCCAATGAGTGGGTGCGAGATAGGGGAAGCTGGATCCACCTGCTCTGGATCTTTTTACTAGTGGCACAGAGAGCATGTTGGTGTAGGGGGATCTTGTTGGCCTTGTAGAGGCGAAGGGGTGGATTCTTTGTGAGAGGTAGTCGGGGGCAGTGAGATGGATGCATTTGTGTGTCAGTGTGAGAGCTTTGAAAATTATTCTCTCCTTTATTGGGAGCCAGTGGGCTAATTTTCTGGCTTCTGAGATGTGGTCCCTTTTGGCAATACCTTGGGCTGCTCGGAGAGCACTATTCTGGATGACTTGTAGCCTCTCCAAGTTTCTTTTAGAGGTTCCTAGGAAGAGTATGTTACAGTAGTCTAGCCTGGAGCCGGTGATGGCTCTGGCTATGTTTGTGCAGTTCTCTTTGGAGAGGAAAGGCCTGACTGCGTTGATCAATTTAGCATGATATGCGGCTGAGGAGGCAATGGCGTTGACTTGTCTGTCCATGGAAAGGTTAGAGTCTAGATAGACTCCAAGAGTTTTGACTGAGTCTGATACAGGTATTTTGATGGTGTCGATGGTGAAGTGACTGAATTGGGAGTCAAGTTTTTTTGCTTCTTGCGTTCCACTGCTGAAATTCGTTTTCACTCTGATAATCATTCATGAATCATTGCTAGTGTTGACCAGAACTAATCCAAAGTAGCTGTCACCTACCCTGAATCTCCTATAGGGAATTAAAATCATTTTTAGCATATTTTTCACTTCATTGCAATCACATTTAAAAGTATTTGGCCTGTGTTTTAAAATCAGCCGTGTTTCTCTAAGCTTGCTGGGGGGGAACGGGAACTGAACTACTTTTGATTGTATTCCTGAAATCCTGTGTGCTCTCATTTCCATCTCTTCATATTGCATAGGGGGGGAGTGAGTTGTCACAAGGGAAAAAGTGATCATATTATCTCTTGTTGAATCCATATCGAGTTTTATTTCTGTGCCTGCATTCTTTCCCATCTTGCATTTCCTTGAACCGTATAAGTATTCTCTGCTACTTTATCCTTCCTATTCCTACTCCTTTCTGATTAAAGAGTTGTCGCTATTGTAATATTTCCCAATAATGAACACTGTTCATATTCATAAGTGTGTTATCAAATATTAATTTATTCATCAAAGTGTGATATATATATATTGTTTACTTTTTCCAATAAACCTTTTAATTTGCAAAACAAACATACTTCTTGGCTCAGTGAGGTCAGGGGGATTCAAAGAGAGGGGCGTTATATAAGGGTTTATCATCAAGATTTAAGAACTTGACATAAAAATATATGAATAAGGGCTTCCATTGGGCATCCCAGACTAGGCATTGACTTAGTTGGAATGCTTGATTGAAGTCACTTACAATATGTAGGCCTTCCACATCTCCTACCTGTCACAACTTTGTGCAGTGCTCGAAGAGCGCCAGTGTGATCTCTGTTTGGTGCTGTCAGGCTGCAGTGGCCGGTAGCTAAACACCTGCCCTGATTCCTGCCTGTACGGCACAGTAATACAGCCACTAAACGGGTACAGCAGAGCCAGCAAAAGTGCTCCATTTCCTAACACTCCCAGAACAGGTAAAGCATGGATAGCAGCCAGTGAAACAGCCCAGGGGAAAAGTGATGAGATGTATAGCAGTGCTGCTACAAAGTGCCGGAGCTGACCCAAAAAAATGATAGCATCCCTGCTGAGAAGTGCTGGAAGTCCCCATTAAACTTATAGAAACTGTGCTGTAGAGAGGGCGCTAGAGGGCCAACCAAGATGGCCGCTCCCCTGTGAGCTCCCGGCTGCCTCCCGCATAAATCCTGATTAATCACGGCAATCCTGTGGTGAAACCACTAAATCTGCAAAGAATAATTTATCCCAGCACGGCATCTCATCCCGGTCGAAAATTCAGAGTGAATCGGACTCGCCTTCCGTGAGAAACTTGCTGCGTAGTGCGGCCTGCACAGCCACGACCTGCGTGGGGCCTAGGAGACCTGACCCGCCTGCCCAGAATCCTTTGCAGACGGACAAGAGCCACCCGCGGGACCTGCCGCGGGCACCTCCAGCGGAAAGCGGCACGGGGGAATCGCTCGGAGTCAGGGCGCCCACAGCCAGCACTGGGACTGTGGCAGAGCGAGACACCTGCAGGTGGGGAGCGGGAGGTGCGTAAAGACCACAGAAGCACGCAAAGCAGGCGAGATAGCGAGTCTACATTTCGCCAACAAACCGGGATCGCTCCGCGGCGTCCCCGCCATTTTGACCCATAGCGTCTCCCCACGCGTCTGGGTCTCGGCCCCTCGCATGGCATCAAGTGGCCAAATCTGATCGCCTTGGCTACACCCCAAAACCAGACGCTCCGACACCGTAGCCAAGTTCAAGATGGGGAAGCCGGACAAGTCCCAGAAACGACTCAATTTTGATGCAGGCCCAGCGCCTAAAACACCCAGGCCGGAACACCGCCCAGAATCCCTGAACAACCAGTCGGAGGCAGAATTGCAGCAACAAACGGACATTAGGGAAATCCTGATGGAATTAAAAACTGGGATAGGCGGCCTGGACAGCAAGATAGACTCGCTCTCGTCCAAGGTGGACCTGTTACAACACTGGTTCGACAAACACAGCGACAGGCTCCACTCTGTCGAACAGAGAGTGTCAGATCTGGACGACGGCACATCAGCACTCACTTCCCGGGTCTCCACGCTTGAGGGGCAAATGAAAACTGTACTCGCCAAAAACGAGGACTTGGAAGGCCGCTCCAGACGAAATAACATCAGGATAGTCGGAATCAGGGAAAGACAACTACCAGTTGGAATGGAAGAACACATCGAAAAATTATGCACAGAGCTTTCATAGTGGAAAGAGCTCACAGAATCCCTGCAACAAGACCGGCGCCTGGAGCCCCTGCCCGCCCGATCATTGCCAAGCTTCTTAGCTACAAGGGCATGGACTCCATCCTCAGAATGGCAAGGGAAAAGGGCAAACTACACTTCGACGGGGACGACATCCAGTTTTACCCAGACTTTTCACCGTCTGTCCAAGCCCAAAGGAGATCGTTTACCCGGGTGAAACACAGACTACGCGCCAACCAGATTACGTACTCGATGCTCTTCCCGGCGAGGCTTCGCATTCAACTGGAGGGAAATACCCACTTCTTCAACTCCCCAGAAGAAGCCACACGATACCTCGACCGGCGGGGATGTAAATCCGCAAACCAAACGCGCGGAGCCTCAAACAGAGAAAGAGCAGAAAGAGTCCTGCCATGAAAAACACCTGCGCCACTGACCCAAAGCAAGCAGGAATCAAGCCATCAGGACAATCTTCGCAAACGGGAGGTTGGGGACTAAGCCTAGGAAGGCCACCCGCGCCCCGTGCACAGCACGCGTTATGTTCCAGTTGGGGGGATTCCAAACGGACGAGTTGGGGGTTGTCCGTGTAAGGAAATTTGTTTTATTGTTGTTGTTGTTCGAAACGTGCTTAATGCGCCACCGCCTAACCGCGGGCCTCACCCAGAGCCCCGCCGGCGCCCCTCTCGAGCCCTCCCACCTGACGCTGCTCCCATGCAATCCAGCCGTCCCATGTGTCCGGACTCCGACTCCGATCTTGCTGCAATCCGGTGTCATATAAATCATCACTGGTACATTCAAAGTAGCTACCTGGAACATTAGAGGGAGCAACATCCCGGTTAAGACACGCAAGATCCTGCAATTACTTAGACGCCACAAGGTCGAGGTGGCAATGATTCAGGAAACCCACCTTTTGCCGCAAAATGAGCACCCGTGGGCCCGCGGCTGGGGTTGCCATCGCTACTTCTCTTCATATTCATCCTATGCCAGGGAGTCGCTATTCTTCTTCACTCTTCACTGGAGTTTCGCCTGATCCAAACAGAAAGAGATAACGAGGGAAGGGCTCTTTTGGTTCGGGGCATAGTGGAGGCAGAGGAGGTGGTGTTCGTCAACTCCTATGTCCCCAACACAGACAGCGCAAACAACTTTGACTGGGTGCTATCCCACCTCTCGCAAGTGCGAAACGCTACCATAATCTGGGGAGGCAACCTGAATACTCATCTCGACCCACAAAAAGATAAATCAAAGTTAACAACAGCACACCCGTCCAAAGCCAGCCTACAAGTGCAGGAGATCTGCAAAGCGTTTGACCTATCGGACATTTGGAGGACCCAGAATTGGGAAGCCAGAGACTACACATACCACTCAAGTGTTCATAATACAAACTCTCGCATTGACTATCTGCTAGTCTCCGCTCACAGCAACTGGCAATGGGGCGCATGTCAAATACTCCCCAATACCTTCTCAGACCACGCCACGGTAACACTCGAATGCCGCCTGCCGACCACCAGGCCACGACCACCACAATGGCGCTTCAAACCCAGATCCCTCGCTGATCCGACATTCGCCACCAAGCTAAACGACGAAATCAACACCTTTCTTGACATTAACCAAGGCACCGTCGACTCTGCCGGAGTACTATGGGAATCTTTCAAATGCTACTTAAGAGGCGTCTGTCTAGCCAAGGAAAACGGAATCCTGAAACTTATCAGATGCGAACTATGGACCTGCGAAACGCACCTGAAGGAATTGGAAAAGCAGCAAGCCGCACACAATTCAGACCAAATCCAGGCAAGGTTGAAAGAAGAACTTCTGAACTTTAGAAAACTGGCTGAACGGGAGATTAAATTTCTGGGGCACAATCACAGAATTAGACAATACGGCGAAGGCCAGAAGCCTGGAGCCCTTCTTGCTCGCCTTATAGCGGCAGACAGGAGGCCGACAAGGGTGGACAGCATCCGGACACCGCAGGGAAATATGCTGCACAAAGAAGAAGACATAGTCGAGGTATTCAGGGCTTTCTTCCAAGACCTATACAGCGCCAGAGGCCCAGCAGACTCTGATGCGATCCGGAACTACCTCAACGACACAGAACTTTACTGGGTGGAGGGGGAACTCTGTGAGCCACTGAATGTGCCCATAACGCTGGAAGAGATCCAAGAAGCCATCAAAAGTCTACCGCCTTCCAAAGCCCCGGGGCCAGATGGGCTAACTGGTGAGTTTTATAAACACTTCGCCCCTCTGATTGCCCCTCTCCTGCTAAATGCCTTCTAAGAAGCGATCGAATCCGGCATTCTCCCACAGACACTAAGAGAAGCTAACGTAATACTACTACACAAAAAAGACAAGCCTCCCGAAGATTGTAAGTCCTACAATCATAATCATATCATTAATTAATCTGGACAACAAAATCAGGGCCAAGATCCTTGCTAATAGGCTTCTCCCATTAATGCCTGCACTGGTACTCGCTGACCAAGCGGGATTCGTGCCTGGCCGAAACTCCACATTCGGGATACGCAGAATGTTTGGGGTTCTGGCAGCACTTGACCCCGATCAGCAGGCAGTAGCGGTGCTGCTGGATGCCGAAAAGGCATTCGACTCTGTTGAGTGGCCCTTTATGTTTGCCGTGCTACAGCAGCTCGGACTTGGGAAACAGTTTATCAAGCTGGTCTCACTCCTCTATAACCAGCACCTTACAGCAATCACGCTCGGGCCGTCTCGCTCGGCACATATCAACCTCCAGCGTGGCACTAGGCAGGGATGCCCACTATCCATCATGATATTCCCTCTTGTGATGGAGCCCTTAGCAGCGGGCCTAAGGGAACGTCATATCCAGTGAGGTCTTAAAATAGGACCTCGCCGGCTAATACTATCACTGTATGCCGACGACATAGTCCTGTTCATGCAAAACCCCAGCGGAAACCTTAACCTGACCATGCGAGAAATAATTAAGTTTGGGTTGGTATCTGGCTTGAAAATTAACCAATCGAAATCAATCGTCTTTCGCGCCTTGAAACACTTGTGTATAGGCGCGTTACAAATGCCATATCATATCATATCATATCATTCCCTTAAACACAAAAACCAAAATAGTCCAAGACGATTTTAACTTCCAGTGGGAGATGGCCTACGTCCGATATCTAGGAATTAGAGTGTCCCTAAACCACCAAGATATATTCAAAGACAACTACGAAAGCACACTGAAATTATTAAGAGACAAGGTAAACAGGTGGAAATCGCTACCGCTCACTCTCTGGGGAGAGCCTCATTGGTAAAAATGGTAATCTTACCCAAACTCCTGTACCTTTTCTCCAACATCCCCATCCTGCTGTCCCAGCGCTTCCTGGGTAATCTGAGAAGCCTAGTTCTGGACCTCATATGGTCGGGCAAACCTGCAAGGGTGGCTTACTCATCCCACGTGCTTCCTGTCAATAAGGGTGGCCTAGCTCTTCCTGATCTAGAACGGTACTACTGGGCGGCACAAGCTCAGTTTCTCAGTCATTGGTATGAACCCCAATTCGTAAAACAGCATGTACAGGTCGAACGGGCACTAGCCTCACCCAACTTGCTAAGGGCCGTGATTATCAGCAATCTAGCTGTGCCACACACGACGCTGAACATAGTGCAATCCACTTTCGCAATATGGCGGAAAATGGCCCAAAAGTACAAGATTCAGCTTAGATACTCTCCTCTTCTACCCGCGAAATTCATTCCCGGGATCCCACTCACCACCGAGAAAGTGTATCTGATCTGGTTGGACAAGTGTAAAATAAAAACATTTGGCGACTTCTTCATACAAGACACCTTCATAACACCCCAGCAGGCGAGGGAAAAGGGGGCACGTCCTCCCTTGACATCTTTTTGTACTTCAGAGTGCGGTACACCTTGCAGGCCCTGATCCCAACATTCCCACAACAACCTCCCACGTGGCAACTACAGCATGGGACCATTCAGGCACAAGGGGAGGGCAAACTAGTCTCATCCATCTACAAAACCCTGCTCAAGGGCACTCTTCCCTCGAACCCCAAAACAAAGACAAGATGGGAAACCACGCTTCAAACCACCATTCTTGATGAAGACTGGAGCTATATCTTACAATAGACCCAAAAAGTGGCACTCAATTCCCGCTTCAAACAAATCCACTTTAACTATCTGCATCAAACCTATTATACCCCTAAAAAGAGAAACAGACACCACCCTGGGTCCAATGCATCTTGCGACCGTTGCGGGTCCCAGGATGCTGACTTCCTGCACCTAGCGTGGAGTTGCCCACCAGTGTCTAAATTCTGGTCAGATGTGCTCGACGAAACTGACGCAATAATCGGCGAGAGAGTGGGACACTCACCACTGATGGCACTCCTCGGCCTAATGAGACACCTGTCCTCACACGTCAGGAAACTGGCAAGCATGTGATTGGTTTTGGCACGTAGAAGAGTAACCATGGCATGGGGACGAGGCACACCCCCCACTCTTGCGAACTGGAAGAGGGACATCACATACTGCCAAGAAACGGAAGCAGAATTCATAAAGACACTTCCCCACCACGCAAGACCCCCAGATATATGGGGCCCGTACATCTCGCACCTCCTCTCTAGCGCAGCACCAACCGAGACAACTGATCAGCCACCACAGACTTCTGTGTAAATGTAAATGCGTTAACTGCCTGTTGTGTAATGGGACTGTCGGAGGGTGGGGTTACGGGCGTGAGGGGGCAATCGGCGGCATGTTAGTAGCCCACTGTTTGGGCTTGGTGGTACACATGTTTACTAAAATGCAAAAATAAGGTTTTTAAAAAAAGAAACTGTGCTGTAAATACTGGCATGTTCCAATTATAATTACAGCCACCCTGCTGAGAAAGGCTGCTGCCATCTCAATAAAATTACATCCGCTCTGCTATGAAAGGCTGCTTGTCATCTTTGTAAAATAATAGCCATTGTGCTGAGAAATTCTGATATTGTCACATTCAAATTACAGCAGTCATGCTCGGAATTACCCCATTAAGGTGTAGCAGCCCTGCTGAGGCGTGCAGGCAGTAAGGTATAGCAGCCCTGCTGTGGTGTGCTGGCAGTAAGGTATAATAGCCCTGCTGAGGCGTGCTGGCATTAAGGTATAGCAGCCCTGCTGAGGCGTGCTGGCATTAAGGTATAGCACCCTGCTGAGGCGTGCTGGGATTAAGGTGTAGCAGCCCTGCTGAGGCATGCTGGCATTAAGGTATAGCAGCCCTGCTGAGGCATGCTGGCATTAAGGTATAGCAGCCCTGCTGAGACGTGCTGGCATTGAGGTGTAGCAGCCATGCTGAGGCGTGCTAGCAGTAAGGTATAGTACCCTGCTGAGGCTTGCTGGCATTAAGGTATAGCAGCCCTGCTGAGGCGTGCTGGCATTAAGGTGTAGCAGCCCTGCAGATGTGTGCTGGCATTAAGGTATAGCAGCCCTGCTGAGGCGTGCAGGCAGTAAGGTATAGCAGCCCTGCTGAGGCATGCTGGCATTAAGGTATAGCAGCCCTGCTGAGGCGTGCTGGCATTAAGGTGTATTAGCCCTGCTGAGGCATGCTGGCATTAAGGTATAGCAGCCCTGCTGAGGCGTGCAGGCAGTAAGGTATAGCAGCCCTGCTGAGGAATGCTGGCATTAAGGTGTATTAGCCCTGCTGAGGCATGCTGGCATTAAGGTATAGCAGCCCTGCTGAGGCATGCTGGCATTAAGGTATAGCAGCCCTGCTGAGGCGTGCAGGCAGTAAGGTATAGCAGCCCTGCTGAGGCGTGCTGGCATTAAGGTATAGCAGCCCTGCTGAGACGTGCTGGCATTAAGGTGTATTAGCTCTGCTGAGGCATGCTGGCATTAAGGTATAGCAGCCCTGCTGAGGCATGCTGGCATTAAGGTATAGCAGCCCTGCTGAGGCATGCTGGCATTAAGCTATAGCAGCCCTGCTGAGGCGTGCTGGCATTAAGGTATAGCAGCCCTGCTGAGGCATGCTGGCATAGCCCTGCTGAGGCGTGCAGGCAGTAAGGTATAGCAGCTCTGCTGTGGCATGCTGGCATTAAGGTGTATTAGCCCTGCTGAGGCGTACTGGCATTAAGGTATAGCAGCCCTGCTGAAGCGTGCAGGCAGTAAGGTATAGCAGCCCTGCTGAGGCATGCTGGCATTAAGGTATAGCAGCTCTGCTGAGGTGTGCAGGCAGTAAGGTATAGCAGCCCTGCTGAGGCATGCTGGCATTAAGGTATAGCAGCTCTGCTGAGGCGTGCAGGCAGTAAGGTATAGCAGCCCTGCTGAGGCGTGCAGGCATTAAGGTATAGCAGCCCTGCTGAGGCGTGCAGGCAGTGAGGTATAGCAGCCCTGCTGAGGCATGCTGGCATTAAGGTATAGCAGCCCTGCTGAGGCATGCAGGCATTAAGGTATAGCAGCCCTGCTGAGGCGTGCTGGCATTAAGGTATAGCAGCCCTGCTGAGGCGTGCTGGCATTAAGGTGTATTAGCCCTGCTGAGGCGTACTGGCATTAAGGTATAGCAGCCCTGCTGAGGCCTGCAGGCATTAAGGTATAGCAGCCCTGCTGAGGCATGCTGGCATTAAGGTATAGCAGCCCTGCTGAGACGTGCTGGCATTGAGGTGTAGCAGCCATGCTGAGGCGTGCTAGCAGTAAGGTATAGTACCCTGCTGAGGCTTGCTGGCATTAAGGTATAGCAGCCCTGCTGAGGCGTGCTGGCATTAAGGTGTAGCAGCCCTGCAGATGTGTGCTGGCATTAAGGTATAGCAGCCCTGCTGAGGCGTGCAGGCAGTAAGGTATAGCAGCCCTGCTGAGGCATGCTGGCATTAAGGTATAGCAGCCCTGCTGAGGCGTGCTGGCATTAAGGTGTATTAGCCCTGCTGAGGCATGCTGGCATTAAGGTATAGCAGCCCTGCTGAGGCGTGCAGGCAGTAAGGTATAGCAGCCCTGCTGAGGAATGCTGGCATTAAGGTGTATTAGCCCTGCTGAGGCATGCTGGCATTAAGGTATAGCAGCCCTGCTGAGGCATGCTGGCATTAAGGTATAGCAGCCCTGCTGAGGCGTGCAGGCAGTAAGGTATAGCAGCCCTGCTGAGGCGTGCTGGCATTAAGGTATAGCAGCCCTGCTGAGACGTGCTGGCATTAAGGTGTATTAGCTCTGCTGAGGCATGCTGGCATTAAGGTATAGCAGCCCTGCTGAGGCATGCTGGCATTAAGGTATAGCAGCCCTGCTGAGGCATGCTGGCATTAAGCTATAGCAGCCCTGCTGAGGCGTGCTGGCATTAAGGTATAGCAGCCCTGCTGAGGCATGCTGGCATAGCCCTGCTGAGGCGTGCAGGCAGTAAGGTATAGCAGCTCTGCTGTGGCATGCTGGCATTAAGGTGTATTAGCCCTGCTGAGGCGTACTGGCATTAAGGTATAGCAGCCCTGCTGAAGCGTGCAGGCAGTAAGGTATAGCAGCCCTGCTGAGGCATGCTGGCATTAAGGTATAGCAGCTCTGCTGAGGTGTGCAGGCAGTAAGGTATAGCAGCCCTGCTGAGGCATGCTGGCATTAAGGTATAGCAGCTCTGCTGAGGCGTGCAGGCAGTAAGGTATAGCAGCCCTGCTGAGGCGTGCAGGCATTAAGGTATAGCAGCCCTGCTGAGGCGTGCAGGCAGTGAGGTATAGCAGCCCTGCTGAGGCATGCTGGCATTAAGGTATAGCAGCCCTGCTGAGGCATGCAGGCATTAAGGTATAGCAGCCCTGCTGAGGCGTGCTGGCATTAAGGTATAGCAGCCCTGCTGAGGCGTGCTGGCATTAAGGTGTATTAGCCCTGCTGAGGCGTACTGGCATTAAGGTATAGCAGCCCTGCTGAGGCCTGCAGGCAGTAAGGTATAGCAGCCCTGCTGAGGCATGCTGGCATTAAGGTATAGCAGCCCTGCTGAGGCGTGCTGGCATTAAGGTGTATTAGCCCTGCTGAGGCATGCTGGCATTAAGGTATAGCAGCCCTGCTGAGGCATGCTGGCATTAAGGTATAGCAGCCCTGCTGAGGCATGCTGGCATTAAGGTATAGCAGCCCTGCTTAGGCATGCAGGCAGTAAGGTATAGCAGCCCTGCTGAGGCGTGCTGGCATTAAGGTGTATTAGCCTTGCTGAGGCATGCTGGCATTAAGGTATAGCAGCCCTGCTGAGGCATGCTGGCATTAAGGTGTATTAGCCCTGCTGAGGCGTACTGGCATTAAGGTATAGCAGCCCTGCTGAGGCATACAGGCAGTAAGGTATAGCAGCCCTGCTGAGGCATGCTGGCATTAAGGTATAGCAGCCCTGCTGAGGCGTGCTGGCATTAAGGTGTATTAGCCCTGCTGAGGCATGCTGGCATTAAGGTATAGCAGCCCTGCTGAGGCATGCTGGCATTAAGGTATAGCAGCCCTGCTGAGTCATGCTGGCATTAAGGTATAGCAGCCCTGCTGAGGCATGCAGGCAGTAAGGTATAGCAGCCCTGCTGAGGCGTGCTGGCATTAAGGTGTATTAGCCCTGCTGAGGCGTGCTGGCATTAAGGTATAGCAGCCCTGCTGAGGCGTGCTGGCATTAAGGTGTATTAGCCCTGCTGAGGCGTACTGGCATTAAGGTATAGCAGCCCTGCTGAGGCGTGCAGGCAGTAAGGTATAGCAGCCCTGCTGAGGCATGCTGGCATTAAGGTATAGCAGCCCTGCTGAGGCGTGCTGGCATTAAGGTGTATTAGCCCTGCTGAGGCATGCTGGCATTAAGGTATAGCAGTCCTGTTGAGGCATGCTGGCATTAAGGTATAGCAGCCCTGCTGAGGCATGCAGGCAGTAAGGTATAGCAGCCCTGCTGAGGCGTGCTGGCATTAAGGTGTATTAGCCCTGCTGAGGCATGCTGGCATTAAGGTATAGCAGCCCTGCTGAGGCGTGCTGGCATTAAGGTGTATTAGCCCTGCTGAGGCGTACTGGCATTAAGGTATAGCAGCCCTGCTGAGGCGTGCAGGCATTAAGGTATAGCAGCCCTGCTGAGGCGTGCAGGCATTAAGGTATAGCAGCCCTGCTGGGAAGTGTACCAGTACTGACGAGAAGTGCTGACAGTGTCCCATCGAAATATAGAAGCCTGGCTGAGACGTGCTGAGAGAGTGCCAGCCAGACTGCATTATAATTAGCCTGCTCTTTATGTTAGCGATGGTCTGAACTGGCCCTTTCCAGATCACAACAAGCCCCATTTTCACGGCTACAGCCATTGGCTTTGTCAATGTTTGCAGGCTATTCTTCAGTAGGAGAAAGTAAATGCTTGCACTCACCGCAGTCCGGCATTGCCATCTAGTGGGTATTTTTGGGATCTGCACCAGCGCCGTGTCAGTCTCCACACACTGGCATGGCCTTTGCGTTTTTTCTCTTTAAAGACTCGGCAATCGCTTGTCTCAGGTAAATACCAAAAACGGAGTGGATTACCCGACATGGCCGCACACTGGCTCTCTTAATGACTTTTTTAATGGAACATTTGTAGCTATGTATAGCAACATAAAACAGCAAGCGTAAAAATTCCCCAAATAAAGGATTCCATTGTCCAGACCTTAGAGGGGTTTATTAAAGGCAGGGTCATTCTGTCGGGAATGTAGCCTTTGCAGAGAGGTGTCTGTGGAGGCCGCCTCGCCCTCTGCTCCTCGTCCCAGTCCTCCAGCCAGGCTCCTCCCAGCAGAAGTGATAGGTGCGCACCTGCGCATTGCCGCACTCCCTGCTTATCTGTGTCGAGGTCCTGCGGCACCAGGCAAGGGTGTACTGCCTGCCAGCTCCTGCCCACGGGATGCTGCACGCTGTGGTGGCGGAGGCGAAAGACCCTTCTTAGCTTGAAGTGCAGGTCAGCAAAGCCGGCCCTCCACGTGCTGACAGGTGGGGGCGTAGGCAGCCCAGCATGGGATCCCTCCCCCTCCTCACACTTCTTAATCTGCACTTGCACGATCTGAAAGTCACAAGGCCCACTATTGTATCTTTCTCCCTTGTTCCCCCACCCCTTTTCTGTCTTGTAGTGCCTTGAAACACCATTTGTTTTATAGGCACCTTACAAATATCCCATAAATAAATAAATAAACCCTACACCACCTCTAGCTTGTTTGCGGGCAGGTGGGGAGTATTACCCAAATTGACCTTTCACAATTGACCTTTTGCACAATTGACCTAATTATAGTGGTCCTAATTGACCTTCTGCACAATTGACCTTTATATTATTTTAGTTATTTTATATATTTATTGGATTCGGTTGGTTTTGGATTATAAATAAAAAAAGGGGATTGGGTGAGGGGTTGCAGGGGTTTTTGGATTGGGTGGGGGATTGCGGGCAGTTCCCCCCCCCCGCATATATGTCCTAATTGACCTTCTAAATTAGGTCAAATCTCCCGAGGTCAATTCTCCCGAGGTCAATCGTGAAAAGGTCAATTAGTATACAACCGGTGGGGGAATCTATGTAGTCCTATGTGCACAGGTCAGGAGAGGAGAGTGGGGCATGTTGCGGGGCAGGTGGACTAGGAGTAATGATAATTGCTAAATGTTATATGCCAGTTATTACCTCGTTGTCTGGAGACCCTCATCACACTCCTCACTTTTGAGGTTGTCTTACTGGCTCCAGAACATGCAGTATTTTTTCTCTCGTGTTACCTTAGAGTCACCTGGCCTTTGCGCTATGGCGCCACCCCTTCTTAACTTCGTAACTTTCAGTGATGGAAATGGGAAAAATGTGCAGAGGGATCCCGCAAGGACCGGTGTGGGGGGCAGAGTTTGGAGGAGGGGGCGAAGTTCAGAGGAGGCGCAGTTCAGAGGGGCAAAGCTGGCAGTTGAACTCCTCACAAAGGAAATGTTCATAATAATAGTTAAAAAAATGGTGCCATTTCTTTCATGCTGCTTCAAACGCCACACTGTACATCAATTACACTTTAAATCACTTCCATGGCAGAGGTGCACCACAAATAGGTCTAAACAGTGTCTGCAGCTTCACAGCTCACAAAGACCCAGAAATTCCAAATGTAAAAAATGGAACTGGTAACTTTCGCATGCATAGGTTTTTAGGCAATTGAAATCGTGATGGGTGTTAGAAATTGCATCCAAAAAAATAGAGTTAGTCTACTCTATTAAAACTGGTGCACTCAGTTGGCCCTGAGCAGGGCTGCACTATAGGATGCTCCAATTCTCAAATGTACATCAAAACTATTGCAATAAATCTTTGCAACGAAATTGTGATTTACTTGGAAGAAATGTTTATTCACATCCCTTTATATTTCTTTTATAGAATATTGTTATTTCATATTCAATGCGGCCAGGCCAGAAATGGCCAGGATTTCATGTACAGATGCCAATGCATTTCGGTTAAAAAACCTTCATCAGGGCGGTACATGATACATTCATTCTAAAATGTCCAACATTTATGTTTTTTTTAATAATAATTATATACCATAAAGTAACCACATATAGATTTTGAAAATATATGCAAACACATAACGGTTCAATGTGCATCAATGTGTCCCAACATGTTGATATAAAGGTGAAAAAGAAAGAAAACAGACATAGTGTCAATGACTATATATCCATGTGATTAATGGGTAAAAAAACTCAGTTGGGGAAATGGTTCGTACCTTCTATCTCTAATGATTCTTCAACTGGTGTAGGAAGCGACTAGCTGCAGTTCGTGTTCCTGTAAAAGCCACGAAATTCCTAATCAATGGTTGGAATTATTTGACAAGTAAGTGAGGAACGGTGAGGAGGGTTCTTACCTTACTCAGCAAGGAACGCTGTGTTAATGGCAGACGCATTCGCACGAGCACGCGCACTAATGTCTGCAAGAGTATTTGAATGATGTCATGGTGACCTGGAAGCGTCCTGCCGAAGCACGTACGCCTTGGGTCCCACCCCCGTGAGGTCACGGAAGGCAGGACTATCACCATGGCAGCATATCAACACTAGAAAGTGAAAGTAAACGATAGATACCCGCTCAAAAGCGGCGATTAATTTCTTTTCATTGCATTAGGCTCCATATGATCTGGAGCATTAAGAAGATACTGAAGGGTGTCCTGTTTGAGACACAAATGTAGGAAACTAGCGTAAAAAGTCGCAGCGGGGGGATTGAGAATGTGTGAAATTTTCTTCATCATCCTAATAGCCAAGTGGTGAGCGGTGATAGGATGTGTGAATTAAATTATTCAATTACCCATAGGGGTATGTAAGAAATAAGTTCAAAAATAATTATGGAGATACTGGAAGCTTAAGAAAAACGTCGCTTGGGGGCGACATGAAAATTATAGATCTAGTTGCACATGTGAGTTACAAAAAGACATGGGAATTAAATAGCACAAAGAAGGAATGAATTACAGTCACATTATCTTAATTCGGCAAGCAAATGACACGATTCATCAGGGACACAGGATGTTAATACTGTACAAATCGAACCTATTTTGGATCACCTATCATAGGCGTATCTCAGGTATCTATACAAGGTGAATGTTACAAAACACATGTTTCTAAATTATTAGCAAAGCTGTTCAAAATAAATCAAGAAAGCATATTCCAACATATGTTATTCAAAGGCACATCAAAGGCTCATTATGAAGAGTGCAAAAGATTCATAGTTATCCATAACAACATTCTGAAAAAAGGATCCAAGATGAAATTATTCTAAAATGAAAAATACTGGTGATCCTGGAAATCGATAAGAAATCAATGGGAATAGCTGTTTGTGATCACAAATAGCACATGTAGTTTATTTCTTCGTTTATTCCCTTGGGTATTGGGGTGCTCAATCGATCAATCCAAAATGATTCTCGCTGATCAGTCTCTTTTGTAAGTTTTCATGTTTATTGAGTTTTTGAACCACTTCAAGAATCTCAAATGTAATCTGTGCCAAACTGTGATGTTTATCATGCCAGTGTCTCGCTACCGCTGAGGTAGTTGTCGGATTTCTTATACATGAACGGTGTTCATTCCACCGAATCTTGGCAGTACGTTGTGTTTGACCAACATAAAAAAAACCCAGATGGGCATTTGATCCCGTAAATGATGTTCTGGGTGTCACATTTAGCATAATCCTTTCATTTGATTTTATCTCCAGAGTGTGGATGATTAATGGTTGATCCTTTCATGATATAGTTGCAATTACTGCAGTTCAAGCACGGGAATGTGCCTATGCGGTCTGTAATCCTCTTCTTGCGGGGTGGTTTGGTGTTCACTAAGTTGTCTTTTAAGTTTTGACTGCGTTGATATACGCAAAAGTAGGAAGTTCCTTGACTAGATGTTCTATTCTCTGATCGCAAGTTATAGTGTTCCAATTCTTTTTGATTATGGTTTTAATCCGGCTACTTTGTCTAGAATACTTGGATACAAAGGCCAGTGGGGGCGTAGATTCTGTCTTGGTTTTGGGTTTCAGTAATTCTTCCCTGTCTTGTGTGGCTGTGCGTACAGTGGCTGCCTCTATTTCTTCCTTGGTATATACTCTCTCCAAGAATTTGTCTCCCATTTCTTTCACTGCCTCTTGATAGTCTGAAGGATCGCTGACTATCCTTTTGACCCTTAACATTTGACTGTAAGGAAGGTTTTTGATTAAGCTGGGTTGATGGAAACTAAGTCTTTGCAAAAGGTTATTACGGTCTGTAATTTTCCGGAAAATTGTTGTTCGATACTCCTGGTCTGTGATCCTTATTTCAACATCCAGGAAGTATATAACTTTGTTCGAGTGCTCATGTATGAACTGAATTCTGGGATCTATACTGTTCAGGTAATTGAAAAAAGCTAGAAGTTCAGGTTCAGTGCTTGTCCAGATACCAGAAATATCATCTATATATCTGATCCATATCGCCAGATTGTTATGCCATTGGATGTTTTTTAACACATACTTGGTTTCAAACTTGTGCATAAATGAGTTGGTGTACGAGGGTGCCATGGTGGCCCCATCGCATTACCTGCTACTTGAAGGAAGAATTAATTTTTGTATTGGAAGTAAGAGTTATTGCCAATGAATTCTTTCTGTGCTGGTATTTCATCTTCTTGTAACAGTAACCATTCTACTGCCTCTCTGCCCTGGTCGTGCGGGATGGAAGTATAAAGACTCTTGACGTCTATGGTGAAACAGATGTGGTTGGAGTTGAATGGTATAGCTTTGAGTTGTTGTAGGAAATGAGTGGAATCTTTGATATATGTGCTGGTCTTCTGGATGATAGGTTGTAGAAAGTAATCTATATATTTCCCCAAAGGTTCCAAGATGCTGTCCATTCCGGCTACAATTGGCCTACCTGGTGGCTTAAGTGGACCTTTATGAACTTTAGACAAGGTGTAAAAGTGAGTTATTCGTGGATGGGAATTAGTCAAGAATGTTTTGGTGTTATGGTTATTCCATTTCAATTCTTCTGCTCTTGTCTCTTGTTAGTAGTTCCTCTAAGTTATTTTTTATTTCTTCCGTAGGATCAATGTCTAATGGGGCATAAGTATTGGTATCATTGAGTTGTCTTATACATTCTTGATCATAATCCTGGCTATTCAGTAGCACTAAGCTCCCTCCATTATCCGCAGATCTGATAGTTATCGATTCATCTCCATATAAATCTCTGATAAGTTTGAATTCATGAGGTTTCATGTTGCGATTTTTGGGAGTGACCAAACTTAATTTTTTCAAGGTCTCTGGTGACTTGCTTTTGTAATATTTCAACAGATGGTACAGTGATAGGAGGAATGAAGTTACTCTTACCCCTGAATTCTTTGAGATCAAGCGAATTGTCATCTGTATGGTGATCTTGTTCTAACTCACTAAACACACTTTCAACTTCATTTTATGGATCAGTTTATACAGTTCAATCTTATACTCAAAGAGGGTGCTGTCATGTGTGGGAACAAAACTAAGTCCTTTTTGTAGGGTTTGGATCTCTTTAGGTGTAAGGACTCTTGAAGACAAATTGATCACTATGTTTTCTTTTGTTGTAATCTTGTGTTTGGTTTTCCCTTTCATTTTTCTTTGCCCCCTTCTTGTTCTCTTCGACCTCTGTCTAAAAAGAACTCTGTTGCTGTCTGGTGTTTCTGTTGTGCCTGTCGCTCCTAAGGTATTTGGAGTTGGTTCTTCTTCTTGGTTGGCAGTTTCCCTTTCGGTATCTGTCCCTGAGCTTGATGTTTCACTCGTATAGTTTGTCTTGGGCTTCCTCAAAGGGGGGCCCATATTTGTCCATCCAGGTGCATACCTCGTCTTTCAAATAATCATATGTATCCCGTTTGAATATCCTAATCTTCTTGCTTTCCAACTTCTTTTTATAATCACATAATTTGTTGTTGATGTCTTCTAAAATGGCATCTACTTCTTCTCTATTTAAGGTTGCAACTAGTTCCTTGTCTATCTCCTGTATTTCCTGCCCTAGATCATTTAGATTTCTTGCCAATTCTTGTATAGTTAATAAAATAAGGTCCAAAGAACACTTATTTAGTATTGCCTCCCACCTTTTAACAAACTCTTTGCTTTCCTTACACAAAGTGGGTCTTAGTTGGATACGTAGGCCCCTGGGTATTCTTTGGTTTTTGTGGTATCTACCAAGTGTGATTGCATGTAGTTTACGGTTGATTTCCATACGGATTAACAGGGTAATTCATAGAATTTCGCACAAAAGTGGCGCACGCTGCTGGTGCACAGTGTCCCCGTGCGATACACTGCGCCAGCCGCGTGCGATAAAATCCATTTCATCGCACAGCTTATTCATGGATTTTAGCCTCCAAAACCAGCCGTGGCGCAGAGTGGCGCAGCGACCCTGCAGCAGCACCAGTTACGCCCCCAAGAACGCCCTTGCGCAAGGAAAAGCCATCAAAATCCCCAATTCATCGCAAATGTCTGCGCTAACCCTGGACCAGTTCACAGGGCTGCCAAACAGCAAACGCCAAGCGGGGAACGTGTATTTCAGGGGTTTGCGGGATGTTTCACACGCAATTGTCCTGGGTACGTGTATTTCAGGGGTGCGCGTGAAGTTTCACACGCGATTCCATCCGGGCACGTGTATTTCAGGGGTGCGTGGGAAGTTCCACATGCGATTGTCCTGGGTACGTGTATTTCTGGGTGCACGTGAAGTTTCATACGCGAATCCTGCAGGATACGTGTATTTCAGGGTGCGCGGGAAGTTTCACACACGAATTCCGCAGGGTACGTGTATTCCAGGGGTGCGTGGGAAGTTCCACACGCGATTGTCCTGGGTACGTGTATTCCAGGGGTGCGTGTGAAGTTTCACACGCGATTCCATCAGGGCACGTGTATTTCCGCGGTGCGCGGGAAGTTCCACACGCGATTGTCCTGGGTACGTATATTTCGGGGTGCGCGTGAAGTTTCACACGCAAATCCTGCAGGGTACGTGTATTTCGGGGTGCGCGGGAAGTTTCACACGCAAATTCAGTAGGGTACGTGTATTTCAGGGGTGCGCGGGAAGTTCCACACGCGAATGTCCTGGGTACGTGTATTTCGGGGTGCGCAGGAAGTTTCACACGCGATTCCATCAGGGCACGTGTATTTCAGGGGTGCGCGGGAAGTTCCACACGCGATTGTCCTGGGTATGTGTATTTCGGGGTGCGCGTGAAGTTTCACACGCGAATCCTGCAGGGTACGTGTATTTCGGGGTGCGCGGGAAGTTTCACATGCAAATTCAGCAGGGTACGTGTATTTCAGGGGTGCGCGGGAAGTTCCACATGCAAATGTCCTGGGTACGTGTATTTCGGGGTGCGCAGGAAGTCTCACACGCAATTTCAGCAGGGTACGTGTATTTCAGGGGTTCCGGGGAGTACTACACGTGAATTGGCCGTGTGGGTCCTCCCAGGTGTTCCCTCTACACCCTCCACGGCCCCTGCAGGCAGCCCACACCACAGGGGACTACCATGCACCCCTGCTCATGTCCTGCAGGCAGCCCATCCACCATGGGCATGCCCCCCAGCCAAGCCACATGTCACCTTGCACTACTGATCAACAACGCATGTCTCCCAGCACCCCCACCCCCCAGCATGTGGGGCACCTGCCAGCAGGCCCCCACTCATGTCCAACTCATGTCCCCCTGCACCCCCACCCCCCAGCAGTCAGGGGCACCCTCAACCAGGCCCCCAAACATGTCTCCCTGCACCCCCACCCCTCAGCAATGCAGGGCACCCTCCACCAGGCCCCCACTCATGTCTCCCAGCCCCCCCACCCCCCAGCACCGTGGGGCACCTGCCAGCAGGCCCCCACTCATGTCCCCCTGCACCCCCACCCCCCAGCAGTGCAGGGCACCCTCCACCAGGCCCCCACACATGTCTCCCTGCACCCACACCGCCCAGCAGTGCAGGGCACCCTCTACCAGGCCCCCACACATGTCTCCCAGCACCCCCAACCCCCAGCAGTCAGGGGCACCCTCCACCAGGCCCCCACACATGTCCCCCTGCACCCCCATCCCCCAGCATTGCGGGGCACCTGCCAGCAGGCCCCCACTCATGTCCCACTCATGTCCCCCTGCACCCCCACCCCCAGCAGTGCAGGGCACCCTCCACCAGGCCCCCACACATGTCTCCCAGCACCCCCACCCCCCAGCATCCAGGGGCACCCTCCACCAGGCCCCCACTCATGTCCAACTCATGTGCCCCTTCACCCCCACCCCCCAGCAGTCAGGGGCACCCTCCACCAGGCTCCCACTCATGTCCAACTCATGTGCCCCTGCACCCCCACCCCCCAGTAGTCAGGGGCACCCTCCACCAGGCCCCCACACATGTCTCCCTGCACCCCCACCCCCCAGCAGTGCAGGGCACCCTCCACCAGGCCCCCACTCATGTCTCCCAGCACCCCCACCCCCCAGCACTGTGGGGCACCTGCCAGCAGGCCCCCACTCATGTCCAACTCATGTCCCCCTGCACCCCTACCCCCCAGAAGAGCAGGGCACCCTCCACCAGGCCCCCACACATGTCTCCCTGCACCCCCACCCCCCAGCAGTGCAGGGCACCATCCACCAGGCCCCCACTCATGTCTCCCAGCACCCCCACCCCCCAGCACGGTGGGGCACCTGCCAGCAGGCCCCCACTCATGTCCAACTCATGTCCCCCTGCACCCCCACCCCCCAGCAGTGCAGGGCACCCTCCACCAGGCCCCTACACATGTCTCCGTACACCCCCACCCCCCAGCATCCAGGGGCACCCTCCACCAGGCCCCCACTCATGTCCAACTCATGTCCCCCTGCACCCTCACCCCCCAGCATTGCGGGGCACCTGCCAGCAGGCCCCCACTCATGTCCCACTCATGTCCCCCTGCACCCCCAACCCCCAACAGTGCGGGGCACCTGCCAGCAGGCCCCCACTCATGTCCAACTCATGTCCCCCTGCACCCCCACCCCCCAGCAGTGCAGGGCACCCTCCACCAGGCCCCTACACATGTCTCCGTACACCCCCACCCCCCAGCATCCAGGGGCACCCTCCACCAGGCCCCCACTCATGTCCAACTCATGTCCCCCTGCACCCTCACCCCCCAGCATTGCGGGGCACCTGCCAGCAGGCCCCCACTCATGTCCCACTCATGTCCCCCTGCACCCCCAACCCCCAACAGTGCGGGGCACCTGCCAGCAGGCCCCCACTCATGTCCAACTCATGTCCCCCTGCACCCCCACCCCCCAGCAGTGCAGGGCACCCTCCACCAGGCCCCTACACATGTCTCCGTACACCCCCACCCCCCAGCATCCAGGGGCACCCTCCACCAGGCCCCCACTCATGTCCAACTCATGTCCCCCTGCACCCTCACCCCCCAGCATTGCGGGGCACCTGCCAGCAGGCCCCCACTCATGTCCCACTCATGTCCCCCTGCACCCCCAACCCCCAACAGTGCGGGGCACCTGCCAGCAGGCCCCCACTCATGTCCCCCAGCCAACATGTCATCACATTCTAGATCCATGGCCCTTATGGGCATCCTCCACATGCCAAACACCCACCCAAGTATTGCATCCACCCACTTAGAAATGCCAATTACATGATACAACCCCAATGGCAAGTATGTACATGAACACATGTCCCTCACATACACACAATGGGTGTCAGTGAATGTCAAAACCCATATCATGACATGCATGAAACCAATGATATACTACACATTGAAGTTTGATGAAAAAAATGTATTAAAAGCAACATAAATGGAATCAAAAATAAACAAACAACAATGGAAATTAAAAAGCAAAAGCAGCATGTCTGTAAAATAATGAAAAACCACAAATCATAATCCAAAGGAAAGGTGTCCAAAGTCACAGTTCACAAAAGTAAATCCAATGGAAAATTAAAATTGAAAACCATTGCTCCATGGGTAAATTCCAAATAAAAAAATAAAATCCAACAGTCAACTATATACAGATAAACAATCCAGGGTCCATGATCCCAACAGAAGAAATGAAACCTATCTAATAATACTACCTAATAAAAAAACTATATACAAAAATGTGGTCCATTGTCCAAAAGGTCCAAAAAAAATAAAAAAGCAAAGGAAACCTAACACTAACTACAGAACTATTTACAAGGGCAGCGGGCTAGTCCGACGGCTCACTGGTTGTTGTCATGGGCCAGGGCATCATCGAACTCCTGTTCAATGGCTTGGAGGCGGGCATGTTCCCTGGCCCCGAGGTCTCACAGGGATAATGCAGTGTCCAGCTCCAACTCCCTGCGAAGACCCTCGAGGCACTCAGCCCGCCTCAGCGCCCTCCGCATGGAGTTCTCCGCCCTGACCATTGTGAGCCGTTCCTCCTCTGCCCGCTGCCGCTCCGCACCTATCTGCTGGCCCAACCGCTCCCACACGGAAGACACTCCCATTCCAGGGTTCTCCTGCCCTCCGGCCGATGCCTGCCCCCCTGATGTTGATGGCCCCGAGCCATGATGCCTCCCACGTTGAGCCTGCCGCTGCCTCCGACGCAACTGCCTGTGCCAGCACGACGGCATCCAGGCTGATGGAATCCGCCGACGCCGTCGTGCACGTGCCCTGCCCGATGATGCCGTCACATCCTCCATCTGCTGGGGTCCAGTTGCTGGTGTGTCCACCCCTGCTGGACCTCCGACTCCCGACTGTGGCAGGGATGGGATCCCCACCGAGTTGGCTGCATTGGTCGGGGCAGGTCCACAGGGGGGCCCTGGTGGCATCTGGGCCGGAATACGGCATGGAGAACGACTGGCGCACAGCCTTCACAGAGGAGGAGAGGATCGCCAGAGTGCCCGACACATGTACGAGAACCCTGACTATGACCGCTCCCAACTGGGCCACGTTGGCACGGCGCTCTTCGTGATCACGTGCGTGCTCCCCCCGGGAAGCACGCACCTCATCACGAATGACACCAGTGCGCAACGCGACACCAATCAGGACCTTCTCCATACGGCCAGGGGTCCCCTCGTCCGCAGGTGGAGGGGAGTCAGATGACATGGACATCCCCCGTACCTGCGGACGGGCCTGGGATGGGGCATCCCTGCTGGTGCATGGTGGTGCAGTCACAGTTTCAGGGACAGTGACATGCACAGGCACCTCCACGGCGACCTGTGCTGCCTCCTGCCCCTGCCCCTGGACTGCACCACTTGCACCAGAAGGGATGCTCCCACCAGGCCCCATGTGCGGCTCAGTAGCGGCCTCCTCCTCCTCTGTGGAAACCACCAACCTGGATGGCTCCACCCCGTCTTCCGCCGTTGCAAGTCCCTGTGGGGGCTCACCCACCCCTTCCGCTGCAGCCATGGGGGCATCCCCGCCGCTTTGCTCCACAGCGCTGTCTCCGCCCTCTTCTTCACTTTGCGCTGTGTAGAGGGAGACATAGAACACAAGCATCAGGGTACTGTACAATGGTCCCCTAGACAGGAAGCAATAGCAGATGAGTGGCTCTGTCAAAGATCACTTCCATCATGCCCCTCCACAACACATGGGTCAGTGCAGGCAAAACACATTCAGTAACAGGCATGGCGCATGCTATGGACATTAGCAAACATGCCCAAGGGACTCTTGAAACATACAATGTTGTTTTTGAACTCACATGCATCATGGGTCATGCCTATCACATGCACACACTTCACCGTACTTTCATCCATCTGGACTCGTACACCCCAGACACAGTGGATGCAAGGATAACTAGACTGCATCAGTGATTCTGAACATTGTCACAGACATGTGTCATGCATCCATGGCATTCACAAGTCACAGACACGCAGGTCAGACACACAGACATGGACACCATACATGTACATGGCATCAGCACCCATCCCTCACCCCCACCCATGTCCAGAAACAGAGGCTGGCATGCTCTCATGTGTCCATTCCGCATAGGGCTCCCCATGTTGCATTTAAACACATACACCAACCGTGTGCTTCATACATTACTGGTCTCACATGCATGACCATGATGTCCCTGCACACACACACGCATACATGGCCTATGTCACACATACAGGCAAGTATCAGACAACCAGCACACTGCAACATGCCCTGTCTCACACAGCAATGCTTGGCCACTTACCGCTCGACTCCAGACGGGTCTGCCTCTCAAGGATCTGGGCATGGAGCTCTGGGCATGGAGCGCTGGGCGTACGCGTTCCAGGACCCTCAGCTGGATGGTATTCATGCTGCCCCGGCCCCCCTCCACGAGGCGCCGGGCCTTCATGATGGTCCTGGTCCTCAAGTCCTCCCAGCGCTTCTTGACTTGCTTGATGTTGCGGGTTGCCACCGCCTCCGCGTTGATGGCAACCACAAAGTCATCCCAGATCCTGTCCCGTCCTTCCTTGTCGGCGCGTGATGATCCGAAGAGGGCATCATAATGCCCCAGGACAAGCTCCACCAGGACACCAACTTCCTTCTGACTGAAGCTGGTGGCCCTCTGCCCCTCTGGCTGGGGGTCGCCAGTGGTCTCAGATGGTGTTTGCCCCGACATGGCGACCCCCGAGGCAGGCGTGGGTGGGCAACTGGATCCTGGGGCTGGGCTGTGGAGTGATGGTATCCCAGTCGGGAGTCTTCTGTTCCAGCAGGGGTGGACACAGCAACTGGACCCCTGCAGATGGCTGATGTGCAGGCACCAAATGGCAGGGTACGGTGGCAGCAGGCAGGCAGGCAGGCAGGCAGCAGCAGATGGCTTGTGGGAGGTTGCTCGGGGATCTGGGGGGCAGTAATACGGCCTTTTGGGCAGGAGTGTGGTTTTCCGTGTGCTTACGCGTGGCCAGCTTGATATGGAGTGATTTGGCACGTGAAAATTCTGCACGTCAGCGTGTAATTCGAGGAAAGGCCCTTAGTGCGTAAGCACGTCAGCACACGTACGCGAATTCATTGGCCCAAAGGCCCCCAGCGTGTAGGCCAGTCTATGACGTTACGCGCACGTGCGTTTTCCATGGCGCGTAGAAAAAATAAGCACGTCAGAGTGTCATAGCGTGTAATTGGTGGAAAGGGCCTCAGCGCGTATGCGTGTCTGTGACGTGCGTGCGCGGGCGTTTCCCTGTACACGGGTGCATGTTACACGTCCAATGACTGCATGTCAGAGTGTCAGCTTGTGTAATTGGAGGATAGGGCCTTAGCGCGTACACACGGAAGTGATGCTGGACGTGCGGGCATGTTTAAAAGGTACGTGTAGAACGCCATTTCCTTGTACGTGCTTTTCTTGGAGAGCGAGTGGGTGAAATCTGTACTTCTTGTCGGTTCACACGCGATTTACTTCACGGCGTTCCAAGTTCGTACTCCCTGTTACCTCTGACAGCTTTTTCTCTTTTTGTCTTTTTCCTGGGCCTGTTTCCTCAAACAGCGTTCACTTCTTCTGTTGTCCTGTCTCCTCAGACAGCGTACAATTCTTCTTTTGGCGGGGTGTTGCCAACGCGCACACGCGCGTCTTTTTCACGCTATTTTTCCAGGCAGACGGTGAGTCGCGAACGTATTTAACATCTGTGCTTGCCCCGTGTGTCGCGTACCCCTTCAGAGGTCATTCTAGGCTGCGTGTGACACGCATACGTTCATTTTTGTGTTTCTGGGTGCCACAGCGTAGTGCAGGTTTATTTTTCCACGCACGTCGTCTAGGAGGGGTTGCGTTCACATTATCTCCCTTTTTTGGGGTGCCTGTGCGTTGCGTGACCCGTCATCTTCCCCCAGGGGTCACATACAGCCTTGCTAGAGCACTAAGGTACGAATTCCATCTAGTACCCTACCCCTTTGACCCCAATTACCCAGGACAATAGTTTACTGCAACTCCCATACGCACAACAACATCAGTGCCATTGTTGGGAGGCGAGCACGCGGTAAGGGTGGCAAAGGAGGCCGAGCCTCAAGAGGTGGCCGTGATGGATACGGTAGCGGACGTGGCCGGGACTTGCAGGGTGCCCCTAGCCCCCCATGTGTGGGTGACCAGTCAGGGACACCCATGCCCCCCCCCTGGTTGAGGGTAACGTGGCTGACACCATCCCTACTCAGCCCTTGTTGGACCAGCCCATTGTGGCACCAGACCTGGCACAGGGTGACTCTATGACTGACTTCCAGGTCAGCAGGTCTAGGCCACGTGTGGCGGTGCACGTTGGTGTCACCAGGCCACGTGGATCAGGGGCAGCTATGTCATCTGCTGCCCCGAGTAGGCAGGGTGGGGAGGCTGCAGGGCAGCTGCGGCTCCATCCACCCCAGCTCTGAGTCTCCCAGCCAGGACAGTGTCGGTCCCAGTCCATCCTGCTGACGTTCCCCCTGACTACATCACACTTCAGCTAATGCCTGCACCAAGTCCCATAGTGAGTGTTCATTCCCACACTCCTAGTCCACAGTCCACCGGGGCTCCTGCCCCTAGTGTCCAGAGCGGCGTAGGACACTCAAGATCCCCACCACCTTCCAAGCGGAAGAGGAAGAGTGCTTGTCCAGTACAGACTGATGCCCCAGACACGGCTACACAGTCCGGCCCGCCAAGGAAGCCCAGCTTCAATCAGGCCGAACTTGATGCACTTGTGGAGTATATGTCCGCACATGACAGCGAAATGGTGATTACTGCAGGATGCAAGACCACACCTGCACAATGTCTGGCACACTGGCAGACCATCGCGGACATCATAAGTGCCCTTGGATTCGTGGGGCGCACAGCTAATGATTGCTACAAGCGCTGGAATGACCTGAAGCGCAGGGCAAAGAAAAAGCTGGCCTCAAGTCATGCCGCTACTCTAGTGACTGGAGGTGGGTCTCCAGCAGAGGACATTGAACTCACTCCACATGAGTATGTTGCTGGGACCTACGTCACGGAGGGACAGATCCAAGGCGTGGGAGACCTGCCAGATTACGAGGCATTGTCCGGTGAGTGCACATGCATGTGTGTGTCATCCATGTGCATGGTGTGTGTGTGAGGGCTTCTGATTGAGTGCCAGGTGAAGGTGTGTGTGCCTGAGTGGTTTGGGTCACCCATGTGCTTCATCCAGTACATTCTGCGCACCAGGATTTGGGTATTGCAGTATCCCTTCTGGCAACAGTAGACATTTAGCCCAACCTCACGCCATTTGCCCTCGAAGTGTCATCTTGCCACAACATTGTTGCGTATTATTCTGTGTTCATTCAGGCTGATTGTTTGCATTCCACCACTTTCACTAGGCATTTCTCAGTCCTATTGTCACATGTGTGACATGGCTATGGTACATGCCATCTGTGTGATGGCATGTGTCATGTATGTGTATTGGACATGCCAATCACAGGCCAATGTGTGATGGCACTGCTAGCCAGCATGCAGCAAATGTGTTGGTCTTCCATCTTGGTGTCATCAATGTGTGCCATTTGCCTCCCCTTCATACGCAGTGACGGTGCATGCATGGGAGGGTTATAGTCATGTGGGACATGTGTCAATTAAGTACTGGTTCTGTTGCTTCTCAGCCCTAATTGTGTGCCATGGTGCTAATGCCTGTTCCCATTTCTTTTCTTTCATGTCTTTGCAGGGGATGACACACTTGATACTGCTGGGGTTGTGGAGATGGTGCAGACCCAGGAGGGGTCTCAGGCCCGACCGGGCACCAGTGAGGGACGTGGTGTGGTGGTGGGTGAGAACCCACACTTGCTGCAGACCATTCTCTCAAGGGGTGACTCTGGGTTCACCTCCCCCGAGCTCTATTCAGGTGTCGTTTCGGATGATGAGACCTATGTGCGGTCGCAGGTAAGCTTTTCTGGGAGGGATTCTGTACTGTCCAACCCACCTGCACCAGGGGTAGAACCCTCAATGGGGATGTCAGTGTTGGTAGGTCCGCCTTTGGTGGTTACGGATGCAGGGTCACACTCTGCAACATCTGATCCTGTTCCTGGGCCAGCAGATTAGAGGGGGAATGCAGTCCTGCAGCCTCAGGCAGTGCCAGCACAGCAAGGCGCAGTTCGCCTTGCCCCAGACAGGTGTGGTGCCCGCCGACGTGGTGGCCGTACGCCACCTGGCAATACCGTATGGGAGCAGTCCATATACGGTATGGCAAACCAACAGGCAGCATCATCTGAGATGATGGCTCAGGCCATGGATAGGGTGGCCACTTCCATTGTCCCCCAAGAAAGGCTGATGGAACAACTACGCAGGCAACAGACTCCATTTGCCAGTCACACAGGGAGGACATGTTGGCGTCCAACAGGGACAGACGGGCAGCACTGGAGACTCTGCGGGAAGCCATTTCTATTGAGTCCCAGGGCCACAGGGAAGCCCTGAGGGTGGAACTCCGTCAGCTCAGGGTGACTCTTGTTGAGCTTGAGGCTTCAACTGACACGAGGACAGAACAGCAGCTGGAGCGGCTCACACGTACGCTCTCAGCTGAGATGCAGGCAACTAGGGAGGAGGTCCGGGCATCCCGTGAGTTGTTGCATGGGGACCTCCGCACGATTATGCTCCAGAACCAGACCTTCCACACCCGCATGCTTGCTGCCATGGAGGACCAGACTAGGGCTTTGCGTGGGCTGCCTCCCATAGTGCCACCACCTCCTGATGCAGCTGCAGAGGGTGAGGAGAGCGACAGCAGCGATTCTCTCACAATAGGGTAGCCGTGCAGGCCATGAGCCCATGGAGGTGTTTTTGTTTCCCAAAATCCACACAGGTGGGTTTTGGTGTGCACCCTGTCCTCGGACCTCCTGGGTGGCCTCCTCCACACCCCCTGGCCCATACATGGCCATTTTTGATTTTTGATTTTTGATTTTTGATTTTTGCTTTTTGATTTTTGATTTTTGATTTTTTTTACAGTGTGTTGCCTTGTGTGGCTCCCGTGGGGATACGCTGTATTGTGGCTGGGCACATGCAGGCTTGTCCTGAATTTGGGTTAGATGCTTGGGTTTGTGTGACACACACCCCT
Source organism: Ambystoma mexicanum (assembly GCF_040938575.1). NCBI lineage: Eukaryota > Metazoa > Chordata > Amphibia > Caudata > Ambystomatidae > Ambystoma > Ambystoma mexicanum. The sequence goes on from NC_090930.1 coordinate 44,747,451, forward strand.
CCTGCTTCCCATTTCCATGGGCTTGCAAAGGGTGTGCCCAAGTGACATTGACTTACACAGTGACGTTGGACTCCCATTTGATGTGTGGGCAGTCTGTAGTTAATACTGTGTATACATTCCTAGTGCATATTGTTGTTGTATTGTACACTGCATGGTGTATTGATATGTGCCTCTGCATCCATCTCCTCCTAATTTGCAGGTCCATTCCTCATGTCTTCACAAGGCGGTCTACTTTGGAAATGGAGTCCATGTTGTAAGCAGTGCACCTACACTTTTGCGTGGCGCTAACACTGTACAGTTCGAAGTGGTCGAAGTGCTGGCATTATCAGGTAGTGAGGCTACCAATTTTTTAAATCCATACTGTCAAGTTTATGGTAGGTTGGAGGTTGTGTAGGTGATTAGTATTATTGCTAAATATTTGGTAATGTGTGTTGTTGGTCCTGCATTACTCTGAGCATTTCATGTGTTGCCAGTTTCCATTAGGGACACTGTACTTTGTGACACTTGTGTCATGTTGTGGGGATTAATTTGTTTGCTCTCACATAGCATGACATGCCATGGTGTGTTGTGTGGCGGTGCCGAGGAGGGGTTGGGTGACATGGCACTGTTCTCATGTTGTATTTTGGAAGTGGGTATTCATTTTTGCTGCATAGAAGTGTGTCTTTTGATGACGCTGCATTGGTGGTGTTTGTGTAGGTAGGGATGCACACATTGTGACATTTTCAGGTGAACAATCTCAGGCTGCTATGGTTCTGATAGTTGACTGTCCCTTCATTCATCATAATTGTCAGATTGAGTCATCATTGATTGTCAGATGGTATGTGCCAGGGCTGTGTGCACTCCACAGGGGTGTGATTTCTATGTGAAGTAATTAGCCACCAGCTGCGTACGGGCTGCCTCACCCCGTGCCCTTTCCCCTCCCATGCGCAGCGGGCGTGCATGTGGTTGGGGATGTGGGGGCACAACCATGTCCACAGCCAGGCCCCGGCGTGTTGCAACATTGTGCAGGACACATGCTGCCACTATGATCCTGCACACTACTGGGGGAGCGTATAACAGCTGCCCGCCAGAACGGTCAAGGGAGCGAAAGCGTGACTTGAGCACTCCGAGTGTGCGCTCCACTATGCCCCGGGTTGCAATATGGGCTATGTTGTATCTTACCTCGGGAGGCGTGATGGGGTTCCGAATTGGCGTCATCATGTGGGTGCTCAGAGGGTAGGCACTGTACCCTGGGGAGGTGGTGATGGGGATCATTAGTGGGGTAGTGACATTACTCTGTATCTGTCATGCATGCGTGTGCTGTGGCATTTATACTCACCAAGCAGCCATGCATCGCCATGCCGCCCAGCTTCCATGTCCCGGTTTAGGGGTGACATCCTGTAAATGAAGCTGTCGTGGGTGGACCCTGGATAGTTGGCATATACTGAGGTGATGATTCCCTTGGCATCACATACTACCTGGACGTTGATGGAATGCCAGTGCTTGCGGTTTCTATAGATGTGCTCAGATGCCCTGGGGGGACGTAGAGCCACATGGGTGCAATCAATGGCACCTAGCACTTTGGGGAATTGTGCCACCCCGTAGAAATCCTGTCTGACAGCCTGCCTTTCTGCAGGTGTTCTGGGCAGGTATATGTGCCTGCGGACTGATGGGCGTGCAGTGATGATGGCCAACACCTGGTGTAGGCACTGTGACTGCGTGGCCTGTGACACCGCCCCCCCCCCACTATGGCACTTGTCCGCTGAAATGATCCGGTAGCCAAGAAGTGCAGTACATTGAGGACCTTCTCCAGGGGGCTGAGTGCTTGGGAGCACAGGGTGGGTGGTGTGAGGTTATCCTCCTACTCACTGACCAGGTCGAGTATTATGTGAGGTGGAAACCTGTACCTCCCATACACCTGATCATCAGGCATACCAAAAAGGCTGGTTCTGGGTGTAAAGATTCTGGCCCTGACTATCCTCCTCCTCCTCCTGCGGTATCCCACGGCCACTGCTGTTAGGAACGGTATATTCATCCTGGCGTCTGAGCTTGTTTGTTGTTTGCGCACACTTTTATGCTGCGCGGGACGTGCGCCTGCTTCATGCTGGCGTACGTGTTTCCGGATTGGACCTTTTTTTTTGGCGCGTTGTAGGCGACCGTGTAAATCTTCCCGCCCACCCCAGGAATACACGTAACACGCTCTCCCAGGCCCAGTCGCGTGTAAATATTCCCGCCCACCCCAGGAATACACGTACCCCACTCTCCCAGGCCCAGTCGCGTGTGGAAGTTCACGCGAACCCCGTAATACACGTACCCTGCTGATATCGCGTGTGGAAGTTCACGCGGACCCGTAATACACGTACCCTGCTGAAATCGCGTGTAAGACGCACCCCTGAAATACACGTACCCAGGCCAATCGCACTGCTGAGGGGTGGGGGTGCTGGGAGATATGAGTGAGGGCCTGATGGAGGGTGCCCCTGACTGCTGGGGGGTGGGGGTGCAGGGAGACATGAGTTGGACATGAGTGGGGGCCTGGTGGAGGGTACCCCTGGATGCTGGGGGGTGGGGGTGCTGGGAGACATGAGTGGGGGCCTGGTGGAGGGTGCCCCACAGTGCTGGGGGGTGGGGGTGCAGGGAGACATGAGTGGGGGCCAGGTGGAGGGTGCCCCACAGTGCTGGGGGGTGGGGGTGCAGGGAGACATGAGTTGGACATGAGTGGAGGCCTGGTGGAGGGTGCCCCTGGATGCTGGGGGACATGAGTGGGGGCCTGGTGGAGGGTGCCCCTGACTGCTGGGAGGTGGGGGTGCAGGGAGACATGAGTTGGACATGAGTGGGGGCCTGGTGGAGGGTGCCCCTGACTGCTGGGGGGTGGGGGTGCAGGGAGACCTGAGTGGGGGCCTGGTGGAGGGTGCCCCACAGTGCTGGGGGGTGGGGGCACAGGGGGACATGAGTTGGACATGAGTGGGGGCCTGGTGGAGGGTGCCCCTGACTGCTGGGGGGTGGGGGTGCAGGGAGACCTGAGTGGCGGCCTGGTGGAGGGTGCCCCACAGTGCTGGGGGTGGGGGTGCTGGGAGACATGAGTGGGGGCCTGGTGGAGGGTGCCCCACAGTGCTGGGGGTGGGGGCACAGGGGGACATGAGTTGGGCATGAGTGGGGGCCTGGTGGAGGTGCCCCTGGATGCTGGGGGGTGGGGTGCAGGGAGACATGAGTGGGGGCCTGGTGGAGGGTGCCCCTGACTGCTGGGGGCTGGGGGTGCAGGGAGACATGAGTTGGACATGAGTGGGGGCCTGGTGGAGGGTGCCCCTGGATGCTGGGGGTGGGGGTGCTGGGAGACATGAGTGGGGGCCTGGTGGAGGGTGCCCCTGACTGCTGGGGGGTGGGGGTGGGGGTGCAGGGAGACATGAGTTGGACATGAGTGGGGGCCTAGTGGAGGGTGCCCCACAGTGCTGGGGGGTGGGGGTGCAGGGAGACATGAGTTGGACATGAGTGGGGGCCTGGTGGAGGGTGCCCCTGGATGCTGGGGGGTGGGGGTGCTGGGAGACATGAGTGGGGGCCTGGTGGCGGGTGCCCCTGGATGCTGGGGGGTGGGGGGCAGGGAGACATCAGTGGGGGCCTGGTGGAGGGTGCCCCTGACTGCTAGGGGGTGGGAGGGTGGGAGACATGAGTGGGGGCCTGGTGGAGGGTGTCCCTGGATGCTGGGGGGTGGGGGTGCTGGGAGACATTCGTTGGTGGGCAGTAGTGCAAGGTGACATGTGGGTTGGCTGGCAGGCATGGCCATGGTGGATGGGCTGCCTGCGGGACATGTGCAGGGGTGCAGGGTAGTCCCCTGTGGTGTGGGCCGCCTGCAGGGGCCGTGGAGGGTGTAGAGGGAACACCTGGGAGGACCCACACGGCCAATTCACGTGTAGTACTCCCCGCACCCACGAAATACACGTAGGCTGCTGGATTCATGTGTGGAACTTCCCGTGCACCTGGAGTACACGTCCCTGCTGAAATTGCGTGTGGAACTTCACGCGCACCCCGAACTACACTGTCAGGAATCTGAGGAAAGCTTCAGGTAGGCGCTTCTTGCTTTGCAAGAGGCGATAAACTACATTTCCCATGAGGCGTGGGAGAGATGTAGTTCTTCTATCGCGCGCTACAACAGCTGCTCATTAGCAGCAACGGTTAAAGCTTGCCGCCGCCCGTGCCTCAGTGCAGGTAATTAATGATTGTTAGCACGGCGGACGGCATCTTAGGAGCAGGCATGCAGAAATTCTCAGACGCCGAAGGACTTTTGGAGTTTCCCCGGGCCACGACGGTGACGAACAGCTGAATAATCACGGGCCGCGGCGGTGAAGTGGGCTCTCATAAGCTTCGGGCATCGCTCTTCAGGGTCCGGATGTCCTTGTGAGGCATCTGGACCATCAGTTAAGTGTTTTCATATTCTGGAGTTGCTATATGCTTACTTGTTTATTAATTGACTACTTCAACGCTGTAGTGGGTGTGTGTAGTAACACGCCCTAAGATACATGCCAGGCATTAGACACGCCATGTGTAGAAACATGCTATTAAACTCTGAACGGATAAAACTGGGCACTGGAAAGGACTATGTAAAGAACACGAAGGGCATGTTCATGTGTGTCTTTTTTCCTAAATCATTGTTTGTGGCTTCATTGTGCCCGACGGGCCGTGTGTCTCGCGTCATCATAAAAAGGGACACCCTTTTGTTTGTGCCATTTAGCTTGCAGGCAAACCTATGTGTGTTCAAGAAATGACTGTCCAAGTCCTACGTTATGTTCAATCCATATGTTATGTTCCAAGTCTATGTTCTAGGTTATCCGCTTGTATTCTATGAGGTGCAAAGTGGAGTTTAAAGAGCTATTATGATTCATATGTAACAAGTTCATTACAGGTATAGGAGGTCAGGTTAGGCGTTCAGGAAATAGAGTTTCAGGTTCAGGAATATCGCTGTATTGTATGTATTTGCTTGTGTATGTTCCCCTCCTTTCCTTTGTACTCCATCCCCTTTTCCCTAACTCCATCTTCCCCCCATTGGCTGCCACGTGGCTCCCTGTGATATCAGTCTTCAGGTGCCCATGCCAACCACGTTGGGAGGGGTCAATCTATTTGGCTTCTGTGGTTCGGAAGAGGGGATTGAGACCCCTATCCCCTTATAAGTTTGACAGAATTACCTGCCCCCAATTTCGGGGTAATTGAACCACCCAGGCCAAATGGATACAAATCCTCCCCCTTTAGCAGATGTGCTAAAAGCACTACAAGACATACAAGTAGAATTGGTACAAGCTAGGCAAGAGTCTAGTATATTGAAAGCTCAGGTACAAGGGTTGGTCGCACAAGGCACCCCGCTGGATGGGGCTGGAACTTCTATGGCAGGGCAAACTGGTAGAGTCCCGCCTACTGTAATTGTGCAGCCCCCTAATAGTGTGCCATTAGCCGCACCAGAAAGATTCACAGGAGACCCTAAGAAATACATGACCTTCTTAACACAATGTAGACTTCATTTTTTTGTGCAAACCTAATGCGTTTGAGACAACACAAGCTAGAACAGCATTTGTTATTTCTTATTTAACTGGAGATGCAGCGGCATGGGCTATGCCGTTGGTGCAAAAGGATGATCCATTATTATATAATTGGGATGGTTTTCTAGTGGAGTTTGGTAGGTTATTTGATCGCAGAGAGGTGTCTTTGGCTCAAGACAAAGAATTGTTAGCTTTAAGACAAGGAACACGAGACTTGGTTTCGTATGTTACCCAATTTAACAGGTTGGTGATTGAAACTGATTGGCCTGAGAATAAACAGACTGTGTTGTTTTATCAAGGGCTCAAAGAGGAATTGAAGGATGCTATTGCTCAAGTAGAACCTCAGCCTAGTACATGTACCGCCATGATTGACTTAGCCCTAAGATTGGATCATCGTATTGGAGAACGCAAGGGGGAGAAGAAAAGACCAGAAGTGTTGTCTTTTTCTAGGTTGGATCGGGGTAAGGGAAACAGGAATACAGAAGGAGAACCTATGCAGATTGGTGGAATAAGGGGGCCCTTGTCTGTTGCAGAAAAAGAGCAACGGAAGGCTAACAACTTGTGCCTTTATTGTGGACAACCAGGACACTTTATTAGAACTTGCCCGAATACTCCCAAGAAAGGAGCAGGGGTGGATAGAAGCAAGGTTGAGACAGGGAAAAGAAATTCACATTTGTACATTTTGGTGACTTTACTTTTTGCCTGTACTAAGCAGTTAGTGTCTGCAATGGTGGACTCAGGCGCCACCGGTAATTTCATTGACATTGGATTGGCTAAAAGATTGGGTTTACCTTTAAGGGAAAAGGCTCAGGTCGAGGGGGTGCAATCAGTGGATGGATCACCATTGGTTTCAGGACCCATGTGTCAACAAACTAAACCCATTCTAATGAGGTGCGGGTCCGGACATATAGAGGAAATTGTATTTGATTTAATAGCGGCACCTCAGTTTGGGCTCATTCTGGGCATGCCTTGGTTACTTAAACACAATCCCAGGATTGATTGGATTAAACGGGACGTGGTATTTGCAGGAGTGGAGTGTGAGGGTCACATGGAGGAGGAGGTGAGACCCGCATTATATTTGGCAGACCAGGTGGCAGAACCACAAATGGTGGGAGCAATGGCTATGAGTATTCCAAATCAGTATCAAGATTTAGCTAAAGTATTTGACAAAGGGGGAGCAGACAGGTTACCACCCCATAGATCTTATGATTGTGTAATTGAATTAGAACCAGGGGCTAAATTACCTTGTAGCAGAATCTACGCTTTGACTGAAAAAGAAAACCAGCATTTACGTGAATACCTGGGTGACATGTTAAGTAAGGGATTTATTAGACATTCCACCTCACCTGTGTCGTCACCTTTGTGCTTTGTCCCAAAGAAAGAGGGAACACTTAGGACATGCATTGATTATAGAGCATTGAATAAGGTGACAGTGAAGAACAGGTACCCCTTGCCTTTGATTTCAGTATTATTGGATCAAGTAAAAACCGCAGTGGTTAATACCAAATTGGATTTGAGAGGGGCTTACCATTTGATCCATGTTAAAGAGGGGGATGAGTGGAAGACAGCCTTCAGGGCTAAGTTTGGTTTGTTTGAATATCTTGTGATGCCTTTTGGTTTGTGTAATGCTCCGGCAGCATTTCAATACTTTATGCAGGAGGTGTTGAGTGAGTTTCTAGATCAGTTTGTTATAGTTTATATTGATGACATTTTAATGTATTCCTCTTCTGAAAAACAACACATAGAGCATGTGAGAGCAGTGTTAACAAAATTACAAGACCATCAGTTGTATGTAAAACTGGAAAAATGTGCCTTTCATACCACCCAAGTGGAATTTCTTGGTTTTATTTTGACTCCCTCGGGTATTGTGATGGACAAGAAAAAAGTACAAGCAGTTACAGAATGGCCAGCGCCTCAATGCATTAAGGATATCCAGTCCTTTTTGGTTTTGCAAACTTTTATAGGCGCTTTAAATCAAATTTTTCACAAATCGTTACCCCCATTACCAAATTATTGAGGAAAGCCACTAAGTTTGATTGGAACACCGAGGCAGAAGGAGCTTTTCAAGAGTTAAAGAAAGCATTTACATCAGCTCCTGTATTGCGACACCATAACTCAGAAAAACCTTTACAAGTGGAAACAGATGCTTCTAACGTGGCTGTTGGAGCAATATTGTTTCAAAAGGATGAAGAAGGAGTATGGCATCCAGTAGCTTTCTACTCTCGCAAGCTTACTAGCTGTGAACAAAACTATTCAATCACTGATAAAGAGTTATTGGCGATTGGAGCAGCATTTTTGGAGTGGCGACATTATTTGTTGGAGGCCAAATATCAGGTTACAGTGGTCACTGATCATAAAAACTTACAATACTTCAAGACAGCTCATACATTAAGTCCAAGGCAGTTAAGATGGTCACAGTACTTTAATGAGTTTGTAGTCACTTTTAGACCAGGGAGAAAAAATGGTAAGGCGGACGCTTTATCTAGGCAGCAAAATATGGAAAGCAGTGTAACCGAAGTGAAAACTATCATTCCTGCGGAAAAGGTTGTAGGAGCAGTAATGACTGAATTACTAAGACAAGTAAAACAAGAAATGAAAGGAAAGGTCCAATTGAATTGGGGAAAAAATCCTGCAGAAACATTCCACAATGGGCATCCTTATTATGCAGGGAAATTGTTTTTACCGACGCTCGCCTTGCAGAGGAAGGCGATGCATTGGTGTCATAATTCACCTTTAGCAGGACATTCAGGAAGTAAAAAGACCCAAGGGTTGTTGGAGAAATATTTCTGGTGGCCAGGGTTAAGACAAGATTCTATGAAGTACATTCAAGAGTGTGAAACATGTGTACGCAGTAAATCAGACCATAAAAAAAAGGCAGGGTTACTCAAGCCACTACCCACCCCAGAGAAGATTTGGACACATATATCCATGGACTTCATTACTGATTTGCCTCTGGATGATCAGTATGACACAATCTGGGTGGTGGTGGATTATCTCTCTAAACAAGCCCATTTCATACCTTGTAAAGGAATCCCAGGAGCAGGGAGATTGGCGGAATTGTTCTTGCAACATGTGGTCAGATTACATGGACTACCTCATAGTATTGTATCTGATAGAGGCCCTCAATTTACTTCCAAATTTTGGCGTGCTTTTTGTAAAATGGTAGGCATGGAGTGTGCGTTGTCCACCAGTTATCACCCACAGACGGATGGACAAACAGAGAGAGTCAATCAGACGCTGGAACAATATTTACGGTGTTATTTAAGTGAGGGTCGTGAATCTTGGGTACAGTCTTTGTGGTTGGCTGAGTTTACTTATAATAACACTGAACACGCTTCATTGGGTATGTCTCCAAATGTGTGTTTGTATGGTCACACACAAAATATGTTACCAGAACATCTACCTGATATGGAGAATATTCCTATGCTTCAAGATAGAAAGGAGGTACTACTTCACCTCAGACAGAAAGCGTGAGCCAATTTAGACCAGGCTAAGGAACAATATAAGAAATATGCAGACCGAAATAGGAGAGTTGCTCCTCAGTATAAAGTGGGGGATAAGGTCTGGCTTTCAACACACAATTTGCCTTTAAAGGGACCCCGTAAATTTGCCCCCAGGTTTATTGGACCCTATGAAATTGTGAAATGTATATCTACGGGGGCATGCAAATTAAAGTTGCCTAATACGTTAAAGATACATCCTGTGTTCCATGTGTCTTTGCTTAAACCCGCAGCTCCGGGAACACGAGTACAGAGACCTCCAGCAATTATCAAGGATGGACTGGCAGAATATGAAGTAAAGAAGATACTGGACTCAAGATGGAGACAGAATCGTTTATGGTATCTCATCCAGTGGGTAGGATATGGACCTGAGGATTGTTCATGGGAACCGGCTAGTGCGGTTCATGCACCCAGATTGGTGCGACAATTCCATCTGCAACATCCAGAGAAGGCAAAACTTGGAAGGGGCCCTGGGAGAGGAGGTACTGTCAGGAATCTGAGGAAAGCTTCAGGTAGGCGCTTCTTGCTTTGCAAGAGGCGATAAACTACATTTCCCATGAGGCGTGGGAGAGGTGTAGTTCTTCTATCGCACGCTACAACAGCTGCTCATTAGCAGCAACGGTTAAAGCTCGCCGCCGCCCGTGCCTCGGTGCAGGTAATTAATGATTGTTAGCACGGCGGACGGCAGCTTAGGAGCAGGCATGCAGAAATTCTCAGACGCCGAAGGACTTTTGGAGTTTCCCCGGGCCGCGACGGTGACGAACAGCTGAATAATCACGGGCCGTGGCGGTGAAGTGGGCTCTCATAAGCTTCGGGCATCGCTCTTCAGGGTCCGGATGTCCTTGTGAGGCATCCGGACCATCAGTTAAGTGTTTTCATATTCTGGAGTTGCTATATGCTTACTTGTTTATTAATTGACTACTTCAATGCTGTAGTGGGTGTGTGAGGTAACACGCCCTAAGATACATGCCAGGCATTAGACACGCCATGTGTAGAAACATGCTATAAAACTCTGAACGGATAAAACTGGGCCCTGGAAAGGACTATGTAAAGAACACGAAGGGCATGTTCATGTGTGTCTTTTTTCCTAAATCATTGTTTGTGGCTTCATTGTGCCCGACGGGCCATGTGTCTCACGTCATCATAAAAAGGGACATCCTTTTGTTTGTGCCATTTAGCTTGCAGGCAAACCTATGTGTGTTCAAGAAATGACTGTCCAAGTCCTACGTTATGTTCAATCCATATGTTATGTTCCAAGTCTATGTTCTAGGTTATCCGCTTGTATTCTATGAGGTGCAAAGTGGAGTTTAAAGAGCTATTATGATTCATATGTAACAAGTTCATTACAGGTATAGGAGGTCAGGTTAGGCGTTCAAGAAAATAGAGATTCAGGTTCAGGAATACCGCTGTATTGTATGTATTTGCTTGTGTATGTTCCCCTCCTTTCCTTTGTCACTCCATCCCCTTTTCCCTAACTCCATCTTCCCCCCATTGGCTGCCACGTGGCTTCCTGTGATATCAGTCTTCAGGCGCCCGTGCCAACCACGGTGGGAGGGGTCAATCTATTTGGCTTCTGTGGTTCGGAAGAGGGGATTGAGACCCCTATTCCCTTATAAGCTTGACATACACGTACCCTGCAAATTCGCATGTGAAACTTCCCGCGCACCTTGGAATACACGTACCCTGCTGAAATCGCGTGTGAAACTTCACGCGCACCCCGAAATACACATACCAAGGACAATCGCGTGTGGAACTTCCCGCGCACCCTGAAATACACGCACACGCTATTTTTCACACAGCGTGTGTCCGTGTTTGTCGGTACCCCTTTGCACCTCATTTGTCCTAGAGGGCCACAGTATGGATCATTCATCATAGCTGTATATAGGTGCTTTTTGTTAGCGCACATTTTTGCGCACATTTATTTCAGGCGCAGGGATGCTACCGCCTGCTTTCTTGTGGTGGACTTGTTTGGCCCTGTGCACGTCTTTGCCCGTGCGCTGGTTTGCCCTATTCGATTCCATGAATACGAGTTGTAGGCGAGCGTGTGGGCGTTCCGCGCACTTGCCTCCTGTACTCCCCCCGTGACGCCCATATTTTCACGCGTTGTTCCCCATTCCGAGTGTTACGCCCTGTGTTCCGCCTACTTTTGTTATGTGCGCCGCGCTATGTGCGATTTTGCTGCGGCCGTGGCGCACGCCGTTGGATGACCTGTGCGCCGGCGTGCACCGAGCACTTTTTCAGCGCACATCCAATATTTTTCTCGCGCACGGCCTTCCATGAATCGATGTGCGCTGGTTTCCCTGCGATTTTCGCACTTGCACTGCGATTCGCACGTTTTGGCACCTCTGCGCCAGAATTTTCGGCGCACATTCATTCCATGAATCGGCCTGTAAGTATTCCAGTTGTTTTATTTGCCGTGTTGGATCTTCTTTGTTGGTACTGGTTGTATTAGATCCAGTGTCTTTAATCAGACCTAGTATTTTGTCTGCCTCTTCGGCTGTAAAGCCTAATGTGTCCGCTTTTTTTGTGGTTAAGCCTTCTATGTCAGCAAATGACATGTTTGATTATGTGGTGAGTCTTGAAATTTTATCTGTGTGCCTCAACCTTGTTTTATGCCGAGACAAAAGTTCCAAGAATGAAGGGTGAAGGTGGGTACTACTATGTGACTTATGTTAATTCACTAGTCTGTAATCTTGATTTGTAAAGTTTTGTCCTGGGGCTACCAGTTGTAAGGAGGTCCTGTGGCATAAGGACCGAATATCAACAAGCAAAAAAATCGAGTTAGTCTACTCTATTAAAACTGGTGCTCTCAGTTGGCCCTGAGTAGGGCTGCACTATAGGATGCTCCAATTCTTAAACGTACATCAAAAATATTGCAATAAATCTTTGCAACGAAATTGTGATTTGCTTGGAAGAAATGTTTATTCACATCCCTTTATATTTCTTTTATAGAATATTGTTATTTCATATTCAATGAGGCCAGGACAAAAATGGCTAGGATTTCATGTACAGATGCAAATGCATTTCGGTTAAAAAACCTTCATCAGGGCGGTACAGAGATTTATATGCAGATGAATCGATAACCATCAGATCTGCAGATAAAGGAGGGAGCTTAGTGCTACTAAATAGGCAGGATTATGATCAAGAATGTATAAGACAATGCAATGATACCAACACTTATGCCCCATTAGACATTGATCCTACGGAAGAAATAAAAAAGAACTTAGAGGAACTACTAACAAGAGCAGAAGAATTGAAATGGATTAACCATAACACCAAAAAATTCTTGACTAACTCCCATCCACGAATACCTCACTTTTACACCTTGCCTAAAGTTCATAAAGGTCCACTTAAGCCACCAGGTAGGCCAATTGTAGCCGGAATGGACAGCATCTTGGAACCTTTGGGAAAATATATAAATTACTTTCTACAACCTATCATCCAGAAGACCAGCACATATATCAAAGATTCCACTAATTTCCTACAACAACTCAAAGCTATACCATTCAACTCCAACCACATCTGTTTCACCATAGACGTCAAGAGTCTTTATACTTCCATCCCGCACGACCAGGGCAGAGAGGCAGTAGAATGGTTACTGTTACAAGAAGATGAAATACCAGCACAGAAAGAATTCATAATGGCACTCCTCGAATTCATTGTCAATAACTCTTACTTCCAATACAAAAATTAATTCTTCCTTCAAGTAGCAGGTAATGCGATGGGGGCCACCATGGTGCCCTCGTACGCCAACTAATTTATGCACAAGTTTGAAACAGAGTATGTGTTAAAAAACATCCAATTGCATAACATAAGCACTGAACCTGAACTTCTAGCTTTTTTCAATTACATGAACAGTATAGATCCCAGAATTCAGTTCATACATGAGCACTCGAACAAAGTCTTACACTTCCTGGATGTTGAAATAAGGATCACAGACCAGGAGTATCGAACAACAATTTTCCGGAAAAGTACAGACCGTAATAACCTTTTGCAAAGGCTTAGTTTCCATCAACCCAGCTTAATCAAAAACCTTCCTTACAGTCAAATGTTAAGGGTCAAAAGGATAGATCCTTCAGACTATCAAGAGGCAGTGAAAGAAATGGGAGACAAATTCTTGGAGAGAGTATATACCAAGGAAGAAATAGAGGCACCCACTGTACGCACAGCCACACAAGACAGAGAAGAATTACTGAAACCCAAAACCAAGAAAGAATCTACGCCCCCACTGGTCTTTGTATCCAAGTATTCTAGACAAAGTAGCCGGATTAAAACCATAATCAAAAAGAATTGGAACACTATAACTTGCGATCAGAGAATAGAACATCTAGTCAAGGAACTTCCTACTTTTGCGTATATCAACGCAGTCAAAACTTAAAAGACAACTTAGTGAACACCAAACCACCCCGCAAGAAGAGGATTACAGACCGCTTAGGCACATCCCTGTGCTTGAACTGCAGTAATTGCAACTATATCATGAAAGGATCAACCATTAATCATCCACACTCTGGAGATAAAATCAAATGAAAGGATTATGCTAAATGTGACACCCAGAACATCATTTACGGGATCAAATGCCCATCTGGGTTTTTTTTATGTTGGTCAAACACAACGTACTGCCAAGATTCGGTGGAATGAACACCGTTCATGTATAAGAAATCCGACAACTACCTCAGCAGTAGCGAGACACTGGCATGATAAACATCACAGTTTGGCACAGATTACATTTGAGATTCTTGAAGTGGTTCAAAAACTCAATAAACATGAAAACTTACAAAAGAGACTGATCAGCGAGAATCATTTTGGATTGATCGATTGAGCACCCCAATACCCAAGGGAATAAACGAAGAAATAAACTACATGTGCTATTTGTGATCACAAACAGCTATTCCCATTGATTTCTTATCGATTTCCAGGATCACCAGTATTTTTCATTTTAGAATAATTTCATCTTGGATCCTTTTTTCAGAATGTTGTTATGGATAACTATGAATCTTTTGCACTCTTCATAATGAGCCTTTGATGTGCCTTTGAATAACATATGTTGGAATATGCTTTCTTGATTTATTTTGAACAGCTTTGGTAATAATTTAGAAACATGTGTTTTGTAACATTCACCTTGTATAGATACCTGAGATATGCCTATGATAGTTGATCCAAAATAGGTTTGATTTGTACAGTATTAACATCCTGTGTCCCAGATGAATCGTGTCATTTGCTTGCCGAATTAAGATAATGTGACTGTAATTCATTCCTTCTTTGTGCTATTTAATTCCCATGTCTTTTTGTAACTCACATGTGCAACTAGATCTATAATTTTCATGTCGCCCCCAAGCGACGTTTTTCTTAAGCTTCCAATATCTCCATAATTATTTTTGAACTTATTTCTTACATACCCCTATGGGTAATGGAATAATTGAATTCACACATCCTATCGCCGCTCACCACTTGGCTATTAGGATGATGAAGAAAATTTCACACATTCTCAATCCGCCCCGCTGCGACTTTTTACGCTAGTTTCCATCATTTGTGTCTCAAACAGGACACCCTTCAGTATCTTCTTAATGCTCCAGATCCTATGGAGCCTAACGCAATGAAAAGAAATTAATCGCTGCCTTCGAGCGGGTATCTATCGTTTAGTTTCACTTTCTAGTGTTGATATGCTGCCATGGTGATAGTCCCGCCTTCTGTGACCTCACGGGGGTGGGACCCAAGGCGTACGTGCTTCGGCACGACGCCTCCAGGTCACCATGACATCATTCAAATACTCTTGCAGACATTCGTGCGGTGCTCGTGCGAATGCGTCTGCCATTAACACAGCGTTCCTTGCTGAGTAAGGTAAGAACCCTCCTCACCGTTCCTCACTTACTTGTCAAACAATTGCAAGCCATTGATTAGGAATTTCGTGGCTTTTACAGGAACACGAACTGCAGCTAGTCGCTTCCTACACCAGTTGAAGAATCATTAGAGATAGAAGGTACGATCCATTTCCCCGACTGAGTTTTTTAACCCGTTAATCACATGGATATATAGTCATTGACACTATGTCTGTTTTCTTTCTTTTTCACCTTTATATCAACATGTTGGGACACATTGATGCACATTGAACCGTTATGTGTTTGCATATATTTTCTAAATCTATATGTGGTTACTTTATGGTATATAATTATTATTAAAAAAAACATAAATGTTGGACATTTTAGAATGAATGTATCATGTACCGCCCTGATGAAGGTTTTTTAACCGAAATGCATTGGCATCTGTAAATGAAATCCTGGCCATTTCTGGCGCAGCCTCATTGAATATGAAATAACAATATTCTATAAAAGAAATATAAAGGGATGTGAATAAACATTTCTTCCAAGCAAATCACAATTTCGTTGCAAAGATTTATTGCAATATTTTTGATGTACGTTTAAGAATTGAAGCATCCTATAGTGCAGACCTGCTCAGGGCCAACTGAGAGCACCAGTTTTAATAGAGTAGACTAACTCTATTTTCTTGCTTGTTGATATTCGGTCCTTATGCCACAGGACCTCCTTACAACTGGTAGCCCCAGGACAAAACTTTACTAATCAAGATTACAGACTAGTGAATTAACATAAGTCACATAGTAGCACCCACCTTCACCCTTCATTGTTAGAAATTGCATGACAGGTGAGTGATTGGGTGGGTTGAGGGGACAGGAACCATTCATTCTCACAGCAGTTCTTAAGTGGCTGCTCCCCCCTCCCCCAA
Organism: Ambystoma mexicanum; assembly: GCF_040938575.1. Lineage (NCBI taxonomy): Eukaryota > Metazoa > Chordata > Amphibia > Caudata > Ambystomatidae > Ambystoma > Ambystoma mexicanum. The sequence goes on from NC_090930.1 coordinate 44,763,190, forward strand.
CATTTATTAGCCTAGGTGCACCCTTGTCCAGAGGGACAGAGACGTCTCACAGCCGTGTCCGTGTGCTAACAAGGGAGTCCCTGTCCCTCAGCGAAGCAGGCGGCTCCATAATGTTATCTGCTCTGCGTTCTAGAGCGCCCAGAGCAGATTCGATGACCGAGCCCCCAGCTTTACAGAAGGACAGAGGCGCCTTGCATGGCACGCTGCAGAGGCAAACTTTGGGGGTTGGGGGGGGGGGTGGATCACAGCGGGCATGCTGCTCGTGTATGCTGGATGCTGGAGCCTGGAATGGCAACGCGCTCTGCAAGGCGGGCTGGGGTCATTGACTGCAGTGCCCAAGTCCATCCATAAGAAGCCCTTTGGACTTCCGCTACATGACGTAGGTAGGGTGGCACAACCAGAAGAGCATGTTGCTCAAGGCAGCAATCTGCTTGGCCGGTTCCACCCTCCCCCTATCCCCCCCATTCCAGACCAAACACATAATGCTGGATCTCAGACCCGGCAAGATCCGGCCCATTGACCAGTGCTGGTAACTTTTATATAAAAGGCGATGAGTGCCAGTCTACCTGCTCTTCTTCTGGTGCTTACAGACAAAAGGGCGGCATCAGGGTGGGGTGCCTGACGTTTCTGAAGGTTTCCGGTGCAGCGGAAGACTGCCAAAGGGCAGGCCATGCACACGTGCACACGTGCACACGTGCACTGACTGCGGTTCTCAAAGGTGCCGGCCTGGGCCTGGTGCTACGGTTTGAAGATGCTCACGATTCCAGGCCAGGACCCGGAGACGAGTGGCAGCAAGGGAGTCGCTGTTCTCCTTGAGTGACGTCACCAGAAGAGTAGGGTCTGGGGGCAATTTATCAGAATCAGAAACAAATGAGCGAGACTTCACTGCTGTAACTGCGGAGGCTTTGTCATACATTGCAACATGCTCCATTCGAGAGACTCTAGTCCAGTCATGGCTTTACCTTTGCATCCTGGGACTGTAGTCCATGATTTCCCCCATATAAACGCAGGACTACAAGTCCCAGAATGCAAAATGAAAAGCAGGCGTGGCCTAGTGTCTTGCAAGTAGATTGTGGGCCTGTATGTTTGCTGTGTTCCTCGCCGTGGCAGGATAGTGGACTGCCGAAAGTGCACTCACACCTCTGAACAGGGCTAAAGAGCCAGGGAGGGGTCCTGCCCATCCATTCATTCCCTAACCTGTATCACTAGAGGTCCTCCATGAGGAGGGGGGGCCTGCGCTCTACCCCCATGGCACTGCCGGATGACCTAATGCAGCAGGCGATTGCCCATAGCCTTGCTGAGCGCTACAAATCCAGAGCAGAGCAGACAAGCCTGCTGTGAAGGAACAGGAAGTGGAGGGGCCATCGCAGGGGCTCCTACATCACTAAGATAAAGCGCCCTGAGATCCTGAAACATCTTTCTGAGAATCTTAAGTTCCTGGCTGCTGTGGAGGTCCTAGAAAAGGACGCCTCGGCAGGTGTGATAAGGACGCCTCGGCAGGTGTGATACCCCTGAGGCAGAAACGATTGACAAATGCCCAGAGCTGCAAAGGCAGGATCCAGAGGGGGGTGGACGGCCCAAGTTCTTGGAGGAAAGATATTCAGCCCAGGAAGCAGAAGCCCAGCTACCAGAGGCGGTTCCTGTTGATTCCTCACTCAATGCCCAACTTCTCGGGCAAACACTTCATGGCCACAGATGGTATGGTGTCGATGGGCCCCACTACTCTGGAGAAGGCTTTCTCTCGTGCCGGCCTATCACTGAGGCCAAGACTCTACCAGGTCGGCACTCCAGGACTCCCGGGCACTCCATGCAGGAATGGATGAGTAGGGCTTTGGGCTGACGTGTGTCCGTGGGATTTATAAAGCGGGAGTCTAGTTGTGGAGCATAGGAGCATTGCACACAGGGGCCACACTCAGGGTGCTACAGGCAAGGTGCAGGGTTAACAGAGGGAGCTGGAATGGTGAAGGTGGAACAAGGGAAGCCCCAGAGGGGGAGACGCGGGGCTAAGTAGCGAGTTCAGCCACTGTCTAAATGAGTTTTAAAGGATAGGGTCTGAAGTGTGGGGTGGAGGGGGCCAGGCCTGTGGCGAGGATAGGGTCTGAAGTGTGGGGTGGAGGGGGCCAGGCCTGTGGCGGAGCCAGGTACTGGTGCCAGAGGGAGTAAAGTGCTCCTTGGGGTGGGGGGGCGGCACTTCTCCGGCCAGGTCAGAGAGAGGTCGCGTGTCTACCATTTTCTTACTCTTTGGTGGTGTATCCAGAAACTGTTTCTAGGGGGGGCTACTTTTTTCGAAATTTTTATCCGTAGCGCAGCTTCGTCTTGTTCCGGCCCAATTCCTCCCCTGCTCGCTCATGATATTGCCAAATCGTTCAATATTAGCAGTAACAATTCAAATACTATTATTCCTGCCTTACTCCTGGCAACGTGTTTATAATGTAACTTCCCATGACACATCAAAGACTCATTCTATAATATCATTGCTGTAATATCAGGGATGTCACTGTTTATGCTAATAAGGGGGGGGGCACGCACCTTTTGCCACCCAGGGCCCCTTAATTCCTAAGGCCGGGCCTGCATGTGTGTCCTGCACCCCTCAGTGCTGCTCTTATGCAGGCACGGTTTGTCGGGGCCACAATGGTGCATTATAGCAGCAGCGTGTGAGCTTCATTTTGCGGGGTGACGCACCCAGTACCACCCCCCGCCAGCATGTGAGGCCTGGCAGGGCAGGGGTGAGGATATGTTCACGACAATACTCAAGCACCTTGAAAAAAGACTTTATCAACGAGCACCTGCACTTCACGTGTTCCCCCTGGGAGAATGGTGCAGCACACCAGACCAGAATAACAAGATATTACTGAGTGGTGCATAGGGAGGCAATGTAGGGCCGACGCCGCAAAGGAAACCTACTTCAATACACCGGGGCAGGGAGCATGTCCACAGGGCCGCAGGCAACGCATCTCTGTGTTCCGCGTATGCAGAACAAAGCAAAGCCCTGCCACGCCCTTTCACTTTAGCAAACGCTCCCGGGAGGAGGAGGAGTGGCAGAAGAGCAGGGCAGCTCTCCCGCCGCACATGTGCACCGGGGGAATGGGTTATAGTGAACACGTTCCTCTTCCGTGCTCGCCTCGTGCACGTTGGCAAGTGGGCTGTGTAAGCATGCCCAGCACAGGCCAGCTGCGCCGCCAATCCACGCATTTCTGCGTCTCCTTCCCATCCCTCTGACGCACATAATCAGTATTTCTGAGGATGGAAAAGTCGACAGCACCTCCACTTTATGGTTGCAAAATGCAATTATCATTCAAAATGTCTCCTGTGTAGCCAGCCGTGACTATTTCCATATCCTTTGTATCTTGTGATCGAGCAGTCATTTTCTAGCTCCAAGAAGCCCCTTCCAAGAGCCAACCCGGGGTCCGCACAATACATGCGATTTGTTAAAATATCAACAGTTATTTGTAAGGCCTTTGGCAATTAAGCTCTCAATCTCGCTTCATAATATACCCCCCACCTCCCACGCAGTGGTCCCAATGTATTGGCTTGGTTTTGAAAGCCACCTGCATACATACACCCTAGTGAACAGCTTATTCTACACGCAGACCCCTCCCCAACCCCCCCCCCCCCACAGACAAACCAGGAAGTGCCTAAAGCAAATGTGACTGTCAAGTCATCAGTCCGTTCAATTCCAATCTCACTTCCTGCCACCGTGCCATCACAGGAGGCTGGAAGGCGGGAAGGCGGGAGCCTTATGAACAACACTCCTGATGCCGCCCACAAACACCCTGAAGCGCAAGGGCGCCTATATGTATATACAGATGCATACACACAGTCACCCGCACAAACCAACTTTTCCACGCAACAACCATCCGCACGGCAGTCTTCACGTGGCTTGCCTCCGCCAGGGGACGGCGGGGCAGGCAGACTGCATGCAGGTGTGGGGAAAATGCAAGTTCAGCGCGATAAAAAGGCACAAACTTATCAGCTACGGGAATAATAAAAAAGGTACGGCGAGGGCATTCATTGATGGCTGCGCGGCTCCTTTTATGCGCTAGACTGGAGAACGCCTATAATGATTAAGCATCAGAGATTTGAATAACGGGTAAAATTAGATTCATGAAATGTAGCTGCTAGCACGGGTTATGGGTAAGTATCACAAAGTGCACGCAGGTGTGCTGTTGTGCTGGTGGTGCTGCTCAAGGTTCTGCTTGTGTTTCTTTGGACTTGTGCCTGTCTCCAAGAGAAAGGTTGACCGTGCGGAAACCTGTGCCAGGAAACTCTGTTTTGCCTGCCCGCGCTGACAGGCTTTGCTCGCCCTTCAAAGTAAACTTTGACTTTGATGTTTCTTTAAACATCCGAAACCTTTGTGGTTCTTACGGACTGTGCACATTCTCTGTTTTTCTCCTGTAGAGTTTCCCCTGCCCACATATCGATCCCACCCACCTCCCAGCAAATCTATAACTTACACATGCCCGCGCACCAGCGCGCGCACACCCGAAGTGCACGCAGGTGTGCTGTTGTGCTGTTTTGCACTTTGGCTGTGCGCGTGGAGTGTGCAAATAATTTTCTTTTACATCGGCTCCCTTGTGCTACTCCATCCTTGGATTTTCTTGCCATTTTCTTACATTGTGGACTCATTTTGTAAGCCTGGAGGGAGGACCCTTGATACAAGGTCAGCTTAGGAGGTATTACTTTGTCTGGTTCCTTAACTGTGTTAGAGACAATGACTGGAGTGTCTCAGAGGGGCGGCGTTGTCAGGCCCTCGTACTAGGAGTTCCATACGACCAGGGACGCAGATGTATGACAATATTTTAACCGCACCCCTGGTCTTTACGCCAGTAAAGAATAAGTTGAGGATGACACTGGCGTTTCCTCTGCCCCCTCCCAGGCCCAGTGATTCAGTAATGCTAGGCCTGGGAGGGGGGTGCTCACCTATTTTGATTGAGTCGGAGGTGCCTTGGATTGGGGAGGAAGGGGCCCATTTGCGGTATACACTACCCATGGGAGAATCACCCGGGAGAGGCCACAACAATGAGGACCATTCCCTTCTAGATACACCTCCGGTATTTTGCCACGTAGATGCCCTTTTACTTGAACTCTCACAATAACCTATGGGGTCGGCGGAACAGGGGGATGCACCACTCCCATTGGTTCAGGAGCAGGAAATGAATGTTGGGTCGAATAATGACTTCAGAGGGATTAGATTTGAATTTAAGCAACATACTGTCTGCCTGAAGGCTATACTAAATCACCTAGGTAAGCTAACAGTTGCAGTGCATTTATGGGACGTTATCGTCTGCCGCTTATTACATCACCCCAGGAAGATCTGCCCACGGGTCCGAGGGAGGGGGCGGATTTACAGATTATGCCTGATCTCTCCCTCCAATCTGTCCCAGCCTGGGGGGGGGGGTCCCTCAGGGAAATAAAGGGAAAATGCAGTCTGCATCAAATGTACCCTCTGCTCAGGGGGAAAAAATCAGCTCCTAACCAAAAATTATATGGGTCGCAGAAAAATCCTCCCCGGAGTCATTGGCGTAATCTGATTACAGAGGATGACGAAATCTTTAGTGAATTGGGCTACGGTCTTGACATTGAGTCAGAAAGTGATATGACAGATAAAGGGGGTGGTAGAGAGGCGACTAACACTCTCACGGAAGAAATGAGGCGCAAAGGTCTCAAGAAAAAGACTCCTGCTAACTCCTGCTAATTACCATTGAAGAGGAATCTTATTCACGCACCAAAGGGGGTGTATCAAATATTTCAAAGAAGGGGTCTAAACCCTCTTTACCTATTCATGGGGATGATAAAGACATCCATGACTCAAACACGGTTGTAATCAGCCCCAATGTGGATCTAAATCATTGTGAATACTGCAGTATAATATCAGGTGCAGTACCGGTACCTGTGAGATCCCAAATCTCTGCAGTAACAGAAAATATGTACAAGAGGGGAGTTGAGGTGGAGATGCGCTGAACACCATATGAATAAGGAGCACTAATTATAAAATTGATGCTTTAATTGTTGTAGAAACAGCCGACACGTGTTTCGACACGCAGGTCGTTTTCAAGGCACAAGAACACAGAGTATATCGAAGAAATCAATAAATGGGAAATCCCACAAGAAGCAGAGCGTTATAAGTATTACGCTGGTGTCAAGTCCAAGCCGTGATGGCCGTAACCAATATATAACTCGTTGGATCGAGCAATCACAGTTACAGAGGAATTCCCCAGAGCAGCTCTGCTTCTTGTGGGATTTCCCATTTATTGATTTCTTCGATATACTCTGTGTTCTTGTGCCTTGAAAACGACCTGCGTGTCGAAACACGTGTCGGCTGTTTCTACAACAATTAAAGCATCAATTTTATAATTAGTGCTCCTTATTCATATGGTGTTCAGCGCATCTCCACCTCAACTCCCCTCTTGTACATATTTTCTGGTACCAGCCAGGGTGGACTGGCTGGCGTAGGTGGTAGTGCAGCTCACACTTCAATTTCTCCAGTATCAACACCAACAGTGAATACTAGCGCACAGACCTCGAATGCGATAATCCACATCTTTTTGTTTTATACTCTGCAGTAACAGCCCCGCCAATTATGAGGGTGGAGTGAATTCCTGTCTCGGGGCCTTCATCTAAAATGCACTCGGTGAAACAAGGCACAGTGAGCAATGAAACAATGTCTCAACACAAGTCGCAGATTGAAGTATTTAATAGATCAACAATTTGCAAAATGTTTGAGGCAAGAAATAGCAGGACTGTCTCTAACCCTATGACGGGCACTGATAAGGACATGAGTCCAAATGTAGAAGTCTCCGACAAGTCTCCAGATCTAGCATGTAAAAAGGTTGAATTACGTGGGGAAAGAAATGATGTAACTGAACTCTGGCCAAAAATCAGTGGGAACGACTTGGAAAAGGTCTGTTTGGTGAATGATGGTCGAGACGGCGGGGAAGGTCCTCCAAGGTCCTCCAATCCAAGAAAGATAAGATTCAGAACATTGCTAATTCTATATTCCAAAGCGACCTAAGGAATGTTCGTTGGAGAGATCCCTGTATTCCTGACATCTATTTGAACATTTGGTCCCCCTTACAAGAATTCTTGCTCTTTTTAATGAGATTCCCGTATTGAGACTTCTGTCGTCTGCGGATTTGAAATTGAGGACTATATCCATCCAGAGTGACTTGACCATGTAAAATGGGTTCTTAACTCAAAAGCAGTATTTGAGGCGATCCTATCAGAAACATCACAATTTAGATTGGGGTATGACGTCCTCATCTTCAGTACAGGTGTCTTGCAGTCCCTCCAGGAGGAAGACTTAAAAGAGGTCCCCAGGGCGGCACAGGAGGGTTTGGGGCTTAGAACAATATTGCCTGCAGGACCAAAAGAAGAGGATGATATGAGCAGTTGGCGCTGGTTAGCACTAACATTGCGAGACACTATCTCTCAATCAAAATCCTTACAAAAAAATCTTTAACAATCCCGTGATATCAGGTTGCTATCCTGGAATTCACGCGGTCATGCTCACCTCTCTTCCTCTTACTCTCTCTGTGAAAGATGAAATAGCTGCTCTATTATTTGTATACAAGAATCTTGGATGACTAAGGCTTTCCTAGATGGTTATGAAGTCCCGCAACTGGTGGCAAGTAAGGGAATAATGGGCCGACCTTTTGGTGGCCTCTTAATTGCCATCAAAAGTGTAATAGGACTGTCAATGATAGATACTCTGTCCCTTCCTCTTAGTGTTTTGGCATTAATAGTAAAAGCAAATGCAGCGCTGGGTCCACTGTTTATGTTAGTAATTAATGTATATTGGTCTCCCAACCCTAACCTCTAGGACGGAATTAAGGGAATTAATACATTGACCCTCGATGAAATGCTGCAATATCACGGACTACAGTTATTGGCTGTGGGTGATTTTAATGCTGATATTCCTAGTATGTCATCCTTTTTGTCTAGGGAAAAACCAGAATTAGGTATCCTGACACCCTCGATAGAAGAGGGCAATAGTCGCATAATTGGTGCCCCCCACGGGGAGCACTAGAAAATCCCTACATGGGCAGATGTAGGCCAATTTATCTGCCAATTGGGGCCTTACTTCAGTAAATTCTACTCTGGAACCACACGTAGATCCCCATACTTGGTCGGACGGACTCCACACCTCTATCATTGATTACATCTTTATGTCCGGTTTTCTTTTTGACTGTTGTCACTCGTTCAATATTTTGCTTTCATCTTTGAGTGATCACAGAATTTTAGAAGTGGCACTAGCTATCACCATGATACTGTATCTACACTCAACAATGCTATCTAATTTGGATTTAAACAATGCTAAAAATCGTATCTTCTGGCATAATGACAACATAAAAAATGTAAACAAGGATTATGTGTCGGATTATCACTCAAAAGCAATAGAGTCTAGGCAGGTCACTTTCTTCCAATGCCACTTCCCTAAGTATTTAGAGGACTTGATCCTTAAAAATAGTAAAACACAAATAAAAAAATCATTGAGGTTGAGACACAAACATGTCTATGATCTGAGGGTAAAGGAAAGTAAAAACAAATGTATAAAGGACATAAGAAGTGTACTGAATAGCAATCTACCAGTAGATAACAAGAAAATAGCCATTCAAAAGCTGAAACAACGTCTATAAAATTCTCTAAAGCAGCATAAAACCAATATGCTTCAGGCTGCCAGTGAAGTTATTCCGCGAGCCTTGAAGGAAGGTTCCTCGCGTCAATTTTGGCAGTTGATTAACACTATTGAGTCGCCAGAGATTTTGGACCAATCAAACTCGATCCCGGAGGAAATATGGAAAGGGCATGTCACAATCTAAAGTGCCCCAAGAAAGAAGGGATATGAGGTGAGCGAATGGGTGATGAATCACGCTTGGAATCTTGATTTTTCCATAAATGATATTGTGAGACTAATTCAAAGATCGAGTACATCAAAGCAGCAGGCCTGAATCAGCTGGCAAATGTAACATTAAATGCGAAGCTTGAAATATGGGCCAAAGCATTAGCTATACTTTTTTTTAAAAATGTTTAAATTTGTTTTGGTCACAAATGGACCTTTACAAAAATTACAACAGTTAAAAAATAATAAATGTAGTTAAAAAGAGAGTTTCATTTCCTGTGCTCAGATTGGTAATTTAACTCATTTTTAAAAATATATAATTTGAGTAAGAGTAAAGGAAAAAGAACATAGAAAAAGAATCAATTTCTTTTGACATATAAAACAGCAAGTCATTGTGAGTAATTAGTCATGATGATAGAAAGTAAAAAAAAGCTTTTCCACAAGGAGCCTGCTGTCTGGGATCTAAGGCTCACCAGATTTTGGCCCCTTCTTTATCATGACTGTTTGGATTTCTATATACCACCTACACCCTACGATTCAGCCTTGTGGGTTACTCCAGTTCTTTGGAGAATCTGGCCGACTGCAATTGTTATAGTGGTATTATGCCCTGAGATCAACAGGTTCCAAAACATTTCTGAAAGCAGCCAGTTCTCCATGTCTACAAATTTGGAGAGGTAGTTCACTCTTATGTCCCATGTACCACCACAGTACTGAAGTAGATGGCTCAGCTTTTGCTTGGCTGGATCTTCGCAGATGTTGCATAATTTGATTGCCTTGTGGCTTTGACCTCTAATGTGTAGTATTTCTCCTGTGTGGATTAAATTCAAGCGCGCCCTTAGGAAAGTGTCTCTGGATTCCCAACATGGGTGTTTCATTAGGTAATTTGGCAACTCGCCTAGTTTTTTATCCACCACTAAGAAGGTGTTCCGTGGTTTGATTTGCCGCATTTTCTCTCCGGTTTTGATCCAGTCCCACGTTTCAATGTCTTTTTTTTAGCTTTCATGGGATTAGCTATACTGTTCTCGGACATTATTACCACAAGACTTATTCCATATACATTGCACTTTTCGCATATTGTATCTGTCTATAAAAAGGGTGATCCGTCCTCCCCACTTAATTATCACCCGATTACATTACTAGATGCAGATTCTAAAATCTTTGCTGGGCTTCTGCTATCAAAAGTTGATGAACGGGCAGAAGCTAACTCCATCATATCTGGGTATCAATTTGGATTTTGCAAAGAAGTAGGTACAGATGAGGGAGGTTTGATCATTTCCTTAGTGCAAGAGAAGTCGTGGGTCAAAAATGCTACCCCAATTTATATTGCAGCGATGGACTTATCCTTAGAATTTGACCTTGTTGAGTGCTCATTGCTATGGTAAGAATTATCATTGTGGGGCCTACTGAGTGAAATCCTATCTATTCTGATCCATTTACATAAAGGCTCCCAAATACAAGTTCGTTTGAACCGAGAGGGACTTTTGACCTGCCTGTTTGTAACTCAAAATGGACTGCGCCAAGGATGCATATTTGCTCCAATACTATTTAATCTTTATGTTGCAGATGTAGGCATACCTTTGGCTAAAGCTGCATTTATTTCTCCAAAAATAGAGGGTATGAAAATATGTCGGTGTGCGTATGCAGACGATTTTTTGCTAATTGACTGTACACCACTAGACCTCCAGCATCTTATAAAGACCTTCTCCAATTATATGACCTCGATTGGTCTTGTGATAGATACTGGGAAATCGCTGATCATGCGGTTGAGTTATCATTAAAAAACACTCCTTATAGCTGGTACATAAATTGAGTGAAACTTGCAATTCACTCTTTATTGCGATACCTGGGGTTCCCAGTTATTGAGAACCCCAGAAAACATTTGTATCTATATTATATATGGGAGAAGGCCTGAAATCTCATATTACAAATGAGGAACGTTTTGGGGAAATATTGAAAGTACTCACTGTTTCCTCTATTGAGTGTCTATAAATTAAAGGTGATTCTGAACCTTTGTTACGGCTTAGAGCGTCAACCTCTTAGTATTTAGATTGATCTGAACATGATAGCAGCAAGAACCTGTTGAGCGATACTGACATGTCTACCAAATGTGTGTTCCGCTAGCTGCCTTAAAACATGAGCTAGACTTGCAATCTCTGACTAATCTGGTAAATTGGAAAAAAGTAATTATACCGGAAACTCTTACAAGACACTGGAAATGCCATCTATACTAAATTGGGCTCTAAGCTTAGAACGAGCACTAAAGAGGCCGCTCTCATTTCCCGGATCTACTATGGCAGAATGCGTATATGCGATTAACTGGTGAAATAATGGAGATTAGAGCTTGTAAAGTGAGTGGATACAATCTATGCAGATTCTGTAAGACTGGCAATGTTAAGGAAAGTCTTAAACATTTATTATCAGAATGTACCGCATTAAGCTCTCAGCGTATCGCACGTTTTGTGAGATTTGTATCAGGGAGGGTTGTCCTGGACTCAGAATGGTGGGAAATGCTACATGGCACCACTGTGGGGCTTAAAATCGCTGTGGTTAGATTCTTTTCAGACATATGTGTTCTAATACAACTCAAACCCAATCCATATGCTGGCGATTGAATGAATTGATAATTACATCTGAAGATATTGTTCAAAATGAAATTTTGTAAAGGTTTTTGTAAAACCATAAACAAATAAATAAATGAATGAAATGTAAGTATCAGGCGCAGCAAATGAGCCTCAGAGCTTCCCTACTTAGTTAGCGAAAACCCATTCTTTGTTAATGTGTTCAGTAGGTGCAAAAGCTAGCACATTACAACGGACACGCTCCCAGGATAACATAGTGAGAAACGAGCAGCCTCAGATATATTCAGGGCCAGGAAGTGAAGCCCATGGTGGCGAAAGAAAGGAAGTGAAAGCACAACGTTTTATAATTCAGCAAATTATTAAACGAAAACAGGTCTACTGACAGTTTCAACATGCCCCATGGCCGTTTCAAATTGCCCTTTAGCACATCCAGGCCTGGGAAAAGGTCCAGAGAGTTCTGAAAATGCAACATTATAGTGGTAAGTTTACAATGGTTCAGGGCTTTTCTAGTGTCATTATGGAAGGTGTGGAGCTGGCTGGCTCAAATGAATAAAGATCCGCTGGTCAACTCAATGACTCAATGTTTTAGTGCTGGGGATGTAGGAAATGAGGGTTGGTCTGTGACGCCACGGAAGTAGTTGTGGGTAGTGGGGTGATTTTCGCTGAGCCCAATCATCGATGTGTAATGTATGTACCTCTATAGGGGAATGACGCTGTCCCACCAATTAGCTTTGCAAGGCGGGCTAACATAATGTTGCAGTATGTCTAAATGCTAATTTGATTGTATTATTATAAAAGCTTGCTCTAGGGGCGTATTCTTTGACAGCGCTTTTCATGCAGTTCTGTTCTGCCATTCTGTAGAAATCTTGCTTTCCCAGCGGTGTCTGGACTTTGATTAAATTGTGTTATTTCTTGCATGGTGTACGCTCCTTTATGTTTTGGTAACTTCCCAAGCAACCCCTAATACACAGACCAGGCAGCAGAAGAAACGGAGGCATTGCTGCTGTGGCCATGGGTGGCTCTCTGACTCTGGCTGATTTGGACAGGACTGCCGACTGGGTGCGCATGCATAGCACGCACCGTCAGTAACCAGGTCCAGGCCGCTCGTTTCTAGGCAGATAATTGATTTGCTACATAATACCAAATGTGCCCTGGCCTGTCTGTGTGTCCGTTTCGTGAGGAGTGGAGGAGAAGACGACGGTGCGTGCAGCGTGGCCCATCCCCAGCTTGTTGCCTTGTTTTTATCAGGGCACTGAGATGGGCAAGCTCAGTAACAAAGTGAAAGTGACACCAAACGATCATCCCCGGGCAAGGCAAAGTCCGTGGTAGGGTCTCTGCACAGCACACGTTCTTTTTTTTTTTTAAATCCCTTTGCAAATTAATCTCACACACCCCAGGTGGAGCGCCTGCCAGCTCGGTGGGAGCCGGCCCCAATGGGGGGTCACATCGGACATCACGGTTGCCGTCCCCCCGAACCACTCCCTCTGGCTCCACCACTGCATTGGTAACTTGTTTCAAAGAGAGGATGCATGCCAGGAAAAGTCCTATTCCCTGTTTTTCCCTCTTGCAGTTCTTTGCTTCAAGCCTGTAATGTCATGGCTTTTTGGTGGTGCGTTGGCCTCCAGAGATGGAGAGTTTCTCAGCCAGGTAGAGTGGTGTTTTGGTCGTGCCTCCTTTGTACGTGATGCAGGCAGACTTTAACATGATTAATGATTGAAGGGGGGCAGGATGGCTCCTTGAGGATGGGGGTGATGTGTTTGCGTTCTCGTGGTTCAGAGTGCTGCAGCGTGCTTCATTGCTTTTAGAGGAGCGATGGTGGCATCTGGGACTTCCATGAGTGGGGCGTTGCCTCCATCCAGGTGGGAGATGAGCTGTGCTTGGACAACGGTTTTGAAACCTGGGACAAGGAGGAAAGGATTGCGTTTATAGAGGATTGTACGCTGGCACAAGGCTGCTTGGGTCTTTCTAGCATTGTGTGTTTTGAATGGGAGTTCACAGTTGATGGTACAGCTGAGAAATTGTGAACTGGTTGAGAGTTGAGTTGTGAATCTGTCAAGCCTCATGTCAATTAGTCAATTCTGGGTTTGGGCATGCTTGTTTTCTTTTTTTTAGGACCATTGATTTGGCCTTTGTGGGCTCGAGCTACAGGTATGTGCGTGACAACTAGACTTGGATGAAGGGCAGACAGTGCTTGTCTCGATGGATGTCATTGATGCAATTGATCTTTGGGTAAAGCTGTATTCTTAATGTCGGTGTTGGTGAGGAGTTGCCCCAGAGGTTCCATGTAGAGGTTAAAGGCAGAGGCGTTGCTAGGGGGGGCTAAGGGGGCTATAGCCCCAGGTCTTTTGGTTGTAGCCCCGGATAGAATCTCAGTAGCTACAACCAAAAGACTGGCTAGCCCCCAATCCTGACAGTTCCAACATCAGCTTAGCCCCGGGTCTTTTCCAGACCTAGCAACACCCCTGGTTAAAGGTGACAGTGGACAGGGCAGAGCCTTGTGGAACTCTGCCGGTTACTGAGCAGCCTTGGGATCTTTTATGGCCCACTGGAATCACTAGGATTCTGTTGGGGAGGTAGGAGTTGAACCACTGTAGGAGTGTTTCAATGAAGAGCATGCATGTGGCAAGAATACTGAGGAGGACTCAATGGTCAACGGTCTCAAAAGCATCATGTTGCTAGGAGACAGAGGAGTAACAGCTGAAGGGAACAATGCCTGAATGACATAATCACAGCAGGATTTGGCAGCTGGGGTTGACAGATTGCTGAGCACAAGGTGGCTTGGGATGGTAGAAGGAAGACTGATATCAGGTAAGAGAAGATGGCAAACATGTCCCAGAACTGGTGCTTCCTATTGTGGGCATAGTTGGGGCTCCGTCCCCATCACATGGGGAGTGTGACCAATGTACAATGGCAGGCTAGCCACATTGTATGGCTTACAGTTTTCTGAAGGAAGCCCTACGTCGACTAGACAGAGCAGAGCCCCTGGCAGGGGTATGCTGCCAGGGAGCTCTGGGCTATGAGCTGAAAGATTGACTGGAGACGGCGGAGGAGAAAACGTAAGAACTGTTCTGAGAGGACGCAGTTCTGTTAACACATTGCAGCCTGTAAGGTGAAAAAGCCAAAGTTCTGTTATAGTGGAGAGGGGATTCTACAGATCCACAATACATTACATTCACAAGAAGCCCTACTGGGAGCTGGGGAGTTCATCAGCCTTTGTAATTCCTAAAATTCCATGAAGGTGCCTCACAGATGCCGATTTAGCGTGGTTCACAAATTATAGACCCACCTGTGTGGCATAAACCTTGGTATCATCTTTGACTCCACTCTCTCTCTCTTTCTCTCCACACATCACAGGCCTTGCCAAGAAGTCCAACTTTTAGCTGCACGTCCTCAGAGGCATTCCCCCTTTCCTCACCTTCCCCCAGAAGCTCAATGTCTCCAGAGCCCTAGTTCTGTCTAGACTGGACTACTGCAACTGCCGTTTCCTCAATCTGCCTCTTTACTCCCTTCGCCCCCTTCAACTAATCCAGGATAGGACTGCGAGACGTATCCTTGACCTCAAGCCCAGGGATTGCATCTCTCCAGCGCTAAATACTCTCCTGGTGTCATAAGGATCAGATTCAAGACCCGTTGCATCATCCACCAGGCGGTCTGGAGCCGGGGACCTCTCTACATCCAGCTTTCCAACTCTAAATTCCTCCTGGCCAGAGTCATTCGGTACTCTGGCTCCAACTCTCTGCAGGTAAAACGTTTCTCCAAGCAGAGAGTTGGAGGTAGATCCCTTTCCTTGGCTGGCTCCTCCCTCTGGAACGGCCTCCCTGCCATCCTCCGACTTGAGCCAGATCTTCTTAAGTTCCCGAAAATTCTCAAGGCTTTCCTTTCCTCCTCTTCATTCCCTCTCCTCCTACCGTGCTAACTCCCCTTCTGCCACTGAAACTGGGGCCTGGTCCCTTCTGAGTCACATTGAGACCATACCACCCCCTACCAGTCCCCCCAGCACCCCTTGTCAGCACCACCCCTCGGGCCAGCCCAACCTGGTCCTCCCTGTCCACCGCACTAATCCTCCCTCCGCCCTCTTCCCATGACACTTGCCAACTTGGCCCACCCAGCACTTGTAGACCCCCTCCTTTGGGGCACCCCACTCCTGCACTTCCCCCTGTTCCCCCAACCCCCTTTGTCATGCACTTGCACGGTAGGATTGTCACAAGTCCCTTATAACCATTGTTTGCTCTTCTTCCTTTATGGTTCCCATGTACCCTCCAACCCCCCCATCTTGTCTTGTGGAACCTGGAAACACTTGTGTATAGGCGCCATAAAAATGTCCAATAAATAATTAAATAGACACTCAGCCTCTCCCAGCTCAGTACTCTGAGTCACCCCACAGGTGCCCCACTCAGCTGGGAATTTGGGTAGTAAAGAAAAGTACCACGCTGGTGGTGTCCAAATTTAGCTCCGCATCTGAAAGTGCTGCAAATGAGAGGAGCTCTCATTCTGGCCAATTAACTGCGGACGTGCATGCCGCTGTCCTGCTGTGATGCTCTAGCCCAGCGGTGAGGGCACTGCACCTTACAGATCCCAACAGATTATTTCTAAGATCATACCTGGATGCATGTCACCCGCCCATTGGTAGCAACTCTAAGCCTATAAGATGTCACCTTCCCCGTTAGTAGCATCTCTAAGCCTATGAGATGTCACCAGCCCCACTGGTAGCTTCTCTAAGCCTATGAGATGTCACCCGCCCCATTGGTAGCATCTCTAAGCCTATGAGATGTCACCTTCCCCGTTAGTAGCATCTCTAAGCCTATGAGATGTCACCAGCCCCACTGGTAGCATCTCTAAGCCTATGAGATGTCACCTTCCCCATTGGTAGCATCTCTAAGCCTATGAGATGTCACCCGCCCCATTGGTAGTATCTCTAAGCCTATGAGATGTCAACCGCCCCATTGGTAGCATCTCTAAGCCTATGAGATGTCACCTTCCCCGTTAGTAGCATCTCTAAGCCTATGAGATGTCACCAGCCCCATTGGTACCAACTCTAAGCCTATGAGATGTCACCTTCCCCGTTGGTAGCATCTCTAAGCCTATGAGATGCCACCAGCCCCACTGGTAGCATCTCTAAGCCTATGAGATGTCACCCGCCCCATTGGTAGCATCTCTAAGCCTATGAGATGTCACCCGCCCCATTGGTAGCATCTCTAAGCCTATGAGATGTCACCCGCCCCATTGGTAGCATCTCTAAGCCTATGAGATGTCACCTTCCCCGTTAGTAGCATCTCTAAGCCTATGAGATGTCACCAGCCCCACTGGTAGCATCTCTAAGCCTATGAGATGTCACCCGCCCCATTGGTAGCACCTCTAGGCCTATGAGATGTCACCCGCCCCATTGGTAGCATCTCTAGGCCTATGAGATGTCAACCGCCCCATTGGTAGCAACCCTAAGCCTATGAGATGTCACCTGCCCCATTGGTAGCATCTCTAGGCCTATGAGATGTCAACCGCCCCATTGGTAGCACCTCTAAGCCTATGAGATGTCACCCGCCCCATTGGTAGCACCTCTAGGCCGATGAGATGTCACCCGCCGCATTGGTAGCATCTCTAAGCCTATGAGATGTCACCCGCCCCATTGGTAGCAACTCTAGGCCTATGAGATGTCACCCGCCCCATTGGTAGCAACTCTAAGCCTATGAGATGTCACCTTCCCCATTGGTAGCATCTCTAAGCCTATGAGATGTCAACAGCCCCATTGGTAGCATCTCTAAGCCTATGAGATGTCACCCTCCCCATTGGTAGCATCTCTAAGCCTATGAGATGTCACCAGCCCCACTGGTAGCATCTCTAAGCCTATGAGATGTCACCCGCCCCATTGGTAGCATCTTTAGGCCTATGAGATGTCACCCTCCCCATTGGTAGCAACTCTAAGCCGATGAGATGTCACCTTCCCCGTTGGTAGCATCTCTAAGCCTATGAGATGTCACCAGCCCCACTGGTAGCAACTCTAAGCCTATGAGATGTCACCAGCCCCACTGGTAGCAACTCTAAGCCTATGAGATGTCACCCTCCCCATTGGTAGCATCTCTAAGCCTAAAAGATGTCACCTGCCCCATTGTTAGCAACTCTAAGCCTATGAGATGCCACCTTCCCCGTTGGTAGCATCTCTAAGCCTATGAGATGTCACCAGACCCACTGGTAGCAACTCTAAGCCTATGAGATGTCACCTGCCCCATTGGTAGCAACTCTAAGCCTATGAGATGTCACCCGCCCCGTTGGTAGCAACTCTAAGCCTATGAGATGTCACCTGCCTCATTGGTAGCAACTCTAAGCCTATGAGATGTCACCCACCCCATTGGTAGCATTTCTAAGCCTGAGATCTCACCCGCCCCATTGGTAGCAACTCTAAGCCTATGAGATGTCACCCACGCCATTGGTAGCATCTCTAAGCCTATGAGATGTCACCCGCCCCATTGGTAGCATCTCTAAGCCTATGAGATGTCACCTGCCCCATTGGTAGCAACTCTAAGCCTATGAGATGTCACCTTCCCCGTTGGTAGCATCTCTAAGCCTATGAGATGTCACCAGCCCCACTGGTAGCAACTCTAAGCCTATGAGATGTCACCTGCCCCATTGGTAGCAACTCTAAGCCTATGAGATGTCACCCGCCCCGTTGGTAGCAACTCTAGGCCTATGAGATGTCACCTGCCTCATTGATAGCATCTCTAAGCCTATGAGATGTCACCCGCCCCATTGGTAGCATTTCTAAGCCTGAGATCTCACCCGCCCCATTGGTAGCAACTCTAAGCCTATGAGATGTCACCCACGCCATTGGTAGCATCTCTAAGCCTATGAGATGTCACCACCCCATTGGTAGCATCTCTAAGCCTATGAGATGTCACCCGCCCCATTGGTAGCAACTCTAAGCCTATGAGATGTCACCCACCCCATTGGTAGCATCTCTAAGCCTGTGAGATGTCACCCGCCCCATTGGTAGCAACTCTAGGCCTATGAGATGTCACCCGCCCCATTGGTAGCATCTCTAAGCCTGTGAGATGTCACCCTCCCCATTGGTAGCATCTCTAAGCCTATAAGATGTCACCTGCCCCATTGGTAGCAACTCTAAGCCTATGAGATGTCACCTTCCCCGTTGGTAGCATATCTAAGCCTATGAGATGTCACCCGCCCCACTGGTAGCAACTCTAAGCCTATGAGATGTCACCTGCCCCATTGGTAGCAACTCTAAGCCTACGAGATGTCACCCGCCCCATTGGTAGCAACTCTAGGCCTATGAGATGTCACTTGCCTCATTGGTAGCATCTCTAAGCCTATGAGATGTCACCCACCCCATTGGTAGCAACTCTAAGCCTATGAGATGTCACCCACCCCATTGGTAGCATCTCTAAGCCTATGAGATGTCACCCGCCCCATTGGTAGCAACTCTAAGCCTATGAGATGTCACCCACCCCATTGGTAGCATCTCTAAGCCTATGAGATGTCACCCGCCTCATTGGTAGCAACTCTAAGCCTATGAGATGTCACCCACCCCATTGGTAGCATCTCTAAGCCTATGAGATGTCACCCGCCCCATTGGTAGCAACTCTAAGCCTATGAGATGTCACCCGCCCCATTGGTAGCAACTCTAAGCCTATGAGATGTCACTCGCCCCATTGGTAGCAACTCTAAGCCTATGAGATGTCACCCCCGAATTGGTAGCAACTCTAAGCCTATGAGATGTCACCCCCGAATTGGTAGCAACTCTACGCCTATGAGATGTCACCCACGAATTGGTAGCAACTCTAGGCCTATGAGATGTCACCTGCCCCATTGGTAGCAACTCTAAACCTATGAGATGTCACCCCCGAATTGGTAGCAACTCTAGGCCTATGAGATGTCACCCACCCCATTGGTAGCATCTCTAAGCCTATGAGATGTCACCCGCCCCATTGGTAGCAACTCTAAGCCTATGAGATGTCACCCGCCCCATTGGTAGCAACTCTAAGCCTGTGAGATGTCACCAGCCCCACTGGTAGCAACTCTAAGCCTATGAGATGTCACCAGCCCCACTGGTAGCAACTCTAAGCCTATGAGATGTCACCTGCCCCATTGGTAGCAACTCTAAGCCTATGAGATGTCACCCGCCCCATTGGTAGCAACTCTAAGCCTATGAGACGTCACCCCCGAATTGGTAGCAACTCTAGGCCTATGAGATGTCACCTGCCCCATTGGTAGCAACTCTAAGCCTATGAGATGTCACCAGCCCCACTGGTAGCAACTCTAAGCCTATGAGATGTCACCTGCCCCATTAGTAGCAACTCTAAGCCTATGAGATGTCACCCGCCCCATTGGTAGCAACTCTAAGCCTATGAGATGTCACCCCCGAATTCTAGCAACTCTAGGCCTATGAGATGTCACCTGCCCCATTGGTACCAACTCTAAGCCTATGAGATGTCACCCCCGAATTGGTAGCAACTCTAGGCCTATGAGATGTCACCTGCCCCATTGGTAGCAACTCTAGGCCTATGAGATGTCACCCACCCCATTGGTAGCATCTCTAAGCCTATGAGATGTCACCCGCCCCATTGGTAGCAACTCTAAGCCTATGAGATGTCACCCGCCCCATTGGTCGCAACTCTAAGCCTGTGAGATGTCACCAGCCCCACTGGTAGCAACTCTAAGCCTATGAGATGTCACACGCCCCATTGGTAGCAACTCTAAGCCTATGAGATGTCACCCCCGAATTGGTAGCAACTCTAGGCCTATGAGATGTCACCCACCCCATTGGTAGCATCTCTAGGCCTATGAGATGTCACCCACCCCATTGGTAGCAACTCTAAGCCTATGAGATGTCACCCACCCCATTGGTAGCATCTCTAGGCCTATGAGATGTCACCCACCCCATTGGTAGCATCTCTAAGCCTATGAGATGTCACCCACCCTATTGGTAGCATCGCTAGGCCTATGAGATGTCACCCGCCCCACTGGTAGCAACTCTAAGCCTACGAGATGTCACCCTCCTCATTGGAAGCAACTCTAGGCCTATGAGATGTCACCTGCCTCATTGGGAGCATCTCTAAACCTATGAGATGTCACCCACCCCATTGGTAGCATTTCTAAGCCTGAGATCTCACCCACCCCATTGGTAGCAACTCTAAGCCTATGAGATGTCACCCACGCCATTGGTAGCATCTCTAAGCCTATGAGATGTCACCCACCCCATTGGTAGCATCTCTAAGCCTATGAGATGTCACCCGCCCCATTGGTAGCAACTCTAAGCCTATGAGATGTCACCCACCCCATTGGTAGCATCTCTAAGCCTGTGAGATGTCACCCGCCCCATTGGTAGCAACTCTAGGCCTATGAGATGTCACCTGCCCCATTGGTAGCATCTCTAAGCCTATGAGATGTCACCCTCCCCATTGGTAGCATCTCTAAGCCTATAAGATGTCACCTTCCCCGTTGGTAGCAACTCTAAGCCTATGAGATGTCACCTTCCCCGTTGGTAGCATATCTAAGCCTATGAGATGTCACCCAACCCACTGGTAGCAACTCTAAGCCTATGAGATGTCACCTGCCCCATTGGTAGCAACTCTAAGCCTATGAGATGTCACCCGCCCCATTGGTAGCAACTCTAGGCCTATGAGATGTCACCTGCCTCATTGGTAGCATCTCTAAGCCTATGAGATGTCACCCACCCCATTGGTAGCAACTCTAAGCCTATGAGATGTCACCCACCCCATTGGTAGCATCTCTAAGCCTATGAGATGTCACCCGCCCCATTGGTAGCAACTCTAAGCCTATGAGATGTCACCCACCCCATTCGTAGCATCTCTAAGCCTATGAGATGTCACCCGCCCCATTGGTAGCAACTCTAAGCCTATGAGATGTCACCCACCCCATTGGTAGCATCTCTAAGCCTATGAGATGTCACCCGCCTCATTGGTAGCAACTCTAAGCCTATCAGATGTCACCCGCCCCATTGGTAGCAACTCTAAGCCTATGAGATGTCACCCGCCCCATTGGTAGCAACTCTAAGCCTATGAGATGTCACCCCTGAATTGGTAGCAACTCTAAGCCTATGAGATGTCACCTGCACCATTGGTAGCAACTCTAAGCCTATGAGATGTCACCCCCGAATTGGTAGCAACTCTAGGCCTATGAGATGTCACCTGCCCCATTGGTAGCAACTCTAAGCCTATGAGATGTCACCTGCCCCATTGGTAGCAACTCTAAGCCTATGAGATGTCACCCCCGAATTGGTAGCAACTCTAGGCCTATGAGATGTCACCCACCCCATTGGTAGCATCTCTAAGCCTATGAGATGTCACCCGCCCCATTGGTAGCAACTCTAAGCCTATGAGATGTCACCCGCCCCATTGGTAGCAACTCTAAGCCTGTGAGATGTCACCAGCCCCACTGGTAGCAACTCTAAGCCTATGAGATGTCACCAGCCCCACTGGTAGCAACTCTAAGCCTATGAGATGTCACCTGCCCCATTGGTAGCAACTCTAAGCCTATGAGATGTCACCCGCCCCATTGGTAGCAACTCTAAGCCTATGAGATGTCACCACCGAATTGGTAGCAACTCTAGGCCTGTGAGATGTCACCTGCCCCATTGGTAGCAACTCTAAGCCTATGAGATGTCACCCCCGAATTGGTAGCAACTCTAGGCCTATGAGATCTCACCTGCCCCATTGGTAGCAACTCTAAGCCTATGAGATGTCACCAGCCCCACTGGTAGCAACTCTAAGCCTATGAGATGTCACCTGCCCCATTAGTAGCAACTCTAAGCCTATGAGATGTCACCCGCCCCATTGGTAGCAACTCTAAGCCTATGAGATGTCACCCCCGAATTGGTAGCAACACTAGGCCTATGAGATGTCACCTGCCCCATTGGTAGCAACTCTAAGCCTATGAGATGTCACCCCCGAATTGGTAGCAACTCTAGGCCTATGAGATGTCACCTGCCCCATTGGTAGCAACTCTAAGCCTATGAGATGTCACCCGCCCCATTGGTAGCAACTCTAAGCCTATGAGATGTCACCCCCGAATTGGTAGCAACTCTAGGCCTATGAGATGTCACCCACCCCATTGGTAGCATCTCTAAGCCTATGAAATGTCACCCGCCCCATTGGTAGCAACTCTAAGCCTGTGAGATGTCACCAGCCCCACTGGTAGCAACTCTAAGCCTGTGAGATGTCACCAGCCCCACTGGTAGCAACTCTAAGCCTATGAGATGTCACCCGCCCCATTGGTAGCAACTCTAAGCCTATGAGATGTCACCCCCGAATTGGTAGCAACTCTAGGCCTATGAGATGTCACCCACCCCATTGGTAGCATCTCTAGGCCTATGAGATGTCACCCACCCCATTGGTAGCAACTCTAAGCCTATGAGATGTCACCCACCCCATTGGTAGCATCTCTAGGCCTATGAGATGTCACCCGCCCCACTGGTAGCAACTCTAAGCCTATGAGATGTCACCCACCCCATTGGTAGCATCTCTAAGCCTGTGAGATGTCACCCGCCCCATTGGTAGCAACTCTAGGCCTATGAGATGTCACCCGCCCCATTGGTAGCATCTCTAAGCCTGTGAGATGTCACCCTCCCCATTGGTAGCATCTCTAAGCCTATAAGATGTCACCTGCCCCATTGGTAGCAACTCTAAGCCTATGAGATGTCACCTTCCCCGTTGGTAGCATATCTAAGCCTATGAGATGTCACCCGCCCCACTGGTAGCAACTCTAAGCCTATGAGATGTCACCTGCCCCATTGGTAGCAACTCTAAGCCTACGAGATGTCACCCGCCCCATTGGTAGCAACTCTAGGCCTATGAGATGTCACTTGCCTCATTGGTAGCATCTCTAAGCCTATGAGATGTCACCCACCCCATTGGTAGCAACTCTAAGCCTATGAGATGTCACCCACCCCATTGGTAGCATCTCTAAGCCTATGAGATGTCACCCACCCCATTGGTAGCAACTCTAAGCCTATGAGATGTCACCCACCCCATTGGTAGCATCTCTAAGCCTATGAGATGTCACCCGCCTCATTGGTAGCAACTCTAAGCCTATGAGATGTCACCCACCCCATTGGTAGCATCTCTAAGCCTATGAGATGTCACCCGCCCCATTGGTAGCAACTCTAAGCCTATGAGATGTCACCCGCCCCATTGGTAGCAACTCTAAGCCTATGAGATGTCACTCGCCCCATTGGTAGCAACTCTAAGCCTATGAGATGTCACCCCCGAATTGGTAGCAACTCTAAGCCTATGAGATGTCACCCCCGAATTGGTAGCAACTCTAAGCCTATGAGATGTCACCCACGAATTGGTAGCAACTCTAGGCCTATGAGATGTCACCTGCCCCATTGGTAGCAACTCTAAACCTATGAGATGTCAGCCCCGAATTGGTAGCAACTCTAGGCCTATGAGATGTCACCCACCCCATTGGTAGCATCTCTAAGCCTATGAGATGTCACCCGCCCCATTGGTAGCAACTCTAAGCCTATGAGATGTCACCCGCCCCATTGGTAGCAACTCTAAGCCTGTGAGATGTCACCAGCCCCACTGGTAGCAACTCTAAGCCTATGAGATGTCACCAGCCCCACTGGTAGCAACTCTAAGCCTATGAGATGTCACCTGCCCCATTGGTAGCAACTCTAAGCCTATGAGATGTCACCCGCCCCATTGGTAGCAACTCTAAGCCTATGAGACGTCACCCCCGAATTGGTAGCAACTCTAGGCCTATGAGATGTCACCTGCCCCATTGGTAGCAACTCTAAGCCTATGAGATGTCACCAGCCCCACTGGTAGCAACTCTAAGCCTATGAGATGTCACCTGCCCCATTAGTAGCAACTCTAAGCCTATGAGATGTCACCCGCCCCATTGGTAGCAACTCTAAGCCTATGAGATGTCACCCCCGAATTCTAGCAACTCTAGGCCTATGAGATGTCACCTGCCCCATTGGTACCAACTCTAAGCCTATGAGATGTCACCCCCGAATTGGTAGCAACTCTAGGCCTATGAGATGTCACCTGCCCCATTGGTAGCAACTCTAGGCCTATGAGATGTCACCCACCCCATTGGTAGCATCTCTAAGCCTATGAGATGTCACCCGCCCCATTGGTAGCAACTCTAAGCCTATGAGATGTCACCCGCCCCATTGGTCGCAACTCTAAGCCTGTGAGATGTCACCAGCCCCACTGGTAGCAACTCTAAGCCTATGAGATGTCACACGCCCCATTGGTAGCAACTCTAAGCCTATGAGATGTCACCCCCGAATTGGTAGCAACTCTAGGCCTATGAGATGTCACCCACCCCATTGGTAGCATCTCTAGGCCTATGAGATGTCACCCACCCCATTGGTAGCAACTCTAAGCCTATGAGATGTCACCCACCCCATTGGTAGCATCTCTAGGCCTATGAGATGTCACCCACCCCATTGGTAGCATCTCTAAGCCTATGAGATGTCACCCACCCTATTGGTAGCATCGCTAGGCCTATGAGATGTCACCCGCCCCACTGGTAGCAACTCTAAGCCTACGAGATGTCACCCTCCTCATTGGAAGCAACTCTAGGCCTATGAGATGTCACCTGCCTCATTGGGAGCATCTCTAAACCTATGAGATGTCACCCACCCCATTGGTAGCATTTCTAAGCCTGAGATCTCACCCACCCCATTGGTAGCAACTCTAAGCCTATGAGATGTCACCCACGCCATTGGTAGCATCTCTAAGCCTATGAGATGTCACCCACCCCATTGGTAGCATCTCTAAGCCTATGAGATGTCACCCGCCCCATTGGTAGCAACTCTAAGCCTATGAGATGTCACCCACCCCATTGGTAGCATCTCTAAGCCTGTGAGATGTCACCCGCCCCATTGGTAGCAACTCTAGGCCTATGAGATGTCACCTGCCCCATTGGTAGCATCTCTAAGCCTATGAGATGTCACCCTCCCCATTGGTAGCATCTCTAAGCCTATAAGATGTCACCTTCCCCGTTGGTAGCAACTCTAAGCCTATGAGATGTCACCTTCCCCGTTGGTAGCATATCTAAGCCTATGAGATGTCACCCAACCCACTGGTAGCAACTCTAAGCCTATGAGATGTCACCTGCCCCATTGGTAGCAACTCTAAGCCTATGAGATGTCACCCGCCCCATTGGTAGCAACTCTAGGCCTATGAGATGTCACCTGCCTCATTGGTAGCATCTCTAAGCCTATGAGATGTCACCCACCCCATTGGTAGCAACTCTAAGCCTATGAGATGTCACCCACCCCATTGGTAGCATCTCTAAGCCTATGAGATGTCACCCGCCCCATTGGTAGCAACTCTAAGCCTATGAGATGTCACCCACCCCATTGGTAGCATCTCTAAGCCTATGAGATGTCACCCGCCCCATTGGTAGCAACTCTAAGCCTATGAGATGTCACCCACCCCATTGGTAGCATCTCTAAGCCTATGAGATGTCACCCGCCTCATTGGTAGCAACTCTAAGCCTATCAGATGTCACCCGCCCCATTGGTAGCAACTCTAAGCCTATGAGATGTCACCTGCCCCATTGGTAGCAACTCTAAGCCTATGAGATGTCACCCCTGAATTGGTAGCAACTCTAAGCCTATGAGATGTCACCTGCACCATTGGTAGCAACTCTAAGCCTATGAGATGTCACCCCCGAATTGGTAGCAACTCTAGGCCTATGAGATGTCACCTGCCCCATTGGTAGCAACTCTAAGCCTATGAGATGTCACCTGCCCCATTGGTAGCAACTCTAAGCCTATGAGATGTCACCCCCGAATTGGTAGCAACTCTAGGCCTATGAGATGTCACCCACCCCATTGGTAGCATCTCTAAGCCTATGAGATGTCACCCGCCCCATTGGTAGCAACTCTAAGCCTATGAGATGTCACCCGCCCCATTGGTAGCAACTCTAAGCCTGTGAGATGTCACCAGCCCCACTGGTAGCAACTCTAACCCTATGAGATGTCACCAGCCCCACTGGTAGCAACTCTAAGCCTATGAGATGTCACCTGCCCCATTGGTAGCAACTCTAAGCCTATGAGATGTCACCCGCCCCATTGGTAGCAACTCTAAGCCTATGAGATGTCACCACCGAATTGGTAGCAACTCTAGGCCTGTGAGATGTCACCTGCCCCATTGGTAGCAACTCTAAGCCTATGAGATGTCACCCCCGAATTGGTAGCAACTCTAGGCCTATGAGATCTCACCTGCCCCATTGGTAGCAACTCTAAGCCTATGAGATGTCACCAGCCCCACTGGTAGCAACTCTAAGCCTATGAGATGTCACCTGCCCCATTAGTAGCAACTCTAAGCCTATGAGATGTCACCCGCCCCATTGGTAGCAACTCTAAGCCTATGAGATGTCACCCCCGAATTGGTAGCAACACTAGGCCTATGAGATGTCACCTGCCCCATTGGTAGCAACTCTAAGCCTATGAGATGTCACCCCCGAATTGGTAGCAACTCTAGGCCTATGAGATGTCACCTGCCCCATTGGTAGCAACTCTAAGCCTATGAGATGTCACCCGCCCCATTGGTAGCAACTCTAAGCCTATGAGATGTCACCCCCGAATTGGTAGCAACTCTAGGCCTATGAGATGTCACCCACCCCATTGGTAGCATCTCTAAGCCTATGAAATGTCACCCGCCCCATTGGTAGCAACTCTAAGCCTGTGAGATGTCACCAGCCCCACTGGTAGCAACTCTAAGCCTGTGAGATGTCACCAGCCCCACTGGTAGCAACTCTAAGCCTATGAGATGTCACCCGCCCCATTGGTAGCAACTCTAAGCCTATGAGATGTCACCCCCGAATTGGTAGCAACTCTAGGCCTATGAGATGTCACCCACCCCATTGGTAGCATCTCTAGGCCTATGAGATGTCACCCACCCCATTGGTAGCAACTCTAAGCCTATGAGATGTCACCCACCCCATTGGTAGCATCTCTAGGCCTATGAGATGTCACCCGCCCCACTGGTAGCAACTCTAAGCCTATGAGATGTCACCCTCCCCATTGGAAGCAACTCTAAGCCTATAATATGTCACCCACCCCATTGGTAGCAACTCTGGGCCTATGAGATGTCACACGCCCCATTGGTAGCATCTCTAAGCCTGAGATGTCACCCGCCCCATTGGTAGCAACTCAAGGCCTATGAGATGTCACCCGCCCCATTGGTAGCAACTCTAGGCCTATGAGATGTCACCCGCCCTATTGGTAGCATCTCTAGGCCTATGAGATGTCACCCGCCCCACTGGTAGCAACTCTAAGTCTATGAGATGTCACCCTCCCCATTGGAAGCAACTCTAGGCCTATGAGATGTTACCCACCCCATTGGTAGCAACTCTAGGCCTATGAGATGTCACCCGCCCCATTGGTAGCAACTCTAGGCCTATGAGATGTCACCCGCCCCATTGCTAGCAAGTCTAGGCCTATGAGATGTCACCCGCCCCATTGGTAGCATCTCTAAGCCTGAGATGTCACCCGCCCCATTGGTAGCATCTCTAGGCCTATGAGATGTCACCCACCCCATTGATAGCAACTCTAGGCCTATCAGATGTCACCTTCCCCGTTGGAAGCATCTCTAAGGCTATGAGAACACAAAATGAACTGTTCATTATTGCATGAGCTCTGGGTCCATTGTATATAGTTTATGAGCATAAACCTGGATAGTTCATATATCTGGCCAAAAAAAACATTAAGTTGCTGACAGGCAGACCGGTCTGGATTTTATGTATGTAGAGTTACAAGTAAAACAGCCTTTGCACATGGCATTTGTAGACGACTTCAAAACTGCATTTGACTCTGTCTCGCCAGATCTATTATTTGATCAAATGGAAGAGGCAGCCTGTCCTTCTTACTTACAGACCCGCACTAGACAGCTTTATGCAAACACCTCAATCCAAGTTATCTCAACCTATCTCCACGTATAGAGGTCTCAAACTGGGATGCATTTTAGCATTTGCACTCTTTAATTTCTACATCGCGGACATTGGCAAACACTTTTGTAATGCCATTTCTGCTCGCTAATACCCCAAAAGGCCTACAGAATTTATTATCAGCTCTGGAGGCTTATGCAAATAGGAACCACCTGACTGTGAACTTAGCCAAAACTAAGATCCTAATTTGTGCATCCAAGCGGTCTGCAAAGAAATCACTGTATAAGTGCTCCTTGTCTAGCACGCCCCTGGTAGTGGTCAATGAATACTCGTATCTGGGGGTGAACACGAATAACCACTCTGCTGATTGGCCTTATTTGAATGAGTTAAACAGAAAAGTTCAAACGGCTACTGCGCAAGCACGACTCATGCATAAAAAATATGGTACATTTTCAACCACAACACTTCATTTATACTATAAAGAAAAATGAGTCCCAACTGTCGTCTACGGTGCAGAAACCAGAGCCTATCAGGGTACGGTCTTCTGGGCCAGGCTAGAGGGCCAGTTCTGGAGGTAAGTGCTCTCGTTACCATCTAGCCAAGCAAAGGCCATAGTGCAACTCCAACTTGGCCTATTGTCGCTCAATATCAAATGCATGTGGAAAATTATCACTATGTATAGGAAATGCACTATAGAATTGAACACAAGTCCCTTGCTCTCAGCTCTAGCCTATGTTTAAACTCCATGGACGATTCATCGATTCATCAATACGCCTTTAGAAAAGACCAGGCTTTGCTGTGATGGAGGCAGCTGGAATTTCCGTAGGTTTGTTAACCTACAGAAAGGAAATGATGGTTATGTGCCTGGCGAGTGACACGACAGCGACGCATGTAATACAAGAGATTAAATAATGCAGATTCCAGACTAAAGCGCTTTAATGAACTCGAGCTGTACCTGACTACATTTCCAGCCCCCACTACAGAAACATGTTCTTGCGCTTCCGCTACGAGAGATTTCAAGGGAAGTAGACAAAATACCACACAGACCTATAGAGTGTGTCCATTCTGTAGCGATTTCCTTGAATCTGAAACATTGGTCTTTTGTCCAGCCTTGCTAGCCCGGAGGAAATTATTCTTCCAACATCTATTCAAGGGTCATAGATTTCTGACTCCGTACAGTTTATGGATTATGAATTCTAATGCCGATGGCCCATCTATTATCATAGCTGCAATGACATGTTTAGAATCACATGAATTACAAGACACTGGCAAATCACCTTTAATCATTGAATTACCATTTTTAGCAGTTGCTCTCCTTTTTGGTCGGGTTACTAATATTTCTGATGCATTTCTGTCATTGTTTACCCATGGCTCTATTTACATTGCCTTTCAAATAATGGGCCTCATGAGTCGCCGGTCCGGGAACTACGGTACCATAGTTCCTGGATCGGCAAACTACGAGTTGTGCGCGCGGGTGCCTTTCTGCCCACGAGGTCGGACCTGGCGGGCAGAAAGGCACCCGCGAGCTCAGCATGTTGGATGCACCGGCACCGTAAATGGTGCTGGTGCAGCCGACCTCCCCATTCCCATTCGGCCCTATGGGAGCATCTTTTTTCCGGCGCCCGCAAATGGGCAATTACCGGGTGTGGTGGGGCCAGAATGCACGGTAATTGCCCACTCGCGGGTGTCAGAAAATATTGCAAATTTGGCGGCAGCCTGCCAGTTTTACCGGCAAGGCTACCACCAACCTTGTAATGATGCCCAATGTGGTTTAATCCTTAATAATGCTTTGTGTGATGTTAAATATGATGCATTAAATTGTTACTGTTAATTTCTCTTCCTACTGTAACATTGAAAAGTTGGCATTCCAAACTGTCAATAAAAAAAAGAAAAGAACAGCAACCTAGAGCTCTCCCTCTCTCTCTCTTTCTCTCTCTCTGTCCCTTTCTATTTATTTTCCTCCCACATTTTCTCTCTTTCCCTGCGCAGTGCTCTGTTTTCTTATGTTTAATAGTAGAATGAGAATATTATATGATATGATATGATAAGTCATTTATAGCGCACCTGTAAACAAGTGTTTCTAAGCGCGACAAGGAAGGGAAGACAGGAGGACAAAACAACGATCTTACTAGGCCTTGTGTCAAACAGATTGTGCAAGTGCGGGGGGAGGGAGGAGGAGAAGTGCCACTGTTAGGGAGAATTCTCATAAATGTGCTAATTCCATTCACCCCAGAGACCCCCAGCAACTTTGCTGGATTTTGAGGACTTGATTGTTTTACCTTGAAAGAGTGTAGGCCTTTTCTCCCACTCTCTCGTGTATTTTGATGTGTGTTTTACTTACGTGTTCTTTGGTTATGGAGTTTTAGATGACTCCATAGACCTCATCTTTTCATGTGTTTCACACGACACCTTCAGTGCAGTGACACAGGGAAGCCTTTCTAGGCTGTCCCAAGGTTTAAATACCTTCTCTGGGATAAACTACTGTTTTCCAGAGAATGTAAAGTCAAATTGACTTTACTAGTCTTTTTAAATTCCTAGACCCAGCAAACGCTTTCTTCCTATAGAGTGCTGGAGGGGTTACCTAGTATCCCCTGTGTCTAGAAACTGATGTAGCAGTCCCCTGCTACCCTTTCCTCTCGAAATGGCTGGTGGTAGTGGTTTTACAACAAACTACCATGGTTTTTCCCGACCGCGAACACCGGTAGCTAAAAATCGCGAGAGCCATGTTTTTCAAGAAGGCGTTTGAGCCCTCTTTGTTTAAACAGGTCCCGGTCTTCTTTTTGCACCATTTCTTTTTGGAAAGGTCCTTCTAGAGTTTGTCTCTGCGCGCCAAACCAGGTTTGGTCCCTTTGTTTCTATGCCTTTGGCGCCTGAGTGTCTGGGGTGGGCAGGAAGTTAGGGAGGTGCCCGAAACTCCCTGTGCTAAGTCTCCTAGGAGACCCAAATGCACTCTGGCGTGATTGGCTGGCTGACTGTCTGGCAAGGACAGCCACCCTGCTGAGTGAGTGGCAGCTAGGCTGGAATGAATGGGAGAAAACTGTTTAAAAGGCGAGTCTCTTGGCTTGGAAGGCAGAGTGGACCGAAAGAACCGAAGACGAGCTGGAAGAGGTCGGCTGCTGCAACTACTGGACTGTTGGTTTGCCCGGTGGAGCCCTGCTGCAGGTCCGAATTGCCATGTTCACCTCGACAGAGAAGCCCTTCATGGACGACTTCTTCCTTTGAGTTGGTAGGGCCAATCAACTCGTAAGCCACCTGGACACCTTTCCCGGAGCTGGTTAGGATTAACCAGGGAGAAGGACACCAGCTTGTGTGCTTGAGGAACAGCTACCGGAATTGAAGAATTGCCAATTTGCCAGCTTTGTGACCAGTCCCCGTGCAGTGCAGGAGTCGCCCGACGTCCTCCCTCTTGTCCCCACGACTGAGGCTCAGGAACAGCGAGATCTGCAGGAACAGACATCTTCAGCTGCATCTTTTTCTTCATTTTAAGGTACTGTGAAAACCTGACAGAGAACTTACCTCTCACCGCGAAAGTTCGTGGAACTTTGGCAACTTGCAGCCCCAGTCAGCTTGTGACCCGACATATGAACCTTTCTTCCGTGGACTACTTCTGAGAACCGTGGCAAAGACTTTTCCGTTTAAATACCAGAACCGTTTTTACCTATACAAGACACTAATCCATTGACTTTGGCCTACCTATGGCATTGAATCAACCCCTTTGGTGAACTCAAACTATTTGCACTGTTTTAAAGTAACTCTAATATTTGTTTTATTAACTCAGCCAAAGGCGTATGAGGAGGAGAGAAAGTAGCAGCGAAAGTATACACTGACACACGCTTCATGGGCCGGAGGACCGAGAAGGCGGGTGGCAGTGCTGGGGTCGGCTTACCCGGAGGGGCGGAGAGCGACAGGTGAGAGGAGAGAAAAATGTGGTCAGTCCCAGAGAGAGGAGTGGTGAGAGGGTTGGAGAGGGGGAGGTCTGACAAGATGAGAACACATCCAGGATGTGCCCTGCAGAGTGAGTCGGGCCGGAGGGAAGAATATAGAGAGAGAGTGTCACAGAGGTTGTGAAAGAGCCCAGATGTGGGGCTAGAAGCATCCAGGTTGATGTCGAGGTCTCTGAGAAGGAGAAGTTGAGAGGTAGAGGCAAGGAGGGAGGAGGAAAGGTCAACCCACTCAGGAAGAGGGCAGACCCGCCAGGCAGCCTGTAGATAGTGACCATAGTGAGAGAGGCCAGGAGAGATAGAGAGCCTGCAGACCAGGCATTCAAAGGAGGAGTAGGCCTGCGTAGGAATGACAGAAGCAGGGATCCACTCCAGGAAGATCAGGGCTACTGGCCCTCCAGGATGGTTAATTCTGGGTTCAGAGAGGATTTTGTAGCCATCAGGGACAGAACTGGCCATGAATCAAGTCTCAGTGAGACCGAGGACATTCAAATCAAGCTCTTCGAGGAGACAGCAGATATGAGGGGAGTGTTTGACAGCAGAGCGAGAGTTAAGAGTAGCTACGTGGAGCAGATTGCCACCTTTGCAAGACTTCTGTGGAAGGGTACAGGCATGAGATACGCCCTGCAAGAGTATTAAAGGTGTCTGAGAATGGGCAGAGGAGGAAGGAGGAGATGGCAGGGTAGTTATAGAGGAAAAAGAGGGTGCCAGAGAGGTGGCAGAGGAAGGAGAAGGCAGAGAGGCCAAAGAAGCAGCAGAGGGTGCCAGAGAGGTGGCAGAGGAAGGAGACGACAGAGCAGCCAAAGAAGCAGTGGAGGATGGCAAAGAGGTGGCGGAGGAAGGAGGCGGCAGAGGAGCCAGAGAGCGATAGGTAGGAGTAGCAGGAGAAGGAAGTTGATAAGGCGTGGGAAGTGTCTATCAAAAAGGAGGAGAAGGTTGGCCTGAGGGTCCTGGACCAAGACAATGCCATTTAAGCTGACATTAATGATGGTATTGGAGAAATAAAAGGGGGCCAGGTTGGCCTCCCACCGGATGCCACCATTAATGGGAGAGGAGGAGAAAGGAGAGGGAACAGAGACCAAATGGGGGGTCAATAGGCCTGGTGAAGGAACGACAAAGAGGATGTCGGCGAGGGTCTGTCTGGAGGAAGCACAGGTGTAGGTATCAGCCACAGAGAGGCCTGGGTTGGAGACCATTATGTCCCTTTTGAGATTCTTCCTGCCAGATGTAGTGAGAGGCATAGGATGGTCAATAGAATAGCAGTTAGAGAAGATAGGGGAGACAGAGAGCACCATAGAGGACCATGGAGGGTAGTACTATAGCACGACAGACGCATCTCTGATTTGGGGCATGGCCAGGAATGTAGAAACCTACACTGTCATCCCGTTTGTTGCGCAGGAATGTCACCATCACAGTGAGGGACAATAGAGGTGAGGGGGACACAGATATGCTTGGCTGGGTGGTAGGCTTCTGATATACTCTGTAAGGCGATAGAGGAGGAGGCTGTGGTTTGGTATTTGTTATTAATTATTAATATTTGTGCACACTGTAACAAATGATTAGGTACAGCAGTACTACCAAGCAATTAGTGACCAGCCCACAAAATTAAAGATTGCCTATGTTCACCCAGAAGAAACAGATAATTGGTTTAAATCTTGGCATGGCCCTCTCCATGGAAAAGGACATGTTGAAAGACAAAATGGTTTCTATACTTATTAAAAATGTTTTTCAAAGAAGAAAATTATATAATTGCACTAACATAGTAAACTTTCTCTTTTTATAATTGTATACTTTTTTGTTTATTCAGCGTGTTGCTGTCAAAAGTAACTTTTCCACACTGTTAAAATTCAAATTAAGCAACAAAAGTTCAGAATGATACAAACACACAAAACCATTAACAATTCGAGGATTAATGAATGAATCACGTGGCATAATTCCACAACAAACATACAGCATTAGATAAAACTATATTTTTACCAGACAGCGAACACCCCCAGAATGGGTCACTGTTTATATTCTGAATAGCCTGGGCAGGTTTCCTCAATAGTTGGTTATATAAGAGCAATACTGGGGGGGACTGGGTCTTGTTTTTAAAGTGGACGTTGCCATAATCTACACAATCCTTCTAATCTAGGGATTTGCAGTCTAGGCCCTGCGAGCACTGAAGAAGGCGACTGATTACACATTAAAAGGGTCGTAACCCGATGCAAGCGCCAGTTATGTATCTTTGAAGCCTCAAAGAGGGACCCCCGCGTTGCACATTCTGACAGAATTGTTTAGTTTCTAAATATTCAGTATTTGATCCAATGAAACACAAACGCCTGGTACTCTTATGGATTCATAAATCTTCATGAGCCCATCCTTAGAAAACCCACCCGAAGTTCAAATACATTTTTCTTGCAGCCGAAAAAGTGACTCAGACCTTTGCCAGCGACTCTTTCTGGAAGAATAAGCTCGTTTACAGCCGATGGTCGCTCCCAGACAGGCAGAGCTACTAGCAAAGTCAATGAGCTGGCCTTTAATGTGCAAAATACAGCTCATTCAACTGCGATGATATGCCCAGACACTCATACAGGGATATCCCGGCTCTATGTTACTGAAATTACGTAACAATCAAAAAGTCGAGTGTCAATAATTGGTGTAATATGTATTTGTAAAGTAAAGAACAAATGCGATCTGGTAGTGTTATTTCCTTCCTAAATCTGTTCCGTTCTTAGAGCCTGACAGATCCTAGGCTCCCCGTACCAGTCTTTGCACTTGCTTCCGGGCCTGCACCCGCTCTATGAGAGGTTAACACCCGCACCCGGGCCTGCACCCCCTCTATGAGAGGTTAACCTCTCTGCACTTAACCCAGGGCCCTGCTGAACTGGACACACTACCCCCACTCCCTCGCACACCTGTCTCTACACTTGCATAACCCACATTTACTAGGACTAGTATGTTCTGTCTTGTCCCCCCTTTGTCTCCCTCCATACACTTGCACCAGGAGAAATGTCATCAGGCCTAGGACGCTAGTTACTTTTTTGTTAGATCATTCGGAACTTCAAAAACTATGAATGACCGTTGTATTCCCTTGCTACCTTTGTTAGGCAGAATCATAAACAGTACCCTTTGGGAACATCACACACAATTAAGACTACAAGTGTAAGTACAATTTCACCTTTGCTACAAGCCTGTACTACACAGTAAAGTAGTAGCGATGGCTGAGCAGCCAGACTTATCTCAAGAGTAAAGTGAGCAGTACAAGAGATTACACAAAGGACAACAATGGTTCAAACAAACACTGATTCAAGGTTTCTGAGTAAAAGAATACACATTTATTTACACCATCAGTTATAAAACAGTTCACTATCATAAAGCAGCAGAAAATCACATTCTTAATATACCACAACGAACCCCAATCATTTCTGGACAAGTTAGGCTCAAAATGAAGTGTGAGCAAAATGGCACTCTAGCAATTTAAAAGGGAGAAAAGACAAGGTTATTCAAATCAACAACACCAACAAGTTATAGGCAGGGCAATCTAGAAAATGCTACTACAACTAGGACTCAAGCCAACAGGCCTGGGCCAATGTTAATGGTTCAGAGTCTTTGCAGAGGATCACACAATTCAGAGTAGTTTGCGGTTAAGTCTTTGCCAAGAGTTCAAAACGAAGTTGGTCGGTGGAAAAGTTATTCAAAGGAGAAGAGAAGGACAAGCCTTCAGAGAGGCAAAAGATTTCAAGCACTTTCACCGCTGTTGGAACAACTGGATTTGCACAGTACCTTCAATGGAGAAGAATGCTGTAGCTGAGGCAGTTGTTCCTGGCAGTTCCTACAGACTCACGGTTCCTGAACCTTCATTCGTGGTGACGAGAAGGAGGACATCTGGAGGGTCCTGGACTGCCCAGTGAAGAAGCCAGCAGCGGAGCAAAACGTTGAATAAAAGGTGCGCTCCTTAAAACCCAAGCAGGTTCCGTTCCTCCTGGCTATCTGGTTCACTGCAGCGATGCACAGCAAATTCGACCAGGAGAGGGAGGCCGACATTTGGTGTTTGTTGAGCTGGTTGGTCCCACCAAGCTCAAGGGAAGAAGATTCCTTGCAGATCTTCTCTGTCGTCGAAGTTTCGGGCGATTCGGACCTGCAGCAGGGCTTCACTGGGATGTGCAGTAGTTGCAGCAGTCGTCTTCCTTCAGCTTCTCTTCGGTTCTCTCGATGCAGTGGCGACTCTGCCTTCCAGTCCCAGAGACTGGCTTTTTTATGCACCAAATCCCCCATTCACACAGCCTAACTGTCAATCACACAGCAGGGTGGCTGTCCTGGCAGGACAGCCACCTAGCCAATCAAACTAGAGTGCGACTTGGGTCTCCAAGGAGACCCTGTGCAAGGGGCCTCAAACCCCTCCCTCACATCCTGTCCAACCAGACACTCAGGCACCTAAGGAGGGCTTCTGTGCCGAAGCCCGCCAAAGGACGGTGAAGAAAGGAACCAAGCCTGGTTTGGCGCGCAGAGTAAAACACAAGAAAGAACTTTACAAAAAGAAATGGTGAATAAACCCAAATAAAAATAAAAGGGGTCCAGCGGGTTAGAGTTTGAGGCCAACATCCATAGCCTCTAACGGTACCGAGGCTATTTTCATAGCTCGCGGTAGAATAAAAATGGTAGATACCACTGCCACCAGCCAAATCTTAGAGAAAGGGGAACATACTAATGTTCAATGAGAATCAGACAAAAGGGGATAACTATTAACCCCTCCAGTACTCTATTGGAAGATAGGGGTATTGGGTCTGTAAATTTAAAAAGACTAGTAAAGTCAATGGCAACTTTACATGTTCTGGGAGACAGTAGTCAGTCCCAGAAAATGGAGTTTAAAGTGGGAAGTCTGAAAAGACAATCCTGTGTCACTGCACTAAAGGTGCTGTGTGACACACAGAAAAAGATGATGCCATGGAGTTTGTTTTAAAAACTCCATAACCAAAGAACACAAAATTAAAGCACACTGAAAATGAAAAGTTCAAAGCCCCAAAATATAGCAAAAGAGCTGGAGGGCTCTAAGGTAGAGGGAATTAAGCACTTGTGTGAGAAATCTCCCTAACACCCTTCCCACTTTAAAGCGCTTTGAAGCATTTCACTGGTGTATAAGCGCTGTGCCAATGAACAATTAATAAATAAATAAATAAATAAATATTCACTTTATCCGCCATCTTAATTAGTATAAAGTTATTTACATCATTGATATGCTTTTTACCTAATAAGGGCATTGAAATCTGTTGTAGTTAAGAAGCATCTTTATACTTGTCCCTAGCAACTGGAATGACACCTGGTTATGATACACTTACCGTGTAGGGTCAGAAGCATTCCGGGGTAACTGTGGCAAATAAACATGTTATGATCTCATGCCCTTTGAATGTGCATCTTGCTGCTGTTGCCATTGCTGTAACAGATCACAATAAACATGTCTGCTGGTCTCCTCTGAAACATGGGACCTTCATGGGATCCACAGTACTGTACATATGTGAGCAACTCCCCTGGCTGCCAGATTTGTCTACAACAGGAGGGCCTCTATGTTTATATGAAAATAAATACTTATTTAAGGAAACTTGTCTTGACTCCTGGAGATCCCTCACTTCAGGTACATTCAGAAAATAATATCACTGTTCATACACAGTCAATACACAGAGTAAATAAACTTCTTTCCTAAAGTAATTCTCTTAAATCCATTTGTAATGAGTGAAACTCATGTGAGCGTTCTCTCAAATTTTAAGACGGTCTTCAAGATATAAAGAAGCGAGTGTAGAATAACTCTTTTATAACTTCTCATGTAGTTGCAAAGCGTTTCAGATACAAATCCTTCTTCAGGTGAATATAGAGTGTCTTCCAAGTAACAAAGACAAGTGTAATTATTTAACTAATTAATCTTCAATCACAAAGATTTGGCGTATTCTGGCTAAAGATGTACTGAAGGACATGTTTTTGTTATTTTGAAGGTTGTTATGCAAGAGATTAGCAACAGAATAGGAAAACAAGGCATCCAAAGGTCGTTGAAGACCAATGGCTGTCTGATCAGTTAACCCAATATCATGTACGTATCGGAGCCATCCGATGTGAGTACTACTTAACTTTAGTGGAAAGGTATGCACGGATGAGCTCCATGTAGATCAGCGACGTATCGATTGAACAGCAGTTGTATTTATATAATGTTCATTTCATTGAATGGCAAGGCGGGAGCTGCAGAACGTTGTATCTTTAGGGGCCAAGTGTTGTTCACCTCAGATTTGGATGAGTTGAGCATTAGACAACGAAGCGCCATGCAGTGTTGAAAGACGGTCCCGCAACCTGTGATGCCCAAGAAGGCTAATATTTATATGTCGTTGGCAAAGAGATGATAAGAGTGTTCTTGAGGTCCTCCGACCCCCATCTTGCTCCTCGGCAACTCTTCTGGCTCTGACAGGCTCTCCAGGACTTTCTTGGGTTCTCGAAACTCAGAAAAAAAACTCAGGCAGCATACCATGAGGCGGAGACAGCTTTTCAGGGACGTTCCGTTTATTCACGCCAGACTGACACACTCAATGCATCCTTATCAAGTATAGGAACTCTGGCCCTGTGCTGAAGACGGAGCTTGTTTAAATAGCATTTTGAGAAAAAAGTCCAACCCCCACCCTTTCCTAATACGCGCCCAGGCAAAACTCTCCATTGACTTTACTCTTGCACCTGGCATTTAGTGATTCTCTGCTTAAACCTTCAAATTGAGATACATTCTGGCACCCATCACTGGATTTTCCCGGTCAAAATACCCTTATTTGGTCATGCAGCTGTGTCCTTTTGCTTAAAACCAGACACGGCCTTGTTATCTGTCTGGTATCAGGCTGCTTATCTGATTCTGCAGGGCTCTTTGGCCTTGAAACTTTCCCGCTAAGGGCTGACTCACTTCAACACTGTCTGCAAAGATGAGCTTCATTAAAAATATGCTATTGGTCATTAAAGGCATTGTTTGAATTAAAGGCATTAGGCCACTTACACAAAATGGTGGATTTCTTTTCTGTCTGGTTACATTTAAACACTTGGTTACCTTTCTACCCAATTTTTATAATACATATTCTGTATCCTGTCTACTTATTAAATCATGATTAAAAGCATTTTCGACGTAACACCATTAAGTATTAATGTCTTTTAACCCTATGAGTTCTATGTTCACACATTTACAATACTAAATCACCCCACACAAATGTCTATGCCTAGCTTTAAATGGGGGGCTACCCCCTACTGCATTCAGTTGTCGGTACCTCCTCTTCATATTGGTACCTCCTCTACATTCCCCCGTCTTGAAAGTTCTTGGTTGCTAAACAATTACTTTCAACCATATCCATGTCCACCCTCCTTGATACTTATTTAAAAATATTATACCACAATCCTACAATTTGTCAAATACTAACACATTCTTCTTCTTAAAACAAAACATGTGTGTCTTTTCTTTTATCTTCTTTCATCTGAGCCCCACCTCCATTTCTCAATGTTACTTTAAACTAACTGTATGCCTCAGATAATTTCACAGCCATTGTGAGACTTGAAAGTTTGGTCAAGCTTTGAGATAACCCATTAGCCCATTGTCTTTTCATATGTCATATCCTGTCTGTAACTCTCACCACAATGAAATACAATCTCTCCTTGATCTTCTTCTTCTGCCCATGCATTTATACAATGTCTTCAAACAGTATTTTTTCCCTCTTGTTTCAAACATTTTCTCCTTCCGTATCTTCCACTCGACTCATCTCGGTTTGGCATCGGTGGACCGTCTGTGTCCTGTCGCCTTTGTCTTCTTTATTTGGGCTGCTTTGCAGCAAGTCTTGTTTGTTTTTTCCAGTGTCTCTCTTTCAACAGAGTACTCATATTTTTTTTTTCAAAAAAGACCAAAAGAGGGGGAGATTCAGCATGGGGACACAAGATTGGGGGAGTCTTTTGCAGACATAGTTCAGACAATCATCTTGGGAGGGCTTTTAACTGAACTGGGTTTCT
The DNA here is from genome assembly GCF_040938575.1 of Ambystoma mexicanum. Lineage (NCBI taxonomy): Eukaryota > Metazoa > Chordata > Amphibia > Caudata > Ambystomatidae > Ambystoma > Ambystoma mexicanum. The sequence continues at coordinate 44,803,422 of NC_090930.1, forward strand.
CTACAACCTCCCTCTTTCCTCACATGGTTCGACGTTAATTTCCCGAGGCATACAGGTCCCTCGATGCATACCTGTAATATAAAAACTGAATACGTTTCTTTTGTAAAATAAGCATGTCTCATTTATTTAACACATTTCCTACCAACCATCTCCTTAAAACCCCCTTGGTTGCATATTCTAGCTCACATACCCTACCTCCTAGAAAAACTACAGGTTATTATCTCTTTTGAACACCCCTGCCTCATAGAGAAAACTAGTTTTTCATTTTTCATTTAAACATATTTATGGGTCATTCCGGCATCCTAAACAAACTACACCCAACATTCATTACTGCGTGTCAGCCGGTTGGAACCTGGGTTTGTTTTCAATATCATGTATTACACTATTTGTCCTTCGTGGGACACATTGTTCTCCTCAGGGTGACACATGCAGCCCTAAGGAAATAACAATTAAAGAGAGACGTCTTCTTTTTTTCTTGTATTCTAGGCACATCCGTAGTAGATGAAGATGTCCTTGAGGATCCTCGTTGTCTCTAGGAAATCGAAATAGGGGCAAAAGTCATTCGGGTACTGGCAAGGGGGTCAAGTTTTCCTCCTAACTTAAACCTCTTCCTCCTTTTTCCTGCTAACAAAAAAAATGCCTTCTGGATCATTGGTTATGCTTTTCAGCCCATTTTACTCACAGCCCCCTCCCTTATCTGTTGGTGCACATAAATAACTAGGATCAAAGTTGGCTCTAGGTGTGGAAACAGCCTGCGCTAGGCTCCGCTTATGTCCGAGACAAGTAAATTATTTTGGCGTTGCAAGATCACAGGAGTGGTTGGGGTTTAGCCAGTACCCCCACGTTGTTGAGTAGAAAAAGAAAATTGGCCTCCTGGCTATCTTGCTTCAGTGGTTGGCAGTGGTGGGGGCCATTGGTGGCCGGAAATTGTCCTGGATTGGTCATGGGTGTTGTTTAAGTACAGAGGAAGGAGCTGGTTAGGTAGGACAATGGTGGGGTGGAGCCAGAACGGACCGAGGAACATATAGAGCACTCAGGGCCCAATAGGAGCCACGCCTGTCCACCGGACAGCACTTGCATCAGGACCAGGACCCCACAGGGGGCTCAAGAAAATTGACAATAGCCTTGATAAGGACCCTATGGGTCGAAACACGTGTCGGCTGACAAACAAGGCGCACATGTGCCCTTAAGTGTATATGACGCTTATCAAATGTAATATGAAAAACGCTCTAACACTACCACTAATAAAAGCAAATCTGTATCGCATTAACTACAGTGTTAGAAATATTATTTCAACCACTGAAGCAAGATAGCCAGGAGGCCAATTTTCTTTTTCTACTCAACAACGTGGGGTACTGGCTAAACCCCAACCACTCCTGTGATCTTGCAACGCCAAAATAATTTACTTGTCTCGGACATAAGCGGAGCCTAGCGCAGGCTGTTTCCACACCTAGGGCCAACTTTGATCCACTCTACATAAAACCAACCCCAGACTAGCATTCCACCATGTCATGATTTTATCTGAGAATCATTCAATCACTTCTTGTTCTGACAGCCACAGATCACTCTGGCTCAAAGCGATTTTTTCTATCGCAAACAGTTTCAAAAAAAGGCAACTCTGCACCATGCATTTTTATCTCGCGCTCATTCATCAGCACTCTATAAATCACTATAACTCAGTTATTTAAATGCGAAACTCTATCGTTCCTGACGTGATTCATTAATTATCTTGCCTGGTACTAGGAAATCACAAATTTAACTCCATAGATGGTGGTTTTGTTTTATTTTTAATGGCTAAAAGTGGAACAGTTCTTTTCCATTTATCTCAGAACTGCTTGGCTCTTATGAGGTGTAACCACCAGGATTTTATTCACTTTGAATTGTAGTATCTAGCCAAATTTTTATTTTTTATTTTGAGCACTTTAAAACTTGGCAAAAAGCCAAGATTTTGGATCATCTTGAAACTACATTTGTTGTCATAAACAATATCATACAGTGCACACAGACAACATGAAATATGACAAAATCAAACAACACCATGACATATGACAAAATCAGACAGACTCCAGCCAGCTACATGAATCTCCTGCCCCTATTGTTATTCCGACATGGAATGTAAGCCCATTTCCTTCAGATCACCTATTTCATTGATTCTGGTCTCATGCTGCGTCCTATTAATTCAGGACTTCAAATGCAGGCTTCTTCTAACCGCTATATTAAAGCATAGGTAATTGGGTGTATCCTCTCTCTCGGGTGTCCTCCCCGGTACCTCTCTTCTCGAGTGTCCTCCCTGGTATCTCTCTTCTTGGGTGTCCTCCCGGTATCTCTCTTCTCGGGTGTCCCCCCCAGTATCTCTCTTTTTATTGCTTGGGTACCTCGAGTCAATATATTTTCCCTTATATATACATAATACTCTTACTCTGATGTTATTTTTGTTCATATCCCACCTCCCTCCGTTACCTTTTAATGGAGTTCCCCATGAATGCTAATTTCTTAGCTTTTTCCCAAATCTGGAATGACATTATTATTATTCCCTGAAAAGTTGCCACAGATATATAGTCCCTTTCTGCCATACCGTTCTACCTCCCTGCTCTATCCCTTCTTTTCTATTGGCTAGGGCAGCTGCTGTCTTCCCCATCCATATCTTATTTTCTATTCCCTTTACTCTACTCTTATCTTGGGCAGAACAGTATGGCTCACTTTAGTCCTGACTGTCCAGGGGTCTTTTGGGCTTGAAGAGATGTAGTATGTTTATCATCCTATCCCTCCTGGCTGGCTCACCATGTGTTCCCGAGGTCCTTCGACTCCCATCTTGCTCCTCAGCACCTCTTCTGGCTCTGACAGGCTCTCCTGGACTTTCTTGGGCTCTCAACACTCAGAAAAAAACACTCAGGCAGCATACCATGAGCCAGAGACAGCTTTTCAGGGATGTTCCGTTTATTCACGCCAGATTGATACGCTCAATGCATCCTTATAAAGTACAGGAACTTTGGCCCCATGCTGAAGATCTTATTTAAATAGCTTATTTAAATAGCATTTTGAGAAAAAAGTCCAACCCCCATCTTTTCCTAATGCATCCCATGCAAAGCTCTCCATTGACTTTACTCTCGCACCTGGCATTAAGTCATTCTCTGCTTAAATCTTCAAATTGAGATACATTTTGGCACCCGTCACTGGATTCTCCCAGTCAAAATACCCTTATTTGGTCATGCAGCTGTGTCCTTTTGCTTAAAACCCAGACACGGCCTTGTTATCTGTCTGGTCTCAGGCTGCTTATCTGATTCCACAGGGCTCTGTGGCCTTGAAACTTTCCCGCTCAGGGCTGACTCACTTCAACACTGTCTGCAAAAATGAACTTCATTAAAACCATTCTATTGGTCATTAAAGGCATTGTTTGAATTAAAGGCATTTGGCCACTTACACAAAATTGTGGATTTCTTTTCTGTCTGGTTACATTTAAACACTTGTTTTTTTTTCTACCCAATTTTTATAATACATATTCTGTATACTGCTACTTAATAAATCATGATAAAAAGCATTTTTGACTTTATAAACATAACACCATTAAACTACTAATGTCTTTTAACCCTATGAGTTCTATGTTCTCACAATTTCCATACTAAATCACCCCACACAAATTTCTATGCCTAGCTTTAAGTGGGGGGCTGCCCCCTACTGCATTCAGTTGTTGGTACCTCCTCTTCATATTGGTACCTCCTCTACAAGAGAACCCAAAGAAGGAGATGTTTTCGGCAAGGCACAAGGAGTAGAGTGTCAAATGGAGAAGACCAAGGACGGACCCTTGAGGGATGCCCAACCTGGAACGAGGGTTGAATAGGAGGTCCCAGCATTCAACCAGGAGCATAAGGAGTGCCCACATTATGAGAAGGCAATCCATGTGAGGGGTGCTCCTGGGAAGCAGTGATGGGAGAGATTCAGAGCAGATCTGTTGCGTTGAAGGAAGCAGAGAGATCAGGGAGGGAAGAGAAATGGTGGGAGTGGTGGGAAGTAGTGATGGGTACGTGCTGTTTACATGGAGTAAGAGATGCAGAATCTTCACTGTGGAGTGGGGTCACTGAATCCATGTGTCTCTGTATAAGTAGTGATTTCACTGAGTTCCCCATACTCAAGGGTTTAAGACTAGCAAGGGGAAAAGGAGAAAGGCCCTTCGTTGACAGTATTGGTGGGTTACCTTCAGCCATAGATTTGTTTAAGATGGTTAGAATTGAGGCCACGTATGGGCAGTTTGGAAAGATGGAAGTAGAGGCTGCCTGGGCCTTTGTTGGCTGCGGTGCCAAGAGGCCAACATGGGAACAGGAAGGGTTGGCTGAGTGGTAGGTAGATGTCGGGAGAGAGTGGTGTTGGAGAGGGAAGGATGGATGAAGTTTAGTGAGCCTGTGCCAGATTTATCAGGTTTCTCTGGTGAATTAGCGGGCAAATTCATCACCAGAGAGCGAGGAAGTAATGAAAAACCAGAGGGCGAGCCAGGAGTGGTGGGTCCTACATAGACTGAGGGGTTGAGAGTAGAGATGAGGTTAGAGCTGTAGCATAGCTTTGCAGAGTCGAGGGCAGAGGCTATTGTGAGGAGGAATTCCTTGAGCTGAGAAAGACGTTTCGCAGCAGCAACATATGTGAATGGCAGGGGAAACCCATGGTTAACGGGTTTGGCATGGGCCGGTAAAGGAGCGGGTGGCATAGTGGAACTGAAAGGGAGTCATGAGCACTTGGTTGATGTCAAGGCAGGTTGTTTCAGTAGAGTTGGCAAGATGTGGAGGACGAGTCTGGACAGAGGACCAGACTTAGATGGGATCAGGAGCTATTGAGTTTGGTTGGAATGTGTTCTTTGTGATCGGAGGAGTAGAGTACAGGGTGATGGACTGACAAGGGGTGCAGGATGGAGTGCCCAGGAGTGGCAAGTCAGCAGAGAGGGGTAAGTGCAGGAGGTGGAGGAGAGACAGAGAGACAGAGGAGATCCAGCTCGTTACTGTGAAGGGTGGTCAGTGTAGTGCTGTTTTAGGGGATGATGGAGTCTTCATCAGTGCTTAATTTGTAGCGGTGGTTGCCGGTTCCCAACACCGGCACTCTTCTTTGGGGACCAGAACATGGCTGTGGCACATGTAATTACTTTGTTTGTTCAGTTCCAAACGTTCCAAGATAATAAATCATTCAGAGTCTGCTGTGCAGCTCTGCTTGCAGTTGCAGAACATGGCTGGCTGCTGGGCCTGGGAGTACAGCAACAAACAGCCAATGGAAACCAACATTCTGTTGTTAGTATGCAGTATTTGATAGATTCTGTATAGTAACACAGAATGTACAGTTTTCATTGGCTGGTCTCCAGCCAGTGAAATGACATGATGATGTGTGGGGGAGTGGATCACGTGGGTCTGTTGTTGCCAAGGCAGGCCACCTTCACCCCACGAGGCACACTTGATTTGTTAAGGCGTGGCGTGACTCGTGAGGAAGGAAAGGCTGCCCCTGCACGTGTGGTCCCGTGCGCAGCCTACTTGCAGGCACTGAGGCGCAGCGCAGCTGAAGTTCCAGTAGGCCTGCCTGCCTGGCCTAGTGTGCTGTAAATTCAACTCGTAACGGTAAGTAGTGTGAAGCCCCTGTCCCCCTGACACCCCAACTGCGGCCGGTGTCAGTCGCTCATTGTGGCTCAGGCTCGCTGTGGCGTGGCGACTGGCACATGCAGGCAGGCATCTGCTTGCCTGCTCCGCTCGTTGTGTGCCCGCGGGTGCCGCAGGCTCAGGATTTGACCCGAGCTGCCGGGCAGGCAGGTGTTGCATGGCACCCCTGTGAGGGGCCATGGTACATTCCATGGCGTTGTGTGGTCACATGGTTACCCATGTGACCAACCTAATAAAAGGTCCGAGCCGCTTCCGGCTCGGCAGTCACGAGTGAACCTGACTCCGCGTGGTGTGCTGTGTTGGTGCCTGGGGGGGGTGCCTCGCCACGTGTGCTGGGCCCAAGGTCGGGGCCCAGCTGGAGGACGGTGCCCCTGCCGGGCAACGCCGTCCGGACGGTGCCCCTGCCGGGCAACGCCGTCCCTGGGGGTCCCCCAACCATGTGAGGTGGGTTGGGGTGCGACCCCGGCCTGGGTGCCCCCAGAGCCGGGGCCGCGGTGGCCAGGTGGACCTGGCCACGTGTGTGGAGCTCCGGTGTCCCGGAGCGGGTGGGATGAACCCCCACCCTTCATCAAGCGGCGTGATCGCCGCACTGCAGCGTGTGTCGTCGGGTGCTACCCGACCCGAGTACGGGGCTGCCCGGTGATCCGGGACAGCCCCCAACAATGGCGACGAGGTCGGCCCTGCGTGCCCCGAGGATCGAGTGCACGGGTGGGCCCGTCATCAACTGGGCCCACAATGCAGATGGGTGTGGCGGTGGCCGCGCGGGCTGCCCCCCCTCCCATCTGGGGGAGGTACGATCTGCGGCGTCGGCCACAGTGAGGAGGCGACGCCACGCCCGCGATCCACGGGCCGAAATGGGAGCGGCGAGGGACGCCGCATGAAGGAGGCGGGCCCAACACCAGCGGGGCCCGCAAGGATATCAGGGTGGGCGAGCGGCCCGCCCGTCCCCTGAGGGAGACGGAAGATGTTCGCGGCATCGGCCGCGTGGGTGACTGCGCCCTTCCCCCACCACCATCGGGAAGGGAATTGCTAGCGGCGTCGGCCGCACCGGGCTGGCGGAGGCAGCGAGGACTAGCACACGCGGTGGGCCGGATGGAGAGGTGAGCGGCCCCTCCCCCAGCATGCCAGCTGGCCGCCCACCACAGCGTGGCTGCCCCCATCGGCCCGCGGTAGAGGGAGACATGAGGCGGGCCCAAAACCAGCTGGGCCCGCGTGGAAAAAAAAAAAGGAACGAAGGAGGCGGGCCCAGCACCAGCTGGGCTCGCAAGCACAATGGAGTGCTCGCCCCGAGGAGCGGGCGGAGAGCTGCCTGCCCCCCCACCCGCAGGCCGCGGCAAACATCGCCGCCGAAAAAAAAAAAGAGGCGGGCCCATCATCAGCTGGGCCCGCGATGAGAAAAAAAACAGGGGAGTGCTCGCTCTGAGGAGCGGGCAGAGGAGCTGCCCGCCCTGCCCCTACTGGCAATGGAGCGGCATCCGCCGCAGTGGGGAAGTCAGCTGCCCCTCCGCTGTCCCCACTCCCATCTGAAGGGGGACGGCCCGCGAGGGTGTGTGTGTGTGTGCCCACTCCGAGGAGCAAGGAAAAGAGGAGTGGTGGCGGCGGCACCTGCAACAACGAAGGGGGGCTACCGGCCTTCCCCCAACGGCAGGCATGAAGGAGAGGAAAGGAGGCGTGCGGAGGGGGCCTCCTCCGAAGACTGTGGACTTGGCCGATGTGGCCCCTGGGCCTACCCAGGTGCGGCTTTGCCGGTGTTGTGTGACGGTGTTGTGACTGTCCTAAATGAACTCTGGTGAGGGTGCGAGCTGGTTTCCGGCGACTCCATACGGAAGGTGGACATCATGAGTGACATTCCCCGGAAGACTGTGAGCCGGCAGACATGGACTTGCTTAAAATGGTCCAGTTAGTGGGCAATGTCGTGTGGTGCGCACCTGTAGGCTCCGAGTGCTTTATATGGTGCCAGTAGCCCTCACTGGTGCCGTTTAGTGATATGAGAGCCACTCACCCAGGTTAATAAAGGGTGTGCAAAGTAGTAGAGTGGCTCAAATAGTAGTAGTTGTGGCTAGATGGGGATTTTGGGGTTTTTGTTTTGTCGATATGAAAAAGGAGGAGTGTTGCATGGCACCCCTGTGAGGGGCCATGGTACATTCCATGGCGTTGTGTGGTCACATGGTTACCCATGTGACCAACCTAATAAAAGGTCCGAGCCGCTTCCGGCTCGGCAGTCACGAGTGAACCTGACTCCGCGTGGTGTGCTGTGTTGGTGCCTGGGGGGGGTGCCTCGCCACGTGTGCTGGGCCCAAGGTCGGGGCCCAGCTGGAGGACGGTGCCCCTGCCGGGCAACGCCGTCCGGACGGTGCCCCTGCCGGGCAACGCCGTCCCTGGGGGTCCCCCAACCATGTGAGGCGGGTTGGGGTGCGACCCCGGCCTGGGTGCCCCCAGAGCCGGGGCCGCGGTGGCCAGGTGGACCTGGCCACGTGTGTGGAGCTCCGGTGTCCCGGAGCGGGTGGGATGAACCCCCACCCTTCATCAAGCGGCGTGATCGCCGCACTGCAGCGTGTGTCGTCGGGTGCTACCCGACCCGAGTACGGGGCTGCCCGGTGATCCGGGACAGCCCCCAACAGCAGGCAGGCCGCGAGGCAATGCATGCAGAGTGGCTGTGGCAGTTAGCCTGTAGTGCGGGCGGCTGTCGCCGGTCGCCGGCCACAATTAATGTATGTAAGTTACTAAGTTACTTAATGCGGGCGGCGGGCAGCACTGCTGCAGCCTTGGTTGGATGCCCTAGGGCTGCCTTGCCTAGGGACTCGACTCATCCGACCAAGGCTGCTTACATTATTATTGCCGGCAGCGCCGCAGAGGGCGCAATAATAATAGTTAACTTAGCCAGCCAGCACATTATTATTGCGCCCGCCCAAGGTGGCCTGGCCGCAATAATAATGTGGTCTGTGGTCAGTCACAGCTTCGCGTGGGAGCGCAGCGCAGCAGGAGGCCCGAAGCCGAAGGTTCCATTAACCCCGGCTGACGGCATAGGATATTTGTCTGATTGCATTGCAGCAGCGTCGGGCAAACAAAATCGGGGGGGGGGGGGGGGGGGGTGGATTCACGGGACCAGTGCGCAACGCCCCGAGCTATACCCCTGCCCGGGCCTATTGCTCTCCGGGGGCCAGTGTGAACCAGGTCGCCTTAGGCCAATAACAATCTCTCTCTCCCTGTCCCCGTCTCTCGAGCACGGTCTCTCCATTTCTGTGGCTTGTCACTCGCCCTCTGCTGCCCCTGGATCTCCCTTTCTCTGCGTCTCTTCCTCTCTGGCCCTGCCTATCCCTCTCTGTCAGTGCCTCCCTCACTCTACCCCAATCCTCCCCTCTGTCCCTGTCAAATCCTCTCTGCTCCCATATCTCTACCTCTGTCCCTCCTGGCTCCATCGGTCTCTTTCTCTCTCCTTCTTTGTCCGCGTCTCTCCCTGTGTCTCTGTCTCTTCCTCCATGCCCGGTTGTCTCCCCATCTCTGTCCCTATCTCTCCCGGAACCCCCTTCTGCCCCTGACCAACCCTCTGTGACAGCATCTCCCTCTCTGACAGCATCTACTTCGGTCCCTGACTCCGTCTCGCTGCCTCCTTTTCTGCCTTCTCTCCCTTCAGCCATGTCTCTTCCTCTCTGCCCCTGTCTCTCCTCCTTTGTCACTGCCGCCCCCTCCTCTCTGTGTCCCTGTCTATCCCTCTTTATCCCTGAGTCTTCCTCTTTGCCCTCACCCTGCGTATCAATGTTATGGTCCCATTGCAACCTTCTTCAGCACCACGATACCAACAATGGTGATTGCTGCGCTACACAAAATAATGAATAGTAGAAATTAAGCGTAACTTCCTGACTCCGACTCCCTCTTCGTGTTCCCTGTATCTCCTTCATTGTGCTCGGAGGGTGTCCCAGTTTGTGCTCCGAGTTCCCTGCTAATGCCCCTAAGATGACTCTAGGCCCCCCCTCACTCTGTCTGCCCAGTGTCCATGATTCCCTTTTCAAAGTCTCCATCTCTCTGCTCCATGATTCTACCTTCTAGGCTCTCTCTTTGGTCACCCTGAGGCTCCCTCGCGATGCTCTCTGAATTTCCCTTTACCACTAGACTCCTTCACTCTGACCACAGAGTGTTTCCCTGATCTCGGAGGCTCCCTGGTCTTACTCTCCGAGTCTCGGTTCTGGGCTTCCGTAGTCTCCTTCTCTGTGCCCCAGTGGCTTACTCATTGTGCGCCCTGAGTTTCCCCTTATTCTGGGACTCCTTCTTTCTGACCCCTGAGTCTCCACCGAGCTCCCTGAGTCACATACCCTGTCTCTGAATCTCCACCTGTGGGCTCCCTGAATCTCCCTTGTATTGTTCTCTGAGTGTCTGAGTGTGCTTATCTGTTCCCCAAGCCTCTCTTCCCATTCCTTACACCTCCATCTAGCTGCTCCTCAAGTATCCATTCGTAGGCTCTTAGAATATCCTTGATTCTCCCCGTCCATGCTCCTGCAGTCTTTATCTCTGTGCTCCGTCAGTCTCCCTACCTGTAGTCCTTGAGTCAACCTGCCCATGCTCTTGCAGTCTCTAGCTCTGTGCTCCATCAGTCTCACTACCTGTAGCCCCCGAGTTTCTCTGTCCATGCTCCTGCAGTCTCTATCTCTGTGCCCCCTGAGTCTCCTTCGTCATGCTTTCCGAGTCTCCCAACCTGTATTCCTTGAGTCTACCGGTCCATGCTACTACAGTCTCTATCTCTGTGCTCTCTGAGTCTCCATGGAAGACATGGAGTGCATGTCCGCACCTTGTGGCACGAGCCATGAAATGCATGCCCCTACCGTGTCCTGTGAATCCAGGCCTGCATCATACCCCCACCTTGTGCTGTGGGACAAGGAATTCAGCGCCTGCTTTGTGTCGTGAGACGTGGAGTGCATGTCCCCATCTTGTGCTTTAGGACATGGAGTTCAGCTTCCTCCTTTTGTCGTTAGACTAGACATGCAGTACATATGGCCACCTTGCATTGCAAGACTTGGTGCACAGGGCCCACCTTGTGTCAAAGGACATTGAGTGTCCCCCCCCCTCACGTTTCCTACAGATTCAGACACACGGGCACGCATGTGTATGTCCCTTCTGTATTTGAAAGGGTATAGAGTTCGTGTTGGTTTCCGTTACTGTGATAAAGTGCAGATCTGACCCTCACTGGTGTTTTGGAGTCAGTCACGGGGTGCAGACTAGTGCAGCCACCGTGCAGGTGGGACTCTGGTGTCTGCGATCTGGAGCAACACCCTCTTTTATGCCTGCGATGGTGCTGTGCTAGCCTATGCCTATGTCGGATACAGAGAGAAATGCGGTATACACAGATGGGCGTGGCAGACACTGGTTGCGGGGTGCTAATGAGAAGCCCCTCAGGCAGATATAACGGAAGGTCAGGAGTATGAAGTGAACTGGGTTGGGGGAAAGGTTAGGGATGACATAGGGAAAGTGACGTGTGAATCTGGGAGGGACAGCCACAGATACCAGGAGAGCGAAGGATGGAGGGATCATGGGAGGGTACCAGAGATGGGGATGTGGTGTAAGTGAGGTAGGCTGGGCGGGAGCCGAGTGCTGGTGGCAATTGCGAAGGGAGGGTGACTCTGAGAGGCAGTTACTGGGAGAGTAGAGTGATATGGTTGGGTGAGACAGGTGCCAGGGGGGGAAGTAGTGGAGTGCGGTTGATAGAGTGTGAGAGCAGAGGGGTAGAGGAGGAGGGAAGGTGATGTGAGTGGCCGCAGGGGTCCGTCCTTTTTAGTAGAGGATAGTGAGTGATGGAGATAACCTCGTTGGGGAAATGAGGCAAGTTGACCGAGGATGGATGCTCAGGTTGAGAGAAGAGTAGGTAGAAGCCAGTCCGTGTGTTAAGTTGTTTACTCCTCGGATGGGGCGAGCAGCATGTTTTAGATGTCATCCACTGCCCATGTCCCTGAATTGTCAGACCTCGGCTTGCAGAACCTAGCCAGGCTACCATCTTTCAGTTGTGGAAAGAAAACCTGCTTCCCCATCAGCGCGACCCCCTCCTCCCCACGACCCCACCCCGGCTGTGTCAATCGCACCCTCCCAATCGCCTCATAGGGTGCAGCACTCCAACATTGCACAACCATAAACTCCTACGAGCGACTTCTATTATTCATTTATTATTTATTGACATGCGGCCCTTGGCTCTAACCCGCCATTCGCCACGTAGCTGCCCCCTGTAACCACGTTTTTCCATTACCAATCAATATTCAGTTCGGCCAACATAATGCGCCGTGACATGTGCCAGCCATCCTCATGCTTTTATCCCTCATCATCGACGGCTACTCCCTGCCTTGGAACCCCGTGCTCCCAACACAGAGGTTTCTAAGCGCAGACCCGGGGGTCGAACCTGTGGTGACCTGCGTGTCTGTGTCTTGCTTCCAAGACCAGCGCTTTGCCCCTGTGCGTGTTGTAACACAAAGTTTAAATCAAACAGTAATAATTTGTTTAGAGTAATTCCCTGGGAATTGCCTGCTGTTCAGCATAGGTGTGTAATCCTGGGCAAATAATGTAATCTCAACTGACTTCCACTGCAAAGGGTCACTCTACCCTCTTCTTCCCCTATGCATTGTTGAAGGCAAGTCAAACCTATGTCTGCAGGTGCAGTCAGTAAAATATTGTGCAGTGTAACATCCTGTCATGTTAAGTCCAACCTGCCATAGAAAGTTTGCTGTGTTAGTGAAATGTCACACTTGCAATACGTACAGATTTGGCCCACTGTGTCCTATGAGGCTTTCTTTTTCCCACCCTCATGTTTGGTGCATACAGTTCAAGGGGCAATGATCGTGCCTTTTGTGTGAACTCAAATATCCCAATTCTGCCACCAGCAGTTGAATTTCCTATTGAGCATACAGGTATCACGCCAGCGTTTTGCAATTTAATTGACTTAGTGCCTTTGCCCCACTTTAGGTTTGCAGTGAGCGACTTCATCAGAGGTTCGTTCATCGTGGTGGCAGTCAGAGTCTGAGAGTCGCAGGCTGCTGTGTGGTACGCTGCACCCTCGTCCCTGAAAACAAGGTAAGAAAGACGTACGTTACCAAGCATAAGTGGGCTGTAATTGTTTTACTGACTCTAGGAAAGTTTTTTTTTTTTTTTAATGGAGACGGCATGGGTACTACACTACAGAGCGACATTTCAAAAGTCGCAAAATTGTATGGTTCAGTGTGGTATGTTGGGGATAAAAGGAGGCATCTGGCACTTTGCAGCCATATACAAACCACCCACATGGTATTTGTTGTTAGATTTCTTTTTGCAATGTTCTCTTCAGCCAGGACATGTCAAACGTGTGCACATTTGTATTTATTAGCCTGGCTCTAATGGAAAGCGCATTCCATGTGTGCACTGTGCATCATTATATGTGTTTGTTCTTAAATATTAGCTCTTCACCAGTCCTTGATTCCATTTGAAGCACTTAAGAGGTCTGTTGTCCTATCCTGACCCCTGGCCTGATCATTGTGTGTAGTGAAACTTGGAAGGAGTCCCATGATATCGATTATCCCTACTTCTCATTTCCTTCCCTAGAATGTCTGGAGCCCAGAAGAAAATGTCTTCATACTTTTCAAAACCTGGTAAAAAATGCAGCACAGATGAGCCTACAAGCAAGCGAAGTAAACAGGAATCTGGTTCCAGGTCAGATAGTGTTTGTGAAGAACCAGAAAAAACACTAGATGTGAACACCAGCACTACTACTGTCAACATCCATACAGAAATCCAGACAGCAAGCGTTCCACTCAGAGAGGAACTGGGTGGCACTGGTACTTATGAAGATCGTGAAGTACCAAACAACAGTGACATGGAAATTCCAAGTACTAGCACGCCAGAATCTGATCAATTATCACTTCTGCAACATTCAGCTCCCTTAACGAAAGGCCCGCTCCCTAAAGGCTGGAAGCTGGACCATAAACAATATTTTCAAAGCAGGTACCCACGGTTGATTGTAAGAGGACACACTCTTGGATACACCATTTGTCGTCAAGTCAATAGCTTTGGTGCAGAGAAAAGTCGTGGGATGAAATTGTCTAAAGAATGGACTGAGTGTACTGTTAGCTCATTTGGTACCAACAAAGACAAGCAACAAAGATGCTTACGAAAGAAGATTACCGAACATTTCTCAACAAAGGCACACGTCACAGCATCAAAAATATTAGAGCAGGCAAAAAAAGATACATTGCTTAAAGTAACTTCTAGAGCCCAGGCAGGGAAAATAGCAACAACTGCCAGAATATTCCAAATGGCTTATAAAGAAGCAAAGCGCAACAGGCCAGCCCATGGTTTTGAATCTGAGATAGACGGCCAGCAATTGAAGGGGCTAGATATGGGACGCATTTTACATTCCAATGTGGCTTGCTCAAGTATACAGCAGCACATTTCATCGAAATGAAACAAAAGACATTTGCCAAAATAGTTGCCTCTTCTCCTAAGGCGAGCCTTTTGCTGGATGAGGCAACTGGCTTAAATTTAAAAAAGTGCTTTAAATGTGTACCTACGTACTCAGCTACAGGATATGGAGTCTCCAGCTAATATTTTTGTTGACCTTATCGAGCTCCGTGATGTGTCTGCTGAAGGTATAGTGAACAGTTTTCTGTCTTCGCTCCAAAAGGACCCAATTAACATTACTGACGACTTTCTCACCAAATGTCTGGTGTCAGTCGCTTGTGATGGAGCATCAGTAATGTTTGGCCGCAATAGCGGGGTTGTGAAAAGGTTACAAGAAAGAATTTCTCCCAATATTGTAGCCTGGCAGTGCTCAGCACACCGCTTAGAACTTGCAGTCAATGATGTCATGAAAGACATTTGAGCTACAAATCATTTCAAAGCATTGCTAGACAAACTGTATTCTCTTTTCAGCACATCTGTAAAAAGTCGATTGCAGCTCAAAGAATGTGCAGATGCTCTTGACATTCAGCTTTGTAAAATAGGAAGAGTGTTAGATACTCGCTGGCTTGCCTCAAGCTACAGGACAGTAGAGGCTGTCTGGAAGGCTTATCCTGTGCTTTACAAACACTTTACATTGGCATCTAGTGATGGCTCTCGTGATGGCACAACACGAAACATGTACACTGGACTATGTCGGCGCCTTTCGTCTGTGCAGTTTGTTGGTAATCTTGGCATTTTGTTTGATGCATTAGAAGAGTTATCAGAATTGTCTCATGACTTACAAAAGCGTGATTACACGATCATTGATGCCCATCGTGCTATTTGCCGACAAATATCAGTGTTTGAGGCAATGGTAGAAAGGCGAGGAAAACACTCTTACCAATGCCAGAAGGCCATAGAAGAAAATAGTTTCCAAGGAGTGACCCTGCATGAAGGAAAGGCGTGCAACAAAAGTATTGAACATGGACAGTTTTTTCGCAGTCTTGCAGAAAATGTACGGAGTAGTTTGTTGTCTACAGGAGGTTCTGCTGCTGCTGACAACAAAGTTGCGTATGAGAAGATAATAAGCAAACTCAAAGTTTTGTACAAGCAGTACTGGCCAGATGAGTTACCACCTATGTATGGAAAAAGTGAGTCTCTGTGTGAAAGATTTGACATTGGTGACACTCGTCAAACCATTCGGGCTTACAGTGAAAATAGGGAGACGGGTGGAAAAGAAGCTAATAGACACTACAGGGAACTTTTGGCAGCTGTGAACACTATTGCTATCTCCACTGCTGAGTGTGAACGAGGGTTTTCACAAGTGAATCTTGTCTGCCCATCAACAAGAGCATCCCTGTATACTGACACCAGTTCAACCTTATTATTTATTAATCTCGTTGGCCCACCATTGAAGAAGTTCAACCCCATTCCCTATGTCAATTCATGGATTGCAAAAGGACGAAGAGCTGCTGATGACCCTAGGAGTAAGGAACGAAAAGAGGACATGGCCAGGTCAGATTTAGACATTTTATGGGCTTTTATGAACGAATAGAGACAACTATGCCCACTATTGCACTTGTAATTATTTAATATATTATTTATTTGTACTTTATTTAGTAACTGCTATTTGCATTTGTTTGTTTTGTTCATCTATTGCGATTTGTACTTTGCTATAGCAGCTTAGCCATTGCGATCCCAACCAGCTTTTGGCAAAGTTTCAATAGAATCTGGAGTTACCATGACATTTTGTGAAATGTTATATAGAATATTTTGCCATGTTAGGCTAAATAGTGTGGCTGGCAGAATGTTAATTACTTCAAACAAACACACCATTTAAATAGCATCTGCCAGTCTATTTAATTGATATAGATTCAATGCCTTCTCTACCTCCTTTTCTAAGTTTAAAATGAAAGCCAAACATGGCACCTTGTACTTTCTTGTTTGGTTCTGTTCTATATATCCAATGTGTTTATTTATTCTTAGTGTGTTTATTTATTATTTATTCAGTTTGAGGTTAAATAAAAGTGTTTTTCCGGATCATGTCCCAGATTTGGAATTACTGCAACATCTGTTAACTTTAATTCAATCAAATCTAATGTTTTAAATACAGTCTATTATTTTTCCTAGTGTACGCCAAAATAGAAAGATACTCTCACTGTGAGTCTCACAAGAGACCCCAGTTACACTCAGAGCCATTTGGGAAACAGGGCGGTGGGAGGGGGTGTGCAGTGGGGGGTCATTCTACAAAATTGACAAATAAGATAACAGCCACAGGTTTGCAACAATTTTATCAAATGCATCATCACTTCGAGGACAGCAAATATGGTCCAGACGTCTAACGAGTGTGGTCTAGAACTTAGAAGTGTGTTCAAATGCACTCTTATGCCTCTGTGGTTGCCGGAATGCTGGAACCACTACACCTACCATAACAAGTAAGTGTTTTCCAACTTTAAAGCATTATACTTTCTCAACCCATGTGTACCCTTCCCCATCCATCCCACTACTAGCCGGTGCCAGCAGTTGCTGCACCGCCAAACATGTGACATGGAGCAGCAGCAGCAGTGTGATGGGCTGCTGGTGAGCCGATCTAGGTCTAGCACTGAGCGGGCGCAGGCCGTGCAGGCACTGTGGGTGGCTCCGTGCCTGGCATTATGAGGCCAATATCTTTTGGGCACTGGCACTTATTTTTTACACATTAAGCACTGAGTCTTCTGTGATGTGGCCTCATCACAAAAGCTCTTCTGAGGGGTGTCTTGTTCTTGGACTCAGTAGCACTCATAAGACAGTTTACAATATATTCAAGTTGGCCCATGTGAGATGTGACATACATGTCACATAATCACTCATTCCTGCCTATTGGGCCCACCCCAGAGTGTGAGTGAAGCTGTGATGGTAGGTGGGGAAAGTGGCCAGTGGCTGTGATGGGCCTTTGCATTTTTCATATTAAGCCGTTCCTTTGCATGCAGCTTATCGATGCATGTGCAGCAGAAAAGGAAACATGTGTTTCCACTAATTAAGTGCTCATCCGAAGGGCATGGTACACACATATATGCAGATGGCCAGAGAATGTGTACAACCTGTGCATATATTGCAATTCTGGCAGGGCTGTCTCTTTCTTTCATCCTTGTGCAGTGGTTAAAATGAGTACCAGTGAGTAAGTTAATGCTCACGTCTGTTAGTTAGAGTGCCATGAAGCTGCGGCCGCTCAGTGTGATGCCGTGACTATCACCCTTGGCGCAGGTGGCTTCCAGACCCGCAGTGTTGGAAGTTCAGGCCCTGTTGGGGGTCGGTCGGGGCCCCCATGCGGTCCCGTAAACCCCCGCACTCGACAGACACACACACACACGTCTTGCCGGTTCGGGCTTCCCGGTCGCTCTGCCGCGGCCGGGAATGCCCCGTTTATTTATACAGCACGCGGTGGCGTGCAACGTCATGCCGCCGCGTGCGAGTCACATCACGGGGCAGCGCCACACTCCTCCTTTTTCCGGGAGAACACAGAACTACGTTAAACACATTATAATCCACACAAACACAAACTGCTTCACTCAATAACACAACTTGCCCAAAACCCCTTTATTGTCAACCACCCGGGTCCCCTTTCTCAGGTTGGTTAACCAACAGTCCCAAAATATAATCGCTGAGATAAGCAGGTTTCCCTCGCCCAGCCCTCTGGGGGTACCTCCCGCTCACCTCCGGCACCTGAAGTCTTTCAGCAGGCGTCTCCCTGACAGGGGATGCAGGGGTGCCGGAGGGGCCTCCTCCGTCCTCCGGTATCTCCCCCACGTCAGGTTCCAGCGGCGTTTCAGTTCTTTTGTCACCCAGTTTCTCGAAGAAGCTGACATTCTGGGTGACAGCAGACCTTCCGTCGGATGCCGTTACCATGGATCCCTTTACGGCCACCAAATCCAACGGCTCCGGCTCATAGGGGAGCGACAGCTTTCCGTGGGGGTGTTGATTACGGATGAGGACTTCGTCCCCCGCTGGGGGCGGAGCCCTCTTCGCAGGTTTTCCTGCTCAGTCCTCACCCGCCGGTCTGCCTCGACCTGTTGATTGTCAATCACCCCCGGTTCCTTCTCTCCGACCTCGGGTAGTAGTCCCCAGGGGCACCGCCTGAACGGGTCCTCTGCTGGAGCGACCCCCGTGGATGCATGGGGGGTGTTGCGGTACACCCTAAGAAACTGATACAGGGCTTGCTGTAGTGACTGTCCTTGTCCCTGGGCAATCCTGAACGTCTTGTTGAGCGTCCGCATCAGTCTCTCAGCATCTCCGTTTGCCCTGGGCCACAACGGGGATACCTTCCGGTGCTGGACCCCGCAGTTCTCCATGAGTTCCGCAAAATACTCACTTTGGAACGGCGATCCATTGTCCGAGCACGAGGTGTGGGGAAACACATGAGCTGCGAACACCTTCTCCACAGCCACGACCACATCCTCGAAGGCCACCGACTCGACAAACTCCACCTCCGGATATCGGGAATATTCATCCAGAAAGTGGGTGCCCACAGACGTCGACCCGAAGTCCGCATGGACGACCTCCCACGGCCGCGTGCCCCGGGGCATTGCTTCAAGTGCTGGCTCTCGGTGTAACGGAGATGCCGCCTGACACCATATGCAGGCCGCCACAAAGTCGTCGACCCTGCGTCCCAGTTCAGGAAACCAGACCTTCAGACGCAGCCTGGCCTTAGTCTTGGCGGCACCCTGGTGCCCATGGTGAGCCAGGGCGATCACGTCTTGCACCTTTGCCTGGGGGACCACGATCCGGTCGCCTCGCAGCAGCAGGCCAGACGCCGAGAATGAGAGTTTCTTCTTAACCTTCCACAGCTGCTCGAGTGCTGTCTTGGCCTCCTGGGTCCGCCCAGCCAGGGATTCTAGGACAGACTTCCAGGGGCCATGCTGCATGGAGTGCTGGAGGATCTCGAAACACTCGTCCTCGGCAGCTGCCGCTTCCAGCTCTGAGAGAGGCATTGCGTTAGGCGTGGCTGCCTCCACCACCATCCGGACGTGATCGTCAGCTTCCTCCTCACAGGTGTCATACTCCTCTCCCCCACGCACTCCCGGATGTCGTGAGAGATAATCCGCTGCGTTGTTGGCCCCTGGCCGGTACACCAGTGTCACTCCGTATTCGAGAAGGGCGAGTATCCACCTCTCGATTCTGGCTGGTGGCTTGAAGGATGACCCTACCAGAATGGGCAGCAGGGGCTTGTGGTCCATCACCACCGTCACTGGACGCCCCAAGACGTAGAGGCGAAAGTGTCTGCAGCCCCAGAGGACCGCCAGAGCCTCACGCTCGATCTGCGAGTATCTTTGTTCAGTTTCGGAGAGCGCTTTGCTGGCGTAGGCCACTGGCCGGATGCTCCCGTCCCGGTCCACCTGAGTTAAGCCGGTTCCTAGACCAAATGGACTGGCGTCCACAACGATTTCCGATGTTAGCGCCGGATCGAAAAATGCCATGGTGTCCTCCGCTGTCAGGGCGCTTTTGATGTCTTCAAAGGCAGCTTGCTCAAGCGGGCCCCAGTGCCAGGCTGACTCTTTTTTCGTCAGGGCCCTGAGCGGTTCTGACCTTGAGGCAAGGTTCTGGATGAAGCGCCCACAGTATGTCACCATGCCAAGGAAACTCCTAATGTCCGACGCCGACTCTGGAGGCTGCGCCTTCTTAATGTCCTGGACCTTCCTCGGGTCTGGTGACACACCCCCTTCTTTAAAGACAAATCCGAAGAATTCGATGGAAGGGCGCAGGAACTCACACTTGTCCTTGTGAAGGGTGAGACCTAGCGATTTCAGTCTTTCAAAAGTCTTACCCAGCTTTCTCAGATGGTCCACCTCGGTCTTTGCGAACACCAGAATATCATCGCTGATGTTTAAGACGCCCTCCTGATCTTCGAGGGCACCTCGAATAATATTCTGAAAGACCTCCGCAGCTGATGATACTCCGAAGCTGAGTCTCTTGTATCGGTAGAGCCCCCGGTGAGTGGTGAAGGTGGTGATATACCGAGACTCCGGATGGAGAACAACCTGGTGATATCCCGCTCGGAGATCTAATTTGGAGAAGAACCGAGCCCCTTGCACTTCCGCAATAATGTCATCGATGGTAGGGGTGAGATGCCGCTCCCTCTTAATGGCCTTGTTGGGGAGCCTCATATCTACACAAATGCGGACAGAGTCAGGTTGCTTGGGCTTCCTAGCCACAACAATCGGGGATACCCAAGGAGTGGGGCCCTCCACCTTTTCAATAATGTCCAAATTCACCAGGTTGTCCAGCTCCTTATCCACCTGCTCCCTGAGATGGAACGGTACCCTCCGGTGTTTCAGGGCAACGGGCTGCACAGACTCGTCGATGTGCAACCGCACCGGGTCACCAGTCATCATTCCAATGCCCTTGAAGAGGGCAGCATATTTATTGAGTAAGTCATTGATGTCTTCGAGATACAACGAGTACGCGAAGCTGACAATTCCGAGGGCCTCCGCAGCCGCACATCTTAGCAGAGTGTTGTTGCTCACGGGCGTCACGTAGAACCGGGCTTTGATCTGCGAGCCCTCATGCTCCACCTTCGCTACGAAGGCACCGTCCAGTGGTATCGGTTCCAGTCCTCCAAACGCAAATATGCGGGCCCTCGGTGTGAGCAGCTTTGGAGGGGATTCAAGGGTATCATAGTGCCCCCTGGCCATCACATTGACCGAGGCTCCCGTGTCCACCAGCACCGGGACAGGCGAATGATTGATCTCAACCACACACCTCGGCTGCCTTCTGTTCTTTCCTTTTAGGACCCCGGCCTGGTCCACCTGGGCCACATTCGGTGGGCGGTTGTGGCGCGGGACCCAAACTCGAGCCTGTCCTCTCTGTACCAACACAGGCAGGGCAGCCCTGCATACCATCGAAAAATGGTCAGGCAGGCCACACCTACCACATGTCTTTCCAGCTACCGGACACTCTGTTGGGTGAGGGAGGTCATATCCGCACTTCTTGCACGATTCCCCCGCTCTCCCTGCTCCGTCCCGGGGTCCCACCCCAGGTCTTCTCACTCCTCTTCCACCACGCCACATGGCACACACCTCCTCAGACTTTACTGAGCGGGATCCCACCTCCATCTTAGTTGCTCGAGCTTCTGCCACCTCATGGCAGCGGCCCAGTTCCAGTATGCGGGGCAGAGTGACCTGCCTCCTGAGTTTTCCTGAGGAGCACGCCTGAATTAGCATTGTGCGAATCATGTCCTCCGCGTCTCCCCACGCACAGCCCTTGGAGAGGCGACTCAGGCGTCCATAAAAAGTGTCCAATGTTTCATCGTCCTTTTGCTTGGCCGAGAGCATGACAAACCTCTCATAGTCCACGTTGGCAAGGGGCAGGAAGTGGGCCAGGAGTGCCGCCTTGGCTGCGTCATAGCTGCCATCCCCCGCAGGAAGCGACTCGAAAATTTCCTGGACCGACAGCCCAGCGGAGTACAGCATGGTGGCCACCCTGCTGTCGTAATCCGTCACCTGGGCGGCCAAGAAGTACATGTCGAGACGACCGACCCACCTCCTCCACCTAGGCCCCATGCTGGACGGCGGACCCAACGCATCAAATTCTGGGATGGGCTTCAGGGCTGCATGGGCTCGCGCTTGGGCCATGATGGGAGGTCCTGGCTGGGCAACTGGCTGCACGATCAGTGGCCCTTGAGGCGCAGGAGCTTGACCGCCTACTTGAGGTTGAGGGGGTAGCTGTGGAGTGGCCACTGGCTGTATAGCTGGAATCACTGGTGCCTGAGGAGCTTGTTGTTGACCTCCAGCTTGGCCACCATCCGGGGGAGGTGGTGCGGTTGCAAGGTGCCCACCGTCTTGCCCACCAGCGCCTGAGCGCACAGGCACCCCCACACTGGGACCTGGGGACCGCAACTCAGTCACCCACCACCACCACGCACCTGGATGCCCCTTCCACAGGCACAGCGACAGTCCAACCTGGGAAAGGTATGGTGGAATCTTGCCTTCGGCTTTGATGAATAGAAAAGATGGCTGCCCACTTGAGGATCCGCCACTGCAGTACTCCGCCCTGATGATGAAGAGGATGAAGAAGCACAGTGCCCCTCCACTGCAATAACACCAGTGGTGTAAATGTTCCAAAGATTGGCTGAAAGACAGAAGAAGAAAAACTGGGCTAGGCAGGCCCTGCCATTTTAGCCCTTCTCCTTACTCTCACTCGACGTAGGAGGCCCAAATGTGAAGTAAAAATCAAAAATTGGGCATGTATATGCAGGTTAGACTGCCTGCACGCAGTTTGTCCAAAATTAGACCTGGATCACCTTCCCCATACACAACCGGAGCTTGGAGAAGTTCCACGATCGTGTTGACACAATGGCCGCCAGCCGCGTGTGCGATCCGCAGCCGCGGCGTGAAACGAAATGTCATCCGTTCCGTTTCGTTTAGAAAAATTGTGACATCGATCACCGCCGGGCCCGGGCATCCGCATCCACTCGTCGCCACTGTTGGGGGTCGGTCGGGGCCCCCATGCGGTCCCGTAAACCCCCGCACTCGACAGACACACACACACACGTCTTGCCGGTTCGGGCTTCCCGGTCGCTCTGCCGCGGCCGGGAACGCCCCATTTATTTATACAGCAAGTCACATCACGGGGCAGCGCCACAGGCCCCCCTGCCGCGCCCTCTGCCCTGCAGCACCGCCCTGGCAGCGCCTGGTTTAGAGATTACAGCCGTAGCCCACGGGGGAAGAAGGACGAGAAACATGGCTACCCCCTGCACTTAGCACCCCCATTAACTGTCAGATTGCAAAATAATCTTCAAAAAGTCAGTAAATTGTTAAAAACCCTTTTCAACCAAAGACACTTTCTTAACTTTAACTCTGTTATTCGGCACTCGTATGCCCCAGGACCTTCAGGGCTTTATAAATGCAATTACCACAAACCGTGGCAGAGGGAGCCATGGTCTTGGGCAGGTGATGGGTGCGTTAGTAGGAGAGCTACAGGCCTCCCCAATCAGGCATCAGGACAGAAGCCTGCCCCGCCCATATCAGCATGGCCTCTCCCAGCCCCATGATGCAGCCCAAGCCTGAGCTGCTCTGCTCAGAGTGTTTACAGGGCCAGCATCTCTGCTTGAAACCAAATACCCTCCCCTCCTTGCACAGGGTGTGAGACTCCCCCCAGAGAGGCGCTGGCCTCGTGAAAGGGAGGGGTAACAACGAAAGTGGAGTGGAGAGGATAGAGAAAGGTAAAGAATGCCAACAGGAAATTAATACACAAGGGAAGTGACAAGGTAGCTTAACCCCTTAACTGCCAGGTAATTATGCAAGTCTATGCAAAAAGGACGAGCAGAGGGGAGGGGTACAAGGGAAGCAGGGGGGTCCTAGGGACCGGTACCACAATGCCTATTGTCATATTTACAGACTTAAACAGGGGTGGGGAAGAGCTTGCATAGAAGAGAAGGGGGTAGGGAACAAGGGTGGACAGGGGATTTAATGTGCCAAAGAAAGGCATAATACACGAGGAAGAGGGGACTTTGCATACATGTATGGTTTTGTAGCAGATAGCAAGCCTCATTTCCTAATCTGTTTCCTGCCTTAGGGTAATCAAGAGAGAGTCCAAGCCTTCAGGACGCCACTTATCCAAACGTGGGTTGCTTTTAAAGGTTATTTTCATGTCTGACGTGTTAATCCAATTGGAATCAGCAAACACTACAATTCCCAGAATGCACTGATTTCTTAAATGAAACTTCATGACTGCAAATCAGGTGTCCTGGTGGAATTGAGTCAACTGGTCAACCCATGTGTTAACTTGGAACAAGAAGAAAACACAATTGTTGGCAAAGCTAGGGCAAGAAACACTGTTTGTGCACATTTTTTTTAATTTGTGCTACTGTTCAGGTGGTAGGCCAGTGCCAAGGAGTTGTACAATCATAGGGCAATAACTTGGGGCACATGCTATTTACTTTAGAAATCGTATGTGTGAACCTGTAGAAAGCCAGTATGAACAGAGCGATCATGAAGAGAGACAGCATGAAGAGAGCCCGCATGAACAGAGCCCGCATGAAGAGAGCCCGCATGAACAGAGCCCGCAGGAACAGAGCCCGCAGGAACAGAGCCAGCATGAAGAGAGCCAGCATGAAGAGAGCCAGCATGAAGAGATCCAGCATGAAGAGAGCCAGCATGAAGAGATCCAGCATGAACAGAGCCAGCACGAACAGAGCCAGCACGAACAGAGCCAGCATGAAGAAAGCCAGTATGAAGAGAGCCAGCATGAAGAGAGCCAGCATGAAGAGAGCCCAGCACGAAGAGAGCCCAGCACCAAGAGAGCCAGCATGAAGAGAGCCAGCATGAGCAGATCCAGCATGAAGAGAGCCAGCATGAAGAGATCCAGCATGAAGACAGCCAGCACGAACAGAGCTAGCATGAACAGAGCTAGCACGAACAGAGCTAGCACTAACAGAGCCAGCACGAACAGAGCCAGCACGAACAGAGCCAGCATGAACAGAGCCAGCACGAACAGAGCCAGCACGAACAGAGCCAGCACGAACAGAGCCAGCATGAAGAGAGCCAGCATGAAGAGAGCCAGCATGAAGAGAGCCCAGCACGAAGAGAGCCCAGCACGAAGAGAGCCCAGCACGAAGAGAGCCAGCATGAAGAGAGCCAGCATGAGCAGATCCAGCATGAAGAGAGCCAGCATGAAGAGATCCAGCATGAAGACAGCCAGCATGAAGAGAGCCAGCACGAACAGAGCTAGCATGAACAGAGCTAGCACTAACAGAGCCAGCACGAACAGATCCAGCACGAACAGAGCCAGCATGAACAGAGCCAGCATGAACAGAGCCAGCACGAAGAGAACCAAGCACGAAGAGAGCCCAGCATGAAAAGAGCCAGCATGAAGAGAGCCAGCATGAGCAGATCCAGCATAAAGAGAGCCAGCATGAAGAGAGCCAGCATGAAGAGAGCCAGCATGAACAGAGCTAGCATGAACAGAGCTAGCACTAACAGAGCCAGCATGAACAGAGCCAGCACAAAGAGAGCCAGCACAAAGAGAGCCAGCGTGAGCAGAGCCAGCATGAAGAGAGCCAGCATGAGCAGAGCCAGCATGGACAGAGCCAGCATGGACAGAGCCAGCATGAAGAGAGCCAGCATGAACAGAGCCAGCATGAGCAGAGCCATCATGGAGAGAGCCAGCATGAAGAGAGCCAGCATGAAGAGAGTCAGCATGAGCAGAGCCAGAGTGGATAGAGCCAGCATGGACAGAGCCAGCATGAAGAGAGGCAGCGTGAACAGAGCCAGCGTGAACAGAGCCAGCATGAACAGAGCTAGCATGAACAGAGCTAGCACGAACAGAGCCAGCATGAAGAGAGCCAGCAGTTTGGAACAGGTGCCCGCATGATTTCCCCAGATGTGCGATTGCATCCCCAGGCTGCCATAATTTGCCAGGCTTTTCCATGTTTGCTTCCTTCACATTGGCAGGCATTGCCATCATATAGAAACGTGCACCATCCTTGCCAGATACTAGCACAATGTGCCCGCCTTTGCCATCAGACATCAGCAACTCACACATTTTTGCTAAGTATTTCGAACATTTGGCCCTGTGCGCGCATCATATGACAGGCACATTTATTTATAATATATTGACTTATTGTGCGCCGTTAACCCGCAGGCATGGGGGTGCACAAGGACACATACATATATAACGGGATAAGACCCCAGAGGCCTTCGAGAGTTCAAGGCCCAAAGGTATGGGAGAATGAGAGGATCCTAGAGAGACTAACCACATTTATTAGGCTAAGTGAGTAGTCTAGTTTTTAAGGCTGTACGGAAATTCCTAGCATTTTGGTCCAGCCGTAAGGTACTTGGTAGTGCATTCCAGACCTGTGCTGCCAGTACCGGGAAGGCCCTTCCTAAGCCCTTGGTCCTTTTGAACTTGAAGGAGTTAATCAGTCCCTGATTGGCAGAGTGAGGAGCATGGTTGGGTTCGTACAATGAAATACGCACTTTCTAGTAGGCTGGTGCCTTGCCGTACAGGAATTTGTGTACCAGGACAGCTGTCTTGAATGTAGTCTGGGCGGACATGGGAAGCCAATGTTGTGTTTGTCTGCTGGAGGAAATGCACTCACGTCTAGGTATGTTTTTAATGACACACACCGGGTCATTCTGAAGTATATGTATTTTATTCATGCATTTCTTACTGGCCCGCACCAGTACGGCATTGCAGTAATCAAGGCCAGAGAGGATAATGGCTCGAGCAATGGAAGAACAGTTCGCTTCAGAGATAAAAGTTCTAATGTTTCTCAGCAGCTTCAGATAATAATGGCAGTTCTTTGAGGCATAGTTGGTCAGACTCTCGGCACTGAGAGATGAGTCAAGGAAAACCCCCAGGGTCCTAACTTCATCCACTACAGGGATGGGGCAATCCTTGATCCTAAAGCACAAGTACTCCTTCCCTAGTTTTGATCTTGCTGAGGGACTGCCGAAAAGCAGGAGTTCTGTTTTTGCTCCATTTAAGAAAAGCCAGTTCTCTGTCATCCAGTGCTCAATAGCCCCGTGATTGGAGTTCAAATTTCTTGAGTCGATGTTATGATCCCCACTGATCTCCACGATCAGTTGGGTGTCATCTGCATAGTTTGTAAAAGAGACCCCAAGGGTCTCTGGCAGATTGCATAGGGGTCTAACATATAGATTGAACAGGGCTGGAGAGATGCAGACACCCCGTGGGACACCACAGGTAATGGGAGCTGATTTAGAAGAGGAATTTTCCCAACATACTGAAGATTGTCTATTAGAAAGGAAAGATTTGATCCAATTAGAGGATTGAGGGGCGTAATTCCCCAGATTAGAAAGGGTAGAGATCGGGCAGTCATAATCCAGCAGTTCAAATGCTGCGGATTGGGCAAGGAGGACCAGGAGACCTGTTTTCCCCTGCTCCACCATCTGGAGCATATTGTTTGTAAATCAATCAGGGCTATCATCGGCTCTAAAGCGGGATTGTTTACAATGAAACACGGAGGAAAATACCAGGTGGGCCTGTAGATGGCTAGTGCCACCTTATACAAGAATTTAAGCAAATAATTTTATTTGGTGATTGGCCTGAGAATTTTTGTGTTTTTGAGATCCAGGCCAGCCTTCTTCACCAAGGGGTGATAGTGACTACTTTGATAGCTTCAGGAACTGAGCTATAATCAAAGGAAGCATTCACAAGTCCCGTAAGGAATGGTACAAAAATACTTGTATTATCCAGAATTAGTTTTGCAGGAATGATGTTCTCTCGACAAGAGGTGGGGCGCATAGTGGACAAAAATCTTACTGTCTCGGGATTCGTAATGTGTTTGAAAGAGAATTTAGATTGTCCTTCTCTGTCTTCATCAAAAGCTAAGAGCCTGTGTTGGAAGTCAGATCTAAGACCTAGCTCATATTCAATCTTTTCAGGGGCGATGCTACGTTTATCAGCAAAATCTTGCGGAACATTCGAGCAGCTCTGATCCGATGGGCAGATGGGGGGAGTTAGTGCCTTGGGCCTTTCGAGGGTTTTCCCAATTTGAAAATGTTTCCAGAGTCGTTATTTGACCCAGTTATTTCTTCATCAAAGAATTTGTTCTTGCCCATGACGATTTTGGTTTTATAGTCCTGCTCGAGTACCTTCCATTTGCCCTCATTGGAAGCTGTGCAGAGCTTTACCATTGCTCCCTTTCTGTTATTTAGCCCCGAGAGCTCCAGAGTATACCACTCTTTCTGATTGAGATTTTCCCTCACCAATTTCCTCTTAATGGGGGCTATTTTATCCTGCATTTTGGTCAGGGCGGTGTTAAAGGTCAGAACAAGGAATTCGGCAGGGTCCGTGTTCACCGTGATAGGCATCACGTCACAGAGGCAACACTGCAAATGCAAGGTTTTGGTGTTTTTAAGGTTGCGATTGACCACCTCGATGGGGTTTGGCGGTTTCTTTGGAATACCTTGAAGGAAGATGGTGAAATTTATAACACAGTGGTCGGGCCATATGCACGGGCCATATGCACGGTGAAGTGTACATTATTTTAACATTCAAGTTTCTTGAAATGACCCATTCCAAGATGTTGCTGGATTTAGCTGTGAGTTCATTATTTTTCACTTTAAAGTTAATGGGCCTCATTCCAAGTAGGGCGGTAAGGGTTAACGGTCCCCGGTAATGAGACCGGCACCATTAAACCCTTACCGCCCTACTACAAGTTCCCTTTGCGGGTCCTCCCTTAACGCCTGCTTTTAGCAGACGTTAAGGACGGGACCCGCAAAGGGACTTTAGTTCTAATAACGGTACTGTAATTTACAGTACCGTTATTAGCACCTTCCCCATTCCCATTGAGCCCTAGGGGGGCTCAAATGGGAATGGGGAAGGGCCCTGGTGAATGGGGAATTACCGGTCCCTCCAACCTTGGAATGGACCGGTAATTACTCCATTCACCAGGGCGGAGTCTGAACGATTTTGGAGGCAGCCATGCCGCAAATAGCGCCTTGGTTACCTCCAAAGTCGGAATGAGGCCCAATGTCTTAGAGTGCCTCTTCTAGAATAGCTGCTTCTTTGTCCCTAGGGCCATGAAGCCATTATTGAAGTCTCCTGCTACTAGTTAGGGGCGTCATTCGGAGTTGACAGGGGTCGCAACTGCAACCCCTGAGGTCTCCCTTGCTACTCCCGTGGTCTCCCTTGTTACCCATAAAAAATATCTAACGTTTTTTTCTTTTTATATATGAAGCTCCTGGGCTGTTGCTAATGCCACATGGCTCTTAAGTCTGGAGTGGAAGGCTTTCTTGTTCAGGCCTCTTAAAAACAGGGAGTTCCACAAGTGTAACACTGAGCAGTGACCCTAAATAAGAAAGAATAAGAATGACAAATAATTTGTCTTTCAGGAATTCTATGCAATAATTGCTAGACTCATTAAAAGTTTATTTCAGTCACACTTCAGGGGGTGAGTCACTGATAAGTCTGTTCTTAAACACCTCAAATTCACAATGCAGACAAAAACTTCCCAAAAACATTTAGAGTAGAATAAGCATCCATTTCGGACTATGTATTTTGCTTCTTGCAAGTTGCAGTTAGAGCATGTTTTTTCTGATGTTGTCTCTGTTACAATCACCACAAGACTCCATCTCAGTGTCCTCGGACACTTGACAAAATCCTTGTGCCTAAAAGCTTGTGTACTCTGTAGAAATGCGTAACCATAGCACATAAATTGGCCCTTGATTTCATTGGGCCACAATGAATGCTTTGCTGTAATGTGTCTATATTTCCTATCTCCATGGCATGCTGTTCAGGATGTTTGTTTGCATGTATGAGGTAACGAGTGCCCAGAGTACAGGATATCGTGTGAGTGCGCTGCTTTCCTTGCGATACTCTACATTCTTTAATACACAGATATGAAACCTCCCAATGGTATGTATTTGCCAACCTCTGAAACCTGTAAAGTAGATCCATGCAGGCTTGACATGTGGCCAACTTTGCACCAGACCTGCAAAGTAACTGGCTTGCTGTTAAACTTCAGTTACCAGTTTAATGGTATCCACTAGAGATGGCAATTTACTTTCTGAGTTTGAGAACATGCAGTTACTATAAAAGGTAAAATAGCTCTAGCCAGTAAAATAGCTCAGTGGATTCAGCGCTCGCTGCTGCGATCTGTGTGTGATTTGCAGGTTCGAATTCCGGCGAGGCCAACTCAGCCTTTTATCCTTCTGAGGTCGATAAATGAGCAGCAAACACAGGTTGGGTGATATTGTATGTATATTTGTTCTATATAAAGCACTTATTAAGCACAAATGCTATATAATAACTTCTTGGACTTCCGCTTGCATTCACAGTCATTTGGGAATATACGCTCTGATATTAACGATGCATATGGGGGCGTGGCTAGAGGGCCATGGAGTAGGACGTGTCTTCCGAGCTGCTCCCGACGATCCGATATGATCCTGCGTGAAAATAAGCTAAAAAAGGCATGATCATGCTCAGAAATACACCATTGGATGTGTAAAGGCGTGGGGCAAGTTTGATGAAGAGTTGAGTCCTTGATGACTACAGGAAGATTGGCAAGATCAACTGAAAGTTTGTAGCCGGGTTCGACACCCCAGACAAAATGGCCGGCACGCTAGAACAAAGGAGGCTCAGGAAAGCCCAGCAGACCCATGGCGGACGAAGACTGGCAGGGAGAGTGCAGCGGGTGGAATGTGAGGCGGGAAGCAACTGCGGGTGAGAGAACTGCACTGGGAATATAGAACCAGTGGGACACACCCTTACACTGCACGCTTGGCATCGAAGAGGCCCAGCCGCGAGACGAAGAAAGAAGGGGCCCGAATAGCCCACACGTACAAGGCGAATAGCTGAGGGGTTCGCTCGACCACCCAGCGTGGGGGACCTGTAGAGACTTGGAAGGAGAAGCAGACCACAACACAGTGCACAAGCGGCTCACGACGTGCATGTGCTGCAATAGACTACCCTCGAGAGCGAGATGTGTAACCCCCAGAAAGTGGACCGGGATAAGGCGCAAGAGACATATAGGCCTGGCAGTGCCACAGCGTGCTACAACCACGGAGAAGGAGAAACGGGGAAGCAGGACCCGCACGCTACAGAAAAGCTGGGCCCTGGTACATAGGCAGGACTGCACAATGTCGGTTCGAGGAGGCAAGACCAAGAGCAAGCAGCCCACTATGGACATTTTTGCCAAGCCGCAACAGACTCTAACCACCCCGGTACAGGGTGTGGCAGCCGCGCCGGCGGAAATATCCCCGACAAAAGAGGATTACTTGATCCTAACAACCATCACGGAGTTGAAAGCCTCGTGGGGGACAGTGATGGCGGACCTAAGAACCGCTTTGGAAACCAAAATAGATGCGGTTGGGCTAGAGGTCAACCTGCTGCAACAAGATGTGAGAGCGCTGGTTGAAAGAAC
Source organism: Ambystoma mexicanum (assembly GCF_040938575.1). NCBI lineage: Eukaryota > Metazoa > Chordata > Amphibia > Caudata > Ambystomatidae > Ambystoma > Ambystoma mexicanum. The sequence goes on from NC_090930.1 coordinate 44,834,298, forward strand.
AAGCGGCTTAGAGAGTGCAGTAAAAACCAGGCTCGGACTGGCCTATATGGCAATGTCCGAACAAAAAACACAAACGCCTAGTGTGGGACAGTTTTTGGGGTCAAAGTAGGCCAGGTTTTTGGCCAATGTGGGCCAGTTTGATGAGTTACTTCATTATGTGGCTAGTAGATTTGCCCATTGTTGATGAATAAATATTCATTAAATTGCACAATTTGCATCACATTTCAACAAAAAACTCCTCCTTGGGTACCAGGGCGGGGGCAGGGTGGGGGGGGCTTCAAACCGTCTGTCAAACAGTCAGTCTGTCAAACAGTCTGTAGCTAAAGGAATGAATAGCCATTTGCAACTGTGGCCCATTTTTTTAATTGGTGCACGAGACAATTGTATGCTCCAGTCCGACCCTGGTAAAAAACCAATACGGAAACCGGCACAAGCAATGCAAAGGAAGTCCACATATTGAAGCAACAGGTCGCCAACTTGGAGAACCGCGTGGAGGAGGCTGAAGGGAGAGCGAGACGGAACAACATACGGGTGGTCGGCCTAACGGAGGGAGAGGAAGGACAGGACCCCACGGACTACGTGGAGAATTTGATCCTACAAGAAATAGGAGCCGACAAACTTTCACAAGGATTTGCTGTCGAACGGGCGCACAGGGCCCTGATGAGGAAACCACAACCTGGAGCTCCCCCTCGGGTGATAATAGCAAAGATCTTAAACTACAAAGACAGAGAGAAGATCCTGGAGTACTTTTGCAAAGGTGGAACGATTGAAAGGGCTTCTGCAACCATCACAGCATACCCTGACTACACCATGTTGGTGCAGAGACAGCGTTATAGCTATATGGCGATCAAGGGAAGATTGCGTACGGCTGGAATCAAGTACATGCTTTTGTATCCCGCAAAGCTCAAGGTCCTGCACAAAAGTAAGGCATACTTTTTTGACACCCCGGAGGAAGCGACGGCATGGCTGGATATGCAGGGTTGTCCGGAACAAGGTGAGAAGCAAGATCGCGAGGATCACGATAAGTGAGGGGGTCACATTATGTAGGATGAAGGGATGGAGTGGGGGAGGGCCCCGGGGGAAAATAAAAGGATTGTCGCATGAGTAACAGGGGTGAGGATAGATGACATTGAAAATTGCAATAAGAGACATTTGGACTTGTTGGACTAGAATATAAAATGTGAATGTAAATTGGGTAGCAGTAAGCATGCTCACATGGAAGCAAACAGGAGCAGCAAGATGGGAGCGACCTACCCCCCAGGAGTTAGAGTAGTAGGGCCGCCATTAGGGCGACTTCACGCTGCTGAGCCGTGAGTAACAGCAATTGCTAGAAAAGGGCTAGATGCGGGGGTGCCTGAGATCCAGGGATGGAGCTGGGCAACAGTTGGGTAGGGTGTGGGGGCGGGAGGAAATGGAGGGGAGTGAGTTGGGGCAAAGAAAGGAGGGGGGAGGAAGGGAGGTTGGGAGGTTTGAAGTGTTTGTTGTTTGGGGAAGTTTAGGTTGGGAAACGAGACCACATAGGATGGAAATGACTTGGTCATGCACTGCACTTGTGGTGGGAGGAGGGACCCTGATATGCCATGTGGGATCTTAAAATAATTACTTGGAACGTCAGAGGGCTCAATAGTTATGTAAAGAGGAATAAGGTCATGCTATACCTACGCAGACAGAAAGTAGACATAGCTCTGCTGCTGGAGACTCATCTTACACAAGACAAGATGGAGATGATCCGGAAGAAATGGAGGGGGACTGTGGTGGGGGCATCATATTCAGCCTATGCCAGGGGAGTGATCATTTGGGTGGTGCCACATATCCCGTTCCAACTGTCACAGTCCACGGTGGAGGCAGACGGGAGGATGGTCATGATGAGAGGGCTGGTGGAAAACAGGGAGATAAGCATTATAAACATGTACGCCCCGAACCAAAACACGGCTGCATATTTTAGAACCTTATGTAACAAACTTAGTACGTACTTGGGAGGGGCGGTGATCTGGGGAGGAAATTTCAACTGTGTGTTAAACCCTATGGTAGATCGGTCAGATGGAAAAATGGACAGACCCACTCCAGCCGCTAGAGCACTGCATACGCTGTTGGATGATTTCGGGTTTGTGGATGTATGGAGGTCACACCACCCCCAGGAGAGGCAGTATTTGCACTACTCAGCCCCACAAAACCTGCACACTAGATTGGATTATATGTTTGCAACACAGGAGCTGATTGAGATGACGCAAACGGAATATAAAGCGAGGGTCCTCTCAGACCACTCGCCACTAATCCTGAGGTGGCAATATCGACCCCCGAGAGGAACGATTCTGACATGGCGCCTCAGAGCACAGGCGCTGAAGACACCAGCTTCCGGGAGGACATGAGGGAGGAAATAATAAAATAATTTGAGATAAATACTGGTAGTGTAGAGACAGCGGGTATGCTTTGGGAGGCCTCTAAAGTGGTAATGAGTGGGGTAGCTATAGCTAAATCCAGAGGGCTACAGGGAGGGATCCAAGCCGAACTGCAAGATATGGAGCGGGAACTAGAAAGGGCATTAAGAGATGAAGGTAACATCAAAGAAGATAATACTTAAGCTGCAGCAGACATGGGCGGGGCACCGGGAGAGATTGTGCAATCTTAACTAGAAGAAGTATATAGAGAGACAGCATGCGGGGGGATAAGCCAGGGAGGGTCTTCGCATGGCTATAGAAGAGTGAGACCCCCATGCCCACCATTAGAACAATAACGAGGGAGGACGGGAGCATAGTGGACAACCAGGAGGGAGTTAACCAGGAATTTGTGGAGTATTATCGGCACCTTTATGGAGATGATGAGGGCAGTGATTATACAGAAATAGTAGAAACGCTGGGGGATATAAGACTGCCACAGATCAGTTCCGAAGAGCGGGAGGAGCTGGATGCTCCAATTACCTTAGAGGAGTTGGAAGAAGTAGTGAGATAGTTGCCCACCAGCAAGACCCCGGGGATTGGCGGACTCCCAAGTGAATTTTATAAAACATATAAGTATGAAGGGATGAAGTGCTTCCTCCGCTTTTAGAAATGCTGAACGAAGCGTATGAAGTGGGTAGGAAGAGAAGCGACAATTATACCGCTGCCCAAGCACAATAAGCCCGGTCATAACTGTGGATCATACAGACCCTTATCAATGCTTAATCAGGACAGTAAAATATTGACAGCTGTTTTAGCAAATAGAACGAGGAGGGTTATTGCTAAACTAATACATCCCGACCAGACAGGCTATGTTACGAACAGGAACATATCCAACAATCTTAGGTGACTCCATCGAGTCGTTGAGCATGCAAATGAGGATGAAGGCGAACTGGCAATTGTATCGCTAGATGCAATAAAAGCCTTTGATTCGGTCAAATGGCCGTGGCTGATGGCGGCCTGGCTGGCTATGGGATAGGGCCTGGGTACTTACAGTGGGCTAAAATTTTATATAGCGCGCCGTTGGCTAGAGTTAAAACAGGAGCGGTGATATCAGAGAGGTGGCAACTTCGTAGAGGTACTAGGCAAGGATGCCTGTGGTCTCTTATGTTGTATATTCTTACCCTGGAACCCTTGGACATATACCTGAGGCAACAGTACGACCCGATAGGCATTACTGTAGGAGGGGAACCGCATCAAATCTCTTTGTATGCGGATGACATGTTATATTTAAGGCAGCAAGATCGAGGTCTTGGTTGTGGGTACTTCATCTCCCCTTCTCTTCTGGACCTCGCAATTCTGGCCATCGAGCCATGGCCCTCTTCCTCTTCCGGTTCAATCAGTCCTTAACCTCGGTGTCCAAATCTCTGCCTCTCTGTCTCTTGACAATCAGGTGGCTAGTGCCTGTAGTGCTGGGCACTTTAAACTCTGCATTCTGCAGAAAGTCTTGCCCTTTAGTCCTGCTGAATGCCAGGCCCCGGAAGTGGCAGTCTTGGTCCTCAGCACTCTCGACTACTGAAACTCTCTCTATTTGGCTCAGCCTCGCTATCTGATCGAAAGGCTTCAACTGCTGCAAAATGCTGACGTTCGTTCCATACTCCACCCTTCCTCTGGATCCCACATTTCTCCTTTGCTCAGGAAACTGCACTGGCTTCCCGTGGCCAGCCGGATCCTGTTTAAATCATTGTGTCTGGTGCATCGTGCCTTTTACGGCGTAGGTGCTGAGTATCTCCAAGCAAAGTTTGTTCACTACACCCCACCTCGTCTGCTGCGCTCTCAGTCTGCGTGCCTTCTCACTGCCCCCCGTTATCGTCTGTCACATATGGGAGGCCACGCTTTTTTGGTGGCGGCTGCTAGAGCCTGGAACAAGTTGCCTATTGCTCTTCGGGCAACTGAAGACCACCTTACCTTCCACCGGCTGTTGAAAACCACTCTGTTTTAGGCCCTCTCTCTTTGCTGCTGTCGGCCACTCTGGATTTTTATTTCTCCTCAGTAACCAGCGCCAAGATGCCTTTGGGTGTACATGCGCTTTACCAAGTTCATATAACATAAAATAACAACATAACATAACATCATATAACATAACACCCGGAAGAAAACCTCCAGTACATTCTGGAAGTGATGGAGAGATATGCAAGGCTGTCTGGCATAGCCGTGAACCCCCAAAAATCCAGTATATTTCCACTGGGCAGAGGGACCCCGCTAGAACAGCTACCGGTGCTACAGATAACATTGGAGGTGCGCACGTTCCGATATCTTGGAATAGATGTATACCATACGGTAGAAGATGAACACCAGTATAACACAGAGGAGGCAATCAGGAAAATTGGAAAAGCATGAAGTTTTGGGTGAAGCTACCCCTAGCGATGATGGGGCGAGGGGCAATGTTGAAGATGGTAGTCCTACCGAGACTCTTACATTATTTTGGAAATATCCCACATCTTATAACAAGGTGGACCTTTGCTAAGATAGAAAGCATGTGCAGGGATTTCCTCTGGCATGGGACGAGGAATAGAGTAGCCCTTTGGAAGCTACAAAACTCATACGAGAAAGAGGACATAAAATTACCAAACTACGAAATGTACTACATAGCAAGTCAGCTGCAATATTTAGCTAAATGGCTCTCTGAAGAGTCAACCTCGGAGTCCAGGCTGTTCCGACAGAACTGTGCCCCATACTTCCTGAAGGAAATGATGTGGCTGCCTAAACCAGACATGGAAGGGCGCCCAAGGATGATGACACTAGGGTGGAAGATATGGCGCAGGGCCTGCCAGCTGATGGTGAATTCATTTCCGTGCTCCCCGCAGGTACCACTAGTGGCGCTGGCGAGCAAAGACAAGCAATTAAGGATAATGATTTGGAAACACTGGGAACCGGTGGGGATAGCAACCATGGGCGATATATGGCAGGAGGGGGAGCATAAGGGACTTTACGGTGTTAGAGGAAGAAACTGGGTTACATACGGGCCAGTATATTACGTACCACAGGGTAGTGCGGAAAATCAGGGAGACATGGTCCGAACTAGTAGCAGAAGAAGAACCGGACACTACCATAGACACAATATATGACATTGCAGAGGGGGGACACGAGATATACAGAATATATGAGCTGCTGATTTCCAAGGTGGGGAAGGAGGTGGCACAACTGAGACAGGACTGGGAAGAGGAAGTGGGAGCCCCAGTGAGTGATGGGATGTGGGAACGAGCCCAAGGGTACCACAAAAAAGTATTGAGGCATGCAAGACTGCAACAGATACAACTGGACGTAACCCATAGGGCGTATATGACGCCCCAGAGAATAGCCAAATTTAAAAATGTAGGACGACAAGCATGGCCCAAATGTGATGAGGAAAATGCCAGAATGGTGCATATGTTCTGGTCATGCCCAGTCATTGAGCGTTTTTGGGGAGAGGTGGCGCACAGGTTGGCCGAAAAAGGAATCAAGATTGTGGTAGATACGGTGTGGGCCTGTTTGATGGGAGGGTTTCCGAGACCACGTAAACTCAAGCATGTGAGTAAATTAAAGGATCTAGCGTATGCACTTGCAAAGAGGAGAATTGCCATGGGGTGGAAGGCACGCCAGAGACCACGAATAGAAGTATGGTAGAAAGATCTACAGAAATGGGCTGAAGCAGAAACTACAGTATGGCAAGAAGCAAGTAATGCCGGGGGGAGGAGGAGGCTGAGACCCTGATGGCCTGGAAACTACTAATAGCGGAGTTATTTGGGTTACCACGAGACCCAACGGAAAACATGGAGGAGGCATCCTCATCACAAGATGCAGAAACAGAACACGGAAGGGAATAGGCTCGTAAGGAGGGTGGGAAAAGCTGTGCACATGTTGAATTGATGTACGTTTATAATGTTATTGTATGCACTGCAAGTTTGGTTTGTATTGTTTGTTGAAATAAAATTTATAAAATTATTATTAAAAAAAAGATGCATATGGTGATCCATTCTTGTTTGAAATGTATATCACATTATAGTGATATCATAACCATATTTATCGTACTGTCCTTAGGAACAATGCAATGTGATTCCACTTCCTGTTTTGTCAACGAGTGAAAGGTTGTGTTCCATCGCTTCCTGTGATGTCACTTTGAGTGGAATCAAATGATATCACTTCACTATAATGAGGTTGAAGAAGCTGCGCACAGTTGTGGTAAGTTTTAAATGTACTACTTTGCTATTTTCGCAAATGCCAGGTTTTCAAAGAACTGATTGCGGTTCTTGATGATGACCCCCACACTGCTCCCCCTTGGCTCTGTGCTCGATTCCTGCTGATGATAAAGTATCCCTCTGGCATCGCCAGACTAATTTCATAGGGCCACTGGTCTCTGTGAGACATAAAATGTCGAGGATGTGGGTAGTCAAGTAGTCGTGAATGTTTATTCGGTGACCTTGTGTTGAGAAGTGCTATTTTTAAAGCTATACCTTCTGTCAGATAAGTTGGGTGAGCTACGGTCTGTGTGTCAGGGGGGAGTTGGGGTGCATTATTATTGTGGTTTAGTCAGAGAATCTGTTTCACCAGCTTCAGGGGTTTAGAAGTGCTTCCCTTTTTGTTAGCAAGCCCGTATGGCATAATTAAATCGTCCGTGACTGGCAGCTGAAGCGTATCATGAGGTGAAGCGGTATTACGGAGAACCATGTTGGCACATGGGATTGCAAAGGTGATAGGGGATTCATCTGCTTTTAGTAGTAGAAATGTGTTAATTATCAACATCCGGGCAGCCTTTTGTGTTGCCAGGAGGAGGTGTATTTCAGCCGGGTAACCCATGATTGTCCCAGTTGTCACTGCAGGAAAGGTTGGAGGTAGAACAAACTCTGAAAGGTTCAGGGGCCCCAGCAATGAGGGAATAGTCTGGGAGCAATAGGATGAGGTTTACATGGGCTCCCATGGAGGTAAAGCCAAGTGAGTGTGAGGGGATGCTTATTTTAAGTACTCCATGTCTAGCCGAACCTCAAATGCTGGACGATGAGAGGCGAAGACCGGGTTGACTGTGGTGCGCCGGCGCTGGTGCGCCTCGTCACCGATTAAGAGTCTATGATGGGGCAGCTGGAAAATGTAGTTGTTCCCTGCCCTGAAGAGTTACTAGCCTAGATAAGGCAAAACATTTGCAAAAAAGCTACTCTAGTTAGGTTTTTGCCAACAATTTTAAACAATCCACTAAATGGGGCGATACACATCAAACAATGCCTTCACCAGGAATGTAGAACAACAAAGGCTAAATTATCGATCTGTGCTAAAATCGAATCTGGATGCTCCCATAAAGCAGTGACCATTCGCCAGATGTTGTCAGTATATGCCCAGGTGCTCACACCTTTACACCGCTGTTGCCTTCATATGCCCGGTCTTCATGCCCTTTTCCAGATATTGGCCTCAGATACTTATGTACTCTCAACATAAGCCAGATTTTGCAGTTGTGCGGCCATCTACTCACAGGTCTCTATGCATGTTTGGATTGTATTGGCGCACTCTCGCTGGGCAGCAAGTGAGTGCTGTACACAGAATGTGGAGTTTCTCTTCAGAACTGCTAATAAAATTTATGGCTTTTTAGACAATTTTATTTTACACATTTTGAAGTAAAATGCAGCGTCTGTCCCCTATTTTTAGTGAAGGCTTTGACGAGGGTGGCTGGTAGGGTGGGGTTGAGTTGAGTTGAGTTGAGTTGAAGAAGGCTTACTTGCTCTTTGCAAGAAAGGGTCTGTGTTATTTATGCCCCATTTTCCTTAAAGTTCACAAGTCGTCAATGCACTATGAATAGGCCAGTTCTACACAGCCGTGGTTGGCAATGTTGCACCCGTCCAACCCTGCCAGCCAATCCCTTCAGCAAGGGGAGGGGCTGCAGAAAGAAAATGAGAACACATTCACCCTCCTGCCCTTAAAGGTAGACCATTGTTTCTTAGTTCAATTTACACGTCACGGGTTTGAAACCTGATGAGACTGTACAGTGGGTTAATGCAACGACGGCAGGCCACACACCCAGTTCCTTGTTCACTTGCTGTGCTGGGCCTGAAGTCACCCCACATCGTCTTGGGAAGGTGTTCCTTGTTTGATTCCCAACACAAAAGACTCATCAAGGCTGACTCCTTGGCTTCATTTTGGTTCCTCAATTTTCTCAGGGCAGTTGGGAGCAGAGAAACAGCAGATGTACACTGTGGGCTACCAAGGACAGGATGCACACACCCATGCACAGCTGTGCATTTCTAAGCAGAGATACACTTGGCAGTGACCATGTGAGCCCTGGCAGAGGCATTGGGTATTGGGTGATCACTATCGGCCCCATCAGTAACCTCTAAGCTCCCACCATAATTTGAAGCCAGCTCCACCTCTGAACATAACATAATATAAAAAGTGATATATTTAAACAAGCATTAGCAAAGCCAACAGTTTTGGCTTTTCTGTGGCCATGAGACTGGCATTTGCCAGGCACTGTCATAATGGTATTACCTGGCTATGAGATGGCAACAGCTGGATATGCAGTGTGAGTACATGGGCATATGAGGTCAGTGCCTGGCAAATACCTATCTAATACGGTTGGCTCTGCCAATGATTGTGTGTAACAGGAATTCAGTCCAAAGAACAGACGTCAGGACAGAGTAACACCTATGTAGCTGCAAGTAAGCCATTAACGCTCAGAAGACAGCATAGAAATAACACTGCAGCCCTGGTATGGTACAAAGCATGATCTTACTGCTTGATACAGCTAGCTCAAAGAGATCTCTGGGTGGGTGTTTTGAAGGAGGAGGGACAGGGAGTGGGTGGGAATGGCGGTCAATGGGTGGGAAAAAAATCCATACAACGCCCACAAGCTGAGTATCCCAGCTCACATCCCGTCTCCCTTCTATCGCTACTCCAATGCAATATTTTCAGCTTGTAGGTGGCGCTTCATGATAGGTGACACGAGTAACCAAAATTTGAAAGGCATCAGAATGCACAAGGGAGAATGCACAGAACAAAGACTAAAGGGCTTATTCATGGAAATGTGCACAGAAATCCTGCAAGGGCTGCGCGCCGAGAAGGACACTGCACAAGCCTGCGTGCAGAATAAAAAATGCGTGCCCCGTGAATTCATGGAATTTACTGTGCAAAGTAACAGTATTCGCAAGTTGCGCCCGGAACGCACCCGACATGCCCACACGCAAATCATAAACAGCCAGAACAGCTACCTTTGCACGCTCTCCCGGGCGCAAATACACGCACCCTTCAAACAGTGCGTGGAGTCCACCGCAACTAGGCCTGCATCTCGTGGACCTTGCGCAGGGTGCCCCGTAACTGTTTCCAGCACGCCAACAACATGTGTATGAAAAATTGTAACTTGTTCTAAACTCGGAAAATCTACGTACGAACACCGGTAAACCGTTCCTGCACCCCACTACACTGCTTATGTGTACCCCTAAGTTAGATCAGAACCGTGTACACCATACACGCACCCCTAAACCCGACATACAAACCCACCTCCATGCTGCGAATCCTAAGCGCAAGTGTACTTACGCCTGCCTTCGGATGGCGTAGTGATCAAGAGATTTGTGTGGCCATTCCTATACAGAGGCTGCGTGGGTGTTTCCATGAATACGTGTCATTTGGCTCCAATGTGGGCTTGCGAGGGACTGCAGGCCGTCTCTCGTAACACCCACTTTTTCACATGTTCTTCCACATTTTCTGAGTTCCGCCCCCTTCTCAGCCCTCTGCGCAAGCCACACCCACACTCTGTATGGTGTCTCGTGGCACTCGATGGTTCACACATGCATTCCGGGCCAATGCGATCTCCACAAGTCCCAGGAAAGTTCTGTGCATTTGGTTCCATAAATCAACGAACACGGATTTGCACACTGTTTGGCACGCAAGTCCCCTATTTCCCACACAAATAATACCATGAATCGGGCCTGATTCATGGAATTATTTGTGCGGTGCAAATTGACTTTGCACTGCCAACAAACACCCTGATGCAAAGAGCCGTTTAAAAGTGTATGTTTGCAGTCCAAAGTCACAAAAAACACTTTGCACCCCTCTGTGAATCACGGTGTACCACGCTACAAATTCCATTAATCCGAAAAAGTAGGGTATGTAGTGCTGTATGAACCAGAAGATCCGGCATAAGTACCTATGAATGCGTCCGGAAAGGCGTCTGGGAACTGCTTATCTAATATATAAAGCTGAATGTATGTATGGGTGTGTATATGTTTGTCCGGCTATACAATTCCACACCGTTGAACACACTGCTACCACATTTTGAATGGATTCCTCATTTGTCTGGGGCAAGATTGTAGTCGATGTTTGGATGCAAATAATTCACTCCGTAGACACCCTAATTTACTGATGCTCACCCCAATTCACTACAGTAGGTACTAGAAGGAGGCAACCTTTGGAAAAGTGTCTGAAGCAAAATGTTCGATGTGTTTGTTATTCCTTTGAAATGTATTACTGCTGCATACACTTCGTAAGTGTTTATTAAAGCATTTTTAAAGGGAATTAAAACAAAATTTACATTTCTTTTTATCACACCAGTCCAAATATGGAAAATGGCAAGGTTACAGTTTACTTAAGTTCATTCACAAGAAGAGAGCACAATCATTCAATCTTTCTTGGAAAGGCTCCGTCTGATGCAAAGCGAAAATCAATATCAAGAGCTTCTGAACACAACAAACAGCAGCACGCCTTGCCGACCAGAGGACAAGAGCAACATCCTCCAGGGCAAATGAGATGCCAGAGCAAACTGAAGCAAGACTTGCTGACAAGAGGACAAGAGCAACATCCTCCAGGGCACATGAGACACCACTCGATCAGGACACGGCAACGCCGGGTACCCCAGCTAATTATTTATATATTTGGTATATATATACCCCAGCTCTCATTGGTCCCCCCAGCCTGCATCACTGGTCTCCCCAGGGCAGCCCTTCTGCCCCTGCAGCCCTGCGGCTAAGGGCCCTAAGGCCAAGAGCGGCTCCAACAGAGGCGGCTCCAAGAAGTGTCAGCAGGTGTCTGCAGGGGCAGCAGTGGCCAGCCGTCAACCATCACCTACAAGGACCAGTAAGGTAGGAGTGGCTTGGGTCAGGAGTAGAACAACTACTCTACCCTAGACTCTGCACCACTTACCAAACCCATAGTAAACAAGGTGATTACTCCCCTCTGCATCTCTCTTTCCCTCACCCTCAAATGTAATCATTATTAAATACTGTACAAATCTGGCTAGGCACAGACCCCCTTCTTCTGTATAGACCTATACAGGTCTCTCAAATTTAGCAGGGATACTGTCCAAATTGCATTGTATGATATTTAGACTGCATTGATAGGCCTCTCTCCCACTATACAGGTCTCTCCAGTTTACCAGGGGTTCTGTCCCCAAATTGCATTGTATGATGTTTAGATTGCATTGATAGGCTTTTCTCCCACTATACAGGTCTCTCAAATCCAGTTGAGTTTTGTGTCCAGATCGCATTGTATGATACTCAGATTGCATTGAGAAGCCTGTCTCTCAAATCTAGCAGGACTTCTGTGGCCGGACTGCAATAATGGAGTAAGTCCTAGCTGCGCCCCTCAAACTCACTCCTCAACTAGTACATATCCCCACTTAACCTATATGGCTAGCTCACTGCGGTGAACCGGGCTCAGGGAGACGTCCAATGTGCAGGACTTCCAGATCTAGCTGCGTTTGGTATTGTGCCCCACTGCTTCAACTGACCCTCAGATCTAGCTGTGTTTGGTATCATACAGTACTGTTTCAACTGACCCTCAAATATAGTTGTGCTTAGTCTGATACCCTGTTGCTCTCCTAGGCGTGGGCCTCTCTCCCACGGTGCAGGACTCTTGAGTCTATCTGTGCTTGGTATCGTGCTCCACTGTTTTGGCTGACCCCCAAATCTAGCTATGTTTGGTATCAGACAGTACTGCTTCAACTGACCCTCAAATCTAGCTCTGTTTAGTCTGATACCATGTTGCTCTCCTAGGCGTGGGCATCTCTCCCACGGTACAGGAGCCTCAAGTCTAGCTGTGCTTGGTATCGTGCTCCGCTGTTTCGGCTGACCCCAAATCTAGCTATGTTTGGTATCAGACAGTACTGTTTCAACTGACCCTCAAATCTAGCTGTGTTTAGTCTGATACCCTGTTGCTCTCCTAGGCGTGGGTCTCTCTCCCATGGTGCAGGACTCTCAAGTCTAGCTGTGCATGGTATCATGCGACACTGTTTAGGCTGACCCTCAAATCTAGCTGTGTTGGGTCCAGTCCTCTGTCGCCTTCTTAGGTTGTATGCCACTCTCCCAATATATATGGCCCCTAATCTAACTGTGTTTAGTTCGGTACTCCATTAATCCTGGAAACCCATCACTCCTAGATTAATTGAGTCCCATACCACCAGACCATTTAACGCCCATAACCTTCCCCGACGGTGCACCCTTAGGAAAGACACCCTGCCCACCGACAGAAACGACAGACTGAGCCAGAGAACACCCTAGCGTATCCAGAGAATGAAAAACCAAGATTACTGCGCCTGCACAACACAGCATAGAGGACCAACTACCCTACTACCTCTGCACCTTGAACTGAAAAATGGCCCGATCCAGAAAAAGACGCCGAGAAAGAGAGCAGGAACGTGCAACAAGGGACGCAAACACACAACACCAACAGAACCCAGAAGAAGCAGCCTCATCGGCAGGAAACAAGCCTAACACAGTCATAACCGGAACAAACTATGTAAGAGAAAATCCTTATACCTCACACCTTACCTCGCAACAACCACGGAACACTGACTCCTCAACACGGAAACCTTGAGACATGCAAAGAATTTCCCGAAACACCCGGAACAAAGACGGGAGCACTCAACAAGAGAGTGGGATGACTCCAACCATATTACCCCTTACATCACAAGAACAGAGGGGCACCGTCGATTTCCACAACATCCCACACAATACGACGAAGCCCTGACACCCAACAATGCTACTTCCAACCTAACAATCGGACTCAATTAAATAAAGCCATCGCTGATCTTCAACCGAGCATCATCACAGCAGAAGCACCACGATTGATCAGCCCTGTTATCAACCTATTGAACCGCTTCAATGAAGAAGCAGCCGTCGCCGTTCTTCATCCTACCAACATCAAAGCGGCAACACCACGACTGGACAACTACAAACCTGAACAACAAATAACCACAAAACAAAATCACACCCAGAGAATCCACTGTAACTTAATAAATGCAAGGTCAATGTCCAAACATTCAACCAAAATATACGACCTCCTATCAGAAGGAGGCATAGACATCCTATTTGCAACCGAAACATAGCTACAAGATCACCCTCAACTGCCTACCTGAAAACTTCAAATGCATCCAAGTTTCAGGAAATCCAAAAGAGGGGCGAGGGGGGTTAGCGATCATCCACTAAACATTGAGAAATGCGAATCCTTAATACTACGGCTATCAGTAAACCCCGAAACAAACCTGAAATTCATACTGATATACAGACCACCAACCTACGATGCGACTTTCATAGACGCCTTTACCCAAGCAATCACCATACTAGCCATCAAGTACAATCATCTGATCATCCTCGGAGATTTCAACATCTGGTTCGACAAAGAAACCGCAACCACACAAAAATCCTTAACTGCCCAACTAACAGCCATTAACCTACAACAACTAGTCAAAGGAGCAACACACTCAGCAGGGCACACACTTGATGCAATCTTCGCCAACAAGGATCTCATCATCACGGCACCCCCAATTCAAATACTCTGGAGCGACCACCTCATCATTCCATTCATAATCACAACGGCCGCTCCAACAAAGAAGCAACAAGAAAAACCACTGATCATGATGAAAAGAAATTGGAGAACCATAAAAAACTCCAACCTAATCGAGCTCCTACAACTCAGCAAGCCACAATCAACAACCATGGAAGAAGCTGACCTAGACAAAAAAGTTACCTTACTCCATACCTGGATCACAACAACTCTAGATGACATCGCCAAAGAAAAGCCCTTCACCCCATCACGTAAGAAAACAACAGAAAAATGGTTCACCCCACTACTCAGCGCCATGAAAAGAAAAAAACGAAAACTAGAATCTGAATGGAGGACCAACAACACCACTGCAAGCAAATGGAAATTCCTGCAACAGATCCGCTCATATAAAAAGGAAATACAAAAAGCGAAGAGGAAACACTACGACAACTGAATCTTCTGAGCACCAAACACCCCAAAAGAACTCTTTAAAATCATAAACAAATTAAAAAACCCACCGGGCTGCAACAACACGCCAATTCCATCGATGAAACTTTGCGATGACCTAGGAGACCACTTCAAAAACAAAGTAACTTCCATCCAACAGACCAAGCGATCACACCTCAAACCCCATCAACACTGATGAGGAATATCCAAACAAGCTACGGAGCTTCCCAGAAAAATCAGTGGAGACTTTCGTCAAACTGGTAAACCAAAGCAACAGATCAGGCTCTCCTGAAGACCCCTGCCCCCCGGACATATACAAAACAATTCTCAAACAAGGAACCCCCATGGAATACCACAGGAATCTCCTCAACCTCTCAATCTCAACAGGTAAAGTACCACAGGCCTTCAAATTAGCTTACATTAAGCCGCTACTCAAAGACACAATAGCAAAGGCAGAGGACCTATTCAGCCATAGACCCATTTCCAACATACCCTACATAGCCAAACTGCTAGAAACGTACGTCTACATAATAACCCAAGAATTCATAGAAGAGCACTGCCTACTAGACCAGGCACAAGTTGGTTTCAGACCAATGAGAGGAATGGAATCAGCTCACCTCTCAATATGGGATGACCTAAAAACAAACACAGACTCGGACAACAGCACCGCCCTGATTCTCCTTGATCTATCCACAGCTTTTGACACTGTCAACCACGACATCCTCATAAAGAGATTAGAAGGACTAGAAATAACAGACACCGCCCTACTATGGATCAAATCCTTCCTAACAAACAGAACAGAAACAATAAGGATGAAACCTTGTAAATCTGAACCCAGAGTCTCCGCGTGCGAAGTACCACAAGGATCATCCTTCTCCCCGCTTCTATTCAACATCTACATGTACCTATTAATCAAACTCATCAAAAAACACGGCCTCACATGCTACAACTACGCCGACGATACTCAAATAATCATCAACATACAAGACACCCGAGAAGAAAACACTACACCAGAGAATTGCCTTTGTGATATATTCAACTCGATGAACCTCAACCGCCTCAAAATCAACCCAGCCAAAACAGAGATAATGATTGTTTCAAAAAAGGGAGGAGACATCAGCTACATCCCCTGGCCAAAAGAGCTTGGCACCACACCAGAACCGGTTTATAGTGATAATGTCGAAAAAAAATGTCGACTTACAAAAATGTCGAAAAAAAAATGTCGAAAACCTATACATATAATGAAGAGTCAATTTTTAGAAAAAAAAGGCGAAAAAAAAAATACATAAAAATAATACTATCACTAAATACATAAACAAGAAGAGTCCCCCCAACCACCCTCACCCAACACCCCCCTGCCACCTCCCCACCCTCTCACCCCTCATACTCAACACATTTTAATTATATATTTATTTATTTATTTATTCAATAAATAAATAAACAAGAGGAATATCATTTACTTGGGGGTGTCCTGCCCAACCCCCCTCACCAAACACCCCCCTGCCTCCCCCTCAACCCCCCCACCACCCTCTCACCCCTCATACTCTACACATTTTAATTATATATATTTATTTATTTTTTTCAAAAAATTCGAAAAAATGTAGAAAGAATTCGACATTATTGGTTTTCGACATTACTTTTTTCGACATTTTTTTGTGGATATTTTGACTGTCAACATTATTGCATTTGACATTATCACTGACCACCACCAGAACCATCATCAACTGTAAAAAACCTGGGGGGCGTGGCTTGGCAGCCATGGACTAGGCGGCTTTTCCTGTGAGCTCCTGGATCCGGACATCGATCCGTACAAGCGCACGCATGTGAACCGAAAATTCCGACGAGAAATTGTGATCGCACCGTTATGAATATATGTGGACTTTAAAGAACGTTGCTGTGTGCTGCCTGGACTGATACATTAAAAGTTACAGAACTTTGATGCTGCTGGTGAGCGCTGCGGAGCCGATCTCAAAATGGCGGCGAGACGCGGACAAAGGAACCCACGGGAGTGAAGACCGTGCCAGTCGCTCGGGCTGAAGTGGTCAGAGGAGCCGGCGCTTCCCAGGGAGGCGCGGTTGATAGCCAGGCACCGTGCAGCACACACCCAACAGGGCACTGGGAAGCCCGACAGAGTAAGCCTGCTCACACCGGAGCACCCGCGAGAACGTGGCGGCGGGGGGCTGCCCCGGAGGAGTCTGAGACTGCAAAGCAGTCTCCCCTGGAGGAGGAACAAGCACGACGTGCCGCGGCGAGACGCGGACAAAGGAACCCACGGGAGTGAAGACCGTGCCCGTCGCTCGGGCTGAAGTGGTCAGAGGAGCCGGCGCTTCCCAGGGAGGCGCGGTTGATAGCCAGGCACCGTGCAGCACACACCCAACAGGGCACTGGGAAGCCCGACAGAGTAAGCCTGCTCGCACCGGAGCACCCGCGAGAACGTGGCGGCGGGGGGCTGCCCCGGAGGAGTCGGAGTCTGCAAAGCAGTCTCCCATGGAGGAGGAACAAGCACGACGTGCCGCGGTGCCTGGGGGCCCGCAGTGAGGGCATGGAACGCCCGTGAACTTGGATATATTCGGCGGTACCGGGCGCAGCCGGTGGCCACCTCTGCAGCCGAAACGAAAAGCGGCTGTGAAAGACGAGGGATCATAGCGGGCGCACGCATAATGGAAATGTGGCAGTGATACACAGACGTGCCCCATAAGAAACAAAGGGAACTCCAGCCAAACGAACCTAAGGAAACAAGGATACCGACACTGCCAACCATTATGACCTGCCAGTAAAATGAGCTTTACTACGAGGTGCTAACCCCCCCGCAAGTCAGGGTGCACCACATAGCGCGCCCAGAACGTGGATCAGGGTGCAGCACGATAAAGAAAGGAATATTGAGTGGGGGCCGCAAGGAAGCAACCCCTCACAAAGGAGATGGCAGGCCTTGAGGCACTAGGAGGCTGCCAATGGAAGATGCGCTGAAAGGGCATGGAGAAGTGAGAAGGGCACCATCGGCGAAAGTACGGGTGGAATGCTGGACTGCCTAAATGGGCGCTGCAACACAGGTTGCCCCGCAAAACGCCACCATGCAAGCGAACTAACGCCTAGCCCGTCCCAGCCATGACACTACTGGGAAGGTGAGCCAGCGAGGATACATAAGTGGGGCCGTGGGAGCATGGTGCATGGTACTGCTGTGCTGGTAGACGCTGCCAAAGGGTACACTGAAGCGTGTTAAAACAGAGCCTAAGTGCAACCAGCATCACAGCGAAGCACTGCACAGGGTAGGGTGCGAGGAAGATTGCGCAAGACATACCTAACTGTGCACATTGGGCGGATGGCCCTGAAGTTGGATGCCTGCGACGCGAGGTGAACTTATCCCTGCGGTCAATCCAATGAACCAATACGTGGGAGAGCACAACCCATTCCAGGAATAGCCCGGCGAACGCAGGCCTGTACGGAAGCTCTCCTGGGCAGCTCTCTGGGAGCTGGGTCTGCATTGATATAGTAGTGCGGAGCCGACACGTCAGAAACCAAGCTACCGCAGGCAAGATGACGGGAAGAGGGACTGCAACCAAGAGTAAGGGTAGACAGTCCACAATGGAAGCATTTGCCAAGACGCAGTTGTCCCCAGGGACCGCAGCACCAAGGGGCGCGTCGGCACCAATGGAGAGCACTACAACGATCGAAAACCACCAAATTTTGGCGGCTATCACGGAACTAAAAGACTCATGGGGGTTGGCGATGGCGGACTTGCGCATTTCCCTGGAAGCCAAAATAGATGCAGTGGGCATCGATGTCGCCTTGCTGAGACAGGATGTCAGAGCGTTGGCCGAGAGGACGAGTAGCTTGGAAAGTGCGGTAAAAAACAACACGGACACTAGTAGCAGCAATGCGAAAGAGGTTCACGTGCTTAAGCAACAGGTAGCTAACCTGGAGAATCGGGCAGAGGAGGCAGAAGGAAGAGCGAGGAGAAACAACATTCGCGTGGTCGGCCTTCCAGAGGGAGAGGAAGGCCGAGACCCCACTGACTATGTCGAGAATTTACTCTTGCAGGAAATAGGGGCCGAAAATCTCTCGCAAGGTTTTGCTGTGGAGCGAGCGCATAGAGCCCTCATGAGGAGGCCACAACCGGGGGCTCCTCCCCGGCCAATAATAGCGAAAATACTGAACTATAAGGATCGCGAGAAGATTTTAGAATACTTCCGTAAAGGAGGAACCATTAAGAGGGCGTCTTGCACTGTCACGGCGTATCCAGATTACACAGTGTTGGTCCAAAGGCAGCGGTACAGCTACGTGGAGATCAAAAGAAGGCTACGTGCGATAGGGATCAAATATATGCTGCTGTATCCCGCGAAGCTAAAAGTGATACATAAGAGCAAGATGTTTTTTTTCCACACGCCCGAAGAAGCGACGACCTGGCTAGACCTTCAGGGCTGTCCGGAACAAGGAGCGGATCAAGCGCAAGAGTAATACGATAAGTGGCTGAGATACTACATGTAGCGGGCAGGGTGTGCAGTGGGTATCCATTTAAAAAGTGGGTGGTGGCTCTGGTTGAGGGACATCACTGGGTACGAGTGGCACTTGAAGTAGATCTCATGGACTGGAGCGGACACAAGGACTTGAATATAGCAAAACGTAAATATATGGGGTATCTGTACAGTTAAGTGTGTTGAGTTTATAGCAAATAGGAGCGGCAGGATGCGAGCACCCTATCCCCCCATAATAGTCTTAGCAGGCTAGCCAGTAGGGCGGCCTTACCCCGCGGAGCAGTGAGTACAGGCGGGAGCCAGGAAAGCGCTAGATGCGGGGGAGCCTGAGATCCAGGGATGGAGCTGGGCAACAGTTGGGGAGGGAGTTAGGGGGGTTGGGAGGGAAAATGGGGGGTGGGAAGCGTGGGGAGTTGGGTGTGGTTGGGTGGGATGAGGGGAAGGGAGGGGTGTTTGGGGTGTGTGCAGTTAAGGGAAGTTTGAACTGGGATACGAGCCTATGTAGACGGGAACAGGTACGAATAGTGGATTGCGCGGCTGGGGTGGGGGTTGAAAATGTAACAAGCCATGGGGGACCTTAAAATAATCACGTGGAATGTTAGGGGTCTCAACAGTTATCTGAAGAGAAACAAGGTTATGTTATACTTGCGAAGACAAAAGATAGACATCGCGCTATTACAAGAGACCCACTTGACAAAAGAGAGACTGGAAATGATCAAGAAGAAATGGAAAGGAGTGGTGGTGGGCTCAACATACTCAGCCTATGCTAGAGGGGTCCTTATCTGGGTGGCCCCGCACGTCCCCTTTCACGGGTTAAAGGAAACTGCTGAGGGAGACGGGAGGATGGTCATACTCAGGGGCCTGGTAGAGAACAGAGAAATAAGTATAATCAATACATACGCTCCCAATCAGAATACAGCGACGTACTTTAGAACCTTGAGTGCTAACCTTGGTATGTGCATGGGAAGTGCGGTAATCTGGGGTGGGGATTTCAACTGTGTACTAGACCCAAGGGTGGATAGATCGGACCAGAAGTTGGAAAAACCAGCCCCGGCAGCACGAGTGTTGCGAGCGTTACTCAATGATTTTGATTTGACTGATGTATGGAAAGTGATGCACCCCCGAGAAAGACAGTATTCTCACTATTCGGCCCCACAACAGCTGTCCACCAGACTGGACTATGTCTTTGCTACATCGGACATAATAATGGAAATGGGGTGGGCGGAATATAAAGCGAGAGTCCTGTCGGACCACTCGCCCTTGATTGTTAGCTGGCAATACTGCCCTCCAAGAGCAAGGATCCCGACGTGGCGTCTCCGAGCGGAGGCGCTTAAGGATCCTGTGTTTAAAGAAGAGGTAAGGGAGGAAATCATAAATTACTTTGAGGAGAATACGGGTAGTGTAGATTCGGCATGCACGTTATGGGAGGCCTTTAAAGTAGTGTTGAGAGGCGTGGCCATAGCAAAGTCCAAAAGTCTGCAAGGCGGTATCCTGGCTGATCTGCAGGAGGCGGAGGGGGATTTGGAAAAAGCACAAAGAGAGGATGGCGATATTGGTTCAAATGCGGAGCGGATACTTCAACTTCAACAGAAGTGTGGAGAGCACTGGGACAGGTTGTGCAAATTGAATTATAAGAAATACATAGAGAGACAGCACGCGGGAGGTGATAAGACAGGACGGCTTCTGGCGTGGTTATATAAGAGCGAAACCCCCAGATCCACCATCAGAGCAATAACATGAGATGATGGCAGTGTAGCGGACACCTAGGAGGGAGTTAATCAGGAATTTGCCACGTATTACAGAGAGCTGTATGGGGACGTTGAGGAGGATAATCTAGGGAGGATAAAAGAAACACTTGAAGATATAGGTCTGCCCAGGATAAGCGCTGAAGAGAGGGAAGAGCTGGATGCACCAATCACTTTAGAAGAGCTAGAAACAGTGGTGAGACAATTGCCTACTAGTAGGACCCCGGGGGCGGATGGGTTTCCGAGCGAGTTTTATAAAGCATACATGGCAGAGGTGCTCCCTCCGATGCTGAATATGTTGAATGAAGCGTTTGAGACGGGACAGCTGCCGGAGTCGCTAAGGGAAGCAATTATAATCCCGCTCCCAAAGCCGAATAAGCCTGGGGACAGTTGTGGCTCCTACAGACCACTGTCAATGCTGAATCAAGACAGCAAGATTTTAACAGCTGTTTTGGCGAGCAGACTGCGAAGAGTCATAGACAAACTTATACACCCGGATCAGACGGGGTATGTTCCAAACAGGAACATAACTCACAATCACAGGCGACTCCACCGAGTCATCGAATGGGCGGGGGGAAATGAGGGCGACTTGGCAGTAGTGTCCTTGGATGCGGTAAAGGCTTTTGATTCTGTTAAGTGGCCATGGCTGCTGTCTACTCTGGCAGAATATGGAATGGGGCCCGGATATGTAAGATGGGCAAAGATGTTATACAGTGCGCCGCTCGCTAGAGTTAAGACGGGAGCTGTCATTTCAGAGAGATGGCAGTTAGGCAGAGGTACTAGACAGGGATGCCCGTGGTCCCCTATGTTATACATATTGGCATTGGAGCCTTTGGCTATATACCTCAGACAGCAGTATGACATCATAGGCATCGAAGTGGGTGGGGAGCGACATTTGATCTCTTTATATGCAGACGATATGTTATTGTATCTGAAGTATCCGGAGGAGAATCTCCAGTATATTTTGGAGGTTATGGATCGGTATGCGGGGCTGTCTGGAATAGCTGTGAATCCACAGAAGTCTGTGATTTTCCCGCTGGGTAAATTTAGGGGTCTCCCGGTGGAACAGCTACCGGTGTTGCAAGCCCCTTGGGCAGTTGATACCTTCCGGTACCTTGGGATAGACGTGTATCATACGGTTGAACAGGAACATAAGCACAACACAGAGGTAGCTGTGGGGAAAATAGAGAAAAGTATGAAATTCTGGGGGAAGCTGCCGCTAGCTATGATGGGACGTAGTGCAATGCTTAAGATGGTGGTTTTGCCCAGACTCCTGCATTATTTCGGGAACATTCCATACCTCATACCTGGGAAGTTTTTTGTCAAGCTTAATAGTATATGCAGGGACTTTTTGTGGCAGGGAACTAGATGCAGGATGGCATTGTGGAAACTGCAAAACTCTTACGAAAAAGGGGGGATACGGCTCCCCAATTATGAGGCCTACTATGTAGCAGGCCAACTGCAATACGTTGCTAAATGGCTCTCGGATGAAAATACCCCCGAATCCAGATTGTTCAGTGCAGACTGTGCCCCATTTTACTTAAAAGAGATGATCTGGCTATCCGAAACAGAAATGCAGGGGCGCCCCAAAATGATGCTGCTTGGGTGGAGGATTTGGCGCCGCGCGTGCAGGATGATGGAGATCCCGGCTCCGTGCTCACCGCAGGTACCACTGGTGGCACTGGCTAAAGGAGATGTGCAACTGCGGAGGAGGATTAGAAACCACTGGGAACCAGTGGGGGTGGCAACGGTGGGAGATGTTTGGCGGGAGGGAGCCATCATAAGTTTTGAGGAGTTGGGCGAGGACACAGGGCTGCACGTAGGTCAATATATTACATATCATAGACTGGCGCGGGAAATCAAGAAGACTTGGCCCGAAACTATTCTAGAGGCAGAGCCGGATGGTATTATAGACACTATATATGACGTAACAGAGGGAGGGCATGAGATTTCAAGATTATATGACATGCTGATGCTTAGGATTGGTAAAGAACCAACGCAACTCAGATTAGATTGGGAAACTGAGGTGGGAGGCCCGATGGAGGATGGGATGTGGGAGAGGGCTCTGCGGTATCATCAGAAGGTGTCGAGGAATGCTAGGCTGAAACAGATACAATTATATATTACACATAGGGCGTACATGACGCCCCTGAGGATATCAAAGTTTAAAAACGCAGGTAGACAAGCATGTCCCAAGTGTGATGAAGAACGGGCTGACATGTTACACATGTTTTGGTCCTGCCCGGTGGTTGGGCGTTTCTGGAGCGAGATAGCGGCAAAACTGGCGGATAAAGGAGTTACGCTGGTCGTAGAGTCAGCTTGGGCCTGCCTATTGGGAGGGTTCCCTAGATCGCAGAAGCTGAAGCATGTGAACAAATTGAGGGACTTGGCGTATGTGCTGGCTAAGAGGAGGATCGCCATGGGGTGGAAGGCTTGTCATAAACCACAGGGGGAGTTATGGTGGAAGGAATTGCAGAAGTGGGCGGAAGCAGAGACCATAGTATGGCAGGAGTCCAGTATGATGGGAGGGGAAGAAGAGGTGGGAACCCTGTTGGCTTGGAAATCACTGATAGCGGAATTGTTTGGAACGATGCCAGATCTGGCAGATTCTAAAGGAGAACAGACCTCACCGCGTGGCGTGAACACAAAGTGAACAGACCGGATGGGCTCGTAGGGGGGTGGGTTTTGGGGAGTAGAGATCAAATTGTATGTTATACACATTCGAAACTGTATTATGGCGTTTTGTACTGTATATTTGGTCTGTATTGTTTTGTTGGTTGAACCTTAATAAAAAACGTTTAAAAAAAAAAATAAAAATAAAAAAAAAAACTGTAAAAAACCTCGAGGTCCTGATGGATAACAACCTCACTCTAGAGCATGGGTGCACAACATACGGCCCGCGGGCCAGTTGCGGCCCGCCATGCCGTCTTGTCCAGCCCACGAGGCACAAAGACTTTCCTAATGGAGGGCGGCCCGCAAGCAGCATCGGCCGCCCTCCATTAGGAAAGTCTTTGTTGTCTTACGGGCCGGACAAAACACTGGCCCTCATTGGTTCAGTGCACACGAACCAGACAGCTCCTACGAGCCACGTAGTGCGTGTGTGCTGCACCAATGGAGTGCCAGCACTACGGCTGGCGTGGCCAGTAAGGCTTGATGCCGGAAGGCATTTCAGCCTTGCTTGCCACGCCAGCCGTAGTAACAGAGACCTCGCCAGCGTTCCAGCACCTCTGGGTAAGTACATGGTGGGGGGGGCTGTATGTTTGTGTGTGTGTGTGTCTGTCTCGGGTCCGTCCTGACTGTGTTTTTTGTTTTTGTATGTATGTTGAGATGCGGAGGGGGGGGTGTGTGTCGGGTCTGCTTGAATGTGTTTGTGTGCAAGTGCAGTGTGTGTTGAGATGCGGAGGGGGTGTGTGTGTGTCGGGTCTGCCTGAATGTGTTTGTGTGCAAGTTCAGTGTATGTTGAGATGCGGGGGTGGGGTGTGTGTCGGGTCTGCTTGAATGTGTTTGTGTGCAAGTGCAGTGTATGTTGAGATGCGGAGGGGGTGTGGGGGTCGGGTCTGCCTGAATGTGTTTGTTTTCAAGTTCAGTGTATGTTGAGATGCGGGGGTGGGGTGTGTGTCGGGTCTGCTTGAATGTGTTTGTGTGCAAGTGCAGTGTGTGTTGAGATGCGGAGGGGGTGTGTGTGTCGGGTCTGCCTGAATATGTTTGTGTGCAAGTTCAGTGTATGTTGAGATGCGGGGTTGGGGTGTGTGTTGGGTCTGCCTGAATGTGTTTGTGTGCAAGTTCAGTGTATGTTGAGATGCGGGGGTGGGGTGTGTGTCGGGTCTGCTTGAATGTGTTTGTGTGCAAGTGCAGTGTGTGTTGAGATGCGGAGGGGGTGTGTGTGTCAGGTCTGCCTGAATGTGTTTGTGTGCAAGTTCAGTGTATGTTGAGATGCGGGGGTGGGGTGTGTGTCGGCTCTGCTTGAATGTGTTTGTGTGCAGGTTCAGTGTATGTTGAGATACGGGGGTGGGGTGTGTGTCGGGTCTGCTTGAATGTGTTTGTGTGCAAGTGCAGTGTGTGTTGAGATGCGGAGGGGGTGTGTGTGTGTCGGGTCTGCCTGAATGTGTTTGTGTGCAAGTTCATTGTATGTTGAGATGCGGGGGTGGGGTGTGTGTCGGGTCTGCTTGAATGTGTTTGTGTGCAAGTGCAGTGTATGTTGAGATGCGGAGGGGGTGTGGGGGTCGGGTCTGCCTGAATGTGTTTGTTTGCAAGTTCAGTGTATGTTGAGATGCGGGGGTGGGGTGTGTGTCGGGTCTGCTTGAATGTGTTTGTGTGCAAGTGCAGTGTGTGTTGAGATGCGGAGGGGGTGTGTGTGTCGGGTCTGCCTGAATATGTTTGTGTGCAAGTTCAGTGTATGTTGAGATGCGGGGGTGGAGTGTGTGTTGGGTCTGCCTGAATGTGTTTGTGTGCAAGTTCAGTGTATGTTGAGATGCGGGGGTGGGGTGTGTGTCGGGTCTGCTTGAATGTGTTTGTGTGCAAGTGCAGTGTGTGTTGAGATGCGGAGGGGGTGTGTGTGTCAGGTCTGCCTGAATGTGTTTGTGTACAAGTGCAGTGTATGTTGGGATGCGGAGGGGGTGTGGGGCTCGGGTCTGCCTGAATGTGTTTGTGTGCAAGTTCAGTGTATGTTGAGATGCGGGGGTGGGGTGTGTGTCGGGTCTGCTTGAATGTGTTTGTGTGCAAGTTCAGTGTATGTTGAGATGCGGGGGTGGGGTGTGTGTCGGGTCTGCTTGAATGTGTTTGTGTGCAAGTGTGGTGTGTGTTGAGATGCGGGTGTGGGGTGTGTGTCGGGTCTGCTTGAATGTGTTTGTGTGCAAGTGCAGTGTGTATTGAGATGCGGAGGGGGTGTGTGTGTCGGGTCTGCCTGAATGTGTTTGTGTGCAAGTTCAGTGTATGTTGAGATGCGGGGGTGGGGTGTGTGTCGGGTCTGCTTGAATGTGTTTGTGTGCAAGTGTGGTGTGTGTTGAGATGCGGGTGTGGGGTGTGTGTCGGGTCTGCTTGAATGTGTTGGTGTGCAAGTGCAGTGTGTGTTGAGATGCGGGGGTGGGGTTTGTGTCGGGTCTGCTGAATGTGTTTGTGTGCAAGTGCAGTGTATGTTGAGATGCGGAGGGGGTCTGGGGCTCGGGTCTGCCTGAATGTGTTTGTGTGCAAGTTCAGTGTATGTTGAGATGCGGGTGTGGGGTGTGTGTCGGGTCTGCTTGAATGTGTTTGTGTGCAAGTGCAGTGTGTGTTGAGATGCGGAGGGGGTGTGTGTGTCGGGTCTGCCTGAATGTGTTTGTGTGCAAGTTCAGTGTATGTTGAGATGCGGGGGTGGGGTGTGTGTCGGGTCTGCCTGAATGTGTTTGTGTGCAAGTGAAGTGTATGTTGAGATGCTGGGGGGCGGGGGGGTTGGAGGGGTCGGGTCTGCCTGAATGTTTGTTGTTGTTGTGTGCACGTTCAGTGTATGTTGAGATGTGGGGGTGGGGGGTCCGGGTCTGTATGCGTGCATGCTTGTGAGTTTGTTTGGTGAGTTGGGGGTGGGGGGGTTCGAGTCTGTATGGGTGCATGGTGTAGGCTTGTGGGTTTGTGTGCTGAGTTGGGGGTGGGGGGCTCGGGTCTGTATGG
The DNA here is from genome assembly GCF_040938575.1 of Ambystoma mexicanum. NCBI lineage: Eukaryota > Metazoa > Chordata > Amphibia > Caudata > Ambystomatidae > Ambystoma > Ambystoma mexicanum. The sequence goes on from NC_090930.1 coordinate 44,860,755, forward strand.
GTGCATGGTGTATGCTTGTGGGTTTGTGTGCTGAGGTGGGGGTGGGGGGTTTGGGTCTGTATGGGTGCATGGTGTATGCTTGTGGATTTGTGTGCTGAGTTGGGGGTGGGGGTTCGGGTCTGTATGGGTGCATGGTGTATGCTTGTGGGTTTGTGTGCTGAGTTGGGGGTTGGGGGTTCGGGTCTGTATGGGTGCATGGTGTATGATTGTGGGTTTGTGTGCTGAGTTGGAGGTGGGGGGTTCGGGTCTGTATGGGTGCATGGTGTATGCTTGTGGGTTTGTGTGCTGAGTTTGGGTTTGGGGGTTCGGGTCTGTATGGGTGCATGGTATGCTTGTTTGTATGCAGGGGTGGGGGGGTTGGGGTCTGTATGAGTATGTATGCATGGTGCATGCTTGGTGGCATGGGGCATAGTGTTTGCTTGAGGGGTGGGTGTCTTGGGGCATAGTGTTTGCATGAGGGGTGGGTGTCTTGGGGCATAGTGTTTGCATGAGGGGTGGGTGTCATGGGGCATAGTGTTTGCATGAGGGGTGGGTGTCTTGGGGCATAGTGTTTGCATGAGGGGTGGGTGTCATGGGGCATAGTGTTTGCATGAGGGGTGGGTGTCATGGGGCATAGTGTTTCGTCGGGGAGTGGGGGCTATGGGGCATAATGTTTGCATGAGAGGTGGGTGTCATGGGGCATAGTGTTTGGTCGGGGAGTGGGGGCTATGGGGCATAGTGTATGCTTGAGGGGTGGGTGTCTTGGGGCATAGTGTTTGCATGAGGGGTGGGTATCTTGGGGCATAGTGTTTGCATGAGGGGTGGGTGTCTTGGGGCATAGTGTTTGCATGAGGGGTGGGTGTCTTGGGGCATAGTGTTTGCATTAGGGGTGGGTGTCATGGGGCATAGTGTTTGGTCGGGGAGTGGGGGCTATGGGGCATAGTGTTTTCATGAGGGGTGGGTGTCATGGGGCATAGTGTTTGGTCGGGGAGTGGAGGCTATGGGGCATAGTGTTTGCTTGAGGGGTGGGTGTCTTGGGGCATAGTGTTTGCATGAGAGGTGGGTGTCATGGGGCATTGTGTTTGGTTGGGGAGTGGGGGCCATGGGACATAGTGTTTGCATGAGGGGTGGGGGCTATGGGGCATAGTGTTTAATAAAAATTAGGGGTTGAAAAAGCCTCCCGCCACGCCACGCCTACCGCCCCACCGACATTTACTTTTCGGCCCACTATAGCCATCATGTAGGGTACTTTCGGCCCTCTGTCAAAATCAGTTGTGCATCCCTGCTCTAGAGCCACAAGTAAACGCTCTACTCAAGAAATGTTTCTTCCTCCTGCGAGCAGCAAAAATAATCCTACCGTTCCTGTCGTTCGCCAACAAAACACTTACCATCATCGCTCTGATCATGTCCAGAGTAGATTACGCCAATAGCCTATACCTGGGCATGCCTGAACGACTTCTAAAAAAACTAAAACGCATACAAAATGAGGCAGCCAGATTCCTCCTCAAGCTACTCAGAAGAGAACACATCACACCCGTGCTAATAATACTACACTGGCTACCGTTAAAACAGCAAATAAAGTTCAAGTCCATGTGCATCACGCACAGAGCAATACACAAACAAGGCTCAGAATTCCTAAGCGATAAACTACACCTACATCAACCAACGAGAACACTGAGATCAAGCACCGACATCCGCCTGGAATCAAAACCCTATAACAGAAGAAAACTCTGAGGATCCTCTTTCACCAGGCACCGAAAATCTGGAATGACCTACCTCAGAATATACAGAACAACAAACCACCTAGCATTCAGGAAACTCCTCAAATCATGGCTCTTCACAGCGTAACCACAAGAGCGATGCACTAGAATGCCCACCCTGTTAAACATCGGTGCAAATAACACCAACCTCGGTCACCCCCAAAATGAACAAACACAGAACCCAAAGAACGGACCCCACAACAGATCATAAGATATTATGGGAAATAGCCACAAAAGGAGATCACCATAGACTGATCACATACTCAGACCGAGACGAAAGCCCGTAAAACGACCCATTCACTGATTCCCGGCCGTACCATAACCAAAAACCCCCAGCAGACACATTTAGATAGAAAGTTTGTGAGAGGAGACCACAACACCAGCTCCAGCACCCAAGGAGGAGAATAGACACCCAACCCACACTAATCAATCAATCAGCATTAGAACTCCTACAGAGCTCGCTAGAATAGAATGGAGAGGAGCAATTAGAACACTTACAGAGCGCGTTAGAACAGCACAGGGAGCGCCTCACACAAACCTAAACCCCTGCCAGGCGTAACCCCTTCGCCCACCCTCATGAGATTGGGAGGATTGGCGAGCGCCACACTCGGACAGAGTTCTGAATGTTAGCATGTTAAACTTCATATAACCCACTAACAAAAAACTCAGCATTTCTGAAGACTTATCTCACTCAAAAATCTCACACAACCATCTCTCGTACAACAACCCGCACGCACTTCACAACACTGCAACAACACATAAGCCGCACCAACAGCACGCGAGGTCTGACATCAATCCGATACTCGCACCGAAGTTGAAGCTGCCAAGAGAACACCACTCCTCTCACTATCCTACTCACCGCTTCACCTACTAACCCATCCCACCTTCTCACTTGCAGATCCGCCAGAGCGCCTGGGGACCAACTCCGTTGGTGAGGGTGCGCGGCACAAATACCTCTAACATTTAACATATGAAAGTCAACTTGTTGAGATTTCTCATGGATCACTTTATCTGCAAGGCTAGGCCGTACTACCAATATTGACCACTGGATGGCAGGCTTTCCTTCGTAAACGTTCATGTTGGACCCATTTACAATCAAATGCTGTCCTGGAAAGAAAATTAAACCCCCCTGGGTTCCCGCGTCTGCTGGGGGGACTCTGATGTGCACTCATCCAAGGGGATGTTCTACTGGACCAATTTAAGGGAAGCATGCTGCATCCCACCGTGACACTCTGCGTGCACGCGCTTCCTGGCCCTGGTGAAATCACTCACTGCACAGTACGTGATTTACAAAATAATAATAATAATGTCAGGGTCCAAATATTCTCTAGAACACCTGTGCCACAGCAGGTCGGCACCTCACCACGCGCTGCTGCTACCACCCACGGCTGCTCCACACATTATAAAAGGTATTGGGGGTTGCGGGGGTGATGTGTGCACTACCTGTAGCAGAACTGTTATGTATTCACTCCAATCAACTTAATCCATAGGTGGCAGTGAACCATGTTGACAGAAATCCACAGAGAATCGAGAGAAAGTGCTTTCTTCCTACAGCAAAATGATGAAAAGGTGCTGTGCAGGGAAGGCGATGAGCTTGCTTATCAAGCACTACAGCCAGACCATGTAAAGGCGGGCCCTCTTCCTCGCCAGTGGCCTTTGCCTGGCCGTGCTGCTGGCTGGTGTCTGTCCTGTTGTTGCCCTCCCTGTGCCAGGTGCCCCCGCCCCACTGTTTGCACTGTTGACTGGTCATCACTGATCATAGTCGCATGCTTAAGTATATGAACACTTGCTGGGGCAGGCCCCTCCCCCGACACACCGCTCCAGGTCCAGAGGACAGAGGCAGGGAGGGAGGAGGCCCTGTACGTGGTCTCAACCCCCTTCTCTCTATGCCTTCCCGCCGGTCCCTCTCCTTCCCACTGTGTCAGTGGAAGTTCAGAACTCTCTGGTAGAGAAAATCCTGCTTTCCTCTCCCCTTCTCAGGGACCCCAGATGGTCATCTCAGCTTTCTGGCTGGACCAGAAATGGCTATATGGAGTCCAAAGGGAGGAGTAATCTAGGAGAAAGGGGTCTCTCACCCCATCGCTGTAACCCTACAGAGAGCAGCGACTCATCCATAAAGGGCCAGGGAGCAGAGACCCACCAGCACCCTCGCCCATTATGGAGGAGCCGAGGAACCGCAGCCCAGACTAAACACTGAGCGCTCCCTCAGCTGCTTTTTGCAGCTTAAGGAGTGCTCCCGGGCTGGCTGAACTGTCAAAGGGAAATGCAATTTCCCTTTGACAGTTCTCTTCATCATCTGACCATACCCAATGAGCCATGCAAGGTCGGGGGTGGTTTGCTTCCCCAGCTCTGCATGGCCCATTAGAAATGCTTGCTTGGAAACTGCATGGTTGTATGTGCAAGCGGGCGCACCTTTGCCTCCCTGCACATGCAAACAGAGCACGCTGGAGCCGGGTGCTTCATGACCAACTCTCCGGCTCCTGCGCACATGTGCAGGAACCAGGAAACTCTTGCTTCCTAATTCTTGTTTGTGCTATGCAGAAGCTGGAGCGCTGTGAGGAAACTTCAGGACCGGTGCAGACGGTACGTTTATGTTAATTATTTAAATGTGTGTATGGATGCGTGTGTGCTTGTGTTATGAGTGTATGATGATGGGTGCTTGTGTGCATGAGCGAATGCATGCTGCGTGGGAATGTTGCGTGAATGTGTATGTGTGTTCTGGGACAGGGAGCTGACTTTTGTGAGCAGGGGGAGGAAGGGTTGTAGAACTGCATTTTAAAAATGGCTTTGTTCCATAACACACCTGCGCACCGGCCAAAATCATCTCGCCTTTTGAGGCATCCGGAGGCCCAGGGAACAGGGACGGTATTTATTTACTGGGCATCTATGGGCACAAATAATTAAAAACAATGTCATACACAATTCAAACAAATCAACATTATCACTATTTTGTACAAAACCAGCTAAGAATTCATATGCACTTTCTGGACTAGAGAAGGGAATAAAGAATATATATAGACGTCCCCGGGTAGCAGTAAGATTAACAATGGCAGCAAAACCAAAGGGGTAGCCAGAGAATGTATTTCTGTGTAAAAATTATTTTTCCTGTCCTGATGAAGGCCCATATATACCCAGAAGAGAGCATTTTGTGGATGAGTGGATCACTACAAAAGGGCCGAAACACTTGGTGTCGACATTTACAATTCTTTTTTGGACATCCTTTATAAATGGAAATTGTGAAAGCAATCACCTGTAGGGAGATTCTTGGACTGGTCACTCCATTTTTGGACAATTATGAGAAGAGATTGAAGCTCTCTGTTGACAATAAATACGCAGTGGGGCAGTCCAGAAACTGCCTGTGGGGTGCAGTCCGATCTTCAAAGCAATATAGTAATCGAAATGTTTTTTAAAGCGAAGCACTTTATAACACTGCAGCACCTTAGTAACCCCAAAAGGCACTTTACTCTGCTCTCTTTTGCACTTTCTCTTGTTAGCTGGTTTTGCACAAAATAGTGATAGTTGTTGATTTGTTTGAATTGTGTGTGAAATTGTTTTTAACTCTTTGTGTAGTGAGTATGATAATAAAATAGTGTTTTTAACTGTGAGATTGATAAAGGTCTGTTTGCAATGTGACTGAAATCTACCTCCAAAAAATAGTCATTCATGTTTTGTAAGAATATTAAGCGGGTGGGGAAGCCTGTATTGTTTGCGTCATATTTTGGAATTATGCGCAAAGCCAACACGAGTATGTTCTTATATGGGAATACTGGTATATAACTGTGCAGCCAGCATGGAAATGTATGGGCTCAGCCAGCGTGTTAATGTTTTTATACTGGCACATATTGTGGGCAACGGCATCATGCAAATGTGCTGGAGGAATTTTCCATTGCACTTTTGGTGACTTGCATCTATTGGATTTTTATCATGAGTTACCCCAGAAAACCAATTGCAAACTATTTGGCTTGTTACCGAATGATTTTAAAACAGTGTGCTGTAAAATAGGGATGTAACGGTATAACGGTATAACGGTATACCGTTAAAGATACCGTGAACCACTTCATTGAACAATAATAACCGTCACATTGTTTATACCGTTATACCGTTCATACCGTTAAGTGTGCTTTTCAACCTGATTTGGAAAGGCTGCAGTAAGCAAGTGCTGCGCAGTCTTGGTCTTGCACTGTTGGATGTGCCTCTGCCAAGTAGTTTCAGTTGGAGCAGTTTTTAATGCCATTCCATAAGCCACACGTGCCTGACACAAAATCAATATGTTAGCAATAGGAAGAATAGATACAGTGCCAAGAAGGAAAAGGGTTTACTTTGGGGTGGCGGCATTGGGGTTTATATATTTATAATGGATAATGTTCTCTAAACATATGGCGATGGGGGATTTCCCTGGTTCTATCATTGAATTTACATATAATAAGTCACACTGCGAAATTCACTCATTTCTGTGGGTATTCCCTGCTGCCATACCAAAGGGTAACATGTCAGTGATTACTGAACACCTTTTGGCCCGCAAGTAAACTAAAGGCTGTAACGTAAAGAGAGAGTGTGTGTGTGTGTGTGTGTGTCTAATCAGGACATTCTATCAGAACTTCCCAACCAAACCTGGGCCAGACTGAAGGAACACCATGGGAGGGGCCTTAGGGGGGAGTGCTGTCACGACCCTCGCCCAAAACCCCCTCTGGCAAACCCATTGGCCAGGTGGAGTCAGGACTCGGGCCTCTAGAGCCTGGCATCCTCTTCAAAAGCCTATGGCGCCAGGTTCATACACCATGAAAATGTGTGTGTGTGTGTGTGTGTGTGTGTGTGTGTGTGTGTGTGTGTGTGTGTGTGTGTGTGTGTGTGTGTGTGTGTGTGTGTGTGTGTGTGTGTGTGTGTGTGTGTGTGTGTGTGTGTGTGTGTGTGTGTGTGTGTGTGTGTGTGTGTGTGTGTGTGTGTGTGTGTGTGTGTGTGTGTGTGTGTGTGTGTGTGTGTGTGTGTGTGTGTGTGTGTGTGTGTGTGTGTGTGTGTGTGTGTGTGTGTGTGTGTGTGTGTGTGTGTGTGTGTGTGCGCACAACACAAGCGTATACTACCATCAGCCTCCATTGATCTGTGGCATGCAGGTTATCAAGATGGCAACATGTTCATCTTCACCAGTAGCCAGTGGGGGAGCAAAAAGCCAAAATGACAACTTAAGAAAAGCTTTTCAGTTTGCTTTGCCAGTTGCAGCAGGCCTCCACCCCACCCCCTCCTCTCCACACGTGTGTTTGTGTTTGGTGGAAGCAAGGGGTGGCATTTCAGTGGAAAGTATGTTGAAAAGCCCAATTCTGGCCCTGGGTGCCTGGTTTTGTTTGTGATGATAAATCTGTCAATGTATGACCTTTTAGAAAATATTTGTTAAGATCAGTTAACTCCACCTGCTATACCGCGATAACCATGAAATAACGTCATTTGGCAAGAAGGTTATCGTACCGTCATAAAACGAATACCGTGACACCCCTACTGTAAAATTCACCATTTTAACCCCATTATTTTGGAAATATTCTCGGGGTTGGAGGGGTGGTCTCCAAGAACCCTTCTTGATTGGTTCAGGCTCCCGCGGCTAGGGCATGTTTGGAGGAAATATGTACACGCCTCCACTTTTTGAGTTTCGCAGCCGCCACTGCCTACAAGGCTCAAGGACGGGTGCATGTCATTTCATTGAGGGATTATTGGGAGGCGGGGGGAGTTCCATGGATATTATAATGAAAAATCTCATTGTATTTTTTATTGTTTTTTATTTTTGGGGGGTTGCCCCCCCAAGCCCTCCATCCCCTTTAATTTGTCATCAGTTCCCTAACACCCACACCCCATATATATTTTTTTCTAACCCCCCTAAAAAATGTGGAGTTTTTTCGTTAGAAAAATCGCGTAAAAAAACCCTGTGACATGTCATCCCGTGCTGAAAGGACGTCATACCTCAAGGACACCCTCCACCTTGAAGGCTGATCCCCGCCATGGGTCACCCTCCTCTGGGTGGCTCCATTGGGGGCTTGGAAGCCTCTCAGTGAACCTCTTGTACTTCCTTCAAGGTGGGTCCGAGCTGGAGCTTTCCAGCCCTGAGCTTGGAGCTCAGCTAGCAGCGGCCTGGGCTTTCAGGGAGCAATGCTTTAAGATGATGGAACTCCGCTCCTTGAAAGCTTTGAGGTTTGTCCCCCTAGGACTGGGTCCCCCTTCCCTACCTGAGACCTCCCTCTGGTTCTTAACGCTCTTCAGAACCCCCCCTTTGAACTTGGGGGTTCAGATCTCCAGGGCATTCTCCTTTGGTTACCATGACATCTGCCAATCAATGGTGTATGCATTCAACTCACCATTGCCATGGCCTTGCCAGGGGTTTCCCAGTCGCCCGTGGTCCATGGCAGGCCCCCTAGAGGAATGGGGGTGCCATGGGCCAGCTGCACTAGATGTGCTCTTCTTGATGTCTGCAGGGACGGGGGGGGGGTGGGGGGCATTTGGACCTTTCCTGACACATGCATTCATCTCTGCGTGCTGCTGCATGGCCTCTTTAGGGGTAAAGGGCTGTCATTTAGTTTCCCCCTGGGGTTTGCGTCAGCGAGGCACTGTCTGGACGTTGTGGCCCTTTATATCGCCCCGGGATTGGTGCACCATCATGGCGTTCAAGAGTGTGACGAAGGGGCCGTGGCCCGATTACTCACCATCTATCGTCAGCCCATCTTCCTCGTCCCAGTAGTGCCCCTTCCCGGAAGTGGAGGTGACGTACCTCTGAACTGAGGGGCTACATGTAGCGGGTATGGCAGGGGTCTTATGGCGGGCTCTTACATGCGCCGAAGGGGAGGGACTAGTGGGAGTGCTCAGTTGTATCCACACCATAAACAATGATTCATCTAAAGTTAGAGAAAGGAGTGGCTTTCTTGCTAGTAACATTTATTGTGAGCACTGATTTTATTTATTTATGTATTTATTTATTTATTTAAACCGTATAAAGCGCAGCTACGGCCCGAAAGCGTCTAGGCGCTGCTATTGGCAGTACGGAGAAAAACACTTATTAAACAGGGATGCACGCTGACTGATTAAAAAGTACTTACGCGCCCTTTGGAAGGTTACCAGTAAATAAGCAGGGCATTATTGTCTGTAGCCCACCCCCGCAATGGTGGCTTCAGAGTTGTCATAATAGGTCGCCCCAGACTGCAGCTGCATTTGCACAGGCTCTTGTTATGTTTTAGGCTGTCTTCTCGTGTGACCTGCAGTAGACACAGCAAACTAATGTAGCGCAAGGAAAGGGGGATTATCACAGAATAATGGCCCACCACCAAGCTGTTGCCTGGGGGTCATGAGTTCAGGAAGGGGTGTTTTTTGGTGGTGCTTAATATCGCAATGCATGCCAGACTCCTCTAGCTTCTAAGCGCGGGACCATGTTGCACAGCCTCGCCATGCTCACAAGGGGAGCGCGTTGCCCCTGAGCTGCCCAGGGGTAATAGGGCGGAGTGGTAATAACAAGGCAGGTATTGAGGCTGTGGCGGTGAAGTTTAATACTCAATTAAGTACATGCAGAAACCATGTTAGAAAATAAAACAGTTTAATTTTGTCGTTTTTTTAATATCAAAGTTGCCTTTATAGTGTAAACCTATTAAATGTAAACTTGGATTAACTGTAATTGGTGTAATGTCAAAGTCAACGGGTTTTCCACCCATAAATGAAAGAATTGGGCGCTTTTTAGCTTTCAGTTTGCTGAGATAATTTAGATATTGTGTGTCAAGCTGTAGGTGTTGTGAGCACTATTCTCCCAGAGAGAATGTCCCCATCTGCTTCTGAAGTTAGAATGTTTGTAAGGCAGTCAATGTCAATCGTTAATGTCTGCATTCCGAGCATTCTGATTGGCTGAGAGGAGGTCAATAATGCAGATGCTGAGCAGCGAGTGGTGCATTTCCTGCCTCCTGCTGACCGCATGATGTCTCACACTACATTCAGCAGCAAGCTGCAAGCCCGCATCATAAAAGCACAGGGAGCAAATGATTTCATCACAGAGCACACATCACAAACACCTCAAGGTGGCTCACTCCAGCTGGGGGCTACTCACGCAGTCCCGTCACCTTGATTTCTGGTGCTGGCGCTGCACTTCTCATATTGAAGAAATAAAAGCTGCACAGGAATCAAAGCCCAGGAAGTGGAAAGACTCGTGAGCTACATTTCTGCAGATTTAAAATAAAATACTGTAAAGGAGATGTGTTGGACCTTTGTCCCCTGTCCATTCCTAAAGTATACAGCGATGCTTAGGACCGACAGGACTGTAATGGGATAATGTTGTCGCCCAGACACACCTGCTAATACACCCCCTTGCTCCCATGCCCATCCTGACCTCTTTAGGTTAGGTCTCCCCCAATCTGTGATGTCACTTCTGGGTGCATCACTGTTCCTGCCTTTAGAATGGCCTCTTCACACATAAGGCGAATCTAGCCAGAATTGGCACCTGTGCACAGAGTACTAGTTGAGCTCTTGAAAGAGCGCTATGAAGGCAGCGTTGTGCACTGTGTACACTGGTGCACGGGCAAGAGTGCAGAAGGAGGATCTAGGCTATAGGATGAAGGTAAAAATAATTGCAAACCGAGCACCCGGAACACGTTTGGCTCTCCAGATGTTTTGGACTACAAATGCCATCAGCCCTACCTATTATCGTCAATGGTGAGGGATCCTGGGAGTCCAAGTCCAAAACATCTGGAGAGCCACAGACTGCAGACCACTGATTCAGAGCATGGTGTGCACGGCTTACATTATCAATATTACTTTGATTACATATGTTGCAACACTGTTGTCTAATAAACCATGAATGAGTGAAGGGGAGTGGGTGGTTTGTGGAGTGCACACTGAAGAGAATCTTTTCTTGGTGACCCCAATGTTGACAGGCCAGGGAATAAAGGGTCAGTAGCTGGAGCGGTCTGCACAGCATCCCCTGCGGCTCGGAACCTGGTGGCCTTTCTCTCAATCACAAGTCCTGGGATGAAATTTAAGGACCGGTTATGTTTGGGTGACTTTAACATCTGGTTGGAGGACCGGATGGGAATGGAATCGGTGGGACTTTGGGAAATCATGGAATATCATGATCTAACTCCCCTTGGTGCACCATCTTCTCATGTCCAGGCTCATTGTTTGGATGTGGTACTAGCAAGCCAGCGGGAGGGGCGTGTCAGTAACACACGCTCACCCAGTCTCATGGCCTGATCACTAGCCAGCGGGAGGGGCGTGTCAGTAACACACGCTCACCCAGTCTCATGGCCTGATCACTAGCCAGCGGGAGGGGCGTGTCAGTAACACACGCTCACCCAGTCTCATGGCCTGATCACTAGCCAGAGGGAGGGGCATGTCACTAACACACACTTACCCAGTCTCATGGCCTGATCCCTGTCTCATGGCCTGATCACTAGCCGGAGGGAGGGGCATTTCAGCAACACACACTTACCCAGTCTCATGGTCTGATCACTAGCCGGAGGGAGGGGCGTGTCAGTAAGACACACTCACCCTGTCTCATGGCCTGATCACTAGCCAGAGGGAGGGTCATGTCAGTAACACACGCTCACCCAGTCTCATGGCCTGATCACTAGCCGGAGGGAGGGCCATGTCAGTAAGACACACTCACCCTGTCTCATGGCCTGATCACTAGCCAGAGGGAGGGTCATGTCAGTAACACACGCTCACCCAGTCTCATGGCCTGATTCCTGTCTCATGGCCTGATCACTAGCCAGCGGGAGGGGCATGTCAGCAACACACACTTACCCAGTCTCATGGCCTGATCACTAGCCAGAGGGAGGGGCGTGTCAGTAAGACAAACTTACCCAGTCTCATGGTCTGATCACTAGCCAGCGGGAGGGGCATGTCAGTAACACACGCTCACCCAGTCTCATGGCCTGATCACAAGCCAGAGGGAGGGGCATGTCAGTAACACACGCTCAACCAGTCTCATGGCCTGATCACTAGCCAGAGGGAGGGGCACACACACTTACCCAGTCTCATGGTCTGGGTAAGTGTGTGTTACTGACAGTCTCATGGCCTGATCACAAGCTAGCGGGAGGGGCGTGTCAATAACACACGCTCACCCAGTCTCATGGTCTGATCACTAGCCAGCGGGAGGGGCGCTGGCTTGTGAGGGGCGTGTCAGTAACACACGCTCACCCAGTCTCATGGCCTGATCACTAGCCAGCGGGAGGGGCGTGTCAGTAACACACGCGCACCCAGTCTCATGGCCTTATCACTAGCCGGAGGGAGGGGCGTGTCAGTAACTCACACTTACCCAGTCTCATGGCCTGATCACTAGCCGGAGGGAGGGGCGTGTCAGTAACCCACACTTACCCAGTCTCATGGCCTGATCACTAGCCGGAGGGAGGGGCGTGTCAGTAAAACACACACACCCAGTCTCATGGCCTGATCACTAGCCGGAGGGAGGGGCGTGTCAGTAACACACACTCACCCAGTCTCATGGCCTGATCACTAGCCGGAGGGAGGGGCGTGTCAGTAAGACACACTCATCCAGTCTCATGGCCTGATCACTAGCCGGAGGGAGGGGCGTGTCAGTAACACACACTCACCCAGTCTCATGGCCTGATCACTAGCCGGAGGGAGGGGCGTGTCAGTAACACACACTCACCCAGTCTCATGGCCTGATCACTAGCCGGAGGGAGGGGCGTGTCAGTAACACACAATCACCCAGTCTCATGGCCTGATCACTAGCCGGAGGGAGGGGCGTGTCAGTAACACACACTCACCCAGTCTCATGGCCTGATCACTAGCCGGAGGGAGGGGCGTGTCAGTAACACACACTCACCCAGTCTCATGGTCTGATCACTAGCCGGAGGTAGGGGCATGTCAGTAAGACACACTCACCCAGTCTCATGGCCTGATCACTAGCCGGAGGGAGGGGCATGTCAGTAAGACACACTCACCCAGTCTCATGGCCTGATCACTAGCCGGAGGGAGGGGCGTGTCAGTAAGACAAACTTACCCAGTCTCATGGTCTGATCACTAGCCAGAGGGAGGGGCATGTCAGTAACACACGCTCACCCAGTCTCATGGCCTGATTCCTGTCTCATGGCCTGATCACTAGCCAGCAGGAGGGGCATGTCAGCAACACACACTTACCCAGTCTCATGGCCTGATCACTAGCCAGCGGGAGGGGCATGTCAGTAACACACGCTCACCCAGTCTCATGGCCTGATCACTAGCCGGAGGGAGGGGAGTGTCAGTAACACACGCTTACCCAGTCTCATGGCCTGATCACAAGCCAGCGGGAGGGGCGTGTCAGTAACACACGCTCACCCAGTCTCATGGCCTGATCACTAGCCAGAGGGAGGGGCATGTCAGTAACACACGCGCACCCAGTCTCATGGCCTGATCACAAGCCAGCGGGAGGGGCGTGTCAGTAACACACACTCACCCAGTCTCATGGCCTGATCACTAGCCGGAGGGGGGGGGGGGCATGTCAGTAACACACACTTGCCCAGTCTCATGGCCTGATCACTAGCCAGAGGGAGGGGCATGTCAGTAAGACACACTCACCCAGTCTCATGGCCTGATCCCTGTCTCATGGCCTGATCACTAGCCAGAGGGAGGGGCATGCCAGTAACACACACTTACCCAGTCTCATGGCCTGATCCCTGTCTCATGGCCTGATCACTAGCCAGAGGGAGGGGCATGCCAGTAACACACACTCACCCAGTCTCATGGCGTGATCACTAGCTGGAGGGAGGGGCATGTCAGTAACACACACTTACCCAGTCTCATGGCCTGATCACTAGCCGGAGGGAGGGGCGTGTTAGTAAGACAAACTTACCCAGTCTCATGGTCTGATCACTAGCCAGAGGGAGGG